>NC_141694.1:1344706545-1346159727 GCF_964263255.1 Lissotriton vulgaris | reverse complement strand
TTTGGGACTAACCCGATACAGTCAGGAAGATAAATGAAACTATGCTGCAGTTGAATATCCCCAACTCAGTCCCACCACACGGTATCAAGTCCAGCTGATTACTGTCTGAAAGACTGTGGCGCCCAGGCCATGGAGGTGAGAATGGTGTTGAGAGGCTTACCCGCAGTCTTCTTTTCCTCGCTTGAGCCAGTGGAAACTGCCAAAGGGTGTGGCCCAGCGCTGCCTCCTCCGGCCTCTGATGGGCTCCGACGGGCCTGCCCTTGTCGCGGGCTTTGCCGGGCACTGCTCGTGCACATCCCGCGCCGTGGTGGTGTCGCGCGCCTTTAGGCGCTCTGGTGCGGGCTTGCTCCTCTCTCCTGGGGGGGGGGGCACTTTCCAGCAAAGGCTTGTGGGACAGGGAGTCCCTCTGGCAACAGGTGTTGGTGACTCCCGCGCCGCGAGGGTGTCGCGCTCCCTTAGACACTCCGGTGCAGGCTTGCTTCCCCCTTCTGGGGGGCCACTTTCCAGCAACGGCTTGTGGGACAGGAAGTACCTCTGGCAACAGGCGTTGGTGAGTCCCGCACTGCGGTGTTGTCGCGCGCCTTTAGGCGCTCCGGTGGGGGCTTCCTCCTCCCTCCTGGGGGGGCACTTTCCAACAAAGGCTGCAGGACAGGGAGTCCCTCTGGCACCCGGCCTGGGGGAGTTCCATGCCACGGTGGTGTTGTGCGCATTTAGGCGCTCCAGTACGGGCTTGCTCCTCCCTCCTGGGGGGCACTTTCGATCAAAGGTTTGTGGGACAGGGAAACTGCCACTCTAATCACAGTCAGTAACCCAGGATATAGGCTGCAGACACCCAATAGTTAGGACAACAAACTGCCAACTTTCGAAAAGTGGCATTTTCAAAATTATTGTTGGACCTGTCATCTTTAGTGGGGGTATTTCTCTCAACCTTTTGCCTCCCAATTTTGCTGTATCTTTTTTTTTTTACCTTAGGCCTCTGAGCACTTTACCACTGAATCCAGAGTTATATTTAGTGCTAAAGTGCATGTGCTTTTCCCCTAAAACATGCTGGCATTGGTATTTTCCTGATTGACAGATTTAGTTTATGTATAAGTCCCTTGCAAAGTTGTATACCATGTACTCAGGGTCTGTAATCTAAATACTACTAATGGGCCTGCAGCATTGGTTGTGCCATCCACACAAGTAACATTTCAAACCTGTTTCAGAACTGCAAGTGTAGGGCCAGTGAGTGCAGTTTACTGTCACTTCAACCTGGCATTACAAACCACGTGCCAAGCCATTAATTCCCCTTTAATAACACATAAGTCTCACCTACTAAGTCCTAAGTGACCCTATGGTTAGGGTGCTGTGTATCTAAAAGAGAGGACATGTACTTTTAAGATTTAAATGTCCTAGGAGTGAAAAACAGGTAAATTCATGTTTCACTGCTGTGAAAACTACTCCATCCATAGGCTAGCATTGGGTAGTCCTTAAAATATCATTTAAGCTGTAATTCATGATTGGTAAGGACTGACTTCATGTTAAATATCTTTGGAATAGTGGTGATAAATCCTTTTTTATGGTAAAGCTGGATTTGACATTACTATTTTATAAAGGCCGCTTTTAGAAAGTGCAAAAAGAACAATTGATGGAAAGAATGTTGAGCAAATATCTTTTTTTGCTGCCCATGCCTTTGCAGTTTAAATCCAGTCATATACAAATCAATCTTGACCCTGTTCCCCATGGGAACAGTCCAGCCTGAACTGCCAGGCCAGGTCCTCCCTGGACCGGAAATAGGCCTCCTGGGACCGGTTTCGGGGTTTCACCCCTTATCAGCCATACTAGCTTGATTCCAGTGGCGTGGAGAGCATAGGTCCTAATTCTGGGCATACCCGTCTCACTTGGGTTGATAAATTCAAAAGAACAATTGATGGACAGAATGTTGAACAATGCAAAACATTCATCCCCGTACAGAGATCTGGCCTTAATCCATTGTTTGTTTGCTCCCAAAACCATTCCAGTTTAAACCCAGTGAAATGGGTCTAAGCTGGGGTGGCATGGTGAGCAAAAGAACAATGGATTTCAACCAGATTTCTTGACCTGTGATGAATGCATGATTTATTCAGCGTTCCGTCCATCATGCATAGCACTTTTAGAAAGTGGAAATTTCTCTGCACTTAACTTTGCTCTGCATGCCTGCAACCTGTCTCTTTTATACAGCTGGACTGGTTGACAGACACACTTTGTGCATTCTCTCTAGACAGTCACAACACAGGAAGGGGTGGGTGTGACACGGAAGGGGGAGAAGTGCCTCACGCTTACATCTGAATTTGTTGAGTCCTTTCCTCACAGAAAGGGCCGACTTACCCCCTACTGGTAGTCTGGAGACAGGGCTGGGTTTAAAGGGATCCTTGTGCACTTCAGAGAACTCCTTTAAGGTCACCTATACATCAAAGAGACTTTTGGGCATAAGAACAAGAACTCTGGCACCAGCAAATCATTACACTACTGGACCTGGGAAGATTTCTGCTGGAGTAAAGACTGCTGTGCCCAGAAGGATTGCCACTCTGCTGTGACTGACTGTTTTGAGCAACTGCTTCTCTGTTTTGTAGAGCTGCCCTGCTGCCTGCCCTGGTGAGGGCGAGGACACAAGTGACTCCAAGGGCTTGCTGGCTTGCCTCCTATTTTCTGACGTTTCAGGGACACAAACGACTTTCGTTTAGTTCAAGCTGACACCATTTCATCTATTTGCCCAGCAGCATACCTGCCCGTGACCGCAAAGACCCCGCCTGTCTGTCCGCAATGCCCGGTGCCTCTTTGCGCACTGCAGATCATCACCAGAGACACTCACTGTACTCCAGGCGAACCGCTTCCCCATGAATGGGACTCTTGGATCAAATTGAGATAACAAGACTTCAGCGGGACCTGTTTTAAACTATATCTGACCTGCACTCCATCAGAATCAGCTTGACTTTTCAGATTTACCACGGTCTAGCGAGACCTAAAGTAAGCTTTAGCTCATATTTCGAATTCTGTTTTGGAGTTTTTGTTGTTTTGGTCTTGCTTTACTGAGAGGAATATTCTTTATTTTTCTAAACCTGTGTGAAGTCTGTTTGTGGTGGTTTCATTAAGTCTGTTTGTGGTGGTTTCATTAAGTTACTGTAATTTAAGTATTACATAAAAACTTTACACATTGCCGACATACCCCTCCCGGGGTGATTCGTTCACATTACAAATTTAAGAAATAAATTGCCTCTTAAGTTCAGCCCGACTGTTCTATGCCAAGCTACCAGAGGGTGAGCACAGGTCACTTTAGGGTGTGTATCTGACTTCCCCTGACTAGGTGCAAACCTCTGCCAACTAGAGACCCCATTTCTAGCAATTGTTAATTAACATCCAACTTTACCATTAGTGAGGATTTAAAATTACAATTAGAGACCAAACTTGACATTTCTACCTTTTACCAATAAAAAGTTATCACTTATTAAATGTGGTAAGGCAACCCAGTGTTATCCTATAGGAGGTGTTGGCCTCACAGTAGTGAAAAATGTAAAACTTAAAGGCACATGTTCAACTTTTTAGTACATTGCACCCTGCCCACTGGACTGTTTAGAGCCTACCTTCGGGATGATACATATGTATTAAAAAGGGAGTTTTAGGCCTGGCAGAAGGTTTATTTTGCCAGGTGAGATTGGCAGTTTAAAACTGCACCCAGGCTGCAATAGCATGTCTGAGACCTGTTTTAAAAAGCTACTTAAGTGGTTGGGATATCAATTGCTGTAGGCCCACTAGTAGCATTTCATTTATAGCTCCAATGTACATGTTGTTCCACTTTACAAATGACTAAAAAGTCAATTAGATGTGCCAATCAGATGTTGGCCAAATCATACCATGTTTTGAGGAATGAGCACAAGTACATTAGTACTGATTAGCAGTGGTAAATTGCAAATAGTCCTAAAGCCAACAAAAATGAATTTTAGCAAACAGTAAGGGAGTAGGCAAAAGGTTTGGGGAAGACCACCCTAATGCTGACAGTTCTAACATGCATCCATCCAGAGCAGCATCTTCGAACAATATTTTGTGTAAAAAATTCCCAAACACCATATATAATTTTTTAAAAACAAATTTAGTACACAGGTACAGAGTCCCCAATTCTTGTAATGGTGCTACAAGGTTTTTGGCCGAGTTGCGGTCAGTCAATCAAATTTCTTGATGCTGCAGGACAAGTACTGGTCCTACAGTATCAAAATGCAGATGGAAAAAAGCTCCCTCAGCCAATCGGAGGGCCATACTTTTTACATTTTCGGTACAGTTTTCCTCCCGCGGGACCAACTATCCAGTCAGCACTATATTTTTATCTCCTTCATAACCACATTTATCACTCATTTAATGTCAATTTCTCAAAAAACTCTGACTGGATTTACACTGAGGGGCAGATTTACAAGAGAGTGATGCATCTGTAGAGATGCGTCACTTTCCCAGCGCCACCACGAGAAACCCTTGCGCCACCATGGATGCACCGTATTTACAATACAGGGCATCATGGCTCAAGGATTGACAGATGTGACAGAAATTCTGATGCAACTGTTGGGTCAAACGTCACGCATTGCTGGAGTCGTATCGCAAGCACGGCGCAACTCCAGCAATGCATTTTGAGGCCTATTCCTACTACACTGCATCACTCCTTACGCCTGCTTCAAGTAGGTGTAAGGTTTTGATGCAGTGGCATCCTAGATGTGGTGCAGTGATATCTTGAAGATTTCACAGTGTCACTTTTACGAGGCTTTCCTGGGTGGGACCGCCCACCCTGCATACATTATACCTGATGCAGGTATAAAGTGACGAAGGGCTTTACAATGTGACGCATCTCCCGAGATGTGTCACATTGTAAATTGGGCAAATTTTTTACCCCACCGCTACATCACAAAAGTGATGCAACGGCGGCGCAAAAGTGTTGCAAGGGGCTTGTAAATATGCCCCTAAAAAATGAAGAGGACACTTTCTAAGCAAAGTTCAAGGGGCCACATTTATGGCAAAGTAACGAAATGCAGCGCAGCAAGTCACCTTGCTGCGCTGTGTTAACGGAAAAAGGCACCAACGGACCACATTTCAAAGAATACAGCACATTTCTGCCTTTGTCCCTGTTCTGGTTTCATTTTGGCTGCCTAGAACTAACACAGGCACTCTTGCACCATGGTGCAAGTGTGCCCGAAAAGCATATTCCTCTTTCTATGTGTGCTGCAGATATTTCTCTGCATAACATCTGGTAAGGCATAACTTTCTGGCACATTACCAGATCTACCACTTTTGGTTCTAGGAATGTGTCAAAAACTATGGGAGTTGCCTGGGAACATCTGTGCAATGCCCATGGAACACCTTCCCATGGCAGAGTGATGAAACACAGCAATTTGTGCTGCGTTACGTTACTCTAGATTTATGAAGCCACTCTGGACAATGCCTGGTTCTGTTGCATAGATTCATAAACTGCATTTGTGACTTGTGTCATGTTTGCACCACATTTTGTGGTGAAAGAAAGACACAACTCCACTTATAAATATGGCCCTTATTCTAATTGTTGACCAAATTTGGTGCATTTCCTTTCAGCTGTTTTTTCTGTATTACTCTTATGGAAATTAACATGGGAACATGACATTTCAGATTACCCCTCTTTTTCTTGATCCGGCTTGGCAGATCACTCTGAAACTTTTCAGTTAAGAGTTATTGTGGATGACCTTTTTTGGAATTCTTAGTTTAGATTCATCAAATACCGGCAAGGTAATTGCTGGTGAAACAAAACACACACTTCCTATGGAGAATCTGATCCAACTATAACTAAACAGGGGTGACTGCACTGGTTAGGCTGCAGATGTGCACATGCACGGCTTGTTTGCTGTATGCATTTGTTTGTATTATTATGGGACATGCTGTTGAATCTTGCGCATATATATATATATGCACAATAAAAGCGGTCACCTCGGAATATCCGAACGAACCGGAATTTCTGACCCCACTACATATCGTCCAGGAAAGGACTAGGCCATGGAAACAAGTCTTTGCTCATTTACAACACGGTGCATACTCGAACGGTGAGGGAGTCAGCGCAGGCGCCGGGGAAATGGGACATGGAGCTGGGAGGACAACTGACGGATTCCCAATGGGAGACCTGCTACCAACACACAGAAAGGGTATCTTCCAGTAGCAGGCTCCGTAACATACATTACAGATTTCTCCACAGGTTGTACTATACACCAGCTAAACTGCATAGGTTTAAACTACGAGACAATGATAACTGCGATAGATGCCGTTCCCCAGGAGCGGACTTCATGCATCTAGCGTGGGACTGCCCCACTGTTAATGCTTACTGGAATGAGATATTTGAGGCACTGTAGCAAATGACAGGTGAGACACTGGCACCCAACCCTGTGCTGGCACTCTTGGGATTTATTACTCCTGTGAAGACTGCACACAGGAGGTTTGTGGCGATGGCACTTCTCATGCACCCAAATTTAAGACATGGATGGAGGATTTAATTACTTGTCAGGAACAGTTTGCGGTGTATGCAGAGTTACTCCCAGTGACGTCCAGACCTACTGATATATGGGCTCCCCTTACTAATTATCTTTTGTCCAAGGCTATGGCTGCTGTAGATGTTGAAATATAGGCCTTCTGCGACAGCAGACTTGAGGAGATATGAAATGCAGAGTAAAAACGATAGAGAGACTAGGAGCTGGATAAACTGCTTGTCAGGCCGCACTGGGTGGCTATTGTGCAAGGAGGGATAAAGCTGGACAATGATTGGGTTGAATGGATGTCTGATACTCCTAATACTGGACCGAGTGTGTATATATAAACTAGAAGAAATGTTCGGATCAAGAGTTAGATGCATATGTAGTGGAAGGGGGCGAGATTCACCTGCGGACTCCTGTTGACCTAAATATGAAAGATGTAACAAGAATGTACCACGAAAAGATAATGATTAACAATGTTGTGTATATATATATGCACAATATATGTAATATATATATCACCTACTGGCAGTTGCCAGTAGGTAGTTATAGTTAGGATGTAGTTTCCATAAGAAGAGCTTTTATTCATTTGCATATAACTTTGGCATTGTTTGACAAATCTTCATGAAATTTTCAAAACTAGTTTTCCACTCACTTCAGCTGCTATCTCTGAAATTTCACAATGATCCATCAAGCTGGGGATGGGAAAAACAGAGGGTCCCAAAACACATTTTTCCCCCATGTTAATATCAATAGGAAACTTTAGCCACAGCTACAGCCCAAACTCCTGAAAGTAATTGCACCAAATTTCTCAGAAAGGTAACTGTTGGCCCAGAAAGTGACCTTTTGTTAAATGGCGTAAAAATTTAGTAGTTGTGGAGAAACGTAAAGATTTTTAAGATATACAATTGAGGCCATGGTGGATCTGTGACCTCTCCCGATCTTGTGCCTGAAAATAAAGGGGTAGACCTGGGGGGGGGGTTGGGTCCCCGGGACCGAAAATGGCCTAAGAAAGGGGGGCCACACAACCCCCGCCCACTTATTTAAAAAATAAATAAATAAAGCCACCAGCAAGTCGCCAGAGGCCACCCGCCGTTCACCAACACTCTGCAAACGTACCTCCTGTTGCAGTGGTAGATGGGAGATGAAGTCCCCTATGATGTTAAGGGTCTACAGGTTCCAGGAACCCTTTCTGTTACCTCCAGTAACTCCCAGACAGTGGGATTGCTCAGAGGACATGGAGGTCAAGCCAGTTTTCTCCAGGACCTTGCAAATGCACCTCCTGGTGCCTATACTACTCCTTCTACTAAACGGTGTTAGTTAGTGACCGTTGATCCTTGCTAGGTGGAGATGGGCCACTGGACCCCTGGGAGGTGTCCTTTATTTGTCAATCTAGGAGCCTCTACAGGAGATTCAATTCTTTTTATGTTCAGGAGACTTGAGTAGACACTGTCATGTTAGGCCTGTGGGTGGGGTGGGGTGAGGTGGAATGTTTGTTTCTTGGAATTTCCTGTTTAAAAATCAAATGAGGACATGTAACAACTATGGAAACATGCTCAGGCATCATTCTCTGGAAGTACATCTGTGTGTACAAGAAAAATTGCTATATGTAACATTTTTCTCAGCCCCCAAAACTTTCCCTGCACAAACTAGGCAAAAAAAGCACTTGTTGGTAAAGTTTCTTCACCAAAGTTATCAGCAACACAAAAAATTGCCTTTCCTATGGATCCCACCACATAAAACCTTTTTTCACCCATCAGGTGATCGTTTGGTCCTGTGCTCCGATCCCCACACTTTAAACCCAAGCCCTTACTAAATGTTAAAACAATGTTTCCAAACACCTCTAATAATACAGTCAAGCAAATTGAATTATATAAGTACTTCAAAAAGAGCTTTCAAAATCATGCTCAATCCACTTTACTATTATCGCTGTCATTCGCTGTGAGCCGTCCATGGTTCAATTTGATTTTAACAGACATTAAAATGTGTTATAACTGCACTTAAAAAAAATGATTATGAACCACGTACCATGATAAATCATTGGTTTCCAACTAACGTAGCTCACTGGAGGCAAAACACTGGCTTGCTCCACCATACTGTGTCCTGTTTATCTAGAACATACAGGTTGACTGCTATGTCGACTCCCTTTGCCCCCATTATCCCATTAGTGGGTCTTCCAACCAAAACAGGCCGTTGGCTGGTCTCTCCATAGTTGGTGATTTATTCATTAATGGCAAAGTAATATTAGACTTCTCCAAATTGATCGCGGATCGCAATCTTCTGACTGGCCAATTCTTAGCTGTGTAGACATCAAATAATCTCTTCACAAGTTATTCTGCATATGTCATGAGTTACTGGCAATACATAAGGTTTACCAAACTCTTAATATATCAGACGCATGTGGTAAACTTATCAGGTGACACTATAGGGCTTATTTTCAACTGATCAATAAATCCTAAACCTCACTATAAACGGCTTGGGAGACAGACTTAGCTAAAACCCTACACAACTCGGACTGGCTGAATATATTGGACTACCCCCACAGAGTGTCTCTGTCGTAATTGGCCCGTTCGGATTAGCGATTAGCTGAACCTACACGTTGCCCTCCTTAACTTGGCAATATACGATAAACGCCATTTTGAATGTTGCAGCGGCCATCTTAGACCATGAGCGGCCTCGTGGCCGACGTGCCCTTTAGTCCTTTGTCCGTTCCACTGACCACTCTTGTCTGCCCAGCAACAGGCTATTTTTAGCCCTGGTCAAGCCACACATGCGCAGTTCCCACTGACCCGTAAGCCTTCAGGAATGTGCCGCTAACTGACCAGTGGGTTTGAAACCCTCCAATGAGCTGGCAGTATTCCAAAAGATGACCATATATGTCCCTAAAATGTGTCTTAACTTGTGCCGCCTATCTTTTATTGCCCCAAAATTGTATATAAATGGGGTCACACCGGTGTTCGGTGTGATACCTCTTGCATTACCGAAGGGTGCTGTTTGAGTGTACCACCACCCCATGGGGTCTTAATAAACTTGTTCTTTGCATTTTACAGTTTCCGTGCCAACAGTTCTTGTGTGTAAGTGGGTAATCTCTGGAGCGTGTAGGCCTTGGGAACCCCGAAATACTTCAATTGGCGACCACGAAGGGACTCATCGGCGACTCGGATGCCCGAAGGAGAGGTCGTGACGAAGGCTTGGAAACTCGCCATGGGCGCGCGCTGCCACGAGTGACCCGAGTCTTGGCTGCCACAGTGTTTTTTCCTTTCCTTCCGATCTGACCTTCCAGGTGGCGCCGGTCTCCGACTGAGTCTTTGAAGTGTCTGCATCGCTGCGAAAGTGCCGTTTGGCTGATTTGGCTTATAAGACCTTGGCAGTTGGAACCTGGACACTTGAGAATTTGGTAAGCTTTGTGTTCGGTAAGGTAGTCTTCGGACGCTTACTGAAGTTCTGTGATTTGTGTTCGGTAAGGTAGTCTTCGGACGCTTACTGAAGTTCTGTGATTTGTGATCGGTGAGGTAGTCTTCGGACGCTTGCCGAGTCCTATGATCTTTGATTTGAGTTAGCTAACATTGTGAATTTGTGATCTTTGAACTTATATGTGTAGTGCACTTCACATAGGCAGGCATGTAGAGATGTTTCTCTAACTTTGTTTTTTTCCTTTGAGCGGCACAATCGTGTGGAGAACTGTAAGTGCCATTTTGTCTAGTGTCACGCTTTCGTGATACTTTTTGAACATGCCTGTTTTCAGCACACTCCGAGGAATGTGTTGTCTTGGAGAAGGTACCTCAATTAGGTTAGCGGAATCACAGCCGGCTCCCCCGGAGGGAACTCCAAATAGGGACATGTACGTAAAGCTTGGCCTTCCCCCTATTATGTACAGTAAATTATGGCATAAGTACACCAAGGCCGATCCTGAATTGCAATGGCCCCTACACGGGTCGTACGATTTGAGTAAAATCCAATTTGTAGAGCAATGTATGTTTCAACGCAGGTCTAGACAAAACATGTTTGATTGCGTGCGAATGTGGGAGAAAGCGGCGCGTGAGCGAATGAAGCGTGAGGTTGCCTTGGCGGACAAAGAGCAGCGCAAGGCTGCTCGGGATAAGGCTTTACAGCTTGAGGAAAAGGAGGCGCAGGAGAAGAAAGAAAGGGAGGAACGGGAACGTAATTTGCAAACGACTGGTCAATTTCCTATTCGCCGACTGCTTTATCCTGTCCTTAATAATGAAATTGATGATTTTTCTTTGTTAGATCGGTCACCGCCCCCGTACGTTTCGCCGACGGCTCCGGCTGCGGACCTTGAGGATGATGGACAGGATCAGTCGAGCCAGAAGGGGGTATCGGCTCTCAGGTTTACTGCGGATAGGTCCGCTCATTTACGCAGTTGGGCTCGTAAAGTGAATAAGCATTGTGTTACTCAGGAGCAGTTGTTAACGGAAAAGAAAGGGTGGTCGGATCTTGAATTAATGTATTTTCTGTCCAGTCTGGCGGATGAAGTTGTAAACGCATATCGTGAACTTTCTGATACGCTTGAGCCTAAAGTGTTGTCGGTGTATCGTGAGAATTTAGCTAAAGGTGATTTTGATCTTTCAGATGTTGATGACCTGTTCAAGCAATTGATCAAGCTGCGGGATGAGACAACCCATTTGCGACAGGAACGGAAAAGGAGGCAAAAGGAGTCCGAATTGGAGAATAATGGGCAGGCTAAAGAGTGTTCTCTCCGTGGTTCAGATAAGGGTTCTGCGTTGCATGTTATGCCTATGCGTGAAGCTGCGCCTTTGTATGTTCCACCAAAAGGGGAAGGTACGGATGATGATAAATTGTCGAAGGATGCGAAAGGGTATTTTGTGTATAATTGGGTATATACGCCATGGAATAGAGCAGATGTCATGGCATTGAAAAATTCTTTACCTGATCTTCGGAAGAATCCGGCGGCATTTTATGAAGGGGTGGAGGGGGCTATATCGTCTTGTGTGATGACTCTTGTAGATATAGATTTGTTTTTTGGGCTAATTTTACCACCTGATATGTGGAGGCAAATTCGTAAAACCAATGATGAAACGATTTTGGGGGGGGCATGGAAAGAAATAAATGCTGCAGATTTAGATAGGGAACCAGCATGTAAGCCTTGTCAGCTAATCCTAGATCTCCCGGCGGCTATCTTGCATAAATTAAAAACGCTTGTTCCCTCCAAAAAGATTGATTGGACCATGTTAACGTCGTGCAAACAGAAACCCGATGAAACGGTTTCAGATTTCTTCACGCGCTTCGAGGAGGCCTTTCATGATTACAGTGGTCAATCTTTAACAGACGATACGGGTCGGCATTTGTTTGTAGATAAGTATGTGGCTAATCTCCTACCAGAGATTGCAAAGCGATTGAAGTCGAGTGAAAGTTCCTGGGCCACGGCGACCCCTGCGTCCTTGTTAACTATGGCTCAGTATTATGAGCGGCAGGAAGTGGAGGCTAAAGAAAGTGTAGAGAAGAAGGCGAAGGAATTGAAAACGAAGGTGATGTTGGCACAGGTTCGGGGAACACAGGGTAGAGGGAGTGATAGAGGTAGACGAGGTGGTGGAAACGCATCGTATGGTCGTACGGATATTGCGGAGGATCAGTGTGCCTATTGTAAGGAGTTTGGGCATTGGGCCGAAGATTGTCCGGTACTTCGTGAACAGCGTAGTCAGCGTGGTCGAGGCAGTGGAAGGTCAAGAGGAGGTTATACTGGAATGAGAGGGGGTGGAGGTGATCGTAGACAGGTTGAGGAGAGGGGCCGTGGCCAGGACGAACGAAATACGTTTGATAGACGGAATCAATATCAGATTTCGGAAGGAGAGAATGTGGAACATCAGGATTATGTGCATGCATAGGATTGCGTAGGATGGGGTAAGGAATCAGTTGAAGTGCCAGTAGATCAGCAAGGTCCATATGTAACAGCGGGTATTTTGGGTTCTACTGATCAATTTCTAGTCGACACAGGAGCTACTCGTAGCGCTCTGTCGAAAAACTTGGTTCCGAGGGCTCCCCTGTCTGGCGAAATGATTACGTGTGTAGGGTTTGATGGCACACCCTCCCCCAGCCCATTGTCCAAGCCCCTTGCACTATGCATTGACAAATACTTTAGTTTTGGGCAATTTTTGTTATCACCCCATACCCCAGACAATATCCTGGGCATTGATTTGCTTAAATATTTCCGAGCGACAATACGCTGCGCCCCAGAGGGAGTGCGGGTTATCCTGAACGACAACTACCCTGACCCTGATGATTGCCCTGACCCTGACAGATTTTATGCCATTTTAGATATCCCTGCTTTGGCATCTCTGCCGCACACGTTGTGGGCGACATCAGATACGGATGTGGGAGAGATGCGCATTCCACCAATACACATTACTGTTAAGGAGGGGGCCCCTCTACCACGAGTGCCACAGTATAAGATCTCGAAGGATGGTGAAATTGCACTGACAAATATTGTTCAGGATTTGATTTCTGCAGGGGTAGTGGAGGAGGTCCCTTATAATGTTTGTAACAGCCCTATTCTACCGATTCTTAAGAGAGACTCAGATGGCAAGATCTACCGATTTATTATTGATTTGCGTGAAATAAACAAAATTGTCATTCCCCAATACCCAGTGGTGTCCGATATCACGACTTTGCTTACTTTGGTTCCACCGACGGCCACCACTTTTAGTGTTATTGACCTAAAGAATGCGTTCTTTTCTATCCCTGTTCACCCAGATAGTAGATATCTGTTTGGTTTTACGCTCAATAATAAATCGTATAGATTTTGTCGTGTTCCCCAAGGCTATACTGAAAGCCCTAGTATCTACAGCCAGGCTTTGAAACGACAACTAGATTCCTTTAAATTGCAGTCTGGCGTTGGGCTCATCCAGTACGTGGATGACCTTTTGCTCGCCGCCGACTCCTATGCACAATGTGAACAGAGTACGCTTGCATTGCTTTCCTTTTTGGCACAAAACAATCACAAGGTTTCCAAGAAAAAGCTTCAATACTGTAGACCCCAGGTGACCTACCTCGGTCATCTGTTGTCTAAGGAGGGGCGAGCATTAACATCTGATCGAATTCAAGCGATTCTAGACACACCAGTCCCCCGCACGCAGAGAGATGTGCGTGCCTTTATAGGGTTGACATCCTTTTGTAGACAATGGATCATGGGTTTTTCACATATCATAAAACCTTTGCTAGCATTATTGTCCAAAACTACACCGATGCCTCTTGAGTGGACAGACGAATGTCAGAAAGCCTTTGAACAGTTGAGACAGGCCCTTTGTTCCGCACCCGTGTTAGGAACACCAGACTACACGAAACTTTTCACATTATACGTGCACGAGAATGATGGGTGTGCGTTGTCAGTGTTAGTGCAGTTACACGGGGATAAGCAGAGACCATGTGCATACTTCTCTGCCATTTTGGATCCTGTAGCACGAGGGCTGCCTGGGTGTTTTCGAGCAGTAGCGGCAACAGCAGTAGCCATACGACAGAGTGAGGGCATAGTGTTATCACACAAATTGTTGGTGTTAGTTCCTCATGCAGTAGATGCCCTGTTAAACCAAACAAAGACCCAATATCTCACGAGTGCACGACTTACAGGATACGAGCTGACACTCTTAGCGCCACACATAACACTGAAAAGATGCGCTACTTTGAACCCTGCGACTTTATTGCCCTATCCGGCCGAGGAGGGTCAGGAAGAAAAACATCATGATTGTGTTTTCCTGACTGAGGAACAGACAAAGGGTCGTGTTGACTTACAGGATGTGCCACTTCCTGATGTGGATGGGGAACTGTGGGTTGATGGATCGTGTTTGAGGCTGCCAGATGGTACGACTTCCGCAGCATATGCGATCACGACTCTTAAGACGGTGGTCGAAACAGCTAGAATACCACAAAAATCGGCTCAGGCAGCAGAGCTGATAGCTTTAACAAGAGCCTGCGAATTGAGTGCTGGCCTATGTGTGAACATATACACGGACAGCCGGTATGCCTTTGGAGTGGCCCATGACTTCGGGCTTCTCTGGAGGGAACGCGGGTTCCTGACGTCACACGGAGAGCACATTATGCACGGAGAGCTAGTGCGTGATCTCCTGAATGCGTTGCTCAGTCCTAAAAAAGTAGCGATAGTGAAGTGCAGTGCCCATAAGAAGATTACGGATAAAGTGGGCCAAGGAAATGCCTTTGCAGACAGCATAGCAAGGCAGACGGCTATGTCCCGAACTAGCTCCCCTATGTACGTGGTACAATCACAGGCTGAGAGATGGAGTGACGCTAGAGCAGAGATACAGGATATTCAAAAATCAGCTACAGAATCTGAACTTGCGGCTTGGGCAGCAGATGGGGTACTAGATGACGAAGGTTGTTGGAGAAGCAAAGACATGGAGAAGTGGAAATTGCCTGCGGCTTACTTACAGGCGATGGTCCAGATGACTCATGGACTGGCCCATGTCGGAGCTCTTGCAATCACTCGCCTTTTAACACGAGTTTGGGAACATCCTGAGATTGCGAATACTGCAAAGAGAGTAGTGCAGACCTGCCTGGTGTGTTTGCAACACAATCCTGGGAAGGGGACCCATACTCCGAAAGGAGGGTTCGTTCCGCCTTCTGCACCGTTTGAAGTGCTTCAAATGGATTACATCCAACTCGAGCGCTGCAATAACCTGAAGTACGTCTTAGTGGTGGTGTGTGCTTTTAGCAAATGGGTTGAGGCCTACCCCACGAAAGACAATACGGCTTTGACAACAGCTAAGGTGTTGCTTAAGGAATTCTTTCCTCGCTTTGGAGTTTGCAAGTTTTTGTGGAGCGATAATGGGCCCCATTTTGTTGGAAAGATTGTGGAATATGTACTGAAGGGGTTAGGGATTCAGCAAAAGTTCCACGCTGTATTCCACCCTCAGTCAGCAGGTTTGGTCGAGCGGTACAATGCCACGTTGAAGCTTAAGCTGGCCAAAATTGTGGCGTCTACATCGTTGAAGTGGCCAGATGCGTTGCCGCTAGCACTACTATCTCTCAGATCAGTACCCCACTCACGAACCGGCCTTACGCCCTATGAGGTGGTGTTTGGCCGCCCTATGAATATCTGGGGGGTGCCCAAGCCGCGATTAATACATGATGTGCCTTGTGTTATGATGAATGATTATTTGGCACGATTAACAAATGATTTGCTCTCTATTCATCAACAGGTTCGAGAAGCGCTCCCTGATAACTCCACTGGAGAGGGCCACGATCTTCGTCCTGGTAACCATGTAATGGTCCGCTCGTTTGAGAGAGCAAGCAGTCTGGAGCCCAGGTGGAAGGGCCCCGAGCAGGTCCTCCTGGCGACCCGCACCGCAGTACGAGTGACGAACAGGAAGCGGTGGGTGCATTCGACACATTGTCGCCGTGTCTCTCCGGATCTGGTGACTCCTGCTGTGTTGACTGATTATAAGGAGATCTTGGAGAAAGAAAAGAGCCCAGCTGTGACATCGGCCGAAGTGGAGGGAGCCTTCCCGGACCAATCTGCTACCGGAAGAGAGCGCTACAATCTGCGTCCACGATAAGAAGATTTTTGTTCTTTTTGTTAATGACTGGTTGGTTACCGCTCCAGGTTTGTGAAACGGAAACCGGGAATTCCAAGGGGGGGGATCAGTTCTGCCAGAGTAGCGACACCCGTCTTGGCCCGGAGAAGAAAACAACGGCTACCTTGGAGTTCAGCACCGCATTTTTCCTTTTTTAGGTATACACGCACGTGTATCTGAGACAATCTGTGAACAATTTGTGAACAATTTGTGCCACTTGAGACTTTGCACAAACTTTCTTGAATTATGGCATCAACGGCATCCCGTGATAAGAAAATATTGGGTGCCTTTCTCTTTGTTCTAACTATTGTGGTGATAGCTGTTATGGCCTGGGTAGTCGAACTTGTGGTGCCTGTACGTGAACATTTGCTGCCGACTACCCCGGCACCGTCTGAACATTTTCATTTTACATTGCCTTTCCATGAAGAGCGCCATCGCCAAACGTACTTAAATAACAGCTTCATTCAGATTCTTCACCACACGCATAATATGACCAATACCTCTAACTGCTGGGTGTGTGGAATGTTGCCTGGGCACCAGAAGAGAGGGGGCACCCCACTTATTCCACTCCCGTTTTCACACAATGGGTCATGCAATGCCTGGTACACCCTCCTCTTTACTCTGAGATGGCCAACTAAAGGGGGGGTGCTTTTCCGTTTGAATAAAGTATGTTACCATGATAAGGATGGGTTTCCCCGGGCTGAGGGCACACGTTTCGAATGGGAAGAATACAGGCCTGACAATGTATCTGCTCCACATGTATATAGCAATCAGCGAAATGTGAATGTGTCTAGTGCTCATGTCATAAATGTTATTGCCACAAAAGCCGATTTATGTATTAGAAACAAGGGCACGATTGCAGTGGGGAAAAGCGAATGTAACATTACTCTCACGTTTGATAGTCCAAATGGCATTTCATTTGTTGCATCTCGAAACACATATTTTATCTGTGGAACGAAGGGGTACCATCAGCTTCCAGTGGGGTGGTTGGGCACGTGCTACGTATCGTTTGTGTTACCTCCTGTATTCATTGCCCCTCCAATGTACCACAACGATTACACCTTGTACCACGATTTCGTTTTGAACAGGGTTAAACGAACTGTTGCACTAGAGGACATTGATCAAACGGACACTACGTTACAACAGTATGTGGATTTTAATCTGGGACTATTCTCCTTTGTGGGGGCTGCATTGAACAGCCGGAAAATAAGACGGCTGACACGCGTTGTTGAGGCTGTTGCGAATGACACTGCCGTTGCCCTGGGGAATATTATTGAGGAACTACAGATTTCTAGAATTGTTACCCTCCAAAATCGGATGGTTTTGGACGTTGTCTTGGCTGATCGTGGGGGAGCATGCAGAATTATCGGAAGCAGCTGTTGTGTTTATGTCCCGGACAATTCTCCATCTGTGTATGATGCTATTTCCAAGCTGCATAAAATAGCTGCCGAAATACACCCGGACAATGGAACTTGGACACTTTCTGGATGGTTCTGGTCCATGATTGCAACTTGGGGATGGAAACTGTTGACAATTCTCTGTATACTTGTGGGAGCAATGTTCTTTATATGCCTGTGTATTCAATGTGGCCCTGCCTTATGTTCAATGTGTCTGTCAGCTTGCTTACCATCGAGGCGGGCTCTTGCCCATGACAAAATAATGCTACACAAAGAGGTGACACAAATTATGTTAATAGATATCGAGGATGAACATCCAGACTATGTTCATTATGAGGTAGATTCAGCTAAACGCTAAAAGGGTCGTCTGTCGTAATTGGCCCGTTCGGATTAGCGATTAGCTGAACCTACACGTTGTCCTCCTTAACTTGGCAATATACGATAAACGCCATTTTGAATGTTGCAGCGGCCATCTTAGACCATGAGCGGCCTCGTGGCCGACGTGCCCTTTAGTCCTTTGTCCGTTCCACTGACCACTCTTGTCTGCCCAGCAACAGGCTATTTTTAGCCCTGGTCAAGCCACACATGCGCAGTTCCCACTGACCCGTAAGCCTTCAGGAATGTGCCGCTAACTGACCAGTGGGTTTGAAACCCTCCAATGAGCTGGCAGTATTCCAAAAGATGACCATATATGTCCCTAAAATGTGTCTTAACTTGTGCCGCCTATCTTTTATTGCCCCAAAATTGTATATAAACGGGGTCACACCGGTGTTCGGTGTGATACCTCTTGCATTACCGAAGGGTGCTGTTTGAGTGTACCACCACCCCATGGGGTCTTAATAAACTTGTTCTTTGCATTTTACAGTTTCCGTGCCAACAGTTCTTGTGTGTAAGTGGGTAATCTCTGGAGCGTGTAGGCCTTGGGAACCCCGAAATACTTCATCATGAGGGACCCGTTTCAAAGATGCACAACTCCTAATATCCTTAAAGGGCCTATTTTACACCAGCCATGATCTGTAGGGGTTTCCCAGACTCTACTGTGGGCTGTCCCCGTTGTTCTCTCCCCACTGCAGATCTCCTACACATCTATGAGCCTGACCCCTGTTACATTATTACTGGAACAAGATCTTCAAATACTATAAACCATGATTAGTCTCTCCATAAAGAAGTTGGCCGTTGGGGTGCTCTGATGTCTTTTCCCTAGAGAGTCCCATGATTACATTTCTGGACCTTCTCTCTGTGTTGGCTAAGTGATCCATTATGCTTGATGCGATGAAAACAAACTTACACACCTACGATAGCCGCTTGGGCCCTCTCGTGATTGCGAAGGAAGCTAAACTGAGAGCACAATTTTACTGAGGAAGAAACAAGCGGGTCTGAGAAATTATTTGACATCACAGGTTTGGGATTGCGTCTCGAAACCTTCAAGGCTACCTCCAAAGACGACATCCATCCACCATGAACAACCTCTGATGTACCTGTATACCTATACTACTCTTACTGTGTTAGTTAGTGACCATTGATCCTTGCTAAGTGGAGATGGGCCACTGGTCCCGGGGAGTTATCCTTTATTTGTCAATCTAGGAGCCTCTACAGGAGATGCAATTCATTTTAAGTTTAGGAGTCTTGAATAGACCTTTTCATGTTAGGCCTGTGGGTGGGGTGGGGTGGAATGTTTGTTTCTTGGAATTTCCTGTTTAAATTTCAAAAGAGGACATGTAACAACTATGGAAACATGCACAGGCATCATTCTCTGGAAGTAAATCTGTGTGTACAAGAAAAGTTGCTATATGTAACATTTTGTTTCCATTCATGTAAGAATTCTGTACATTTACGCCAATAAAAAATATATATTTCTAAAAAAATAGCTCACGGGAGGCTGACTTGCAAAACTGTTTATTTTAGAAGGCCACAGGCAAACGATCCTATGAGCCCTTTCTGTCACTATAAAGCTGATTAAACCTAAGCAGGTTTTAACCTGTTCTATTTCCATACAGCCTCTTTTAATTTGTGATATTTGATGTTTTGATTACTTCATAAGGTAGAGTTACTTTATCTTTGAGTCACTTCAGAAATCTGACTTTGTTTGCTGTTCTTAACAAGCAAGGGCTCTGTGAAAAGTATTGGGAGGGTGAGGAGGTGTGGGGTAAAATTCTTATGATAATGGGGAGGCGGGTGTACTGGCTTGTACAGGCTGATGGCCCAGTAAGGCCTAATTGATCTGTAGAGAATGGTATCACAATGTATTGAGTCACTTTGGAGTATTCTCAGGTATGGTCAATGAAGTGGCTGAACTGGGTAAATGCATCTGTATCATACATTTCCAACGGATGCTGCTGCATAAGTTTATGATCTTTCAGTTAGAGAGCATTTTAACTAGGTATTAGCTTGGCCCTTACAAAATGTGTTACCTCTGCAGGCGGGACCCCGAATAGGCATACAAACAGGCAAATAGAGAGAAATCTAGCAATGCCTCCCCTGCTCTAAATAGAACAGGATGTCATCACTATCAACTTGTGGCCTGTGGCACAGGGGACACAAGCTAATGTGGTTCCACTTGTGGAGCAAGCTGAGTCTCTTCCAATAAATACCATGCAGTTCCCCCACATCCAGATGGGTTAATAGAACTGTAATTGTGGGATGGTGGGTGAACCATCAATTAATGACAGTTCACCCACTCTGCCAAATTCTAAATTAGAGCATTCGGGCCTTATTACGAGTTTGGCGGTCCGTGAACTGCATTACCCACCATCGCAGTCTGACAGCTACGAACTCGGTGGTCCAGCCGCTATATTACGAGTTGGGAGGATTGCTATTGCAAAGACCGCAGCTGAACCACCAACAACGCCAGCACTCCAAATTGTTAGGAAATGAACACACAATTTGGAAGGCAAAGCAACAAATAAATTCATGGACACTAATTCACCAAAATGGTAGGAGTAGCAAAATTGATCTTTACTTTCAGCCACATTCACAAAGGTAATTTGAGCCAAAAGTCTAACTTTAAAACTTTTGGTATTCCGACTCGTATCTTTATTTCCTCACTTGGGTGGGAATCTCCACACTCAGGCGGAATTTCTTCACCCAGGGTGGAATCTCCACTCCCGGGCCAGAATCTCTGCATCCAGGCTAGAATCTCTACACTCGGGCCGGATGGTCAATTTCTTCAATGATAAACACATGTGTAAGTGCTTACCATCCCCCCGCTTCGGCCGGATGAATTCATTTGACACCACTTGCAAGACCTGCACTACAAACCATATAAAAGCAGCACACAAACAAAGCCCAGGTTTGTCCACATAGAGTTACTGCTCGCCTGCTCTGCGCATTACTTCAGGATAATGCTACACCAGAGGAGGATGAAAAATTATACAGATGAGGAGACCGACAAGATCTTGGAGTTTATTGTGAGGCACCATAAGCGGCTCCATTATTTCCCTCCTTTCAGCACCAGTGGCACACAGAGGGTAGCTCTATGGCAGCATTTAGCTGCTGCAGTCACAGCATTGGGGGAGGATGTCTGCACTTTCACTAACATTAGGAAGAAGTGGTAGGACAAGAAGAGGTGGGTGAAGGAGAAGTACGCCAGGATTGAGGTGGCCAGATTTATCCCTGGTGTACAATCCTGACCCTGCCTCCATCTCACCCCACTAGAGGAGGATGTCCTCAACATCATACACCCATACATACTCCACGGGCTGCCTGTGAGGGATGTCCACATAGTGGTACCAGGTAAATGTAATAACAAGAACATGGAAATGAAAGGTCGGTCTGCGTTGCATCACAATTGTGACTAAGGAAGTTGTCCCAAGAATGTAAAAAAATCTGTAGTGAGGCAGAGCCTCATGTGTCTCCTTCTGTACGTTGCACCACAAGTCCCAGAATCTATTGAGATGGAAATGGCAAATCCCATTCCCACTATCAAAAACATGGGCCCAGACTGCTGGTGTATATACCTGATTCAGAAAAGGGGGTGGTGATGGACAGAGTTTCTGAATTAAGCAGAATACTCCTAACCAGTCAACAGATCAGGGCTTGATCCATCACCATTTTTTAGCTCACTGCACCATCCCAGCTCAGAACCTGGCTACATGCAAATTAGTCTGTCCCTGTCCCAGTGCATCATGGTAACAGGGCAAACCACACTACCAAGCCAATTCTTTCACTGGGAAGGAAACAAGCTTCCGGGGACCGGTTTCTGGCATTACAGCCGTCTTCGGCCCGGCTTGCTTGAATCCTGATGGTGCAATGAGCAAGGGACTCACATCTGAGTGTACCCTTCCACGCTTATGGTGGACAAAATGATTCAGAAAAGGGGGTGGTGATGGACAGAGTTTCTGAATTAAGCAGAATACTCCTACCCAGTCAACAGATCAGGGCTTGATCCATCACCGTTTTTTAGCTCACTGCACCATCCCAGCTCAGAACCTGGCTACATGCAAATTAGTCTGTCCCTGTCCCAGTGCATCATGGTAACAGGGCAAACCAAACTACCAAGCCAATTCTTTCACCGGGAAGGAAACAAGCTTCCGGGGACCGGTTTCTGGCATTACAGCCGTCTTCGGCCCAGCTTGCTTGAATCCTGATGGTGCAATGAGCAAGGGACTCACATCTGAGTATACCCTTCCACGCTTATGGTGGCAAAATGATTCAAAAAAGGGGGTGGTGATGGACAGAGTTTCTGAATTAAGCAGAATACTCCTACCCAGTCAACAGATCAGGGCTTGATCCATCACCGTTTCTTAGCTCACTGCACCATCCCAGCTCAAAACCTGGCTACATGCAAATTAGTCTGTCCCTGTCCCAGTGCATCATGGTAACAGGGCAAACCAAACTACCAAGCCAATTCTTTCACTGGGAAGGAAACAAGCTTCCGGGGACCGGTTTCTGGCATTACAGCCGTCTTCGGCCCGGCTTGCTTGAATCCTGATGGTGCAATGAGCAAGGGACTCACATCTGAGTATACCCTTCCACGCTTCATCACCACCCCCTTTTCTGAATTGGTGTATATACCTAACACTGGTAAATCACAATAGACAGAGTGCCCTTTCCACTTAGTCAACCGTGGCCAGGGCAGGTACGAGCTGTGAGGGGGTAGCATGGAAAAATCGACAGACAAGATAATAGGGAAAATAAAATAAAAAGAATAATCAAAACCACTTACCTCGCACTCGTTGAATTGCCGAGCACAAGGTGAGTGATTTTCTTTTTTCTAATAAATTGAGTTTCCCTATTGCATAATCTGTCTAATTTCCCCCTTCCCCACCATGCCCCCCCCAACCACATCGCTCTAAGCCTTGCGGCTGCCTATGTTCAAAAGACAAGAGCGAAATATTTACATCCATCAGTCCTGATATGTGTTAGAGCTTGCAAATATAGTGACCAAATTGATGGTTCATCCTTGATCTGCAGAAATTGAGTTCCTCAAAATATTTATTACAGCTTTTCAATAAGTTGTAGTCAGCATCCACTAGTGAACAAATATGATTTCCCAAGGACTTAGAACACTTTCTGTAAAACATTGGAACATTGGATTAAAACACCAACCTCAGTAGAGGAATTCCAACACTAAGTATGTCTTTGCTAGGACATCACCATAGTTTGAGCTTTGATTCATAAATATAAGGTGCCTTACCAAGTACTCTGCCAAATCTGGTGAAGTCATGTTGAGATTAGATTTACGGCCACTGATGAGAGAAAATCTCTGGAAACTATCCCAAAAATACAAAATACAGATGGAAGCGACACCATTCTGAAATTCATAAAACATCCTCCACATGACTTTCTCTTAGAGGTGCATGTGTGGGGACAATTGCAGATGTGCTGGCTGATGACATGCTACATGTCCTACTAATTCTATGGTGCATTATGGGGAATTTTATAAGCTGTGAGCATTGATGGTGTGCCTAGTAGACTACTGCATTTACTTGTTTTATTATTTTTATTTTTGTGTCCTAAGTCTGCCAATTCTCTTGTTGATAATACCTTATTCCCAATTGCTAAATACCAAGCCATTCCATTGAAGAAGACGCTGTTTCCTCTTCCAACCCTTCACTGGTTTGTCCGTAGCAAAGTAGGGTCCATGACCGAGAGAGATTATTTGGCTTAATCATTGGACCTCCTGTGACCTTGACGCCAATCGACCAACATTATCCATACTATCTCCTGACTGCTAGTATCACAGGCTATGTCAAACGGAGTTGTAGAAATTATATTTTTAATACAATCATATGAAAGGGGGGGTCCTGATTTCCAGGACCTACAAATCTACCGTCTCGCCAGTAAGATTGTGTAACAAATAAATCTTGAGATGACAGTGCTGCGCCGAGTGGGATAGTCCTGGCATAGTCCCAAAAATTTAAGCATAGGGCTTACCTTGACCTGTAGGCATGTTACTTCAGTCAAAATCTTACACAGCTTGATCCAATAGCCAGTGATCCAGGGGCATGTCATAAACATATGCATATCATCTGCCAGAGGGTACATACATCTTGGGCATATGTACTGATTCCTGTGAATCTTGTTGGTTTGGCTGGAGACCAATATACTCTGTAGATAGTGAAACGGTGATTACATTTAAGAAAATCGGGTGTTACCACTGCTCGGAGTGTTGCAAAAGATTCCAGCCAGACCTCCCTGATGTTTAGATTTACTAGACCTTCTACCTAAAGCTTTAAAATGTCTGTGTCCAAATCATTATCTGCATCTAGCAGAGTACGATACCACAAAGAAACGTCCTTTTTGATAGGGCCTGTTTTTATCACCAGGTCTAGCCAGGAGTCCTCTTCCTCCTCCTCCCAAACCTGTCTTACCCTCCAGGAGGAGACTTGGTAGTACTTAAATCAGGGTATAAGGTAAACAAAGGAAAGCCCAAAATTATGGAATGGAATCAGCCAAGGCACACCTCGGGGATTAAGTTGCAAATGCGACATTTGGGCATTATATTCACGCAGAAATTAGCGGAAGTGCTTAGAGTTAATTGGAAGACGGCAAGTCAGGAGATTGGGAGGTTGTTAGTTAGGTTGGTGAACCTACCCGTAAACATATACAGCAGTTTTAACCTCATCAAAAGGATTGTCCTATCCAAGATTAAGTTTCTTTTTAACTCTATACCCTTATCTTTTGACAAAGGAGAGGTAGGTAAATTGCCGGTTAAGAGCGGTAGCTTTATCTGGTCCTCTAAGGGATCAAGGATATCCTGGAAAAAGCTAAGGAGGAGGCTGAGAAGGGGGGGCTGGCTCCTGCTGATCTTATGACATAATGGTATGCATTTCATTTCAAGAACTTCTGTATGCTGTTAAATGAAGTGGATAGGTCGCCATTAGGAATACTTTTTGGGGCTATGTGGAGTGGATTGAGGGAAGGACAGGATCAGTTTTTGTTTAAATACAGAGACCCAAAGTTTTAAAAAAAAAGTGAGGTGAAGATTTTGTTGGGGCCTCAAAAACCTTGGTGTTTATTCGAAAAAAACTTTGAGTTCCTTATTATTTTTCCTAGGCGCCGATGTGGGATTCACCAGGAGTGAGTGTCTAAAAGATCTGCTCAGTCTTCCCTTGAAAGCTGCAGGGATGCCCCGGTGGGGGGACCTCAAGTCGGTGTTATCTTTAGTCACATGAGAAGTCCTGAGTCAATGCACCAGGGGTCAATTGACTAGATTTAAATACTGCATTTCCTACTTGATGTGTGTGCAACTACACTATCTGATGGTCCATATGAAACACCCACCTTATTGCTCACTAGTATAATTGACAAGAGTCTTACCTCACATGGTGGGTACATAGGATATAGCTTTTATTAGACTGACTCCAGTTGCTGCCTCTGGATGAAAGATACTCTCTAGAGTTCTTCCACTTTGGTTGATTGTGGTTCAGTATTTGGCTCCCCACTTCAGTCTGTCTCCTCCTCCCTCATACTCACCAGTCTCTCGTTTGTCCTGGACTGTAGACCATACTATCCTTTTCTTATCTTGTTAACCCCTTCGATGCTGGTGACGGAACCATTCCGTCATCAGTCACGGTTGGGTTGTGCTGATGACGGAATGGTTCTGTCACAACCACACAATGGTTCTGTCAGACCACGCACGCAACCTGGGCTTCATCCTGGACTCCTCCCTCTCCATGACCAGACAAGTCAACGCCGTCTCCTCGTCGTGCTTCAACATCCTGCGCATGCTACGTAAGATCTTCCGGTGGATCCCCACCGAGACCAGGAAGACGGTCACCCAGGACCTCGTCACCAGCCGTCTGGACTACGGCAACACCCTCTACGCCGGAACCACCGCCAAACTCCAGAAGAGACTCCAGCGGATCCAGAACGCCTCAGCACGACTCATCCTGGACTTCCCCTGTCGCAGCCACATCTCCGGACACCTGAGAGATCTGCACTGGCTCCCGGTCAACAAGAGAATCACCTTCCGTCTCCTCACCCACGCACACAAAGCCCTACACAGCCAAGGCCCAGGATACCTCAACAGCCGCCTCAACTTCTACGCTCCCAAACGCCAGCTTCGATCAATCAGCCTCGCCCTCGCCACCGTTCCCCGCATCCGTAGAGCCACCACAGGGGGACGGTCCTTCTCCTAACTCGCCGCCAAGACATGGAACTCCCTCCCCACCCACCTCCGCCTGACCCAGGACCACCTCGCCTTCAGGAAGCAACTCAAGACCTGGTTGTTCGAGCAGTAGCAGTCTCCCCCCCCCCCCACCCCAGCGCCTTGAGACCCTCTGGGTAAGTAGTGCGCTATATAAATGCGATGATTGATTGATTGATTGATTGATTGACAACCACACCCATTTTCATGTGGGCCCAGTACAGGAGGAAAATATCGCCCGCAGCGATGTGGTTAACATTCTAGTTGCTGACCTGCACAGCATTAATTTCTATTATTTGGACTCCCAGATCTATTGTTTTGTGAGCTTGGGTATAGTGAGGGAGAAATTTTCAGCAAGCTTATGCCATTCACCAACAGATTCCTATACCAGAAACTCGCGTTCCTGGATGTTGAACTTTCTTTTTCTTTTGCGTCCTCCTTCCTACTCTGTCTCCCCTCTTGCCATTCTGCTTTGGTGCACTGTGATCTTTGACGTGCGGAACATTGATATTTTGTATCACTTTTAGGCCAATATTGTCTTTACGATCATTCTATTAAGGGCAAGGTGCAGCTTTGGTGCAGGTTGGGACAGAAGCGGACATCACCAGTGCTCCACACCTCTATTCTCTAGCACTCCTCTCAATTCACTTCCTTGTTGTGTGAAATTCTGGATGACTGCTGATGCAATGATTTCCAAATGTAGATCCAAATGGACTAAGTGAATCATTTGTTGCAAATCCAGCTACTTGCTAAATTAGAGGCTTTGCAATTACTTAATCACTTATTCCTATGAATGAAAACGATTTTGTGTGTCATAAATCACTTACCGGCTTTTAAAAGGGATTCTGGGAGTCATGCACAGTTACAATTTGGAAAGGGAATGTGATGGCATTGTTGTGACCTGTAGACTCTCCAGAATCTTCATCTATCAGAGTTCTTCCATGTCAATTTTAGAATGTTAAAATGTAAGGTGGAATTTAGGGACAAAGAGCATGATAGCAGTTGTAAGTAAGGTGAAATGTGAGGTTCTGTTATTGTTGTGCCTCAAATAAAGTATTACTTTTATTCGAAAAATGCTTCCTGTTATTGGTCATTGTTATGTAGCTTAGGTACATTGAATGCTTGTATTAATTGGCAATCGTGGAATGTTTGTATTCAATTCTTAGGATGTCACGGTAGTCAGTTGGAGGAAGGACACTATTCTGGAAGCTGTTTCCACCTGTGCTTCTCAGCTACAATTATTAAATTGCTTGTATTTGCTGTACGAGAGTTTCTTCATAACACTGGCGATGAGTGCTGAAGAGCTACACAAATCTACACATATTTTGGGATTGTTTACATTTTATGCTAAAAACTAAATTCTAGAAGGAAATTTATACTAAACTTCAATCTCCCTTATTGAGGGAGAGAACGGACGTCACAGAGACCTTATTCATCCGCAAGGTACACTGAAACTGCATTCGACTTTTTTCATGCAATTTCTATGGACGCGACTGCAAGCACATGCTGACTGAGGTAACTGCCCTCCCTGGCATACGGCTTACCATAATTCCAGAAAAGTGCTGCCAGTGTCCTCCATCTGGAGCACATTGCGCTGTTACGGCATCATAGGAATGTGCTCAATCGCTCCTTCCTAGCCACAGACATACAATGCCAGATGACACAGGCAACATGTCTCTGGCAGGAAATTATGCCATTTCATAGGGTCACATAGCGTGACCTCGCACGGCTGCCATTTTGAGCTCCCAACAAACAGTGTTTCCTTAACTTTTGCAGTGCATTTCAGTGTTTGCTTTGGATCTCTGGTGGATTCAACTACATAAGTTGCACTATCGCTGCATTGTTGGCTGTGCTTGCAGGGCGCTTCAGCAAATTTGGTTGCTACTAGCTACTGCTTTGCAAAGGTGTGTTTTCTAGGTGTACTCCTACAGATTTCCACACTTTGAGGGATTATTGTGACTTTCTTCCAAGTGTGCTCTTTTGTTGTAGTGAAGTAATGGATTTGTCCAGTGTCCACTCTTTGCACAATGAAGCATCCTTTGAGTAGGTCCTTGCCATAGTACGGAAGGCTGAAATTTCGACTAGATGCACGGTTGCTCTTAAAGAATATTCACAGGCCTCTGAGGTTGTAGGGAAGGTGAGTATGAGTGTGGGTAGGAAAGGGGCTTCTAAATTTAGTCTCAACAAATCTAAATTCAAAGAGCTGGCAAGGTGTTACAGATGTTATAGCACTGATCATTTGGCCTACAGTTAAACTGTCCAGCAGCTAAACAAAAATGCAATATCTGTGGAACTCTCATTCCTTTTGCTATGGAATGCAAAAAAAGGAAAACCTGTGTAGGTGATACTGGGACAGAAAGTAATAACTTTGGAGATGGTGAGGATGATGAGGACACTAATGTTTTAGAAAATAACCTTGTCATGAATGTGAGGAATAATCTTGTTTTAAACATCAGTGATGTATTATGTAAAAACAAACCAGAATGCTTGATGGAGATTGGTGGGGTTAATGTTAAAATCATTGCTGACTCTGGTTCACCCTACATTATTGTCAATGATGACTTTTTTGCAAAAGGTGGAAGAAAAATTGTTGAAGCCCGAAATACTTCCAGATGGTTCCAGTGGGGAAAAATTGATATGTTAGGGTTCAGGTGGTTTTTGTTCAAATTTAAAGACAGGGATACTAGAGGAAAAATATATGTTGTGAAACGGGCCCACCATTATTGGGATGGTTTGACCAGAAAATGTTGCATATCATCCTGGATCCTAATAGTGAGGAGCAGGTTTTAGTGGTCAACAAAGGCATTAATGTGGGTAATAGAATGTCAAGACAAAATTCCCTCTCTGTTCAGGAAAGAGTTGGGTAATATTCAGGGATTCAACCATAAAATAATTTAAAAGGATGATGCTGTACCTAAGGTGCATAAAAGTCCCAATATACCCTTACTGGTGAGAGATGAAGTTTCTAAAGTGTTAGACAAGTTAGTAGCTGATTGTGTAATTGAGCCAATAGAGGCATCGGATTAGATTTCATCCTTAGTGTTCACCAGAGGAAGCAGCTTCAAAAAACAAGGTTATGTGTGGATTTGTGTCATCTAAATTATAATAATATTATCGACAGATTTCCCTAACCTAAAATAAATGAGATGATCACCTGTTTAAAAGATGCAAAATGGTTTTCCACAATAGATCTAGCCTCAGATTACCACCAGGTTTTCTTGTCACTAGAATGCATGAAATTGACATCTTTCATCACTCCCTTTGGCTGTATCCAATTTAGGTGCATGCCTTTCAGTTTGGCATTTATTCCTGAATTGTTTTAGCGCCTCATGTTCTAACTACTTATTAAAGAACAAGGGTTACCTTCTTCCAAGATGATACCTTGGGGCTTGGCTCTAATAAAGAACATGAGACTAGATTATTGAAGGTTTTAAGGATTTTGGAAGAAATAGGTCTTACTGTAGAACATTCTAAATGTAAATTTGTTGATCAGAGTGTTACTTATTTGGGACATACCATTGATGAGCTGAGTGATCAAGCCCAAACCAACCTTAGTTACAGCTGTTGAGAATGCACCTATACACAACAGTAAGGAATGGATGTAAGATCATTCGGTTAAAGTTTTGTGCAAAATATATCCCCAGTTTTGCAGACAAAATGTACAATATCCTCCAGGTGCGTAAGAAAGATTGTATGATCCGTTGGTCCCCGGACTCTTTTGATGATTTCAGGGTCATCAAGACAGAGACAGCAAATGCAGCAGCCTTGAGAGGTTTTGACCCCTCAGCAGATAGTATCTTTACTACTGATGCAAACCATAGGGATTTCAGGATGGTTTTGTCCCGGAAGCACTGCAAAGGTAAAGAACACATAATAGCATATGTGTCCAGGTCCTTGTCTCTCTGTGAAGAGAAATGCCATTTATTGAAAGGGAGGCACTATATTACTCCTCATGTGGCATTGTAGCACTTTATATCAGGCAGCACTCTGCTCCGAAACCCAAGCTTAGTGGTTAGTTCAGTGGTATTAGTCAGAAAAATTAGTCTTGTTCGCTCAAGCAAATAATTTCATTTAATTTTTCTAGGCTATATGTGGTTGAAAAAATTTATAGGATTTTGGTGTGATCATTAGTGGGAAGGGTGGCATATGAGATCAAGTAGATATTTGGTGAATTTAAGATGTGTCAGAGGAGATTTGTTATTGCTAGGATGCAGGGGTATGACTTTCAAAAAAGGAGAGACTGTAATATTTGAACTGAGTTTTGGTGAATTTGCACAAATACATCAATAGATATTAAGGCAAGGATACCAGAGACTTGGAGAGGTTGTTCTAAAAGAGAGAGAAGCCATGCCAGGGAAGGAAGGGAAGGAGAGGACTTTTTGAAGGAAAAAAGTAGAAGCAACAATCAGCAGTTTTAAATAAAGATCCATTCTTCAATTGGATTTTGAAATATAGAGGATGCTTTTTGAGATATCATAATGTATAGTATAATGTTGCCAGGGATGAAAGGGAAGGAGAGGGCTATTTGAAAAGATAAGAAGGAGAGAAACAATCAGAAACTTTAAATAAAGGTCAGTTTTTTATATGGGATATTTTATTGTAAGACATATGTTTATTGGCATTTTGTTAAGTAAACAGTATTTGCTTTACAATAACAGGAGCATCAGAGTTATAAAGTACAATACAACATGTCACATGAAAGCAAAGCCGAGGATCACATCTTGGACGCTGCTGTGCCAATCTGTTGAAAGGAGGCAATCTATAGTGACCAATACAGTTTCAGACAGTTCACATGCTTAACATGTCGTTTCCTCCACTATGTGATTTCACTGTCCATAACAACGTGACGAATTTACGATCCACCCTTCCAACCGAGAAGGTACTCCAAAGAGAAAAAAAGGAAAAAAGTCAAAACAATAAACCCAATGTTCCCTCTATACCCTTCCACTAACCAGGTGTTTGGTGGTGACTGATCAAGGCTGTGTAAATGGCTGGGCAGAAGTGTAGGATGTTAGAATTGGAAGAGATGCATGGCCCTAAGAGACGGGGGCACACCGCCAGTGGTAGAACCCGTGTAAGGAAGGCGACCAATGGACCCCACTTATATTCAAAGCTTTTAATAGTCGTCGCAGAATATGCCCGCCATTCTTTTCAGGCAGAGGAGTGTCTAGAGGCGCGCGTGCCATATTGAGAGCTGCCTGCCTCTTCCAAGCTGCTGCAATTGTTAGTTTTGCTGCGCCTATACACGTCCACATGATGGCTTTGTTGGCCCTTGTCTGGTGTTCGAGAGAGGGGTCTTGAATACCTAGGAGGATTCCCTCCATGGTGGTCAGTATAGGATATCCCAATATAGTTTTAAGTTGTGCTAAGTTTTCTTCCCAGAAGGGGCGTTTGGTGGGGCAATCCCAACAGATATGTTGGTAATGACCCAGTAGCCCACACCCCCTCCAACAACTATTGGACGTGATCGGGAAGATTTGTTTGAGTTTGGCAGGGTGAAGGTACCAGTCCATTAGAGTTTTTAAATGTGCTTCCCTGAGTTCTAGGGAGTGATTGAATTTAGATATATCAGACCAGAGTGCCGTCCATTCCCTGCTGTGTATGTCTCGCTGCAGCAGGCCCTCCCACATAGCCATGTATCTCGGTTGAGCTCGTGTGTGGTGGAAAGTAGATAATTGTAGAGGAAGGAGATCACCCCTTTCATTGAACCCACTGTTCTCACATACTTCTCAAACCCCGTTTTCTCCCTGGTGGCATTATCCCGTATGAAAGGGGTGAGTGGTGCCCAATGTTGCAGTTGAAGGTAGTGGAATTGTTCTTCTGGTGGTAAGTGGAATTCCTATCTGCAATTATAAAAGGTTAGGATGCCGCAATTATGGAATAAGTGATCAAGCATAATGCAGCCTCCCTCTCTCCAGGCATCAAACGGGCCTTCGTGTAGGGCTGGCGGAAAGGTCGGGTTAAAGTGGATCAGGGTGTATGGGGAAGGGCATGTGGTCCAAGTCTCATCTCTTGATATGGAGTCCCACACCTTCAGTTCAGTGCGCTTGGGGGTGCTAATGTACACATTTGCTGGCCGCTCTTTTTTGGTTTTTCAAATCAGATCTCACACCATCCTCCCCGCCACTCCCCTGTCCAGATGAAGACAATGCTTCCCTGATTCCCGTTTAAACCACTCTGTAACAATCTGCAATTGCGAATCCTTATAATCTAAACCTATATCTGGCAGCTCAACCCCCTCTTTTGTTCTAGGGTGCCGCAGAGAGGAGAAGGATAATTGGGCTCGCTTTCCCTGCCAAATTAACTTTGTGAGCAGAGATTTGATTTTAGGCAGAAAGGCTACATCTAAGTCTATGGGTAGGGACTTAAAAAGATACAACAATATGGGCAGCAGTGTCATCTTGACAGCGTGGATGCGGCCAAACCAGAAAATGAATAGAGGTTTCCACCGCTTAAGGTCATTCTGTATTTGGAGGAGCGCATTCGGGAAATTCGTTTTATAGAGGCCTTATACTTGGGGTGTCAGTTGAATCCCCAGGTATTGGAGGGAGCGGCTAGACCACTGCAAAGAGGATTGGGATTTGATAACGCGCGCCTCAGCATCCAGTAGTGTAAGATTGAGTACATAGGATTTGTCGAGATTGATCTTGAAGCCGGCTACGACTTCGAATTTGGTTAGTTCCAGTAGCAGGGCAGGGAGTTAGTGAGACGGGTCTGGGAGTGTCAGGAGCACATCGTCCGCAAAGAGTGAAATTTAGTGATCGTCCCCTTCGAAGGGTATGCCCTGAATCGCCAAGGTATTTCAGATGGACATTGCAAACGGTTCAATGCTCAGCACAAATAGGAGGGGTGACATAGGGCACCCCTGTCTGGTGCCTCTCGTAAGGGAGAACGGGGCTGATAGCACTCCATTGACCTGGACCTGGGAGCGGGGCTGTGAGTAGTTCGCCTTAATCAAGCGGATGAATTTGTCTGGAAAGCCAAAAGCCATAAGGATGCGAAAGAGGAATGCCCAATCCACCGGATCAAATGCCTTCACGGCATGAAGCCCCAATAAGACCGCTGGTATTTCCTGTTATTGGCTTTCTCAATTAGATGTCTTGTATGTCTAATATCATCATGTGTCTGCCACTCCTTGATAAAGCCAGACTGATCGGGGTGGATCAGATCTGGCATCGAATCCTGTATCCGGTTACCACGGATAGTAGAGTACATCTTCGCATTTAGATTTAACAGAACAATTGGACAATAAGAAGCACAGAGTTGTACATCATTCCTGGGCTTAGGAATGACCATGACCACCGCTTCGGCCATTGAGGGGGTCACTTTTACTGTCTCTTCCATCTGTTTAAAAAAGTGTGTGAGGTGAGGGATGAGGACGGGGGCCAAATTTTTATAAAAGTGAGCTGTGAGGCCGTCTGGCCTTGGGGTCTTGTGTAGTTTAAGAGCAGGGATGGTCACACCCACCTCTTTCATAGTTATTGGGGCTGTAAGTTTATAATTGTTGGCTTATGGACTTCGGAGGAACTGCAGGGCCCGAAGATAGCTATCCTGCAGGTCCGGTTCTTTGGGTTCCTCGGTGTAGAGTGTCTTGACCCAAGAGGTCCCCCTTTTCCCTATCTAGGTGAACTAGGTCATTATTCCCATCTCGCATGCCCCAATGTATTCCCTCTCTTGTTTCTCTCTTAGTTCCCTTGAATGTAAGAGACGTGGCGTAGTTTTAAGAGTGTGTATTCTGTCCTGTTTTTATAGATTGCCTTTAGCTAACTGCGCAGTGCTGTGAGGGAGCACAGAGTCAGCCTGGTGGGATTGTTCTTGTGTGCCTGCCCCGCCTGTTCTAACTCCTTCTTTAGTCCTTCCCTTTCCTGCACCCGTTGTATATTTAGGGTGGAGTTAGGTTCTATACACTTCCCTCGAATAACCTCCTTAAAGGCGCCCCAAGTGTTACCCGGCGAGGTATCTTCAGGCCTGTTCACCTTAAAGTACTCTGTGATTGCGTCCCTTAATTCAGTACACAATATGCTTGCTCATGTAAAAGTGACCGGGAAGTACCATTTGGGGGACGAAGTTGGGGCAGATCCCCATTGTAAGCAGATCAATAGCGGACAATGATCCAAAATGGCGGGGGGAGATTTTGGCATCACTAAGCTTGCCCACCAATCTTTGGTTGATAAAAATATAGTCTAAGCGTGAGTAGGTGTGATGTACATGCGAGTAAAAATATGTCGTCTTTAGTTTGGGGATATAGTATTTTATTATATTGTTGTACTCTTTATGAGTTCCTGGCCCTTTAATAGCCTTGTATACCTTTGACTGTTGCACCTGCCTTACAGTTAGAACTGGAATCTCCATTCATTCTGCTCCTGGACTTACGCTGGGGAGTACTGTGCCCTGTTATTAAACAGCTTCTACTTTTTCATTGGATTTCTGCTGTTTTTCTCTTTGAATTTCACATTGGAGGCAAGTTACTGTGTACCTGCTACTTTCTGGGCATAGGAGCAGTACAATTTTACTTGGGATTCAAATTTTTTCAAGACTGCTGAACAATTTTACTGGCTGTGGAAAATTTTGATTATGTGGTTGATAGTACCCATTTTATCATCCACCATCGTGTTTTCCCTTTTTTCTAAGATCTTTTATCTCCAAAATACGAATTTTCCATGATTTGGGGATATTTCATCAGTTGCTAATCTACCCACGTGACCTTCATTGAAATTGACCTTGTTCCAAGATTCTTTGTGTGCTGCTGCCTGGATATGAGAGGACGCTGTGACGTTGGAAGACAATGAAATGTGAGGACGCTTGCACGTCATTGCGCTGTATACATTGTCCTGGATACCAGAAGACGCCGTCAGGTTCAGCTATGTGGGAATCACTGTCACACGCAAGCTGCAAGGAGACGTGTTACGTCATTACGCTGAGTGGAGGTGACGTTCCTACATTTTTTACACAACGTGACGCCATTTTAGATCCAAATTTCATTGTTAATGCACACAACTGTGTGTATATTATGAGTGTACATCCCGTCAACGTTGATGTGCATGACAATACTTCATATTACGTGGGAACAAATACAAACCTTGTCAGCGTCGATGCACACAACATGGCATCAGGTTAGTGGGCAATAATTATGTTGATGCGCACAACATTTGAAGTTAATAACAACCTATTATCATTTGTGTAACTTCACTTTTGTGCACAACTTACCAAGGTACTGTTGACTATATTACATTATTCTAGACCACGTTATATTTATATTCATTTGCACACCACGCTGATGTGCACAGCTTTTCAACTTATTTAAATATTTTTTTGATTATTATAACGCTACCTTGATATTAATATTGTATCTTTTCTTCGTAATTTGTGTGTATATATCTACATTTAAAATGCAGTTTGAAGCCCCTGCTGAGTTTCTTCATTGTAAAGGCAACCCTCCTATTCCTTGGTCCAGATGAAAGAAGAGTTTTTAACCTATATGACAGCTATTGATCGTGACAGAATGGGGAATGAAAGGAAAAAAAAAAGTCTACTTCAATGTTTAGGGTCGGAAGGACAAGCGATTTTCAGAACCCTTCCAATAGTGCAAGGTGAACTCAGTACTTTTGATGAAACATTATTACGCATGGAAATGCGTTTTAAACCCACCACTAGCATAGCTTTAAATAGATATACATTTTATACTAGGTCACTAAGGGATTCCGAATCTTTTGATGATTTTTTAACAGCCCTTACAACATTTGTAATTTCTTGCAATTTTGGAATTATTTCAGATGAAATGATTAGAGATCAGATAATTGTAAATGTTAGGAGCAGAACAACGCAAGAGCAGTTATGGATTCTAGGAAATCCTAACCTTCATGATACCATTGCCACCTCAAAGGCGTTTGAACAATCCGAAAAGTGAATGAAAACCATTGAGGATGTTAATGCTAAGGGTAATAGGAGCAGCAAAACTGTTGATGACGTTTGCGCCATGAATAACTCTAGTAATAATTCAATTAAACATCCTTTAGATGATAGGAGCGCTGACAAGAGTGTAGTATGTTTTAGGTGTGGTAGTACCAACCATGTAGCTTCGTTTAAGTTTTGTCCCGCCATCGGTAAGGAATGCATTAAGTGTGGTAGGTTTGGATATTTTGCCAGAGCTTTTAGGGATGACAAGAAAAGAACCATTAACAAAAGTAGAAATCTGCTCACTAAAAGCAGTAAAGTTTCTTTTGTGAGTTTTTCCAATGAAGAACAATTTCTTGAGAGAGGTATTGTTGTTTCCTTACTAAATGTATGTGCCATCAAAGGGGAGTGGTTAAGTAGTTCACCCAAAATGTGATGTTCAATTTTTACATGAAAAATTGGAACTTATGGCTGATTCTGAGTCTCCCTGGTCGATAATTGCAGACAACTATTTCAATGATAAATTTGGCAGCACCATGTCTGCTAAGCATTTATGTCCCCCTGACATTGTTGGTTTTCATGGGTCCAGCATTCATTTCATGGGGTACATCACTTCTGACATTAACTTTAAGGAAAGATCTGCCTTCATTAAATTGTATGTGGCCAGGAAAGGAGTTAATGTGTTGGGGTGGGGTGACCAGTACATGGTAGGGATCATTCTTAATCCCCAAAACAAAGAACCTGTCATGGTAATAGAAGATAATATTGATCCTTGTGTCATGGAGAAAGAATTTCCTGAGGTATTTTCTGAAACCTTAGGAAAGTTAAAAGGTTTTACCCCTCTAATTAAGCTCAAGCAGGGAGCCTCTCCTAGTAAACAGAAACTCCTCAATGTTCCATTTAATGTAAGGGAAGAGCTGGGAAAAGTATTAAAGGACAGGTTAGATGAGGGAGTTATTGAAGAAGTTGAATTTTCTCAGTGGGTTTCCCCAATTGTTTTGGCACGAAAACCTAACAAATCTTTGAGGTTATGCATTGACTTCAGAGCCTTAAATGCCAATATTCTGATTTATTTTCACCCATTGCCTAATATAAATGAAGTGGTAAGCATGCTTGGAGGTGCCACTGTATTCTCCACTCTAGACCTTAGGTCTGCGTACCATCAAATTGAACTTGCTGAAGAGTCACGGCACATGACTGCCTTCTTCACACCCCATGGTCTTTTCCAAATCAAAAGGATGCCATTTGGATTTATTTATTTATTTATCATTTATAGAGCACATTGTATTATCCCCAGGGGGATCTCACGGTGCCTAGGCATGACAGCAGACAGAGACTACGAGCAGTGCCGGCCCTTACAACATCCAGGTTTTTAAGCTTTTTTTAAAGTGTGCCTGAGAGGTACAGCGACGAATCTCTTCCGGCTGCCTATTCCAATGGAATGGGGCCACACAGGAGAAAGCACGTCCTCCCATTCTGGCTTTATAGATTCTGCAAGGTACTAGCAGATTCTGGTTACTTGACCTGAGGAGGCGACCGGGAACATAAGGCCTTGTCTTCTTCCTCAAGTAAGCTGGCCCCAGGTCTCGAGTTGCATTAAACACCAGAAGGAGGAGTTTAAAGACTGATCTTTTCTTTACAGGCAGCCAGTGTACAGCTTGCAACAAAGGTCACGAAGAGGAGCGTCTGGGTTTATTCAGGCCCATTCTTGCTGCTGTATTTTGCAGCACTTGGAACCTTGTGAACAAATCTTCCCTGGCTCCGACCAACAGGGCATTACCATAGTCCAATCTGCTTACAATAAGTGCCTGTATCAGAGTCTTTCTTGATCCTAGGGGAATCCAAGGAAATACCTTTCTTAACATCTTCAGAATTCCAAAACAGGTGCCAGAAAGTGATTTAATGTGAACTTCGGATGACAATATGCTCTCCAGTAACATTCCCAGATTCCTGCCTGTTTTGCAGGGGAGGGAGATTCCCCCAGCTCTATAGGCCACCAGTCCTGTGACCAAAGTTTCTCCGCCTTCCCGAACAGGAGAATCTCCGTTTTATTGGCGTTCAGTTGGAGGAAATTGTCCCCCATCCGTTCGGCTTTGTTCAACATACACATCCTAAACTTGATTCTGGTGACAGCAGGGTCTGAATCAAAAGGAATAATCACCTGCGTGTCATCCGCGTAAGAGATGGTATCAAAACCATGTGCTCGTATAATAGCGGACAACGGGGCCACATATATGTTGAACATAGTGGGGCTAAGGATAGAGCCTTGAGGTACTCCCTTGTCAAGTGGGGTAACTGATGACCCAAATGCGTCTAACTTGACATACTGAGATCTATCTGTCAGGAAACTCTGGAGCCAGGCCAGTGCTAGACCTCCGACATCAATATCCCGTAGTCTGCAAAGCAGGATGTTATATGATATGTTGTCGAAGACTGCAGAGAGATCAAGGAGCATCAGCATGGTGGGAATCCCTTTATCTAAGGGCATCCTGATGCTGTCCGTGCTATGACCTGCCCGAAAGCCTGATTGGGCAGGGTCCAACAATTGATGTTTTTCTAGATAATCAGTCAGTTGTTTATTGATCATCTTCCCCATGACTTTTGCACAGCAAGGCAACAGGGATATCGGCCTATAGTTTTTCATCTCTGCTGGGTCTGCCAACTATTTCTTTAGGAGAGGTTTCATTGAGGCTCTTTTCCATTTGTTAGGGAAGGTAGCTGAGTCCAAGGAGATTTTACATACTGCTGAGAGTGGGGCAGCTAAGCTCATGGCTAACTTTGCCATAATGAAAGGCGGGGCACAGTCTGACTCTGATCCTGATTTTGTTAATACAAGTGCCTCCTCTACTTGCTCCAAGGTAATGGTGGCAAATGAATCCAGGTTAGGTTGTGAGGGATCAATTGGCTGTGGAGTAAACACATTGGAGATCTCTCCTCCTCCAAGTGAGTTATATATTTTGTCTATCTTTTCCCTAAAGTGTGTGGCAAGATTGTCACAGAGTTGTTGAGTCTGGGGGGCTGCCGTCCTACATACTATAGGGTTAGTGAATTCTTTTAATATAATAAAGATCTCCTTTGATGAATTCCTAGCCTCACTTATCCGCCGACTCAGATGTTCTCTTCTGGCCATTTTGCATTGGCCTAAATAAGCTCTATGTGCCACAACAAAAGCCGACTTGTTGTCCAGATCTTTTGTTTTTCTCCACTTTCTTTCCAGGCCTCTACATCTCCCCCTCTCTACTTTAAGCTCTTCCGAGTACCAGGGCGCAGGCGCCTAATTCTCTCTTACTCTTGTTGTTTTCAGTGGGGCAATGATGTCCAGGGCCTTCCCAACCTCTCTCTCCCATCTTTCTAAGAGGGAGGGAGAGTTTGGCGTCAGCGACCTCTGTGTTCCAGAGGTCCATGTTTCATCTTTTAATGAACATGCAATCATGTGTGAAGTGCTTCCAAGATGACATTCTCATTTATTCTCCGGATGTCACTACAGACATGGAACATCTAAAAAATGTATGCGCAATCCTAAAAGAACATGGTTTAACTCTTAAGAAGAATTGTAGTGTAGTTCCTATTTTCCCAATAGGCTCTGCGCATTGGAATAACATAAACAATAGTTTAGACGTAGGACTGAGGTCGACTAGGTCTCTATTGAATATGTTAGACTTAATTTAGGTTTCCCAGCTAGCTCAGAGGTCACTAGAAACTTTCTCGAATGAACAGGGAGGAGTGAACTTCCCTGATTTAGACAAGAAGGGATTCAGCTTCTGACAACCGCATAAACATGACAACTTTGCTCCCCCAGAATAAGGAGTATATCTCCAGAGTTGTGTGAAAACAATAGATATCTATTTCACTCAGTCAGTTGTGCATACTTAGTTTCACCAGAGTGCAGAGAAATAGAGAGACGGGCGATTTCAATAAAAAGGTGTTATTTATTGAACAGTCTTCTTTCTCATGCAAGAGAAATGAATTGCTATGATTGCAATACTTGTTACAAAGTATAGTGCGTACAGTAAAAGGAGTACTACGAAATATTACTGTAAAAGCATTGATATGGTTTCTGAGCAATATGATACTTAAAAGGTATAAAATATATACAGTTACATACAAAGATAAAAGCTTGACTAAATGTACTCAACTTGTGTCTCTAAATACGCCTACCCCGTTGTACCTAACCTAAGCTTAGTACGTGGGAAGGAGTAGATGGGCTGAAGTTTAAGTTGAAGTTAGTTTTTACCAAGTATGGGACCCAAGAATTCTCTAAAGATCTAATCAGCTCTGTACCTTGGTTTTTAGAATGGAGGAGGTCTTGTATCTCGTTCTCAGGACTCGATCTCCCAGTAACCCGCGAGGGTGACTGGAAACACCGGAGCTGGATTTTCTCGGCAGGAGTAAAAGATAGCGACTTTCTCAGTGCGTCAAATGGGAGGCTTCCTTCAGCACTCGCATCAGCTGGGCTTCGGATAAGTAGATAGCCACTCTGCTCCACACCACCGTGTGTTGCTTAAGGCAAACACTGGTAAATTTATACCTGGAAGGTGCCGTGTTTGACGTAAGGTTGGACATAAGACGTCAATTAAAGATGTCACTAAGAACTGACCGTTCTTTCAGTGCTTGCAGGAGTTCTAAGACAAATCAAAACAAAAGCACGGGGAATTCCCAGGTTGCTGCAGGTTTGGTATGTTGTAAGAACTCGTTGTGCTCTCTAGGAGTCTAAGGAAGTAGCCTTGCCGCATTTGGTTTGCATTGACTATTTACTAAATATGAAATATTTAATTAGGGTCCTAGATAAAACACAACAGAGTAAATGAAAATTGTTTCAAAAGTCTGTTGAATATCTTGGACATACATTTTCCAAACATGGAGTAGTTCCTAAGAAATCCCTTCTTGATGCAATTTTAAAGGCACCGGCTCCAGACTCCAAAGACAAGCTTCTTTCTTTTTCAGGACTCTGCATATATTATAGCAAGTTCATTATGAATTTTGCATTCAAAATGGAGCCTTTGAGGGAACTAATGAGGAAAAATGCTGAATTTCTTTGGGGAGAAAGGCAACAACAAATTTTGATAGTATACAAAATGAAATGATAGCTGCTCCTACTTTGAAAACCTTATTGTATAGGAAAAAAAGTGTATTATCACTGTTGACGCCAGCCTATTTGGGTTTGGATGTGTATTATCACAATGTGCGGGAAGAGATGAATGGAATGTTGCATTTCCCTCCCGTACCCTTAACGTTACTGAGAGGCATTATACTGTGGTTGAGAGAGAACTGTTGGGTTGTGTCTAGGATGTGGAACATTTTTTAAATTACATTTGCGGTGCGCGATTTGTATTAAGGACGGATCACAAAGCTTTGGTTTGCATCTTGTCACCTGGAGGATGTTTTAATGCCACTTCTCGCATTGCCAGATTGATGTCCAGATTGCAAGAATACAGTTTTGATGTTTAGTTTGTGCCAGGAAAAATTCATGTTAATGCAGAATGTCTAGACTTCCTTACAATAGTGAAGATGTATGTGGAGATGAAGAAGTTGTTGCAGACATTTCTGAGGTCATCCTGCTAATGTATTTTTTTTGTAAAAATTTTATTTAGAGTTTGCAGGAAAAAAAGGAGAAAGGAAAGAGAAGAAAAAAAAAACGTATACAAGCGACAATTCCGCATTGTGCCCCACACAGGGGGTGCTATAGGAAGTTCAAAGAAAAAGAGGGGGGAGCCGCCAGGGTGGGGTAGCATAGCAGTGCAAAAAAAAGGAAGGAAGTTCTGTTCGCAAGTCCAGCCCACGCCGAGGAATGGGAGTATAGCTATGAAAGGCTCCGAAACCAACAAACCCCATGGCTATGCAGTGTCGCAACTGTGAACATTCCCAAATACCCAACTGAACCCCCCCCACCCCCCCTGGTGGTGGTGGCAACAACACTCTCATTCACTCCAAACCCCCCACAATCATATAGTCTGATTTGACCTGGAAGAGGTGAAGGGCGCGGATCGTAGATGGGCAGACCGCTGATGGCAAGCCTTGTGACAGGAAGCGGACCAATGGACCCCATTGGTACAGGAAGTTTTTTAAATTGCCCAGGAAGATGTCCGCCATTCTCTCCATGCTCAGAAGACCCCACAGTTTCGCGTGCCACAAGGAGGTAGCCGGGGCAGTCGGTTTCTTCCACGCTGCCGCCAACGTAAGTTTGGCGGCTCCAAGACAGAGCCATAAGATACGTTTATCCGCTCTAGTTTGGTGTTCTAACGTCGGGTCCCGGAGCCCCAACAAGACATGAGCCATTGAGTCCGGGATCGGGTAACCCAAAATGTCCTTGATGTGGGACAGAATTTCGGCCCAGAACGGGCGGATGATCAGGCAATCCCACCAGATGTGGCAAAAATCTCCCAGTAGCCCACAGCCCCTCCAACATCTATCCGAAGGCGCTGGAAATATTAGATGGAGCTTGGATGGGTAAAGATACCAATCGAACATGGTCTTCAAGTGGGCCTCCCTAAGACTCACCGAATGGTTAAGCGCCGTGATATCGCACCAGAGGCCCTTCCATTCGTCATCGGGAATATCTCGGCCCAGCAGGCCCTCCCAGTGCTCCATGTAACGGGGACGCGGGGAGACCACTGTGGCCAGCAGTAGCCCATACAAGAAGGAAATCGTCCCCTTCATAGTGGAGGTGCACAATAAAAAGGCCTCAAATGGTGAAAGTGACCGGGTAGCGGCGTCGCCTATTCCCGCCGATGTTGCCCAGTGGAGAAGTTGATTATGGCGGAAGCGTTCAGTGGGCGGGATCCCATAATCACGCATGCAGTTGTGGAATGTGAGGGGTGCCGTTCCATGGTATATCCTCCCTCCCTCCATAATCTGAAGGGTCCCTCCTGCATCGCCGGAGGGAAGGCAGGGTTGAAGTGAATGGGAGTAAAGGGAGACGGAAACGTAGTCCAGCGTTCATCGCTGGAGACCGTATCCCACACCTTCAGAACTGTGCTAGTAGGGGTGCTAATGTAAGAATTCCTAGGCCGGTCCGCCTTCGGTTTCCAGGCCGTCCCAAATCGATCTCCCTGCCACATTCTATCCATATGGAGCCAGTGTTTTTCTGAGAATTGCTCGGACCATTCCACCAACACTCACAGCTGCGCTGCTTTATAGTACAAATGCATGTCAGGGAACCCCACCCCTCCCTCCTTCCGTGGTCTTCGCAGTGTCATGAAGGAGAGGCGCGCCCGTCCACCTTTCCAAACAAATCTCAGCATCAGGGTTTTGAGGCGCCGAAAAAAGTCCACCTCAATCGGAATAGGGAGGGCCTGAAAAAGATAAAGAAACGTGGGCAGTAGAACCATCTTAAGAGCATGGATCCTGCCAAGCCAGGAGATGTACTTCGGCTTCCAGCGGTCCAGGTCCGCTCGTACCGCAGCTAGCATTGGAGGGAAGTTAGCTGAGAAAAGCGATCTTATGGTAGGTGTCAATCGAACTCCCAGGTACATCAGGGAGGCAGATGCCCATGGTAATGCCGTGAGCAAGCGCACCCGCTCCACCTCCGTCGGGGGAAGAGCCAGGTTCAGTATGTATGATTTGTCAAAGTTGACTTTGAACCCAGCCACCTCCTCGAATTCGGACAGCACCGTTTGAATATGCGGCAACGATTGAGCCAGATCCCCCACCGACAACAGCACATCATCCGCAAAGAGGGAAATTTTATGCTGTTCACCCGTGAACGGAAGTCCCTTGATCTGTTCCCTCTCCCGTATTGCAAGCGCCAAGGGTTCGATACCCAAGGCAAAAAGGAGAGGGGAGAGAGGACATCCCTGCCTCGTTCCCCGTGAGTGAGGGAAGCAGGCCGACCGGTGTCCATTAACCACCACCCTAGAGCTGGGGCTGCTGTAATTCGCCCGGATCATCATTAAAAACTGGCGTGAAAAGCCAAAGGCGGCCAGAGTGCGAAACAAAAACTCCCATCAACACAATCAAAAGCCTTCTCCGCATCCAGCCCCACAAGCACTGCCGGGATGCGGAACCTGGTGGCCTTCTCTATCAGGAGTATCACCCGCCTCAGGTTATCATGTGTCTGCCGGCCCTTAATGAATCCGGATTGATCCGGGTGGATAATGGCCGGCATCAGGTCCTGGAGCCTGCGGGCAATGATAGAGGAATACAATTTGGCATCCACATTAAGGAGTTCTATCGGGCGGTATGATGAGCACTTGGAAGGGTTCTTCCCGGACTTGGGAAGCAGGGTAATCATGGCTTCAGCCATAGTCCCAGAAGTCTGTCCAGTCACTGCCATTTCATTGAAGAGGGAGACCAGAAAATCACACAGTTCTGTCGCAAACTATTTATAGAAAAAAGCAGTATATCCATCCAGGCCCGGCGCCTTGTGAGGCTTCATGGCCTTAATAGCCTCCAGTACCTCCGTATTGGAAATGGGGGCCGCCTTAAGGTCATTCCACTCTCTAGATACCTGCGGCAAGGGGAGATTTGCCAGGAACTCGTCCTGGACGCCCCGATCTAAAGAGTCGCCTTTGTAAAGTGCAGCGTAGAATCGGCCAAAAATGTCAGCCTTATCCTCGTCCCGGTGCTGTAGGGATCCCCCAGTGTCCTGAATCCCCCCAATGTATTCCTTCTCCCTCTTTTCACGGAGATGACGAGCCAGGTGCCTGCCCACCTTATTACCCTGCGAGTATGAAACGCGCCGCAACCGCAGGAGGGTGAATTCAGCCCTATTGGTGTAATGAGCCTTCAGCTTTCCCCGGACCGCCGTCAGAGGCCGGAGGGTTACCCGAGATGGGTTCGACTTGTGTGCCTGTTCTAAGACCGTGAGCTCTGCCTCCAAATCTTCCCATTCCTTCCGTCGCAATTTATTAAGGTTTGCATTAAGGCTTATGCAGGTGCCCCTCAAGGAGGCCTTGCAAGCGTCCCAGGTGGTGAACACTTATGTGTCCAATACCGGGTTAAGAGACAGGAAGTCCATGAGAGCCTTCTGGAGATCTTTACAAGAGGTGTCGTCTCTGACGAGAGCAGCCGGAAAATACCATTTCCGTAGGCCATCACCCCCCACCGACCAATGCAGCACAAGGACCAGTAAGCTATGATCTGATACAGAGAGCGGAAAAACCCTCGAATCACGGACATCTCCCCTGAGGGCTTGGCTCAAAAAAATATGGTCTATGCGGGAATAGGACTGGTGGACGTGGGAAAAGAAGGTAAAATCCCGGGCCTGAGGGTGCAAGGAACGCCAGCCATCAATCAAACCCTGCTCTCCCACCTGGCATTTCGAATCAGCTGAAAAGATACCGGAGTCCGCCCTCTGAGCGCGAGAGCTGTACAGGTCTTTGTCCCACATCATATTGAAGTCACCCAGTAAGAACAAATGCCCTCGACAAAATCCACCACTTTATCCAGCAGGCCCTGAAGAAATTTATTCTGCTGGGCATTGGGTACATACAGCACTGCAAACGTGCATATTCGGCCGTGTAACAACCCTTTGACCATCAACCAGCGACCCTCCTTATCACAACACACCCCCACAGGTTGGAAAAGGAGGGAGGCCCGAAAGAGAAGAGCCACCCCTCTGTGTTTGGTAGGGGCAGAAGACCTATAGATGAGAGGGAAGTGTTTATGTCGGAGCCGTAGCTCATCTTTGCGGCCAAATGGGTCTCCTGGAGACCCACCACATCTAAGTTATGTTCAGACAAGTATTTCCATAGTCTTTGGCGTTTCTGCGGAGAGTTGAGACCCTTCACATTCCACGTGCCAATGCTAGGAGGCATGGGAAAACATCAGACTCCACCGCCTTGCAATTGCAATGTCAACATGTCCCTGCCCCCTTCCCGCCAAAAACATCCAGACATCCCTTCTTGCCCCAGCAGCCTCCCGCGTGGAACCAACAGATCCATCCCTCGTCCGCCCCATGCCCTACATACCCCAAAACACCTGCACCACTGCAACAATAGGGAGTTCCTAGACAAGAAAGAACACTGGGGGCTGCCCCGTACAGAAACATGGTATACAAATGCCCACGGAGTGTCCTTCTAGGGGGAACAAAACTCACAGCAAACATCCATAGGCCACCACCACTACTCAACCCACCCCAACCCAGTCCCCAACTACCCCACTCCCGGACCCCACCCCAAACCTACAAACCCCCTTCCCCCCCAACAAACCAACCAACCATAGCAATAGCTATATACTCAACAGTCCCAAAGGGTAGTAGTCCGAAGAGACCTCCTCCTGCTGGGGTCGGGGCACCACTGAAAGGTCCCCAAGGGCCACGGTCCGGGGTGTCTCCTCAAAAAGTACAAAAATACCCTCGGTACCTGAGTTCATGTGTCCCTCCGGCGCCGTCAGCCACCGGCCCAGGCCGCTCCGGAGCTCTGCTGAGAAGACGCCGATGTCACCGAGGCCACAGAAGCCACTGCCTCGCCTCTCTCCTGCTGGCTAAGCGTTCGGTCAGGTCTCCTGCGATCTGTCCCCGAATCCACTCTGTGCCACGAGGGGGACCGCCGTTGTCCCCTCGATGGTGAACCGCCAGCCGCCGGCGGTGGAGTCGAGTCGTCAAGGCCCAGAAGCTCTTTTGCCACTTGGAGGGAACTCATCTGCGCCAGCCTGTTTTGCCACCTAAAGATGATGCGGAAGGGATGACCCCACGAATAGGAAATGTTGCGCTCTTTCAAAGAGGTGGTCACTGGACGGAACTCGCGTCTCTTCTGAAGTGTTGAAGCTGCTAAGTCTTGGTAAAATTGAGGACGGTGCTCTCGGAATTGCAGGGATGGAATGTCCGGCGCCTTCCGTAGGATACGCTCCTTGAGTTGGAAATCGTGCACGCAAACCAAAATGTCAGGGGGCGGCCCTCCATCTCGTCTGGGCAAACCCACCCTGTGGACCCTATCCATCCTGATATCGCTCAAGTCCTCCTCGTCGAGAATCTGCAAGAAGAGTGCCTGCACATAGCCTCGCAAGTCACCCGCCTCACCGCCCCACGGCACCGCACGTATGCGGATGTTGTTCCGGCGGGAACAGTTCTCCAGATCTTCCGTGTGGGCTTGGAGGTCCAGATTCTGCTCCGTGAGGTGGAGCACCTCTTGTTGCAGTTGGTGAACATTATTCGCCACGCTCAGGTCATGGTCCTCCAGGGTTGCCACGCGCTCTCCGATGCTGTCCACGTCCCTGCGTACATCGCGAAGATCCGTCGCCAGTTGAGCCCGGAGTTCAGATATGTCTTCCTTCATTGATGCGAAGAGCTCCGTCATAAAGGCCTTGGTAGCTGGGGCCTCATCGTCTTTCTGCCCGGATGAAGCGCTGGGACCAGGCGACGCTGGCTGCTGGGATGCCTTGGGCTGACCATCCTTGCCGGGTTTCCCTTTGCGGACCGTGGTGGACATCGTTGAGCCTCTGTACCGTCGGAGCCCAATCTAAAGCAGGTGAGGTTCCGTGACTATCGTAAGTGGTGTTTTTGACTCGCCCGAATATGGTCGAGTCTGATATCTATGAACCGCAAATGACGAGTTTAGTGGGTGTACGCATTTTCGCTGTGCCAGCCTAAACCGTTCGTTTGTTTCGTGGGTTTCTTTATCTGAACCCACGGGTTCCATTTTAGATATGGCATCCATTTTGTTTCTTGCCCTCAAATAGCCTGCGAACAGACACTGTCCGCTTCGTGACCCTGGGATTCCCAAACTCTTGCAGAAGACACGTGTTCCTTTGAGGGTGTCTTTATGATGAGGGGGATGATACTGTAAGACAGAGGGCCCCGCTCGAGGCTTATCTTGCTGTGCCGGTCTATTGTCTCAGTTGTGCATTCATTAGGGACGTCTCCTTTGATCCCTGCAATCGTGTTTCCTGATACCACCCCTTTTACACTCTCTTCGATCTGTTCGCTATCCTCGTCTTCCTTTGCACCTGTTTCTGTTTCTTCCTTGATTCGTTTACAGCCGAACGGAATGCACTAATGGTGGGAAGATGTACTTTTACAGTTGGGAACCGCCAAATGTTACTGTAATTATGTTCCGGGCCCTGAATACATGAAAGCGACCCCCTATGAAATGTACTGTGGGAACCAGGTTGTAAACTTTTGTTCGCCATGTTATCTTATGACAAAATACTGTATAAAAGGAGCGATCCACAGATACAATTCGAAGCAGGCTCCGTGAACCTACATGCTATGTACTTCTCGTAACTTCCATGTTCCCTGCAGTAAATAAACCTCGAATCTTTGACGCCGAAGGAAGTGTCCCGTGTCTCTGTCATTTGAACGCCGGAACAGGTAACCCACGAAGGTTTCAGGTGTTATCCCTGGCACCGCTGGGTCTTAAAAAAACCCAGTCCTTCAGTTGGCGCCCACGTGGGGCTACATCAGTGGTACCGGTCCAAAGCCCGACGATCGTGAGGAACTTCGTGTGAAATCTCCAAGGGAAGGTGCACCCCGCTTCATCGATCCAGTTATCGAAACAAGTGGCCCGACGACTTTTCCCGCGAAGATTCCCGCCTCCTGACGGCTGCGACGGACTGCTGCCCTGACTGTAGACCTGTTTTGGCGCCTGGCGTAGACCTTGGTACAGCGAGACGATTGACGGGTCTTCCTGGTGACGCCATTGATCCTTGAGTTAAGTATTTGTGGGTCGCTCCCCAGAATTCTTAGTTGTTGTGGGTGCTTAGTTGTTGCATGGTTCCATTGCATTTGTGGGTCTCCGTATTCTGTTCTTAGTTGTTCTATTTGACGTCTGCAGTCGCCAAAAACCGAGGGTTTTTGCATTTTTGCAGGGATATTGTAATCCAATTACCCTTGACGTTTGTGAAACTCGGTTAGTGTGCACGATGCCTGGCCGTAGTACTTTGTTCAGTTGCTTTAGAGGTTGTGGTGCGGATTCCCGATTGGAGGACTCATGTCCGATACCTCCAGTTGGAACTCCAATTTATGAATTATATAGTCGACATGGTGTGGGTCCTATCACATTCAATGATTGCTGGGTTTGTTACACCAAAGAAGACGGTGTCCTTAGTTGGCCACCTCATGGTAGTTTTGAGACCCCGATTTTAGATAATCTTGAAGCTAAATTGTTCCAAAGAAAAGCAAGGCCGGCCATGTTTGATTCCTTTCGGTTGTGGCGTAAGGAAGCCAAGCAGAAAGAAATCAAGCAGCTTAAACGTAATAAGAGAGAAGGTATCGTTACAACGATGAGAAATGCAGAACAGTTTCATCGAGACAAAGAGGAGAAGGAAAAGGAAATTTTTGATAGATTGCAACGCATGACGGTGGATAAATGTTATCCCGCATTACCGACGGGTACGGATAAGAAAGGAGAGGATTCAGTAGAGGATCCTTTGTTGTCTTGTCTACTGAAGTCGCCACCTCCCTATGCACAGGATACCACAGTTCCCGTGGTTCCTCCTGATCCCCAACCTGCTGTTCCGGCAGCTCTTCCTCTTGTTCCTGTTCCACTACCTGCTCCTGTTCCTACTGCTCCACCGGCTATACCTTCTCAAACTACTGTTCCCGCTGCTTCCACCCTTGTGGCTACTCCTGCTGCTCCTCCTGTTTTTGCCTCTTCTATTGTTACCCCTTTGCTTCTCTCTTCTTCTCCGTCTGTTCGACGTCGTGTTCCTACTGTTGCTGCCAACTTCTACACTCCTCTTGGACCGATTCTTGGGTCTGCTGGTTCTGATGCTCCCCAACGACGAAGTCAGCTTCCTGATGGTAGGGAGCGTGACACGTTAATTAGGATGGCGCGTAATTGGATTAGGTACCCCATTAAAAATCCCCCGCGCATAGTGTTAGAAACGTTCTCTCAATTCAATGAGCCAACATAGAGATTTGTGTTCGATGAAATGTGTAAATTTCTACGTGAAGCGATATCGAATGATGAAGTAAACGCAGTACCGATCAATGTAGTTGAACTTCAGCTTCAGTTTGCGAGTGGTATACTGGTGGGTAGCAATGTTCGACGTGCTGTCGAGCATCTACTATCTTTTCGTCCCACTATCATACCTCGATCATTGTTTAAGGATGAAACTGAAGAGTGGATGGCAATGCCTGGTCAGTTTCCCATGCGCAAAGTTCCACCAGTGTGGATGCCAGGTGATGCTACTGCTGTTCCTATTATTCCGCCACATTTCCAGAGGGTGTGGATACACCTTCCATGGAAACGATCGGAAGTTTTGCAGGTTAAGCAGACTTTGCCCGACCCTCGCAAAAATCCTGCAGGGTACTATAAAGAATTGTCACAGTTAGTGGATGCTACGATAATGAATCTTGCCGACATCGATATGTTGTTTGGCAATGTCGTACTGCAACCGGTATGGGCGAAGATTCGTCAGGAAAATCATGTAGCTGAGTTAGGTGGTGACTGGCCTGCTCTTGTGGCGGCTGATGCCCGACAAGTTGGTGGGGCTAAGCCTGAGCAGCTCATTTCTGATCTTCCTCAGAGAATAATTACCCTTATGAAAACGCTTATGCCAGCTATGAAAGTTAACTGGGACAAATTGTCCGCTTGCAAGCAAAAGAAGGACGAGAGTGTCTCCGATTTCTTTACGAGATTTGAGGAGGCATTCATCGATCATAGTGGTCAAGATTTGGGCAATGAAGGGGGTCAGAGATTGTTTGTGGACAAATTTGTGTCGAATCTGTTGCCTGATCTAAGCAACAAATTGAAGAATTCAGAGAGTGCGTGGGCTGTTTCTACTTCTGCCCAGATATTGGCTACGGCTCAATATTACGAAAATAGGGAGAAAGAAGAAAGCGATTGTGCAGATAAAAAGACGAAAGAGCTCAAAACGAAAGTTTTGTTGCAACAAGCATATCCTCCGCGCTCGAATCAGAATGATTCTCAGCAGCGGAATAGATCGCAGTCACAGCCCGCTAGGTCACAATCACGGAATGACTTTTCTTCGCAGAGATCTATGCTTGGGTACAATCAGTGTGCCTATTGTAGAGGTGAGGGTCATTTGAAATTCGATTGTCCAGTTTTGCGTGATCGAAATAGTGGCAATTCATCTAGAGGAGGCCGTAGTGGTCCTCAACAGGCTCCACGAGGTAGAGGTCGTGCTGTTACGCAGAATCAAAATGATCGTTCTATTAATTCCTCTGATTCTAATAATTGTTTTGATCAGCGTGGGTCATCATCAGGTAGATCCGCACAATACAATGTGGATGATTATTACGTCGATCAGGGTACTGACGGAGGTAATTACTAGGACAGCCATAGACAAAGAGAGGGAGTAGTATCAGTTCCGGTTGATCAGAGAGGGCCTTACGTCGCAGTTGCCACCTCGGGCGTAGTTGAGCCTTTTCTGTTGGATACTGGTGCAGCGAAAAGTTCCATCATGCATTCGAAACTCCCTGGCGCACCTTTGTCTGGCTTAACAAATGTTTCCGTTGGATTCTCTGGCGCCCCTGTTAGCAATCCGGTTTCTCGCCCTTTGCCCCTTACAATTGGGCCTCGTGAGCTAAAAGCTCCTTTGATTTTAACTACTGGCTGTGGTGAAAATCTTTTGGGCCTGGATTTGATGAAACGTCTGTATGTGACTTTGTATTGTTCTCCTGCGGGAGTAAAGCTTACATTGGGTGAGAGAGTTATCTCTCCTATGTACTTGTCCATCGATAAGCTCCCACCGGAATTGAGTTCTTTTCCTGCATCTTTGTGGGCAACAGGTCCCAATGACGTGGGCCTGCTTGACATCTCCCCTTATGTTGTTCAGCTGAAATCAAATGTGCGATTACCACGCATTCCCCAGTATTGTATCTCCCTTGATGGTGAACGAGCATTGTTAGCGATCATCTATGATTTGATCGAGAAAGATGTTATCGAGGAGACACGGGGAAACGTGTGTAATAGCCCTGTGTTACCCATTTTGAAACGCACTGATCCGTCTAAGCCTCTTGTTTATCGTTTTGTCATTGATTTACGGGAGGTGAACAAAATTGTGATTCCTCAGTTCCCTGTGGTGCCTGACATTACGGCTTTGCTGACTCTGATTCCAGCATCTGCGTCCTGGTTCTCAATGATCGATCTAAAGAATGCTTTCTTTAGCATTCCGATTGCTGAAGAGAGCAGGGATCTTTTCGGTTTCTCTTTAGGTGGCCGCAGCTTTAGGTTTAAACGCGCTCCTCAGGGCTACTGTGAGAGTCCATCGATATACAGCCAAGCCCTGAAGAGCCAACTTGATGCGTTTGTGTTGCCGGCTGGTGCGGCCTTGATCCAATATGTCGATGACTTATTGGTGGCTGCGGACACACAGGACATTTGCAAAACTGCTACAGTGTCTTTGTTGCAACATCTCTGTGACTTACATCACAATGTGTCACCTTCTAAACTGCAATATTGTTGCCAAGAAGTCACCTATTTAGGTCACTTATTGTCAAAGGAGGGAAGAAGGTTGACCCCAGAGAGAATTGCAGCGATCGCTCGAATGTCTGTGCCAACAACTCAGAGAGATGTGCGTGCCTTTTTAGGTATCACGTCATACTGCAGGCAATGGATTCCAAATTTTTCATTGCTAGCGAAACCATTGGTAGCTCTTATGTGCAAGGATGTTCCAACTCCTTTGCCATGGACGGAAGAGTGTCAGAAAAGTTTTTCTGAACTGCGTGATGCGTTGTGTTCGGCCCCTGTGTTAGGTACTCCTGACTACGGTAAGCCGTTTACACTATACGTTCACGAGCGGGAAGGTTGTGCGTTGAGTGTTTTGACGCAACAATTTGGTGGTAAGCAACGTCCATGTGCATATTTTTCCTCGACCTTGGACCCAGTAGCTAGAGCATTGCCGAGTTGTTTGAGAGCAACAGCGGCAGCTGCGGTGTCCATCCGGCAATCTGCAGGATTGGTCATGGATAATATGCTTACGGTGATGGTTCCGCATGCAGTTGACACTCTTTTGAATCGTACGAAAACTCAACATCTGACGAGCGCAAGGTTGTCTGGTTATGAGTTGACGCTCTTGGCAAGTCACATTCAAATAAAGCGCTGCAATGTCCTAAACCCGGCGACTTTGTTGCCAACCAATATGGAATCAGATGAGGTAGCCGCACATGACTGTTACTTACGAACTGAGGAGGAAACAAAGGGTCGTGTTGACCTAAAAAACACTCCATTGGAAGAACCCAATGGTACTTTGTATGTGGATGGTTCGTGTTTTAAGTTGCCGAATGGTGATGTGACGACTGCGTATGCTGTGGTGACGTTGAGTACGGTTGTGGAGACTGCGAGATTGAATCAGAACTCTGCACAGGCGGCGGAGCTAATTGCCTTAACTAGAGCGTGTGTTTTGTCAAAAGGGAAACGGGTGAATGTGTTTACAGATAGTCAGTATGCGTTCGGTGTTGCGCATAGTTTTGGACGATTGTGGAGAGAGAGAGGTTTTATGACATCGCATGGCACGAAGATTCAGCATGGACAGCTTGTGAATGATCTTTTAGATGCACTTACATTACCCAAGCAGGTGGCGATTATTAAATGTAGTGCACACCGTAAGGTGACGGATGATGTTGGTCGTGGCAATGCATTCGCTGATGAGATTGCTAAGGAGACTGCGAGGAACCTTACAACTAGAATGTATGTGACGAGTTCGGTAAGGTGGCCTGCAGAAGCCGGTATGTGTGAAGACACTATCGAAAGTGTGAAAGCGATTCAGAATGAGGCCACCGAGACTGAAAAGACCAAGTGGAAAGAGAGTACGGGAAAGATGGATGCGAATGGCTGTTGGATCGATTTGTCGGAGAATAAAAGGTGGATGCTGCCGGATGCATATGTGTTAGCTGTTGTGACTATGGCACACGGTTTGTCACATATTAGTGCGAAAGGTATTTGCAAGTAGTTGTCCCCTGTATGGAAGAATGATGGTATCGCTAAGTGCGCTGAGAGATTGGTCAAGAGTTGCATGATATGTATGATGTACAATCCTGGCAAGGGAACTCCTACACCCCCTGGCCACTTTGCTCCTCCTTCATGTCCCTTTGAGGTAATTCAGCTGGATTTCATCCATATGGAGCGATGCAATAACCTAAAATATGTTTTGGTTGTGGTTTGCGCATTCTCCCGATGGATCGAAGCCTACCCTCTTAAAGACAATACTGCTCTGTCAACAGCGAAGATCCTACTGAAGGAATACTTTCCTCGGTATGGAATGCCACGGATTGTATGGTCTGATAATGGAAGTGAGTTTGTGGGGAGTGTGATGAAGAGTGTGTGTAAGGGCCTTGGAATTATACAAAAATTCCATAGTGCCAACCATCCCCAGTCAGCAGGTTTGGTTGAGGGGTACAATGGCACTCTCAAACTAAAACTCGCAAAGATTCAGGCTACGACTGGTCTCTCGTGGCCTGATGCTTTGCCCTTGGTTCTTTTGTCAACTAGGGCGACCGTACACTCTCTAGTAGGGCTCAGCCCATATGAGATTGTGTTCGGCCGTCCTGCTAATGTTTGGGGGGTCCCTAGACCCTGTGCGTTTGTTGATCTTGAATATCCAATGCTGATTAACTACCTTCATGATCTGACTGCTAAACTGAGGTTAATTCACCAACAGGTTTTTGAAGCAATGCCGGCGCAGACGGAGGGCCCAGGCCACCAGCTCCACCCCGGAGACTGGGTGGTTACGAGGAACTTTGGCCGAAAACGAAATCTTGAGCCAAGGTTTATCGGGCCCTATCAGGTGCTCCTTGCCACGAGAACTGCTGTTCGTTTGGAGGGCCGCAAACATTGGGTGCATGCCACCCATACCAAGAAAGTACCAATCCCTTTGCCAGCGGACTCGTGGGTGAGGAAGGGCATCGCCTCCTCTGAAACTGAAGTTTTGCCAAACTTTGTTCCATTCAGTGACGCTCAGCCTGTGGGAGAGACTTCAGTGCAGCCGGACGATACTGTTGAACCTTTGTCACTGGAAAATTCAAGATCTGAACAATTGTCTGATCGACAGGACTCTGTTTTATCATCCGATCAACTGTTTGAAGAGCAGACTCGTCCTGGAAGAAGCAGATATTCTCTCCGTTCTAACCCTAGAGACTAATAAAAAGTTGTTTTGCTTTTTCCTTTCTGAAAGGCACGTTACCCCATTTTCACTTTGAACGTTTTTGAATAACTGTGATTTTTGTATGAATTCTGAGTTTTTTTTCCGCATATGTGTATTTTTTTCCACAGCTAGAAGATTTTGTATATATTGTTTAATTAAAAGAACCTTACATCCGGGTGGACCGTAGGGCCGTGCGGGTACTTCCTTCTGTTTAGTAGGTCCTGACACTAGGTCGGAGACCGTCGATTCCTAGGAACTCCTGGGGATTGACTATTGCTACACAGAACGAAGTGCGTCAAGAACGTTGCGGATGGTTTTAGAGGATGGCTTTCTCAAAGCTGTCGGAATTGGAGAAGACTCAATCTCAAAGATTCGAATTGCATAGGATTGTATGTACTAAATGCTTCATGTTTCAGGTGTTCCTTCTGTTCCTAACTATTTCCTTGTTATTGGTGGGTGGAGTTTATTATGTGATACAGTCACTATTGCCTTCTGTTTCACCTACCCCTTCTTCTGAATCTAAACCTACTTCCACTGTTTCCCCTCATTCCTTTCATATCTTACCCCAACATGAACAGGTTAGACGCGCGGAATTTATGAACAATTCCTTCGTTCAGCTCCTTCATCAGCATCAGTTGGTAATGAATACTACCAATTGTTGGGTGTGTGGGTTAATGCCACACACCACCGATAGGGGAATTCCGTGCTTCGTTCTTCCCTACAGTTCCCAGGGTTCAGCTCGAGCATTCCAAACAATGTTTCATAGCGCACTAGATTCTTACCCCCATCGAGAGCCACGCACTGCAGATCATGGTCCTGGCCCGTACCATAAGCCTCTGGCAAGAGCGGTTGCCGATTTAGATAGGGATATCTTCGACGCATCGCTTATTCCAGAGGAAGAGGTGCGAGCATACCGAGATCTGAGTGAGGCTGAGTATAGCATGTCAGTGGGTGATCGGCAGCTTAAAAGCTCGTCTCCAATCTGGATCGTACCCCATCTCGGTAATTTCTGTCTGAAAGGCCTAGGTCGAAGCCCGCGAGCTCAGCTTGGGAGGAGTGCCTGTACCGAAACATATGTTTTGCCGACGACCTCTTCCCCTGTTCTTCTGACTGCCAAGGGTACTTACTTTGTTTGTTATGATCGTGCATATACATGGCTGCCTCGTGACTTCTCAGGCACATGTTATATTGCAAATTTGTTGCCGCCGACCTTTACTGTTGGGTCGGATTATCACAAGACCAGAGTTGTGAGAGGCGTGATTAGCGAAGAGGACACTGCCGGTCAAGAAGCAGGAGACTTCTTTAAGGGTTTCTTGCCGTTTTGGGGACCTATGATCAATAGTAGGAACCTGAGACGGTTGACTCGAGTGGTGGAATCGACCGCTAATATCACTGCGAGTGCCCTTGGCAACATTACAGCAGAACTTCAGGCTGACAGGCTTATGACGTTACAAAATCGTATGGTTTTAGACGTTGTTCTAGCAGATAGAGGTGGAGTATGTAAGGTGATCCATTCGAGTTGCTGCGTTTTCATTCCTGACAACGCTCCAACTGTCTATCAAGCCATCTCGAAGTTGCACAAAATCTCCGAGTCCATACACGTGGATGTAGGGGATTGGACGCTACTTGGGTGGTTTTGGGGCCTGATGTCGACGTGGGGTTGGAAGATTCTGATGATCATTGGGGTTGTTGTAGCATTTCTGTTCACCTGCTGTCTTTGTGTGCAGTGTGGTCCTGCTTTATGTGGCCTCTGTGCTACAACGTGTATAAGACGGCCACCTGTTACCAAGGAAGCATTGATGGATAGGATAATGTTGCAGCAACATCTGGATGGTCTGATGAATATCGAGATCGATTCCGATTACGACTAGTGCTTGCCTACATGAGGGCAAAAGGAGCGTCTGAGGTTCCGTGACTATCGTAAGTGGTGTTTTTGACTCGCCCGAATATGGTCGAGTCTGATATCTATGAACCGCAAATGACGAGTTTAGTGGGTGTACGCATTTTCGCTGTGCTAGCCTAAACCGTTCGTTTGCTTCGTGGGTTTCTTTATCTGAACCCACGGGTTCCATTTTAGATATGGCATCCATTTTGTTTCTTGCCCTAAAGTAGCCTGCGAATGGACACTGTCCGCTTCGTGACCCTGGGATTCCCAAACTCTTGCAGAAGACACGTGTTCCTTTGAGGGTGTCTTTATGATGAGGGGGATGATACTGTAAGACAGAGGGCCCCGCTCGAGGCTCATCTTGCCGTGCCGGTCTATTGTCTCAGTTGTGCATTCATTAGGCACGTCTCCTTTGATCCCTGCAATCGTGTTTCCTGATACCACCCCTTTTACACTCTCTTCGATCTGTTCGCTATCCTCGTCTTCCTTTGCACCTGTTTCTGTTTCTTCCTTGATTCGTTTACAGCCGAACGGAATGCACTAATGGTGGGAAGATGTACTTTTACAGTTGGGAACCGCCAAATGTTACTGTAATTATGTTCCGGGCCCTGAATACATAAAAGCGACCCCCTATGAAATGTACTGTGGGAACCGGGTTGTAAACTTTTGTTCGCCATGTTATCTTATGACAAAATACTGTATAAAAGGAGCGATCCACAGATACAATTCGAAGCAGGCTCCGTGAACCTACATGCTATGTACTTCTTGTGACTTCTGTGTTCCCTGCAGTAAATAAACCTCAAATCTTTGACGCCGAAGGAAGTGTCCTGTGTCTCTGTCATTTGTACGCCGGAACAGGTAACCCACGAAGGGTTCAGGTGTTATCCCTGGCACCGCTGGGTCTTAGAAAAACCCAGTCCTTCACAGGGGGTCGCCGTGCAGTAAAAAATGGCTCCGCCCTGGTGCCAGCACCATGTCCCAGCCGGGATGCAACCCCCATGCCCACCTTCTCTCCCACAGAGCCTACGGCAGTGTTGGCGTTCTAGGCGATATATAGTGTCACCTTTCCAAGCTCCTCGTGAGGGATCGCACCAAGACCCAATGGTGACAGTCCAGCGTCTACGACTGCTGACCCCCCGTCCTCAGCTGCACTTCCGCCCTCAGGCCCACGGCACCTCAATGTAGGGAGGAGCGCTATGACCAGGCAATCTCCACTCCCTGCGGCATCGCCAAATCTAGGGCTAACCACTGCGTGTCGCGGGGTCCAGCTCCAAAGTCCCAGCAGTGGGCTATCCCCATGAAGTGCCATCCAGCTGTAGCCTCACCTCCAAAATACTGTGTCCCCAAAGTCCAAGCCACCTGACCTCACGCTGCAGGAAGGGAAGGGAAGGCGTGCCTCGGAACAGCCGGCCAGGCCGCCGAACGTCCGCCTCCCACCAAGGCCATACACTGTGCCCAGCCTCTCTCCGCAGCAATAGGGCAGCCCGCAGTGCCCGTTCTGCCCCCTCGCGACGATCAGGCCACAGACCCCGGCCTGGCGTAGTCCGTGCGGCCGGAAGGCCAGACCGCACCTCTCCGGACCCTGCCCTCCGCTCTCCGGCCAGGAGCCGCCGCTATTCCAGGCCAAACCTCCTCCTCACCGGGTGGCCAAACCCTGTTCCTCTCGCCTTTCGCTGCACAGTGCGGTCGCCTTCGCGACTAGGCCGCAATCCCCGGGGTCGCGTACCCCGCCGGCTGGAAGGCGCAGCCTCTCAGCAGTCCGGGCCTCACCGCTCCACCGCCACTAGCAGCTACTGCAGCGATCCGCCGGAGGAAGCGACCGAGACCCCGCCCGGCTCCCCGGTTGTTCTCACTCGGCCCTCCAAAGCCGCCGTGGCCTCCAGCACTCCCCGACAAGGCCGCAAACCCCCAGGCCTAAAGCGCTGCCGCCGGACCTCGCGGCACGCCCGCTTCAGATGAGGAGCCTCTCCCGGGGTGCTTTTGCAACCAGCTGGGATCCGAGGGCTGGGCACGGCCCCCAGGGGCTACAGGTGTGTCCGGAGAGCCGTGAAAGAGCCCCGGACTTGTGGGATCAAAATCACCGCGCCTGGGGCACCACTTGCTGCACGCCGCATTTACAGCTTCCCTGCTTGCCTCCGCCGCCGCAGGACACACGCGGCAGCCGAGAGGGGCGAGCAGGTGAAAGGTGAAACTACATTTCCCAGCGTCCCCTGCTTCGCGGGGACTCCGACTGCCAGCTGGGGCTTCCGCCGGGAGGCGTATAACATCGAGCCCTTCCTCCGGTGGAGCGGGGGTCAAAATCACCGCGCCTGGGGCACCACTTGCTGCACGCCGCATTTACAGCTTCCCAGCTTGACTCCGCCGCCGCAGGACACTCGCGGCAGCCGAGAGGGGCGAGCAGGTGAAAGGTGAAACTACATTTCCCAGCGTCCCCTGCTTCGCGGGGACGCCGACTGCCAGCTGGGGCTTCCGCCGGGAGGCGTATAACATCGAGCCCTTCCTCCGGTGGAGCGGGGGTCAAAATCACCGCGCCTGGGGCACCACTTGCTGCACGCCGCATTTACAGCTTCCCTGCTTGCCTCCGCCGCCGCAGGACACATGCGGCAGCCGAGAGGGGCGAGCAGGTGAAAGATGAAACTACATTTCCCAGCGTCCCCTGCTTCGCGGGGACGCCGACTGCCAGCTGGGGCTTCCGCCGGGAGGCGTATAACATCGAGCCCTTCCTCCGGTGGAGCGGGGGTCAAAATCACCGCGCCTGGGGCACCACTTGCTGCACGCCGCATTTACAGCTTCCCTGCTTGCCTCCGCCGTGGAGTTCTGGACTTTTTGGTTCCGTCCAGAGGTGTCAGGGAACAACACCCAAAGACCCCGGAGTTCCACCTGCCTTGGTGCACAAATGAACAGAAACACGGGCTTCTCGATGGTGGCGTCAAAGACCAAAGGTTTATTACTGCAGGGACACAGAAGTCACAGGAACTACGCATGGGCAGTAACTAGGAGCCTGTTTGAATTGTACAAAGAGGGTTGCTCCTTATATACTAAATTTTGGCCTTTAGGCGAATTCTTCACATGTTAGTACATTCCCAAACCTTTGTGTCATAAACAATAAATATTTGGTGTACACAGGAATCGTCGACAATATCTGATGTCAAAACATTACGAACGAGGGGTTCCCACTTTTCCATCATAATCTCATGTCAACTTTTCATTCAAGACCCGGACCGCCTCATCGTAAATTTCGTTACCTCCCCCTAATAAAGGCCCAGAAGGAAAGGAGCAGAGCCAGGTGCAGAAGATAGAAAAGCAGGATAAGGGATGTTTGTGGGTTGTAAATGGGCAAGGCTACCGGCTTCGGCCGCCTAATCGTGATCAGGACAATGGACACGAAGACCAGTTTAGCAGGACTGGCCTCGGGCAGAGGAGGCAGCCTTTGTCGAGTCATGCAGCTACAGCGTGATCTGGTTTAAGGTGCACGTATCATGAATGAGGTGAATCTCCGGCTAAGGCTACGTGTCCTTAATCAAAATGAAGTGATCAGAGGTTATTGCGTATGTGAGGGCAAGAAACACAAAATGGCGGCCATGATCAAAGATGGATGCCGTGGGTAGATCAGGAATGTGTTTATAAAAGGAGTGCTCTTGCTCGTAGCGTAGCGAAAACACCAGGATATGCTAAATGGATCATTTGCGGTTCGCTGATACCAATATTATGTATTTCCGACAATATTGAAAACACGGGTTCAAATCGTCACGGAACCTCAGACCCTCCTTTTGCCCTTACATAGGCAATTACTCAGTCTATGTCAGAGTCTAATTCTATGCTCATCAGGTCAGTGACATGCTGTTGTATCATCATCCTTTCTCGTGCCTTTTTTCCAAACGCAGGTGGTTTTCTAAGACAAGTTGCAGCACAAAGACTACACAGAGCAGGACCACACTGGATAATTAGGCAACATGAGAACAGGAATACTAAGATGACACCAATGACCATTAGAACCTTCCATCCCCACGCTGAGATCAGAGTCCAAAACCACTCCATGAAGGACCAGTTTCCCTTGTCTATGTGAATAGAGTCGGAAATCTTGTGTAGCTTAGAGATCGCCTCATAGACTGTTGGAGCATTATTAGGAATAAAGACACAGCAGCTCGATTGGATCATTCTGCATACCCCACCTCGATCTGCAAGGATAACGTCTAGAACCATACGGTTCTGCAACGTCATGAGTCTATCCGCCTGAAGCTCAGCTGTCAAATTGCTAAGGGCACCAGCAGTTTCGGTAATAGTAGATTCAACTACCCGTGTTAGCTGACGTATGTTTCTACTATTGGCCATAGGCCCCCAGAACGGAAGGAAGCCTTTGAAGAAGTCTCCAGCTTCCTGACCAGCAGTATCTTCCTTGCTGAAGACACCTCTCGCTACTCTGGTTCTGTGGTAATCAGATGAAGCAGTATATGTCGGAGGCAACAATCGAGCAATATAGCATGATCCTGAAAAGTCGGCAGGCAACCATGTATAAGCTCTATCTCGACAGATGAAGTAGGTACCCCTAGCAGTAAGAAAGGCAGGGGAAGAGTTATCCGGAAACACATAAGTCTCTACGCACTCACTCCTCCCTAGCTGAGCTCTCGGATTTCTCCCATTCCCTTGCAAACAGACCTGACCTCGGTGAGGTACGACCCAGATTGGAGTTGAGCTTTTACGCTTGCTTTCTCCTAAACTAAGGCGATACTCTGAAGTATTCCAACTTAAATATACTCGCAATTCGTCTCTAGGGTATGATGGAGTATTATTGACGTCCTTGATCATGTCAATAATTCCCTGGACTAAAGCTTTGTTGGCAGAGTTATATTTAGTGGAACGTGGTGGACGTGGAGGATAGGTTTCAAGGGCATAAGCAAAGATGGTTTGAAGGGCCTGAAATGATCCATTGTAGCTGAAAGGCAAAACCAGATAGGGAATACCTTTATCCATAGTGTGGGGTATCAAGCCACACACCCAGCAGTCTGTAGTGTTAACTACCAGTTGGTGTTGGTGCAAGAGCTGTACAAAAGTGTTATTAATGAATTCTGAGCGTCGGGCTTGCTCATGTTCGGGAAACGAATGAAAAGAGTGTATAGAAGAAACAGTAGAAGTAGCAGGATCAAGGGGAGGTACTGTAGTAACTGGCACAAAAATCAAATTTATACTGAAAACGATTCCACCCACCAACGTTATCAAAACAATCAAGAATGTAATGGCACATTGCATCAAAAAGCATTTGCTGTGAAGAATTCTATAAAGTCTGTTTCTGCGAACATAAATCACATTTTCTCGTTGCAGCGCAGGAAGCTCCATCTTCTACAATCCGCTCGCGACCACTGATGATGTGTACGTAGATGAAAATGCCTCTATCAGCCCTGGGAGTTCCCAGAACCAACAGAAAGATCGACCTTGTGTCAGACCCCTGCAAATTCAACTAGGCACACAGCCACGACCCTACGGCTACCCAGACGGCAAGGCAATTTTAAAACAACAAAATAATAGCAAACTTCCTGGCTGAAGGCAAAAGTTCAAAATTTCAAAATATCACAATAGGCAGTTGCCTGCTTTATTTGTCCATTTTACGGTTTCGTAAATTATATCTTTGCTTCACAGGTACTGTCTGATCAGCAAATAGCGTTTCACTGGTAGCTGTTGCAGTGTTCAAGTTCGCAGATGACAGAGTTTTTTCTGATGCAGGGGACAAATGTTCAGAGTTCAAAGGAGTCTTTTCTGGAGGAGAGTCAGAGCTTGGAGTGTCCGTGATCAATTCGGCATCGCTGAAAGGGATGAATTTTGGCGTGCTTTCAAATTCGGAGGAACCAATTCCCTTCTTCACCCAGTCGTCGTAAGGAAGTGGCAAAGGTACACGCTTTACATGGGATGCATGCACCCAATGCTTGCGGCCAGCCACACGAACTGCTGTTCTCGTTGCAAGTAGGACTTGAAAGGGGCCGACGAATCTCGGCTGAAGGTTCTTCGTCCTCGCGAAATTTCTGATAACCACAAAATCTCCTGGTTTCAGCTGATGCCCTGGACTCTCCGGAGGCTTTGGCAAAGCATCGAAAACCTGTTGGTGAATAAGACTCAATTTAGCAGTCAAGTCGTAAAGGTAGTCTATCAACATAGGATATTCTAGAGAACAAAACTCCTTAGGCCTCGGCACACCCCAAATATTTGCCGGGCGGCCAAAAACGATTTCGTAGGGGCTAAGCCCCACTCTAGAATGTACAGTTGCTCTCGTTGATAACAAAGCCAAAGGAAGTGCGTCTGGCCAGGCCAAACCTGTGGATGCTTGTATTTTAGCTAGTTTCAGCTTAAGGGTACCATTGTAACCCTCCACTAAACCAGCAGACTGGGGATGGTTCGCACTATGGAACTTTTGTTTCAGACCTAGGCCGGCACACACACTCTGCATAACTTTCCCTATAAACTCACTTCCGTTATCTGACCATACAATCCGTGGCATACCAAATCTAGGGAAATATTCTTTGAGAAGAATCTTGGCAGTTGATAGGGCAGTGTTGTCCTTTAGTGGATATGCTTCGATCCACCTGGAAAAAGCACAGACTACCACCAGAACATATTTCAAATTATTACAGCGATCCATGTGAATGAAGTCTAACTGAATCACTTCAAAGGGGCAGGAAGGAGGAGCGAAGTGACCAGCTGGAGTTGGAGTTCCCTTGCCAGGATTATGCATCAGGCATACCATACAATTTTTCACCACTCTCTCTGCACACTTACTGATCCCATCATTCTTCCAGACCGGAGCCAACATCTTACAGATTCCTTTAGAACTTATATGCGCTACTCCATGCGCCATTGTCACCACTGCAAGCACATACGCGTCAGGCAACATCCATCGCTGCTGTTCCGTCAAATCAATCCAACACCCATTCGAATCTAATTTGCCCGTACTTTCTTTCCATACACGTTTTTCTTCCTCAGTTGCTTCTTTCTGAATCTCTTTCACGCTTTCCATAGTATCCTCACACATTCCAGACTCCGCAATCCATCTTGCAGACGTAGCAACATACATTCTGCTCATCATGTCTCTAGCTGTCTGTTTAGCAGTTTCATCAGCAAAAGCATTCCCGCGACCAACATCATCCGTGATTGCTTTATGAGCACTGCACTTTACAATCGCAACTTCAGTCGGCAAGGTTAGAGATTCCAACAAGTCGTTAACTAGCTGACCATGTTGAATCTTAGTCCCATGGGACGTAATGAAACCTCTTTCTCTCCACAGACGGCCAAAACTATGGGCCACGCCAAATGCGTACTGACTATCTGTAAAGACATTCACTCTCTTTCCCTTAGCTAAAACACACGCTCTTGTTAGAGCTATTAATTCTGCAGCTTGGGCAGAATTCTGACTCACTCTTGCAGTCTCCACAATCGTACTCAAAGTCGTTACCGCGTAAGCAGCAGTCACATCACCATTCTCCAACTTAAAACATGACCCGTCCACATACAGCGTGCCATCTGGATCGGATAACGGAGTATCCTTTAAGTCAATGCGTCCTTTTGTCTCTTCCTCCATTTTAAAACAACAATCATGTGGCTCGGAATCACTCGACTCTTGATCAGTCGGCAACAGCGTTGCTGGATTCAATACATTACATCTTTTGATCTGAATATGACTCGCTAGTAATGTCAGCTTGTAACCAGATAGTCTCGCACTGGTAAGGTGTTGTGTCTTCGTTCGATTCATGAGTGTATCCACCGCATGAGGAACCATGACCACTAGCATGTTGTTCATCACCAAACCAGCAGATTGTCGAATGGAAGCCGCAGCTGCCGCTGTAGCTCTCAAACAACTAGGCAACGCTCTATCTACCGGATCCAATGTTGATGAAAAATACGCACAAGGGCGTTGTTTGTCACCAAACTTCTGTGTCAGAACACTCAATGCGCAACCTTCTCTCTCATGAACATAGAGCGTGAATGGCTTACTGTAATCAGGTGTACCCAATACAGGAGCTGAACACAATGCTTTTCGTAATTCAGTAAAACTTTCTTGACATTCATCAGACCATGGCACCGGACTCGGAACATTTTTCCCAGTCAAAGCTACCAACGGTTTTGCTAAAAGAGAAAAATTTGGGATCCACTGCCTACAGTAAGAGATAATGCCTAAAAAGGCACGCACTTCTCTCTGTGTGCGTGGAACACTCATCTGCGTAATTGCTTTTATTCTCTCTGGGGTCAACTTCCTTCCCTCCTTTGACAAGAGATGACCTAAGTAGGTCACTTCTTGGCAGCAGTATTGCATTTTCGAAGGTGACACCTTGTGATTCAAATTAGACAAATGATGCAATAACGAAATCGTAGCTGCTTTGCAAGTTTCCTTGTCATCGGCAGCCACTAAAAGATCATCTACATATTGTACTAGAGCAGAACCTGGAGGAAGGACAAAGGAATCTAACTGGCTTTTTAATGCTTGACTGTAAATAGATGGGCTCTCACAATAGCCTTGTGGAACGCGTTTAAATCTGAAACTTCGACCTCCTAGACAGAAGCCAAAAATATCTCTGCTTTCCTCGGCTATCGGAATGCTGAAAAAGGCATTTTTCAAGTCGATGACTGAGAACCAAGTGGCTGTAGCAGGAATTAATGTTAACAAGGCAGTAATGTCTGGGACCACAGGAAACTGCGGAACTACAATCTTATTAACTTCTCTAAGGTCGATAACAAACCTATAAACTGGAGGCTTTGTAGGATCAGTTTGTTTCAAAATCGGTAGTACAGGACTGTTACAGACATTTCCTCTCGTTTCTTCAACCACACCTTTTTTAATCAAATCTTGCACAATCAATAAAAGTGCACGCTCACCTTCACTAGATATTTTGTATTGAGGAATTCTTGGAAATTTTACATTTGCTTTCAAAGTTACTACATATGGTGGTATTTCCAAAAGGCCTACATCGTTAGGACCAGTCGCCCAAAGAGAATCAGGGAGTGAACGTAGCTCTGGCGGGAGTGCATCCATTGACAAGTACATCGGAGAGGTGATATTTTTACCCAACGTAAGCTGTACTCCTTCCGGAGAACAGTACAATGTCGCATATAGTCGTTTTAACAAATCTAAACCAAGCAGATTTTCATTACAACCTGTCGTCAAAATCAGAGGTGCTTTCAAGTGACATGGTCCAACAGAAATAGACAAAGGACCAGATATCGGGTTGTAAACAGGGGCGCCTGAAAAACCTACAGAAACATTTGTTGAGCCGGACAAAGGTGCGCCAGGGAGTTTCGCATGAATGATAGAACTTTTTGCGGCACCAGTATCCAACAGAAACGGTTCGACTACACCTGATGTTGCTACTGCGACATAAGGCCCACTCTGATCCACTGGAACTGATACTACTCCCTCTCTCTGTCCATGGCTGTCCTAGTACCCATTTTGCTGAAATCCCTCATCCACTTCACAATAATCTTCAACAAGATATTGTTGAGATCTATTTTGCTGAGTAGACTGTCCATTTCGTTGATCAAAGTGATTGGAAGGACGATCATTCGTTTGTGGAGGCATAGTACCTCGCCCTCGACCTCTAGAATTTTGCACAAAACCACCACGACCTCTCTGAGCTGCTGCTGCATTATTTTGCGCTAAGATCAGACATTCATTTTTGTAGTGACCCTCTTTCTTACAGTACGCACACTGGTTCCACTGATATTGAGGTCTCGATGTACTATAATCTGTCCTTTGATATGAACCCTGTTGCGTATTAGTCTGATTCGTGCGAGGTGGATACGCCTGCTGCAAAAGAACTTTAGTCTTTAAATCCTTCGTTTTCTTATCTGATTTTTCCTTTTCCTCTTTATCCCTGTTTTCGTAGTACTGTGCAGTCGCAAGTATTTGCGCAGTTGTGGATACAGCCCACGCACTCTCTGAATCCTTTAATTTATTGCATAATTCAGGTAACAAATTATGCACAAATTTATCGACAAACAGTCTTTGCCCTCCTTCTGTGCTCATGTCCTGACCACTATGATCTACAAAAGTCTCTTCGAACCTCGTGAAGAAGTCGGAGACACTTTCGTCTTTCTTCTGCCTGCATGCTGATAACTTGTCCCAATTAACACGCAATGCGGGCATCAGAGTCTTCATTAGATCAATTATTCTACCTGGAAGGTTAGCAATTAGGGGTTCGGGTTTTGCACCACCTACTTGCTGACCATCCGCTGCAGTGATAGCTGCCCAGTCACCACCTAAGGCAACTTGATGATCCTCTCTGCGAATTTTAGCCCACACTGGTTGCGGAACTACGTTGCCAAATAACATATCGATGTCTGCTAAGTTCATTATACAAGCCTCAACTGTCTGTGTTAATTCCTTATAGTATCCAGCAGGATTCTTACGTGGATCTGGCAAGGCCTGCTTCACTGCTAATACTTCAGCTCGCTTCCACGGAATGTGTATCCACACTCTTTGGAATTGGGCCGGAGCGGCAGCAATATTATTCGGTGCGTCAGCTTGCACAGCTTCGCGCCAAATTGGAGGAACCTCCCTCATTGGATATTGGCGACTTAATTTCATTTTGCCTTTCTCTAAATCTCTTGGTGAACGAAGTGATGGGTCATTCCTATAACTTAAAATCAGTTCCATCGCTTCTTCTATATTATCACCCACTATCATTCCTGCAGCAAACTCTTTCTGAACCTTAATTAAGTCTTCTAGATTTGATTCAACATCGTCTTCTTCTATCTCCTCACGTAACAACGAGCACATCTCGTCAAAGACATACCGTTGCGTTGGTTCTTTCCACTGCATAAACGTATCTAGCACATCTCTCGTACTATATCTCCTACTCTTCGAAATCCATCTGAGAGCCGTGGAATCTAAAATTCCCCGTTCCTCAGTACTCGGAAGCTGACTACGTCTTTGAACAGAGTCGGAAGTAGGAGTCTTGATTAAAGTTTTATAGAAAGGGGACAGCATGTTAGACACAGAATCAGTTATTCTCCGACGAACAGAAAGTGGAGTCAACACACTCGCAGACGCAGAGAACACAGTAGAGGTAGGAACAGATAACGGAACAGTAGAAGTATCGAGGAAGATAGTTTGTGGAACAGTAGGTGTAAGCGAGACAGATACAGGTATAGAAGTCGGCAATCCAGGAGGAGGAGGAGCCGTAGGAACATTTACATTGACCACAGGAGGTACAGGAACCTGATTCTGAGGGACAGGAGCAGGAACACCAGGTTGTCCAGCAACCGGCAATTGAACATTTGGCACAAATTGAGCCGTAGCACCTTGTGCATATGGTGGAGGTGACCGTAACAAATAAGATAGCAGAGGATCATTTTCGGAATCCTCCAGTATCTTAGCCGTTTTCGATGGCAAGGCAGGATAGCACTTGTCAATCGCTAAATTGTGCTCTCTAATGGCCACCTCTATGGCTTTCTCACACTCGTTAACTTGCAGCTGCTTAGTTGCTTGTTCCAGAGTCAACTCTTCTTGCTCTTTTTGTTCTTTCTTTAACCTTTTCATTTCTCTCTGTTTAGATTCTTTTCGCCAGTAACGGAAAGAATCAAACATTGCCGGCCGGGCTTTCTTCCTAAATAATTTCGCTTCTAAATTGTCGAGAATTTCGGGTTCAAAACTACCATGCAGTGGCCAACTAAGGACACCATCTTTCTCAGTGTATCGGACCCACACCTCATTATAAGATATAGGACCCACACCATGTTTACAATACAAGTCATATAGGGGAGTCCCAATCGGAGGAACCAGACATGAGTCCTCCAATCGTGAGTCACTGTTGCAACCGAAACAAGACAACATACAGTTTTTCCGACTTACCATTTTCAGTCCGGAACACAAAACAAACAAAACACGAAACAGATATGTGCACTCGAACCAAGAACTTAGGCCTACCAAAACGAACTGATGTATCGATACCCAAACTAAACCAAATAGATTATCGTAACCAGAACAACCAGTGATAATCTTACGAGACCAAACCAAACCAAGAACCAAAAAGGATTTTAACAACCCTCACAAAGTAACCAGCTAGCTATCACTAAATACTTAACTGAGGCACTGAAGACGTCACCAAGGAGAAACCCGTCACGTTTCGCTGTACTAAGGACTGCACCTCGGGTCCAAGACAGGGCGACGGTCAAGGCAACGGCCCACTGCAGCCGTCCTGAACGGGAACCCTTGTGGAAGAGAACGTCGGGCCACTTTTGCGATATGCCGGGATCGATGAAGTGGGGCGCCTCCCTCAGGAATCTTCACACGAAGCTTCTCGAACTCTTCAGGCTTTTGGACCGGTACCGAATGACGTCGCCCCACATTGGGCGCCAATTGGAGTTCTGGACTTTTTGGTTCCGTCCAGAGGTGTCAGGGAACAACACCCAAAGACCCCGGAGTTCCACCTGCCTTGGTGCACAAATGAACAGAAACACGGGCTTCTCGATGGTGGCGTCAAAGACCAAAGGTTTATTACTGCAGGGACACAGAAGTCAGAGGAACTACGCATGGGCAGTAACTAGGAGCCTGTTCGAATTGTACAAAGAGGGTTGCTCCTTATATACTAAATTTTGGCCTTTAGGCGAATTCTTCACATGTTAGTACATTCCCAAACCTTTGTGTCATAAACAATAAATATTTGGTGTACACAGGAATCGTCGACAATATCTGATGTCAAAACATTACGAACGAGGGGTTCCCACTTTTCCATCATAATCTCATGTCAACTTTTCATTCAAGACCCGGACCGCCTCATCGTAAATTTCGTTACCTCCCCCTAATAAAGGCCCAGAAGGAAAGGAGCAGAGCCAGGTGCAGAAGATAGAAAAGCAGGATAAGGGATGTTTGTGGGTTGTAAATGGGCAAGGCTACCGGCTGCGGCCGCCTAATCGTGATCAGGACAATGGACACGAAGACCAGTTTAGCAGGACTGGCATCGGGCAGAGGAGGCAGCCTTTGTCGAGTCATGCAGCTACAGCGTGATCTGGTTTAAGGTGCACGTATCATGAAAGAGGTGAATCTCCGGCTAAGGCTACGTGTCCTTAATCGAAATGAAGTGATCAGAGGTTATTGCGTATGTGAGGGCAAGAAACACAAAATGGCGGCCATGATCTAAGATGGATGCCGTGGGTAGATCAGGAATGTGTTTATAAAAGGAGTGCTCTTGCTCGTAGCGTAGCGAAAACACCAGGATATGCTAAATGGATCATTTGCGGTTCGCTGATACCAATATTATGTATTTCCGACAATATTGAAAACACGGGTTCAAATCGTCACGGAACCTCAGCCGCCGCAGGACACACGCGGCAGCCGAGAGAGGCGAGCAGGTGAAAGGTGAAACTACATTTCCCAGCGTCCCCTGCTTCGCGGGGACGCCGACTGCCAGCTGGGGTTTCCGCCGGGAGGCGTATAACATCGAGCCCTTCCTCCCGCGTCGCAAGACGCGCGCGGGCAGTGCCGGGCGGAGCCCGGGCAGAGGGCGGGCCGTCTTAGGCCGTCTAGGGACAAAGAGGGATGGGACGGTCACCCCCCTAAAGCCTTTAACTCCAACATGGGTAAGCGCAAACTCCAAACATCTATTACCGGGGGTGCAGGTAAATCTAAGGTCCCACGAAATGCTCCGACCTCAGCTAGCATTATGTCCTATCTAACCTCTGCTGTGGGGAAACTGAACCAGGAGATTGCAGCAACTGAACGTGAACTGGGACTAGACACACCTCTATTGGATAACCTGGTGCCCCCACTGACTGGGAGACAAGCTATACCTTTAGAGCCCTCTGTTCAGATCATTACTACTAAAGACCTGACATCACAACCGCCATGTACTGCAATTATTCCTGATGAACCTAATTTGTTGGGCACAGATGATTACCAAAGTCGCGCACAAGATCCTGTAACCCCAGTCATTAAGCGTACTAAAAGGCGCCTAAAGAGAACAAAAAGGAACTCCACGCAGCATGTTGCTACATCCCGTTATGTGTCTAGGACATTTGAAAAAGACATAAGGGACATGGTGGAAAAAATGTTCACAGATAAAATTGAAAGTACCCTTGTTCAGATTGCTAATGATATTGTGGAGACTTTAAAAGATTGTGTCTCGGAAATAGTGGGGAAATGTGATAGGTTAAATACGCTGTCATGCCGTAAAGTACTTGAATGTTCAACCTTGACTTCTACGGCTATACCTGCTCCCATTGTCCAACATGAAACACCAATGGAGGGGATAGGGAGGGCTTCTCCTCCTGTGCCAATTGTTCCAATTCTCCCCCCATTTCCCCCTGTGCCAGCATGTTCAAAACCCACCATCAATTTGGCTGGGCCCACCGATCCCTTGGTGTTGACCCAAGTTGGGGATAAGGTAAACAATGTAGCTGGGAACACCATCGTTCATAAAAGTGAACAGTTACACGCGGAAAGACGGACGCGGGGGAAGCCCGGCACTAGTTGACCACCAGAGGCAACCCCCTTTGTCGCTGTCTTAGTAAATATTCCACAACTGAATGCAGGGGGGGAGGAGTCCCAGTGTATCCTTTAAACAAATATAAAAGCGTGGTGTGATGAAAATTGCTCAGGGCCAAGGGATATATCCACCCATATTACTATGGGGAGACGAGTTGACTGGTTGGGGCATACGGCAAAAAACCTTCCCGTTGATTGCATCATTGTTAATTTTAACAGCCCCCATGAGGCTGCCCGTCTATTTTGGGATGCGACGGATGTGAAGGTTGGAAGGATTCGAGCTGTACCACTTGGTTATTTTTACCCACCGCCACCTATTCTCAAATTACCCCTAGGCAAGGAAAAGCAGGAAGGTGCCAGCAGAGGGGGTACTGGGCTGTCATCTTGGGCATTGCAAACACCTAACTTTACCCCTAGCCACATTGACCCTATTAGACCTACAAACCGGGCTACTTTAGCACTAACAAATAGATTTACAGCCTTGTCTCATTTAGATGAAAACAACTGACTGCCTGGTAATGTTGCTGATACAGACCAGACTCAACCCATTACCATCATTGATAGGGAAGGTGGGGAGACTGTTAAAATCGCGAGCTGGAATATTGCAGGTCTCCATTCCAAGAGAGATGATGTTATATGGTTGGAACAATTAAGGGGCTATGAGGTGGTGGCGCTCCAGTAGACTTGGGATAGGGAATGTAACTTCTGGCTGGATGGATACTCCTCTTATTTTAAAGCTGCCCAAGGTTCCAGTTCAGGGAGAGACCGAGGTGGGCTCCTGTTTCTAATCTCTGTGAAACACAGGGGAGTCGTGCAAATCGTAAGCACCACATCTTATAACCTTTTAGCCTGTGAAATAACTTTACCCAACAATGTTAAAATCCTTTATGTTAACTTTTATAATGCCCCACATGGTACGTATTGTAATGAAAATATTAACGCATTAGCGAAATTTTTAACTACCTATAAGGAGAGTCAAAACACTTTTGTTCATTTAATTTTGCTTGGGGATTTTAATATACATTTGTGCCAGCTAAACTGTCAATACAGGGGGTACTCAGATATGGATTGTCTTCCCCACTCTCATTTTGAACACTCTATAAAGGGGGCTGCCCTAGAAGAATTACTGTCAGATGTCGATTTATCTGAGCCAGAGTTTATCGACACTAATGATCGGGTAGCAACATACAGTGCAAGGGATTCAAATTCTATTATAGACTTCATATTTGTGTCTCCAGGCTTGCTACAATATGTAATTTTTTATAATGCTGTACAAACTACTTTTAGTGACCATAACCTAGTAGTTATGGAATTAAGTAATAAAAATCTAGCAATACTTGCTGCAAACACAAAGACTGTGCCCCATATGGACTTAGTTGTGCAAGACCAGGGGAGGCGGGTCAAGTGGAATAAAATTATCCCAGAGGATTTTTTCTTTGAACTTACGGAGAAGGTGGGAGATGAAATTAACACCTGTTTGGACCCTCTTAGGTTTGGAGGTGACATTATTACCTCCTTCGAAATTATTTGTAAACAAGTAAATTCGAATTTAACAGCTAAGACGAAACACAAGGAGCAAAAACTGCATGGGTGGTTCGATGTAAAATGCTCTAAGGCCCATAGAGACTTACTGGCAGCATTAAAAAAGTCACCCCGGGACAAACAAGTAGTGGCCAGATTAAGGAAAAATTATAAATCTATTGTAGAGACACGTAAAAAGGAGATTAAGGAAAAGGCTTGGGACTCACTTTATGATAGGGCCACTCTGAGGGATAGTTCCAAATTTTGGGAAATTGTAAATACACCTTTGTTCAGTGATAAAGAAAATTCCCCGCTGGAACTGAACATATCTGAAAAAGAATGGCTGAAGCACTTTGAACAGATATATGGGAGTAACCTCCCGATAGATCCATTTGTACCAATAGTAAGTGAACAATTGGGGCCACCTTTGAGATTCACTATTAAAGAAGTCCTAAAGGCTATCGAGGACACAACTGCTCATAAGGCCCCGGGCCCAGATGGGGTCCCTGCAGATATGTATAAATCCAACCCTTCCATATGGTCAATTGTCCTCACAAATATCTTCAATATAGCCAGCATTGATAAAAGCAGATTGCCTACAACCTGGTCACTGTCTATTATAATCCCAATTTTTAAGAAGGGCCAGAGGGGGGACGCAAGATGTTATAGGCCGATATCATTGTTGGATTCGTCCTTTAAAATACTAGGGAAGGTTATCTTAGCTAAAATCTCAACATGGGCAACCAACAATGACATCTTGTGTGACGCACAGTATGGTTTTAGATCTGGCAGAGGCACTGAGGACCAGTGCCTCAACTTACATCTAATAGTCAGTAAATACACTGTGGCCTCAGGGGGGTCAATCTACTTGGCGTTTATGGACTTGTCCACAGCTTTTGACCTAGTTAATAGGTCAAAGCTGTGGACCATGCTTTTGGATATGGGTTTAGACCAGGCACTGGTGTACTTCCTGGCTGAATTGCATAGGGACCTGACAGCGGCCATACGCATGTCACAAGAAGGGAAGTGTACGGCTGATTTTAAGTCTGGGAGGGGAGTACGCCAGGGCTGCATTTTGGCCCCAATGTTATTTTCTTTATATATTAATTCACTGAGTACAAATTTGACGGCAGCGTCTGTAGATGTCCCGTGCATGGGGGGTACCAAATTGCCAGTATTATTATATGCTGACGATACAGTGCTGCTGTCGAGGACTCCCATAGGTTTACAACGTCTCTTAAACTCCTTTGGGAATTTCATGCGTAACTTGGACCTTGTAATAAATGTAGAGAAATCGCATGTGATGTTTGTTGGGAAAGGCAGGAATAACACCAAGACCCTCTCGTGTAATGGCTCAGTGATATCAAAAGTAAAAATCTTCACATACCTTGGTGTAGTGTTTGATGAACTGGGCAGCTGGGCCCCCCAAGTTGCCAATAAAAGAGTGGCAGTGAAAAGGTCATCGGCTGCAATACTTGGCTTTGCGAAAAGACTGGGTGGGAAACCTCCAGAGGCAATTTTGGCGATTTATAGAGCCAAAACTATGGCCATAGCCAGGTATGGGGCAGCAATTTGGGGCTATAAAGATCTATCTTTGATTCAGAGAGAGGAAAATAAATGTTTGCGATCCCTCCTGGGTCTCCCCCAATCCACTTCATCTTTTGCGGTTCATGCAGAGTTGGGTATGGGTTATATTGCCGACATGTTAAACATGGCACCGCTTTTACTATGGATTAGAACTTGGCTTAACCCCAAACTTACATTGAATCATAAAATCATTAATGATTGTTTGGGGCGGGACAGAGTGGCTGATATTAAATGGTTGGCATATATTAAAACAACCACAGTACTTCTGGGCCGACCAGAACTATATTTAAATCCGGAAAATTTGAATAAAGACGATATCAACTGGGTAAAAGTCAATTTTATTAGGTCCCGAGAAATGGAAAGAGAGTCGATTGAAATCTCTAAACCTACAGTAAGGTCACATTTTATGCTGATTAATTCAATGTCAGTGCAACCGTATCTGACTATTGTCACACGTCCATACCATCGCTGGTTGCTAACCAAATTTAGATTTAATCAGGCACACTTTCTGTTGGGCACTTATGAGAAATGGTGTACCCCTATGGAAAATGTTCCATGTGAATGTGATAATTTCTCCGATCAGGATTTGATACATTTTATATTTTTCTGTCCCTTCTTTTTGGAAGGCAGGGTAAAATATAATAAGCCTCTCCTGAGGGAAATGGGATTCTTACAGTTGAAACCAGCACTGTTGTTTCTTCAATTAATGGAAAATCATTGGGTAATGTTCTGTGTAGCCAATTTCTTGATTGCATCAATCCGTGCTAGACGGAAGAGACTCCAGACGAGTTTAGTTGGGGTCAATGTAGATGTTTGCCCTATACCTGATAGCACGAACTAATTTCCTGGCTCTGGTTCATTTTACATATATTTTTATAATGAAATATGACTTATTACTGATAACTGTGTAATTCCTGTGTGCTAGGTCAATCCATATGTATTTGCCAATGAATTTTAAATGTACAGTAATTAATAGCTCTGTATGATGTTTTTATGTTTTTGTATGATGATGTTTTTATGTTTTTGTATAGTATACTTTTATGATTTTTATTTAATCGAATAAAGTGCTTTTGACTTGACTTGTGCTGTACAAAGCTATGATAAGCCCGGCACCGGAGGGGACACAAAGCACGTCCTACTCCGCCGCCATCTTGGCCACGCCCCCGCAAATGTATTTTTATTTCCTAGGAGATGTGGAAGAAAGCTATGAATGAAGATGGCCTTTTGGGTGAAGTTATTAAGTATACTAGAATTGGATGGCCCTTGAAAAATTAGGTTTCAATAGATCTTTTTCCTTTCTGGAAGGTCTCTGATGACTTGATCACAGAAGGTGACCTGATTTTTAGACGAGGTAACTGCATCCCACCTTTGTCTCTTCATAGTCACATTTTGGCTGTAAGCCATGAGAGTCATTTGGGTATGTCTTCAATCAAAAGGTTTATCAGGTTCATTTTTTGGTGGCCTGGTAGGGACAGATATGTTGATAGGATAGTGAGAGAATGTCCTGAGTGTGTGAGCAGGGAGAAAATGCTCAAATGTAGTCCAGCTCCCCTTATTCCCTTTGAATGGCACGATTAGCCATAGCAAAAAGTGGGTTTGGACATTGCAGGTCCTTTCAACTTGTTCCTCATGCTACTTTAGAGAGTGTCATTTTATTTTTGAAAGAATTTTTTACTCCTGAAGGTTACCCAGCAGTTCTAATTTCTGATAATGGAGTTCAGCTAAAGTCTTGTGATATGTTTGATTTCCTTTCATTTTTTAATATTCGTCATGTTGCGACAGCTTTTTATGAATCACAAGGGAATGGCCAAGTGGAAAGGTACAACAGAGTTCTCAAGCAGGACTATTTTAATGGCACGCAATTTTGGTTCTCAGTCGAAGGATAAGTTGTGGTTGTACCGGATAACTCCCCTTCAACTACTAAGGTATCCCCTTTCTGCTTACTTAAGGGAAGAGAACCAGTCTCAAGGTTGTGTCCTTGATGGTTTAAAAAAGCCTCATTGAATCATACTTCAGAAATCAACCAGGAGAATATTGCCTACAAAGTGGAGGAGAAGCAGCAGAGAATTACATCTTAGTATGACCTCCGCATGAAAGTTAAAGTACCCCAATTTGACGTAGGAGAATGGGTGAAAGTAAGTGTTTTTACTCAAGGGTGAGATGAAATTTGGTAAAACCATCGAAGTTGTCAAAGTAAATCGAAACAGTATTGTTACTCAGGATGGAAAAGTTTTGAATGTCAAACGTGTTTCTAAATGTGTTTATTTATCTTCTTAAGTTCCCTAATGGTAGAAATGTGTTACATTTTATTATATTGTTGTACCCTTTATTTATTATGTGTTCCTGGTCCTTTAATATCCTTGTATACCTTTGACTGTTGCACTGCCTTACTGTTTGTGGAGATTACAGTTAGAACTGGAATCTTCATTCATACTGCTCCTGGACTTAGGCTGAGGAGTATTGTGCCCTGTTATTAAACAGCTTATACTTTTTCATTTGATTTCTGCTGTTTTTCTCTTGGAATTTCACACCCCCTCCCACCCTCTCCCAAAAATGTAGGTGAATAAACCCCAAAACATAACATAAGTAACATCATCAAGCGTCGGGTCTGTGGTCATGTTCCGACTGTGGGCTGAGGAACCCAGGTAGACTTGACAGAGGGACAATGTGACCAAGGTCCCGGCGTACTCCTCCTCAGGATGTTCTAAAGAGTTTGGACCCTATGGGCTACATAAGGCCTACCTTAGATGTAACTTTTGTGTAATAAAAAGGAAGTTTAAGGCTTGGAAAAGGGTTTTAAATAAATGCCAGGGAAAAGTGGCAGTAAACTGCATATACAGGCCTGGCAGTGGCAGGCCTGAGACAGGTTTGATAGGCTACTTGCGTGGGTGGCACAATCAGTGCTGCAGGCCTACTAGCAGCATTTAATTTACAGGCCCTGGTATATGGTATACCACTTTCCAGGGGACTTACAAGTAAACTAAATATGTCAAACAGGTGTAAACCAAATAAACAATGTTTAGAGGAGAGTGCACATACACTGTAGCATGTGTTAGCAGTGGTGAAGTGCTCAGGACCCCAAAGCCAACAAAAAGAAGGTCAGAAACATAGGAGGAGGAATACAAAAGGTTTTGTGTGAGCCTTCAGAGTGGGCCATTTTCCAACATGTGTCTTTGTAAACTGCGTGATTGATCAAGTTGTTTCCAATTCTTCACTGGAAACAATTCCTTAACGTTCTTTACAGGGAATAATTCATTAACCATGTTGTCAAGGCCCAGGCATTATAACGTTTAATGCAACGATTTTAAATGTTTTGTTTGTTGTGTTGTGTTTTATTTGTTTTCTTTTTGTAAAGAGGAGGATGTGTTGTGACTAGCAGACGCTGAGCAATCTCCATTTCGCAGAGTTCATCCATGTGAACTGTAGAATATTATGATATACACTGAAACATTCGGGACAGGGGGCAAGAAGGCAGTTGTACCGAAGTTGATGTGCAGCCAGCAGTATGGATGTGCCTCAAAAAATGCCTAACCTTAATGAGCATCTGTTCAACATACCACCAAAGGTCATTCCTTCCATCATATTTTCAGTTGCAAATCATTAATCACTTACTGACTGCCAAGTTGGGGTGATAACTGATTCGTAAAGGAGAAAGGGTACTCCTTGGACACCTTCTGCTCTGGGGAGCTGGGTGGCAGCTTCAAGGGGGGCCGCTGCCTGCCCTCGCTGAAGTTTTCCAAAACAGAACATTTTATTCAAAGCAGGCACAGTTTCTTTAAAGCAATCTGGATATTTTTAAAACAAATGTTCTGCTTCCGAATACAAACAAAAAAAAGATATTGATCTGCTTTCTCTTGCAAGCCACTATCAACTATTTGCAACCAATCACAGTGGGTCAAAATTGCAAATTGGTGAACAAGTATTAATGAGGCAGGTCGCTTGAGACCCCCTGTGTTCCCTTATCTGGTAAAATGACCTATAAGGATTTAGATCAATTCACAAAATGAAATGTGTACACAGGGCTAGTGGATCTTACAAATTTGGCATTTTTGTCTCCCTTCAATTTGAACCGCAATATGAAAGTCTCTATTGCTTCCTAATTCAGATACACACAATTGAATGTTGGTACATCAGGCAATTTCTGCTGCTGGCTTGATAAGGGAATAAAATATATTGGGAATTAACCATGGCTATAGACTCGTGAGCAAATATCTTTTGCACTATTTACAGGCCAATATTTTACAGTTGCTTACAGCATATTATTTAAACAAAAAGCCCAGATGTAAATAGTTTTTCTTTGATAATGGTACCACTCTTGTAAAACTTCAAAAAGCCTTAATGGGAGATAAAGCAGGTAAAAATGCAATTACCATTTTTTTTTAAAAAGGCAAAAATAATCGGGCAGGGCACTGCAATTCAGAGGTAATTTCGCAATTGTTGAACTCTCATGACTTACTTATATGAAAAAACACTGCAGCTGAAGATTTGGCATCCGTTCTTCGCCTGTTGCTCATTAAAGTCGAAACTTAGGTCTGCAGTATGTTGAATTAACAATGAATGTGAAACTTGTCCTCGCCATATCGTGTTTTAATTCAATAATGCTTCGAGATGATGGTTTCATCTCGCTGTTGTACTGGATAAATTCATCAATTTTACTTGAAATCCAACATAAGTGATATTTTATTTTAAAAGCTTCAGTACAAATCAGCTGTCAACAAACTCATTTGTGGAAATACTTGCAATCTTTCTTTATTATCTCTCACTGATCTGTTTTATGACTCCCACTGCAATAAACTAGTGTCACAAGCTTAACTAGGCAAACATAAACCCTCGTTATACTGTGGTGAATTATAAAGTTTATTGGTAATGATGCAGATGTTACGGTCGCATTTTACTGCTTTTTTTACAGTGAGTGGGCGCAATATGTCTCCATTCTTTTTAAATGAGACCAGCTGGTTTGCCTTCAAAATGTAATTGTTAAAGATAATTGTCTGTCTCTCGTTTCCAAAAGTATTAACGTTGTCATCTAATAGGCAAGAAAGCCAAATGCCCTCGTTTTGAATCCTTTCAGCTACTGATGAGCAAGTCCACCTCTTTTTAGGAAAATATTGCTTTTTCTCTCCTTTTGTTTTGTTTATTAGGAGGTTTTTTCGCATAAAAGTAGCCCCAATACAGTTCATTAATTTTATAATGTTATAAGAAAAACAAAATGCAGGTATTTTAAATAAGTTAAAAGTTAAACATGTTCCTGTGTTAAAGTTGTCATGGTTATCATGCCCCCTCCTCTAGAGCAGACTTCTGGGATGCTGCTCACATCAGTAAGGATGGATATCATGTTCTATTTGAGGCTTCTCTTCCCATGGTATGAATTAAAGTCGAAACCCCCCTCAACACACGAAAAGCTCCAAAACCCTGTAGGCACAAAGTGACGTGAAGCAGTGCAGAAAAAATAGTGTGAGTACAAGACAGGCGCAAAGACAGCTGAAGTCATTTACTGGGTGATCTACCAGCAGAAGCACAACAAATATCTACTGGCTGTGACAACCATAGAGATTGTTATTGTCCGTCACCATCAGTGGATAGTTGCATTGGCGAAAAAAAAAACAGAGAGGAAGGAAAGAATCTACAAGCAGAGAATATCACTCATCCACATGGAGATACTGGTAGCTAGATACTCTGCTGACTGCTGCATTACAGTACTGGATTGTGGAGCAAGGTTCGCTGCCATTTCTTTTGTTTGGACTTCCACCAAAATACACTGCATCCTTTGGTGGCGTTTTGAGATTTTTTTTAGGGAAGTGCATGACACACATGCTTTTTGCGCTGCGACACAAGACTATTTTTGTGCATACGCTAATTTGCCACTCCTCGCAATGTAAATAAGACGCAGCGTTATTTACTTTCATGCTCGCAGCGCTAAGGTTTTCTGGCACAGAGCGAATTCTACTCGACCTTTGAAAATCTGCCCCTTAGAATACAGTGAAAACACCCACATACACTAGGGTACACTATGGGTTGGGGTACCCCTGTGATTGGCATGACCAACCCCAAAGGGGTCTAGTACATAATAGAGCAGGGGGATTGAAACTACCTCTCAGTCCCTAGTATATAATAGGGCATGGTAGTTTAGAGGCCAGCAGCCCTTTTCCGCACTTGCATATGTGCACTGCTGAGCCTGAGGTCAGTTTAAAAGTAGCCCGATGTTGCATAACTGCTTTTTAAAAGTAAATCTTGCCCAAACTTGACTTTGGTGTTTGGGGCACTTAAAAATTGATAATCTACTACGTTTGAGCCTATTAGGTACCCCCAGGGTCTCCCCTAGGTGTCCCAGGGGTGGGGGGTCAAGTATTTATAAGGTGGACCCTTAAAAAATCAGTTTTATATGCCCTGGGTTAAGTGAAATTGCATATTGCAATCTCCACATTGTGATAAAGTGCTGCACCAACTCGACTTTGGTGCTAGGAACACTGTGGAGGGATAATCTGCAATATTTCTACAAATTCAGAACCCTTACCCACATCACTGCTACAGCAATTCCCCTGCTGTGCTGAAGGGTCTTCATTCCCATTATACATGACGAGCTCAGCTCTTCATAAGCACAGCTCCACTGTGCCTCATGACGAGCTGAGCTCGTCATTAGCATCGATGTGGTTAAACTCTCGCCTAGGTATATCAGGGTTGGGGATCCTGTAGATATAGGAAGAGTACTTATAAAATATGTTTTTATAAGCCCAGGTGCTGAAAAAGTGGCCCAAGTCATTTTTCCCATTGCAAAACCTCTGCTATATAGATTAACACGGCAAGAAGTTATTAACTAATCTTTCTTGATAAGAGAAGACTAAAAGTGAATTCAAAGACTTCCCAGAATGGTATTAATAAACTCAACATTATGATGTTGTTGATTTTTTCCTAAAATGTACATACAAGAAGTGATAAGACTTTCTTATTTGTAAGTCCACATTCAGCCTTTCAGTGGGCGGTGCTGATTGGTCAGAGTTAAGTGGATTAGCTATGCTTCTTTGAAGAGGTGATAAAGAGCCCCCGGGGTTGACCAGCTCTGCTGGGAGGGCAGTGTTCTGTTACACAGGAATACCAGAGCACAGGGAGAAGTCATAAACAATGGACTTCAAGGAACGGGGAGATCCCAGTGTCATTTACAACTTTACTCTTTTGAACCCCAGCCAGATGCTAGGATTAAGGAAGGAATGAGCAGATGCAAGAGGGAGATGCTATGGAGATTGGCCATGCTAGGGGTGTGTTTACACAGCTCTTCTCTCCCTGCTGGAAATCAGCCATTATGAATTTGGAAGAATTGGTGCACTCTGGGACAAAATAGTGCCACACTCTGCAGGAAGTGGTCAGACTTTTGGGTGGTACCCTGCAGCCCAGTACACAGGAGTGACCTCCTGCTTGACCTAGGGAACTTGCAATAAGTGTTTAAGAGGGGCAGAGCCTCTCAGATCTGCTTCTTGAAACCTAAGAAAGTAAGACGGGCCATGCTGAGAAGTTTGATGTGCATTTCCTAAGGCCTGCTCTCTGAAGATTGCACCGTCTGCACCATCTGAAGCTATAGCCTGTGGATTACCTTGCTGTAAAAGGATTAAAGAGGGGACTCCCTGCAAGCTAAATGTTAACAGAGCTCACCAGGAACATCACCACCAAGGATCCTCAACCTGGAGAACTACCAGTGGATTTGTTTTGGTTTTGTCCAAGTGGATTGGGCCAACGGAATTCCACAACTTTCAATGACCATCTTGGAGATTCCAGACCCTTGGAGTGTATTTGAGACACTTTTGGACCCTTTGTGGAACTTCAGGAAGAAGTTCCAGGTGTTTAGAGAACATTGGAGTAACTTTGGAAAAAAAGCTCCATAAGGAAACCGACTCAACCTTGCCAGCCAAGCCACCTGCCTTCAACTGCGAGCCGGCCTGCCGTCCAGGATCGTCCCATTGAAAAGCTCTGTAGGTCCTACTTCCAGAGTTTGACTAGGAGTAGGTAAAAACCGAACCGGCGATTCCTCACTGAATCTGGCCTGATGAAGAGCATCGTAGGACCCCTTCAGAAATATTTCTTAGACCGAAGGTAAAAACTGTGACCGAGACCTACCGCAAGTTGTAGCCGAGCAAGGCTCCATCACGGTCAAACTGAAACTTTGGCTTTGAGCCAGTCTATCATGACCAGATGTCCCAATAAAGCGGTATAGGTTTCTATGTGCTAGATATTGTTAAATCTTTGAAAATTCATATCTCCGCTTTCCTACATTGGATTTTTGACGCTTTTTTGACATTTTAAACATAAAAAAGTTTCCTATTTTTATAAATGGGGGTTGGATTTATATCGTGCATTGTGTCTTAATTATTTACTGAAATGATGTTTTTAAATGCTTTACATACCTGTCTTTGCAGTTAAGCCTGCCTGCTTGCAGCCAAGCTACCAAGGGTTGGGCATATGAATTATGTTCTAAGACCTATTCAGAGCCCTGTACTGTGTTAGTGGCCTTATTACCATAGGCAGATATACATTTGCCCCTACTAATAATCCCATTTCCAACACTAAGCTAACCCAAACTGAAGAAATTCAATTGTTTTTAAGTTTAAACTCCTTACCATAACTGTACTTTTACTGTAGCTGTATAACTGAGTGTCCAAGTTTATTTAAACATATGTTCAGATGTTGTTTCTAATCTTAACTACATCTTCACTTTAACCTTGCTTTTTAGTGATTTTGTTGAAGATATGCTCCATTTAACTTCCGTGGTCCATCTCTAATGTGCAAGGCCATCAGCTGTATGCAGCATCGACTGGATATAGCTTCTAACCTTTGGCCAGTCCCTGTGCCTAATTTACTGTTAGCTGGGGAATCCTTGCAGCTCACTATAGAAGCTGGGTCCAGGACCCGGCAAAAGGACAGGACATGTGCTCTACCCCACTCCCTTATGGACAGCCCACTAGTGTGGGCATAGCATAGGCCTATTCATTTTTTTTGCAATGTTATTTTTCTATGTTTATTTTTATTATTATCAGGAGTTTTTATTTTAATATTATGAATTGTCATTTTTTTTTTACATTTTGTTCCTTAAATTTGTGAACCCGAAACTCTATTCACAAATCCCTCAATATATATTGACATTTTTGTGCCTCCCATATCACCTAAGAATTTGCAAACAATGTCCTGGGTCAGCAAACCAAAGTGGGGGAACCAAAAAGGGTCCGAGATTTCCTTGCATTGGTGTTTGCAAAATTCGCAAATCCATCACAAGCTTTACAACTCATATTTAAAAAAAAATCCTAACACATCCTGTATTTGGATACTAACTGACAGACTGCAATGGCAGATCCAACTCCTGAATCTCTACTGTTGATACGGAGCCCAGAGTGAGCACAACCGAAGGAGAGAGACATTTTGCTTCTAACTGTGGAATCCATTTACTACTTTACACGTATCCAATTTTTTCTAATGGAATTACCAGGACACTTGGAGGCGCTCTATAAGCTAGCTGCTTTTCTGGGCACATGCTAGTTGAATATTCCTCAAAGCCTTGTAAAAGCCTCAGGCCTGCACGCCAGAAGAGGCACATTACTTGTTGGCTGTCCAGAATTGTTTAATTCGCTGTTCATTCATTAAATTGGGCTCTTCTTGAACAATCATGTTGAATACCTCTGCTGAATTGCTTAGAAATGAAAGAGGGTAATGTAAATGTATGAGTATTTTTTCAAAGCATTTTCTCGATACAACACTTATTATGTAAACAGAATAAAGCCCTAATTAGTTTTAGCTGATAGTTCTTCTTCAACAGAGGATAATAATATTGGCACCCATTGCCCATCAACTTATATCCCATTCTGCGTTTTTTTATATACTGTTCAGTCCAACTTAGATTCAATACAAAGCGCACTCACCCTTTTGTTTTGGTTCCACTGTTTTTTTACTTTTAGAAAATATAAAGGTGTATTGTAGAAATAATTGTGCTATTGTTCTTATATACTAATTCTTGTAACATGTTTTGAGATATTAAAGTGTGATTGAGTCCAAGAAATCATTCAGGGACCCAGTTCAGAAAGATTTTAAAAGAAATTGACTCAATGTATGCTTGCAGAAATCCACAAAAGGAATCTTGGCCTCCCAAATTGGTTATAACACTATCATAACTCCATACAATAACGCAATGGTAAATCCCACACAAGGAATGGGGAGCGGGTGGATCAAGCTGTAGTGTGCCATTATTGTTAGTGAATGCCCAGCATCTTGTGGGTTTGTCAACATTCACAAACTCCTTTCTGGTAACTTCTTAACCTGGAAATGGTCAGCGATTTACACAAGCAAGGGCCAGTAGTAACTCCCCTTCCTAGATATGAAGGGCAAAGAAATACCTTTAAACCTTGTGGCGTGCAGTAAGTGTTTCTGCATGGGAGAAAGGGTTTTCAGGATGGAGATAATAATATGTATTTGCAGAGCAGGTTGCATACCCCTTAACTCCTTGGATGCTCATGACGAGCTGAGCTCGTCATGAGCCACGGAGCTCCGGTGCTCATGACAAGCTCAGCTCGTCATGGCCCGTGGAACGCTCAGGTGCGGGGAGAATTCCCCCGCTGTGCTGAGCGTTCCACTGGAGGCATTACACCTGTGAGGAGCTGAGCTCGTCATGAGCACAGGAGCGCCCTAGCTCATGACGAGCTCAGCTCGTCATGAGCATGGGGGCGCTGTGCGCTCCCCCTCCCCCAGCACAGTGGGGGATTAACCCCCACAGCGAAGGGGTTAATGCAGTTTTATTCTATTTGTAGCTCTGCATTAGGAAAACAGCAGACGTCACATAACAATCTCTATAGAACCTGCCTCCTATCGCTAGACACAACCCTTGAGTGGAAACAGCCTTTACAGCAAGGTTTTTACCTCATAGTGCCTTTACAACGCACTCTTTAGCAGGCATATTTTCCCTGCGAACATGCATTTACAACACATGCTAATACCACAAATTTAAGGTACGTTGGGGAGTGTGGGGGTCTCCCCCACAAATACATTGTTTTTAAATCTAAAAGCAATGCGTGGTATTGGCATGTGTTGTATTTACATGCATTGTATTGTTGTACAACCCCCTTGAGGACACTGCAATACATGCCCATTCACAAAAAAACTCAAGGAACTTGATCTAGATCTAAATACTCCTTGGATTTTAAAGCACCATACCAACGTGTGATTCCCAAATAGTCATCTATATGATAGTCTGCCCTTGTGGTTTAACGTATATTGGAATGACGAAACATAAACATCTGCATCAGAATAAATTAACATTGTAGAAGTATAAGGTGTAAAAGAACTGTGACAAAACTGATGAGGCATTCCGGGAGAAAAAACACTCTGAGAATGATTTGATGTGGTATATGATTGACAAATTGCCCCAAAATACAGGTGATGCTAATGTATTCTGATGGCGCCAGGGTTCACTTACTCAGTAACATTTACTCAATTGACTGTTTGTGTGACTCAAGAGGTGAGTAGGAAAACGTTTCAATCAAATACCCAAATACAGTGTAGTTACACAATAACTTAGTTCAGAATCCAAATCTCAAGTTAATAAGTTTTATTCCAGATTCAAAAAACAGGTTAATATAAACCAGTCTTATCATAATAGTATAGAAGTAAACTTCAAATTGGATGAAATCAAATCTTCTAAAGTGATTTTCTCGATATAGCAAAAAGAAAACCTCTAATTCAATAATTGCAATCTAAGTAATATGAAAACAGGACTTCACATCTGATTGCATCAATTTGTCATTAAAGATGGTATGGACTACTGTCTGCCCCTATTCTACTCTGCTCTAATGTGACAACCCTAAACTAAGGCAAAATTAAGGTAAAGTGGAAATAGAAGAAAACGTTTCAGCCATCAGAGTCCTCTGTGAAAGAAGCTCCGACATGGGTCAAGTAGCATAAAGCCACAGATGATATAAGAAGATTGTACCTCAAGGCGCCCTAAGTCAGAATGCTAACTATCCCTCACTATTTTACATCATAACATCAGTTACATGTAAGTACATCCCACAAATCCACCTGATTGGTTTGACAACTCAGTTTGCTTGCAACAAGATCACACATGTGATGTGTTATGTTGCAGTGTATTTTGCAGTGGTTGGCACTTATTTCACATTTTCACCAAGATTAAGTTCAACAGAGACTTGAATTGGGTCCTGTACTCCTTTGATTCCACGAGTACAAAGACAGCTGTGCAATGTCTACACATTTTTGGTGAATGCCCCATTTTATGAGAATAAATAACAATATCCCATGGCTCTTTCTTTTTGTTGCCTTATGTTAGATTTATTCCTATAGGTTCTTCTCTCACTGAAGATGTCCATAAAGCTTAGAGCAGTAGACCTGATTATACTTGCATGGTATGAGTGTGTAGCAAGCCAGGGATAGGAATAGCCCTGACGAAAGCCGGACACCTGAATAGGCTTTCTGAATGGCCTAAACATGTTGCCATAATTACACAGTTTGATAATCATCAACTGAGTTCTGGGGCAATATTACAGACAATGCACTGGGGTGCAAGGAGCATGTGCACCTGTTTAATATGCCCCCAGGGATCAGACTACAGAAACTTGTGTGACCCTTTCTGTAATACCGACAGTGCCAGTGCTAACATAGTGCCGATGCAAGTTAAGAGGGCATTCCCTTTTTTGGATGGGAACACAGACTCATGCAAATGCAGGAAATACTTTGCCTCTGTGTCCATGCCCTACATGAAGTGGGCTCAGAGACAGAGACCATCAGGATACGCACTGACTGTACGCCAAAATATGTTGCCACACAGCCGGTGTGCTAACTGAAGACAGCCCTTTTGAGATAGTAAAGGGGGTTCCATGGACCCCCATACATTTCCCTGCAGGTCAGTGCTGTCACTCACTGCAGCTGCCTGTAGGGGGATGTCTCTGTACCCTTGTTGAAATGCAGGTGCGTACCATCTGCACAGTAAAAAATGGAGCAACTGCTTCAAGCAGCCACTTTGTGGATTACTAATGCAGAGCCCGTGAGTGGGTCTGAGTTTGCAGTTGTCCAGGGGCAGTGCGTTTATAGTAATAGAAGGAAGTTCTTTCTATTGGCTTTCCTTCAAGGAAAGAAAAAAAAAACATTCCAGCAGTCAATGGAAGAAAAGGCCATAAAGCAAAGCTTGATATCATTGCAAGAGAGAATAGGGCACTGACCAAAGTACATCAGCTGTAGCATTAGAACTGTGGCTTATTGAAGGTGGGCAATCCCAGAGCAGCTTTTGAAGACCTTATTAGTGTACAAAATTGAGTATTTGGTTGATTGGGGTGTGAACCCTGGTCGAGCAGCAAGAATAATCATTGCCAGGGTGAGGCACAAGCCAACCCTAATTTAACCTGTGCTCAACCCTCTGGTAGCTTTGCACAGAGCTGTCAGTCTTAATAACTTAGAGGCAATGTTTGAAGGGTTTGTTCAACACTTCAAACAGTAATAAAGGGACAAACACCACAGAAAAGAATTTCCCACACCACATTAGATAGAGGTATTTTTAATATTCAAAACAGGACCAAAACAACATAATTCCAATCAGTAGAACTGGAGATATCAAAGTTCAAATATTTCAGTGAAAGAGCGACAAAAAGAACATAGCACCAACTGTGCATATATGGTTGCACCAGACCGGGACAAAGTCACAAATTTAGGTCGACCACAATGGAGTGCAGGCCAGCTACCGGTACCCAGTTAGGCTGGCTGGACAAAATTTCTTAAATCCTGATCTGTGGAACATCTGCTTCGAAGATTCATCTCCCAGCCAAAGCGTTGCATCGATTCCAAGATGAGGAGACGGTGCAATGCAAGGTCCTGCATCGTCGTCAAGAATTCCATTAACAAGGGCTTGCAATGCTAAGTCCAGTGTTGAGGATGTGCTGTGCAGTCAGGGCAATGCCTCAGTTTCCGAGGAGCTGTGAGACTGCAATGCAGAGTCTGGCATCGTTGTCGAGGCTCCCATCAACAAGGGATGAGAGGGCATGCTCCAAGGATGCATCTGCAGCGGTGGTTCTGATGAGGTCGTGGACTGTGATCTGGGTATTTGCAATGGTGAAGATCAACGCAGCAGCAGCAATGTGTCGGTTCTGCTTGGGGTTGCCCAGCGCAGCAGAGGAGAAGCATCGATCTGCTGCTTCCATAGAGACTTGCAGAGCACCTTAGGCACGCTTCAAAGGGTCCAGGACTGGGGTGGTACCACTTGGCAGGAGTAGACTCACAGATGGCAGAGTTCAAGTGCTGGGGCCAAGGTTGTTGGAGCCTTATGTCCCTGAGACCGATGTCAGGAGGCCAGCCAACTAGCCCTTGGAGTCACTTTGATGTCCTGGGTTCAACAGATGCAGGTCAAGTCCTTCTCACCAAGGCAAGAGGCCAGCAGGTCAGTACAGCAGGGCAGGATTCCTTCAGTGCAGCAGTCCAGCACAGTAATAGTCCTTTCATCAGCACAGCAGAGCTTCTTCAGAGTATCCACAGTTCCAGAACCGTAGTGAAGAGGTGGTGTCTGGAGTCCAATATGTATACCCAGTTCTGCCTTTGAAGTTGAGATGCTTCTAGAGGCATGCTTTTGAAGTACACAGGTGCCCTGCTTCCCCCTGCCCCAGCTCCAGACTAGCTACAGGGGATATACAGCATTTGTGTGGCAGCAGGACACAGCCTGTTCAAATGTAAGTGGAGTTGTGCCCAGCTCCTCTCTCCCATCCTGCCAGCAAGTGCTTTTCCAGGCACAACTAAGCTTCCTATTGTGTGCGGCTGTCTAGAAGAAATGTACAAAGCCTAACTGTCAACTACACCCAGTCATGTGCACCAAACGGCTAAGGCAGTCAAATTGCAACTTTTTTAAAGTGGTATTTTATCAATTGTGGTGATTTAAAATCTGACTTCACCAGAACTTAGGAATTTTCGTTACAGTTCCAAAGACACCAAACATGAATGAGTTTCCTGTTCCCATTTGGAAGTTACAGCTTATTAAATATAATAGGGTAACTCTGATATTAACCTATGGGAGATTCAGCCCTTGCAGTCGTGAAAAACAGATTTAAAAGTTTTTCTCTACCACGACATGTAAAACGTAAAAGTACGTGCTGAACATTTTAGATTCACTGGAGAAGTGGAGAAGTGTGGCTCAATGATTAGAGCGGCAGACCCTGATGCAGAGGTCTAGCCCGGGACCAGGGTTCAATTCTCCGCCTCGGCGGGTCTTGGGCTCAAAATTCCATGGACCTGATAATTATCCCCTCGGTGCCTATTCCAATCATGGAGCCCCACTCTGCAACTCTGGGCAATAGCTTGCTTAATCTCCACAACGGCCCCCACAATGCTAAGGATACCTGGCCTCCACCCTAGGGGTGCCCAGGAGTGGACGCCTCACAGGGAAAGCCAGGATGGGTTCCACAGCGGTATTCGTACAAGCACCTTGAGACCCTTGCGGGTGAGTAGTGCCCTATACAAGTATCAATTTACATTATACAATAAACCGTGCCCTCTGAGCTGTCCAGGGCCTACCCTATAGGCGACTTACATATATTTAAAAGGAAGGTTTGAAACTTGCAAAAGGTTTATTGTGACAGGTCAAAATGGCAGTTTATAACTGCACACACAGACTACAATGGCAGACCTGATACATGTTTAGAGGTGCTGCTTGAGTGGGTGCACAATCAGTGTTGCTGGCCCTCTAGTAGCAATTAATTTATGGATCCAGGGGATAGGTAGGGCCACTGTACTAGGGACTTAGAGGTAAATTAAGTATGCCAATTGGATAAAAGCCACTCTTACCTGATTTAAGGAGCGAGCACAAGCACTTTACTACTAGCTATCCGTGGTAAAGTGTACAGCATCCTAAATCCAGCAAAAAGGAAGTCAGCAAAAAAAGGAGGTCTGAAGGCAGAAAGTTAGAGGAAAAACCATGCCAACTATGTCAGGTCTAACAGCTGGTTTAATGATACACAGGACACTTTGGTGGTCCTCTGGTGTTCTGATTAAGTTGGGTTATTAATATCCAAGAAAATGGAAACACACCAGAGTAAGGTGCAGGTTGAACTGAGAAGGTCATCAGAATGCTTAATTCCAGAATAGAGTACAGATGAGTTAAGTGTAGCTGGAAGATTGCTTTTCATCAGTAAAAGCTGCAGGCTCTCCTACGGATGCCCTGATAGAAAGTGGAGCAGTGGTGGAGGACCCAGGTTGAGTTATGGTGAAGCATAATTAAGATGATATAATTTTTCACCCTAGGGGTGTTTATGACATAGGTAACTATGATACCAGCTGGGACAGATTTAGGATCCCCATTAATACACTATGCTGTAGATCAAAACTGGCCATCTTACAAGGGGCTTGAGTTAGGCACTGGAGGGGGGGTCACCCACCCATTGTGTGCTTCAGAATGAGAAGTTACTATTAGCCAGTACTATCTAGTCACTAAGTGGCATCACCGGTTATTGGGATCGATGGTGTTGGAGTCTCCCTTGGATACAGTAATGAGTGATTAGACCCATTAGGAAAAGAGAAGACTAAATAGGCCTCTTGTGATAACAAATAAGGAAGCCTTCAGAGGCAGGGCTACTTCAGAGTACATGAGTAAACTATCAAGCTGTTCTGCCTTGCGCAAGATGGCCGTAGAAGAAAACTAATAATTAGCAGAGGTGTACTCAAGCGGCTAGACTTTTCCCCTGTAACAAGTGATCCATCGGAAGTGTGTGGGTATAGACTAATTGCAAACCCCCCCAAACGTTCTTACTAAACTAAATTTGGCCCATACCTCCAACAACTCGGTACTCCGATGAACCTTTAGAGAGTGGCCAGGGACTGACAATTCTTAAGACGGATGATACCCCCCTCATGAGGACCTACAACAAAGGGACTATCCTACAAATAACTAAATATTTACTTTAATTACATCATTAATAATGACAGAATCTGATTACTTCTCAATTTGCTTTTATGTATTTCTTAGTATATGAATGATCAATCAAACTATACAGCTTGCGTGTGGTATTACTATTATGCATAAGTAAAACAGTTTCTCAGCTAGGTGATAAATCTTTCCCTCCGTCCTGGACCAGGGAAAATACATTATCATACAAGGGGCCCCCAAAGGTATGTGGATTTAAATCAGCAGCTTTCATTAATTTTTATAGTCTTCATTGTAATCTCTGCTGTGACTCGTGCCTACTTTATTTGCGTGGGAGAGGCCCTAGAATAAGACATCATTTCCATCAAAAAGAAGCAGAAAATCTATTCACTAACGTAACAAAATGCTTTTGTAACCTCTTGAACATGTCACAATACCACACTTGTAATTGTGTAAAAGTGCTTGAATGGGTGATGTTTTATCTCGTAAATTGCCTTGGGAAACTCACAGTGGCCTTGAAGCGGAGAAGACCCACTGAACCTCAAACACGCGCTGCCATTGGTAACTCGCAGGGTTGCTAGGAGCAGTAGAACGGCCCATGGTGACACGGAAGAACTAGTAAGAACGTGCTAGCGTAAGCCTTTATTAATACAAGCAAACAACGTAATTAAACGAGCCGCAAGGAACACGCGAGATTTCGTGAAAAAAAATCAGCACATTTTAGAGTACCGGATTAACAATGTCTTTTTCGAACATGTTCTTCTTCGGAAGTGTGTTTTTAATAGTTTTTTTTTTTAGCAGTGATCTTTTAGGACAGAGGTATTCATTTACCTCTCTCGTAGCGATAGTACACAGCAAGAATGTACACCACGTGTTTTAAATTATCTCTACGTAGAGGGACATAATCAACTTATGGTACTTTTCTTTAAATGCATGTTTATCTAGCCCAAGTCAAATTGGCAAGCATAATGTGGAATTGAAAATGGAATGTGAGTATTTCGTGACCCCCAGCTATTTTAACTGAGGCTTTCGGTTCTTGTAAGTGCAATAAGCCTTCGCTCTCAAAAACTACGGTTCTTCTTGCAAGTAAAGCACAGGTAACTCCAACAAAGGCACTGATTATCTGTGGAAACGTATATTAAATGTCACCTCATTGACTCAACCACCTTACACATGAAAAATGCAAATGTTATGTTCTAAATCTTTCATCATTAATAATTTTGTTTCCTGCAGAGAATGTCCTTTCTTCCTTTCGAGCTTGTCAGCTGCATAACATCCTGTATGGTGTGCTAGATTTCAACCAGCAAATTCTTCTCACTTTTCCAGTCTATGACTAATTAGCGGATATTAATTCCCTCGACCAGAAAACTCGAGGAATGAATAAGAAATCTGTAAATATTTCAGCCAAAATATTTATCTTACAATACGTGCTGTAACTTCAGCAAACACCATCAGTGCACGTAAAAAAGAGCAAGAAAAAAATATTAGTAATCATATATGCGAAGCCAAGTAAAGCTTAAATTACAGTTAAATTGCGGAGCTAAATGAGGCTCATTGCAAAACGATTTTTTGAAAAAAGGTTTATATTGCCAGCTGAATATTTGACTAAACTTTCCAATGAACATCATACCATAATCGCCATCATAAACTTCACGAAAATTGTCACACCTTTGATACACCCGGACCATAATTTTAAGTGCACGGAGTCTATGCTGTAATTTCGGGATGTGCCGTTAGTTTGGTATTCCATTATTTACCTTCTGATCTGGTGATTTTCTATTAACATAGGCGTTTCTGATCTGATTTCTACCGATAAGGCATGAATTCTGGTTCTTTGCTTAGGACCAATTCGTGCCAAGTTTGACCTTGAGAATGATGGAGCAAGGATTTGCACGTTACGCGACTTGCTTGAATTCAAAACCCTCGCATAAATGTTTAACGTAATAACCAATTTGTTTCGTTTATTAATTTGCACTTTTACAGTACATGCGGGTGTCCCAGAGACGCTTGCCTATGTGTTTATTAATCTTAACTACGCTTGCAACTAAGATGGTTGCTGCTATGCGGGATTCCAGTCTGCGCATGCGTCGGTCATACCCATGTGATGTGACGCACTCGTAGTTCTGGAGGGAGAATTTCGCTCATGCGCAGTATTGCTAAAAATGGCTGCTTTGTTCTAACATGCTCTTCGCTTGCCACCGCTGCTTTTGCTCAGCTGTTTATTCTGATTAACTCCTAATGCTATAGTTATTATAAAGTAAGGGGGGGTAGAGAAAGCCAATCATGGTGTACAGTGTATTAAGTTTTTTTATGTTTCTAAATTGTTTTTGCTTACTTTTCATGTAACATTCTCCGGGGGCCTGGGAGGAGAGGTGCCACTCCATCTTTGAAGCCCATGTAGCCCTAACCACGTGATGAAGGAAAACGGAAACACGCAGTAGTGGAACTTAGCCAGCTGGCTGCTGAAGCTGAGATGCTCCTGGGAATCAACCTATGACCCAGCGAGAAGAGCCGAACGGCACCTGAAACTGTTACAATTTTGATATTTTACTGTGTGCGCTATTGCCCCTTATGCTTATGCCATGGGAACTGGAATGTAAAGGGGTGGGTCAAGAAATTGAATATTAATTGGGGGAACACCAAATTCTAGGTGGTGACAATGACCTAACCACCTCTTTTGTCCAATCCGAAGTTGGGGATCCTTACACTTGCAACATTTGTGGGTGGTCTACTGACCCGAAAACAGTAAAACTGGCCTAGGTTTAGCTAGAGAAATTGTCAGACTTGTCTGAATAGCCGACCTGTCACTGACCCTACGAACTCTATAGGTGATTGATACAGAGAGCTGCGGAGCACTCAGTCCGTAATTTCCACAAACTTAGTCTGGGGTGGAGAACTTTTGAGTGCTGGCGAAGCACTTTTGCTGGGAGATTCGAGAACCCGATCGGGGTTATTGGCAGATTCCTTGCAGAGAGGGCGTAGCGCAGGCGTTGCATCCGAAGCTGCTGGTGTTGGTCGTACCCTTCCGTGAGCCCAGTCCTGATCCAATCCTGGGGTGATCCTATCCTGACTGTCCATGAGCTGTACCTGCTCGCCTACTGGCATACTAAGTCCTTGAGGGTCCTTTCCTCGCCTTTCCCAACTGACCCGTGGCCAGGGTTAGTCCTCATTCCCGTCCTAGGTAAATATATTATATGTGGGTGTTTGTCTATCTATACTCCTTTCTTTCCTCTCCTGAATAAAGCATCATTGCCTACGTCATTTTCCCTGTCTCTCTTTCTCTAACGATTTACATGCAAGCTGTCTTATTAGTTATGTTCCAATTTTCCCTTACCTTTAGGAAAATATTGAATCATTTGCATACTCAGTGTGTTCCATTCTTACCCTTCCCTTAGAGTCTAAGCCTTCAATTTGAGTAAATTAGCTTAAGTATTGTCTCCCATAGATCATCAGCGAATTCTAGAACTCTGCCTAAATAGTATGTTCCCTTTTCTTTACCTACCCTTAGTATCCGTATGAAGAAGCCTTTAGAATTGAATAGCGTGTTCCTTGTTTCCATTTCCTTTAGTTATCTGGAACTCAATGGTGCTCACTCTCATTCATAGCTACATTATAGTCCTGATCTTAGTTATTGATATTCTAATCTGTGTAAATATCTCATGGCATATGGAAATTAATTTTGATGACTAGATAAAGCTTTGAAAACTTCCGGTGTTTGTGGTTATTACAAAAGTATAAATAATTATTCAAATGTACGTGGTATGTTGTTTAGTGCTATCTTCTTACCCCTGCTAGCTCCTGATCCGTCGTGGTCCTAGGTACCTACAACAAAGATTGGTAAGTCAGGTACACGGAGATAAATAGTAAGGAACAAAGAATTACTGATAGTGGTGCGTGAGTTCACCCGGCTCATAGAACATAGTGATAAACACACGTTATGGGCCCAAGTGCGTACGTTTTGGTAAATTGAAGAGTCGGGTGACCTGCGCGCTCTATCAGTAATTTTCTGGTAGCAGAGCTATGGTTAGGACTAGTTGAGACAGGTAGATAGGTCAATTGTTGATAAACCGTTAAAATTTAAATGTGCTGCTAATAATTTTTCTCCTTAAGATCGATCTGCTGTAAAAAGTATTGCTTTAAATTGTTTTGAAAATGTTTTGAAATCATATTTTATGAAATGCTGCTATATTAAATGTTTATTAACAAATTGTTAGTGATTGTTATATGTTGTCTGGAAATTCCCCGGGGGCAGAATAGCGGGTGGTGAGTAGAATCCACTCCGCAGCGAGGTCACTTACTGTGAGGAAGATTAGTGCATGGTTAGACAGAACTGGAAGCGCTAATTAGGGTTTTCTGAATGAACAGTTGAATAAATGGTAGCAACGAGTCCGCTAATGAAACTTCAGTTGTGATATTACCTAGTAAGGGTTACACAAGGAAGGAGTAGTAGGTTCATCGGAGCTTGAGTGATAGCAAAGGAGTAGATTGGTGAATCTTTAGACTTAGTATATATCCCGGAAAGAGTGGATGAGTCAAAAGAAGTAACAGGTTCTCTAATGCTTGTATGAAGGGTAGGCAGAACGGTCTATTCATAGTATATGAAAAGTAAACAAAAGAGGTTTACTTGCAGTGAAACAAAACGTTCCTTATAGACACTCGAGTACAGTGGCGAATGTTATACGTTGTTAACTAAATTGAGCATTTGCACTTTAAGAAAAATTCAAAGTTTCCGTTACTTTGCGAAGGAGGGAGTCGGTCGCGAAGCTGCGCTGACGTCACTCCTTGCCGCGCTGGTATTGGTTGAAACAGCGGGCGTGTAACGAAGCTGGTATTGTAAAGGAGGGGTGAGTGCCGGAGCGTGAGATCACGTCTCGCGAAAAGGCCGCGCACCCATTGGTCGAAATTATTTGCAATCACAGGGTTGATTGGTTGTTGCAACTGTTGAGAGACGCGCTGGTATTGAAGGAGGATTGGTAAACAAAAAGGTCGTAGCTGACCACGGAACTTTTGGTTACGCAGTCTATGCGGTATCCCGAATTCTTACCTGATCCACAACTTTTAGGTTTTCGCAAGGATCAGATGCTAAGAGGCAGACCTTACAATATGTACGGAAGCAAGAGAAAAATGTCATTTGCTGACAAAATCAAAAATTATTTCAAGAAAGACAAGCCTATTAGAACTAGAGAAGGCTTAATCATTCCACCACCTAATACTCCTGCATCATTTATGATGTTTGACAAAGGTTATCATACCTGCGTATGGTTGGAAAATTGGGTAAAGTATACCCAAGGCGATGGAATCTTAGCATTTCCCTTAGATGGTACTTTTAATAGTAGAATCTTGTTTAATTTGAGGACCCGAATGAATGACTTACATCCCAGACCAAGATTGACTCAATATGAGGCTTTAGAAGAATGGGAGAGTGAGGCTTTAGAGCGAGACAGACCCAGAATGGATAAAGGAGTGAGCAAATGGTATCCGAAATTGCAGCGAGAAGCCAAAGAGAAAAAAATGAAACAGCGGAGACAGAATATGATGGTTGAGGGACTATTTCCAGTATTTGGTGTAAATGAACCTGTAGGAGAAAAAAGCACTGAGCAAACCAGACACCTAATGTCTACAGGTGATTCAGAAGATGAATACCTGGAGGATTTGTTTATGAAAATCCACCGCCATATGATGAGGAATCCAGGTTCCTGAATTCGAAAACCCCATTTTCCAGACCTCCCAGAAATAGAAGGGCCAGTGAAACAGATACAACAGGTATAGGTAATAGGCAAACTAGTAAAGACGGATTTTGTAGACCTGATGCAACTTTCCCAAATTATAGGCCATTTGGTGATGAGGGATCTGGCATGACAGTTCCAACTGCCCCAAGTCTGTACCCTCCTTTAGTTCCGCAAGTATTACATGAAACAACGATTGAAAGGGTTTTACAGGAACAAGAAAAGGAAGCTTTAATTAAACAACGGAATGAACTAATTCAGAAAATATCACTGTTGAATCCCAGTCCTGAAGCTTTGACAATTCCAGTAACTATTGGTCCTGTTGTTCCTCTTTATGGGGATAGACAGGCTAGTCCAAAAACTCCAGTTATTACACCAGCTGTAGCACAACCCAGAAAAGAGCCTCTCATAGTTGACGATCAGACAAGTGAATGCAAATCTGTGGTCTCCCTGTTGGATCTGCCCATAAGGGAACCAGAGAGCAGTGTACCTCGAAATAGAACACAGACTAGTGCAAGGGAAGTCCTGTTAGACACAGCTTCAGGTACTCGAAGTGCCACAGTGGTGACTCCGGAAGAAATAGATCGATGGACCAGAGAACTAGAAAAAATAACTCCCCAGCCAAAACCATTAGATATTTACAAGCTAAGAATAGAGTTGGAAGAACTAATGGCTGGAAACGTGGGACTAGACAGACTGAACACTCTTAGCGAGGAAGAATTACTGTTCATATGCAAAAGCCTTACCTGAAACACCAGAGTGTTCCATGAGAAACTAACGGACACTGCAGCTAATATGGGAATAGATGTTAGCAAATCCAAAGTATTACAAAAGCCTTATAGAGCAGAATTTTCGGATAAGGATCTAGAAAACATGAATGTGTCAGGGAAAAAGGTACAGATAAGAGAATTGTTGAATTTGTTGCAGAAATGGGGAGACTTAGAAAAATGGAAAGCCAGATGGGCAAAGAAAAAGGAAGACAGTAAGGCCAGACCGAAGACTTCTGAATGTGTCCTAAAGGAAGTCGATAAGCCTGAAACCTTGTATCCCATGAGAGGAGTGCCAGGGGGAAAATATGTACATGTACCATGGTCCCGACAGGATATTGTGTCCTTTACCAATGATTTCCCGAAGCTAAGAGAGAAGCCTGTTAAGTGGTATAGGCAGGTCGAGAGATTCGTCAAAGTCCAAAAGTACCTCCTGAAGGACCTAGATGGGTTCTTCGACATTGTAGTTCCTGTAGATTTATGGACAGAATGTAAAATTGCAGTTGATTGGCCCAGTGAGGAGTATGAAAGAGACTCAAGAACAGGGGTTCCCTCTCCGAATGTAATGAGGCAGTATGATAAGGTAATACAATATTTGAAAGGGAAGGTGCCAGCCAAAGAAACTGATTGGACCCGCATAGATAGAACTACCCAAAATCGTGACGAAACTGTGCACTCCTATTATGAGCGGCTACTACAGGTATTCAAAACCACAAGTGGAATTGATAACATTGAAATGAAGGATATGACCCATTTCATTTATCGATTTGTGTTGGGATTGAGACCTGAAATCTCCCAGTGGATTAGAGATAACAAAATCTGTTGGCAGGGAAAACCCATAGATGAGGTCCTGAAATATGCCAAGTACTGTGAAGATGAGCTGGAGAATAAACGGAAGGCCTTAAAGGAAAAGGTCATGTGGGCTCAAGTGAAATTGGCGGAACAACAAGAAAAACAGTTAAGTAAAATGAATAATAATACCCCGAACACAAGCTCTGGGGGAGGAGGGAAACCCCGAGTTAAAATGAGTTGAGAGGAGGCCATGAAGAAATTTCCCTGCCACGGGTGCGGTCAGATAGGGCACTGGAGAGACTAATGTCCGAATTTACGGACTGGTAATGTCACGATTAATGGTTTAAATCCACAGGTGCAGAAAGAGGGGCCACGAAAGACCCAGCAACAGGTAAAACAGAATCAGTTGCCTCGCGCTCCTAGACCTAACTATAAGAACCAAGCTCAGCAGAATGAGGGGGTCGAGGTATGGGAAGGAAGGGAGGATAGAAATGCAGCAACCTTGCAATTCCTGTTGAATGATACATTCCTCTGTGATGAACCATACTGACGGGGCCTGAGGGGGGAGGACAAGGAGTGCGCACTTGGCGCCTCCTTGCCGGTAGACCAGACAGGGCCATACATTGAAGGAAAGGTTGAAGAAAATGACGTCACCTTTCTGTTGGACACTGGTGCTACCCGTTCTACTGTGAGAACAGCAGAGGTTCCTAACCTACCCCTCTCGGGAGAAGCAATCCAAGTAGTGGGTGTGTCAAACCAGATAATTAGTACTCCAGTAACAGAGCCAATGGAGATTTCAATAGGAAATTTTAAAGAAATGCACAGATTTGTGGTCTGTGATTCTAGTCCTGTGAACTTATTGGGACGTGATTTGCTGTGCAAAATGAACTGCACCATCTTTTGCACACCAAAGGGCGTTGAAATCCAGACTCCAGATGAAGACGGATTGTACAAATTAATGTTGCTATGGCCTGACTCAGAAATCAAGAAATTGACAATGCAAGATTTACCTGAAGAGCTCCAATAGACAGTGATACCAGAAGTGTGGGATTTCACTGGAAGGGATGTAGGACTAATGGCAAATGTAGACCCGATTTAAATAGCCATAAAACCAAATGCAGTTTACCCAAATACCAAGCAGTATAAAATGAACGCAGAAGTGAAAGCCGGAGTTTCCCTCGAAAAAAAAAGATTGCTAGAAGCCAACATCATACAGGAAGTAATGAGCAGTCCTTGTAATTCGCCCATAATTGGAATCAAAAAGCCTAGCGGGAAGTACAGGGTAGTGCAAGACCTGCGCAACGTAAACAAGATTGTTGTTACTTGTTGTCCTATTGTGCCAAACCCCACAGTAATTTTGTTCCAAATTCCATGGAATGCTGGATGGTTTACTGTCATTGACTTGTGTCATGCATTCTTTTCTATCCCATTGCATCCAAACAGCAAATTTCTTTTCTCATTTGAATTCGACAGTCATGTCTACGTCTGGAATCGTGTCCCTCAAGGGTACACAGAGAGTCCTTCCATTTTCAATCAGATTTTAAAAAGATGCCTTGAATCATTAGTCTTACCTGGAGAATCAGTTTTGGTCCAGTACATAGACGACCTCCTGGTGGCGTCTAAAAGTCGGAACGACTGTGTTACTGATACCATTGCATTGTTGAACCATCTAGGTAAAGGAGGGCATAAGGTGTCACCAGACAAATTACAGTTCTGCAAAAATTCAGTGAAATATCTGGGGCACCAGATAAAAAAAGGTATCCGGAAGGTTACTTCAGAAAGGATTAGGATAATTTGAGACATGGAATTACCCGTACTCAGAAAGACATCAGAATGTTCCTGGGAGTGGTCGGATACTGTAGACAGTGGATTGTGGGATTTGCAGTCTTAGCCAAACCATTAATAAAAATGACCAAGAAAGGAGCAAAAGATCCAGTCGAGTGGGATGATGAAAGCATGACATCCTGGATAAAATTACGAAACTGTCTGTGCTCAGCTCCTACATTAGGAATGCCTGACTATTCAAAGGACTTTGCCTTGTTTTGTGACACACGAGACAATTGTGCACTTTCAGTCCTGACTCAAATTCATGGTCTAACTAGATGTCCGGTGGCATATTTTTCTGCTACCTTAGATCCAGTGGCTGCTGGATTGCCTGGGTGTCTGAAAGCAGTAGCTGCAACTTGCACGAGTCTTGAACAAAGTGAATCCATTGTCATGGGACATCCAGTGACTGTGTATGTTCCACATGCAGTAGTAATCCTACTGACCCGGACCAAGACTCAGTACCTCACACCTAGTCGGCTGACTAAGTATGAAAGGATTTTAGTAGGTGCTGCCAATGTAACTATCACTAGGTGTAATATACTGAACCCAGCAACTCTGTTACCGAATACACTGGCTGCAGAAGTCAAGGAGGAGGTTGAGCATAATTGCATTGATCTCACTGAGTATAGCACAAAACCACGCCCAGATATCAAGGAAACGGCTTTGCCCATAGAAGACTGTGAATTGTTTGTAGATGGCTCTTGTTTAAGACATGAGGATGGATGCCTAAGAGCTGCCTATGCTGTGGTCACTCTAGCAAAAACAATAGAAGCATCCTACCTATTTGGAGTAAAATCGGCACAAGTAGCTGAACTGATTGCATTGACAAGAGCTTGTAAAAATGGGAAAAATAAAAGAGTAACCATATACACTGACAATCAATATGGTTACGGGGTTGTGCATGACTTCGGACAGTTGTGGCTGCAAAGAGAATTCATGACTTCCTCAGGTACCCCTATCAGAAATGGAAAAGTGGTACAGAACCCACTGGAAGCAATCCAGTTACCAAAAGAATTGGCTGTGGTCAAGTGTGCTGCTCACAAATCTGGCAATGACAACGTGACAGCTGGTAACCGTTATGCTGATCAAATAGCCCAATATTGTGCCCAAAACAAAATGTCATTGAACATCACCTTGGGGGGAGTCGGAAACAGCTGCCAACTTATGGTGTTTGAGGATGTATCAACTTGGGAGGAACTGAAAGGGTTGCAACAGGCAGCAGAACCAGAAGAAAAAGCAAGATGGGAGAAAGATGATTGCCAATCAAGGGATAGAGATGGTGTCATTGTTTATAGGGATGGTATGCCTGTGTTACCAGACAGTATGATTGCTTCTATGACAAGACTGATACATGGAGACTCACACATAGGAAGAGATGCAATGGTTTGTGTTTTTAGACAAACATGGTACAATTCGAAGTTCAGGAACATTGCAGAGGCACTTTGCCAGAGGTGCTTAACTTGTCAGCAGTTTAATCCTGGAAAGAAAACAATGGTATTGCCCAGTACAATTGGAAAGGCAGAAGGCCCTTTTATCAGATTACAAGTTGACTTTATACAGTTGCCCCTTTGTAAAGGAATGAAGTATGTCCTTGTCGTAGTCTTCCTATTTTCAAAATGGGTGGAAGCTTACCCAGCCAAAAAGAATGATGCCATTACTGTAGCCAAATTGTTACTAAGGGAACTGATTCCTAGGTACGGTTGAATCAGACAGAGGTGGGCATTTTGCCAATGACGTAATAACCCAGCTCTTCGAGGTATTTAAAATTTCACAAAAACTGCACTGTGCATATCATCCAGAGGCTTCTGGAGTAGTAGAACAGCTGAATGGCACTATAAAGTCAAGACTGGGAAAGATGTGCAACTCTACTGGATTGAATTGGATAGATGCTTTCCCCCTTGTCCTGATGGGACTGAGAAGCATTCCAGACCGAAAAATAGGCCTGAGTCCCCATGAGATACTAATGGGAACAGTGATGCGGCAGGCATGGGTACCAGGACACAAACTGCTAAGTATTTCTGATGATTTGGTACTAGAATACTGCAAGCAGCCTGGTGACCAAGTGCGTTCTATCTCTCACCAGATTGGGGTAGACGCCGTCGCCAGGCCCACAACTCCAGTCCATAATTTGAAACAAGGAGACTGGGTTGTGCTTAAGAAACACACCCGAAAGAGTTGCCTAGCACCGAAGTGGGGAAAACCGAGGCAAGTGATTCTCATCACTACAACTGCGGTGAAGTGTGCAGGCGTGCCAAAGTGGATCCATGCAAGTCATACCAAGAGAGTGACTGAAAATGAAGCGGCTGAGGCTGAAGGTTGTGCAGCTGAAGGGTCTCCGGACGATGGTCCTATAATAGCTGAGGATGAACAACCGAGCACCAGCCAAGACGAGTGGTACCCCGCAGATGATCTGGCTCTTGATCCAATAAGAACCAGAAGATACACCTACTTAGATAGAGAGTGGGATAGTGAGGATGAGACAGGACTAGGAGGAGAAAATCAGATAATCGAAATCCATGACAGATCTGATGAAGAGGGAGGTCAGATAGGGACAGGGCAGGTTATCGACACACCTCTTACAACTCCAGAAACAGAAAAGGGACAGTTAGAAATTAGGGCGGAAGTTCAGGCGGAAGAAGATCAAGGGTTCGAAGTGCATGAACAGGATCAGATAGAAATAGACGAACGTGTTCAGGAAACAGTACTTGAAACAAACAAAAGTCAAAATCAGCATACACCTGAACCAGGCCAGCTTAGAAACCAGGCGGAAGAAACTGAAGTAAGACCTGGGATTAGTCAGACAGGAAGGGAAGAAGGAAGCGTCCAAATAGCTGTGCCACAACTGAATGAAAACAAAAGAGCTTGTGAAGAGAGCCAAATTACCGTGCCACTTAAAAGACTTAAAAAGAAGAAAAATGAACCAAGATTCATGAAAAGACTGAAACTGAGATTAAAAACTGTGGAGGTAAAGCTAGAAGACAGACAGAGGGCTGCCAGTGAAAAGGAAAGGGCTGGAGCCAAGCCTAAAAGAAGAAGTGACAGAATAAAAAGACAAAACGAAAAATATCGGAGTCCTGAATGGACTTACCTAGTGTTAGAAGAATTTGAAGACCTCGAAATAAGTGACGGGAGTGACGAAGAATCGATTACTGATCAGGGTTCCGAAGAAGACCCCACCTGAAATTTAACCTGCGTAAGCCACCTGTGTAAAGTTACAAAGAGGGGTTGAAAAACTTCTTCTAAGCCAAAAATGTCTGATTCAAATGTGAATGGAAGACCTAGACAGAATTGCTGTAAAACATGCTGTAAAATATGCTTGTGTAGTGTAGCAATAGTACTGATAATATGGATAGGACTAACAATCGCAATACCTTTTATGATAAGCAAAGACTCTAACCTGTACCCTACTAAACTAGTGACAAGGGACTCAGATGTTATGCTGACAGAAGAGACACCACGAAGTGTAGAAAGACGCGAGAAAACATCTAGCCTTAGACAGACAAAAATGGACGTAGGTGCATCAGATGAGGGAGGACTACATTATCACAGAATCAAAAACAGGACACATTTAAATGTATTTGCAAATCTTTTGGTCCACTATGTAGAAGCCATGGAAATAGAAGACTGCTATGTCTGCATGAAGCTGCCCACTTCAGTGGCTGAGGGTGTGACCTATCACCATTTACCCTTAACCTATGGAATTTCCTGTAGTATTTTAGCAAGCTTATTCTATAGAGGAACTTTACAGTATTACTATTCTAACTCTGACGTAATATTTTCTGAACTTCCTATTCGGGGAAACCTGAACATTGTTCACACCAAGAGCGACGTGACTCGTTATATGGGAGAATACTTTCTGACTATAGGCGACATAGATTTAGGTGAAGCACACAGAAATAACTTGACCATTCATTACATGAACAAGAGAAAATGTTATTAAATATGGCAGAGAAAAGAAGGGAACGTTTCCAAAGAAAGGCCAATGACAAAAGACAGAAAACTCCTAAATGGGAAGAAAACATGGAAAGCACCTCAAAAGGTGAAGAGAACGCTGCACTGTTACTGGATTTCGAAAGAAAGAGGAAACTTTGTCTTCATAGAGAAAAGACTAGTTATTATAACAATGTATTCATCGGTTCCAGTGAATGCGAACACAATTATAAGGTAATTGGAGGTTGGGGTTTCAAAAACGGGTCAGAACCTGTGTTTCCCGGAATGTATTATATATGTGGAAACAAGGCTTATTTCAAATTGCCGGATCACTGGTATGGAAGCTGCTATTTTGGCATCGTCTTCCTGAAAATATACCATGTGAATGACGCCGCTGGAAGCAATGAAAATACTAATGGTTTAGTGCGTAGTAGAAGAGAAAGTGTAGGAGAAATTATAGGTGATATATTTAGTGCATTGATACCTGGAGTGGGAGTGGTTCTGAATACACATCGAATTTGCAAATTGTCTACAGTGGTGGATCGGTTATCTACTAACACTGCTGCTGGTTTTCTTGCTGGTCAATACTGAAATGGTTGCGATCAGATCAATGGTTTAACAAAATAGACTTGCTCTTGACACCTTATTGGCAAAAGAGGGCGGAGTCTGTAGAATGTTGAAAGCGCAACATTGTTGCACTTACATTCCAGATAAAAGTATTGAAATTAAGAAATATGTGAGAAACATAACTAATTTGGAAAAGGAACTCAAACCACTGGAGGTTGACAGTGCCTGGAAGAGACTAACTGATGGTCTCTCCTCTATAGGTAGTTGGTTTTCTAACATAGGTAAAAGTCTCGTGAGTAAAATACTGATGCCAATAGCAGGAATTAGTTTAATTGTGCTAATAATAATAATTTGTTGTAAATGCCAAAAATGCAAAAAAAAGTATGCTGTGAATAAGAGAGGAGTGAAACGGAATGTTGATGAGCTTGAATTGGAAGAACTGAATAATCAAATTTACAAAAAAATGAAGAATTACCATCCTAATAAGGATGCAGACAAAAGGCTGAGTAAAAATTTTGTTGAAATCGAAATGGGTGAGATGTGAAAGGGAAAATCTGGCATCTGGTTCCATTAATAGTGATAATAGTAAATATAATTAAAGAGGGGATTGATGGAGCAAAGATTCGCACGTTATGCGACTTGCTTGAATTCAAAACCCTCGCATAAATGTTTAACGTAATAAACAATTTGTTTCGTTTATTAATTTGCACTTTTACACTACACGCGGGTGTCCCAGAGACGTTTGCCTATGTGTTTATTAATCTTAACTACGCCTGCATCTAAGATGGTTGCTGCTATGCGGGATTCCAGTCTGCGCCTGCATCGGTCATACCCATGTGATGTGACGCACTTGTAGTTCTGGAGGGAGAATTTCGCTCATGCGCAGTATTGCTAAAAATGGCCACTTTGTTCTAACATGCTCTTCGCTTGCCACCGCTGCTTTTGCTCAGCTGTTTATTCTGCTTAACTCCTAATGCTATAGTTATTATAAAATAAGGGGTGTAGTGAAGCCAATCATGGTATACAGTGTATTCATTTTTTTCTGTTTCTAAATTGTTTTCGCTTACTTTTCATGTAACATTCTCTGGGGGCCTGGGAGGAGAGGTGCCACTCCATCTTTGAAGCCAATGTAGCCCTAACCACGTGATGAAGGAAAACCGAATGACGCAGTAGTGGAACTTAGCCAGCTGGCTGCTGAAGCTGAGATGCTCCTGGGAATCAACCTATGACCCAGCGAGAAGAGCCGAAATGCACCTGAAACTGTTACAATTTTGATATTTTACTGTGTGCGCTATTGTCTCTGTATGCTTATGCCATGGGAACTGGAATGTAAGGGGTGGGCTCAAGAAATTGAATATTAATTGTGGGAACACCAAATTCTAGGTGGTGACAATGACCTTACCACCTCTCTTGTCCAATCCGAAGTTGGGGATCCTTACACTTGCAACATTTGTGGGTGGTCTACTGACCCAAAAACAGTATAACTGGCCTAGGTTTAGCTAGAGAAATTGTCTGACTTGTCCGAATAGCCGACCTGTCACTGACCCTACGAACTCTATAGGTGATTGATACAGAGAGCTGCGGAGCACTCTGTCCGTAATTTCCACAAACTTAGTCTGGGGTGGAGAACCTTTGAGTGCTGGCGAAGCACTTTTGCTGGGAGATTTGAGAACCCAATCGGGGTTATTGGCAGATTCCTTGCAGAGAGGGCACAGCGCAGGCGTTGCATCCGAAGCTGCAGGTGTTGGTCGTACCCTTCCGTAAGCCCAGTCCTGATCCAATCCTGGGGTGATCCTGTCCTGACTGTCCATGAGCTGTACCTGCTCGCCTACTGGCATCCTAAGTCCTTGAGGGTCCTTTCCTTGCCTTTCCCAACTGACCCTTGGCCAGGGTTAGTCCTCATTCCCGTCCTAGGTAAATATATGTGGGTGTTCGTCTATCTATACTCCTGTCTCTTTCTCTAACGATTTACATGCAAGCTGTCTTATTAGTTATGTTCCACTTTTTCCCTTACCTTTAGGAAAATATTGAATCGTTTGCATACTCAGTGTTTCCATTCTTACCTTTCCCTTAGAATTTAAGCCTTCAATTTGAGTAAATTTGCTTAAGTATTGTCTCCTATAGATCATCAGCGAATTCTAGAACTCTGCTTAAATAGTATGTTCCCTTTTCTTTACCTACCCTTAGTATCCGTATGAAGAAGCCTTTAGAATTGAATAGCATGTTCCTTGTTTCCCTTTCCTTTAGTTATCTGGAACTCAATGGTGCTCACTCTCATTCATAGCTACTTTGTAGTCCTGATCTTAGTTATTGATATTCTAATCTGTGTAAATTTCATTCTCATGGCAAATGGAAATTAATTTTGATGACTAGATAAAGCTTTGAAAACTTCCGGTGTTTGTGGTTATTACATAAGTCTAAATCATTATTCAAATGTACATGGTATGTTGTTTAGTGCTATCTTCCTACCCCTGCTAGCTCCTGATCCGTCGTGGTCCTAGGTAACTGTAACTAGGATTGGTAAGTCAGGTACACGGAGATAAATAGTAAGGAACAAAGAATTACTGATAGTGGTGCGTGAGTTCATCCGGCTCATAGAACACAGTGATAAACACACGTTATGGGCCCAAGTGCATACGTTTTAATAAATTGAAGAGTCGGGTGACCTGCGCGCTCTATCAAGAACTGCATAAACCGAGTGTGGTAATTCCGTACACATATTCTCTACATTACCTGTAATACTGATTCAGCAAAAAGTCATTTCTGTACCCCTGTAGGTATTAAAATATACTGCATAATGAGTGCCATAGCCAAATTATAGCTCAAACTTTAAAAAAAATATATTGACAAAGCCAATAGGTCTGACTTTCTTATAGTTTATGCACACGTTCATGGTCTACTCTACAGGCACACATGGGCACACAGTTCAGACACACTTGCACAGAAAGGTAACATACATACTGGCAGTCATGAATGGACAGACCACATATGCCCATGTAGGCATCATATCCACAGGCACACTTGAGATATACATAAGAGCAAGTATACTTGCAAGCTACGATTAAATCTTATAACCTCATTTGTTATAACTAGGCAGATGATACCTAAATCATTAAAAAAATCAATAGCTGCAAAGACTTCTAGGTTTCAAAACTCTGGCTTCAAGCCATAAACACATGAATGACGAAGAACCATCTAAAGCTAAAAACCGCAAAGACAGAGATTATGAAATGCGGACAATGGCAAAACTACCAGCCTACCACCATATGGCCTAAGCAACCTGAAGCCCCTCTGATAACATCAAGCTTGATTATGCCATCAGCCTATACCTTGGTGCGCCCACCTTCATTGTACGCAAACTTCAACTCATCTAACATGCTGCTGCGATGATTCCTCTTCATCTTCATCCAAGAGAATGCATGACCCCGGTCCTGCTATTGGTCACTTGTTACCTATACCTAGAAAGGCAGTGTTCAATGCACTCCCAAGAAAAAGGACTGCTATACCTAGAAATTAATTTCCAGCAAAACAAACTAAACAGAACAATATGCTCCAGAATTGCACTATTTGCCATCGTACTACCATCAGGTACATCTTAAGGATTTTGGGGGCCTGGGGCAAAACGTATTTTGGGGCCACTGTTCAGAACATCTATTAATTTATGATCCTATTTAGGCTCTTTCATGGCCTCTTTGGCCAGTTCACTGAGAATGCATTGGCACACTCGTCCAAATTCTAAAATTGCTACATATAATATTCAGGGATAGTGACGTCTGCTTTCATTATTGTAACACAGCAGCAGCTCACTATTATTACTGCAATTAATATTTGTGACACCCTCCCAGTGCCAGTCTCCCATTCCTCATATATGAGGTACTGTTTTCATCTAAAAGAAACTTTATTTATGGATGTTGCATGAAACATAAAACCAAAATTTCCCAGCAAAATGTCTGTAATAGACTTTTAAATATCACTCACATTAAAAATAAAATTAAAGGAAAACAGTATTTAAAACAATCTGTTAAATAATTGTTCAGGGTCATCAGGGCTCGACTCTCTGCAGAACAGAGCTGGCTCTATCAAGGGTCCTCCTGAATGGCTGGGGCCCTGGACAAGAGCCCACTTTGCCCATGCCTTAAAACGTCTTTGACCACCATACCATAAGAAATACATAGGAGGCACTGCTTTCTCAGTAAAAGCTACCAAGGTTTTAAACTCACTACTAGCCAGCATTGAATACACTCAAGAGTATTTACGCTTCCGTAGTTGAAAAGTTGGCAATTTACTAAATAAATACACCAACTGCTGATAGGAAAGAAAGCCCAAACCACAGTAACACCCTCAAGCACAATCCTCAGATTACAACCCACAAAATGCAAACAACTTAACCAGCAAACTGCTTTCATTATGCAGGTAAGCAAAAAATTGGTCACTGGGATATTATATAGTCATGTACATATATATATACATATATACATATATACATATAAATATAATGTATATATATATACACACACACACACACACACACACACACCACACACACACACACACACACACACACGCACACACACCCACACACCCACACACACACCCACACACACACACACACACGCACACACACACACACACACACACACACACACACACACATATATATATATATATATATATATATATATATATATATATATATATATATATATATATATATATATATATATAATACCAACAGGTTTGCCTGTGATGGAAAAAGCCCACGACAAGGTGAGTAATAGCCCACAATTTTTATGAGAAGCAGCAGCGCGGAGGATGTCCCACAGCATTGAATATAGTCCTGGCCTGACGCGTTTCATGCACCAGCATTTCATCAGAGGCAGCAGACTCAGGGAAACAGCATCCCATTTTGGGCGTCACTTTTGATAAACAAACTCCGTCCATGGTGGGAGCGGCCACTCCCATGGCCTGATCGAGCTTGTAGTGTCCTGTATTCCTCATGTGAGAAGTGATGCTGAAATCCCACAGTGTCAATTCAAATCCACAGTGGGTTGTGCAGCAGGGCACCCAACCTTGTCGCTGTGTGTCACCTTCCAACAACAGGCAACTTTATCCCAAATGCAGAGGCGTCGTTTGGCGTCTCCGCTGGAGGGCTGGAAACAGTTCTGGGGCTTTTTCCACGGCTCAGGCAGGCCGCTGAAAATTCTATCTCGAATAACTTTGGCGTTTGTGGACGGAATTGGCTGACATTTTCAGGAAAGTGGCACATTTTATTTCTGAGCAGCCCCATAAAATTTGGGGGGGTTTTGTCAAGGGGGGGCCGAGAAAAAAGGCGGGTCCCAAAACACGTTTTTCCCATTTACTTTTCCATAGGGCTGTTGGAATCACTTTTACCTCGAACGCCTGAATGGATTTACATGAAACTTGGCAAAATTGTAGATAAAGTTTCCCCGACGTGCCTTTGCTATGTCTCAATATATGTGGTCCAGTGGATTTTGAGAAATTAACGTTTTAAAAAACAGATATATCTGTAACAGCGCTCCGGTTAGCGCCCCGGTTCGCGTACCTGACACGTAACGGAACTTCGCGAAGCGAAGCTGATTGGCTCTCCGGTGTTTGTCAACATTCTAAACAGTCCGGAGTGGCCGCCATCTTGTCTCTCGGTAGTATCGAGAGACAAGATGTGGTGAAAAACGAAGGGGGAAATGAAGGAAAGGGGGCAAGGTAGACCCCTCCTGACCCCCTAGGATTGATGAGGGGGATATTAAAGTGCCCCGCAGGGGCAAAAAATAAAAAAACATTTTTTTTTGCGATTTTTCGCCGTAGAGGCGTGTCCCAGTACGCGAACTGGGCAGCTCACCAGGCAGCTAACCGGCAGCGTAACAGGAGTCTGAGGAGAAGCTGATTGGCTGTCAACATTGTAAACAGTCCGAAGCGGCCGCCATCTTGTCTCTCGGTGGGTTCGAGAGAAAAGATGTGGAGTAAAACGAAGGGGGAAATGAAAGAAAGGGGGCAAGGTAAACCCCTCCTGACCCCCTAGGACTGATGAGGGGGATATTAAAGTCCCCCGCGGGGCAAAAAAAAAAAAAATTGCGATTTTTTGCGGTAGAGGCGCTTCCCGGTACGCGAACCGGGCAGCTAACCGGCAGCGTAACGGGAGTCCGCCATCTTGTGTTTTTGGAGCGTCCGGTTTGCGTACCGGGTAGCGGGTAGCGTCCCGGTAAGCATAACAAGGGGAAAACTAAGAGAAACAGTAAAAAAAAAATTAAGGGAATAGATTTCCAGCAAACTTGGCAAAATTGTAGGGATTGTTTGTTTGATGTGCCTTTGCAAGGCCTCAAGATATGTGCACGTGTGGATTTTGTCTAATTAAGGTTAAAAAAAATATATATATCTGTAAGCGTGCTCCGGCGCGCTTACGTTACGGGTTTTGTTTGCGCTGCAGAGCCGATATGTCACGGTTATGCGACACGTCATGAGGCGTCTCACGTGGCTACGTGATACGTCACGTAATAAACAATATATTTTACAGCTATAGATATTAGCTTTTAAAAAACCAATGAAATTCACTGAAAAAACCATAGGTTATAGACCATATATAGTTAGGAATTTGCATTTACAAAACCTTGAAAATTCACTGAAAAAACCATAGGTTAGAGACCATATATAGTTAGGAATTTGCATTTACAAAACCTTGAAAATTCACTGAAAAAACCATAGTTTAGAGACCATATATAGTTAGCTGGACATTTTATTGACATAAAACCAATGAAATTCCATATATAGTTAGTTGCACTAACTATATATCGCGCACCCGTAATCCACTGCTGATGATGTCACATATTACATCATTCATGACATGGTCAGTGACATCACTGATGACATCACTGATGACATCTCAAATGACATCACTGATGACATCATCCAGTGACTGTGTGTTTCTGTACATTTTAAATATTTTTTACATATTGAAGAATGAGTGGATGTATAAGTGTCTGGATGAAGGATTTAGTAGGTGCGTGACTGACTGAGTGAGTGAATAAATGTGTCTTACTGAATGTATGGGTTAGTGACTAAACTGTCTGATAGTGTGCATCAATATATCTGCTGTTGTGCAAGCTGCTGCATGTGTTGATCAGTAGCTATATGAGTGGCTATTTGGTTTATTGATTGGTTGGCCAAGTATTTGTATTGAAGACTGAGTGTGTGTGTGGCTGGCTGGTAGGTGTGTCACTCTGTGAAGATCAATGTGTACTTGTATCAGTGATTGTATAAGAGAGTAAGTATGGAAAGGGGCGACCACTCGGTCCCCCGAACGTATGGTTGGGTGCCCCGATCCTCCCAGGAAACCATTTTGGGCGGGGGGCGTGTCTCGTCTGGTATGCCCGAAGCGGCGTAGCCGGGGCGCGCCTTTTCCCGCCCAAGAGGGGTTGTCCTAGACACCTACACTGATGGCCACGCCCAGTAGGCGTACCGGCGGAGGGTACACGCCCTCCCGAAGAAGAATAAAGAGAGCGGGAATCCGAAGAAGCGTCCTCTTGTTCCTGTGCTCTGAAGGCTGCACCCACTCGTTGCACGTGAGCCCTCGACGGAACAAGGAGCAATTTTGAGAACTTGTAATTCTTGTGTTTCTCTTTCAGTGACTTTGCAGAGAAGAGTCCCGGACCGTCTTGATCGACCCAGAGTAGATAATCGAACCATGTCTGGCAAGAAGGCAGGAAAGGGTTCCGAGACAGACCAGGTTCTTCGCATGTTGGTGAACAGAATGACGAGAATAGAACGAAGCATCGATCAAGTTCCAGCGCTTGGTCGTGATATGGCGGGCATTAAGAAGCAACTGGCCGCAATGAACAAGCCTGGTAACCCGAAGAAGGTAGTAGGCCCGGCATTGCGGGAGTCGTCCCTGAGGGTAGAGGGAAACGGGTCAAGAGGAGGGCGGCGGCAGGGGAGGTTCCGGTCCCTGAGGTACCTCCGGTCAGCCCTGCCATACCAGCTGATGCCCCAGTTCCAACCCCAGACGTGGGTCAACCGATTCCGGTTGTGATTACGCCCGCCAACGACGAGGACATGCCTCCCGAACTGGCCACCCAGTTGGCCGCATGGCTCAACAAAAAGGCAAGGGGTGCTGTGGCGCCCGGAGACACGGCCGAAGAGGCCAAATTACTAATCCAGCAGTTGCGGCAGTCACGAGATGCCGCAAAGGCGAATCTCCCTCTTGTCTCCCCACAGGTGACCCCGGAAGGACCGGCAAGTGGTATCGAGAAAACGGCGGGAACAACAACCAAACCGGGTAAGCTCGCTTTGCCAGTGGCGGGGGAGGGCTCATTGCCCTCAAGGCGGGAAAGAGTGGTTCAACATATCCCGTTGGCCACGAAAGAATTGATATGGGCAGACAAGTATGTTAATATGTTTTCGTTGTTGACTGACCATCACGAGATGGAGTATGCTAAGACACAGAAAGATTTGTGGCACCCGAGTGTCTGGTGAGCCAAAATGGCAGGATTCAGGGTGGATGAGACGATAACAAATTGGGCCAAGGCCTTTGCAATGTTTACTGCGATTATTGGCGAGCGTAAGCCCGAGGTATTGCCCGAATTGTCTTGTTATCAGGCACGTATAATGGATTTTTACGAAACATATGAGGGGAATGAATGGATAGGTTACGACATGAAATTCCGTAAAGCGAAAGAGTATGATTCATCTCTGACATGGGATTGCCTCGACTCGATTTCTTGGCAGAAGCAGCTCCTGCCTGGCGCGTCGAGGACGTCCTCACCGGGTGGGAATGGGTCGGGGTTTTCCCGCCAGCAGCCTGCGGTGCCCTTTCGAGCAGGCGCCGGTGGCAATCACCAGCCAAGAACCGGCGGGAATGGTGGAAAGCGGGGGGTCTGTTGGGGCTTCAATAGAGGCAACTGTACCAGACCACAAGGGGCATGTAAGTTCAAACATGCGTGTGCGGGTTGTGGGAATTCCTCGCACCCGGAGAGTTCATGCAGGTCAAAAAATAGCGGGTCGGGAGGTAGAGGAGGGTCCAAACAAGACTGAGGGGGATCGTTGTGTACAATTGCCCACTCCCGTTGATCTCATGGCTATGACTCCGTGGTTAAACAAATATCCTGATTATGTCTCTGCTGGGGTGTTGAGGAAGGGATTCTTATATGGCTTCCACATCCCGGCGGGGGATTTTCGTGGGGAACCTTTTTGTAAGAACCAGCTTTCGGCACAACATAATCCAGGTGTGGTGGGGAGGAAAATCGCTAAAGAGGTGACCCTAGGCCGAATCGCTGGCCCATTTTGGCACCCGCCAGTAGCAAATTTCATCTGTTCCCCATTAGGGGTGGTCCCCAAAAAAGACCCGGGGGAATTTAGGCTGATCCATAATCTGTCTGCTCCAAGGGGTCTCTCAGTAAACGATGCTATTGACCCAGAAGTCTGTTCGGTGAGGTACGCATCGTTCGATGATGCCGTCACCATGTTAAATCGCCTGAGCCCCGGGGCGCTGATGGCGAAATCAGATATCGAATCAGCGTTCGGGTTGCTCCCGGTACACCCACAGGATCAGCGTTTGCTAGGTTTTGCGTTCCAAGGACGTTATTACATGGATAAATGCATGCCGATGGGTTGCTCCATTTCTTGTGCCTATTTTGAAACATTCAGCTGTTTTTTAGAGTGGGCATTCACCGAGGCCACAGGGCATAGGCATGTTATGCATTGCCTAGATGAATTTCTGTTCTTGGGAGCAGCCGGCGACACGGAATGTGCGCAGGCGCTACTGGACTTTTGCACCCTCATAGGGGAGTTTGGAGTGCCATTGGCACCAGGTAAGACGGTCGGACCATCTACTTCACTCGAGTTTCTGGGAATTGAGCTCGATTCTGTGGAGGGATGTTTCCGTTTGCCAGCGGGAAAGGTAGCTAAATTTAGGGCTTCCCTGGAACTGTGCCTTAGTAAGGAGAAGGTGACCCTGCACCAGCTACAGCAAGCAGTAGGTCAGCTTAACTTCGCCTTGAGAGTGATACCAATGGCCCCCCCTTTTTCACGCTCTATTGCACAAGCTATGGTTGGTCTCAAGGAGGGACACCACTGCACGAGACTGTCTGCAGAGGTTCGCCAGGATATGCTCATCTGGTTGGCATTTCTGGCGGACTTCAACGGTTGAGTAGTGTGGAACAAGCCGCCAGCGTCTTCGGACGAGCTGGGTTTATGGACCGACTCGGCGGGGAGCGTGGGATTCGGCGCCATCTTTGGTAATCGATGGTCGGCGCAAACATGGCCGACGTGGTGGCACACCAGCGGTCTCACAGGTAACATAGGGTTCCTCGAGCTATTCCCTATTTTTGTTGCTCTGATGGCATGGCCGGACGAGTTCAGAGACCGCTATGTGGTATTTTGGTCTGACAATATGACTGTTGTCGAATGCATTAACAATCAGGCAGCACGCTGCAAATGGATCTTGAGATTGTTGAAGGAGGTTGTGCTGCTTTGCATGAGACTGAATGTACAGTTCAGGGCGAAACATGTGCCGGGTGTACTGAATCATTCGGCTGATGCACTCTCTCGTTCACATATGCAGGCGTTCAGGGGTTATCTACCTACAGCGGACCTAGCGGCGGCACCATTCCCCGAAGCACTCTGGCTAATTGGTGCCCCGGATTACAAGACCTCGTGGCAGCAAGCTTAGCCCCCAGGACGAGGAAGGCATACGAAGGAGCGTTTCGTTCCTATTGTGCATTTTTGGGTCCGACAGGGAATCAGAACTGGGGCCAGGAGGATTCCTTTCTAGGGTTCCTGGTAGCACTGCACAGGGAAGGCCGATCAGCGGCGACGGCCAATAGGCATAGGGCGGCCATTTCATTCATGGTGCAGGTGCATGGCATAAAAGACCCAACGGGTTCCTTTTTTGTGAAGAAAGCCCTTCGTGGCTGGCAGCGCCTCGAGGGTCGTAGGCAAGACGAGAGGCGCCCGATTGGCTTAGAAAGGTTGTCCCTACTCATGGCGAAACTAGTCACGACATGCTCCTCCCAATTCGAAGCAGTTCTGTTCCGGGCAGCTTTTGCATTAGCGTTCCATGGGGCTATGCGGGTGAGCGAACTGGTCGCAAGAAATAAGAAAGATGTGGAAGGAGGCTTGTGCAGGGATCACATCCTAATTAGGGGTGATTCGATGGTAGTCACGATAGCTAGGTCCAAAACTGACCAGGGAGCTATGGGAAACAGTGTTGTTGTCCAGCGCATGCGAGAGTCCCCCAGGTGCCCGATAAGGTGCATTGAGGAATACTTGGCACTGAGGGCGGATATATGGGGGGGGAGTTTGCTGAGGCACATCGATGCCACCCCACTGACGAGGTTTCAGTTCCAGAGGGTGTTAGCACTGACAATCGAGGCGGCGGGCATGGACCCGAGCGATTTTGGGACCCACTCCTTTAGGATAGGGGCTGCTACTGAGGCTACAGCCAGGGGTCAGAGTGCGGAAGAAGTGAAACAGTTAGGACGATGGTCCTCTAATTGTTTTAAAAGGTATGTGCGATTGCACATGTTGTGAAGTCAAGTTACATGCACTCACGCTTCTTGTCTTCTGTTTGATTTACAGTTTCGCGAGCATATCATGCGGGGCGGAATTTGCAGTCGACCCAGCACCAGGGGACCAGCGGTCATGGATCGCCTGCTGAGGAGAGAGTGGTGTGGGTCGTGGGCCACTCATACGTGAGGCGGGCCGGGGACGTATTCAAAGCAGGTGACGTGACTCACGCAGCTGGGGAATACGGGTACAGAGTGGCCTTCCACGGAAGGGGCGGGCTCTGTATTGACCAGTTCGAATCTTTTGTTGAGGGTCTCTTAGGGCGGCAGAGGTCACCACCATCTGTAATCATAGTACACCTGGGGGGCAATGGCTTGGTGACAATTGGTAGGCGAGTATTACTCGAGCGAGTTTTGTCCGCCGTTAGCTGGTTGGCAAAAAGAATCCCGGGGTGCACGATTGCCTGGTCCCACATAATTCCCAGACGGGTTTGGCGGGGGGGCCTTTCAGTGTCAGCTCTGAACCATTCGGTGAAGAAGGTTAACAACAAAATAGGTAGATTGTTTCGCTCTGCGCAGTTGCATAGCATTCCGCATGGGTGTATTCGGGGTGATCACATGTATCTCAATGATGGGGTTCACCTGTCCCGGGAGGGGAATGTCTTACTCATAGGAGACTTCATAGCATGGCTAAGGGGTTTGAGGAAGCATGACCTTTAGGAGGAGTTTGTGGGGGGGCCGGATAGCCGGTCAACTATCCGGCCTGTGGCGGTAAGGTCATGATCGGTGAGCAGTAATTTCAAGGTCCCTAGAGGGGGGCGCCACCCACTATGGATGGGAGCGCCCGGGGGGAGGAGGCCATTGGCCCCTCCCACGGGGAGGCGGCACCCACTAAGTATGGGTCGCCTAGGGGAAGACGGCCATAGACCCCTTCCAGGGGAGGAGGCGGCTATATGCCCCTCCTACGAATTTCCCGGGGCCCGGATATCCGCGACGGCGGATGTGAGAGAGAGTGTGGGGTGGGGGGGGAGTCCACGCTGTCCTTCCTACAGATACCTCACACGGGTGCTCGGACGACCTTTAAGATGGCGTCGAGCTGAAATAGAGGCCCCAAACAAGACAAGGGAAATTGGAGTTGGCACAGAGGGTACAGTCCTCTGCGCGGCCGCCACTCACACCGTGAGGGCGAGAGTTTTGGTAGTAGGGATCTGACACCGGTTGTGACCTTGCCGTTGGCCCTTAATGCTAGGATGTACAATTTTAATTTAGAATGTATGCATTTGCAGGATGTTAGACTCGGCTAGGAAACCTTTGTATTAGAGATTTGTTAAGGTTAGCCAATGAACATGTCTTCATCGAAATGTAATAAATGAAAATTGTACATGATATGAAACTGTTATTTTATGTTTTAATTTTGTTTCATATTTTAATAAATACGGCCGGGAGGGTGACTCCCTCCCGCCTTCCAAAAGTTCAGAACTGCGTCCGTCTTCCCATCCTTGGGGATTGTGTTGGGAGGGGGTGACAGGCATCCCGGCCATATGTGTTAGTATATGTGTGAAAAAGTAAGGTGTTCTGTGTTTAACTGTATAGATGAGGAAATGGAAGTGGGATTGATTCTTTACAGGACTGACTAGGTGTGTGAGTAACTCCATGGATGAGTGGCAGTGTGTGAGTGTTTGCATAGGTGTATGAGTGCATATGATATTGTTGTAGTAATGAGTGACTGTCTGTATGAGTAATTGTATGAGTGAATGAGGGAATGTGTGTGTAGACGTAGGAATCAGTGAGTGCGTATGTAGTAACTGGTATTGGTGTGTCAATGGTTTCATAAATGATATTCTGTATTTTACACTAGGTGTAACAGAGGTTATATTAGAGTGTAAGGAGGTGCATTGTATTATCAAATGAAGTATATCATCAGTGGTGTGATCATTGATGTCAAATGAGATGGCATCAGTGATGTCATCAGTGATGTCATTTGAGATGTCATCAGTGATGTCATCAGTGATGTCACTAACCATGTCATGAATGATGTAATATGTGACATCATCAGCAGTGGATTGCGGGTGCGCGATATATAGTTAGTGCAACTAACTATATATGCGAATTTCAATGGTTTTATGTTAATAAAATGTCCAGCTAACTATATATGGTCTCTAACCTATGGTTTTTTCAGTGAATATATATATATATATATATATATATATATATATATGAGGCATACAACGTCTTGGCATCTGTTGAAAAAGGCGAGGCAAACCCATATATAGTGCAATATTATTTATTGGAGCCCAAGCACCACACCGAACATAACGCGCTTCAGCCCTCGAAAGACCTTAATCACATGACAGACGCTGAACAGGTAAGGTGACCCTTTTAAAGTGCTAGCGTGCATGTAAACTTAGGTAAACATAGAAGATAGACTCATGTCAGTTCCTCCATCATGCCAAATATCCCCTTAAAGCACATTTTTGCAAAATGCAAACAATTACTGACAGTTTAAATACAATAAATACAGGTTATTGAAAAAGCGCGCAAAATAGGTAAGAAGCATTTAATCATTAAAACTATGAGCATGGAATAAAAAGCATGTAAAAACTATAACAATATGTAAAAACTGTAAAAATGTTCCTTACATATCTATATGTTCTCATGCTCTATCCCACTCGCATTTTTACCAAAATTATGTCCATAATGCGCTACCCTGTATCGTGGACACTTATCACAAGAGAACATCATTTGACCTGATAATCAGATCAACCCGTAATATAACTTCACCCTCTTGTGTTTAACATGTCCTATTCATGTTTGCAAAGCATATGTGCATTCCAGGAGCAATGTGATTCATCCCATCCCATATATATATATATATATATATATATATATATATTACCTACTGGCGGTCGCCAGTAGGTAGTTATAGTTAGGATTTTTTTCAATGTTAAATCTCAAAATTCTATTTGGAATAACTTTGGCGCCGGTTGACGAATCTGCCTCAAAATTTCCTCAAAATGGCCTCGCGGCGTTCCGGTCCTTCCCTGAAAGTTTGGGGGGGATTCGTCAAGCGGGGGCCGAGATAAAAGGGGGGTCCCAAAACGCGTTTTCCCCATGTTAATTTCCATAGGGCGGTCGATTTCACTTTTAGCCCGAACGGCTGAATGGATTTCCACCAAACTTGGCAAAATTGTAGGGACTGGTAGCCCGATGTGCCTTTGCTATGTCTCAAGATATGTGCTCCAGTGGATTTTGAGTAATTAAGGTTCAAAAAAATATATATATCTATAGCCGCGCTCCGGTACGCGCACCGGTACGCGCACCGGGCGCTTACCGCGACTTGCGCGCAGAAAGCTGATTGGCTCTGGGGTGTCTGTAAACATTCTAAACAGTCCGGAGCGGCCGCCATCTTGTGTCTCGGTAGGATCGAGACACGAGAGGTGGCCAAAACAAAGAGGGAAATGACCATAAGGGGGCAGAGTAGACCCCCCTTGACCCCCTAGGTTTGATGTGGGGGCCATAAAAGGGCCCCGCGGAGCAAAACAAAAAAAAAAAAAATTTGATTTTCGCGGGGTGAGCGCCCGGTACGCGCACCGGTACGCGCACCGGTAAGCGTACCGGGGAGTGTACCATGGGGAAAAAGAATGACAGTTTTAAAAGTAGCTGTTTTAAAAAAAAATGTTTTGTTGTTTTTTTTATACATACACATACATATATATAAATGCATATGCATATATATATATATGCATATATGTGTATATGTGTGCGTGTAGAGAGAGGTAGAGAGGTAGAGGTGTAGAGGTAGAGAGGTAAAGAGGTAGCGGTAGAGAGGTAGAGAGTAGTAGAGAGAGAAGAAGAGAGAGGTAGAGAGTAGAGAGTGAGTAATAGAGAGTAGAGAGTGAGTAGTAGAGAGTAGTAGAGAGCAGTAGAGAGAGTAGCAGAGAGTGAGTAGTAGAGAGTAGTAGAGTGAATAGTAGAGTGAGTAGTAGAGAGTAGTAAAAGTAATTTACAATCGTTCGGAATATTGGTGTTTGGGCAGATATGATCCAGGGACCCCCAGTATGCAAGGGGAATTAGTCCCCCCTCTACAAACGCGCCAGTGGCCTGCATTGCAGAGAGGTGTAACAAGGGTGTGGCCTCATTACACTTCTCTGCAATGCAGCTCCCTCGCGCATACTGGAGGCTCCTGGTGGACCAGTTGACCCCAGGGACCCCCAGTATGCAAGGGGAATTAGTTCCCCCTCTGCAAACGCGGCAGTGGGCTGCGTTGCAGAGAGGTGTAACAAGGGGCATAGTCTCATTACACCTCTGCAATGCAGCCCCTGGCGCATACTGGAGGTTCCAGGTGGGCTAATTGGCTCGCAGGGGCCCCCAGTATGCAAGGGGAATTAGTTCCCCCTCTTCAAACATGCACGGGGGCTGCGTTGCAGAGAGGTGTAAAAAGGGTTGTGGCTTCATTACACCTCTCTGCAATGCAGTCCCCTGGCGCATACTGGAGATTCCTGGTGGGCTTTCAGGTCTTATATAGTTAGGAATTAGCATTAAAAAAACCTTTGAAATTCACTGAAAAAACCATAGCTTTCACACCAGTTATAGTTAGGAATTAGCATTTAAAAAACCTTTGAAATTCACTGAAAAAACCATAGGTTTCACCCCAGTTATAGTTAGGAATTAGCATTTAAAAAACCTATTAAATTCACTGACAAAACCATAGATTTCACACCATTTATAGTTAGCTGGAAATTTTACTGACATAAAACCATTGAAATTCCCACGTTATAGTTAGTTGGACTCACTATAACTTGCGCGCCTGTAATGCACTGCTGATGACGTCACATATTACATCACTCATGACATGGTCAGTGACATCACTCATGACATCACTGATGACACCATCCTTGTGACAGAGTGAAAGACCTAATTTCAGTGTAATGTAACGCTTGAAACACATATTCAAAAATAGAAACAAACATTTTCAAAAAAATGGAGATACCCACCAGTAACAACAACCAATTCAGTAATTCCACCATCTATATACACATCCACTCATTCACCAACAGTTCTATATAGTCACTCATATATATACTCACTCATCATATGTAGTGATACACCTATACATCCTGTTACACATCAGCAGTCATCCAAAAGTTACTCACACACATACTCACACATGCAAATAAACTATTGAACATCCATTTATTTGCATATACATTTATACACACACTACCACCTTACTTCTAAGGAAACTTACCCATACTTACTCTCTTAAACAATCACTTATAGAAACACATACTTATTTAAACAGGAACTTCTACAATCTCTCACTATATATACTATACTCACTTATATACATCAATACTCACATATACTAGATTAAAACATATGTCGTTACTAATGAAAACACTAGTGAGACAGTCATTCACTCACTAACACACACATATACACACTCGTCCACCCATACAGTCCTGCACATATGCTGTCTTCAAAACACATACAAACAGTGAGTCAGTCACCAACCCCTGCAGCCACTTATACACAAAGAGAAACACTGATACAAACATTTAAATATTTAAACAATACTCGCTAATATATGTATTCACTAAGATACACGTAATAAGCCAGTTACCCAACCAATTTTTTTTTTAAAAAACATCCATTTACACACCTATTTAAACATTTATTCTTCCATCGACCTTTACAAATACATATATAAAACAAATTTATTTTTCAGAAAGACACACATTCACTGGATGGTGTCATCAGTGATGTCATGAGTGATGTCACTGACCATGTCATGAGTGATGTAATATGTGACGTCATCAGCAGTGCATTACAGGCGCGCAAGTTATAGTGAGTCCAACTAACTATAACGTGGGAATTTCAATGGTTTTATGTCAGTAAAATTTCCAGCTAACTATAAATGGTGTGAAATCTATGGTTTTGTCAGTGAATTTAATAGGTTTTTTAAATGCTAATTCCTAACTATAACTGGGGTGAAACCTATGGTTTTTTCAGTGAATATATATATATATATATATATATATATATATATATATATATATATATGTGTGTGTGTGTGTGTGTATATATATATATATATATATTACCTACTGGCGATAGCCAGTAGGTATATATAGTTAGGATTTTTTTCCTATGGGATTTCTGAAAATTCTAGGTTCAAAATCCGCAATCCAATGCTGATGATGTCACATATTACGTCATTCATGACATGGTTAGTGACATCACTGATGACATCACTGATGACATCATCCAGTGACTGTATGTTTCCGTAAAGTTAAAATATGTCTTACATATTGAAGAATGAGTGGATGTATAAGTGTTTGGATGATGGATTTAGTACGTGCATGACTGACTGTATGAGAGAGTGATTAAATGTGTCTCACTGAGCGCATGGGTTAGTGACTAAACTGTCTTAATTTGTGCATCATTATATCCTGTTGTTCTGTAAACTGCTGCATGTGTTGATCAGAAGCTATATGATTAACTATATGGGTTATTGATTGGTTGCCCAAGTATTTGTATGGGAGAGTGAGTGTATGTGTGGGTGGCTGGGAGGTGTGTGACTATGTGCAAAGATGTGTGAGCAGTTGATTCACTAGATGTATGGGTTCAAAACTGCATGTGGAAACAGCTGTATGGGTGGTTGACTGTGTGCATGAGTGTATTGGTGAGTGAATGGATATCCCAGTGCTACATGTCAAAGTAAGTACATATGAAAAACACAGTACCTGTGAGAGTTGACATATATAAATAACTGTGTATAAGAGCCAGTGAATGTGTGAGTGGCTGTATGGATCATTGTAAACTTGTATCAGTGATTGTATAACAGAGTAAATATGTGTTAGAATATGTTAGAATAAGTAAGGTGTGTATAACTGTATAGTTGAGGAAATGGAGGTGTGATTGATTTTTTGCATGACTGACTAGGTGTATGAGTAACTCCATGGATGAGTGACAGTCTGTAAGTGTCTGTTTACTCTGAGTGTATCTAAGGTTATATTAGAGTCTGAAGAGGTTCATCGTATTATCACATGAATGATGTCATCAGTGTTGTCATCAGTGATGTCATTTGAGTTGTCATCAGTGATGTCATCAGTGATGTCACTGACCATGTCATGAATGATGTAATATGTGACATCATCAGCTTTGGATTGCGGATGCGCAAAATACATAGTTAGTGCAACTAACTATATATGGAATTTCATTGGTTTTATATCAATAAAATGTCCAGCTAACTATATATGGTCTCTAACCTATGGTTTTTTCAGTGAATTTTCAAGGTTTTGTAAATGCAAATTCCTAACTATATATGGTCTATAACCTATGGTTTTTTCAGTGAATATATATATATATATATATATATATATATATATATATATATATATATATATATATATATATATATATGTGCAAAAAAGAAGCAGAGAACTGTGGGTAGTTCCCAAGTTTAGGTGGAGAGCTGCTCCTATGCAGAGCACCCTACAACACCAGCGACACTCTATATTTGCTCACCTCATATGTCTGCTTTTCCATCAAAATACGTAAGCATTGACAAGCCCAATGCCATCCATGCTGAGATAAAAAAGGAAAAAGTATTTTGCCATATTCTGCCATCTCTACACCAATGTCTTTAAGCATAGGATTAGCACAGTGTTAACTATGCCAGGCTGTAAAATGACAAAAGCCATTTGATACTCCAGGCAAAGTATTACAGCTTTGGATTAGTAAATACCATCCAAGCAAACCTGAAATGAATAAAAGCAACCCCATACACCAGTTTTGCGATCATAATAGCTCTTCAGAGAGGTTTAGCTTTATCCAGACACAAGGAATCACCCAGTATAAGTCAAAACAATACCCTTTCAGGCATAGACTGCTGCATAAATAATGTAAAAAAGAAGCAGAGAACTCTAGGTAGTTCCCACGTTTAGGTGGAGAGCAGCTCTTAAGTAGAGCACCCTACAACACAGACACTCTGTAATTGCTCACCTCAATTGTCTGTTATATATCAATATTTATATGTATAGGATTAGCACCATGCTAAAAGAGGACAAAGTTGTTTTGTCATGTTAAACATATTATATATATATAATGTGCATCGTGCAGCAACATATTTAAGCATATACCTATTAAGGGAAAATAATGCATATTTTTTATGAGGGTTGTCCATCACTGGTACTGCACAGTCAAAGAAAACAGTCATCATCAAATGAAAAGGTATGGAATAACTGATGAAATCTGTCACACTTGATGGACAATTTGGAGGACTCTAATATAGTCCACCATGTGCAGATTCCAAATACCTATACAATCTGACTGTTTCTTAACATCTGACAAAGACACTTAAAAAGGGGATGATATAAAATGCCCATGCTGACAGATCTTTCCATTTCTCTGTCTCCTAAACCATGCCAGCTCAGGACCACAATAGTGCTAATATTGATGTTGATGTGTACAATGATATGTGTATGACAACTGCTTGCATTCAGGAAATGATAACAATCCTATCTTTCCATGAAAAAACGAAAGGCAGACCCAGTTTTCTGTGCAAAACAACAGGTTTATTCGGCAACCACCCGCACCTCCACCATGACGCGTTTCAGACTCGTCCGAGTCCTTGATCACATGACCGTGTATGTACAAAAAGGAAATCAAATGAATCACTGTTGTCAAAATCTCCCTATATGACGTTTTCATCAACCCTGAGTAAGAAATACGGGGTCAGGTAAACCCGGTGCCCTATTCCTATGGCTACTGATTAACAGATCACAAGTGGGGTGGCACGTAACTAGCAGGACAAACGCACAAACAGGAAAAATCCAGAATAGTCCCACAGAATGGCAGTGACACCGCAATAGTCCTGGGAGATTGGCCCCAATAAAACACACATGGTTGGATGGGTGCATTCCCAAAACACCATAAAGTTAGATGCCACATGAAGTTAGGAACACACAACACACACAGTGATCATGTGCTCCCATCCTGAACATCTGAGCATGTTATCCATTGGCCCTCAGTGTGTCCACACAAGGTCAAGACCCACCTGCATTTGTCATCAGGGTGGAGGAATTTATGGCTTTATGTCTAGGCCCACATTCCGCTCCCAAGATAGGATCCATGAATTGTTTTATGATACTTCGAGAAATTTATTAAAAAGACGTTCAAAACAATTATACTTTGAGTCAGTCCTCCAAACCATCTCTCTGTATGCTTTACTCCCAGCTCCAGTGTTTATTAAACCAACTGTTCCTGTTTTGACAAATGCCTCTTGTCTTTGTTTTTTCAAGGTAGAGTCGTATGTGAGCAACAACTGTTTACGGCATCTCAGAATTGACAACCCAGTGCAGTAACCATATAAGCAGAATATATCATATGAAATACCATAAAGGGACCTGCAGAGCTGTTCAAAGCTAGGAGCATACTGAAAACTATAAACCTGTGCATCTAGCTCTTATACTTCATCATCCAACACCGCTCTAAGCGCTGCATCTCATAACACTATAACTACCCCTCGGTGGTTATCACGCACAACATGGAAACAATTCCCACACAGGATCAAAACTAAAAACAAATCCATTCAACCACACACCCTACGTGGTGTCACATGCTGCTTATGTAGGAAAGCGCTTCAGTACCCCACATAGGGGTGGTAAGCGCTATATAAATTCTGCATTACAATGCAATAATACCATAGATACACTAGCACACATTATTGTCACAAATTAAACTACCAATGTATGTATGCACATGCCCATGTATACTGTAAACAGTCATGGAGCTGAAAACTGGGGGCCTGATTCACAAAGGGCCTTAGCACTCACGGCAGAGCCCCATGCAGTCAGGGGGGAATCTCTGCACTCAGATATAATCCCTGCAATGGGAATTTTCACTGTAAAGATTCCACCTGAGTGTGGAGTCTCCACCACTGAGTTTGAAGACTATTATCCTGCATGTGCACACAAATGAATATATGTCAAATGTCATTTTGTTTAGGGAAAGAAGGCAACTTAAGAACATGAGCATCTAAAATGGCAATTCTACCCGAGCCTACTCCTTATATATGAGATGACTGAAAGGTTATTTGAAAACAATGAAAACATACATAAAAGCATAAAACTCTAAGAGTATAAAAGGTGAGGGAAGGCAACTTAAGAATGTGAGCATGAAAAATGGCGTTTCTACCGAAGCCTAATGTAATCATGTGACACCCAATCGTTGAACATGAGACAACTAAAAAACTATGTGAAAACAATGCTAAAAATATATGTAAAACATAAAACGATAAGATTGTAAAAAGGCACTAAGCTAGCTTGAAGGTAAAAGCATTCAAAAAGCCAAATCAAAAGTATAAAAACTAATTTGAAAAGCAAATTAAAAACAGTAAAATGTCTTAAAAACAAATTGGGATGTTAAAAACATGTCTGTATTAAAAGGTTCCCAAACCTCTAATTGCCAGAAAGTTCAAATGTTCGAAGTTGTAAATGAAAAATGTCTGTTCCCAGCAGCCTCAGACAATAATCCCAGAGGCATCCAATGCAACAGGTTTACAGACCAGATATGTCCTAATCCATCCCCCTGAGCATCTGCCAAGGGGGGAATAGCCAATGCTTATTCCACAGAAATCTAGCATTGATCCCGATCACCAGGAGGCGAAGCATCGCAGGAGGGCTCATAATATCCATTCACAAGCAATTGCAAGTGCAAAGCACAACAGTACAGGTGAGCCATTCGGGGTGCCACCAGTAGGTCAATGTCTGGAGATTGAATCAGTTGCATTTCTGCTCAGGGCACATGCGAAAGTACACAGCAGACAACAGAAAACGGGTTGCATGCAATGTAGCCAGACAGTCAAAATGATAGAACCAGTTGTCACTAAGTTTCTGAAGCAAGGGTGCATCGAAGCACTGTATCATGCATTGGTAACACAGTTGCACATGTGGTAGGGATATCGCCAGTTGGCCTCGTGGTGGGACATCCATTGTGGCGCAGAATAAATAAAATCACAGTCTCAACAACTAAGAGGACAAGCATAAACCTAAAAAATTCTTCCAAGCACCGAGTGTATAAATGATTAATTAACTCCAAAGACCATCTGGAAGGTGCAAACCAACCCAGTGCATATTGTCTTAAAAAAGTGTGCTACCTTGCAGTACTAGACATGTTAAAAATGCAGTGCACAAGCTCCCCGAAATGGTTACTGAAATTAGTGAGGAGTGGTGACTGTATCTCAAAAGAGGACCTCGCAACTTGAAGATCAAATGTCTCCTTTGCTGATGTTAAGGGCACATTTTTCTGAAACAAGAAGACTTGCAGTCTGCTTAATGCATCAAAGTGCGTGTTGTTTTGCTTTATCGAAGGCCAAAGTGTCTCATCCCTAACTGTGCAGGCAGGTGGAAATAGTACAATAGGTCACAACTGCAGACACCGTTTCCAGATAGACAATGCCCGGTCACATCCCACAGCAGCCCTAATCATTCAACATCAAGTAACTCCCATTTGAGAGAAATCTGAAAGCCGGATGGATCACAGCAGCCAGAGAGCCCGTCAAATAACATTACAAGTTTGCCTTAGACACATCACAAGCGCCATGAAGTGAAACTTCCCTGAAAATTAAGGAATGTCCCATTGTACACTTGCAGTCAATCCTGCTAAGAAAAACCTTAGTCTCCCTATTCCAGCATCGACATGTTAAAGGTAAAATCCATGACTTATGTACATACGCCTCCCCTAATGCCTCATATCTGCCCACTTGATGGTATTGCAAGCAGTATTGGAAGTGAAATGTCAAAATTGGCAGATAAATAAACCTGTGCATGATCCAATCCATGGACGCTGTTTCGACAACAGGGAATAGTAATTACTAACTTTTCTATATGTAACATGGTGTATGTTGCATCCTTATTTGCAATGGTGGTTTGTTGTTTTGTTAAATTGCATGGTAGAAACAAAATAATGGCATTAAGGTGTTTCCATGGAACGTTATGAACCCAAAGTGTCTTTAGAGTCCAACTTAATGATTTCCAGCTGAGGGAAAACATCCTTCATCCAAAACAATCTGGTTTCAGACCTGGCCATTCAACGGAAACAGTGCTGCTTCACACTACGGAAATGCTTGCCTTAGACCAGGGTTGGGATGCAGTAATGATTCTGTTGGAGTTATCAGCTGCGTTTGACACGGTCTCCCACGACATTTGCTAGATAGACTTGCGACCGGACAAGCGTCTAATAAGACGCTTGTCTGGTATTCTTCTTTTTTAGAAGATAGATGCAACATAGTTACCCTCGGCCGCCACAAGTCTGCAGAACAACAGCTGTTATAGGGGGTGCCACAGGGCTCTTCCCTAAGCCCAACGCTTTTTAAAACCTATAAGACCCCACTGCTTGTCCTGATTAATTCTTTCAATGTCAAAGCTTTTACATACGCAGATGACACACAGATAATCCTTATCCTTGACAAAACCACACTGCGGCGGAAGAAAATTTTTGTCACTGCCTAACGGCAATCGTGAACTGAATGAAACTCAATCATCTGAAATGTAACAGCCAAAAAACTGAAATCATGCTGTTCAGGAAAGCCAGTCTCTTCACGCCCAGTCAATGGTGGCCGAAAACATGGTTTCATCTCCAAATACTGAAGACACAGTACGGAATCTAGGGATTAAGTTTGATCCCACTCTATCTTTCCACAGCCAAGCACTTGCTGTAGCAGGCATGTGCTTTCATACCCTAAAAATCTTGAGGAAGTTCCTGGTTCTACTCCCTATGAATGTTAAGAAAACAGGTGCTGTAGCAGTGGTTCTATCGCATTTGGACTACTGTAGCAATCTGTATGCAGGAGTAAATAAGGCTGTTTTAAAAAATTACAAGTGGTCCAGAACGCAGCAGCCAGGTTGGTCCTTGGCTACCCAGAAGATCCCCTTCAATGGCAGAACTCCAACTACTGCATTGGTTACCAATCCACAAAAGGATTCTGTTTAAAGTTTTAACAATCACCTATAAAGCAATAAAAGCATCAGGGCTGACATATCTCAGGTCCAGAATACGCCCCTAAACCTCACAACGCCTTTTCGGGTAACTATCTAGCAGTCCCCAGCTACCATTTGAAAACAAAAGGAGGCAAAACCATAGCTGTTCTAGGAACAAGAGCCTAGAAAATGTTGCCGCTCCAATTGAGATTGGCTCAATCAGAATGTCTCTTTAGGAAGCTATTGAAAACATGGATGTTCTCTGCTCCTGACAACATCGCATTCCTCCTCATATGATACTCGTTGTTAATGCAATTCCTCATAACTAACCTCTTGATTACTTTCTGCTACCTTCTTAATTACATTCTGCTAGTTCCAAGATGCTCCTTGGAGTGAATGTAACACTCAATATTTCATTTCATTCATTCATTCAACTTAGTGACATTATAGTCCTAAGCTGTGACTGCTTATGTTGTAAAGAAGGCATGTCACTCTGTATGATGTCAATTGCAGAGGAGACAATGTTACTCATAGAGTAAATCCTGGTGAATAAAGTGGTCATAGCATTATCTACTATACTACTACTACTACTGCAAGAGCCTTTTCTATATTTGCCTTATTAAATTCGCACAATCTCTCAGAAGCTTCCCGCTATGAATTTTTCCATACTTCACTGTGTATACCATACAGATAGTGCTTTTGATGTGGTTTTCGAGGACCTAGTAAAAAGTCCTGGAATCCCAAATCTTCAGAAAGAAGGGACAAGTGTTGTTTCACCTGTGACAGTGTGGATTTGTTAAGCATATCAAGGCACAACTTACCCACACTGTAAGTTGTTAACACCGAGTGTTGTCTCTGCAAATAACTTGGTTCTTGCCTATTGATCCTAACCCTTTAGTGTCTTCAAGAAAACATGGCTGCCTCCCGTTAGTGTGAATATCATAGGATACCTTATCCTAAACAATTCCATCAGGAACCAGACAGCAGAAATGTTCACAAGAGAAAGGCCTCTTCGCACTGTGTGTGATGAAGAAAGGGGTGGTGCAACCAAGTTTGCCAGATGGCCACATCATAACCCTTCACACAAACCACTCAAATCATTGGAGCGTTGTTCTTGCTTATGAAAGAGATATGATATTTGTAAACATGCAGAATACAATTAGCATCTCTAAAGATGCCAAAAAGAAGTTAGATATGTGTTGCAAATATATATTAGAAACAGTTTAATAAAGATCAGATTTAAAAAAAACACTACACCTTTGAGATTACCCAAGGACAGAAAACAATACAATACCATAAATATCTCTTTTCTGCATTGTTTATCTAGAAAAACAGGGAAAAATAAGGAGAAGCCACCTTTCATTCTCATTTTTTAAAGTGCAGCTTCAATTATGCTCTGTAACGTGACTTTTCCCTTGGCTGCTGACTCTGACAGCAGACATGATGCCAGAGCCCAACTATTATAATTATTATTAGAACATTGGAATGTTGAAAACTCCACTAAAGACAATGGAGCAGCAGCGGCCTATATGAAGTGGTATGGGCACGCTGCTCCCAACATTTCAATATCCTAATATTGATGGGGCAAGCTGGATTACAGCTCAATTTACGATACTCACCTGGGCCCATAAAACATTCACACCTTGAACTGGTATTCCTGGCTAGACTTCCTGCCTATCAGAAATTTAACTTACTTTACAACTTATATTTGTACACCATAACTTACCAAATCCTTGACACCTGTAGTCTAAGTCCTAAGGATCGAAAAGGGTGTTAGAATAATAGGTCGCAAATAACATTTACCTTCATGAAATAACCACTGACTCGGGGGAAAGTTTTAAACACTTTATCTATGCAATATTTTGTGAAGTATAAACCATATAAATGAGATTAGAATTCTTCCAAGTAGGAAGATAACTATTAAAGCAATATTTCTGCCAGACTTTAAGAATGAGCCTTTAGACATTGGTACCTGGAAAGGGCGAGAAAGGGAAACAACATCAGGACATACCCACACAGATTATATTTACCTAGAATGGTGCGAGGACCAACCCTGGCCACGGGCTGATACAAAAGAGAAATAGGACTCCCCACGGATCAGGTGCAAAACAGACAGGACAGGTGCCGATCAGGAAAATGCAGATCAGGACAGGTGCAGGTCAGGACAGGACAGGTAACCTCAGCTAAGTGCAACCCCAGCGTCACACCCCTTTCTGCGGCTAACAGTCGGACCCCGATTGGGTCATCGATTCTTCTCCCTCAGCAAATTATAGATTCTTCTGACAGAGTGCTCGACTAGCACCCTGCTCTCGATCTCCTCCAGCATACGTTGGGTCAGTGACAGGTCTGTGACAAGTCAGACAATCTAACTGACTAAGCCAACCTTAGTTTCAGTATTTCCAGGGCAATGTACCAGCCCCTAGTGTTGCAAATTCATGTATTCCCTTCATTTGATTGGTCAAAAGGTGAGGCGAGGTCATCACACCATACCAGTATGAAATCATTCTCATTCAATAACATTGATCAATGTTACCGTACATTAAATTTACTTTCCCATGTATTTTATTCCACACAGCAATATTTGTTGCAATATCATGTACAATGTATTCGATCAGTTCATATTTTCTTCCTCTTGTGGGGTCAAAGAGTCATCTTCCCATGAATATTAAGAGTAAGTCAGGACTTGGCTGTGTTTCAATGTCAATGCTTCAGGGATTTCTGAGTTCCTGTGTGGAGCTCTTTCAAGATGGAGTTCAGAAGAGCATGTCAGGCCCAAGGTACGAGCTAACAGCAAAGTCAAAGAGAAACATATTAGAATACGAGAATAAATCAATGCACTGTATCCCACTTATCTCTGCTCTATCCCCATTACTTCATTTTAGCTATAGAATTAATAGTTAAGCAGAACGAACAAGGTTTAGTTCAAGCAACGCAGCACCATATGCATTAATGTGTGAGATGTGAAGCGGCCATCTTGGCATAAGTGCACAGCTGCAAAGAATTCCCACCTAATAGAAAGTACGTCACATCACATGGATGTGGCAGACGGTATACACCCGTTACAACGCATCTTTTACTCCGCACTACCATTACAACGCGACTTTTACAACGCATACCATTACAACGCATTGCGCTGGGGGGCGCTCTAGGATAGGGAATAAGTATAATTTACTATCCAACACCTTCCCTAGGGTCCACGGGGACTGGAGTTAGAATAGTAAATTATACTTACCACTATCCAGCACCTCAAAGCGCTATGCGTTGTAATGGTATGCGTTGTAATGGTCGCGTTGTAATAGTAGGTAGTTGTAACGGTATGCGTTGTAACATGGTACATCCGTGGCAGACGCATGCACAGTAAAGTTCCCGGGTGGCCGTATTTAGTCACTCGGGTTACTGTTAATAAAAGCACATAACAAAGCTTCCCCTAGATACTAAAATGACTTGTGGTGCAATTATTAGTAATACGAAACACGTTGATTAATAGATTGCATGTTATTTTGAGAGGGCTGAGTCCAAGCAAGTTTAGTTACGTTTGAAACATTGCTCCATCAATCCCCTCTTTGATGGTATTTTATACCATCACTAATTCAGGAACCAGATGTCAACTTCAACATTATCCCAATTCAATTTCTTCTATTACTTTAGAATTTCTTCTTTCCCTATTCTTCTGAAAACCCCTCATTCTTTTGTATACGTCCCCTTTCATCTCTTAAAGTTGAAATTCATTGAATGTTCTCTTTTTTCTTTTCTCATTTACTGCATACCACCTTTTTTGTTTCTGTAGCATTTGCACCAAATCTTTATCATTAAAATCAGTAGGGCTATTCCCATTACTGGCATTAGTATTCTACCTACAATATTTTTTCCTACATTAGAATACCAACTACCTACAGAGGAGGCACCATCAGTTAGACTCTTCCATGCACTATCAACCTCCAGTGGTTTCAATTCTTCTTCCAGATGAGTAATATTCCTGATGTATTTTCCAATTTCAATACTTTTATCAGGAATATAAGTGCAACAATGTTGCACCTTCAACATTCTACAGACTGCGCCCTCTTTTGCCATTAATATGTCAAGAGCAAGTCGATTTTGTAAAACCATAGATCTTATCGCAACTAAGTCAGTATTGATCAGTAAGAATCCTCCAGCAGTATCAGTTGATAAGGGATCAACCACTGTGGACAATTTACAAATTATTTGAGTATTCATAATTACTCCCACTGAAGGTATTAATGCACTAAATATGTCACTTACAATTTCTGAAAAACTAGTTCTTTTATATCTTGTTAGTTCACTATTGTCTTCATTGCTCCCAGTGATTCTTTTTACATGGTATACCTTTGGGAATACTATTCTGAAATAGCAACTCCCATATCAATGATCAGGCAGCTTAAAGTAAGCTTTGTTCCCACAAATAAAATACACTCCCGGAAAAACTGGATCAGTTCCCCCTTTTAGTCCCCAACCCCCAAATATCAAAAAATTGTGTTCACATTCACTGGAACCGATGAATACATTGTTATACTCCGTTTTTAACCCATGGAGACAAATTTTCCCCTTCTTTTCGTAATCCAGAGACATAGCAGCATGAGTCTTGCCAGTTGCCATAAATTCCTCCCTTTCAGCTAACTTGGGTATCTTGGGTTTCTTTTCATTGGCCTTTCTATGGAAATCCTGTTTCATTTTCTCTACTAAATTCAAAAACACCTTTTCTTGTTCATATAACCTGCATGTTAGATTTTCGTTATGTGCTTCAGCAATATCTATTGCTTTCATTGTCAAGAAAAATTCTCTGATAAACTGTGAGTCTTTAGCACTAAGGGCAGGGTTCATGTTTCTACGTATAGGGATTTCAGAAAAAACTATGTCTATGTTATAATAATAATACTGTAATTTTCCAGTTCTATAAAATAAACTAGCTAAAATACTAGATGAAATACCATAAGTCAGGGGTAAATGATGGTAGGTCACCCCTTCTGCTACTGACGTGGGCAACTTCATGCACACGTAACAATCACTAACTTCCATTGTTTCTATGTAATGCACTAATAGATTAGCAAATACAGTCTGTCTCATTTCTAATTCTATTATAGTGTATTTCTATCTCATCTGGTGCTTCTAAGTCTACTGTATCTTGAATTAGATTTTCAATCTTTCCATGTGTACTAGTCGCATTTTGTTCTTTGGCAGCCATCAAGTAAGGTATTGCTACTGGCAGTCCTAACCATGCTATGAGTACTATCAATATACTACATACGCAAATCCTAAAACATGTCTTTATAAATTTCTTTTTGAGTTTCCAGTTGCTCTATTATCCGCCATTTCTGAATAAGGAGACTCAACCCCTCTTTTTGTAGCTTTTACCCAAAAGAAACTGTCTTAATTTGTTTTTTCAAGTTGATCTCACTTCTACGTCAACTGGATCAGTAATCAGTTCTCCATCACTTTCCTCACTGATATCCAGAGTTTCAAAGTCCTCAAGTATCACGTAGATCCATTTGGGACCTTTGAATTTATTATTCAGTTTTTTCACTCATGGACTTCTCCTTCTTGGTTGACTTGTGGAAGGCTCAGTTTGACTTATTATTTATTATTTCATCTACTTGATAAGGCTCTTCATTTGTTGTCTTAAAGTTGATATTTTATTCTTTTAACAAATCTAGGCCAAACATCACCTTTCCTGAGTCTCTTAGCTGTCATTGTGTCTTGATTTCTTCAGACACTCTTTTGTTTTCGTTCAGTTGTGGCACACTTTGTTTATCTTTATCTTCTGTTTTCCTCTCTATCTGACCTTGTCCAGGGCTTATTAACTTTGTCGTTTCTGCCTGGATGGGTAATTCTACACTAATCTGACCTTGTTCAGGAGTTTGCTGGATTTTACTTTTACTTTTCTTTCCTTCACCTTCTTCTTCCTTCACACATTTTTCTATACCTGTCTGGTCCTGCTCAGGTCTCGTAATCTTTTGATTGTCTTCTGCCTGAGCCTTTGCTCTAATACCTGACTGTCCCTCCTCAGACTCAGGGGTGCTGTTGCTGTTTTCTTCTGTCTGAATGCACTGTTCTTTCCTTATCGGGTCCGCCTCAGAATTACTATTGGCTTTGATTTCTGTAATTTGAGTGTGTTCTTCTATTCCTGTCTCATCCTCACTATCACTCTGTCTATCAAGATAGGTTTGAGTTCTGGTTCTCACAATTTCTTCAGGTATGTCGACTACTGGAGTCCACTCATCCTGACTTGTGCTCGGTTGTTCGTCAGCAGCTACTTCAGGATCGACTTCTTGGGACCCTTCAGTTGTACAACCTTCAGCCTCTACTACGTCAGGTTCAGTGACTCTTTTGGTATGACTGGCATGTTCGGAATTCCTTTGCACTTTACAGCTGTGGTGGTAACCAATATGACCTGGTGTGGTTTTCCCACCTGGATTTTGGTCATGTTCTGGAGTCGATTGTCTAGCCACAGCATCTTACAAAACCTGGTGAGAGATAGAACGCACTTGATCAGCCAGCTCTTTGCAGTACTCCAATACCAAATCATCAGTTATGGTGATCAGCTTGTGTTATGGTACCTATGCTTGCCTCATTGCTCTTTCCATGAGTATTTCATGGGAACTCAAGCCTGTGTTTTTGTCTGGAATGCTTCTGAGTCCCATCAGAACAAGAGGTAAAGCATCAGACCACTCCAATCGGGTCGATTCATACATCTTTCCAATGTTGATTTGATTGTGCTGATCAATTGTTCTACCACTCCAAAAGCCTCTGGGCGGCATGCACAGTGCAACTTTTGCTCAATATTGAATGCTTCACAAATTAGACAAATTATTTTATTATTAAAATGAGGCCCTCAGTCTGATTCAATTGTTACTAGAAAACCGAAATGAGGAATGAGTTCTATCAATAAAAGTTTGGCCACAGTTAAGCTTTCGTTTCTTCTGGTGGGGTATGCCTCTACCCATTTTGAAACAGGCAGACAATGACAAGGACATATTTTAATCCTCGACAAGCAGGTAACTGAATGAAGTCAACTTGTACTCTTATAAAAGGGCCTTCTGCCTTTCTAATTTTCCCTGGGCAAACTACATTTTACCTACCAGGGTTTATTAGTTGGCAAATCAAGCATCTCTGGCAAAGACTCTCTGCTACATTCCTGAACCTCACATTAAACCAAGTTTGTCTGAATAACCTTATCATTGCGTCTCTGCCTATATGTGTTTCCCGGTGGTACATCCTAGCCATAGGAGCAAGCTACAGTCTGGTAACACAGGTCTTCCATCTAAGTAAACAATGAGACCATCTTAAATCCTTCTCTGCCCATTCATCTTTTTCTTTTGTTTTGCTTTGTTTTGTAAATCCCTCACTTCTTCCCATGTTCTTACACCTTCTAGCAACATAAGTTGGCAGCTGATCACATGCATCGATTTTCTTGTTTACTGGTATTCAAAATTTGGCACAGTGTTGGGCCACTTGTGGGGAAGCATATCGATTTCCTGCTGTCACGTTGTCATTTCCAGATTGGTGAGCAGCACATTTGACCATGGCCACCTCTTTTGGCAATTCAATTGCTTCAAGTAATTCTTTTACAAATTGTCCATATTTAATAGGAGTCCCTGAAGAAGTCATGAACTCCCTTTGCATCCAGAGTTGGCTAAAGTCATGCACAGCCCCGTAACCATACTGACTATTAGTGTAAATGGTTACTCTCCAATTCTTCCCAATTTTGCAAGCTTTTATTGAAGCAATCAACTCGGCTACTTGTGCAGACTTGACTCCTTGTAAGTAGGATGCTTCGACTAAAGCAGCCAATGTACACACAGCGTAAGCAGCAATTAATCCTCCTTCCTCATGTCTCATGCATGAGCCATCTACAAATAGCTCATACTCAGAATCTTTTAATGGGTTTTCCTGTATGCCTGGGTGTGGTTTAGTACTGTATTCTGTGAGGTCGACACAATCATGTTCGACTTCTTCCCTTACTGCTTCAAAATGGGAGTTAGGTAATAGTGTAGCTGGATTTAAAACAGTACATCTGGTTATTTTCACATTTTCTGCACCTAGAATAACCCGCTCATACTTAGTCAGTCGACTAGGAGTTAGGTACTGAGTACGTGTTCCGGTTAATAGAATCATAACTGCATGTGGGACGTATACAGTTACAGATTGTCCTATCACAATGGATTCACTTTGCTCTAGACTCAAACAAGTTGCAGCTACTGCTTTCAAACATCCTGGCAATGCAGATGCCACTGGGTCCAAAGTGGCAGAAAAATATGCCACAGGACATTAAGCCATGTGTCTGGGTCAGAACTGAAAGAGCATAATTGTCTTGTACATCACAAAATAGTGAAAATTCCTTTGAATAATTAGGCATCCCTAATGCTGGAGCTGAGCATAAACAGTCTCGCAATTTTAAGAAAGCAGTCATGCTTTCTTCATCCCATTCTACTGGATCTTTTGCTCGTTTCTTTGTCATTTTGATCATTGGCTTTGCTAGGACTTCAAAATCCCACAATCCACTGCCTGCAGTAACCTAAAACTCCTAGAAACATCCTGATTTCTTTTTGTGTCTGGGGTAAATTCATATTTCTGATTATTTTGATTTTTTTTGATGTCACTCTTCTGACTCCTCTCTCTATCTAATATTTTACAGATGTGGTACAAAATTGCAGTTTCTATGGTGACACTTTATGTCCTCCTTCAGCCAAATGATTCAGTAATGCAGTTGTATCGACAGCGCAGTCATTTCGGGTTTTAGACGCCACCAACAGGTCGTCAATATACTGCACCAAGACAGACTGTCCGGGCAGCACCAAAGATTCAAGAAATTTTTTCAAAATCTGATTGAAAATTGATGGACTTTCAGTGTACCCTTGAGGAACACGATTCATAACATAGACATACTTGCCAAACTTAAATGAGAATGCAAATTTACTGATGGGATGCAATGGATTAGAGAAAAAGGCATGACATAAATCAATTACAGTGAACCATCCAGCACTCCACGGTATCTGAAACAAAATCACTGTTGGATTTGGCACTACTGGACAACATGGGACGACAATTTTATTTATTTTTCGGAGGTCTTACATGACCCTATATTTTCTGCTCGGTTTCTTTATACCAAATATAGGTGAGTTACAAGGACTGCTCATGATTTCTTTTAAAATGCATTGATCAACCAAACGCGCTATTTCTGCTGCAACACCTGCTTTTATTTCTGGGCTCCTTTTGTACTGTTGAGTATTTGGATAAACTGCACCTTCTTTCACTGTCCCTTTTATTGGATCAACATTTGTCATTAGTCCTACTTTTTTTCCGGGAAAAATCCCATACATAATGATTTACGGTATTTTGCAGCTCGTCTGGTAGACCTTTTAGAGTCATTTTTCAATTTTAGTTTCTTGCTTGGCTAACATAATTTTATAAATTAAATCTTCATCTGAGGTCTGATTTTCAACTCCACTTGGGGTGCAGTAAATTGTGCAATTCATTTTTGCACCACAAATCTCTCCCTAACAAGTTAACAGGACTTGAATCACATACCATAAACGTATGCATTTCTTTAAAGTTTCCCAATTTGTACCTCCATTGGCTCTGTAACAGGGGTCCTAATTTGTTTTTTAGAAATGCCCACTACGTGGATCGCTTCTCCCGAAGGGGGTAGGTTTGGGATGTCTGCTGTTCTCACAGTAGAACGGGTAGCACCAGTGCGCAACAACAAGGTAATGTAATTTCCCTCAACCTTGCCTTCCATGTAGGGTCCTGACTGGTCTACCAGTAAGGATGTGCCAAGTACGCATTCCTCCCCCCCCCCTCCACCCCCGGCACCGCAGAAACTGTCTTCCTCAAAAAATGTGTCTTGCAAAAGAAACTGTGGTGTCACTGTATTTCTCTTACTTTTTCCCTCCCAATTTGCAATATCCACACTGTCTTTAGTTTGACTCCCAAAATCTGACATAGGGGCAGGTGGTAACTGGTTTTGTATTACCTGTTTCTGTTGCTTCCTCGACACCTCATTCTGTGTCTGTGGATTTAATTTTTCATTTTGGACATTATTACTTTGTAAAGAATTACACTTGTTCTTCTAATGTCCTAATTTTCCAGACCTGTGACAGGGAAACTTTTTCTTTGCCTCTTCTTTGTTTATTCTTCCCTTATATCTGCCCCCACCTCCATCTCCTTGTCCTTCTCATTTTCCATGATTATTCTCTGCTGACTTAACTGGAGTTCCTGGTGCTCTGCTATTTTTACTTGTGCCCACATTACCTTTTCTTCCAAATTCTTTTGTTTATTATCGATTTCATCCCCACAATACTTTGCATACTTAAGGATCTCATCAATATGTTTTCCCTGCCAACATATTTTATGGTCTTTAATCATTTGCGAAATATCTGGCTTTAAACCTGACACAAAATGATAAATAAAATGTGTCATGTCCTTGTTATCAATGTTTTCCAATCCACTGTACTGTTTAAACACTTGTAAAAGGCGTTCATATTATGCATGTACTGATTCATCTTTATTTTGGGTTGTTCTTTCTATTTTTTTCCAATCTGTCTCTTTTGGGGGTACTTTCCCTTTCAAATAAGTTATTACCTGATGGTATTTTTTCATTACCTCATCTGAGTGAGCTCCTGTCTTTGGGTCTCTAGGGTACTCATCATTAGGCCAATCTACCATAGTTTTACATTCAGTCCACAAATCTGCAGGAACAACTATGTTGAATAAACCATCTAAATCTTTTAGCAGCACTTTTGAAACTTTCACAAATCTTTCGACTTGCCTGTACCTTTCTACGGGTTTTGCTCTGAGTTTTGGGAAATCATTGGTAAATGACAAAATATCCTGTCTGGACCATGGGACATGTACATAACCTCCTCCTGACACTTCTCTCATTGGACAGAACCTTTCAACCTTTTCTGTCTCTTTCAATAAGTACTCAGATGTAGATCAATTTGCCTGAGCTACCTCCTTTTTCTTTGTCCATCTAGCTTTCCATTTGTCTAAATCACCCCATTTTTGCAACAACAACAATAATTATTTTATTTGCAATTTTCATCCTAACACATTCATGTTTTCTAAATCTTTGTCAGAAAATGCAGCTCTGTATGGTTTCTGCAACACTTTAGATTTACTAACTGCACCTCATCCGAATCCAACGTACCTAATTTACTGAGACATCACGCGCTGCCGTGAATGCTGGCGGCTCACAGCACATAGATTACCATGTGAGGTTTCCGCGGAAGGATACCATACAAAAATAAAAGAGTACACGAGCGGAACATAACGTGGTAGTGATTTGGGGCTTGTGGGAGATGTAGTGTCTAAATATCCGGAGAATTGCAATGGACTTTCCTAATAATCCATTCTCAAGAATATATTCAGGCAAATCACTCTCTTTGGCGTGATACCCTGCTGGTACAGTAAATTCCAACCACGTTTATGATGAGGCATTAAACATCATAGTGGACGCTAAATGTCAACATGACTCTATTGTGGATGCTAGAAAGAAGACATTGTTCTCGGACTTAGAATCATCCTGTAAAACTATTGCACGCTGCCATGCACTGGTTGTGGGTATCTCCTATTAAAACAATGAAGGGTATAAACAAATAAGACCATATGTGGAAGTACTGACAAGGAATTAATGTGAAAACCTTAGTGTGCATGTTAAAAATCTATATGTCGTCCGTCATAGGTGTGAGGGGAAACATGTTGATTCAATAGCGGTGTTTGTTTGTAAGAATATGATGGTTGTTGAAATTACCTAAGTGTTTTGAAATGTATGCTTATTGGACACTGTGTAGTATGTTAGTCCATACATACATATAATGATGTAGCCGAGGCAGATGTAGATGAGTGAAGAAGTAGGTTTATTCAGCCATCTATAGATTTACAGGAAGTATAGAACAGGAACAGATAGCCTTAGTGTGGAACAAGCAGCCCCACCAGGAGCAGCCTCCTAGCTGCTCAGCCCATCTTTAACTGCCAACTCTCATACCCAGCACCCAAGCATTCTATACATGTCAATCACACCAACATTCTTACTTGGAACACTCAACCTGGCTGAGCAGCTAGATGCAGTGAAATGCAGGAACATAAATATACAACTCAGAATACTACATTATCCTCTCCCTCACGAAAAGAAAAGAAAGAAGTAACTATCAGCGAAGAGGAAAACTATAGACAATGAAATTACAATTGATGATAATAATCCGTAAAACCAGGGATGAGAAGGAAACCACACCACGAGAGGGAAAACAGACAAACAAGATAAAGAAGGAAGAAAGAGACAGTAAACACGAGCACTGACACTATCCTCCTCCTTTAATATTGAAAATGAAGATAAAAAGAAAAAATGTACTCACAAGGCAAGTGAGTAAGACCTAGAATGAAGAAAAGATCTCCACAAAGGTAGACTGTGGCAGACAAAAGCCACTCCTCAAATGAGGAACTCAGAAAACAAGGGCTAAACCCAGAACGAAGGTGTACAAAGGACAAGCCTAAGAACACACGCAGCACTAAATAGGTGCAGCACAATGTGGCAAAATTCCACTCCTCATGTGAGGAACCCTGAAAATATGGGACTTACCCATAAACGAAGGTGTTACAAAGGACAGACCTAAGAACACACGCGGCACAAGATGGTGCAGCACAATGTGGCAAAATTCCACTCCTTAAGTGAGGATCAGTAAAAATATGGGGTAAACCCATAAAGGAAGGTGTTATAAGAACATACCCAAAAACACACACGGCATGGACAGGTGCAGCACAATGTGTCAAACCAACACATAGAAAAAGTGAAGCACAACCAGCTTACACACAAGACATAGAGAAAAATGTGATGCACAGGGCGTCTTACACACTGGACACGAGACCATGCTCGCAAATTATGTACAACAAAGTGTCCAACACAGGCAGAAAAGGTATAAAGTCCTAAGAAAAGACTTGACCCTATAACCCAGACATGAGGGTTAACTAATGGTAAAAAGACCATGAGGGGAAATGGGACTACAACCCAAACCCATCCCAAAAACAGGGATACAATGATGCACAAATGAGGGTGAGAGAACCCTTAAACAAAACATTTGCGCAGACATGAGTAAGAGAACTCAAGTGCCAATCTTAAGCACAGAAATGAGGGTGAGAGAAACCCACATAAGAAATGTGACACCAGCGTAAAAAAAACATGTCAGATAAGAGAACACACACATTTCTTAAACATTTCTTAAATGAATAAACTGTGAGTTAAAAACATGCTTGTTGGTTAATGTGAAAGTTAAAAACATGCTTGTGAATAACCACAGTCATAGGTGTGCCTGTCACCGGGATGAAAAAACAGGCCCTTGAAAATGTTTTGATGACAATCCTGAAGAGAGAACTTCGCCAAGGTACATTCCCAAGTACTTTGCAGCATGTCAGATGTAGACAGAATTAACGAATGATCTGGCAGAGAACTCACCAAACAAACTGGAAACAAGAAACATAGTTCTATACTTAGATAGCACCCGAAATCATGCTAGATGTACACATGTGATGAAGAACCAGACCGGAGCTGCTGACACTGATGATCTTGCAGAGAACTCTCCAAACGAACTAGAAACAAAGTACAGTGTCCTGGTCTTGGATAACTGATTAACGTAGCCGATGTCATGCCCGATGTGCACATGCGATAAACAGACAGTCCGGAGCTGTTGGCACTGAAGCTCGCTGCATTTACCCCCAAAGTGAAAAGCTTGCTTCCTCACAGCACAGCAAAAATGATCGGCGAGTTCCATGAACACCACACATTGAATGCCCGCTCGAGTGAATTCCAAGATGGCGGCACGCTCAGGAGACGACCGCCGAATGGCTCGAGGAACGCTGCTGCTGCCAGACGTACATAAGCAGCAACGCCAACCACGAAGGAACAAGACGTCATAGAAGGCAGAAGAGCGTCTCCTCAAGACACACACACGAGGTACGGAGGCAAATGTAAGTTGAGGAAATTTTTAATTTTTAAACAACGCCCAACAGCCATCCATAAGAGAGTTTTGAAAATCACACGAAATCATTTTAAATTCACGATGAACTCCATTCACCATGTCGGCCTCCTCCCAATTAGGCAGAGATGTTATTGTTTGAGAATAAAGTAGAATTGTGACAACTGTCACAGCGGCCGTTAACAAATTAAGGAGTCAGTCACAAGAAAATCTCATCCATGTTGAGCGCTAGTATGGATGAGCACACGCACACGAAGATGGTTACACATCCAACATCCTGAGTGAAAGAGAGTCAAACAGCGCACGTGTTACAAAACGCAGACAGTCACCAAATACCTTGGTTTCACAGACAGGTTCTGTGCTGACACTGCTTGCTTCCAAAGGCAGTAGAAGTAGATTGTTGCTTTAGTCATAAAATTGATGTTGTTTCTTCTGCGTGGCATAGGCAGCTTCAGTGATGATTTTCGATGCAGAAACCTTGTTTCTTGATGACTTGACAGCACGACTTGACTTGGGCTTGCCTGATGTGTACAGCACTGGTGGGGCTTCTTAACGTGCTAAACAAGATTACTTTCTTACTTTTGATGATGCTTGTTCTTCTTGCGTAACTGGATACTCCCAACTCTTTCTTGATGGCATATAAGCGCAGGAAAGTCTCCTCCATCCTCGTCGCCAAGAATAATGTAGTACGTTAGTCCATACATACATATAATGATGTAGCCGAGGCAGAAGTAGATGAGTGAAGAAGTAGGTTTATTCAGCCATCAATAGATTTACAGGAAGTATAGAACAGGAACAGATAGCCTTAGTGTGGAACAAGCAGCCCCGCCAGGAGCAGCCTCCTAGCTGCTCTGCCCATCTTTAACTGCCAACTCTCATACCCAGCACCCAAGCATCCCATACATGTCAATCACACCAACATTCTTACTTGGAACACTCAACCTAGCTGAGCAGCTAGATGCAGTGAAATGCAGGAACATAAATATGCAACTCAGAATACTACACACTGCTATTTGGCAACAAAGGTATGTGATAGATTGGAGGCCCCATCTTCTATAATAGACATTATTACATCCTGTTGTCGCTCTATACAGCAATACTGGGAATGTAACAATAAAGTATTAAATACTTGCAGTGATCCTGGTGGGTTCGAAATAGCTATTGCTATGAATCATAAAGCAACAGTTTGGTTAAAAAAAAATCAAAACAAAAACAATGTCATGCAGTGCAACAATCGTGGTGTGCACAATGTCTCATATCTTCTATACAATATAGCAAACATATAATGTAGATACATTGTGGATCTTAAATGTATACATATGACAACCATGTTCCTCCTGCACTGGTAAAATCATGGTGATAATAAATCTGCTGACATTTAAAACAACTTTTCATGATTGTAATTACTCATAGTATCGTGTAATAAAGCAGAATCTTCCATGTTACACTAGTGGAGTACTTATATGAGTTACAAATAACAACTCAGGTCTATTCTGTCGTTCAGGCCCTGCGGGGTCAGTGTCTGTAAATAATCAATCCAGAATACCTCTCTTTGTAGTAATTGTGCGCTATTATCCTGACCTTCCACTTTTGGTACTACTTCAACAATTTGTGCTCGAAGTTGAGCTATATTGTGATGCACCTCCAGCCAGTGGTTTGCCACTGATGTTGATCTGATTTGTGTACGTATGGTGCTCTTGTGTTCAGATAATCAAGTTGTGAATCTACGTTCAGTTTTGCCTACGTAGGCTTTGCCACAAGGGCATTTTAGACAGTATATAGTGTGTGGTATTGCAGTCTGCTAAATGTTTCAAATGGATCTTTTTGCCTGAAATGGGATGTAATAATGTATTACCTGTGATAATGTTATTGCAATGTGTGCAATTATGACATTTAAGAGTACCTTTGTAAGTGGGTTTCTCTGTCAGTTTGACTGGTGATTTAATGATGTCCACAAATTTTTACCACGGGTCAAGGCAAAAATGGGTTTTTCATCATATATCCCATTGAACTCTTTCTCATTTTGCAAGAGGTCCCACCTTTTTAAAATGTTTTTTTATGCTCTCTGAAGCCGTGTAATACTTTGAAACAAAAGTAAAGGAGGTCCGTTGTTTCTTAGGTGAGGTTGCCAAAAGAGAGGCCCGATCTTTAATTGCCAATCTGTCACTGCTCTGTTGGAGGATATCAGCAGGATACCCTCTTTGTTCAAATTTGATCTGATGTGCTGTTAGTTGTTGTGTTAAAGTTTCTTCTTATGAGCTGATCCTCTTTATCCTCAGAAAATGTGAGTATAGTAAATTTGAAATCAAACTTCTGGGGTGGGAACTGGAAAATAGTAATGTACTATTCCTATCTGTGGGTTTAGTATATATGTTTCGGGTGAGTTTGTGCGCCATCAGTTTTTTTTTTTATAAGTACGTCTAAAAAGTTGACTTGCGTTGTACTTATTGAGTGAGTGAGTTGAATCCTTGGGTTTCTTGTGTTTAATTGATTGATCAAGTGCTCCAATTCAGTTTGTGTTTTGTACCATATCAGAAAAATATCATCTATATATCAACAATATTGGACCAAACCTTCACTCCAGCTGTTGTCTGTCAGTATGAATTTGTGTTCAAATTTTGACATAAAAATGTTTGCATAAGCTGGTGCTCCAGAATAACCCATGCTGGTCCCTGACAGTTGTTCATAATACTTGTCCTGCCATTGAAAATAGCTGTTATGGAGGCAAAAGTGTAGTAGATTTAGAAGGAAAATGCTGGTGTCCTGTGGTAGATCCAATTTAAGCAGGGCCCATTCAGTAGCCTCAAGCCCCTCTGAATGTGCAATTGAAGTATATAAAGCTGTTACGTCAATGGTACATAGTACCCAATCTTTATTGAAAAACTGTTGCATAATCTCAATTTTATTCAGAAAATCAATGGTGTCTTTGATGTAAGTACACCATGCCTGTATAAACAGCTGTAAGTAGTAGTCAAGGTATTTACCCAAAGGATCAAATATAGAATTGAACCCTGAAATTATTGGGCGAAACGGGGGGTCTACCGGATGTTTGTGAATCTTTGGGGTCATGTACAGTCTGGGTCTCCTTGGGTTATGAGTATTCAAATACGATTTCAACTGTGAATCAATGTTTCCCATGGTTTTTGCTGATTGGACAAGGTCTTTCAATATTATTGCAGGAGTGGTGTGGGATCATTATCAAGAATAGTGTAAGTGTTGCCATCTTCAACATGTTCATCCACTTTACAGGTATAGTACAACGTGTCCATTATCACCAGGGCACCACCCTTGTTTGCGGGTTTCAACATCAAGTTTTGATTCTGAGCTATAGATTGGATCGTACTTCGATCATGTTCAGTGAAATTTGATCTTACTGACGTGCAGTGATTTATTTTAGCCAAATCTTGTTTTACAGTATCTTCGAAGTAATCAAGAATTTTAGGTGAAATTGGCGCCTGGTATTTACTCTTTGTTTTGAATTGACTCAGAACATTCTCTTCTTGGTTTTGTGACTCCCGTATCCCATTGGAAAAATAGTGTCTCAAGCGTAGTTTACGCATACATTTATATAAAGCAATATTGGATTCCAATGCGTTGTTTCCAGTAGTGGGTACAAAAAACATACCTTTATTGAGGGTGGATATGTGTTGTTTTGTTAGTGCCGTAGTGGAAATATTGATAATCAAACTACACTATTGCCGCTGTGTAGAGTTTTTCCTTTGTTCTTGCCTTGTTTTGCGGTTACTACATCTGTCGCTTTTTCGCTCACATGCGGTGGGGGTTGACCCCGGTACTGAATCTGTGATAGAAAAGGCAAAATTGTTGAGGTTGTTGCTGTTTGTTCAGATCCTGCTTGTATGGCAGCAGTTGTGTGGGCAACTCGTGCTGATCTTGACTTAGTAACGGGTTGGCGAGTAGAGGAAATATCTTGATCAGTAGTGATACCCTCTTCACTGGAAGCGTTGGTCCTGTTGGTGGTGAAACGTTTCTTGGCATAAATCTCGGCCCAAGTGTAAACTTCATTCAATTTGCAATTGATTGTGTTGTGTTGATATTTTCTGATTTTGCCCTCCTGTAACTCTCTACTGTATCGTTACAGTTTTTGATTCAGCTCATCCAGTGTTACTGACCATGTTTGGGGTTCAATGCTCCTTTCTAGTTATTTTTTCAAGTTAAAGATCTCTTCATCAAGGTCTTTGATTGTACGAGACAACTCTTCTATAATTAATAAAATTAAATCTAGAGAGCATTTATTCAGAATTAAAAAACATTTCTCCATGAATTTCGAATTCAGGTGGAATCCAAATAACATGGGATGTAGTGCCATTCTCAGTCCTCGTGGAATTCTTTTTGCTAGGTGATATTGGACCAAAGTAGAGGCATGGAGTCCTTGATTCAACTGCCTGCGAGTAAGGTATTCTAGTTGCTTCAATTGTTGAATAGTGAATCCCCCATGAGTGTCTACCAATTTAATTTCTTGAATGAGTGCATATATATCCGTTGCTTCCTCATTGGTGTATGCCATAGTGGCAGCTCTATTTTCTGTTATATTTGTAATGGTGTCAAATGATGCCATGTTTCGTCAATATTTTATTTATATTTATAATATTTTAAATGTGGTGCAACCTCAAAAGTGCCAAAAGTGAACTGTGAGAAAAACAGGGAATGAGGCGCACTCACTGACTAATTCTTGACCAATATTATCTAAACAATTAAATGAGATAATCTAAAGGGTGCTACACTACATACTAATGTTGGCTACCCAGTAAATATACAGCCTCTGCCTTTCTCTTTGTCCTGCCTCTCGAAAATATATTTATTAGGTAGAGGAACAAGAGAGGCATAGGCCATGCAGAAGGACACACGCAGCCTTCACCCTTCTCTCCTCCTGTAGCTCAATGGTGCTAGGCTTCAAATGGAAAGAGGGGTGAATGCTGCTCAGCTTCCTGGACTCACTGGCTTGGCTTAACTACAAAAAACAGTTTATCCAAGCCGGGGAGAACCAGGGGCTGACTTCAACCCCTTTTCACAGCCCAGCTCTTTCTGTGAATGTTCAAAAGCTGACATCTGTGGTCCTACACATGATTGATAGCTGTGGAACATTCACAGCAACAGCTGTGTACAAAGGCTTTGGAGCTGAGGGGATTCCAGCCACCCTCGGGCTCCGTGAGGCCTTTGTTTGACTAATTTGAACATTCTACACTGATGGGGTGGAATGTTCTAATAGCTTAATAGCCCACCGTAAATATACCAGTAATTAAAGGCCCGCTCCCTTGTTAAAAGGCCCAAGTCAAATGGAGTGGCCATTTAATGGCCGTTATAAAGCTATATTGTAACTTTGGAATGTTGAGATCTCCACTGAAGATAATGAAATAGCTCTGAGCTCTAGGCTTGTAATGGCTGGTATAAGTCCAGAACTCCTACATTCCAATGTTTGTCATCATGTTTCTCTCTTTTTAATGTAAAAAATTCTACTCTTAATGGGTGGAATGTTCTAATAGCCTTATTGCCCTTCTGCACTTGGTTATACTGATGATTGAGGGCCTTCTCCCTCAGCAGGAGGCTATAAGGCTAAATTGCAACTAGGCAGCTGCATCAATTGTTTATTATAGTGTACTTGCTGCATCATAGGTCTCCTGTTATACGAAAATTAGAGGCCGGCTTAGATACAAGGATTGCAGGCTCCCATGTATTATAAAGTATTAATCAACAGTACCAAAGTTTGAACCACCTTGACGATGCAAAAACAGTGACATTATTTAAATAAATGTGTAGAAGAAGAAATAACTTTTCAATTCAAAGTTATGTATACTTGACATTTTTCATGAATGAATAAATTATAAATTTTTGGCACCAATTCGTTTTCCAAAATCTTTATACTGTAAATATGTCATAAGGTGCTGCCAGGAAACATGTGTTTAAATATTTGCTTGGAACTTTTAATGTTATTGTTAATACGTTAATTTGGACCTTTATTACACACCAGGAAAAAAAGTCTGGCACGAGTTACTTTAGTGCTGCAATATAATTGGCTTACAATAGATGGAGGTTTGCAGTCCCAGTGTGAAGCTTGTCTCTCGTTTTCTTTATGCAGTCAAGCTGTGACTCCTCTAGTCACCTGTTATATGACATTGCTGCTAAGTGTTATCACTCATAGGGCCTGTTGCTGGCGCCAAAGGCTAAAATGCAAGGCAGGTCACAGAGGATCATTACAGCTGCAGTATAAACATTATTCCTTCTTATGGGGTTTTTCTAAAATGAACAGGGATCATAATAAAAGGAGAAATTTCTCGCAACATATTTACTATTTTTCAGATGTAGTTTATCACAGAAAATAAATAATCTCTCTGCATGCTACTACTCAGTCTGAATTACAGACTTTTTATATGATTTACAGTAAACTGATTATGATGGAATTTTGCAATAAATTACTACTGTTAATACTGTTTTTTGTGTATGAAAGAACAAAACACCAATGTGGTATGGTGAAGGTATGCCTATGTTTTATTGGGAACCCAAATATCCTCTGTCATGCATTAAAAGGAACACAGCTTTAGGCCTCATTCCTTTAGGCGATCACGGAACCCTTCAGTGACTTGCAATATGTTTATACTGTATGGTGGGGGTACTTTATTCTATATATAGATTCATTTTCATTTCACAAAATCAGTCCCCTTGTTCCCCACAAACACAACATTTCAACTGATAAAGGTTGTTGAAAGCTTTATGCTGCTAAACGTCTCAAGAACATGGTAATCTATATTCTCAAATGTTGCCTAATTATGGGTTTTGGACGTTGGGAGTGGAATGGATAATAATTACATGGCGTGAGAATAATTACCAGGGTACAGCACACCTGTGTGTGAATCGTCCTGCAATTTTACAGTACGTCATTTCTCCAAACTGAGAACTTGGAACATGATACAAGAAAAAGAAAGTTTGTTTGAAGAAAATTACCGTGAGTTCAATATCCTGAAATATTTTGGTGCCAAATGAATATACAGGGTAATGTGTGTGAATGTGTATGTTATAGGTGAAATATTCCAGTCTACTCAACTCAGCATTAAGATGGTAATCACAGTGTGCTATACAAACTGATATAGACATTACGTGCATGGATTTAGAAAATGATTCCATAGACAGCTACAGCTTATAATAAATATAATACTGTTTTGATGTATATAGGATATGCTGCTATTGCCTAATTTAATGCACTCAGAGATGAATGGATGACTTACGAAAATATCTAATTGGTGTGGCTGGGTAAAGCAGTTCAGTACATTATACCTGTAAGAACAGTTTCTTGTTCAATCATATTTGAATAGTGTCCAGAGAATTGTTAATAGGTATCACAAAGTACATGATTTCCTTTTTTGAGCTGTTTGTAATCTTCTGATCACTACAATTGTATCGTATGTCACATGAAATTTGTCATTTATATTGGTTGTGTATATATTGTGTTTGTTGGAAGCCGGAGTCCCAGTGCCGCACCGCTGTCACCAAATGCAAGACCCCGGAATCCTCACTCAACGTTATGCCAAGTAAGAACACCGTTTGAGATAGCCCTGCTCACCCCCTTCGTAGCTTGGCACGAGCAGGCAGGCCTATCTCCAAGGCACGAGTGTACAGTATGTGCAACTACACTCACAGCAACCCACTGGTGACACCACAAATGGACTCCACACGAGTTTGATAAAACGAGTATCAACTTTATATAAACAGATTTATGATCAGACCACACGATACAAAAGCCTACATATAATAAAAGGTAATATTCGTTCCGGCTGGCTGGTAGGTTCAAATCCCAACCACTGCTGTCAAAATGCTATGCTGTTCGCAATGCTAGAATCACACACGTTGCAATGCACAAATAGTGCACTGCGTAACAATACAATCCTGTGCTGGGCAAAGGAGAACTAATAAAATGCGTAACAATACACCCCTGTACCTTGCAATGGGAGAAATAATGCAATGCCTACCTCTACAATCATGTACTGTGCAATTAAGGAATAATGCAATGCATATCCACAATCATGTACTTTGCAGTGAAGAAATAATGCAATCCGGCCACTACAATCCTGTACTTTGCAATGGAGAAATAATACAATGCATAGAGCTACAATTGTGTACTTCGTTATGCAGAAATAATGTCAGGCTTCATAAGACAGTCCGGCAGTTCGTTAGCAGCAATATTGGCCATGTGTATTACGACAGTCAGCCTCTTTGATAACAGTTGCCCCCCCACACGTACCAACGATGACATAAAGTACAGCTTCACACTCTGACCCCAGTACTGCCACTCCTTTGATCAGTACGGGTCCAAATCTGTGCCAAAGCAAAGGCTCACGTTGCCAGGAGGACTGAGAGGCTGAAAAAGTGACCCTCCGAGCCCGCACCCCACCCAGGTAGTGATCCACGTTACCTGGCCACCCCACTCTCCTCTCTTCTTTTAGCGAACTGGGCCTTCCTTGCGGAACTTTCTTATTGGGCTTCAGCAGCTCGGCCTGGTAGCTCAGCTCCTCCGGGGCTGCCGGGCTGGGCCGCAACTCTTAGGAAGGTCTCAGGTGGCCGCAGGGCACACGTACCCCATGCCTCTGAGATTACGTTACTCCCGGTGCACATTAACCACAGCACCCTCCTGGTCTCCTCTGGCACAAAACCACACACACAGCGCTGATGGGTCTTCACGTGGACTCCGAATGCATGTTCACCAGGCACTCCTTCCTGTGGTCTCAGTTGGCACCAAGACACACACACCTCACTGCAGAGACTCAATTTCTTTTGGTATACATGATGATCAGCCAATCACCTCCACAGTGTCAGGTTGCACCAAAGCACGCACACTGCTTCACAGAGACTTACTCCAACTCCGGTGCTACGATATCCAGGCACTCTTCAACAATGCCTTCGGCCGCACCACGACAAACTCACTGTGTCCAACCCTCACTTCTCTTCCAGTGCACTCCATGACCAGGTGCAACCAGACAGGCACCCTGCATGTCCGAAACTCACTCCACTTCTGATGCACACGTTGACCAGGCGCTCTTCACCAATGCCTCCTGTGCACCTCGACACACACCCTATCCGTCCGAGTCTCACTTCACCTCCGATGCACACACTGACTTCACCAATGCATGCGGTGCACCATGAAAAGCACACAGAGCAACATTCGTAGGAACACTTTGACCAGGCGCTCTTCACCAACGCCTCCTGTGCACCAGGAGTGGTTGCACTTCTCAGGACAACATGCTAACTTAGCAATCTGTGCGCAGGCCTGAGTTCCCTTCTCAGCGCACCTTTGCATTAATAGCCCTGGCACACACAATGCACACTGGTAGGGACTTTACTAGTAAGGCAAACAAACCAATCATGGTCAACCAATTATCATTATACTTTACACAGGAAACACTTGTACTTTGACACTGATCAGCAGTGGCAAAGTACCCAAAGCATCTAAATTGGCAACTCTGTGTCAGGAAAATGGTCTAGGGGGAAAGCAAAACGTTTAGGGAACTTTAGCTAAAAAGGCCAAGTCCTTCAGTGTTTAATGCAGTAAAGTTTTTCCTAAATATAGCTGAGAATGGCCAAACAATATAGTTTGCTATGTGTAGGACCTGCTAAATTAAACGATCTAATTTTCAAGAGGAATTGTTATTTTTAGTATTTGTTTTTCTTTGGTGAAGTGAAAGGTTTTTAAGGAAACCAAATGTAAAATTACTATCACTACCACTGTTAGAAATTAGATTTCTAGTTGGCTAGGGCATGCGCCTAAGCCAGGCAGAAACCACTACTCTAGGCAGGGCAAGGGAGTTACACGCTGAAGATAACCCCTGCTCACCCCCTTGGTAACTTGGCAGGAGCAGTCAGGCTTATCCCAGAGGCAATGGGTAAAGCGCTTGCGCAACACACACACACACACACACACACTGCAGCAGCACACAAGGCACACCGCAAAAGAAACTCCACACAACGTTATATCAAAAATAGCCTTTGTATTATCGTAAACGCATTACATCATAACCACACATATACACTGTGCCAACTGGCACTAGGCAATATTCACAGGGGACTATACGAGGCGGCCTCGCTGAAGAGGAGTTGGGTTCTACAGCTACTTGAGAAGCCTCCTGAGTGAAAAGCGACCAAAAGGAAACGCTAGGACTGATGTCACATGCTGACAGGAGAGAGAGAGCCAGCGAGTCAGGAGAAACAGGAAACTTTCACCGAACCGCAGCGGTCTTCTACCGGCTCTATTCATCATCCGAAAACCCGGTACCCGCCTGCATCCCCGCCTGCATGCCCCCCCCTCGAGAAACCAGCTTCAGCAGCTTTAGCAGGGGGCTGCCGGGGTTGTCAGGGAGCCGTGGGTCTGAACGGCGGCTCCAGGCTAATCACGCCGCTTCAGGCTAATCACGCCGCTCCAGCCGGCTCAGCCCGCCTGCCTCAGTCCGTTCTGGTCCCGGCCCGCCCACCCTGGAAAAAGTGACTTCAACGCCGGGGCAATCAGGGGCTGTGGGCGTAGGGGCTACAGGGCTGTTCTGATCAAAGCCCAGCTCCCAGCCTGCCCCCTCCCTATGCCTCTTTCAATGCCAGGGGCAAAACAAGGCTGAAAAGAAAAAAAAAGGCTGAAAGAATCGGGAGAGCAAGCAAGGAGTGAGTTCGGGCGAGCGAGGAGCAAGGAGAAAGGAGCAAGGAGCAAGGAGCAGAGAGTTGAGCGGGGGGGGTGCGGGGGCAGCAGTTGCTTTGCTGTATTTGAGGGAGTCACCTGGGGGCTCTTTGCCACTCTTCTCTGCTTGCTACAAGCTCCACAATTTAGGTCCCTTTTCTCACTTGCCCGGTATCGAAGAGAAGAGAAGAGGCAGAGCGGGGGAAAAAGTGAGGCCGCACACCTGGAATATTTTCTACCTATCAACCCCACTCAGCTCAATTGATCATCGACCAGACACAAGGTCTTCGGGGGGAAGGCGAACCTACAAACGTGAGCGCGGCTGCCGGTAGAGGCGGCCGCTAAGTAAGAGCCCAAGGGGTCAGACAGGCAGTCTGACTAGGTCTGACTGACCTAGTCAACCTAAAACGCAGCCAGCTCACATCCAGCCTACCTATGGACAGAAAACTAGCGAGTCAACCATCATCGCCACTGACGACATGAGGTCAGGCAAGGCCAGGGGGTCCCTGGTAGTCAAACCAAAGCCTACAGCAAAAACGAACGAAAAACAGGGAAATGGGAAAGGGCATAAGAAAAAGAAAAGGAAAATGAGCGCAAACTCGACTACCAGCACGGTGCTGAATCTCTCTACATCAGACCAGAAACTGGAACTGGAACTGAGCTATAATACAACAGAGCAAGGATCCGCAACGGTTTTGATACCAGAGACCGTAGCAAGCACATCACAAACCGCTAAAAAACTCTACCAACCCAAAATATTCACAAAGTTTGAATTCCTAAAGGATGCGGACGCAGCAATATTTTTGAATAACCGGCACCTGTTCGGTCTGCAAACACCACTGCTTCCCGCTGTCTTGGGATCAGCATGCCCTTCGCCACCATTGCTAGTACCCGAAGGCCCGCTGACACAAGGCGGCCCTTCGTCGGATCCTGCGCAGGGCAGCACCACGGGGCACGGGAATGCTAGCACTCCTCTGGAGACCTCAAGCGAAAGAGGGAAGTCTTCTATCTCCGCTGTCTACAACCAGAAGACTCTGCACGCATACCCAGCTGGCTTGGTCCTCTGCAGCCAGGAAAACATCTTATCACCCCCACTAGACGACCTCAAAGCCAATCTGAATGAGAAACTCATTTTAGTCCAAATACCAGCGGACAATCTAGACAGCTGCCCCACTGAAAGGGCTCCTGGGGCAGGCCTACAGACATCAGCATCGATTCCAGCAAAAGAAACCGCACCATGTCCGGGGCTGGACTTGCAATTGAAGAGCCTCACTCATAGTACACCTATCAAGTCTTATCCAACGGCTGAACGCAACCACAGATCAGGAAACCCAAAACTCAGCAAGAAGAGCCTCTGGTAGGGAGGCTGTAAGTTCTCACGACTCCATTAGCAAAGCCGAAGCAAGAGCACTAGAGTCCCATCTCAACACACAAGAATGGGAAGACAGGCTAGCCACTCATACACCCGATCCCAAAAGGACTCATGCCCCTGACTCACCTTTGGCAGCCAAAAACCTAAACATGCCTAGCAATGACTCTAAAGAGAATGAGCGAAGAAAGGAACAAAATATCGGAACGTGGAATTCACTGCTAAATACAATCCAACTAGCAGTAGATACCCTGCAATACCAATAAGAGAAAATGGAGCTTCAACTTAATCTTCTCAATACACTGGCAGTCTTTACAGCTGGCATCGACGATAAGCTAAGCAATCTAAATAACCTGATTCTGAGAGCACAATCAAACACCTACCTGAGCTGCAATTGCAGCCTGGCATTAGACAAAGTAGCCTCACTGCCCTCAATGCTAACTGACCTAATAGGAGATATAAAGTCTCTACATAGAGGAAACGCAACTAAAGAAATGGGTACCACTAACCCTGAAGCAGCAGATATCAGGAGTGAAGCATCCAGAACTGCAGCAGAGCCAACCATCCACTCCTCACCCACCAACGAAGAGACAACCCTAATGGGACAGGAGCCCTCGCAAAAACTCAACGCCAAACAGCGTCGTCAACAAAAAAGAAAAGGGCGTAAGCAAAAAACTGAAACATCCACGTCTAAATATTTCCCCATCTTCTATGACACAAAGGAGAGATCCTGGGATAACGTAAACAATGCCAACCCCACAGATAGCGAATACCACTCGCCCCTTGGCACAAATCAGCAGCAGCACAAAACAAATAGTAGCCAGCCGAAATAAGAAGGGCAAGGGTCCCAAGGATTACGGGCAAGAGACCAGTCTGAACAAATAGTCGGAGCAAGAGAGGTGGCAGTAAAGATCAATCACCTCACACCACCAAATTGTGCCAAGAACATGACAGCAAAGGCCTCTGAGGATCAAGCGGGAGTCTCAACACTGCAAAGCAAGGAGTCTCCTCACCAAATAGAAAGGGGAACATCAGAACTAACCACCAATCAAGACTCGCCAACAATAAAATATTAACAACCACCCTCACAGGCTAAATGTTAAGGAGGGGGATCGGAACGGAAAATCTGGATCATCGCAAAGCCAAATTTACGGAGCCCATGTCACAGACACATCGGACTTCACCAATAACTCCGCTTCTAATCAAACTGAGCGTTCCCAAGCAAACCGGCCATCTTAAACACGAATAATATCAAAGCAAACAACTTCATTTAAAGCATCAACCATCACTGCCAACATGCCAGGTGAAGGCTCAACCTCGGTACCTCGCGAAACTCATACAGGCCATGCATCATTAGCTCAAGTACATCACTCACAACACAAGGAGGGAGGGAGCATCAAACAAACAACAGAGATGTTGGTCTTTTTTCCGGAATATAAGTCACAAGGGCAGCACGACACGCTCAACCGTGGCAACATTCTGAAACTAATGGGACATATTCCCAGCCTGGAGGGGATAAGTACCAAGGACTTAATCTCGGTTGAATTCTTGCCCGCCGCCAATCCAAATAGCCCGGAGGGGACCAAGACCACCTGGTCTTCCAAGAATGTTGCGGAGTCCATTGCAGCGGAAGCAGAGCAATTTAAGACCTGGGGCATCAAGCTAGACCCCATACCAAAACCAGCCTACCCCTCACCCCTTCAGAAGAGGACAAGCCCAAAACTGGAGGCATGACAGGCAAATACCCATAGCGTCCTTAAAGGCGCCTTGGGAAGCTCGCCCAAGAAAAGAGAGAACATACACTGGCAGCGCCCGGAAGATAGGCCGAGGGCGGTAGCGGGCTCTGAACTAGCACCCACATCAAGCGGGAGAAGTCCAGTGCAAAAGCACTATCAGATCCGCACTCCTATCATGACTAAGATCCTGAGAGGAAGTCCGCCAATCAAAAACACACGCAGCCCTCGGGAATGGACAGAAGCGAGCACAGGGGGGGCGCCACATCAAAATCGAGCATTAACAAGAGAAACTCTCTCTCGAACGATCTTCATACGTCCTGAAGAGGCCTGATGCCACCAACAAAGGAGAGATGGAACAAAGGGCAGTGCACCATCCATAGGCATCTGTTCTTGGAATATAAACGGCCTAACTTCAAAAATGGATGACCCAGACTTCCAAAAGTACATCTCTCTATTTGATATAGTAATGCTGCAGGAAACCTGGCTCACATCTACAAAACACATCACAGGCTTCACCGGCTTTTCAACAGCAGCAGTTAGAACCAATAGATTTGGCCATCAGTCAGGAGGCCTGGCTACATATATATCCAACACAACAATATCGTCGGCAGTTCTCATGAACTCGTCCACATCCTCAACCTTAACAATAAAAATAAAACTGAAGCTCGGCAACACAGAAGAAGAGATATGCCTTGTCAACGCATACGTCCATCCTAAACACAGAGGTAAAGACTCCAACACAATTTTCAATCAACTCACGGAGTATATCTCCCAGATGGAAAAGCCACTCTTTCTCCTGTCAGGGGACTTCAACCAAAACCTCCTTGGCTCATCAGCAGAGGAAGAGGTCCTGGCTCTGAATAATATTTACACCATACGACCACAAAGCTCCCCGCAAAACAGGAGAAAGCACCAACATAATCCCTTTCTCAAAGACTTAGAACATTCAAATCTCTGGGCATTAAATGGTAGATTCAAGACAGATCGTCCTCCAGTAGAATCATTCTACTCACATACAGCCAGCTCCATCTTGGACTATACATTCGCCAGTCTAGCACTCTTCCCCTACATCTTGGAATTTAGAATGGGGGACAAGGGAGAAAGCGACCACCGTCCCCAGGAATGCCACCTGACAATAAAGTTGCCTAGCACAATTAGGCCAGACAACATTTTAGGGACGATCTACACCATCAATCGAAAAAGGATCAAATGCACACCAACTAACCTAACAACTTTGGCCGATACTGCCCTTCAACAATATAAAATACACAAACCAAATTCAGCTGGGCATATCCCACACTGGGAGCAATACACAGGATATTTGCTAAAAGAACTGGCAATTAAGACCCCGGCAAAAACTAACTTGCACAATGTGAGCAGTAATACCAACTCAAAAAAAGGACCAAGAGCAGAATTAAGGCAGCATAAAAGATTAGTAAATTCGACCTTACGAATGCTAAGATCAGCCCCCGATAACGCACAGCTTCGGATAGTGTTGAAGAAACAAAGAACTGAGCTCAAAAGCATTAAATAGAACATAAAGAAAGATGCTGAAAATGAGACATGGGCAAAATTACTACATAACAGCAAAAGTAGCAACAGCGCACGCTTCTGGCAATCAGCAAACAGGATCCTACGACCACAGCATAAAGAACTAGGCTCGCACATTTTGGAAGAGTCATGGATCACTTACCTCTCCAGCCACTTTAATAACCAGCCGGAACACACAGGAGCGCAAACAACGAACACCACAGTGCCTAATTCCACAACGTTTGCGCTGAAGGCCCTAATCAAGAGAGAGCAAAGCCCACCCAAAAACATCTTGGATACAACAGCTGACCAGCAAACAGCAATCATAAAAAAAACAGATTTGCAAGGGCAGGAAGGAAGGTGCTCCGGGTCCAAACGGTATTCCGCCAGCCCTATTTAAGGAAAAAATCACAGAATGGGCTACCAACATGCAACCACTATTCGCGGAAGTAAGACTCTTAAACAAAATCCCAGAATCTTGGAGAGGGTCGACGATTGTCCCCATATTCAAAAAAGGCGACAAAACAGACCCTAACAACTACCGACTAGTAGCCCTCCTCGATAATGAGGCAAAATACTTTGCGGGAACTCTCTTAGAGGAAATTGCGCAATGGGCGGATACAAATCAGATCATACCATTGAACCAGACCGGTTTCCGGAAAAATACTGGAACAGCTACCAATATTCTGGCCATCTCTCTATGATCGACGCAGCAAAAACGAAAAAAACTGCTGCTGCACATGTGCTACATCGATTTCAGTGCAGCGTTTGATAACATCGAGAGAGGCAGACTTTGGGGGAAACTGACACAATGGAGAATACCGCAGCTGATCCTAAGTATGCTGAAGCTTCTACACTCTGATACCTGGGTGCAGGTGAAGCTAGGAGGCGGCACACACCTGTCATCTAAAGTTCACACCACCAAAGGCTTGAAGCAAGGGTGCGTGCTTGCCCCAACACTATTCAATCTGTTTATGGCAGACCTATCAGACACACTCAACAAATGCAACTCCGACTCCCCGAGGTTGGGGGGGAAAACCCTGAGCAACCTGTTGTATGCGGACAACGTTGTGCTACTTAGCCATACCTACATCGGCCTCCAGCAGCTTTTGATCCAAATGCACAGCTATGCCACGGAAAACAAACTTGAAATAAATCTGAGCAAGACACGCACCATGTCGATCAACATCAAGAAGAAGTTTCAGAAGTCATGGGCACTAGGCGGTCAAAAAATAGAGACGCCATTTGTTTATAAATACCTGGGAGTTCTCTTTGACAGAGATGGCACCTTTGCACAACAAAAGCAGGAAGCAAAAAGGAGAGGGGCGTGCATCGCCGTTACACTACCGCCACAAACTCTGCTCGGCCCCCACCAACACTCTAAACTCGCTGCTATGGCAAGACATCCAAAATAGGGATACATCTCAGGCAAGATCCTACCTGAAGACAGCTCTGGTGGCTACCAATCTAGCTGTGATTTGGGACATGCAACTCGGGCACAACCCATTTAAAAAACTAGTCTGGAAAACTGTTAAAACACTATCCTTACTAGAGGACAAGGCCACATTCGCCAAAAGAAACCATGCCTGGATGACATTAAACTCTTACAAAACGCTGACACCACAACCTTACTTCAGCCAGGGTTATCCTAGGACAATTAAACTGAAATTCTTGAAACATAGACTAGGGGTTTTGCCCAGCGGAGAGTATCTTCCACCATGGCTCAGGAGAAATGGCCACGAGGTTTGTCCGTTTTGCAATACAGACAAGAGCGATATACTTCATCTGACCTGCCTTTGCGAAGAGCTACGGCCAGCCCGTCAACAGCTCTTAAAGGCTCAGCTTCAGCAGCTAGGGACTCGCACGAGAAGGCAAGCGGTTCTCGCCTGCCTGAACCCTTCGAACACGAAACTGAATTGCAGATACGTTAAGTTCCTTGCAATGATCGAGCAAAAACTGTCAAAACAAAAAATTTACGAACATTGACACAGACAATACGTAGGCGGCCTACAGGACTTACAGGAATATGCTGCCCCGCCTTAAAGACAATTGCTCCTTGCTATTCAGACTGGGTTCTTCTGTGTATGCTTTTTAATGACGATAACAATGTATAAATCTTAACAATTTTTTAATGTCCACTTTTTTTTACTGTGTGTATCACGCTTTGCACTGGTTTTAATTAACTATGCATAATAAACTTACTTACTTACTTACTTACTTACACAGGGGACTATATACAGGACCAGGCCAATCGCGTCATGGTCAGAACCATCAGAATGCAGGTAGTAGATATAAAACACAACCAGTAACTACTGGTACAAAAATGACCTCAGCATTATTATCTAGCATCATGAACGCACCATGTCTGCATCACAGTAGGCATAAAAACACATTAGGCCCAACCCTCCTGAGAATATACAACTTACACAATAGGCCTCACAAGCATAAACACATTATGTGCAGATCAGGGTGCATAAATCACATTTGGCAATAACATTAGGCAATCCTTTGGGGCCTTGCGCCCTCTCAGTACACACAGGTACCCGAATGACCCCAGGCCAACTGGCCTTTCCCCAGGGCCACAATGCCCTCTGTCCCAAAAGTCAGGGTATAACTGTAGGGCCTTTCAGGTGTCCCTCTGGCTGCCTATGCAGCAGAAACAAGGTGTGCAATGCACTGAGGGCTGGGGTGCCACTCACCCCCTCCTCATTAGGAAAACAAAATGCCCCGGGTTGCAGCTGTCTGCTCTCTCTCACGGTGCAGCTGTGAAATTGGGCCTGGCAGCACTGTGCCTCCTGGGTCCCCACTGGGACTCTAAAATAAAATGGCCCCAACCGTGCAGCTGCCAGCAACTGCAGTGCAGCTGTGAAGGACAATAAGGACACTGGCTCTACTGAGCCTGGAAAGCCCCACTCTGGGACTCCTAACACTCAAATGCCCCCAAAAGAACTCAGCCCTTTGAGCGCTGTTCATGGGACTCCTCCCGTGCACCTCTCTGTGCTGTGCAGGGAGCCCTTGTGGCTCTGGATGAACCCCTCTTTAGCAGGGTTATCACCAGTGCTCTGCGGACTTCTCTGGCCCTTCCTGGACTGGGACAAGGCACCACCCTCCTCTAGGTGACATGCGGGGCTCCCACTAGCACATGGGGCCCTGCCGATATATTCGGCCGGATGGCTGCATCACTCTGCCTCTTCTATGGCGGGCCGTCAACTTCCGGGTCTTGGCTAAGGGAAGTCTCTACCCCCAACCAGGCAAGGTGCCTGACTTCCGGGCCTCAGCAGTGTCTTTCGGTGGCTCCTTTCTTTTTCTTGGTGAAGTGTGGGGTGGGCTCCCGCTGTAAATAAACACCTCTGCGGGGTGGGCTCCTACTTTCAGTCCTCAGTTCACCACAGTGCACAGTGGGCTCCTGCCGGTAAGGCTGCAAACATATGCAAGGTGGGCACCCACTCCACCAATTACTCCACCAATTACGGCACCAGCATGCGGGGTGGGCTCCCGCTAAAACTGAGGCATTGACAGTGGGGTAGGCTTCCGCCAAAACCAAACAACCTCTCTGGCATAAATGTGGGGTGGGCTCCCGCTTGTAATAAGCACCAATGCGGGGTATGCTCCCACCTTTAATGACACCGATGCAGGGTGGGCTCCAACCTCCAAGGCATCATTGCGGGAGAATCCCCACGCTGGGATTCCCCCCAAGTAGGTCGCAGCTCAGCGCTGCAGGGTCCCAGACCTCTCCCTGTCCTGGGAAAGTGACCCAGCACTCACAAGGTGCTCAATTCTCCAAGTTTCAGGGGGGTACAAGGCTGGGCCCGGGCAGCCCATCTTACAGGGCCCTCCAGCAGGGAGGCAGTCCCTTGTGGCAGTTCCTCCTGGGGCCCAGCAGCTGCAACAAGCCCCCACATCACAGAGAAGCACAGGAACTACCTTTGCATGGGGTCACAGCCTCAATATTTATACCAACATTTTTCTATGTCTGCCCAGGCACAGGGCTTGGGGGGAATCCGTCCTAACTGTGTGGAGCACTTTGTTTACACGGCTCCTCTTCCCTTTTGTCAGGTGAGGGCTCTGTCATCAGACGCACCACAGGAGGGGGAGCCAGCATTCACATAGGCAGGCACAGACCTATTCAGGGTCAGGGGACTCCACCCACTACTCCAAATGCAGATGTCCGCTTCAGCCTAGTGCTAACTCACCCTGCCCTCCCTGGAGCCACACACACCTCACCAGCCCCTGCCACTCCAAAGACAGACACACAAGCCACATCAGGCAGGCAGACACATAACACACAGAAATTTCAACTTCTAGAAGAGGCATTTGTAAAATAGTGATAATAAATCTGCGCACACCATTGTGCAGCATTTATTATTACTATTCTAACCATATCAAACTTGACCACGCTGCTCCTCTCATATCAGGAATTACCACTGAAACAGTTATCAGGGAATCCCCAATGCAATACTATGAGAGGGCAGCCTCACAGCAGTGAGAACCCTGAAATAGCGGGTTGTCACTACCAGGACATGTCCCACACTTAAGGTACCTGTCCTACCTTTTACCTACAGTGCATCTTGCCCATAGGGCTAGATAGGGCCTGCCTTAGGGTTGACTAACATGTAGTAAAAGGGGGATCACAGACATGGCACACACTTTAGGTGCAATGGCAGAGGACTGTGATAGGTTTGAAAGGCTATGTGGTGGGTGGCGCAATCAGCGTTGCAAGCCCAGCAGAGCATTTAATTTACCAGCCTCGGGTATATAAGATACCCCTTTACAAGTGACTGAAAGGTACATTAAATATGCTAAACAGGTGTAGACCAATCTTTACCATATTTTACCAATGCGAACACACACATTTTACACTGGACAGCAGTGCTAAAGTCTCCATTGTCCTAAAACCACCAACACCATGTCAGAAAAAAGGCTAGGAGGAAAGCAAAAAGTTCAGAGATGACCCTGCAAAAAGGGCCAAGTCCAACAACCACTGTCCGTCCTCCTATCTGGTTCTCATAAATTATACTTGTTGCTTTCAACACCATGGAATTCAATGTATTAACTTTTGAACCATCAATTTGTACAGTGCGGCTAATCACTTGCCAGGGTATCAAGCCGCTAGGTTCTTGCAGTGTTCAGTCAAATAGTCAGGTCTTGAGACCCTTTCTGAATTCCGGTAGGGCGGATGATGGACTGAGGTGAAGGGGAAGGTCATTCCTGGACTTGGCGGCGAGGTAGGAGAAGGATCGTCCTTCACTGTAGCTTCGGGGATGCGGGGAGTGTGTGCAAGGAATGCAGAGCATGGGTTACTGGAGGGTTGGTGAAAGTTCAGTCGATGGTTGATGTATGCTGGTCCTTGGTCTCGGAGGGCCTTGTAGGCATGTGTCAGCATCTTGAATTGGCACCTTTTCTGGATGGAGAACTTGTGGAAGTTCCTGAGGTGGAAGGTGATGTGGGTCTGTGTGAACAGGTCGAGGGTGAGTCCAGCAGCTGAGTTCTGTATTGTCTGGAGTCTCCTCAGTAGTTGGGTGGTGATTTCCGCATAGAGCACGTTGCTGTAGTCCAGCCGGCTGATGACTATTGACGGTTTTCCTGGTGCTAACCGGGAGCCATCTGAAGAGCATTCGGAGCATGCAGAGGGTGTGGGAGCAGGCGGAGGAGACTGCATTTATCTGGCATTTCATGGTGAAGGATAAACCTATATGGTGTGTTTGAGTTTTTTTAAACATGTGACCATCAGATTTCATGCAGACCTATGAAAACATATACCCTTCAGGAGCCTTATTGAGCTACCCTTATCCAGCACCAAAGAGCAGCAAGAACTTAGAATTAAAATGTGTTTTCTATAAAGTACCTATTGAAACCGAATTATCTCTCAGTGTTTTTTAAAACTCCCACTCAATGCAGTTCTGTTTATCCTCTTTAGTAGGATGAAATGCTGAGTTGTCCCTTGTATTTGAACCTGTCACCTCAAACGTGCATTTACCCGTATCAACAGACAGCCCACCAATTCAAAATCAATAGGTTTGGTAGATAAAAATTATTAAAGACCATCTGATTTAGTTGTTTGATGGTTTGTTTAGTTTCCAATAAACCAGGCTCATATGAATAAATGTATATAGTTTTTCATGTCTTTGTCCTCTTGCTATCAAGCTTGCCTCCCCATCTAGCCTGCTTTCAAAAAACATCTTTTAAATTGCTATTGCAGGTATCTAACTAGAAGAAAACATGTCCTGTCATAGATATTGTTTTTCAACCATCAGGAAAAGATATTTTAAATGTCCATCTGTTTTTTCCACCATTACGGATTACCTCATATTCAGTTATGCAAGAAGAGAGTGTAATTGAAGCTAAACATGTCCTTATGTACTCTTGCATTACGTATTGGAAAAGGAATATCTATAGCATATTTTCACAATCACTGCGTTAGTACTATTTTGCTTTAGAAGATGGCATCTGTTATCCTCATATTAATCTTATTTCACGGTCGGCATAATGGCACATAAAACAAGCCTTTCTGCTTCAGCTTTCGTATATCTTCAAGGCAAACAGCTAGCATATATATGGTTGAATCAGAGGAGTTCTAGCTATCAGCATTGTTAGACAAGGTCTGCATGGCAATGTACATATGTACATGAACTATGGTAAGTTCATAATGTTCAAAAAGTACCAGGACGATTTCTCGTTGGTTCTGCTTAATCCTCTCCAAAACAGGTACCATTATAGACCCTTACATTCCGAGGTTTTTCCACTCCAGTCCTGAGCCCTTTTTATGTTAATTGAAGCAGTTTGCGCTAAATCTTTTATATTTTTTTCACTATTTATATCCCGATCAAATTTGCAATCTTTTCTCCCACGTGGAGGAATCTTGAAAAACAACTGAAATGTAGTAAAATGTCGTTTTTTGTTTTAAATGGGAAAAATATGTTGTGAAAGAAAGCGCGTTTTAAATTTTTTTTTTTGTAAGAATGACATTATCGAAATGTTTGCTGTGCTAATATTGCGCTGCTCATAGCTTTCAGGAACAGGCAGCATTCTTAAAAGAAAACTATATCAGAGGTCTTACAGTGTTCTAATTAGAATTCAGTATTTTCAGTTTTAGCAGTTTCTATCTACTTGCAGTTTATGGGAGAAAGAGGCATAAAAACAATGAGCAAACTCGGAAAGATGTGCATTTCTGATGAGAAGACAAAGGGGCAGCTTTACATGCTCCATGCGCCGCATTTACGCTGCCGCTGCGTCACTTCTGTGATGCAGCGACAGTGTAAACCATGGGCCACGTTGCATCTTATTTACAACGTGACGCATCTAGGGAGATGCGTCACGTTGTAAAGCCCTGCGCCACATGACACCTGCGTTAGGTTTAGTGTGGGCGTTCCGGCTCAGGGTGGGCGTTTCGTTGCAGGAACGCCTCGTAAAAGTGACGCAGTGAAATCTACAAGATTTCACTGAGTCACTTTTACGTCCATAATGCGTCAAAACCCTGCGCTTGCTTGAAGCAGGCTTAAGGAGTGACGCAGCATGTTAGGAATAGCGCGCCACTGAGCAATGCTGGAGCCGCGTCGCGCTTGCGACATGACTCCAGCAATGCACCGCCCTTACGCCACAGGATGCGACACAAATTGCCCAATCCTTGAATCACGGTGCGCCGCATTGTAAATGTGACGCATTTGTGGTGGCGCAGGGAGGGAATTGCGTGTGGCATCTGTTCTGGCGCATCCCTGCTGATTTGCAGAGATGCGCCAGAACTCATAAATCTGCCCAAAAGTTCTGAAATCAACAAGGGGACATTGGTGCAGGTCGTTCTTAGCCTTCCCAAAGGTTGTTTGAAACTAGTCAAAGTAGAAAAAATGTAAATAGGTAATAGTGTTTTTTTCTGTACTTTTTACCCCAAAGACTCATCTAAAAAAGTAAGATGTCATAATGCTCGTCAAGCTCAGTCGCACACATATATTATGTGGATTTAAATGTCCATCTGTCTTTTCCACCATTATAGATTACTTCCACAAAACCATCAATGGAGCTGCAGCAATTCATAGGATAAAGTCTTATGAATGAAAAATAGATATGACAGAAAGTAATTCAATTTTCAATTGTGCTCTAGAATCTGAGTTTAGGAAAAGGGGTTAGTTGTAAAATTCTGAATATGGGGTTACCCACAATATCACATGATACAACTGGAATGTTGTTATAAAATGTGTTCTTTCATGCACAGTGACTTTACCTTCAGAAGCTAAAAATCAACGTTAAACACTTCTCTCAATTAAAACATTGCTTGAATGGGTGTGCCTTTCACCTACTCCAGAAGAAGCCCTAAAATGTGTACACATCAAATTTTCGCTATGAAAAATTACATATTAATGGGTAAATAAGGGATTTAGGGCCCGATGTAGGTACCAAATACCGGTCGGAAACGGCCGATTTCGGTCGTTTCCGACCGGTATCTGGCCTACTGAGATGTATGGGACCTTTTTTTGTCCGATTCGGTATTTTACTGATTCGGTAAAATTACCGAATCGCAAAAATACCGAATCGGTAATTTTACCGATTTTTTTAAATTTGGGATGTAGGTGGGACTACTTTCAGTCCCACAGGCCCTTCAGATTCGGTATTTTAACACCCAATCCAATTTGGTGTTAAAATACCGAATCCAGGTGTGCATGCACATGTGTGCATGCACACCTATGCCATGTGACAGACAGACATGCCCTTAGGGCATGTCTGTGTGCCACATGGCTCACATGCCTTTTTTTGGGGTGCTGGAGGGTGTCAAAGTGACACCCCCTGCACCCTTGCACAAATCGGTAATTACCGAATCGGTAATTACCGATTCGGTAATGCCCATTGATTCCTATGGGCTTCAAGGCCCATAAGAAGCAATGGGTGATACCGAATCGGTATTTACAGAATCGGTAAATACCGAATCTTACAGATTCGGTATTTACCGAATCTGAAATACCTACATCTCCCCCCCTCTAATGTACCACTTCATAAATACCGATTCGGTATGATTCGGTATTTATGAAGTGGTAAATGTAGATTTACCTACATCGGGCCCAAAGTCCCAGGCTCGGCCACCACCTAGGGAAACCTACCATACCCAGACATATATGAAAATTTAAACACCCAGGGGAGTCTACAGTGGTGTGTCTAGTGTGTTTCCTAAAACGTATCCTACCCAGAATGCTTTGCAAATCTTAAACTTTGGCCAAAATCACAGATTTCCCTTATATTTCTGCAATGGAAAGTCTGAGAATCCAAAGGAATCCACAACATTTCTACCACCCAATGTTCTCATACTTCTCACGATGAAAGCAGGACCCGACTTATGTGGGTGAGCCTCTCACTTGTAACAGGAAATACCCCTAGCTGTAACTTGGAGACATTACCATTTTTCTTAGAAATTAAATATTATTGGGGCTATAGAGAGCTGTGGGGTTACCCCCGGGGTCAACTGGCACCCAGGGATCCCGAGCATTTCTGAAAACTATGGAAAATGTTTACAAGCCCCTTGCACCGCCGGTGTGTCACTTTTTATATGGGGAAAAATGATGTACCAGCAGCGCAAGAGGCTTGTAAATAAGCCCTTAAATACCTGGTAAGTTCAGGGTCATGCAGCTTTCTTCTAAGCAAGTACATTTTCTTACCCAGAAGACCTTGCAAATGTTTAACTTTGGCTAAGATAGAATTTTCTCTCATTTTTGTGAAGGAATGGTTGTCAAATGTCCTCCAACACAGCATTCCCACATTTCTAGATATCAAAACAGTGCTCCACTTGCTTGGAGATTAATATGTTTTTATTACCTCGAATGCTCTGCAAGGTACCCTACTTCGGTGGGAGGGTACATGACCTCTACAGGAACAGGTCAACACTTGAAATATGTGATGTCAGTGCAGTGTCAATGTGGTCTTCATATGGTTAGATTTTGAGCCCACCCCTATGACGTGTGGCAGATCCACTCACACACTGGAAGGCACCCTTTTTATTGAGGGAAGTGTGAGAGCACTGGGTGGTAAGACTTTGGCCACTGGCTGAGATTTCTGTTATATGAACATGAGTAAACAAGTACTTTATGACTCATACTTTGACGTTTGCTGCACATACTTGGTAAGAAGATGTGCTGGTATACATTCATGCATCAACTCCCTTGATTCGTATGCGATTGTAGGCTTCAGAAATGCTCTAGTTTGGTAGGGTTACTTGGTCTCTCTCACTGTTAGGTAGATTGTCTATTGTGATTTGGTCCCCCTTGTGGAGGGCAGATTGGAATTGAAACCCTAACTGTCATCCTATCCAGGGAAAAGGAAGACTGTTAAATAAATTAGGGTATCTGGTGTAGCATAATGCTAGTGCTGCCCATCCTGTCTTCATTCTTATTAAAAAAAAAAAGAAATCTCCACTATTGAGTGTGCTTTCTACCCTTCCCCTGGGAAGGTAGATAGGTGTAAATTCTCCTATTTTCCTCCATGGAAACAGAAAGGCTGTTGGGGATTTTGGGCTGTGGAGTGTAGTATGATGCCAGGATAGTAAGCCATTATCTCATAGTATTTTTTTTTTTATTTAATAAAAAAATACTACCTATTCTGCTTTCTCTCCCCTGGGGACAGAAGATTAGGGTCAAATCTGCCCTCTTGGGGGAAGAAGGACTGTTAGGGCATTAGGGAAGGGGATGCTGCCTGATCCCTAGATGCGTTTGTCTCTATATAATTTTTTATTTTAAAAAGAAAAATATCTATCACTTCTATTCAATATTTCTGCAACCCCCTAAGAGGGCATTTCGGGGAGTAAATCATCATATGAATGTTTGTTCTATAGGGGTTAGCAGAGTAGCACCCAGTTCTTTTAAAATATACACATCCCTAGAACCTAGTTTGTTTTCTGCCCCTCTAGGAAGTCTAAATTTGGGATAAATATCACAAACTGCTCCCTGGGTAGGCTGGAGGGGGGACAAAAAGACTTGCATTTTAGGGATGTCATATGGCCAAATTCCAGAACAGACAGACACCCACTCCATTTTTTAAACCATAAAAACCCTTGTGTTTAGTGGGCTGTAGAGGTAGTTCTGAGGAATTGAATGTCACATCCAAATACACTAAGGGTCATATTTATCAGAATTTCATGCATCGCAACCCAGCAAGCAACCTTGCTGTGCTGCGTGAATGGGAGAGGGCAGAAATGTGGTGTATTTATCATTATTTGGTGCCTTCTTGCTCTCTACCTGCGCTGGCCCACAAACTGCTGCCTAGCGCCAATGCAGGCACCATTGCATCATGGTGCAAAGTGCCTGCTTATTTCTGGAATGTTATGTGCAGGAAGGAGCATCTTCTAAAACAAAAACATTCCTCTGACACTTTTTCCATCAGAGGAAGGACGGTTCACCACCCATTATATTTAGGGTGGACTGCGTAATTACTTTTTTTCATGTCTGCCACCACCAGGTAAAACCCAGCAGCAAGTTACAGGAAAAAACTTTAATTAACCCTACACCCTGGAAGAAAACTCCCAGGGTGTGGGGGGGCGCTAGAGGGCGCACTGCAGAATGGCTGACGTGTAAGTCGGCTCCGCCGGACGGGTGCGGAAAAAGCAATCCCTTTACCCCCAAAACTGCGTCTCCACCTGCCACAAAGGGAAAAATGGCAATCGGAAGGTGATGGCAATAACCTGCCGAAATTACAGCATTGTGGCAGGAAGCCTGAGGGAGAAATCGACAATTACCCTGATGAAGGTGAGCGGCGATTCAAGATGGCGGCGACCGCGACTCATCGCGCCGAGACATGCAGGAGCTAGCTGCCCCTAAAACACACTGTGGGCTGCGAAACCACCACCCCGATGGAGTGGAGCTGCTGCGCTGCCTGAGCCAAAGTCTTAAGTGCCCCAAACAAACGGTAACGGACCGGCGGAGGGGCTGCGTTCCACACTCAGCAAAATGGCGGTCGCGGTGAAACGCACGAGCGGCGGATCCGCGAACAGTACTGCAAGACTGCCGTGGCCCCGAGAGAATGCCCGAGAGATCGGCAGCACCTGGTGAGCGAGGTTGAAGGCTGAGCGGGGACGACTGGAGGAGAGGCAGATGGTGGAAGACTCAACGTACAGCGCCAACGTACGCCATTGAGAGATGAGCGCTGCGGGACACACACGCTGCGCGGTGGCTGCACCCCAGCGGGCTTAATATCAAGTCGGCAGTGAGGCGGTCACGCAGGGAAGGAGTGCTGTCACTTGGCAATTGATGGCGCGATTGGATCTATGCAGCACAACACCTTGCACAGCTGCTTATCACGACTTCCACCTGTAAGGAGAATCAGGGCAAAACAGTTGGCACAGAAACGGCGCAACAGACCCCATTGCGTGTGATGGCAGGATACTGCAACTGTCACAGGCACAGCTTCTGGTGACAAAATGAACAGTGAAAGGTCAAATGCATAGACCCGTGGCAGTGGGGGCGCAAGGCAATCTACAAAGGCGTAAGCGGACAGCAGCAGTGCCCACGGCCACGGCCAGTCCGGAACCACGAATAAGTAGTCCAACTGCGGCTCCCAGCGGCATGGGGAAACCTGATAAAAATCAATCGAAACTACCCTTCGAAACCAGGAAACAAACGCAAAAAACTGTGCCCACCACGGAAGCAGAAGGGGAACAAGAACTGGGAGGCAGTGCAAACATGGAATCGGTGCTACGTGCCATCCAGCAGAGCTTGCAGTAGATGAACACTAAGATGGACGCTGTCGTCCTGAGAGTGGACTCACTAACGGCAAAACTGGAAAACCACGAGGAGCGGCTGGTGGAAGCTGAACAACGGATCTCAACGGTCGAGGATCTCTCCAGGGACACAACGAAAACATGCGGAAACATTGAAAAGACCCTGGAAACACTGAAAGCGAAGGTGGAGGATCAAGAAGCTAGGTCTCGCCACAATAATGTGCGCATTTCGGGCCTGCCGGAGACGACCAACACTGGCAAGATGGAGACCTACGTGGAGGCAATGCTGAAAGACATATTCGGTGCGGGGAGCTTCTCGGAGGTTTTCCTGGTCGAGCGCGCACACCGCTCCTTGGCGCCCACCCCGAAACCGGGGGCCACCCCTAGAATGATCATTGCCCGCATCCTCAACTACAGGGACAGAGACACAATACTCAGACTTGCTAGAGAAAAAGGCACAGTCACGTATCAGGGAAATACCCTGGAGTTCTACCCTGACCACACCAAGGCGGTGCAAATGGCGCGGAAGGAATTTGCCTCAGTCAAAAAGAAACTCAGGGACATGGGAGTCGGATATGCAATGCTCTACCCCGCGAAACTCAAAATTCTTACGGAGGGCAAACCGGTGATTCTCCCGACGGTGCAAGCTGCACAGGAATATGTCAAGAAACTAGGCAAGCGCCGCAAGGAGCGAGACAGGGAAGACAGAATGAGCGACAACGACTGACGACCTTAATGGCGGACTAACGCGAGCTATTTAGCTGTTGGAATTCAACCGGCAATGCTTCGTGGATACCGCGGCTCATGGTGTGCAATGGAATGTTTGGTGCTGGGACATGTGGACGGCGGTCTGCTTTAGACACGACGAGTGCCAGCACGAATGTTGAACAGTGAGTAGCTATCGCACTCTTTGCTGCAGGATAGCTGTACGTGACACATGGGAAGCAATACTCGGGGTGCATAGACTACGAACTACTGGGCCAGCACCACCGCACTCCAGAACTCTGTAGGACCCTTCATTGGTGAGACAACGTGGGTATAATGGAGCCCTCTGCCGCGCATTACTCAAGACATAGATAAACCGTTAATGGGGGAGGTGCTAGGTCACCGTATGTGTAACATGATGGGATGGAAAGGGACAGACTTTGTTAACTATGCAACTGAATTACGCACCCGTCCACATCCACTATGTGGATGGAGATGTGTGCTCCTGGCAACACCCCCGTGCGGGTGTACCCCAATACAAGTTCTGACACTGGTTTGAAGTTTCTAAGGGAATGGCCTTGGCAAAGTTTGGGTGCTGAAGTGGGAGGGGGGAGGGAAGGGGAGTTGGGGAATGTTCGAGTATATGCACTGTGTCTGAGAGGCATTGCGACTTCATTCATTGCTTGTACTGATGCTGATATGACTACACTCCTTACCAGAGGACTAAGGCACACACGTAGCCGAGAGCTGCAAACCCCGTATATCAGACGCTCTGTTAGGCGCTAACGCACAGTCTCATCAACCAGACACACAGAAATGACACGTCCTAGTACGCTGAACTTTATCACGTGGAACATACGAGGGCTAGGGAACCCAAAAAAGATACGACACATGTTTGCGTACTTAGATAGAACTAATGTGGATGTGGCCTTCCTACAAGAAACACATCTGGCACCCAATAGCACGTCGAAGCTGGGGAGTAGGTGGGCAGAGTCGATCACTAGCTCAAACTACTCAACTTTTTCAAGGGGCGTCAGTATTCTGATAAAGAAGGGGACCCACTTTCAGATTACAGACACACGCAAAGACACGGAGGGCAGGTACGTGGTGGTGGTGGGAAAGGTGAGACAACAGCAGATTGCTTTGGTAAATGTTTATGGCCCGAATATAGATGACCCCACCTTCAACAAAACTTTGTGGCACACACTAGCAGATATAAGAGTAGATATTATATTGTGGGGAGGAGATTTCAACGTCACGCTTAAAGATGGGCTTGACAGAACGCTGCATACACTGGAACCACATGTAAAGGCAAGGGCGGTGCTGCTAGACGCGATGACTGACTTGCACCTGGTTGACATGTGGAGGATATCACACCCTGGAGAGCACATAGCGACACACATCAATTCGGCTAATAGTAGCTGGTCCAGGTTGGACTTCTGGTTAGGCACACAGGATACATTAACATGGGTGGGGGACATTAAGCACCTCCCCAGAACACTATCGGACCATAGCCCTGTGCTCTTAAAGCTGCAAATCCCGCATTATGTATCGCCACCTTATGTGTGGAGATTTAACGCACAAGCCCTGACAGATCCGCTGTATGTTGACACAGTACTGAAAGCGATCACAGACTATTTTGAGCTAAACTCACCCACAACGGAGGACCCTTGCCTCCTGTGGGAAGCTTTTAAAGCAACTATACGAGGTGTATGCATAAGCACAACTTCTGGTATTCTGAGGGACATACGCCAACAATTACAGAGGCGGGAGGAGGCAAAAAAAGAGCTGGAAAAGCGATACACACAGACGGGGGATGCTGCTCTGTTGGGGGATATAAGGGCCATCTTGACAGAACACCACAAATTTGCTGCAGATGAACTAAAATATATCTTCAAACGGACGACTGCCAGAAGGTACGGTGAGGGAGGTAGACCGGGCAGGGCACTGGCTGAAAAAATCTGTACGGGCAGGGCACCACAACACGTCGAGGCCATACAAACTACGACAGGCGAACGAACACACGATATGAAGAACATCATGGGAGAGTTCATGGGCACATATGGGGCACTGTATGAGGCACGACCACTCATACCGCAAGAGGTCCTGTTGGCCTATATGGCGGATGTGGAAATAGCGTGGTTGGCTGACGGGCATAGGGAGTACCTGGCGCGACCTATTACAGCACAGGAGGTAGTAGACACCATTAAACGACTTCCCAATGGCAAGGCCCCGATGCCGGACGGTTTTGTGATCGAATTTTACAAAGCATTCGCGGACATACTTGCACCGCATCTCATAAGGCTATATGAAGCCTCACACGAGGCGCAGACACTACCGGCCTCGATGAGGGAGGCGCTCCTCCTTGCCATACTGAAACCTGGCAAGGATGGGGAACAATGCGACTCTTATCGCCCTCTCTCGCTAATAAATGTGGACACCAAAATACTGCTGAGTATACTGGCGGACAGATTGAAACCACTTATGCCGCTGTTGATCAGGCCTGACCAGTCTGGGTTCATCCCAGACAGATCAACCACACATAACACCCGAACCCTGTTCGTGCTGGCGCACTACCTGGCCCTGGACATAAAAGCAGTGGCGGTCCTACTGGACGCAGCCAAAGCTTTTGATACAATTGACTGGCCCTTCCTCCATGCGGTACTGATACGAATGGGTTTTCCGCCATTATTTACAGGCTGGATTACGATGCTATACACGAACTTAACAGAGCGAATTCGAATAAATAAACATCTCTCGGACCCAATAGCAATTGGACGCGGCACCAGGCAGGGATGTCCGCTCTCGCCTATGCTGTTTGCCCTTATACTCGAGCCATTGGCATGTAAGATCAGACAACATCATCACTATTCGGCCATTCAGCTCCCAACACGACCCATACACATATCTTTATACGCTGATGACATGGTCCTATATGTAAAAAACCCTGACCAACATCTCAACCCGCTACTGCGGAAATGTATTAAATTTGGCCAGTATTCAGGGCGGCAGATTAATTGGTCCAAATCCCTCGTGCTGGCATTAACAGATGGTACCAAGCCTACTGCACTGGACTATCCTCTGGAGTGGCAGGACGAGCCAACTAGATACCTAGGTATATGGTTCCATAGGGACCCGGAATTGGTTATCCGCACTAATTACGGGAGAGCTATATCCTCACTGGAAGACAAAATCAAGAGGTGGGTTCAGTTGCCGCTGTCCTTGGCTGATAGGCTCGCTATAGTGAATATGGTGCTGCTACCTAAATTTCTGTATCTGTTTAACAACATACCTATTAAACCCCCAGCGGAGGTGTTCCGTAATATAAAATCGCTTATACTGTCATTAATATGGGCGGGTAAACAGGCCAGGTTAGATTTACAAACAATGACCCTGCATACGCTAAAGGAGGGTTTAAGGTTCCAGATATTTACCTATATTATCTCTGCGCTCAGGCGCAATTCGCGCATTACTGGTTCCATGAGATACCATTCCTGACACACGTAGCGGTGGAAAAGGGTGATGCGGATCCAATCCCACTGACAAGTATTTTGCCCCATAACAGACCCAGATTACATGCTCATGACATCAACCCGGTAAATGCCACAATTGAAGCATGGCGATTACTAGGCAAGGCAGCGCGAAGCATGCCACTTTACGCACCAGCACTCCCACTGGCTCACCATCCAGCCATATCTGTAACTCAGGAGCAAGTCGGAATGGACCTACTACAACATGCTGGCATAGATAGATTGGGCGATCTATACAAGGACGGGAAGTTTGGACGCTACACGCACTGAACTACATTCAAAATCCGACATTGCTCTTTAGTTTCAACTACTATAGACTACAGAGGGCAATGAAAGAATACTACCCGACATTCCCGGACGAGCCTCAGGCACTAGCCCCTTTGCAACTAGTTCTCACCACACCCTCGGCCTCACACTTGGTGTCTAGACTCTACAACAGTGCGCAGACACATATAGGGGGTAACACTGCACGGGCCCGGGAAAAATGGTGCACAGCGCTAGATGATACCCTCACAGAAGTGGAATGGGAGACATCCTGTATACTGACGGGAATGCTGACACCAAATGGCAATCTAAGACTGATTCACTATAAATACTTGTATCAAGTGTATCACACGCCTCACAGATTACTCAGGTACGGCTTGAGGGATAACTCCAACTGCGTAAGGTGTGGGCAGGATGATGCGGACTTTATGCACTTAGCGTGGCACTGTAACTTGGTAGCGCAGTATTGGGTGCAAGTGATAAAGGCCGTTAACGACATGCTGGGGGCGACGCTGCCATATACGGCCAAAATCTGTTTGCTAGGACTGGTGCCGCAGCTGAAAGCGCAGAGGCGGAGACTGTGTGTGATTGCCCTGCTAATGGCGAAAAGGAGAGTATCACTGCACTGGAGCAGTAAAATGAAACCTAGGGTGAAAAGTTGGTTGGAGGACTTGGCATATTGCTGTGACACACTAGCCACATACAAGGAGGAGCTGCCAGCGGGCTCGCGCCCCAGAGACTATTGGGCGCCCTTTAGACAATACCTGGTAACGATTGCTGCGGACCGGGACACGCAAACAGAGCTGAATTGACACTGACCTCTTGTTGGAAAGGGGGGTTTACTCGGCGAAGTGATGGAGGGGGTAGAATGCTGTGATGCAGTGCTTTAAGTTTTTTAGGGGTTGTGTTGAATTGTTCCTCTAAGTTACGGAGGTTGCAAATATAATGAACAAAATGTAAGACAATAAGCGCCACTGTACCAGTGTACCACATTGTCTCATTACAAACTTGATAACCAAGGCATGGACACGCCGCCGGACCTACGGTTGTCGGCTGATGGGCCGTGTATGAACAGCGATATGATTAATGACACCAACAAAATGTTGAGCCGGCCTCATCAGGTTGTAGGCGATGTAAATGTATATTAACTCTGTGACAATGTGAAATAAAAGTCTTACACCAAAAAACAAAAAAAAAAAAACTCCCAGGGTGTGGGGATGTAGAAAGCTGGCTCTGTATTCCGTATACCAAAGTAAGGTATGGTGTGCACAGAGTCCAGGTGATCCTCCAAAGGTATAGTCGAGTTTAAATTAGATAATCACTAAAAGCTCTCTTTGTGGTAGTGTGGGCGAGCAGTTATCAGGAGGGTGTGTTAAGCATTTATTCCATTCACTCAATCAAGGACTGATTACACACACTCAGTGGCAGAATCCAGACCAATTAGTAGGCATAAAAATGTATACTTATGTTTTATTTTTAGAACCAAGCAGGACTTGGTACAGGTGGGTAAAATGTACTTGTAATTGTAAAACTTTACAAAGTAATGCATTTGGGAATGGATTTGCAATCGTTACAGGTTTGTATATACTATGAAAATTGTTTAAATTACGTAGAAATTACGTTTGATTACTTTATTTGTCCTTTTAGATTACATCGACTACTCTGAGTGATAAGCCTAGATTTCACCCCGTAGATCCTACAATACAAAGTAAGTAAGACGTTTTCAAATTTAAGATACAGCTACTTTTTTCATATAAAATACAGGTTAACACAGACATTTTTAGGAACAGAAAACTCGTAACATTGGTTCCGATGGGAAAAAGAGGGTTAACGGTTTACAGGTAAGTAAACGACTTGCGAATATGACTGTCAGGGGTTAGCACTAAGGTTCCCCAAGGTCCAGTTAGGCACTCAAATTGCACCACCAGCGGCACAGGGATGGCCGGGTGCAGAGTGCAGGGGACCAATGTTAGTTAAAGGGGCTAAGGGGGACTTCGATCAGGGACTGCTCACAAGCAGGTCACTGGGCTGTGGGAGCAAAACTCCTGCAGTAATGATTAGCACTGCAGCAGCCAACAATCAGCACAGGAGCTGCACTACCAGCGGCATGAAGGCGGCCGGATGCAGTGTGCCAAGGAGACATTGGGCGCCCTGTGGATTTCAGTGAAGTTCTCCGATTCAGAACAATTGCTGCAGGCTCAGTCAGGGAGGCTTCCTGGAGACAACCACTGACTGGAGAGGTAAGTTGGGTTCTTGGAAGATGCCTGTGCACCGTTGGTTGGGCCACCCAAAGCTGTGGGACATCAGCTGGAGCTGTGTCTGTTGGCGTTGGATCTTTTTCCAGCTCAGGTCGCGGTTGAGGTGATCCTTCAGGTTGAAGCTGCAGTCATCGGCTGGAAGCTTGAGGGAGGTCAGGGATCACCAGATCCCAGGTCAGGATCATTGAGAAGACCTCCTCGTGGTGTAGGGACACACAAATTTGGACCATGGGCATCAGGTGCAGAGTGATGCAGAGCTGCAGAGCCGCCTGGATTCGGATTCTGTGTTGGAAGCCTTTGCTGAGCAAATCCAGTGCTCACAGGAGGCAGAGTAATTAAATCAAGTACAGGGCAGGGTCTCCATGCACTGGGGGGCTACTGGACATGCTGAGGTTTCCATTATAGTCAGGTCAGAGTCGGGACAGGCCTGTAGGTTTGGGGCCAACGCAGCTGGTGTCCTCTTCTTCCAGGGTCAGCACATTTATTTGGTCCTTCTTCTTTCTTCCTTAATTCTTAAGAGGCAAGGCTCAGGGCCACTCCTAAATACTAAATGTAGGGGCATTTACAGGGGTGGGCAGGTCGGGACATATGGGTCCCATCCCTGGGGTGAGTACACCCCCATTATACCATCCTCCAGTGGGAGGGTGGCATGAGCTTCTTCCTAATTGACTGGGTTCTCTCATCTACAAGATGGAGGGGACTGAGATGTGTGCTTCACCTCGCCTCCCCCGCCTGAGGGGTGGGGTTGGGAAAGGTGTGAACACCTCTCCTCCACTGATTTTCCCACCCATAGTGGGGCCAGAACCGGTGGGAACCAGTTGCTGGGGGCAGCAAAAGGCAGGAACAGATTACAAAGGCAGCAGGCCTTTAAAGCTTCCCCTTCATGGACCCAGCCCATCCTGGGGGAGGAGGCATGACACCTCTGCCCAAGATGGGCTTTGTTTCTGGAACCAGAGAGCAGATATGCTCTACGCAGGGGTCCAGAACCTGTTTGGTTGTGGCAAATGGCTGGCAGCCATTCAGGAACGACACCGGGGCAGGTAGTTTTCCAGAGGGCATCTCTAAGATGCCCTCTGAGTGCCTTTTACATGAAATGTCAAACTGACATCAGTGTGGGTTTAATGTGCTGAGAAGTTTGCAACCAAACTTCCCAGTTTTCAGTAAAATCTTTATGGAGCTGTGGAGTTCGTAATGACCAACTCCCAGATCATATAGTCTTTATGGCTTTACTGCACTTGCAATGTCTAAGAGTGGACTTGGGCACTGTGGGGGTACAGTGCTCATGCAACTGTACCCTCCCCTGTGGTCTAGTGCACCCTGCTAGAGGGGTGGCTTACCTAGGTCACAGGCAGTCGATTTCAGGCATGGCACACAGAGATGTGTGCCATGTCGACTCTTCACTTTTCTCTGAACCAAAACATGCACCCTGCAATGGCATTATGTGGGTGTTAAGGTACAGGGCCTCTAAGTGTGGCACCATAGGTGCTGCGGGCCTTAGATGCCTTCCCCTGTCAGAGTGCCTTTGGTATACATGGTACCTTCTACAAAGGGCTTACCTGTGGCAAGAGATATGGCAATTGTGGAAAGTTCAGCTTTGGGAAAGAACAAAGGCCATGGAACATGAATGGCAGGGGCCCTGGGCACATGAAGTCAAAATATATCAGATATCAGGCAAAAGGTGGAAGGTAACCATGCAAAAATGGGCACTTTCCTGCAGGGGGTCATTTGTTTTTTGTTTTTCAAAAGCAAGTACAGGCTTCAAGAGTTTTTTTTTAAAACAACTTTAAAAGTTTAGTGAACAGTTGTCAAAACTGACGGTGGCTGTCCACCAAATTTTAATACATTACAAAGAATGGCAGTTTGTATGTATTGAGATGACCATGTGACTAGTGGTCAGCTCTAAATTTGACAGACAGTAGTCTCAGGGTGTCATAAGTAATATCCTCGGCCACTTGAAGAGACTGCACTTTACCTGCCAAACTGTAAATCAGATCCTTAGCCTTCATTTGAGCATCCAATTCCACAAGCCTTTCCAACCCATCATTAACTTCAGTATACTGGTAAATTTGATTGATGTTAGATTGTATCCTTTTCCTCAGGTTTATAATTTCTATAAGAAAAGCATATATTTTTCCCTCCAAACTTACTAAAAGGTGAAAGGCATTCAACCCTAAAGACAACCAAAGCACTGCGAAGTAGGATGTAATGTTATGTGTATTTGCATAGCGCACCACTCACTTGAAATGGTATTCTGGCATTCTATCACACTTGTATTACAGTACTTGATGTCTATTGGGATAAAATGGGGATTGTTTACAACACCTGCAGAGAATACAAAACTAAAACAGCCACACACAGCCTTTAGGCCTCTATGTCCTATATGCTACAATTGCATGCCAAATGCAGCCAGTCACTACAATCCTCTAAAAGCAAAGGTAAAAGATTCCAGTAGAAAGTATCATCATATGCTTTATATACCCTTGGAAGATGACTCATCATTCATTCAGAGGCTCAAATTACACCCCTGCTGGCATAGTAAAACTCTCTTGGTCCTTCCTCAAGAGATAGTGCTAAAAAGATCACTAAGAATATGATGTAGTGGGCTGAAGCAAAGCTGATGTCTCTATGTATTTTGTATTGTAGTACTTTCAAGATTTCTTTGACTTTTTAATAACATGTTGTATTACAGACAGCTAAAAAGGGGGCTCCAGATTAATCTCCAGGACACTAAGGACCAATTTCCTGAGGCAATTTTAATTCCGTGTATGTGAGGACCCAAGTATACATTTCAGTTTCACAATTTACACATAAATGTCATGGCCTGATTCACAATGGTAAACTTACACTTTTGTGTAAATTTACGATTGTTTGCTATTGCTATTCAGAAAGGTATTTTACTGCATGGGTCTTTACGACCTACAGATCGCTGCACATAAAAAGATAGGACAGTCATAAAGACGCAACTCGTGTAATACCTTTCTGAATAACAAACAATTGCAAACTTACACAAAAGCGTATGTTTACCTTTGTGAATCAGGCCTCTAGTGTGTTATGTTATGTTGTGGTGTGTTGTGTTGTGTTGGGCTGTGTTGTGTGGTGTTATGTTATGTTATGTTATGTCATGTAATATTTTAACACTGGTTGAGTATAAGAGCCCCAAACAGTTTGTAGAGTCACAACCCCGGAATGCCAGGAAAGCCATTGGCACCTTGGTAGATGATCTTTAGGAAGTGTAATCTTGATACAATCTGAGATAAAAGTATGAGTGCATCATATCTATGAGTAGTCAGCACTCAAATGTGTTTTGTGCCCTTAATATACTAAAAGTTAAAGATGTAGTATCTCATGTATACAGTGCTCCATGTATAACAGTTGCAGCTTTTATGATGTGTGTTTAAGTTGTGATTAATAGGGAAATTTACTGTACTGTTTTATTAATGAATAGGAGAAATTTATAGAAGGTTTACTGTGAAACAAATTAAACGAAATGTACAAAGTAATGGTTAGGAGATCCAGGTATGACACAATATTATGCTCATTTGAGAGATTTTTATTAATAATCCTTAATAGATTTAACATTATTTGTGTGTTATGAGATTTCATTTATGGTGCAGTTGCATTTGATGCGCATAGTTGTAACCTAGTGCACTTGCTAAAGCTTGCTGTTATTTTAAGGCATAACATGTATTTTGGTTTAACTTGATATGCAGTTTCATTCCAGCCTAACATTATGTTTCAGTGCAAGCATGCTTTGCAATCTCTCTTTTGTTTGTGTTTAGCCTTTGCTATAGAATGTTTTGTCTCATTTTGTTTCCACCACAGGTGTGGATAAGCCTCATTAGTTAGAATAAAGGAGTTTGTCTTAATTGATAGCAAAGCATGAGAAGAAGTAGTCGGCTGAGGAAATCCTGGTAAGAAAAGAGGGGAGGAGTTCTCATGGGAGCGGATAGGAATGATCAAGGACACAAGAAGATTACAACTCTTTGATATGGGAAAGGTGGTGAAAGTATCCAGTCGTGTCAGAGCTATGGAAATTCACCAACTAATAAGTCAAGTGAGAGTGTCAACCGATAATATGTGCTGTGCTTAGAGAGGGAGAGAAAGTCTATCTTAGGTTTTCACGGAGAGTACACCGATGCCTCTACTTGAGTTTCTTTATGCTGCTTGACCATTTGCTGAAGTACTTCTACTGAAGACTCTGACAGCGGACACCTTTGTTTTCTTCCTTTGCTTACCTTTATCGGATTCCTTTAAAATAAGGATGCCACTTAAGAAGAGTGTCGGGAGAGATAAGTTGCTCATGCTTCTCAAGGAGAACAGCCCAATGACATTTGGACTAGTTCTGCCATTTCTGTATTTCTATATGATTATATTAAGATTGAGTTACATTGAGCTACTTCTCATTCTATAACTAAACTTTACAAAATTCAAATTAAGTGTTGAGTGAATTCCTGTTTGGCCTCATTTATTGCCCTTTAACCCCTTCAGTGCTGCGTGAATTCCTCTGCGGTGCTGAAGGTTCTAAAGAACCTATGGACTCATGACGGAACGGTTCCGTCATGAGCACAGGCCAACCGAAGCTCATGACGGAACCGTTCCGTCATGAGCACCGAAGGGGTTAATGGTGTTTTAATCTCACTCTCGAAGTAACTGCTGGTTTGGCCCCAAGCTCTCACAATCTATATAGTCCACCCAGAAGCCGTGACGGTACAGCCCAGTGAAAAATCTACTGCACACCCTATGTCAATGGTCTACGAGGTCTACCCAGAAGTGGTGAAGAATGTGACCAGGCAAATCTATTGATGGACATTAGTAGAGGAACAATTGTTGGGGAAAAAAACTACAGCTCCCAAGAGGGGGTCTCTGAGTTTCACCCAAAAGCAGTGATGGTATACATAAGGAAGTAGATTGTGATCCACTTTAGAATGTCTATGGAGGCCACCTCGACATGGCGAAAGAGGTGGGAAGGCAAGAGAAAGAAAGGGAAGCCCCAGAAATAATTGAATGCTGCAACATAATTTGTCTGGTTTCCCAGGAGAATCCATGCTACATTTCATGATTGATCAGGTTTTAGGCATTTCAACCAAGCAGCTGAATTGACTATAATTTACACAGTCAGCCCATTGTGCTCTCAGACTTGATACATTGAGGTGAGAGGAAGGAAAGTCCTGGGTTGTCTAATATGTAAGCCAACCAACTATTTGAAAATGGCTGTGCAGGGCAGCAGAATTATGGTATGTGTCATAGCGGCCTTGCCCTGAGGCATCAGAAGTGAATGGACAGTTGTGAAGGGTTGTCTGGAGTGGGAATGAGGCTCAATTTCATGCCTGAAAATATAAAAGCCATCTTTTATTGCCTTTGATCCACCATCTGGGTTCCAGTATTTCCTTACTTAGATGAGCAGGGTGTTCCAGAGTATGGTGACTTGGAGAGAGAAGGAATAGCTTCAGAGTTCAATTTTATTAAAACAATGCATTATGATTTGCATAACTGAGTTGGTGTGAAGGCTGCATATTGAGTTTGAAATTGTTTTTGGAGCTATCTACTGCTGAATTCTTTGAATGGTCGGCGTGCTAAGCACAGTGTCTTGAAGGGAATTTAGCAAAAAATTCGAAGGGTTGTGATAATATTTTATGATGCAAATATAGCTTGGCTCCAGAGTTTTGTATCATCTGTAATTTATTACGGAAGAAGCTTAGTGCTCCAAGGGAATTTTCATTCCATGCAGTCCTGCTGCCTATTTTATCTCAAAGTGAATCTTCAGAAGTTAAATCTACTTGAACAGAGTTAGAACACCAGAGACATTTTAACAAATATAAGTAAAATGTTACTAGAAGATGTGTGCCTGTAGACTTAATAACCACAGGTCTTGATTCACAATCAGCATCCATGGCCGAAATAGTACCACATGACCACTGAAGCAGTGCTGTCAGTTTCAGTCCAATTCACCATGGATAATAAAGCAACTGGTGTACATCCACCTTTCTTAGGGATTGGCTGTCTTGTACCACGTGGGTGTGGTGATGTGGGCTGCTGATGGCAGGGGGCTTTCACCCCCATAAACACTTCATCAACTGGAGTAAAAGGGCAATTGAAACATCTACTGTCAAAGAAAATGTATTATAGACCCAAATGGGCCCCATGACCAAGATACAGAAATCATAACGGTTCATTGAACTTCCCTCATACTTTTGAGCCCCCAGACCCACAGAGCCTGAAACACCAATGATAGCCACGCCCAGTGGCTATACTACTTACATCTGAATCATTCAGGTGTAAGTTTGAAAGGCATTGCACACATGTCTGAATAAAGTTACGTTTGAAGTGCGCAGGTGTACATAATCTTAACTGTATTTTCCTGATCACCTCTGCTAAACTCCCCTAGGAAAAGCTACGTCATTGCCCAAGGTGCCACTTAAGAATGTCGGAAATCTGCTGCCAAAGTGGCTTCGCAAAAAACGCGAAAGTATGTCAAGCAGAGACTTGAACGTTTCCAGTGTGCATGTGTGACTCGGGCCCTTCAATATTATACTATTAATAATATAGATAGTTTAATTTATACATCCTTTCTGGTTTAGTGTTATACTGCTCACTCAGCGAGGCGAGAAAAAAACTCCATTGACAAAAGACATGATAAAATGATGAACTAATAACCAAATGCAATAAATCAAAGGTGCACGTTGCGTGTGGATGAAAACGGTGACATCTTACAGATCCCTTTTCTCATTAAAATACAGTTTGGGCATTTGGCTATTTTGATTTACATAAACACAATTGATTAAATCCAATTTTTACAACAAAAACAGATTAAAATAATAATTACGGAAAAATTAAATAAGAGTTACATGGAAGCAGAGATAGCACATCACTGTTTACGATGGAGACTAACGACATCACGGGGGGCAGGGGGGGTGGGGTGGGGGGGGGGTGGGCAGGGGTCGCCCAGAGTAGTATCATTTCCTCATGATGTGTGGATTCAGGTGCGTGGGTATCGTCTTTCGATGGAGATTTCAGGCCATCGGTATCCCTGCAGCTAAACCTTATCCTGCCAACTCGAAATGAGTGGCTACATTGGGATGGATGGCACAGGGAATGATCAGGGAACCAAGGCACTCGGCACTGAAAGGACGTTTTCTAATTGGCAGCTAGGTGCGGTGGGTGTTTGGTAGCTGCAGATGTTGCTCTGAGCCATAGTAGTATCCCAGTAGCCATTAGATTTCTACACACTTCTTTTTTTCTGAAATAATCTTGAAGTAATATAATTGAAATTGAAATTGAAATAATCTTCTGGGCAGCTGGGGTAACCAGCTTATTGTGGAAGTTCCACTTTTCTCCAGACTTGTGGGAGAATGACTATATCCTTCTTTCTGAGCACAGTAAAATAAACACGTGCTCTGCTCCAATTATATTACTTCAACAAATTCAGAAAAAATCAATTTCCTGAAGAAGGGCTTAATTCTCCATAAGCCAGAGAGAGCTGTAGCAGGGCCTGATGTCCCCACACATCAGTCTTCTGTGGGCCACTGCATACCATGCACTGAGCACATGACTGATGGGAAATGATGAATGTGTTTTACACATGCCCTCATCGATTAACAGTACCTCTGTGTCAATAATCTCCAGCCTTTGTGACAGGACAAAGAATTACATATATCTAGGTGTGCATCGGCATACATCATCAGTGTGGTGTGTGCTGCATGCAATGCGCTTTGTGCTGGCCTCTCTAAGAAAGAAGGGTCAGCGCATATTGTAAAGTCTCCCGGTTACAAGGGCATTAGTCTGTCATGGACTGTTGAAGTTGTTTACAGCCTCCAGCAGTCACATCAATTCCAATGGGCAACATGCTGGTTCCGTTAGAAAGGCCTGTGCAGTACATGTATCTTGCTGCCAAGTGAGGCCTCTAGATTTATTGATGCAGACTGTCTCAACCCATCTTCTAAGTCTATACATTCAGACGTACATTTATCATTATTTCATGCAGCTCAGCAAGCCACCTTGCTGCGCTGCGTGAAAGGGCCGGAATGCACCGAATTTACCATGATACAGCACATTGCTGTCCTTTCCTTGCACTGGTGTACAATGTGCTGCCTAGCTCCAATGCAGGTAGCCTTGAGCCATGGTGTAAGGGGGACTGCATCGCAGACAGGATTATTTTTTGTGCAAGAAGGGGCACCTTCCTGCACAAACACGATCCTCCCTCCCACATCCCCTCATATGGAAGCCGCGCAGCGGTGAAAGGAGCGACCTATTACCCTACTCACAGGCAGGTCGGTCCCCACGCTGCTGCGCGGCTCTGCCTGCATTGTTTTTGCCTAATCTTGTATTTTTCCCCTGTGCCTAGCTTGCTTTCTTGCCCAGACTTGTTCTTATTCCCCTGTGCCTGTACTTGCTTTCTTGCCCAGACTTGTTTTTATTCCCCTGTGTCTGTACTTGGTTTCTTGCCCAGACTTGTTTTTATTCCCCTGTGCCTGTACTTGCTTTCTTGCCCTGACTTGTTTTTATTCCCCTGTGCCTGTACTTGCTTTCTTGCCCAGACTTGTTTTTATACCCCTGTGCCTAACTTGCTTTCTTGCCCAGACTTGTTTTTATTTCTCTGTGCCTGTACTTATTTTCTTGCCTAACCTTGTTTTTCCTTCCTGCGCCCAGTTCTCCCGCGGCCCCCGCCCGTTTTTCCCGCTGCGGCATCCCTGCGGCCCCGCCCACCTGCAATCCCATTCACCGCCCCTCTCCCGCATCCCAGCTGCTCTTCCCTCCCACATCCCCTCATATAGAAGACACTACGTGGCCGCGTAGCGGGCGCGCTCAGCGGGCACGCTCAGCGGGCGCGCTCGGCGGGCACACTCAGTGGGCGCGCCGCTGGCGCGCCTCTGGCGCACCTAAGGCAAGCCCTTATGTGCCCGTCCTTGCCTGGACCGCGCCCAGCGCCAGAACCCATGGCCCCCGCGCCCCCACCGCACCCGACCCAGACTCAGCTACGACGCCGACTCCCTCCACGCTCTCAACACCGGCCGAGACCAACGCTGCAACCAGGCCGCCCCGAAATACAACCAAGGACCCTTCTCCTGCCGCAGCTGCAGATTCACCTGCAACAGAACCATCAAACCACCAAGAACCAGACCCAACCACCTCCGCTAATTACTCCTCAACACCTGCTCCGCACGCAAACATTCCATCGAGCTCTGGGACCTGCTCGATACCACAGGCCCGGACGTAGCCTTCCTGACCGAAACGTGGTGGAACGACTCCTCTGCACCAGACATCGCCGTGGCCATCCCAGACGAATACAAGATCACCCGCAGGGACCGTGCCAACGGCATCGGAGGAGGAATAGCCATTGTCCACAAGTCCACCCTCAAGGTCACCACCCACGCAGACGACTCCCTCAACACCGCCGAACACCTGCACTTCCGGATCCACACAGACCCCAACACCATCCTCAGAGGAACTCTCATCTACAGACCCCCCGGACCCCGGGCCCGCTTCAGCAACTCCATCGACGACCTCCCCAGGACCCACGCACTCGCCTCCACTGACTACATCCTCCTCGGGGACCTGAACTTCCTCCTCGAGAACAACAACGACGCCAACTCCTCCACGCTGATCGACAACCTCATCAACCTCGGCCTCAGACAACTTGTCACCGCGCCCACCCACGCCGCCGGCCGCACAATGAACGCCATCTTCTCCACAAGCACCCACGTCACCTTCGACCACACCACCGAACCCCACTGGACCGACCACCGCTGCATTCACTTCACCTTCAAAAAAACCAACCACGCACCATCGCACCCAACAGCTGTCTCGCCCCTGCTGGAGCAAAGTCACCGAAGATCAGCTGATCACCACCCTCTCCCAGAACCCACCCACCGACCCCACCAACCCAGACGCCGCAGCCCGCAACCTCAGACAGTGGATCAACGACTGTGCCAACCCCCTCGCCCCACTGAAGAAACCCTCCAACAACCACGCCAGCAAGAGAGCCACCTGGTTCACCGATGAGCTCCTGGCCTCCAAGCACGCACGCCGGAAACTGGAGAAGAAATGGCTCCACGAACGCACACCAGACAACCACGCAACCCTCAAGGACTCCACCCGCAGACACCACCACCTCATCACATCAGCCAAGAGATCCTCCTTCAAAAACCGCCGGATAAAAACGCACAGGACAGAAAAGAGCTCTTCCGCATCGTAAAAGAACTCTCCAACCCCAGCGCCAACACCAACGACATCCCGCCCTCACAGGAACTGTGTGACTCACTGGCCATCTTCTTCCACCGCAAGATCGCCGACATCCACGAAAGCTTCAACACCACGACTGGCCCGACCACGCCAGACTCCACCCCTCTCCCGAACACCAACAGCACCAACCGCCTGACCTCCTGGTCCAATGTCAGCGACGACGAGACACTCAAGGTCATGAACTCCATCCACTCAGGATCACCGACAGACCAGTCCCCACACCACATATTCAACAAGGCAGACGCAGCCATCGCACCCCAACTACGGAAGATCATCAACATCTCCTTCGAAACAGCGACATTCCCGGAAAGCTGGAAGCACGCCGAAATCAATGCCCTCCTCAAAAAGCCCAAGGCGGACCTCAAGAACTTCCGGCCCATCTCCCTGCTCCCGTTCCCGGTGAAGGTCATCGAGAAAATCGTAAACATGCAACTGACCCACCACCTCGAAGTCAACAACATCCTGGACCCGTCCCAATCCGGTTTCAGACGAAACCACAGCACCAAGACAGCCCTCATCGCCGCCACAGACGACAACAGGTGGCAATTAGACAACCGCGAAACATCTGCCCTCATCCTCCTGGACCTCTCCGCGGCCTTCGACACAGTCTGCCATCGCACTCTAAAAACACTCCTCCAAGAAGCCGGTATCCAAGAGAAGGCCCTCGACTGGACCACATCCTTCCTCTGCGACAGATCCCAGACCGTTCGCCTCCCACCTTTCCGATCCGAAGCCACCAACATCATCTGCGGCGTCCCCCAGGGTTCCTCCCTCAGCCCGACGCTGTTCAACATCTAAATGGCCATCCTCGCACAAGTGGCCCGCCACCACAACCTCAACATCATCTCCTACCCCGACGACACTCAGCTCATCCTCTCCCTCACCAAGGACCCACGCACCGCCAAAACCAACATCCATGATGGAATGAAGGCCATCGCAGACTGGATGAGGAGCAGCCGTCTGAAACTGAACTTGGACAAGACGGAGGTCCTCATCCTCGGACCCAACCCCTCAGCCATGGACGATTCCTGCAGTCCAACCACTCCTGGGACAGCGCCGACACCCACCGACCATGCATACAATCTTGGATTCATCCTCCACTCCTCCCTCTCCATGTCCAAACAGGTCAACGCCGTCTCCTCCTCCTGCTACAACACCCTCCGCATGCTCAGCAGGATCTACATGTGAATCCTGACTGAAACAAGAAGAATGGTGACACAGGTCCTCGTCAGCAGCAGGCTGGACTACGGCAATGCACTCTACGCCGGAATCGCAGCCAAACACATACGACGACTACAGCGCATCCAAAATGCCTCCGCCCGACTTATCATCAACGTCCCCCACGCAGCCACATCACCCCCCCACCTGAGAAACCTACACTGGCTCCCCGTCGACAAGAGGATCACCTTCAAACTCCTGACCCACGCACACAAAGCACTCCACAACGCCAGACCAGCCTACCTGAACAGCAGACTCAGCTTCCACACCCCGACCTACCAGCTCCGCTCCACCAGCCTCGCCCTCGCCGCCGTCCCCTGCATCCAACGAACAACCACAGGCGGCAGATCCTTCTACTACCTCGCCGCCAAGGCCTGGAACACCCTTCCTACCCACCTACGGTAGACCGAAGACCTGCTCGCCTTCAGAAAACTCCTCAAGACCTGGCTCTTCGAACAGTAGCGAAGCCCCCCCCCCACCTCAGCGCCTTGAGACCCTCACGGGTAAATAGCGCGCTCTACAAATAGATTGATTGATTGATTGATTGAGGCATTTTCTTCTTTCGATGTGTGCTGCAGAATGTGGTACATGTATAAAGAAGAAACAAGTGAAACAAGGAGAAATAAAGATATTTCTCCTTATTACACCTCACCTGAGGAAGAGCAGCAATTTGACACATTTACCGTCTACTAGTAATTGTAAATCTAGGAATGTGGCTAAATCCAAGGGTGGCTACATGGGAACACCCACGCTGCATCCATGGCACTCCTCCCTGGGGCAAAGCAACATTGCGCTACTCTAGATTTATCAAGCCACACTAGCCACGCAAGGTGGCCTTACATGGCTTGATATCTGCCCCTCAATCACTTTGTCTAAACTAGTGGTTCCTCATCTTTTAGCCTCAACAATATAGAAAACGAAGGATCGGTTTGTTGTTCATGATGTGCAGGCATGTTTTTCCTGGGTCACTGTACTCAAGCTTACAGCCACTATTCCTGTATCTCCTACACTTTCTCTTAGCAAAGAGGACACAAGAATTCGCCATGTTGTTAGATAATCGAAGCAGCGATACTGAACCTGTGTGCCTGAAAGTTTTCTATACCATTTACTAATTCACCACTAATCCTCTTGGGGATCTGGAGTAGTGTGCTACATGCTGAAAAAGCGCTTCAACACCTCCTCAGAGGTTGTAAGCACTATATAAATGCAATTACAATTACCCACATGATACACATGATCCTGCACTACACCACAGCACAAAACTAAAACTAGTTATTATTTTTGCTGTTGCACGTTGGCTCTCACAAGAGTTTGAATGATGCGCCGAAATCAAACAGGAAAATCAATGTATTATGAAAAAAGTGCAACGCTATGGGTCTCCTTTTTAAATTGTGACAACGTCTGAAATGATGTTTTACTCGTTTACGAACCTCTGCTTGGCTCATTTGCATAGATTCATTGCAGAACCTCTCAATCCTTAAAAGCATGCGTATCAATTGGTAGTTTACATCATAACCTGAGTGTTTTGACCCTGTGTCCTGCCACGGCATGAGCCAATCTCAGGAATTAATTTGAACCAGTGGTTGCAGCTAGTGCCCACGGGCGCTCCTTTTTAGCGATCTGGAAATATTTTTGATCATAGGACTTTGACCGAGAACATGAGAGAGAGAGAAGTGCAGCAAAGAGGAAAAGAGGAGGGAAAGAAAAAAGGCAAAAACAGTCATAAAGGAAGACAGTGGCGATAAAACAGAGCACGACCCTTCCTGCACATAAACAATAAAAAAAATGATGTTTTGCAACTTCCATGTGGGCTGCATTACCTTTCAAAACACCATGAATGATTGTTTATGTGCAGGAAGGGAAACAATCATTTCCCCAACACAGACACCCTTGCACTGGTGCTAGGCAGCTGAACTCAGCGCCAGAGCTAGGGGAAACGCTGGGGTGCATGGCATTCTTTGGAATACGGTGCATCCCTGCTTTTTCAGAATGGAGAAGTGAGGCGTTAGCAATGTTTGTTTAACGCCACGCTACTCCATTCTGTTGTAAATATTCCCCTCAGTCAGTAAGTAGTGTTGAAAATCACCCACTATGCAGACAAATTGCACTCATGACGTCTGCTCAAAGGAAAGCTTTTGTTCGTTTTCCTTCATTTGTCAAATACTCACAGTTGAAAACAACCCGAACTGCAGCGGTTTGTAGAATATACAAAGGTCTCAACACTCGATTTTTGGCCGTTGCGTTTTAAAATAAAAAATAAATTAGAAGCAATGCAATCACTGTTTGCTCTGTGGCATCAAATGTTCAGTTAAACGTATGAAAAGCCCAAAAAGTGATCAATGTTGACGTTTTGCTGTATACCTGCTAAGTAAAAAAACATCTGTTGATTTATAGCCCTACAAAACTATGAGACATGTTTATGAGCCAGTTCTCGGGAATATTTCATTACATTTAAAGAATGAGACATGGTTTACAGATTGAGCAAATATCAATTAAAAAGTTATGAATCAATAAAAAGGGATGGGGAAAAGGTTAAAAAAAACACGGTTCAACAAAGCTAGTAGATTTAGCTTTGCATATTGCATACACACAGACGGACAAGGCATTATGGCAAACATGCAATCTTACAGCATGCACGCAAACTAGCCACTTACAGACGTCTAGGAGATATTCAACACCTCTGTGTATAGTCCAAATCACACATTGGCACCAATGCACCCTGACCTACAGTGATACATTTCTCTGCACAGCATTCAGCTTTTTTACTACTCATATGCTTTTTACAATGCATGCTATCACCACACACTGCTTAGCTACGTAAAAAAAAAACTATTTGTGGGGGGAGACCCCCACATCCCCCAACTTACCTTAAATGTGTGGTAAAGGCATGCATTGTAAAGACATGCATGTGGCAAAAACACACATGTAAAAAAATGTGTGGTAAAAGCACAGCGTGGTAAAAACCTCGTTGTAAAGGCTGTTTCCCATGCGGAAGGTCGTGAAACAGTGAACCACAGCAGGGCCGGACTGGGGACACAAACCAGCCCTGGCAATTCTGCTGGATCGTCCCTGAAAATGGGGGGGGGGGGCGTTGAGGGGGGGTGGGTGCTAGCGAGAAGCAGCGCTGCTTCCACTTCTGCACTGCTGACTTTTGCTAAAGGGGCCAATTTTGCAGAACTGCTACAAATCCAGCCCCAAGGAACAAAACCTGCCTCCACTGCTTGAAAACCGGCTCCCACTCTTCCAGTCCGGACCTGAACCACAGTGTAGGAGGGGGCACAGTGTTTTGTAGTTCAGGGGGTTGAGAGTCATGTATCATAAGCAAGGCCACACTGGGAACCAAAACCGGCCCTGGCAAAGTGCTCGGCCGCCCCCCCCCCCCCCCCCCCACCCCCCCCGCCGACCTCTTTACTGGGGCTGGTTTTCGGCCGATTTTGTTACAGGGCCGATTTTGCAGCTATGCTGCAAAAACAGCCTGTAACAAAAACAAGTTTTTTCACAGGGGAAACCCAATAAACCCTTGTAGGCTTGGGCAGTTTATGGTTCAAAACATCAGGTGCTACAAGGGACTTATTTCAAAGACATTGACTGTTAGTCGGCGAGTGGTATCTCTATTTCACACTCTTAAGTATCCTTAGGATATCTAATTTGTTTCAAACACAGCATAAATGCATGGAAGGTACAGATAAAAATAGAGCTAGAGAAGGAAGGTTTGTTCTGAAATAAATCTTTACTTAATAAAAATGACAAGGGATGTAAACATAAATCAATTCGAGCAAAAAAGGTCATGAACAAAGAAAGATAAAGAATTTTTTCTGTGGTTCATAACCAAATATATCAACTCCAAATAGTTAAAGCAAACAACCCAGATTAAACAATAAAACGTGGTTGTAAGTTGGCGTCTAATGACAGCGATGGAGGAGATGATAGTAAGATGTCGACGTTTCGGTCTTTATTGTGTTCATCGATAAGACCATCATCAGGACGATGTTGTGTTTGAATGCTGAAAACAACTCCCTAAGAGTATTAAGGGGGGCCGCGTTAAGGTATTTCAGCGGTCTATGAAGCTGTCTATGGGAAGAACAAATCTCACACCAAGGTGGATGCTGGCCCACGTTTTTTCAAACGTGTTTGATGGTCCAGGCCGAATAGTGCGCTGTTCTATTTCAGAATTGCCTCTAGTAACACGGAAAAAGTCACCCTCATCGAGACGAACCGAGGGTGACTTTTTCCGTGTTACTAGAGGCAATTCTGAAATAGAACAGCGCACTATTCGGCCTGGACCATCAAACACGTTTGAAAAAACGTGGGCCAGTAAAAACCGAAACGTCGACATCTTACTATCAGTTGATATATTTGGTTATGAACCACAGAAAAAATTCTTTATCTTTCTTTGTTCATGACCTTTTTTGCTCGAATTGATTTATGTTTATATCCCTTGTCATTTTTATTAAGTAAAGATTTATTTCAGAACAAACCTTCCTTCTCTAGCTCTATTTTTATCTGTACCTTCCATGCATTTATGCTGTGTTTGAAACAAATTAGATATCCTAAGGATACTTAAGAGTGTGAAATAGAGATACCACTCGCCGACTAACAGTCAATGTCTTTGAAATAAGTCCCTTGTAGCACCTGATGTTGTAACAAAAACAGCCCCCAAGGGCTCAAAACCGGCCCCCACCCTTGCAGCGCACCGGGAAATTGCCCGGTGCCTGCAACGGCCAGTCCGGGCCTGACCATAAGGCAGGAATTAGCGTACGGATCAGTGGAACACTAGTGATGCATCACTGTAGAACGGGGGAAATGAACTTCAGAGAATCACTGAATGATGCACATTTGTGGTCTACAGAGTGATGAAAGCATCAGTTGAAGAGTTGTCTAAGCAATGGATGTTGTGAATGAGATGGGCTCAGTGTATTATATGACTCAGGGAACCACTAGTGTATTATTATTCTTCATGAGTTCAGGGCTGCATGCCATAGGGTTCGCAGAATACTACTGAACAAGGGGCGCATCATGATCTACAATGGGACGCATGGTACTATATTGGGCCCTTTGATAGAAAAAAAATAGGGGCAGAGATACTCATCTCTTCATGAGTGTATTTTTACACCTGTTCATGAGTGTATTTTTACACCCTTACTATTTGTAAACATTTGAAATTGAATTGAAATTCAATTATAAAGCACTTACGTCTCCTTACTTTACACAAGTGTCACTGGAAAGATGACACTCGTGCAGACTTCCAAGCTTACTTCTTGAAATGTCACATGGCATCTCTTCTGTGGTCCTATTCTGCCTATGCAAAGTTCGACGGCATAGAATACTATGCATAGGGAGTGGACACATTTTTGTCTTTTTATAGACAAGAACATCCTTCCGTATGGAGAATGCCCTCAATGTGGACCTGATTCATTTTAATTCCCAACCTGAAAAGGGAGTTGCTCTACCTCTGGTTGGCGTAACTTTACAACAACTTCCTTGTTTAGAAAAGCATCAGTTAATGGTTTAAGAACAGTGATAAATGTAGGTTTGGGGCGTTTCCAAATTTCCTTGGCAACCCATGCCTCACAATGCTCCCTTCTGAACTTGTGACTGGGATTTTTGACTGGATTTCTTAACACTTGTGGAAGAGAACATATCACAAAGGATTTTTTTTAAATTATGTCTGATGAATCACTGTATTATCAGGTGCTGTGTTTTTAAGGATTTGTTTTTCCGAAATAAACATAAACATCAACCTCTTACAAATGGAAGATTAAAAGTAGCAGAGTTAAAAAAAAAAAAACGTTTGGCTTATACTGTTTCTACCTGGGACGGACTGGGTTAATTACTTGGCGATGTAGGTATTGTCACTGTCAACTGAGTATGTGTAACCTTGCACTGTTACGGGATGTCTTTTCTCACGAAAATAATAAAAAAGAGCTATAAAATAAACTTTTGGAATTATTCCTTTATAAGGTTTTTGATTGAGTATTAAAGATGGGCAGGATGCCCTTTGTGGGGTTTTGTAATCAAAATGATCTTGTTTTAGGCTCCCTTGTACACAGGTAACATTCAGTGGTAAATATACAAACGTGCATAACTCACTTATTAGACAATGTGTTCACCCCAAGAGAAGAAATGTCATGTAATCGACCTTAAGCCAGTCCTCTGTTGTTGGCCATGGTAAATGCAACACAAGAAGGGACAGAATGCAATGTATTTTTGGTGTGAGGTGTCATATATGACCTGAGACACTTATCAAGTACATACATGAATGAAAATATTAATATGTATGTGTGTGTGTGTGTGTTTGTGTGTGTGTGTATATATATATATATATATATATATATATATATATATATATATATATATATATATACAGAGAGAGAGAGAGGGGGAGGGAGAGGGAGACAGAGAGAGAGAGAATAGAGAATCCTGTGGTGAGACGGAATCTGGTGGATTTATATATGTTCTATATTATAATTTAGGCTCCCAGTTGTATGCTATTTATTTTTGTGACATTTCTACAATCCCTAAATCCTTGATGTCAATATGGAGTGATGTGTAGTAAATCAAACACACCACTAACTGAGATGATGATACATGAAGAGAGTTTACTGTCCTAACAATAGCAAGCATGTATTTTTTGTTGTCGTTGTTATAAAATGACTGTCAATCTTGACAAGTAAAGTTTGGCATCCTAACATCTATAAATGCACTAGCACTTTTACCATTACTGATGATGTTCAACCAATACCTCTTGGACAGCTTCGCGATCAAATGTGTATTTCCACTGAGGTGGAGAACAGTGTAGTATTTTAATTTATAGCACTTTAGTGTTAATGTCAATATTCAGAGCACTAGCACTTCAATATTAAAAAATAGGAGATATATTAATTGTATAGGATGTTTTAAACAGGAAATACAGGCAGCCAACAGTGGTTCCATCATGGGCAATATATAAAGCACTTGCACTTTATAAGAAAATATGATTTATATTGCAAAGATGAATTGAGTTATGTGGTGTATATATATTAGTAGCATGTTGTCGTGTACAAGCAATAGCAATTGCACTTTACAATAATCAAGTGATTGTTCACATATAACTATCCAAGCAACTAAAAATCACATCATATGTATTAAATTAATGTCTCAGAATTTAATTTTATATACCAATATAATTCAATTTCGAAAGCAAATGTAATTTACCTGTACTTATGTAACCATATATATACATTCACAAGAGCTTGTATCAACAGTCTGTCATCTATATCTCTGAACATTGCATTATGGTTTTAGGCACGAGAGGGTGTTGTTCACTATTTAAATGATGAACATGGGGTGGCACGGCATGTGATCAAGACTGAGTTTTTACAGTCGTAACATGTCATGTCAGGCATTGGCCTGAGGCAGACTGTGAGTCATACATTTTAAATAAAGCACTTCATCACAGCAACATTCTACCTTTTATGGTATGTACCTGGAAGGTCCCATAGGACGGTGGACCAGGAACGTTTTGGTATATATATATATATATATATATATATATATATATATATATATATATATATATATATATATATATATATATATATATATATATATATATATATATATATATATATATACATATATATATATATATATATATATATATACATGTGTGTGTGTGTGTGTGTGTGTGTATCTATAGATATATTTATAGATATATTTATAATAAACAATGTATCTGCTGTTGGATTTGTGGATCGACATGCTCTCTAACTTTTCGGTGTTTATATTCTGAGCAGAAAGGTGCCTTAAATTATTCCTTGAATTGTTGGGATTTACCCTGCTCCTCTCAAACTATTTCCAAAGACAGAGAGGGGCAGATTTATGAAGGCCTTGCGCCGCCGTTGCGTCATTTTTAACATGGGAAAAAGTGACGCACCGGCCGCGCAAGTCCTTCATAAATTTGCCCCAGAGTGCTTTGTAAATCAGGCAGCCACCTCAGGTGCAATAAATCTACTGCATGCGTTGAACCATCCCCATGGAGATAGGCAGATTTATTAAAACTATGTCCTGGTACAAAGTCACACAAAATGATGCAAGCCTATGTATGCAATGTTTTGATAAAAGTATTTACTTTCCAACATAAATACTATTTTGTGCTGAAAAATAGCCCTAAAAGTAAAACAAATAATGCTTTGTGCTACTTTGCATCAAGAGGATATATCGTGGATGGGTACATGGGCATTTCCATGCCACTACCCATGGTTTTGGGTGCAAAGCCCCATTTACTAAAATTGCAACATATGGCTTTGCGACAAAAACACGTCTTTTTGAGGCAGGTGCTACATAGGGGAAGTCTTTTAAGTTCCTCCCAGTTTTTCCCACATTGCATGTGTGCTGCACAATACAGTACACAACCAATGTGGGAAAAGTTCAAACGTTTGTCTAAGCATTTTATTTGGTAGTTGGGGGATACCTATCTATTCTAGCTATCATTTACACTATGGTCCCTAGGTTTGTGCATGTTGCATCGCAGACTCTTTGTGAGTCACCACTGGGGAAAAAGAACAGCAGCGTCTCATCTTAGTTGATATGTCTTGGTTCTGCTCTTTCCTTCCAGCTCATTAAAGTACAGCAGCTTTGGTTGCTCTTCTGCCTTTCGCTACTTTTTGATAGCTTTGCCCCAAAATTTCTCTCTAAATTGTACACCAATAAAATTAGATTTTTTTGGGTACATATTTTGTGTAGAAGCTAAACTCCATTCCTGATGCATGATTCTGGCCTCTCAACCAATCATAAAATCACAAAATGCAAATTAGCAATTCAACCTCTTTCATCACATCCAATTATCTTAATTTTGCATAAAAATATGATTGCTACTTTGCAACTTTCATAAATCCAAACCTAAAAATACCTTTTATTTACCTTTCGAAGGTTCTTAAAAAAACAAGACCAAGCATAAACCATTCCATGGAAGCTGCAATTTCATTTGCAGTATTTTGTAAAAAGGAGGTGACAACAGATCAGTCAGTCATAATTGTAAAATGTATAGTGTTTGCTTGGTAGCAACTGCCATTCATACAAATACTTTTATAGGAGATTTATGTTTTTTCGCGCTACAGTGGGAGGATGCGTGTGAGCTGTTACCTTATGTCGCTAGGCTACTGCTGCTGGCTACGAGGTTTCCATAAATTTGGATTTACCACTACCCTTTTCTTTTGCACTGCTCTTTGGTGAAATGGGTGAAGACCCTTTGGAATTAACACAGCAGAACTATGGCCGGTGAGTCCATCTTCAAATCACTTTTAAAATAGCAACAGGTAGAACTACTATACCAGCAAAAATGTAGAAACACTTTGCATTGTTCAATGTTCAAAATACAACATTTATTTTTCTATTTTTCTGCAGTGAAAGGAGCCATCTGCTCACATTTTTTAAAAGAAGCCCATGAATGGAATACGGAACTGTACACAGGTATGTAAATACATTAACAAATATAAACAGTACACATTGAGCATGAGAAAAATTAGCGAAAGTGATGGAATTACATAAAACATTTAGATTTTTCAGTAAGTCACCAGTGAACAATAATACATAGCGCCTTATTTATCTTTGAGTGGCTGTTAAGGCCCTGCAGTCAGTAGGTGCCATCTCATATCTCAAAATATAATTTTTCGATTTCTAAAAGAGAAAGTACATGCATAATTCGGTCCAATAGTAGGTGTTTTTTTTTGTAAAATCATTTTTCTTTGCATTTCTTATAGTGTACGTTACAATAATTATAACTGCTTCGGAGACAAACGTCATACCTTTTATACATCATATAGTTATTTAGGCCCGGGCATTAGAACATGGCCTGTACAACATTCCCTTAAACATTGCCGCCAGTTTGAGGAGACGTGTGGGTATGAAGCGTGTGCCTATGGGTGGGTGTCTATTGTATATACTGTGAGCAGAGCGTAAGCTCCCAACGCTCGCCCTATGATTCTTTGTTTTCTGGGTTGTAGATAACGAGATGAACTCTTCAAACTTGGGAGATAGAACTGGGGTACACTGTGTTTGAATTGGTGCTGCGTGGTAGGAGCCGATGATCTAAATTCAGCGGAACCGGGTTGAGGACTGTGTGTGCACACCAGGGTAGACAGGGATACTGTGTTGGGGGTGGTGCCTGCGTTGTAGGTCTTTGGCGTCGAGCCCCGTCCCGCTGGGTATCTACTCTGCTGAGGGACTGCAGTGGGTAGTCTTGTGGTGTGCAGTTGCTGCGGGGGAGCAAATACTCTGTGACAATGGTCGATTTTGTGTTTGAAGAAATGGAGTAGGATAGCCCATGGCTTGAGCACCTCCTCCTCTGCAGTGCCCCATTTGTTGACCGCCTCAGCACAAGCCGCTAGCGGGGGTCAAGCAGGCGCCCTCCAGTGCATTGCTATGCATCTTTTAGCCAAAAGGAGCGCCAATGATGCCCGTGACTGTGAGAAGGGTGGCATGAATTCTGGTCCAAAAGGCAAGGAGCGGTGGGAAGTTCGGGCATCTGGGACATGTGAAGGATGAGTCTGGATAGTAGTGTTGGAGTTTCTCGGGATTCACGTAGGCGTGGTGCAAGATATGGAGTTGCATGTTTTTAAAGCAATAGTTGCGGGACACTTTTTTAGGAAACTCCAGCGCCCGTTTCCACTCTTTGTCATGGAGTGGTCGCTGGAACTCAGCCTCCCATTTCTCTCAAAAAGAGGTGCAAGGGTAATCAGGTGCAGTGCCCGCACTGCTTTGTATAGTCATGTGACCAGATGGCGCCCTAGGCCCATGTGCAGCAGTGTGTGTATTACTGGGTGTGTGGGGGGGCTCCATGTCTATAGTATGCCACATCCTATGGCAGTCTTCCAGCAGTTGCTGATGCAAGAGGAATTGTCCCCTGGTGAGATCCATGTCGGCCACCAGTGATGCCAACATCTGCAGTTGCCCGTTTATGTATAAGGAGCCTACTTCTGTGACCGAGTGCTCAGTTCACTCTCACAGCGCTCGCTGTGTGTTGTAGTGTGTGACCCCTGGGGAACCCCGCCAGTGGCAGGAGGGGGAATACATGGGTGCTTCGCAGTGCATTCTATGCACACGGGTTAGGCAAGCGAGTGCCACTGTTACCTGGAAGGGACATTCTCGTATGGGTGCTGCCCCTGACAACAGCATGCAGATTTTGGCTGTGATCGGGATGGGCCTGGCGTTTGTGGCCGTTTCCCCCAATGCACGGGCTGCTGTCGATCTCGACACCCATTGAAGCTGGGCCGCGAGAAAATACGTCTCAAAGGAAGAGGCCCCTAACCCTTCCTGATCCATGGGTAGCTGCAGCTTAGCAAGGGCAATGTGCCGGCATCCTAAGCCTCAGATAAGGGTGCCGAGTAGGGTATCCATCTCCCGGAAGAAGGAGCGTGGGGGAACCACTGGGAGGTTTGCGAAATAGTATAGTAATCTCGGTACTAATATCATCTTGGCAACTGCGATTTTGCAGATGACAGCTAGAGGGCAATCTTTCCAGAAGTGCACGGAGGATCGGATACCAGCAGGTGGAATGAGTATAGCCGTGTATGTGGGTGTTTAGATTGCCAGGCATCTGTCAGGGACCAGTGAGCCGACCATACTGCAAAGCGATTAGCTTGCACTACAATTGGAGAGGTCGGGTGGGGGGGGGATATGATCTATCTAAAGATGTGTTTTGAACACAATAGTAGTCTCCTCCTAGGATCTATGGTGCTTGGGTATGCATGCTCAGAAGGAGGGAGAGCATGTCCCAGAATTTACACTGATCCATGTTAGGTGTGCAAATGCTCCCTAAAAGTACCGGCTGGCCATCCCGTAGACCTTGCATAAGGGCATAACGTCCCTCAGGGTCAATTGTCCGAGACAGTTCCTGGATGGGCATCCCAGGACGGACCCAGATAAGGGTCCCCCGAGCACAGGTTGAATATGTGGTAGCGCAAAAAATGCCACGCCATTGCTTGCGCAGTTTTGCCAATTCCCCTATGGTGAGGTGGGTCTCATGTAACAGAGCGATCTGCGCCTGCTGGTGCTTTATGTAGGCGTATATGGTGCATGCTGTATGCATGCCTCTCACATTAAGCGTGAGGGTGGTGATGGCACCTGCGTGTGCCATTGGGAAGGGGGGGGTGTTGAGGAGAGGGGTGCAGTGAAGCCGGCCTCCGAGGAGTGACCGGCCTTACCCCTCCCAAACGCCTACGTTGGCATGGTGTAGCTGCAGCCCGCTGATGTTGCAGACATGTTGACAAGGTGTAATGCGGTATGGAAACACGGGGAGGAATAACTGGGGTAGGGGAAAAGCCTAAATGCTGGGGACCTATTACTACAGGCAATACGTCCAAACTGACCCTCATATAAGAAAAGAGCGTGAATCGAATGTGGGGTGGCACCAGATGCCTGTGAGGTGGAACTCAGTAAGAGCATTTGTATAATCATTGCGCTCCATCTGGCCTGTAGTAGAGATGTGTGAATGCTGTGCTGGTGGTGCAGGAATACTCACACCGTGAGTTGTGTCATAGTTATGTAGGCCTGGGAACCCGAACCCCACTTACATGGTCTACTGAAGTCCAATTCAAATCAGAGTATCAGCAGTCTGTGGTGTGACCAGGGGCGGAGTCACCGAGTCCACTCTAGATTGCATAATCTCACTGTCGACTTCGCCATCAGATGAGTAGAGGTGTGTGTGAACCACGGTCTATGTCAATTGCAGGGCAGAAGGGCCGGAGCTCCGCCGCAGTCTGCAGGGCTTTGTGACGTTCTCGTATGATTTCTTCCAGCTTGGGCAATCCAAAGGAGCGGGACAGTGCCTGCTGTGTCCCCTGTTCTGTTTCACTGCCATGAGCGACGTCTTCTGGAGCGCTGTGTTTTTGGGCGCCGATCGTGTGTGGCCTTTGTGTTAGGGCGCTGTGTGCAATGTTGATCCGCCCAATCATAGACCTCCTCCACAACCGTGAAGAATATGGTGGAGCCTTATTGCATAATTTTTAGATGCGCCAGGAACAGCAGGGAATATTGTATGTTCTCTGCCCGCAGGCAACTCTTCACCTCCAGGAACGCCAATTTCTGTTGTTGTACAGTCTGGGAAAATCAGTCAACCTGTGACGGGCACACCCAGGTGCCTGTCACACTGTGCATGGCTAGTAAGGGGGGACCCATGGATACCCCCAGGGGCACGATTGGGAAGGCTTCATGTGCAGTGGGGCCCACTACGCCCCCCAAAGTCTGATTCCGACTGCCGATTCAAGTTGGATGGCAAAATTCGAAAAGACTGTCCAAAAATAGGTCATTCGGAAATGAGGCCCGTAGAGACATACGATTCTCCTCCGTACACCTTGGTAATTCCAAATGCTGTCAGGCTTGGATTGAAACCCTAAGGAGATAGGTCTATGAAAATGATGGTTGAGGCTAGACCCTTTTTCAAATATGCAACACACAATTGCCAAAACCACACCTACTTAAACCTAGCTTCCCTTGACTCTCATCAGGGCTTTTATTCTTTGTGTCTGAAAGATTCAAAGAAAAAAGCGTTTTGTTTACTACTAGCTACCATACTGCAGTTGCAACTGACTACTGGTTTTTTTTTTAAAAAAGGGGGGGAATTTTGTTTTACATACCAAGCTCTTGGGGCAAAGGAGAAGGCTTGTGGGTCTTGTTGTGAATTTCTGGGGCGCCGTGGGAATCAATCATTATGTATGGTCAGGCAATCTGATCTAAAAAATGTGGGGTCGGATTAGTTGAAACAGCCCATCATTTGCAATTCTGTCTAAAAAGAGGAAAAAGAGAAAAAAGGGAAAAAGAGGGGGCCGCTTTCGCCTACCTTCCTTGCTGTTATTTCTCGTGCCGCCTGCCGCCATGATGACTGGAGAGATCTTGTCATCTATAATGTGTCTAAAGGGAACATATTGCAAGCGTAATAAGAAACCGTCTCTCGTACTCATTTATTGTGCAGAGCGCTTGAAAGGGAATGTCAAAGCCTACCTTTTCGCTGGCCTCGTTTTCCATAAATTCGAAGTATTTTAGGCGCTTGGAATCCTGTCGGATAAAAGAACGCTATATTACACTGCGGAAAGATTAATGGCTAGACAGGACGGGCCCCTTATGCCTCAGGCGTTACCTTCTCTAATTCAGCGTCCTGCAATACTGAATACACTGCGATCTTCAATCAAGATGGCCGTCAGGTGTCTGAGGTTGATTTATTCACATATTTCCCCAGTGCATTATGGACTGTGTAGTTTTGCAGATGAGCGGGGGAATGGAAACGAGTGCCCGGATTTCAGCAAAGGAACTTTTCATGTGTGTCATTGTTTGAAGAAGGTACACTCAAACTTTGTGTTAAAGAATTGGCACCTTTTGGAGGGCCTTGATTGCCCTTTTCCCAAACCGATTTTCGCTTACAAAAAGAATCAGAGCATTGGGCAACAATTGATTAGGGCTGATATTGCAGTACCCAAGCCAAAAAGTGACTTGCTGTCACAATGGCATTTGAAATCCATCGAGGGCCACCACAAGTGTGGTATCTGTGTCGCATGCCCAAATACCATAGAAGGCAAAGAATTTAGCCATCTAGGAGTGAAATGGACACACACAGAGTTTTCTTATTGCCGGACCAAAAATATGGTCTATGCAATAGTGTGCCCCTGCAGCAAGATATATGTTGGCAAAACCTGCCAGCAGATTAACCACAGAATTAGCCAGCACCCGTCCCGGATTAAAAAGAGAGTGATATCAGCTCCCATGGTCGAGCACTTCTTGGAAAAGGGACATGATGAGCATGGCTTCAAGTGGTCCATCCTATTCACAGTGAATTTCACAAATCGATGCCTTGACGTTGAACGCATTCTGCTCCAAAAGGAGGCTTATCTAATCCTCAAATTCAATAGCGTGCACACCGGGCTCAATAATCTTTCAGAGGTAGCCCGCCTGTAAATGTTGAACTATGTATTAGTTTCTGGAGTGACTTTGCCTTCAGGGTGACGTGCCTGGTCGGGCCAGTGGGCCCTGTTCCTCTAATTCTACAAATTAGCAATATCCCCTGAGGGGCGCCTCGGCCTGTGGGCGACCGTACTATTTTTAGTGGGTCTTCGCACCTCCTCATTCCATGATGCAAAATTTACATCTGACAAAGAGGTGTAGAGAGCGTGTGACTAGAGAAATCTTGCCACATAAACATGCCTCTGGCATTCCAATAACTGTCCACAGCAGCACATTTCTGCGGTACAAAGTTTGAGTGTACCTTCTTCAAACAATGACACACATGAAAAGTTCCTTTGCTGAAATCCGGGCACTCGTTTCCATTCCCCCGCTCATCTGCAAAACTACACAGTCCATAATGCACCTGGGCCGTATTTGAATAAATCAACCTGAGACACCTGACGGCCATCTTGATTGAAGATCGCAGTGCATCCAGTATCGGAGGACGCGGAAATAGAGAAGGTAACGCCTGAGGCATAAGGGGCCCGCCCTGTCTAGCCATTAATCTTTCCGCAGTGTAATATAGCATTCTTTTATCCGACAGGATTCCGAGCGCCTTAAATAATTCGAATTTATGGAAAACAAGGCCAGCGAAAAGGTAGGCATTGGCATTCCCTTTCAAGAGCTCTGCACAATAAATGAGCACAAGAGACGGTTTCTTATTATTACGCTTGCAATATATTCCCTTTAGACACATTATAGATGACAAGATCTCTCCAGTCATCACGCCGGCAGGCGGCACGAGAAATAACAGGAAGGAAGGTAGGCGAAAGCGCCCCCCTCTTTTTCCCTTTTTTCCCTTTTTCCTCTTTTTAGACAGAATTGCAAATGATGGGCTGTTTCAACTAATCTGACCCCACATTTTTTATATGAGATTGCCTGACCATTCATAACGATTGATTCCCACGGCGCCCCAGAGATTCACAACAAGACCCACAAGCCTTCTCCTTTGCCACAAGAGCTTGGTATGTAAAACAAAATCCCCCCCCCTTTTTTTAAAAAAACCAGTAGTCAGTTGCAACTGCAGTATGGTAGCTAGTAGTAAACAAAATGCTTTTTTCTTTGAATCTTTCAAACACAAAGAATAAAAGCCCTGATGAGAGTCCAGGGGCGCTAGTCCTGGATTCGAAACGCGTCGGCACAGTTGGTGGAATAGAGTGTCATTTATAAAGAAGACTAGGACTAGTCAGTCCAGATACTACTGATTTTGAGCCATTTATTTGACTATATTCCCCAGCTATTTGATTTTTCTCATTCATTGATTCTACATGGATTTGATAGTTTTTTTGTTATGTAACCATTTTCTTTGTAATATGTCTGATGTTGGTATATTAATTTCAAATTTTTTGTTTCTTTGTGTGTGAAAATTATGTACAGCAGTGTAAATATTTGAATGTACAGTATGTCTCATTTCTGCTATTTGTTGTGTAACAAAACTTTAAAAAGTACAAAAATAATTGGCATTGAATAAAGTTGCCGGGTTAGAATATAATAAATATTTTTCTATCCCAGAAAGAAATTATTCTTGTTTAAGTTGTTGTTAAGTGTGGTTTTGGCAATTGTGTCAGGCTTGGATTGGCATATTCCTACAGCCTAACTCGCATCCTATTCGGTCTGTCAGAAACAGTTCTGAGTTGGTTGGAAAGACACTTCCCGATCTGATTTGGATGGAGCAAATGCTGTTAGGAGGCCTTCCCAACCACATCAGAATCAGGCCCAAAGTGTGAGCTGCTATTCGGAAAAAATTGTTAACATTGTAGAAGCACAACAAACCTAATATTCACCAAGATCCTGAATTTCGACTCAGGACAGATCGAGCAGGTCCTGCTCCGAGTCAAGATCATCTGCCCAGCGGTGCATCAGCTGCTGAATGGTGCGCCGAACCTGGCTGGTGTGCCGCACACACTGGTGCACCTTCCCCCAGAGCAGTCGATGCACTGGCCTGCTGCCAGCATGGAGGGGGTGTGGCATTGCCCAAAAAAAATAGTACTGCCGCCTCCTCTTTGCTGAAGATCACCCGGGGCTGCAAACTTGGGTGGCGGCGCAGCCCGAAAGGTAGGCAACCTGCTACCATGGCGCTGGATGAGATAAACAAAGATAAAAAAATTAAGAAACAGGAAAATGAAGGAAGAGAGAGAAGAAAAAAGGAAGTAAAGGGAAAAATAAACAAAATACAAAAAGTCACGAAAAACAAACAAATTACATAAAAACATAAAATACACAAACACAAAGACACTCACTAATATATTAAATACAAATGAGTTGTAGATAAGTTTGATAGGGGGAGGATTAAAGATAGAAAGAGGGATTGAAAATTAGGGCCAGCACTATACACAGAGTAGAAAATGAAGATTGCCACACCCATGCGGACCGCATGGTGCAGTTCACGCATGATTTGGAACACGTTTATGCACTCCATGTTGCATTTCACAATGTGAACAGGTGGACCAGCAAACTTGGCCTGCCTGTGGGTCACCGCGTAGCTCAGCAAAGGTTTTTAGCCACTCCATGGAGTTCCGCGTAGCACAACTTTGCGAACTGCGCCCGAGCCTACCCCTTTCACACATTACAATGGTGTTCTTTTCTCCATAAAGTACAGGGCCCCCTAATCCATTACATGTGTGTCCTATGTAGACACCATACAATATGTGCAATCAACATAATGCTTACACTCTGACACTCAGAGGCACATTGTAGCTTATGGGAATTGAAAGGAAGCAATTAAATAGTGTTACATATTTACTAGAGATTATTACCTGTTCCTCTGATGAGCCATAGAGCTGACCATACTAGGGATGGACCTCATCTACCAGGGTATCACGCCCCTCTGGAGTGAAGGGACGGGCTCTCTCACCATCATGGCGTGCCATAATTGCTGCCAGTGGTGGTAAGCAGCAGCTAAAATGAAGGAGGTGTTGATAGCAGCAGTGTTAGGTCGCAAGTGAGTTATTTTACAAACTTCAGAATACATGTACACCACATACACGGTCATCAGCATCGGCGCACACAGCCATTGGACTGTGACCATCACTATCACTAACGTTAGCCTATTTCTATGTCCACCGTGCATGCGATCGCCTCCTATGCAGTCGAATCCCGCCAGCAGCTGACAATCAAAATGTCCTACTAGTGAGGTCAGGCATACGCCATGGTGGCAGTTGGGAAAATAGTATTGTTGACATTTAAGTGCGGGACCACCTCTACAAATGATGGCGAACATGTTTACTTTTGAAAACTCCATTCTCATGCCATTTTCAGCACATAACATAAGCTGGGTAGTGCATTTACTGTGCACATAGGCAAAATGTGCGTGTGCACTGTTCAACATGGTTGGCAGTCTTTCACATGAAATGTAATGGTATCCTCACTATAATGCCAATTTACTATTTCTGATTTGATGATGTGAGCAGTTGTGTTGCAGACATATGAAGGCCACCTTGGGGATGACTGGTGGAATGTTCAACACATGACAGTGATGTTAAATATGTAATGCTTCATGAAGTATCAATGTTCAGACACACAACTTTTGTCTTACTCTTCATTTATGATACTCTGCCAACTGTGACCATTATACATTTTTGTGTTACTCCTTACATAGGTACCTTGGGAGAGGGAGGAGACGTCACGCTCCAGTGTACTGCCCATTTCTACACCTTCAGACCTGGGAAGAGAGACATGTACTGCAGAAATTTAGTTTGAATCGTCAAACAATACTGGACTTATGTCATCAGTTGGACCCTGATCTCATACCTCACATCCCTTATCCTACATCAATCCCATCCTTTGTGAATCTCATGTCTGTATTGTGTTTTTTGGACACAGGATTGTTTCAATTCAGTGTAGCAATTTCAAGTGGATTGTCACAATCCATGTTCAGTCAGGTACTCCAAAGGTGCTAGAAGCACTGTTGAGACAATGGACAGCTACATCCAGTTCCCTAGATGTGAGGATTTAGCCACTATGAAGGTGGATTTCTATGCATTTAGTCACATCGCACATGTGACTGGATCCATTGATGGTACCTATATTGCATTAGCACCACCACAAGCCAGGGAACAAGTGTACCACAACAGGAGGCACTTCCATTCTGTTAACATGGAAGTTTTATGCTTACCGGATGTGTACATCTCAAATGTCTGTGCCCGGTTCCCAGGATATGCACATGATTCCTTCATACTGCGGAACAGCATCATATCCCAGCTTATGTCACAACTACTACCAGAGAGGGCCTGGCTTGTGGGTAAGTGTGATCTGTCCTAACTTTGTGTGGGTCATGTCAGGTAGTATAATCTGAAAGTGTGTAACTCATATTTGCACTTATGTCTGTTTTCAATCTAGAAGACTCAGCATTTCCCAACTATCTTCGGTTGTTTGCACTGCCAAGGAATGCTACTATGCCAGGGGAAGTCCGCTTCATTGAGGCCCATGAAAGAACACAGTGAGCAGTGGAGCCATATTCAAATGTCTGCTTAAGACTGGAGGGGCCCTTCTCTACTCACCCAGGAATGTTTGTAAGAACACCGTGGCTTGCTGCAATGCGCCACAACATTGCCCTGTGTTGGAATATCCTTTACATCGCAGAGGATGTAGGCCACAAAGAGCTACTGAGTGAGGAACCTAAAACAGCCAAGTGATGATGATGATGATGATGATAGTGGTGAAGAGGAAGGAATAGACTTGCGTCAAGATCTCATCCAAAACTACTTCTCATGAGTGTACATTTGGTGTGAAATGTGAGGACTTTGACTATTATTGCAACTCTTGTAGTGATGTTGTGAGGAGGATGTTAATGCTACATACTAGGAATATAGGGGTCTCGCAAAGTCTGGAGAAAGGTGTTGTGTGGGACTGTGTTCTCCAGGAGTTTATCAATGTGATTTGTGCCATTTGTATGGTTTCTTTGCTAATATCCCTTTCTGTGTTGGTCTGTTTTAGATTCCTTCACCATAGCATCTTCATTTGGACATTTCATAGTTGTGACATTAGCCGGTACATGATGGTGTTCAGACATACGAGGTGGACATGGATTGGTCCTTTGAACGTCTGTCACAGAGTTTGGGTGTACAAAGCTGGTTCCAAGACAGCTTGCACAGTATTGCGATAAAAAATACGTGAATTCCATTCGACTTTTTCCTTTTTGTGTGTTGTTCCTAATGTAATATGTGTACCATCATATAATCCTACACAATGTTGTGTTGGGCCCAATTCATGCTATTCTGCCTTCACATTGTCTCATTCCTCTTTGTGTATGAATTGTATGTAGCTGTTGATATGTCTCCTCATTGTAGGCCAAAATGCTTGTGGCACATCACTGCCATTTGTTTGACGTTGCAGGAAATGCAAGCAACCCTGGAATGAAAGGACCCTGCAATCATAAACTGTTGTACTGCCATGTATCTGTTTATTTGTTTATTTGATGTTGGATTCCTTTCATGAGGTAGGCAATATGGCTCCAGCTGATGATGTAGACCTAATTTATTGTTGACTATTGTGTAGGATATTGTCAGCTGTAATCCCTCCTTCCAATGTTGTAAAAGTCTGCAAGTTATTATATGATCACTGACACAGAATAACTAAGGTCGTATTTGCTATGTTTCTGACATCATGTCAGCCTATGATTAGAACAATGTTATAAAGATGCTATCAGCCCAGACACTTGTATGTATGTGTTGCTGTGACATGTTAGTGATCCTGTGTTGAACATTGTTTACATACACATACCCATGCTTCCAGAAGTAAGTAGATGTTGACATTGCGAAGTTCACATGCTAGTACATTCAGTTCATAAACTTTATTTGACAAATTAGGTCATAAAAGTATATATAAAATTCATAATTATTGGTTAAAAAATCCATTAAAATTTATACAATAAATATTAAAAAGTTATTAAACTACATCAGACTATTGCCGATTAACATCTTACATTATTTTGAAGATCATAAAATCAATCTCATCAATATACGTTTGTTCCAAAGGAGAATTCCACAAAGGCTCATAAGAGCAACCCCTAATGTTTACGGGTATGAACAGCTTAGTCTTCACATGTCTGCCGCTATTTGTTTTGTGCGGATTAACCAAGCCCATTTCAAGAACTTAGCCACAGCAACAGCAATTATAGGCGTTGGGTCTGTACATAGGATTCTTAAAGCCTCTCCATGCCTATGTATCCCAAGCAGTTTAGATATAGGCTTGATCCACATCGATCTAGAGGCAGTATACAAGGGACAGAAGAAGAGGAAATGACTTAATGACTCTTGTTCCTCCCCACACTTAGGACATCTGTCGTTACCATTTTCGCCTGCCCATTTAGCTGTAAAAGACCTAACTGGAAGGGCGCCTACTCTAAGCTGGAAGTAGAGCTTGCAATCATGCTGTTTCTCAATAATATCCCAATATAATTCCAGTTTCGGTTGGGCCTTGACATCCATGAAATGACCTGTTAAGTGCGAGGAGAGACCCTCTGTCCTCTCTTCTATTATCACCATCTCCCAATACTTTTCTTTTAAGATTTTTTTGGAGGGGAATGCGGCATTTTCCGGGTCTTCCCATAGTTCCCTCATTCCCAATTTGAAAAGTAAAGACCGAATGGCCTTCAGCCGGTGTATTTATTGGCAGGAATCTTTAGCCATTATCTCCCTCACGCCCTGAGCATCATGCTGTAATTCTTCTGTGGTCCATAAGCGGCGCCAGTAGAGTAATGATCGCAGAAAGGCAAGATCCTGCACCGCCTTTTTTCCCAAGGTCCCACCTTAGTGGTATTAACGGGGTACTTATGGGAACGCTAGTGACTTTTCGCAGAAATTCGTTTTCTGCTAGCGTCAGCTTTCTTAGATCTTCAAATCCCCAAAGTTCGGCTCCATAAATCGCCGAACTTAACACCTTCATCCTGTATACTTCTAATAATGGGCTAATGGGCTTTGTTATTGAAGAGGTGATTTTTTTCAGAAGAATACCTGCCTGCTGGCAGTGTTTTAGCACCACAATATCTAACTGGCTAGACCCCCCCAGATCTCTCTGAAGGGTAACCCCCAGGTAGGTGAAGGCATCTACCCGCTCCAGCGGGGAACTGTTCATATGTATCATCCCTCTGAAAGGCCTGGCAGTCCCATAAGTTTTACGGCCAGTAAGGACCATAAACTTGTTTTTTGCCGTGTTTATTTCTAAGCCCCTATCCAGACAAAAGTCTTCAAAGCGCTTCAGCGCTTGCTGGAGCCCACTAGGTGTCTTTGAGATGATGTGGGTGTCGTCCGCAAACATGAGGATCAGGACCCGCTCACCAGACATCGCAGGGGCATCGGTCGGGACCAGGGAGAGGAAGTCCGCAACCCCATTCACAAAGAGCGAGAACAAGGTTGGCGCCATGACGCAGCCTTGCCTCACTCCCCGCTCCACCGGAAAGGGCTCCGTAACCTCCCCCTGACGACCCCACCGAACCCGAGCGAACGTACCCTCATGTAGGCGGACGATGAAGCTCAGCAGTTCGGGTGCCATCCCCAGCCCCGCAAGTACTTTCCATAATGTGTTGCTTGGGACCAGATCGAAAGCCGCCTTTAGGTCAACAAAGACGGCATACAAAGCACCTTTTTCCAGAACCACGGTACGCCAATATAACATAATAAACCGGAAAACCTGGTCTATGGTACTTGTTTTTGGGAGGTAACCAGCCTGGAGGTGACTCAAAATATTATCATTATCCATCCAGGTCTGGATTCTACCCAAAACCAGCCGTCCCATGATTTTTTGTATACAGTCAATCAAACTTATTGGCCTGTAGTTTGCTGCTAACGACTTGTCCCCCTTTTTATACACCGGCACTATTTCTGACCCTTTCCATGATTTAGGGACTTCCATCCCTTGGGCTATGGCGTTTGCCACATACAAAATATAAAACCGCCATCGCCCTCTATTGTTTAAAAATAGATCTGCGGGGACACAATCCATACCGGTAGCACGTCCCTCGGTGACTTGGTCCAATGCCCTATCCACTTCTCTCACAATGAAGACCGGGCTCCTTATAAAAGGTATAATCAGAAGCTCCTTCACTGGTACCAGTGACATTACTGGTGTATTGGGGCTTAAAGTAGTCAACCCATGAATTTCGGTTGATATTATTATGGGGGCTCTCACGATGCCCTCCCCTGTCCCATTTAAAAATTTCCCAGAAAAGTTTGGGATTCTCTGCATTACACGCCACTTTAAGGTCCCGCCACCTGCCCTCTTCCCAATCCCTTTTAGCTGTATGTTGCTTAATCCTATAGTTCGCACGGGCCAATCTTATTGTGCCCATATCTTTGGATTTTAAGGTTAAACCCAGCTCTACCCTAGCTTGGCGGCAAGAGCCGTCATACCAACTCTCAGTTTTTTTAATTTGAGTTCTTCTTTTTCCTGAGCTAGGTTTACAGAAATATGTTTTCAGTTTGGTGAAGAGTCTATTTTGTGTCTCTAACGAAAAATTAAGGGGAGACCCGTTCAAGGTGACTTCCTCCATAGCCTCTAGAGCCCCTTCCAGATCTCCCTCTATATTACCAATAATTTCCTGATGCTCTGCAACTTGACACCATTTAGGTGGCGCTCATCATTTGGCATGACTAAATCGGGGAAAGTGTGACCCTCATGAACAACATCCGCTTTATGTAGACCTAGGTTAAACATTGCAGTCAGGGGATTATGGTCACTCTCAATACGAGTCACTACCTTCATATCAAGGAGAGTAGACCACATCTTAAGGGGGACAAGTAAATAGTCAATGTTGCTTGCCCTAGCACCATTATCAAAAGTTTCCTTCCCCATTTTATCTGACAATGTGCGCCCGTTGGCAGCCCTCAGATGGTTTTCCATGCAGAGGCCCTTTAGCTGGATTGCGGCCTCGGTCCATTTTCTTATGGGTTTAATACCAAGCCGAGGAACTCCCCACCTAGAATCCTCATCCTCTGTTAGTTGAGTGTCATCTAAGCCAAGGGGTTCAAAAGTGGTGTTAAAGTCACCGGCAATCAGTGACAATATCTTAGGGGGGGTAGCCTGTAGTAACATGTCCAGCTCTGCTACAACATCAGATTTCTTGCCACCTTGAAGCCCCAAAGCATAAACATTATAAATGTCAATTTCTAAATTAGCAGTGAAACTAAACCTAACACCAAGAATGTCATTACTGACGACAGGGAGCAACTGGGTATGACATTTTAAGTATTATTTTAAACAAAGAGGGGAGGTAGAGTACAAAGTAGGATTCCTACTCCACGGGCACTGATACATAAACAAGAAGAATCCTACTTCTAGTGTGAGGAAAGAAGGGGAGGGGAAGCACTCAGTGTTGTGTAAAATACCCCTCACACACCAACAGGCCCCTTGGTGTCATGCTTCATCATCGGGGTCTTCGCACCCCGCTAGAGGGATGCGGCACGCTGCGACCTACGACTACGTGGGAGCGTTGACAGGTGTAAACTATGTGTGGTGTGTGTTGATTGTGAGTGATAAGAGGATTAAATGTGAGTGGGAAACGTGGTGAGGAATTTAAAAAGTACCTGGCTAGTGGGAAAAATGAAAAAAACTTTATTTCGTACCCCTAGCTGGTGCTATTAAAAGGTGTGCAGAAAAAGACGAGGTTAGTTTGTCTTAATTACGGACGAAACCTCTGGTGTGCGTCGACATGTTTCGGTACGTGTGTACCTTCTTCAGGACGGGGCACAACTCCCAACCCTACTCACGTTTTTCTAAAGAAAGGGGGTTATTATATTTAATAAAAAGTGAAATCACTCATTTCAAGTTGGCTACAATGTGCCTACAGCGGTTCTTGGGATCATGTATTTACATGTCCTGCAAAAAAGGAAAAAACCATTAGGTTTGGTTACCATGAGGTATTGGCTCAGACAGGTGCAGTCACCTGGAGCCCCAAACAAAGAACAATCTGTAAAGGAAAAGACATACTAGACACACAACACATAGGACACACTTAGGTTTTTGTACTTATTGTTTTTCAGACATACTCGTAGTCTTTGATGTCTACTGCATCATGAGCAAGTCCTGAACATTAAGGTGGGTAGGTGGATCCACAATCTATAATGATAGAGAGGTGGACTCAGTGCTGTTACTTATATTTACTTCTTACCTCATCCATCTACCTAGCGAGGCTGGATTCTGTGTGGAGAGAATACTCACGAAATCCGCCTGTATTGGCCTCCTTCTACCACCCCGTGCTGCTCCGCCGTGAATGAATTGCGGACGTGTTTGGTGGTATTTAAAGAGACGCTAGGTGTATTGTCATTGGTTAATTGCCGGAAGTCACAGGGACCATGTATGAAGACTATCCGTTTTCGCCTTTATGCATGTGATCTAATTAACTTCGACATGTGACCTATTGGTGTTTATTCATTACCGGAATGTCCATGTATGGTCTTTCCGTTTCGTGGCCAATCATGTGCTATTCATGGGTCCGGCGCTGAACAGAGAACAGAAAAGGGGAGCGCCGTTGTTGACACGACTGTGTATCATGTGTGCATGCGCATGAGTTTGTTTCCCATTGGTGTCTATGCGCATGCGCAATAGCCGGTTGGAGGTAGTGTATGTTCAGAGATGTGATTTTTAGCGTTGATATCAGCCGTAGTGGTCAAGTGATTTGGCTCCACGGTATGTCATCGTTTAGTCCCGTGATATGGGTACCCAGGCGGAACACCCAACGTTGTTCCTTCTGGAACAGGCCTGATTCCGAAGGCAGTCGCTCAATGACAGTCCAGCGAAGATCATTTATGCAGTGCTGTAATGACAGGAAATGTGATGCCATTTTGGTTGTTGATTTTTTACAGCGTATATTTGATTTATGTTCACCAATTCTTGTTTTGACCGGTCGGGTGGTCATGCCTACATATTCCAATCCACATGGACAGTTAATCAAGTATACCACATTTTTCGTGTTACAGTTTGAGAACTGGCGCTGTTCCCATGTCATGCCATTCCTGAAGGTAAGGTTCTTGCTTTTCTGAGTCTGGTGGCAGCAGCTGCAGTCACCGCATGGGAAGTGGCCCTGTACACTGGTCGGATTCTGTCTCGCAGCCTGGTTTTCCCGTGGTCTAGTATGGACCACGATGTCTTTTATGTTCTTGCCCCTCCGGTGCGCATGCATTGGTTTCTCAAAGTTGAGGTTTCCACAGTTCAGGATGCCCCAATGTTTTTCGATCACCTTTGACACCTGGTTCGATATTGTGGAGTAGGTTGTCACGCAGATGGGTCTCCTGTTCATATCCTTTTCTTTAGGATTTTCCTCTATGAGAGCCTCCCTATGGTTGTTTTTTGCGCGTTTCCTCGCTTTTTCAATGGTCCTCGTTGGGTAATGCCTTTCCACGAGTTTCATTGTTAAGTCCTTTGCCTGACGGTTGAATTCACTTAGTTCCGTACAGTTCCTCCGTAATCTCAGAAACTGTCCGTACGGCAGATTTTCCCTCAGGTGTCTAGGGTGAAAGCTGTCATAGCGTAACAGGCAGTTCCTGGCGGTGGGCTTGAAGTGGGTGTTACTTTTTAGCCTTCCATCCTCGCTGTAAATGTTCAAATCTAAGAAGACCATCGACTTATTTGAAAAGGTGCTAGTGAATTTCAGATATTGGTTCTGGTTATTAAGCCAGATCACAAAACTCTTGGCACTGTTGGTATCACCGTTCCAAATGATGAAAATGTCATCGATGTACCGGCATCTGGAAACGGTACATCGATGACATTTTCATCATTTGGAACGGTGATACCAACAGTGCCAAGAGTTTCAAATAAGTCGATGGTCTTCTTAGATTTGAACATTTACAGCGAGGATGGAAGGCTAAAAAGTAACACCCACTTCAAGCCCACCGCCAGGAACTGCCTGTTACGCTATGACAGCTTTCACCCTAGACACCTGAGGGAAAATCTGCCGTACGGAACTAAGTGAATTCAACCGTCAGGCAAAGGACTTAACAATGAAACTCGTGGAAAGGCATTACCCAACGAGGACCATTGAAAAAGCGAGGAAACGCGCAAAAAACAACCATAGGGAGGCTCTCATAGAGGAAAATCCTAAAGAAAAGGATATGAACAGGAGACCCATCTGCGTGACAACCTACTCCACAATATCGAACCAGGTGTCAAAGGTGATCGAAAAACATTGGGGCATCCTGAACTGTGGAAACCTCAACTTTGAGAAACCAATGCATGCGCACCGGAGGGGCAAGAACATAAAAGACATCGTGGTCCATACTAGACCACGGGAAAACCAGGCTGCGAGACAGAATCCGACCAGTGTACAGGGCCACTTCCCATGCGGTGACTGCAGCTGCTGCCACCAGACTCAGAAAAGCAAGAACCTTACCTTCAGGAATGGCATGACATGGGAACAGCGCCAGTTCTCAAACTGTAACACGAAAAATGTGGTATACTTGATTAACTGTCCATGTGGATTGGAATATGTAGGCATGACCACCCGACCGGTCAAAACAAGAATTGGTGAACATAAATCAAATATACGCTGTAAAAAATCAACAACCAAAATGGCATCACATTTCCTGTCATTACAGCACTGCATAAATGATCTTCGCTGGACTGTCATTGAGCGACTGCCTTCGGAATCAGGCCTGTTCCAGAAGGAACAACGTTGGGTGTTCCGCCTGGGTACCCATATCACGGGACTAAACGATGACATACCGTGGAGCCAAATCACTTGACCACTACGGCTGATATCAACGCTAAAAATCACATCTCTGAACATACACTACCTCCAACCGGCTATTGCGCATGCGCATAGACACCAATGGGAAACAAACTCATGCGCATGCACACATGATACACAGTCGTGTCAACAACGGCGCTCCCCTTTTCTGTTCTCTGTTCAGCGCCGGACCCATGAATAGCACATGATTGGCCACGAAACGGAAAGACCATACATGGACATTCCGGTAATGAATAAACACCAATAGGTCACATGTCGAAGTTAATTAGATCACATGCATAAAGGCGAAAACGGATAGTCTTCATACATGGTCCCTGTGACTTCCGGCAATTAACCAATGACAATACACCTAGCCTCTCTTTAAATACCACCAAACACGTCCGCAATTCATTCACGGCGGAGCAGCACGGGGTGGTAGAAGGAGGCCAATACAGGCGGATTTCGTGAGTATTCTCTCCACACAGAATCCAGCCTCGCTAGGTAGATGGATGAGGTAAGAAGTAAATATAAGTAACAGCACTGAGTCCACCTCTCTATCATTATAGATTGTGGATCCACCTACCCACCTTGATGTTCAGGACTTGCTCATGATGCAGTAGACATCAAAGACTACGAGTATGTCTGAAAAACAATAAGTACAAAAACCTAAGTGTGTCCTATGTGTTGTGTGTCTAGTATGTCTTTTCCTTTACAGATTGTTCTTTGTTTGGGGCTCCAGGTGACTGCACCTGTCTGAGCCAATACCTCATGGTAACCAAACCTAATGGTTTTTTCCTTTTTTGCAGGACATGTAAATACATGATCCCAAGAACCGCTGTAGGCACATTGTAGCCAACTTGAAATGAGTGATTTCACTTTTTATTAAATATAATAACCCCCTTTCTTTAGAAAAACGTGAGTAGGGTTGGGAGTTGTGCCCCGTCCTGAAGAAGGTACACACGTACCGAAACATGTCGACGCACACCAGAGGTTTTGTCCGTAATTAAGACAAACTAACCTCGTCTTTTTCTGCACACCTTTTAATAGCACCAGCTAGGGGTACGAAATAAAGTTTTTTTCATTTTTCCCACTAGCCAGGTACTTTTTAAATTCCTCACCACGTTTCCCACTCACATTTAATCCTCTTATCACTCACAATCAACACACACCACACATAGTTTACACCTGTCAACGCTCCCACGTAGTCGTAGGTCGCAGCGTGCCGCATCCCTCTAGCGGGGTGCGAAGACCCCGATGATGAAGCATGACACCAAGGGGCCTGTTGGTGTGTGAGGGGTATTTTACACAACACTGAGTGCTTCCCCTCCCCTTCTTTCCTCACACTAGAAGTAGGATTCTTCTTGTTTATATGACATTTTAAGGACTGCTTGACCCATATCACTAGACCACCCATAGGTCGCCCCTGACTTTTTTTAACAGCAGGAACAAAAAAGTTCAGATATCCCACTCTAAACATTGGTTCAACTGCCCAAACCTCTTGAAACAAACAAATATCAAAGCGGTCAATACATTTAACCATGCCTGCAAGTTAAGTTTTGTCCCCAGTCCTGCCACATTCCATGAGACCAACGATGTCTGACATAGTGGTCCATCAGGTGTTACGGCCAGTTCGCCCCGTAGGGGGCAACCCCTTACGCCATGGTGTACAACGCTCTGCCTGCCCAGGGACCGATCTACATTTAACGTCTCAATAGTGGCATCACACGTGTTACTTTGGCCAACCTCAACCTTCCCTTCTTCCCTACTGCTCTGGGGGGACACTGGCCCTGTCCAGATTTCTGCCCCCTCCCTTATGCCCCCAGCTCTACTGCCCGGGATGGACTTTTGTGGCTCATACTGTCAGTCGCAATCCCCCAGCCCTGACAAGGCCTGGAATCTATTGAACAACCTTATGTTCCCTAGTGGGCAGAGGTTTGATACAGCTCCCTGCGAAAACATATCCCTCTCAAAGGAAACCGGAGTTGGGGGACCATAAAATTAGGCTAAGGGTAGAGCTTGTATCCCATTAGACTGATCATTTTGAGGCCAGTTACAAATATAGTTAACACATATCTGGTCTCTAAAATTAATAATGATACAGTCTCCTGCCACCGTCTTGCATCCCCTGCCTATCCAGTTAACTCTCCTAACACCCAGGATTTCAGCTCGCATATTTGCTGGCAATGGGCGGTACTTGTTAAGCCAGAAAATACACTTATGCTTAAGGTCTAGGTATGATTCTCTTTTCCCCTGAGCTACTGGTGGAACCCCTACCAAAACTACCACGAAGGGGGCTGATAGGGGAGGGAGATCAATATAGGGTAAGGGAGCCTCACTGTGAGCCCTGGGTAAAGCAGGCAAATTATGCTGTCTAACATCCAACTTATTGCCATCTCCCTGATTTCTGCTTTTACTCAATAGTGTAGCTCCAGGCCCTTTATGATTAAGTGCCGGGGGTGCCTCTGTCCGTGGCAAAGTGATTTGAGGCGCCCCACTAGCCTGAGCTATATTTCCCGCTCCTGTCAAAGCAGGGGATTGAGAATTAGCAGCGTGCACCTTATCAGCAGCCAGAATTGACCTAATGCCCTGCCCTGTCCCGGCACCACTATTAGGACCATTTGAACCATGGGCTACAGGTGTGTTCGCCCGTACAATTTAGAGCACTGTGCCTTGATCCTGCTTGTGTCTGAGCTGTTGCCAGTGAAAGATCTAGACATACCAATCTATTTTTGATAGAGTCCAACTGCTCATGTAATGGATGACACATCTTCTTAAGAGTGCCCTCCAGTCTTTTCCAGAAAGAAGGTCCCAAATCCAGGTGTGGTTCCTCCCCCCTAGTGTCCAGAAGACTTTCCTGCCCATTTTTATCTACCATACTAAGTTGTGCGGGGCTAATTGGTGGCGTCACTATTGGATCATCAGCAGGAACAGTATTTTTACAAGACCTTGATTTTTTCCCTCCAGCATTAGTTTGGGGCCCAGGGCGCTTCCTTTTTACTTGTACCCCCCCCCCCCCTTCGGCTGGACCAAAACTGGTTTTACTTGGCCAGCTGATCAGGTTTTAATATTAGGGGACGGGGCTCTACCTACATCGCTGGCAGGAACTCCATCTCTTGGAGAGTTATCACTTATATTCGAGATAGTTAATGACTGAGGCGACGTGGTAATTGCCACTCCCGATGGAGGAGGCGTTCCCGGTGAGTCAATTTGTAAATGTATCGGTGATCTGCCTCCTGCCAGGGGACCCAGGGAAGATCTTTTGTTAAAGGATGTGTCCAAGGATAGTCTTCTCTCAGTAAGTTCTATATCCTTTGCGAGTGCAGATGATACCCTGATGCGAAAGTTATCTAGAGTTCCCAATAATGATCCACCCGTTGATTTCCTGCTAAGTGGGCCAGCATCTGGTGGAGTAGCCATCCTTACTATATCCTGGATGTTACTCAGTTCTATTGACAGTTAGCAAATATCACAACCAATGTCTTACAATACAGCACTGACCTTTTTGATACTGTGACAGATGTCGTAGGGGTGGCCCATTCCGTCCTTCTCCGGTCTTGAACGGGCCCGCCCTTGGCCCGGGCTTCGCCCGGTGCGTCCCGCGCACATCCCGCGAAGCGGGGCTCTGCGCCTGCTTTAAGCACCTCATGGTGCGGGCGCGTCGTCAGCGGTACGCGCCGCCGCTGTGCCTGCCGGGAGTTGTGGTCCCGGGGCGGCGGCGCGAAGAATGATATGGCTGACTCTTGGCCGGTGGTGGCGTGGGATATGGCCCTGTAAACTCTTGGCGGTGGCGGCGTCCTGTGGCAATGAAGTAAGTAGCTAGTACATTCACATTGTTGTATGTGAGAATTACAACAGGAGACAATGATTGGGTGACAGGCGTTTGTAACGAAGTGATAAGATCAATAAATGGACTAAAAATTACACAGTAAAACCCAAAAGTGAACTCTTCAGTCACAGTGGATGAAACCATAGAATCCAAATTGTCTGGAATCCAACATACTACTCCCATCAGATGTGGAAAAGTAGGCAGGAATAGTCCACAAAGTGAATGTGCAGCACACACAGGAGGAAATTAGGGGCAAGGTTTCTTACTGGTGGTGGTGGGTGTTGTGCCATCCTCCCCTCCTGGATTCTTCCATGGAAATCCCCTCTTTTTGACAGAAGGGAGATCCACAGCTGCTGAGAAAGGGGCGCGTGCAGGTATGTCTCCCTCTCACAGGGCCTCCCTTCCTGTGGTACAGCTTATGTTGATGTCCTGGATGGACCACAGGAAGGGTTAGATGCAGGTGGAAATACACAGCAGAAGGCGGAGTTGATGTCCCGCAGCATCCTAACCAGGGAGGCCATGTTGGTGTTCATGCCAGCCACCTCAGTGTGGATGCCCGCTTCATTTCCTGGATTTAGGTCAGTACCTGGCCCATCACACCTTGGGAGTCCTGGTAGGACTTGGGTGATGGCAGTCTAGTTGTCTGTGGCCCCAGTGGGCTCAATCTGTGGGCCCCCAGTTAGCCTCCCACGAAACCCACGAAACACGGCATGTGCTCTTGGCACCGACTGCACCTGCCCACAGGGACCTGGTTCTTCAGTGACTGGGGTGGCTTTAGAACATCAGTTGTAACATGGCAGACAAGTGAGAAGGGGTAAAAGGAGTCTAACATCTTGGTTAGAGATCCAGTCACAAGGGTAGATGTTAGTTGTAGTCGCTAGAATTGCACTTTACCAACACTTGACAAGTGGTAAGCTGCATGAATAGCGAACATCAGTTGTGAAATGACAGACACGTGAGAATAGGCAAAAGGAGTCTATCATCTTGGTTGGAGTTCCAATCACAGGGCCTCATGGAAGTTGTAGTCACTTCAGTCTCACTTTATCAGCACTAGAAAAATGGTTAGTCTACCACACCTGTTAGCAACATGCATTTGCGATGGACCATACATTTACATTTTAAAACATACTATGGATCCTGAAATGATATTTTTATGGTTATCCACTTACAGACACCATTCCACCTTGTGGCATGTAATGGAATTGGATACATGTGCTCTTACATGCAACAATACCCATTGACAACGACAAACCGACATCTCAGATTCTTTGAGTACTGCATATTAGTAAAGTAATTAGAGAACACAATAGCAAAAGCAAAGTTGAGAGCAAACAGGACATTGTGATATTGTGACAGTTATTAAAGTGTAATTTACCAGAGTCCACTCCCCCAGCAATTCTTGTCCAGCCCTCAGAATGCAGGATGTCCAAGACCTTCTGCTGCCAGTTAAAGAATTGCAATGGGGCTCTGGAAGGGCCACGGTCAGTCCTCTGCGCCTCCAGGTGGTGGCTGTTGTTCCGGGTATGCACCCTCAAACTGAGGTCAGTCCATCTCTTCCTAATGTTGTTCTGTATGAGCAGGGGGGTTCCAACAGCATTCACTCTGTTGACTGTCCTCTCCCACATTTCATTTTTCCTGCTGAGAGGAGTATGCCTCAATTGGGAACCAAAATGTTGGGGCTCTGCTCTACTTATTTTATTCATCATGACTGTCAACTCTGCCTCAGTAAACAGTCAATTATTTTCGCCAGGTATGACAAAAAAATTAAAATGGCAGTGACTATATGAAAGGGGAAAAAAAAGTGATACAGGTAAAAACGTGCAGAACTAAAATTACAGGTGGTGGAGAGTGCTTAATGGGAAGATGAAAAAAAGGGTGCCTTGGCTCAAAATGTACAAAATAAAAAACATAATCAAAATACATAAATCCTACATAGAAAAATTCATAATTACGACAAGAATCAAATGCTGCATGGAAGGATCATGGATGAGGCAAACAAACTGTGCCTTTGCAAGGTTAATTTGAAGGTATTGTGAACAAGCCAATTGTAAAGTTAAGGACTTAAAATCGAACTCCATAGGAAATAAAGTTACAATTTTACATTAAATGGATTTATTTTAGCTTTTGAAAAAAATTATATGTAAATAAAAATAACTTTTAAGAAATATAAAATTAATTAGAAAATTTATATTATTTTATTAAAACATAATTTAAAATTAATTTTAAAAAATGTGTACTTTTTGATAAAAGAATAAAATTATTAAAAGAAATGTTATACATAACGTTTTGTGTTTTGTGTCACATAATAAAAAAATAAACATTTAATTTTAGGTTTGTTTATAAAACATCTTAACAATCACTTATGTGGATATGTCCAAATGGTGTGGGGAAAAGAAGAAAACTTTAATAAACTTGCAACTAAATTAGCAAAAACAATGTCCATGTTAAATAATACTGTAAATTAATGCTTATTTTACATCTAGAACAAAACAGAACAAACTCTTTAGTTCTATTAACTTAATTTAAATTTAAAATTTTAATATTTTGCATATATTCAAACAAAAGTAAATTGTTTTCAGATATTTACATTTACAAAAATACCACATATACCAAATAATTAGTTTTTTATTATATATTAAAGCTCATTAAAGTGATACGTAGAATTAAAGTAAATTAATTTAATGATATATTAATAAAAATAAGTTTAGAATATTTTTTAAATCCAACAAAGTTGAACAAAACAATTTAAAATAAAGCAAATAATAGAATTTATTTTTAAATTACTTTTTAACATTAAATTACAATAAATAATGATATTATTTTATTTTCATTTAATTTAATTTAACTTCACATTTTTTACTATGACTTTTCATGTAAAGTCCTTTACTCTATTATTTTCTATTGAAAGGTGTTGCAGTATCATTGTTTGTCCATGAGCTGGCTCGGCATACTACAGATCTGAGTTGGAGTACATTGACTACTATTTTGGAACCTTTTTGGCTGTACTAACTGTAGAGTTGCAGTTTGTTAATAGCAATGGCCTTACTCTTTGTTGGTGGCTGCATGTCCCTTCCTAAACATTTAATCTGAAATAGTAATTTTACATGTGTGTGGATCGCTCCATTGGAATGATAGGAAAGTTAGAGATTTACATTTGTAGCTTTGTGAATGGTCTTTGTAATGAGTAAGTAGTACTACTGTACTGCTACTTTACACACTACAAAATTAAGTTTGTGAGTCGGCCCAATGCCTTTTATTGGTAACCACCAGTATCCACTTGCTGTGATGTGCGGACAGGCCCACCACCAGTCTATAAATGGCCTGGATGTCAGAAAAAATGTCCTAGCTCAACTCTTGCAGGAATAACCTTCAACTCATTACAACAACTAATTCTTAATTATCAATGAGTTTTAGAAAATGGTAATTGACTAAAGTGTGCAGCAAAAATTAGAAAGCTAGCATGACCCCCTAATTGTCTATTTAGTATTACATGGGCTAAAGCAATGGTCTTCACAAAATATGTTTTTAGCTTCAGATGAAATCCTATTCTTTAAGTCAAACCAGGAGGTCATAAAATTGCGCCCTGAGAACCGGGGCCTCAAATCTTGCATAGACGTGTTTGCAAGGAACAAGTTTAAAGAAATAGTAGGACATAGGGAAGCTACAAACTAGTTTGTAATTGCTACATTTGACAAGCTACTTAACCTAATTTCTACAATACCTTAACCACCTACAATGAAAGCATGAGCAATTCAAAGAATAAAACAAAATGGAAAATTTAGATTGGACAATTAAGAAGGTCTTAGGAAAATAGGAATTTACCAAGGCTTTGAAATGCTAAAACAACCATGGCCGGGGAGGAGACACTGAAATTGTTGGGCAAGGAATATAGAAAATGAAAACAGAATAAGAAGAGAATGGTACAAAGCAAAGCCTAGGAGCTGATGAAGAAAACAGTGGGCCTGATTCACGAACTGCACTTTTGAGTATGTTCCCTGCTTTTTGGTATTCACAAATGCACTGTTGTAGTAACCTACACTTTTGTAGTAAATTACACATTTGTAGTAAGTCCAGAACTAAACATTTACAACCACTGGTGCAACACCCTCCCATCAGAAAATGGAGGTAGGGACTTAAATAAAACACCATAGAAATAATGTTGAATTACATTAAATATTTAATATATAGTTAGAAAATCAATCAGCATTTTGTAAAGTGCAACACTGTCACCCCTAGAGGTATCTGGGCACTGTCTCTCAGTCGAAGAGCCAGGTCTTGAGTCTGTTTCTGAAGGCTACCAGCAAGAGGGCTGTGTGGAGTTGGCGGGCTAGGTCATTCCAGGTCTTAGCAGCAATGTAGGAGAAGAAGCAGCCACTGCTGCGGCTGTAACAGATGCAGGGGGCTGTCAGCGAGTGAAGAGAAGTCTAGAGGGCAGGTGGAAGTTCAGTTGATGGTTGATGTAGGCAAGCCCTAGGTCATGGTGGGCTTGGTAGGTGTGTGTGAGGATCTTCAACTGGTATCTCTTCCGAATAGGGAGCAAGTGGAGGTCTCTCAGGTAGGGGGTGATGTAGTTTCGCTTGGTGAGATTCTGGATGAGTCTTGCTGCAGAGATCTGTATGGTCTGGAGTTTTCTGAGGAGCTTTGTGGAGATGCCAGTGTGGAGGGCTTTGATGTTGTTGAGGCATTGTGATGAGGACCTGAGTGACGGTCTTTCTGGTATTGGTTAGAATCCATCTCAAGATTCTGAGGCGCATGCAAATTGTGTTGAAGCAGGAGGTGGTAACTGCATTGACTTGTTGTTACATGGTCAGTTGGCTGTTAAGGATGATGCTGAGGTTGCGTGCATGGTTGGTTGGTGTGGGTGTAGGTACAAGTTCTGCAGGCCACCAGCTGTGGTCCCATGTAGAGGTGTTCTTCCTGAAGATCACTACTGCAGTTTTGTTGAAGATGAGTTGGAGGGAGTGGTCACTTATCCATTTGGCCATGTTGATCATGGTGTTGCAAAAGTTTTCTTTGGTCTTGGAGGGTTCCTCGATGAGTGAAAGGGTCAATTGAGTGTTGTTTGCATAGGAGATTATGTTGAGTACGTGGAATCCAATGCAATCTGCAAGGGGGGTCTTGTAGAAGTTGAACAGGGTGGGGCTGAGGGATGATTGTTGTGGTACGCCGCATATGTTATTTTAGGGGGTGGAGGTGAAGGGAGGCAGTCGGCTACTCTGTGTGTGTCCTGTAAGGAATGAGGCAATCCACTTGAGGGTGTCTTGCAGTATGCCTATGCTGCAGAGTCTGTTGATGAGGTTGTCGTGAGAGAAGGTATTGACCATTGCAGTGAGGTCAAGGAGGATCAGGGCCACAGTTTCTCCACGGTCAAGGAGTGTTCTGATGTCGTGTTTGGCGGCAATCAACACAGTCTCAGTGCTATTGTTGGCACGGAATCCTGATTCTGAAGTGTCAAGTAGGTGGTTTTCCAGGAATCCGTGAGCTGCTGGTTGATGGCTTTCACAAGTACTTTGGTCGGGTAGGGGAGCACGGAAATTGGACGATCATTGTTTTAGATCTCCGGGGTCGGCAGAGGCTTTCTGTAGGAGGGGTTGAACGTCGGTGTACTTCCATCTGTCCGGGAAGACTGCTGTGAAGATTGAGGTGTTTAGGATGCTGGTGAATGTGAGCTGATTGGGTTTGTTGATGTGGTGGGGACAGGGGTTGGTGGGCACCCTGTAGTGGATGGAAAACATGATGGCTGAGGTGGTCAGGGCAGCAAACTGAGACCAGCTAGTAATGCTTTGGCTAATGTTCACTGGTTAATAGGGATCATTGAGGCTGAGGGTGATGGATTGGAGGTTGAAATTGTTGTAGATGTTGGTGATCTTGCTGTGGAAGTAGTCTGAGAGGGATTCATAGAGTTTTTGGAAGGGGTGGATAGTATTATCTGTGGCTATTGACTATTTTGAAGAGTTCCTTTGCGTTGTTTGGTGGCGGAGTTGATCCGGGTGGTGATGGCTGCTTTCTTGGCTTCCTTGATGTGCCGGTGATATTTGCTGAGGGCTGTTTTGTGAGCTTCTCTGTCAGCGGGGTTCTTAGTGGCCAGACATCATTTCTCCAGCTGGTGGCAGTTGCTCTTGGTGGTCCTGAGTTCTGGGGTATACTAGCTGGCATGTTTGGAGGTTTCATTGGATTTTCTAGGTCTCAGTGGAGCAACTCTGTCGGCATTGTCAAGTTCTGGATAGCCTGATTTAGGTCTGCTATCGTCTTAGGTTGGGAGATGGTGAGTGCCTGTGACCACTGGGTTTTGGTGACCTTGCTCCAGCTGCAGTGGGGGGAGGGGCTAACGCCTGGTTATGGTGTGCTGGGTATCGGTGATGGTGACATGTACTGTGGTGTGTTCCGTCCAGGTGAATTCTGTGGTGTGGCTAAATTTGATTCTGTTGCTGGATGTTAAGATGGGGTCATGCATGTGTCCAGCTTTGTTCATGGGTTCAGTGACCAGTTGGGTGAGGCCAATGTTGTTCAGGTTCTCCAGGAAGGCAATGGAGTGGGCATCATTAGGGTCATTGATGTGAAAGTTGACGTCGCCGAGTAGGATGTTGTGGTGAGAGTCGATTGCTAGGGGGGGGGCGATGAGGTTGGGGATGGTTTCGCAGAATGTCCAGAATGTTGCAAGCCCCATGTGAAAAGCCCTGCATCACTCCCTACGGCTGCTTCAAACAGGCATAAAGATTTGAGGTAGTGATGCCATGGAAGTGGCGCAGTGAAAACTCATAGACTCTAAGTCACTTCTACGTGACTTTGTGGAGTTAGAACGCACACTCTGCATACATTATACCTGTTGCAGGTGTAATGTTGAGCAGAGGTTTGATAAGTGACGCATCTGCCTAGATGAGTAACAGTACAGAGCAGTGTGGCACATTTTTTACGCCACTGCAGTATCACAAAAATGAGGCACAGCGGTGTAAGGGCCTTATAAATAAGGCCCCTTCTTTCTACTTATATAAACATCATATACAACAACATAGTTTACTCTGATGGAGCCGTAGCGGGGTGTACCAGCAGAAACCCTTGACATGGTGGCACATCTAACATGTTAAAGTAATGTTACCCAAGCCCTATTTTACATCGGTTAACCATCACTTGGTTTCCCTGCTAGATGAAGCAATCATTTGCCCTTCCACACAGGGAAAATGCAAGCTGCACACGAGGACCGTTCCCACTTTAGGAGTCAAATGAACTCAAAATCATGGTGCCCAATCACCTACAGAACTACCAACCTATTACAAACTTAAAAATTACACTATGTTATTATTTTCTCCATTTTGTTAGGCATGTTTTAGCAAACTTGTATCAAGCGTGTAATTCTAGTAAATTTCTGCTTTATTTTGGATTACCTTTCTATCTCAACCTATTGGTTCTCTCTTGGATCCTTCAACAATTTCATTTGTGAAAGCAATTGGGTTGGTGCAACATGTGGATTAGTCACTGGGAATTGTTTGCCATTATTCCCTATGATTGGTGTTTGAATTTTCCATATTCTGTTGTTTTTCTGCTAGGTTAGCCTTGTAATATAATACACAAGGTCATCAAATTGCACACATATCTGATATGTTGTAGAATATATATAGTACCCTTCAATCAGTACAGCTTTTCCTGTGTGAGTATCAAATATGTGGTTTCCTTTTGTCATTTTTGTCATATCACAGTTTATGCAACTTAGACACAGGAATGCCTCTGTGTTTTTCTTCTTTAGAAGTGTTTGTACAATAGTGCTTATTGCTTTTTAGAACTTTTAATAATGCTTCTTCAGGCGCTTACCCCTAATATGTATAAACAGTGTTTTTTTTCTAGAAAATTGTTTCTTTTCGGTTAAAGCCTAATATTTGTGAAAACCTTTCATTAATCTAGATGTGATACTAATGAATCAATATTATTTTTAATTTTTAATTCTGTTATTCATTTTACTTTCATCTTTAGGAATTTTCTATGTGTTATTATTATTATTATTTTTTTTTACCCTCCTCTAGTGTTGTCCCCCTATATCATCTCTGTCTAAAGCTATGTTATAGTTTTTACTGTCAAATTTATCTGACTCAGCAATAAACCTTTTCTATTTAACTATGTAAATGTAGGTTAATCTCCTCATTAGTGAATGAGGGTGAAAGCCTCTAGGTTCATGAAGTGTATCTTGTTTAGTAGGTTACCTATATGGATTATACCTTATCTGTAATTTGACATTAAAAAAGTTAGTTAATTATGAGTTGCCATTATTCACTATAAATTGTAAATGTTTATTCATCTAATTTAGCTTTGGGTTGAATGTGTTTTTGATTCTGCACAGCATTGCAAATTGCCTATGACGTCGGCTGCCTAACATAATTACACAGTTATTCTCTTGTTATCATGGTTTTCTTTTGGAATATATCTAAATTCAAATAAACCTATACATGTTTGCATATGATGGTGTGGCTTTCAGCCCAAGGCTGGATCTAATTTATAGGGATCTTCTTCTTCTTCAAATTTAAAGAATCTGAAAGTACAATTTTGCCTAACCTTTGTAGCTGAAAAACTTTCTTCACTCTTAGACTTTTAATTTTATATAGCAATATTTTTGATCTTCAAGTTTTCATGTAAGAAAGGCCTAGTGAAATAAGACTAAATCATTAGCATAAACTAGTTCTTTGCTGTAACGGCTTCCTATCATAAAAAGAAGTTATATGGGTCATAAGCATGCCCAGTCTTATAAGTATGGCCAGCAATTCTGTCCAGAACTGGCAACATCATATTTTAGTCTTTTTGTACTAATATCCCATTAGTTAAGTGACCTACAATAATTAATTGTACCTGCACTCAAAAGCTACAATGGATGATTGTTATGAAAACTCCCAGCATCCTAACTGTAAGCTTGTAGTGTAGTTCCTATTTCCCCAATAGGCTCTGCGCATTGGAATAACATAAACAGCAGTGTAGACGTGGGACTGAGGTCATCTAGGTCTCTACTGACTATGCTAAACTTAATTTAGGTTTGCGCCAGCTAGCTCAGAGGTCACTGGAAACTTTCTTGAATGAAGAGGGATGGATAACCTTCCCTGGCTCAGACAAGAAGGGATTCAGTTTCCGACAACCGCATAAACATTACAACTTTGCTCCCTCAGAATAAGAGTATATCTCTAGAGTTGTGTGAAAACAATAGACAGATATTTCACTCAGTCAGCAGTGCATACTTAGTTTCACCAGAGTGCAGAGAAATAGAGAGACGGGCGTTTTCAATAAAAAGGTGTTATTTATTGAGCAGTCTTCTTTCTCATACAAGAGAAGTGAATTGCCACAATTGCAATACTTAAAGTAAAGTAAAGTGCGTACAGTAAAAGTAGTATTATGAAATAATACTGTAAAAGCATTAATATGGTTTCTTAGCCATATGATACTTTAAAATGGATAAAGTATATACATACACAAATACATTGACTAAAATACTCAACTGGTGCTTCTAACTAAGCCTACCCCGGTGTACCTGACATAAGCCTAATATTCGGGAAGGGATAAGTAAGTAGCGATGTTAAGTTAAGTTGGTTAAGATAATTTTGCCAAGAATCTGCATCAAGAATTCTCCTAAGAGTTTAGTTAGCTCCGTACCTTGGTAATAGAATGTGGGAGGTCTGGTATCTCTTTCCTCAGGACTCGAGATTCCAGCAACCCGTAAGGGTAGGCTGGAAACACCGGAGCTGGATTTTCTCTGCTGGAGAAAAAGACATTGTCTCTCTCAGTGCGTCAAACAGGAGGGGCGGCTTCCGCGGGCACTCGCATCAGCTGGGTTCTCGGGCAAGTAGATGGCCGCTCTGCTCCAAACCAACATGTGTTTGCTTAAGGCAACTGTTGGTATTTTATACCTGAAAGGTGCCGGGTTTGATGTAAGGTTGGACATAAGACGTCACCAAGAACTAACAGTTCTTGCAGGAATTCAGGAGTTCTTGTTCAAATCAAAACAAAAGCAGGGGGGGTTTTCCCGGGCTGCTGGAGGCTTGGTTTGTTTAAAGAACGCATTGTACTTTCTAGGAGTCAATGGGAGTAGCCGTGCTGTGCTTTGGATTGCATGGGCTATTACTGAATATGAGTCTGATTCTTATGCCGTTGTCAGGACATTATTGAATATAACCTCACAAGGGCATAAATCGGGAATATCGAATTAGGGTCCTAGATAAGAACACGACACCCACGCCACGATTTGATGTCCATCATTACTAAAACTAAGCAATATTAAACATTCAAAGGTGCATGTGTTTTTTTCCGACCCACCCCAAAATACATATTTCGCATTTGAAATGGTACACTGTAAATACACGGAAAATGAGTATTTGTACTGTACGCTTTTCAAGCAGTGTTATCATTCAGAGAAATGCATATATATATCAGCTGAACAAATTGCAAAATTACACATGGAATGGCTCTAAATACAGAAAAGAAGATCGAGATCATTTCATCACATATTTATACAAATTTCTGTTATCTGTGCTAGAGGCTGAGGCAAAATATTGTCCATCATTACTAAAACTAAGCAATATTAAACATTCAAAGGTGCATGTGTTTTTTTCCGACCCACCCCAAAATACATATTTCGCATTTGAAATGGTATACGGTAAATACACGGAAAATGAGTATTTGTACTGTACGCTTTTCAAGCAGTGTTATCATTCAGAGAAATGCATATATATATCAGCTGAACAAATTGCAAAATTACACATGGAATGGCTCTAAATACAGAAAAGAAGATCGAGATCATTTCATCACATATTTATACAAATTTCTGTTATCTGGGCTAGAGGCTGAGGCAAAATATTGTCTCTAGTATCCTAAAATAGAAGCTCTGTTCTCTAAGAATAGTTCTACTTTGAGCAGAGTACCATGTGCCAAAAAAGGTTAATATTTTGAAAATATGAGCAAAAATAATTTCGCTTTCAGGGGAAAAGTTCTAAATATTTTCCGTCGCTTTGTTTATCAAAAACTGAAGGCCGAATTCAGAGTTCAGGGAACGCTGTGTGCTCATTGTTTTTATTAAGAGCTATTCTCGTTGACTTGGAGAGAACATTATCTCAGACATACCCGCAAAAAATTGTTCTACCACATCAGGTGAAAGTTCGGCTAAGTTCGAAAATATTGCTACTGCACAGTTCTCTGTGTGAGTGCTATCATCGATGGTTGGATCAGCAATGCTCACAGAAGGCTGTACCTGTTCAGTGCTGCTTTCCTCTCTTACCTCACCCCCACATACTCGTAGTGGTGAAGTCTCAACGAATGCCGTCATCAGAATCGGTAGCTGCTGGGGACAACACGATGCATGAGTCGTTACCGGACCTAGCAAAGTATCGATATCCATTGGTACTGCTGATTGTAGTGTAAGACAGATGTCCAACACGCATTCTTCTCCGCATAGCAGACATCGAAGCACAGGTATGATGCAATCTTGCCAGATCGGTCTGAATGAAAGAAACCAGGTTGTACTTAGATCCGAGGACCTTAGTGATACGGTCTCGGTATCGTATTGCTAGGATCGTTTCTTCCATCGTTGCTAGAGTCTTGCCTGTGGATTGGCTTGCCATATCGGTGCAGAAGAAGCAAAACTAAAATTACTGCCACGAGTCCCAAGATTAAGGGTAGGCCGCCAAAGACAGAGTGGACAAAATTCACGAAGATGCCCAGAACTGTTTCAAAGGGCGCTAACAGTCCTGAAAAAATTGTCTTAAATACATGTGCGATGCCACTGGTATCAGACATGTTTAAGATTTGGCTCAACACTTCTACGAAATGTACAGGGCAATTTGTTGATAAAAGGGTATGTATCTCTGCTGCTGTCCTTGCAACTTGCAGATCATATGTTTCTTTTGATGACGTTAGAGGCACAGTTGTTTGTAAAAGAATAGACTTCATTCTGCTTAAAGTATCAATTCGAATAGAAGAGATATTCAACCGAGGTCATAACGCAGCCCCCATATCTGGATTGCTGTGTGGATACAATACTTGCATACAGCAAATGGCCCTGGAAGTTACAGTTGTCAGATAGGCTTTTCCTGGCATCATGCCACAACAGTTGTGGTCACTTATTAAAATGTAACTTCCCTTTGAAAGTGGTCTAAAGAATGGCTCTATCTGTTTTGCAGGTGTGCCATGCAGGTGACATGAAAGGTTATGTGAAGACCCTTCGCAGGCTACATGCAAATTAATTCCTTGACACAGAAGTGTACCGCTTAGTGATTTTTTACAATTTTTACCACTAAGAAATACCTCTCTGTTTCCTTCAATATAACATCTGTGTGTATAAGGTAAATCCCAGGTTGATTTGATGTATTCTTTACCCAACCTTTCATACTGGCCTGCTGGTATATACTCTTGACAGTAATTAAACTGGAAAGTTGTTATCGGAATTGTAATCGTTCCATGTATTATCCATTCAATGACAGGTCTTTCTGACATTGTCAATGGTAATCTCTCGAGTTTTTCAATGCTCAGGATTGTATAATCTGCTCCTTTTTGTGCCAAACTGATTTGTTTATCAGTAAGGTTAAAGAGACAGAATAATGACGTTATGTTCATTAAACGCCATGGTACGTAGCCTGAACGCAGATTTTGCAACGTCCATCCGAGCTGTACAATAGAACGTAATTGAGACTGACCATGTTGTAGCATTAGCAAGTCCTGTTCTATTATATCAAAGGCAGATAATACAATACTGTCCAGTGAATATATTCTGGAAGACAGAGTTGTTAACCCATTGTCCACAATAGAAAGTGATTTTTCCGAATTAATACGATCAATTTCTCGTATTTTTTCTGCTGTCTCAATTTGCATTACTTTTCATGCTTCGTTGTATGCAGCGTATATACCGGCCGCTATGAAACATTTTTGACGCTGTTTGCGCGGTCCCATTAAGAAATCACGCAAGTCAGCACTGTCTTTAAGTAAAGTCAAGTGTTGCTTAATTTCTGCCAGTGTGGATTTCTGTAACCACTCAAGGCATAGTTTCCCTACACTGTATGTTGTAACTATCCCTGGATGTTGTCTCTGGGAATATCTAGGGTCTGGTCTGGTCATTTTGAACCCCTGTGTTTTGTTCAGGAATCTATCTTGACAGTTATTCGTGTCTGTTGGCCAGATCAACCACTTTTTCCAATCAGTATGTGTTCTGTTTTGGTATAAAATATTAGAAACGTCTATCTCCACATCAGTAGTGCTTTCACTATCAGGCATGGGTTTCGGAATAGATGGTGTGTTCATGTCTTTTATCTTAGCAAGGCCAAGACAAGTAGTTTGTTGAATTGTGTCATTCATGAAAATAATTTGTTCTGGGATCATGCAAGCCCTAAACAGTGCTTCTAGGCCTTGTACTTGACAATCTTTGGAACCCCAGATTGTTTTTGTTTCAATGGTGTTTTTCCAAATTTCGAAACCTATTGTAGACATTTTGTCATAAAATTTTTCTGAATAAATCAATTTAGTATTTGTCATCATTGTTTTCATTCCTGTTCTATTTGACATTTTAAAATAAAACGTTCTTGGGTCACTGTTATTAAGTCCTGAGAAGTATTGGAATTTATTAGAAAACTTTTTTGAACTGCCTTTTGGTGGAGTAGGACAGTGTTCCCACTGTTTAAAAGATAAAACATTTCTAGGCTGAGCACTTTTATGCAAATAGTGATCACCATAATGGTTGTAGCAGTAAAGCTCCTCATAATTGGACGAACCCTGCAAGTAATCTTGTTCTGTAAATGTTGCTGACATTACTAAATCTGACATCATACTATTAATGTTTTCAAAGTCCCAGTCATCAGAGAAGGTACTAGGTGTTACAAAGTCACTTAATGAAATCTTGAGCTGGTGGGGATACTTTAAAAGCTCGACCGGGCCCAAAATGTCATAATCAGTTCTGTCCCATGCTACCCCACCGGGTATTGGAATGGCTGTGATGTTTACTGATGACAGTTCTCTTTTCTCGATGTGAGAAGATGTGTGTGGCTTTAGGACCAAGTTGATGTTCTGACTTGCTGTGTCCATTGTACTATATTTTCCTTCAATGAATCTTCCCAAACATATAACCATGATGAGCCAAAGCAGGAGGAAAAGTACACATACCACAATCCAAAATTCAATCCATGGTGAAATTAGATAAGTATTTTTCAGTTGTTGGAAAAGTTTAATTATTTTGTTTTTAAAACTTTGTGTTGGAGGCGTTTCTTCATGTTCGCTTGGGTCTTCAGAGAAATTGTCGAAGTTGATGAAGTAGCCTGATGCAGTTCTGTCAATTGTTGGAATTGCTTCCGGATTTTCATTTGCTTTTGCATTTTTCTTTGTTTCATTAGAATAGTCTGAAGCTACAACATTGTAGATTGGTGTTTCTTGACGAACTGTTATTATTTGGGTTTCAAGAGGCACAAGTTCCATGGCATTATTGCATAGTACTTTTTTATTCATTGCAGATTTTTCAATTTTGATTAGTCTCTCAGCATGAGCCTCTTGGATTGTAGCAAACATTGGTTTTTCTTGGGAGTCCACTTGGCCTACTACTTATTATTGGCCACATGATTGTGGTTTTACCAGGTCGATGGATACAACTTGGTTCTCCTTTTTACCAGCAAGGGGCGGTAGTACTACTGATCTTGTTCCGTTGATAGCTAAGACAGGTACTGCTTTTCTGTATGAAGGCCCAAATTCCTTCTTTACCGCGATCTTTTCTCTGACCAGATGCCCAATCTTTGGAATCCAGACAGGTCTTGCTGGGACAGGTGGTTTTTCTTCAGTGGATTTCGACTGTTGTTTCAACTTTATGTTACTCAGATTTTTTCTTTTTTCATTTAGATCCTGTAAAACAGCCAAATGATCTTTGATATCAAAGCTTTTTTCTTCTACCAATGAAGTGTGACTATCTAAGTCCTGAATAAGCATTCTAGTTCCGAACAATAGTTCGTATGGAGTGAGACCTTTTAGAGAGTTTCTTGGCAGATTATTAAGACTACGTTGGACACTTGTTAAATGTTTGACCCACCCATCACCCAAACCTAATACCCTCGCCGTTATAGATTGCTTTATGTCCCGGTTTTTTCTTTCCACAACCGCATTTCCCTCAGGATGGAAGGGAGAAGAATACCGCAATGTGATGCCCATACTGTTCATGGCCTCTTTGTAAGCTCTGGAGCTAAACGCAGGACCCTGATCAGAATGAAGCATGCCAATTGCGTATGTGCCGATAAAGACTCGCAAATCTTTTACAACAGTTCTGGCGTCAGCCGAGTGCTGGGGTCTACATTTTAAGTGAATTCAGTCTTAATTATTATGGGGACGCATTTCTCCGACTGGATTTCTGCGATATAGATAGACTGATGCTCTCTAATAGTGGTATCTGGGCTACAGACTGGACCATTTCAAAACTGCGATCTCTGTTGCAGTCCTTGCAATTCTTTGCAATATAGTAGATATCTACGCTCATTCCCGTCCAGTACTCCGATTGTAGTTCCATCAGAGATTTCAGGATCTCTTGGTGCCTCAGACCCAACCCCATATGTGCTTCTTGTAGTAAGAAGATTCTCCGGTTCGTGTTTGGGATTACCCTATCCCCCACTCCAGGGATTCGAGCAAAACGGAACGGAGTTTGCATCAATTATGTATGTATTACTGAGTGGATAGTTGAGAGGAAGTGCTGAATAATCGCCTTTTAATGAGGCTTTTACCACTAGAATGGTTTCCCCATCTATGTGTTTTTCTGAACGCTTTTCAGTGGCTACGGAAGCCGGGTGAACCGCTTCCGCTGTGGCTGTGTTATCCAATGAATTCCCTGCAACGTGAACGCCATCACGTCGATGACTCAATGCGTGTATCACGTGAGTCTTTCGTAGTTCTTTCAGCAAAAGAACTACTTGTTCCCAAAGCCTTTTATGCTTTATAGTAGCACCTGTGTCATCTTTGTAACCGTTTTTGATCCATGTCTGCATGTCACTGTTATAGGATTTGACGCAGAAATACGAATCGCACACTATTAGTGTGGGGAATTCGCGATCGGCATTTTCAAGCGCCATCTTTAAGGTTCTTATTTCAGCTCGCTGAGCTGAACATTTCCTGAGTGATTCTGTTTTGGTAATCATTGATTTGAATTTACCAGAGCGCCAGCGACCTTTAACAATCGCGCACGCTGCATCATAGGATTTATTTTCTACATCATAGTGTTGTGCGAATCTGTCCATATAGATTACGCAGGTATATTTTTCTAGAGGCAGAATTTCAGCTGGCAGAGGATATTCACGTTCATATACTAGATCTGCTAGTTTTTTCCTTTTTGGGTCAAAATAGTATTTCACGTCTTCTGTAGCAAAAGAGGTTTCCCATTCTATCCATTTTAGATCTAATACCCCTTTAACCAGGTTATGAGGACTTGTTAACGCCTCAAGGGCTGATTCTGCTGAAAAAACAGCTATTCTTCTGCCTTGGGCTAGGGATCTTTCTTTTGCTACAGCAGTTTGAACCGCAGTTCGAATTTTCTCTGTGGAGCTGAATTTTATTTCAGCTTCAGTGTACAAATGTGATTTGTAAGCTATAGGTACCGTTTCTCCCTCATTAGAGATCAGGTACGTGAATCCGCATCTTCCTGGGATGACTCGGATTACAAGATTGCGTGTGTTCTCGCGTGTTTGCAATTTTGTTTTAGTTAACATGTCTGTTTGTAGTGATCTCAAAATTTCTGTGTGTTTCTGAGTCCAATTAGTTTGTTTGAAATCTGGTTTTATTAATTCATAGAGAGGTTTAACCCTCTCCGCATAATTTAGAATGTATGTTCTTCCGAAATTCAGGAAACCTAGTAGTGATGGTAAATTCTTCAGCGTTTTCGGTGCGTGGAGTACAGCACATTTCTCTAAGAAACTGTCTGCCAGGGTTTTGCCTTCACTTGATAATTCATAACCTAAAAATAGGACAGTTAGATGGGCAATTCGTGACTTTTTACAGTTGAATTTGTAACCTTCTGAGGCGAGTCCAAGTCATATGGTGTTCACCCTTTTTAAGTGAGTCTCCAAGTCATCATCTGTGAGATAGATGTCATCGACATATGATAATGCTTCATCATCATATATTTGTAGTAACTCTGTTACCCTTGCTGAGAATAATCCTGGGCTATTCTTGAATCCCTGTGGGAGTCGGCAAAATTGTTTTTACGATCCAAATATTGAAAAGCGGTCAAATACCTGCTTTCTGGTGCAATGTTTTGACAGAAGAATCCATTAGAGATGTCTAATGTTGTTTTATATTTTTTGCGCACAATGTTATTTATTAGTGCTGCACTATGTGAGTTTTGTACTGCAAATGTTTTACAACAGGAGTTTAGGTGTCTGTAGTCCAAAACTAGACGATACGAGTCGTCTGGTTTGGAGACAGGAAAAAAAGGATTGTTCATTTGAGAGGTGCATGTTTTGATCACCCCTTGGTACTCAAGTTGATCTAAGATTTCCCTGACTTGTTTTTTAGCTTCTTGTTTAACTGGGTACTGCCTTTGTGCAGTGGGCTGATTTTTTAACTGGATCTTGTGGGAGGTGAGTCCTCATCCCATCCTACATGATTTTTGTATAAAGCAGGAGCTTGGGCTACTGCCCATTTCCTTGCATAAGTACATTTTTTATGAATCGGGATATGATTCGAGAAGGCAGGCATAATCATTTGTTCGCCATGAGGGCACTCCCTGACAAACTCTGGTGGCCAGTCTTTCTCAGCTAACAGAATGTCATAGCCTTTTGAAAGTTTTTCCCAAAAAAGACTTTTTATTTTCCTGGTTTTATCTCCCTCTATACGTAATGTTATTTCATATAGCTTATGGGGCACACTAACTTGTGTGTCTGCAGTTTCCATTTGAATGTATTCATTCATGTCCACTGTCTCCAGAAGATTCATCAGGGTCTTGTGACCTATGGTCACTTCTGCTCCGCTGTCTAGCATTGTCTGTGCCCAATCTCAGTTTTTCAGCTGTGTCCTCAGAATTCTCGGCATGTTTAATCTTAATACTTGCTACCTTCTTTCTGGGAAATTGTAATTTTTTACTTTGATGAGCAGGATCCTTGTCTTTGGACTTTGCGTGCTCTTCTCTGTGTTCTGACCGTCCCCTTCTTTCCGATTTCTGTGAGGAAGATCGAGAAGGATTCAGTGAGAATGATCTAGATGGACGTGTATCAACATCTTGATATCTGTCTGGTTTTCTTATTTTATCCCTATCTTTAAGGTTGTATCTTTTTTCAGAGGGTTCCCTTTGGGGAGACTTGTCTTCTCGGCCTGGAGATCTCTCTCTACGCTGAGGAGACCTTCCTCTGGACTGGAAGCGTTTTTCCCTGGGAGTGGATTGTTTATTACCATCCTTGCTCTTTTTTGGAGTCTTTAAATTATTTTTAAGAAATGTTTTTTCAGGATTTTCAGTTAGTTGGGGTTTTCTCGGTTTCCCACCCAAACTATCTCTTCCAAGCTCTTCATAGGATCTTTCTATGATTCTGGCAAGTTCCAATGATTTGGCTGCTATATCTGTTTCCTTCAGTTTCTGGAGGTTCTTTATATCATCCCTTGCCAATTGAACTAATTCTCTATATGCCTTTGTTAATTCTTTTAGTTTGACTAGGAGTTGTTCGCTTGACATTATTTCGTAGTCTGGGTGTGTTGCATAGTTGCACTGGACCGACCCCGTTTTTTCTGGTCTTTCTAGTGGACCGAGCCTGGTGATGTGATCATTATGTTTTAGCGCGCCTTTAAAGCAGAGCAGGTGCTCTTGGTATTTTAGTGGGATTTCAATCTCCTCGAAAGGAGTGTATTCATCCAGAGGTTCCTCTATTTTGTAATAGTGGAAGTCTTTTTAGCTTGTGCTGCTGGAAAGTGTATCCATGAATAGAATACCTCTGTCTGCCGATATTCGTGTGCCTCTATCACGAATATGACTGTATACTACCTCACGGTGTCAGGCCATTTTTTATAAGTTTTAGAGTTATAGTTCTTCTTAGAGTGACCGGAATGAGTATTGCATTCGGTTCGGTTTCATGAAGACTTGTGTCTTCCTCTAAGAGTCGAGCTGCTAGCCTTGCTCGTTCCCTTTCTTCGTCACTTTCTGTCATTTTACTGACTGAAAGTTTTCTGTTGCAGATCGAGTTTCAAGGAAACAAAGATTAGGTGCACAATATTTTGGAACACTGTATCCTTCAACGTTGATCAAAACCAGAAAATAATACATAGGATTCTCATCCTACTAAGTTCCGGCGGATATTAACCTTTCACCCACTCCAGACGTCTATTGGAGATTTTACGGGGAAAGGGTTCTGTGTGAAAAAGCACGACTGAGTTACTCTATTGTCTTGCGTTAGATTATTGCCTTGCCCCACGTTGGACGCCATGTAGTGTAGTTCCTATTTTCCCAATAGGCTCTGCGCATTGGAATAACATAAACAGCAGTGTAGACGTAGGACTGAGGTCATCTAGGTCTCTACTGACTATGCTAAACTTAATTTAGGTTTGCGCCAGCTAGCTCAGAGGTCACTGGAAACTTTCTTGAACACTTCTAGGCTTGCACAAGTTCTGTTCTGTGTCCAGTGCCATCCGTCACCTCCATTGACTTCCGGTGGCCAGGCGCATTGAATTCAAGGCCCTATGCATCTCGTTTAAGGTTTTGAAATCTGCCACCCAGCCTATTCTGGCCAATCTTCTTACATCGTATGTTCCTTCACGCCCCCTTTGGTCAGAGGGCCAGCATTTGGTGGTGGTCCCCCGGATCCGAAGAGTCCAGGATGGTGGCCGCTCTTTTCGTTATAGTGCTGCCACGCTATGGAGCACACTTCCTGTGCAAATTCCGGGTCTTAATGACTACCTGGATTTCAGGAAGGCCATTAAGACTCTTCTTTTCCCCACTAACTAGCTGGTGTTGCTCTGCGATTTGTCAGTTTTTCTTTTAGCGCCGGGACGCTCTTTCGCTGGGGCAGCTGTCGCGCTCTATAAGACACCTTAACATAACATAACCCCTAACAACTGCCAAAACATGAACATAATAAACCATTCTCTCTCTGACCACTCAATAAAAAACATTCACTACTCCTCTACACATTCACATGACTAATCGCATGATCTGATTCTTTTCGGCCATTCCTCTCTGCCATGTAATATTATAATATTGTATCTAACATTATGCATTTGTCACCCTCCTAAGCCGCTGTGGCCTTCCACCTAAAACCCTAATTGGCAAATGTAAACACTCACAAATTCCCTGTCATCAGCAGCAACTTTAGAGTGAAGGATGCCCAGTGGTTGTTGTTAGTTAAGAGGGAGCAACACAGCACTTCCAGATAGTAAGCCTTTTCTTTTTATTGGACAGAGGCGACTGCCACAGGTACCTGAAGATTATCATTGTAGTAGCCTTTAGGAGGAAATTTGGAGGCAGGGGAGCTAATTGATCCTGCACCGGAAGCTGTAGGAGAGTCAGTGTACACTATGTGTTCACTGAAACATACAATCAGCCTGTGGGTGATGGGGAGAAGGAGGCAAACTTAGCTATTCCTAAAAGAGGAGGCTTTCCTTTTAGCTGGGGTGGGCTCTTCTCTGTTGAAGAGAATGCTTTAATGGGATTATTAAAAATTCAAAAAAATCTGGAAAAGATGACGAGAAATAACCGTGCAGCCACACCGAGACAACGCAGAAGACTAAGGCCTTCATTCAGGAGAGGATGCTAATATCACATATGCCAGAAACTTTGGGCCTTATTTTCAAGAAAGTACTGCACTGCGGCACCGCACGCCCTTTGGCTGCACCACACTGCAGCACTTTCAAAGCGCAGGGATACATCATATTTACAACAATATGATGCATCCATGTGTGTTGCCCTGCGATGGCGCACAATCGGCTGGCATGCGCCACACAGGCAAGCTTGCGCCATGGTGCAAGGGTGCCTGTGTTGCGGGGAGATTGTTTTTGTGCAGGATGGGACACCTTCCTGCACAAAAAGAATCACAAGAGGTGATTTCCTCTGCCTATGTGTGCTGCAGAATGCCACGGCGAAGCATTTAAACGCATTTCCAGGTTTAAGAATTCTTGAAAATCTGGAAATGAGGCAATGTGTTGTGTGAGAAGGGGCCATGTTTACAAGGACAGAAAGGCCATGCAAGGTGGCTTTACATGGCCTTGAAAATTTGGGCAGGAAGTTACGCCGACGGTGCGTCACAAAAAGTGATGCACCGTTTGCGCAAGAGGCTTGTAATTAAGCCCCAAAATGTGGAAGCGTCACCTGTACCACTATTTCTTCCCTTGCGGCTTGTAGGTTGCAGAGAAAGATTGTGCTCCCAATCGCTTACGGCCATTGGTTCTGCTGCAACCCCCCTTGCAGGAGGCCCCACACCTGTGGCAATGGTACCTTTCTGATTGGGATTACACATAATCTGTGGTGTACCCTACTCCCAACTGACGAAGTCCTAAAATGTCTCCCACATGCTGATACAAAACTCCAAGCCCGAGGGTGACATTATTTACGTCAGTGCTGGAGGTAGACTTTCTCCTTCGGAGTTTGTCTTCAGGACCAGGCATGAAGGAACATTTTACTCAGAAGCTGCGCATGCCTTGCCGCAAAAATGGTGGACACCTTTAAATCAGGCAGCCCGCTTGCGCCGGGCTTAGCAGAGGCACAGGCTGCACCACAGAGAGGTGTACCGGGAAACGACCAGCTAGGTTTAAACGAGCTACTGAAAAATAGCTTGTGGAAAAATAGATGCATACGATAGCCTTTATCTTAAACTAACATCTACTTATCTCAGTTACTGTTTGTACCATGAGTAATGTGGCACAGCCAGAGTGAAGAACTGAAATATGTGCCCAATGGAGTTCCATATTGATAATCTGCCTTGTTGTGTTATTTATAACAGAATGTAGATTAATAAAATTGTACTGGTAGAAGTGTCAAAGGATCTCAGGCTGTTTATTGATTTTAGCAAATTGCATCTATTCACCGAAGAGAGTAGAAAACTCCTCGGAGAAGTCGCACTACAGAAGCAGGGACACGATTGCCATAAATATTCCCGACACTATCGTGCAAGCTTCTAGTTCAAACATAACTCAGATTTGGAGGTACTTCTCATCGCTGGAGAGAAAAAACAGCTGATAAAAAGTTTGGTGCAGAATGCACATTAATCCTGAACTATTCACAGTGCAATTTGCATTTGAAATGGATGTCAAAAACTCTTAAGCACCTGCCAAAGATTTGAAATGCTGCTAATGAACTATTCTGCCAGGGTTAGCGCCTCACCTGCACACAGGCTCATATACATCTACTCACACAACTCAAAGTCAAAACATAACACACTTCATCATTCTTGATTTTCTTTTATTCACCTTTATGTTTTATTTTGAAACAAAAAAGTAGACTGAGAATGTAATCATCAAACACGTCAGAAACAAAGACACAACTGCGGTTTTGACAAATAGGCATATTAACATGGAGCTCATTTTGTAAAGGGTACTTGTGATAGAGCGCGCAGTTTTCCCGGGCCACCGAGGTTACCAATTTTTTTACACGCACTGGGCCCTGGCGTGCAAATTTTCAAATACCACACTAATAATTTGAGTGAACCGGGTGAGGATTACTTGGTTTCTCCTCCTGCACGCTGCTATGAGTAATTAAGGTTTGGTTTCACCTCTGCTTACCATGTACCTGACTTACCACAGGCACAATTCTTATGACAGATCTGGAGCTAACAGGGAAATAGTAGACAGGCCTGAGATCAGATACTCTTTATAATCAGTACAATACTTATCCACAATTCCTGTAAAATGACCACAGACACCTGAGGATGTTTTAAAGCTTTATAAAAATTCAAAGAGAATATGACAAGGCAATAAGTGATAGGCAGAATAATGCGTCTAACATCAAAATCAACACCATAAAATAGCTATAGATTAATGCTAAGACCATTTGAGTATATGGGAAGACTAAAAGGTAGGAATTTTTAGAACAAAACTAGTCACTGCAACTTTATACTAGAACATAAGATGGGGTTGAGACCTAGAACATGTACTTAACCTAAGTGTTCAAACTATTCTTACTAAGTTCACCGCAATCACGCTAAAGGAAAGGGAAAAATTGGAACATACTAATACAATATAACAGTTTGATAATTCTCTAAGGGAGGGGAGAGAAGTGGAACAATTCTAAAAACAATTGCACATAATTTGTTCTCAAGGTGATAGAGCAATATCACAGGCAAGAGTGCTTTATTAAGAAACTAGAGAGGGAAAACGAGAAGGAGAGAGAGAGAGAGAGACGCAAACTCAAGGACTGATAATTACCTAGTTCAGAATGAAGACTAACCCAGGCCACGGGTCAGTTGAAAGGACGGGGACAAGGACCCTCAGGAAGGAATGCCAGAATGCGAGCAGGTACAGCTCACGGACAGTAAGGACAGGATACCCCTCAGGATTTGGGATCAGGACTGGGCTCACCAAGGTACGACCAACACCCACAGCTTCAGAAGCAACGCCAGCGTTACCCCTTTCTGCAAGTAATCCGCCAGTAACCCCGATTGGGTTTTCGAATTCCCCAGCAAAGTGCTTCGCCAGCACTTAGGATTATTTCCACCCCTTAGGAGTTTGTGGAAAGTATGGACAGAGTGCTCCGCAGCACTTCAGATTGAGCACCTATAGAGTTCGTAGGGTCAGTGACAGGTCTGCTACTCGGACAAGTCGGACAATTTTCCTAAGCTAAACTAGGGCAGTAATACTGTTTTGGGGTTCCTCAGACCACCCACTAATGTTGCAAGTGACAGTTTCCCACATTATGATTGGTCAGGAGAGGTGGTGCGGTCATTACCACCTCCTAGAATTCGGCTTTCACATCATTACTATTCAATTTTGCACACCCGCCCCTCGGGTTCACGTTCCCAGGCATAGGAATACAGAATACAATACAAGTGTACAGCATATAGCAACAGTGTATGACAGTTCAAGGTGCAATACTGCATCTTCGGGATGGGTTCCCAGGCGCATCGAGCTTCAGGAGCCAGCTGGCTAGTTTTAGCTTCTGCGCAGTGAGGTTTTTCCCAGGTCACATGACAGGGTTCAGAGGAGCCTCAGCATGGCGTCGCTCATGTATGCCCCAGCCCACAAAGACGCAGTACATGAAAAGTAAGCGAGAACAAATTAATATCACACATAAAATGATCACACAGTATACCATGATGAAATTCTAAACATCCCTTATTTTATAATGACTATAGCATTACTGTTTAGTGCGAAAAGACAGATAGGCTGAAGCAGCGGTAGCAAGCGGAGAGCGTGGTGAGAGACAAGCGGCCATGTTTGCAACAGTGCGCATGAGCACAAATTCCCTCCAGAATGCGAGTGCGTCACATCACATGGGTATGACCGACGCATGCGCAGACTGAATTTCAGCGAAGCAGCCGTTTTTAGTGCAAGCTTCGTTAGTATGAGAAAAGACATACAAGCAAGCATCCTGGGGACACCCGCGTGTTTGGGAAAACACTTAATAAATGACGAACAATAGTGTTAATGTGATTAGACGGTTCAGGCAAGGGTTTTGTATGAGAGCAGGGCGCTTACACGCGAGTCCCAGCTCCATCAATCCCCTCTTTGATGATATTTACTATCATCACCACATAGAAGGAAACAGATGCCAACTTTTTTCATTCATCCACATCACTCATTTGAATTTCAACAAATTTATTGTTGAGTTTTCTTTCAGCTTCCCTATGAGAGTGGTGATTTTTCGCCTTTTTGTAAATTGCACTCTTTAATTCTTCTAATTCTAGGTCATCAATATTTCTTTTCACCCCCCTCTGATTCACAGTATATTTCTTTTTGCACTTCTGGCATTTGCAACAGATAAAAATGATCAATACAACTACACCTATTACAACTATTGGCATCAGTATTTTCCACAAAAGATTTCTACCTAGGCTAGTAAACCAACTACCTATAGAGGAGAGACCTCCAGTCAGCCTCGTCCAGGCACTGTCAACCTCCAATGGTTTGAGTTCTTTTTCCAAATTAGTTATGTTTTTCACATATTGTTTGAGTTCGATACTTTTATCAGGAATGTAAGTGCAACAATGTTGCGCTTTCAGCATTCTACAGACTCCGCCCTCTTTTGCTAATAGGGTGTCAAGGGCAAGACGGTTTTGCAAAACCATTGATCTGATCGCAACCATTTCGGTATTGACCATCAGGAATCCAGCAGCAGTGTCCGTTGATAACCGGTCCACTACTGTAGACAATTTGCAGATTCTTTGGGTGTTCAGAACTACCCCCATTCCAGGTATCAGTGCACTAAAAATATCACCTATAATTTCACCTACACTTTCACGTTTACTACGCACTAAGCCATTAGTTTCTTCATCGCTTCCAGCTGCATTGTTCACATGGTATATTTTCGGGAAAACAATGCCAAAGTAGCAGCTTCCATACCAATGATCCGGCAATTTGAAATAAGCCTTGTTCCCACATATATAATATATTCCGGGAAACACAGGTTCTGACCCATTCTTGAAACCCCAACCTCCAATTACCTTGTAATTATGTTTACACTCGCTGGAACCGATGAATACATTGTTATAGTACTCTGTCTTTTCCCTATGGATACAAAGTTTCCCCTTTCGTTCAAAATCCAGCAACAAGGCAGGACTAGCTTCGCCTGGCGAGGTGTTATCCATGTGCTCAGCCCACCTAGGGACTCTATCCTTTTCGTCATTTGCCTTCTTCTGAAACTTTTCTCTCCTTCTGTCTGCCATCTTTATGAACATCTTTTCCTGCTCTTGCAGAGAACAGGTCAGATTAGCTTGTCTTGCTTCATCTAAATCTATGTTACCTATAGTCAGAAAATATTCTCCCATATAACGGGTCACGTCACTTTTAGTATGTACAAGGTTCAAGTGTCCTCTAATAGGAAGTTCAGAAAATACTACGTCAGCATTGGAAAAATAATACTGCAAAGTGCTCCTATAAAACAAGCTAGCTAATATACTACAGGAAATTCCATAGGTTAAAGGTAGATGGTGATATGTCACGCCTTCAGCCACTGAAGTTGGTAGCTTCATGCAGACATAACAGTCCTCTATTTCCATAGCTTCTACATAATGCACTAACAAGTTAGCAAAAACATTTAGATGCGTCTTGTTTCTCATTTTGTGAAAGTGTAGTCCATCCTCATCTGATGCTTCTAAATTAGGTCGTGTGTGTGTCAGTCCTACTCGTTTGTCGCGTCTTTCTAGGCTTCGTGGTGTTTCTGCAGTCTGTACAACCCCTACGCCTACTGCTTCGGGTTCAGTAGGGGACAAGTTGGGATTTTTACTTATCATAAAAGGTAGAAAAACTGTTAGTCCTATCCACATTACTATTAACATTGCTACACTACACAAGCATATTTTACAACAGGTCTTAAGACACCCACACCTGGATCTTCCAGAGACACTCGGATCAGACATTTTTAGCTTACAGGTGGCTTTTGCTACTCCTCTTCGTTTCTTTGCACCAAAGGCTCACTTCGGGCTCTCTTCAGGGAGGGTCTTCGTCAGAACTCCGATCAGCGATGGACTCTTCGTCACTGTTGCCACTGTTTCGTGGTTCGTCTATTTCCTCCAACACAAAGTAAGTCCACTCAGGGCTCCGATACAGTCGATTCTGTTTCTTTAGTCTGTCGCTCTTTCTTAGCGATTTGCCTTGGGCTGCCTTTCTTTCACTTTCAGCCCTTTTTCTGTCTTTCAGTTTTTCTTCGACTGTCTTTAGTCTGAGCCTCAGTCTCTTGACGTATCGGGGTGCACTTCTGCCTCTGTGCCTCCCAGTCGTTGAGGAAACTTGGCCTTCTTTGTGCACTCTTTTTACTTTTTGATGTGGCACCTCTGTTTCCCTGCCTGTCTGACTTGTTCCAGGTCTTTCGTCTATCTCTTCGGCCTGGTCCCTAGTCTGTCCCTGCTCAGATTCAAATCGTACTTGCTTTTTATTTCTGGTTACTGTTGTTTCTGTTGTCTGAGCACTTTGATCTAATTCTATCTGTTCCTGTTCATGCTCTTCGAACTCTTCGCTTTCTTCTGCATGAACGTCAGCTCTAATTTCTAACTGTCCCTCTCCAACTTCTGGAGTTCCAGGAGGAGTTTCGATGTCTTGATCTGACCCTGCTTGGCCTACGTCCTGATCAGGTGTGTTGTGATTTTCGTTGACCTGACCTTCTTCCTCTATTTCTAACTCACCTGGACTATCCCACTCACTGTCTAAGTAGGAATATTTCCTGGTTCGTATTGGGTCATGAACCTGGTCGTCGGCGGGGTACCATTCAACGTCTCGACTTGTGCTCGGCAGTTCGATGTCAGCTAGCTCCGGACTCTCTTCCTCGGAAGCTTCTTCAGCTGCGCTGCCTTCAGCTCCAGTCGCGTTTTCTCCAGTTACCCGCTTTGTGTGGCTGGCGTGGATCCACTTCGGTACACCAGCACACTTTACAGCAGTTGTAGTGACGAGGATCACTTGTCGCGGCTTTCCCCACCTGGGTTTCAGGCAACTGCTCCGGGTGTGTTTCTTTAACGCCACCCAATCTCCTGGTTGCAGTTTATGTGCCGGAGTCTTTGGCCACTCGTCTTCAGTCTCTCCAATCTGCTGAGAGAGAGAACGCACTTGGTCACCCAGCTGCTTGCAGTATTCTAATACCATATCATCAGAAATGCTTAGCAGTTTGTGTCCGGGTACCCATGCCTGTCGCATCACTCTTCCCATCAACACTTCATGGGGACTTAGGCCAGTTTTTCTGTTCGGGATACTTCTCAAACTCATCAGCACAAGGGGTAAAGCCTCTATCCAGTTCATCTTTGTGGAATCACACATTTTGGCCAGTCTGGATTTCAGGGGGCCATTTATTTGCTCTACTACCCCAGAAGCCTCTGGATGGTAGGCACAGTGCAGTCTTTGCTTCATTTTGAATGCTTTACAGAGTTCTTCTAGGACATCGTTGGCAAAATGCCCACCTTGGTCCGTTTCGATTGTCTCTGGAATTCCATACCTAGGTATCAACTCCCTGAGCAATAACTTGGCTGTGGTGAGAGCATCATTTTTCTTCGCTGGATATGCTTCCACCCACCTGGAGAATAGGCAAACTATGACTAGGATATATCTATACCCTTTACATCTAGGCATTGTTATGAAGTCTGCCTGCATTCTGACAAAGGGACCTATTGCCTTTCCGATATTACTCTGTTCTACCACAGTCCTCTTTCCTGCATTGAACTGCTGACACACTAGGCACCTCTGGCAAAGCTTTTCCGCCTGGTTCCTGAACCTTGAATTACAGAACACCTTGTCAAACACCCGACACATGGCGTCCCTTCCCATATGTGTTGGCTCATGTATCATTCTGACCATGGGGTCTATCAGGCTGTCAGGCAATACAGGCACCTCAGTCGAGTTTACCACCACACCATCATCTCTCAGTTTGCATCCCTCTGCTGCCCACCTTCCTTTCTCTTGTCTGTCTGTTGCCTGTTGCAAATCCTTTAATTCCTCCCACGTTGACACATTCTCAAACAACATAAGTTGGCAGCTGGTTCCATCCCACAACGCAATTTGGAGTGACATATGGTATCGGGCACAAAACTGTGCACTTTGGTCAGCGTACCTATTACCGGCAGTCACGTCATCATTTCCAGACTTGTGGGCCGCACACTTGACCACAGCCAATTCTTTGGGTAATTGGATAGCTTCCAGTAAGTTATGCACCACCTTTCCATTTCTGATAGGGGTGCCTGAGGACGTCATGAATTCTCTTTGCAGCCACAATTGGCCGAAGTCATGAACAACCCCGAAACAGTACTGGCTGTCTGTGTAAACAGTTATTCTTTTGTTCTTACCCCTCTTACATGCTCTGGTTAACGCGATGAGCTCTGCCACTTGTGCAGATTTCACCTCGCTCAGGTAAGATGCTTCTATGGTTTCTGTCAATGTAACCACAGCATAGGCAGCACTCAGACTCCCACTCTCATGTCTTAAACACGAGCCATCCACGAACATTGTTTTATCCCCATTAAGTAACGCTATTTCACGGATGTCCGGACGGGGCTTGGTACTGAACTCAGTTAGATCGATGCAATTATGTTCCCCTTCCTCTTCAATTTCTACATCCAGAGGGATAGGTAACAGGGTCGCAGGGTTTAGGACATTGCACCGGGAAATAGTGACATTTTCGGCACCAATCAAAATCCTCTCATACTTAGTCAGCCGACTAGGTGTGAGGTACTGGGTCTTAGTTCTAGTCAGTAGGATGACAACAGAATGAGGAACATATACGGTGACGTGATGTCCCATGACAATGTTCTCACTCTGTTCCAGACTGACGCAAGTAGCAGCAACTGCTTTCAAGCATCCAGGTAATCCAGCAGCCACCGGATCTAGGGTGGCCGAAAAATAGGCCACTGGTCTTTTAATTAGTCCGTGCTCCTGGGTCAGGACTGAAAGAGCACAATTCTCTCTTGTGTCACAGAATAGCTCAAAAGGCTTGGTGTAGTCAGGCATACCCAATGCAGGAGCGGAACATAGACAGTTTCTCAAAGTTACCCAAGCGTTCATGCTCTCACTGTCCCAACTGACGGGGTCTTCTACGCCTTTCTTTGTCATTTTTATCAGGGGTCTGGCTAGAGCTGCGAATCCTACAATCCATTGTCTGCAGTAACCCACGACTCCCAAGAACATTCTCACCTCTTTCTGAGTTCTGGGCAGTTCCATTGCTTTAATTATTTTGATTCTTTCTGTAGTAACTTTCCTGATTCCTTTTTCGATCTGGTGCCCCAGATACTTCACTGAGTTTTTACAAAATTGTAACTTGTCAGGTGACACTTTATGTCCTCCCTTTCCTAGGTGATTCAGCAAGGCAATTGTGTCAGTGACACAGTCAGTTTGGGTTTTGGACGCCACCAACAGGTCATCTATGTACTGCACCAAAACAGACTCTCTTGGCAGCACTAGGGATTCAAGGCACTTTTTTAATATCTGGTTGAAAATCGATGGACTTTCGGTGTACCCCTGGGGGACACGATTCCAGACATAGATATGACTGTCAAATTCAAAACTGAAAAGGAACTTGCTTTCTGGATGCAATGGGATGGAAAAGAATGCATGGCACAGGTCGATGACAGTGAACCATTCTGCATTCCAGGGAATCTGATATAGTATCACGGCAGGGTTGGGCACAACAGGGCAGCAAGGCACAACAATTTGGTTTACCTTGCGTAAATCTTGCACCACCCGGTACTTTCCACTAGGCTTTTTGATCCCAATGATTGGTGAATTACAGGGACTGCTCATCACTTCCTCTATTATTTCTGCTTCGAGTAGCCGGGTAATTTCAGTCGCTACTCCAGCTTTTACTTCTGCACTCATTTTGTACTGTCTGGTTTTGGGGTATACAGCATTTGTTTTAATCGCTATTTTAACTGGGTCCACATTTGCCATTAAACCTACATCCTTTCCGGTGAAATCCCATACCTCTGGAACTACTCTTAACTGGAGCTCTTCAGGTAAATCCTCAACTGTTAAAGGTTTGATATCAGAATCTTGTCTGACTAACATCAGCTTGTACAAACCATCTTCATCGGGTGTCTGAATTTCGACGCCTTTTGGTGTGCAATAGATGGTACAATGCATCTTGCACAACAAATCACGTCCTAGCAGGTTCACAGGACTAGAATCACAGACCACAAATCTGTGCATTTCTTTGAAATTTCCTATAGAAACTTCCATTGGTTCAGTTACTGGAGTACTTATTATTTGATTTGAGACGCCCACTACTTGGATCGCTTCTCCCGAGAGGGGTAGGTTAGGAACATCCACGGTTCTTACAGTAGATCTGGTAGCACCAGTGTCCAACAGAAAGGTGACGTCTTTTCCCTCAACCTTTCCTTCAATGTATGGTCCAGTCTGGTCTACCGGTAAGGAGGCGCCAAGCACGCACTCCTCATCCTCCCCTCTCAGGCCCCGTCAATCTTGATCTTCACAGAGGAAGGTATCATTTAACAAGTACTGTGGAATGATTGCGTTTCTTTCACTCTCGACTTCCCATACTTCCGCCCTCTCATTCTGCTGACCCTGACTCTTAAAATTCTGTCTAGGAGCGCGAGGTACTGGAGGTAATTTTACCTGTTGCTGGTTTTTTCTTGTCCCCTCTTTCGGCACCTGTGGATTTAAACCATTTACAGGGGCATTACCGGCCTGCAGGTGTGGACACTCGTCTCGCCAATGCCCTATCTGGCCGCACCCATGGCACGGAAACTTTTTCATGGCTTCTTCCCGACTCATTTTAGCTCGGGGCTTTCCTCCTCCCCCAGTAGTGGCATTCTGAGCATTATTACTAGAAGTCAATTTACTTAACTGTTTTTCCTGCTGTTCGGCTAATTTCACCTGTGCCCACATTACTTTCTCCTTGAGGGCTTTCTTTTTATTTTCGATTTCATCTTCACAGTATTTTGCATATTTCAGGACATCATCTATGGGCTTTCCCTGCCAACTGATTTTATTATCTCGAATCCATTGTGAAATTTCAGGCCTTAATCCTAGCACAAATCTGTAACTGAAATGGGTCATGTCCTTCATGTCTACATTGTCGATTCCACTGTAAGTCTTGAATACTTGCAGTAACCTTTCATAAAAGGAATGTACAGTTTCATCACGTTCTTGGGTGGTTCTATCTATTCTGGTCCAATCTGTCTCCTTTGCGGGCACCTTTTTCTTGAGGTATTGTATGACTTGCTCATATTTCCTCATTACTTCAGGTGCGGGAGCTCCTGTTTTCTCATCTCTGGGGAATTCCTCACTGGGCCAATCAATCTCAATTTTACAGTCGGTCCACAAATCTACAGGGACCACAATGTCGAAAAACCCATCCAGGTCTTTCAGCAGACACTTCTGAACTTTTATGAAGCGTTCTACCTGCCTGTACCAATCAACAGGCTTTTCCCGCAATTTCGGGAAGTCATTTGTATATGACACAATATCCTGTCGAGACCAAGGGACATGGACATACTTCCCTCCCGGGACCTCTCTCATGGGGCACAATTTTTCTGTTGGTGTTACTTCCTTTAACACGAATTCTGAAGCCTGTGACTTAGCCCTGCTGTCTTCCTTTTTCTTTGCCCACCGGGTTCTCCATTTTCCCACCTCGCCCCATTTCTGCAAAAGCTTCAATAATTCTTTTACTTGGATCTGTTTTCCCATCACATTTAAGCTTTCTAAATCTTTGTCTGAAAAATCTACTCTGTAGGGTTTCTGAAGAATTTTGGAGCGACTAACATCAATTCCCATTTCTGTGGCTGTATCCATTATCCTTTCATGGAGCAACCTAGCACTCCGGGTAAGATTTTTACTGATAAACAGTAATTCTTCTTCATTATATGAACTTAAGCGCTCAACTCCTACATTTCCAGCCATCATTTCTTCTATTTCTATTCTTAATTTATATATTTCCAATGCTTTAGGTTGGGGAGTGGTCGCCTTCTCCAGCTCCTTTGTCCATCTGTCCAATTCTTCTGGGGAAACTACGGTGGCACTCCTAACCCCAGATGCACCTTCAATCAACACCTCCTTTGGTCTTGTCTGGCTTCTTGCCCCCGAGGTACTAGTCCTAGGCTCTCTAATGGGCAAATCCATCAGAACCACAGATTCACACTCACTCTCCTGATCCTCATCTATGATTACTTCTTTCCTCAGGGTCGGGATGCTAGGAGTAGGCAGTATTGGGGTGATAACAGGAGGATGGGGACTAGCCAGGTCATTTCTATACAGTGGGATAGCTGGACCAATAGTTACTGGAATAGTCATAGAATCAGGATGGGGATGTATCTGGGCAATGGTTCGAACTAAATCCTCTCGCTGTCTAGCCAGGGCTTCTTTCTCTTTTTCCCGCAACACTCTATCTGCAGAATTGTCATGCAATACCTGAGGTACCAAGGGAGGATAAATACTTGGGGCAGTCGGAGTGACCAATCGGGGTGGACCTTCTCCGAACGGCTGATAATTTGGGACCGTGGATCTAGGTCTGCAAAACCCATCCCCCTCACTGGTTTTACTGTCTGTACCCGTTCCATCTGTATCACTATCCCTCCCACATCTGGGATATTTTGCAAAGGGATTTGGAGAATGCACAGGCTCTGACTCTGCAACATAGGGAGGTGGATTTTTCATTAACAAATCTTCCAGGTGCTCATCTTCTGAGTCCCCTACGGGCATTAGGTGATGGGTCTTTTCTTTACATTTTCCTTTTCTCTCTTCTAATACCCCCATCATAGGAAATAGTCCTTCAGTCAACATAGATTGCCTCCACTGTTTCATTTTCTGCTCTTTGGTCTGCGCTTGAACCTTCGGATACCATTTACTCACTCCCTTATCCATCCGGGGTTTATCTCGCTCTGCAGCCTCAATCTCCCATTCCTCCAGGGCTTCGTACTGTGTCAACCTAGGTCTAGGGTGTAATTCATTCATGCGGGTCCTTAAGTTAAACAGAATCCGACCATTAAATGTACCTTCAACAGGAAATGCTAGGACTCCGTCATCTGCAGTATACTTTGCCCAATTTTCTAACCAGACACAAGTGTGGTACCCTTTATCAAACAGCATGAAGGAGGCAGGGGTATTTGGCGGGGGAATGAGCACGCCTTCCCTCGTTCTAATGGGCTTGTCAGTTTTGAAAAAATTCCTTATTTTATCAGAGAATGACAGTTTCCTCTTTACTCCATACATCATGTGTGGTCTACCTCGTATAAGCTGCTCCTTATGAAATCCTAGGTACTTTGGATTTGATATGAAATCTGGATACCACATGCAACTCTCCAGACTCGCTTCTAACTCGGCTTGATTAATTTTGTTTACCTTTGTGCTTCCAATGCTAGCGCGACTTATATTTCGCACCACCCAATCGGATCAGTGAATACAAACACCCTTAACCAATGGGTGCGCGGCCTTTTCGCAAGACAGAGTCTCACGCTTCGGCACTCACCCCTCCTTTACAAATTCAGCTCCACTACACACCCGCTGTTTTGACCAATACCAGCGCGGCACGGAGTGACGTCAGAGCAGCTCTCCGACTGACTCCCTCCTTCACAAGGTAACGGAAACTTTTTACTTTCTCTAAAGTGCGAATGCAAGTCTTAGTCAACAACACACAACGTTTGCCACTATGTCTGAGTGTTCTAAAGAGATAAAAGAATTTTCTTTCACTACTAGTAAACCACTTCTGTCTACTTTTCATTCACTCCGGATAGACTTCTTTGCCTGTCCCTTCACACTAGTAACATAGAACCCGTTATTCTTCTGACTCATCCACCTTAGTCGGGGATATGTACTGAGCCAGGATTTCTCCAGCGAACTATTTTACTTACCAGACAAGCCTCGGAGACCCTACTACTCCTTCCGTATGCGACCCTTACTAGGTGATATCGCAATGAAAGTTTTATAAAGGACTCGTAGCTATCATTCACTCCAGAAAACAAAGGTCCTAATTAGTGCTTCCAGTTATCCTTAACCCTGCACTAATACCTCAAACCTAGTGACTTCAACAGCTAACCGGATTCTGCTCACCGTTAGCTAAATACTTCCCCGGGGATTCGGACTACACTGAACATTTACAAACAATGGTTAATATAACATTTATAGCAGCAATGCAAAAGCAAAAATCATATATATTTACATATAAATTCTTAAAACATTTCAAAATATTTGAACCAATACAATAGAAAATCAGCAGCACTTTTTATTTTCACGGTTTGTTTATGACCTATCCTGTCTACCTAATCTAACTAGTCCAAACCATCCTCTGGTTACCAGAAAATTACTGATAGAGCGCGCAGTTTTCCCGGGCCACCGAGGTTACCAATTTTTTTACACGCACTGGGCCCTGGCGTGCAAATTTTCAAATACCACACTAATAATTTGGGTGAACCGGGTGAGGATTACTTGGTTTCTCCTCCTGCACGCTGCTATGAGTAATTAAGGTTTGGTTTCACCTCTGCTTACCATGTACCTGACTTACCACAGGCACAATTCTTATGACAGATCTGGAGCTAACAGGGAAATAGTAGACAGGCCTGAGATCAGATACTCTTTATAATCAGTACAATACTTATCCACAATTCCTGTAAAATGACCACAGACACCTGAGGATGTTTTAAAGCTTTATAAAAATTCAAAGAGAATATGACAAGGCAATAAGTGATAGGCAGAATAATGCGTCTAACATCAAAATCAACACCATAAAATAGCTATAGATTAATGCTAAGACCATTTGAGTATATGGGAAGACTAAAAGGTAGGAATTTTTAGAACAAAACTAGTCACTGCAATTTTATACTAGAACATAAGATGGGGTTGAGACCTAGAACATGTACTTAACCTAAGTGTTCAAACTATTCTTACTAAGTTCACCGCAATCACGCTAAAGGAAAGGGAAAAATTGGAACATACTAATACAATATAACAGTTTGATAATTCTCTAAGGGAGGGGAGAGAAGTGGAACAATTCTAAAAACAATTGCACATAATTTGTTCTCAAGGTGATAGAGCAATATCACAGGCAAGAGTGCTTTATTAAGAAACTAGAGAGGGAAAACGAGAAGGAGAGAGAGAGAGAGAGACGCAAACTCAAGGACTGATAATTACCTAGTTCAGAATGAAGACTAACCCAGGCCACGGGTCAGTTGAAAGGACGGGGACAAGGACCCTCAGGAAGGAATGCCAGAATGCGAGCAGGTACAGCTCACGGACAGTAAGGACAGGATACCCCTCAGGATTTGGGATCAGGACTGGGCTCACCAAGGTACGACCAACACCCACAGCTTCAGAAGCAACGCCAGCGTTACCCCTTTCTGCAAGTAATCCGCCAGTAACCCCGATTGGGTTTTCGAATTCCCCAGCAAAGTGCTTCGCCAGCACTTAGGATTATTTCCACCCCTTAGGAGTTTGTGGAAAGTATGGACAGAGTGCTCCGCAGCACTTCAGATTGAGCACCTATAGAGTTCGTAGGGTCAGTGACAGGTCTGCTACTCGGACAAGTCGGACAATTTTCCTAAGCTAAACTAGGGCAGTTATACTGTTTTGGGGTTCCTCAGACCACCCACTAATGTTGCAAGTGACAGTTTCCCACATTATGATTGGTCAGGAGAGGTGGTGCGGTCATTACCACCTCCTAGAATTCGGCTTTCACATCATTACTATTCAATTTTGCACACCCGCCCCTCGGGTTCACGTTCCCAGGCATAGGAATACAGAATACAATACAAGTGTACAGCATATAGCAACAGTGTATGACAGTTCAAGGTGCAATACTGCATCTTCGGGATGGGTTCCCAGGCGCATCGAGCTTCAGGAGCCAGCTGGCTAGTTTTAGCTTCTGCGCAGTGAGGTTTTTCCCAGGTCACATGACAGGGTTCAGAGGAGCCTCAGCATGGCGTCGCTCATGTATGCCCCAGCCCACAAAGACGCGGTACATGAAAAGTAAGCGAGAACAAATTAATATCACACATAAAATGATCACACGGTATACCATGATGAAATTCTAAACATTCCTTATTTTATAATGACTATAGCATTACTGTTTAGTGCGAAAAGACAGATAGGCTGAAGCAGCGGTAGCAAGCGGAGAGCGTGGTGAGAGACAAGCGGCCATGTTTGCAACAGTGCGCATGAGCACAAATTCCCTCCAGAATGCGAGTGCGTCACATCACATGGGTATGACCGACGCATGCGCAGACTGAATTTCAGCGAAGCAGCCGTTTTTAGTGCAAGCTTCGTTAGTATGAGAAAAGACATACAAGCAAGCATCCTGGGGACACCCGCGTGTTTGGGAAAACACTTAATAAATGACGAACAATAGTGTTAATGTGATTAGACGGTTCAGGCAAGGGTTTTGTATGAGAGCAGGGCGCTTACACGCGAGTCCCAGCTCCATCACTTGCTTCACAAGGCTGACCAAAACTGCCATTTTCCCTCTGCACCCTGTGCATTGCTATGACAGGAGATACCTCATGGTCATTTGTATCTGGCACTTTCATAGAAATGCGTTCAGGAATCCTTTGTTTACCCTGGCAGACACCCTAATAAATGATTTTCTAGGAAATTACGTTCTACAATCTTACTGGGTCTTCTGCTGGCACTACACTTACAGTTGTACTCTATGGATGCTCAGCAATGCACCTGGGCATCCATCGTTTGTAAAACAATGTGGGGCCAATGTCTGATTACCTCTTTAACTCGTTTTCGTGTACCAGCACTTACTTTTATCCCTCATCAGGACGACATGGGCTGTAACAGCACATGGGGCATAACTCACAAAGGGCTTCCGCCATGCATAGTCGTGGGGGAGCCTCTGCACTCTAGTCCGAGTCTCCGCAATGAGAATTCTCAACTTCCCACCTTACCTGGGAAATTAATCAGTGGAGGCCAACAATACTTCCTGTACTTTTGTCTGATTCCTGAAGGTAAATACTGTGTGAGACAGACAACTTCATGCTCGAAGATCAAATTTTAATTCTCTTGGCTGCATGGTTGCTGGGCTCCCAGGGTACAGGCTTTAAGATTTCATTCTCTTAGGGCCCCAGGTAAGTATGGCAGGAGGCAGGTCTCTCTGACAGAACCCTGGGTGAGTGTTCAGCCAAGGTGACATACCTGCAAATATTTGTCCTGGTAGTCGCACTGGTGCACAGAGTATAGAAGGGATTCTGATAGTGTAGGGCACTTTTTTCTCCTATCTAAAGACATAGCTGCTGAGATCTGCAAGACGGAAGCTAATTATTGAGAGGTGGGGCTCTCTTAAATCTTTTAAACTCCAGCTTTACCTTTGTGCTCGGGGGTCCAGTTGTTTAGGGGTACGTGACCATGTTATTTGGTCAAGAGAAGAGTCAAATAGTGCTAATAGTATGCAGTTGTAGTAATTGATCCTTTTGATGTTGTCCTTAGTTGTGCCTGAGTCCTTGCTTTAAAGTTGGGGGACTCTATTAGATCTTTATTTAAGAGAATATTGTATCTGAACTTTTCTTTCAGCTGTAATTATAAATATTACCACTGTTGTGTAATTTGGAGCTGGTAGTATATGTTATATATTCCTTATTTTGTCTTTGTTTCAACAACAAAGGGGTTAGGAAATGACCCAGCTTATCCTCTCTCCATCCCTTCAGCCCCTCTACCTTCTGAAGTGCAGATTCAGCATGATAACCTCTCTCTCTCAGGATTTTCAGGGATCCAGAGAAAAGTCTGCATATGGTTATTCTCCATTTTCATCTAAATATGCAATATCTTATTGAAATTATTCCCCTCCTTCCTCCATTTCATATGGTTTCAACTGGTATGATGATGATGTTCAAGCTGTAGGTTCTACTCCTAAAGGGACATTTATCGTGAGATATGAACTTTCTGCACATTTTGAATACTTGGCAGACAATCTTCAGATTTATATGTAGGATGACAATTGTGCACCAGTTCTGGCAGGTTTCATCAGCTCCAGTATCATCCTCTGAAATGTGTTTTCATGAACTGACATACAGGATTTGTTGTGAAGGGAATGGAAGGATCCGGAAAATGCAGGTCAGCCTAAATTTGTAGTTTGATGATATCCTCCGGCAAAGAGTATGATGCAATTACCTTCAACCTTGAAATTAGACGCCATGTCAGGCAACTTGGCGTGGTATTCTTTCTTTATCAGCCTGTATGCCCACCTCAGAGGTGTGGCCAAGGAAATGGAAACCCCTCTTCTGTGGCCACTTTAAACCTGTTCTGTAGAGCAGCTACACTCCCACTTGGATTGGTGTCTACCTGTCTTAGAGGATTGAAGGAAGGGCTTATCCAGGTATCTGCACACATTTGATTGTGCAGAGCAGACCACTTTGAAGTTAATCAAGTTTATGGGCACAGCCGACATAAGGGAACAGCAACAACTCCTGAACCAAAATCCTTTGTACTGTTCTGGGAGCAATGTTCACACCTCACACAGGGTGCTATTCAGCTGCCAGGTGACAGTTGGATCTCATAGAGATTTAGACATGGATTTTTTTTAAGTACCTTTTGTTTAAGAGTTATTAAAAATTAGATTTTACCATTTAATTGGATTTTGAATAACTATTAAAAGAGTCTCTTACTCATATTTCAAGCAGTGTCCTAACAGAAATTAGCATTAATAAATATAATAATGTCATACCGTATTTATTTTCCAATGGTAACACCAGCCTTGCTACTATAAAAAATAGCTTTTGTTTCCTTTTTCACTGAAAGGATGTGTTTAACAGGAAACATTTTCATTCCTACTTTTAAATATCATGTCCCGTACCTTATTGACAGTAAGGTCAACTTGGGGGTGGCTTAGCATTATTTAGAAGGAAAGTTTGACCTTTCAAATGAGTTATTTTGGCAGGTAGAATTTGCTGCTTGAAACTGCAGCAGCAAGGCTACAAATGGTAGGCATGCACTCATGGTTTCAATGTCATTCTAGTAGACAGCACAATGGATGCTGCAGTCCTCTAGTGACAATTACTTTACAGTCCCTAAGTAGACATGTGCACCATTTAGTAGGAATGTTTTGATAAGTTATATATGCCATTTAAGAATATGCCAGTTTTATCATGTTGCAGAGGGGAGCTCAGCCACCCCACCTTTGGTTATATCATTATTCTATAGCCAGAAAAACAGTCAATCTGGGGGTACACTATGTAAACAATGATCATTTTCTACATTTACAAGTAATCTTCTTTACTCTGATTATCCTTTGTTTATGTAAACACACCTCTCAATAAGTTACAAATTTCTCACTACAAGCTATATCCCCACTGTTGAACTTGGTCCTGTCTGTAGGGCCATCCTCAAACTTTTGCCATTGCTACCTTTATTTCTGTACTCATTATTGTTGGCTTTTAGGACTTTGTGCACTCTATCACTACTAACCATTGCTGAAGTTCTTATGCTCTCTCCTTTAAACATGATCAAATTGTCTCCTACCCAATTGGCACATTTAATTTGCTTCTACGTCCCTAGTAAAGTGGTACTACATGTACCCCAGGCAAGTAAATTAAGTGCTATTAGTAGCTTAAGTAGCCTTGCAACAAAGTATCAGGCCTGTAATTGCCGCTTGTTCGAGCAGTTTCCAAACTGCCATTTTTACCTGGGAAAATAACCCTTTTGCCAGGCCCAAACCTTTGTTTTTAATACATATAAGTCTCACCTAGGGTAGGTTCTGGACAGCCCAGAGGACAGGGTGCAGTGTATCCTGATATTGTCGCAGCTGCACTGCAAAGTCACAGGCTGCTGCGTGTCTCCTGATGTTGGGGGCATTTTTTTCTCTTGGATTTCCGGGGAAGCCCAGTAAGAGCCCCGGATTTGAAAGTTGCCACCATTAGGAGCCGTACTGAACCCAGAGCTCGGTCAGGGCGAGACCTCTGACAGAGGCCCCCTGTGCTCCAACCTGTGTGTGGAGATCTGTAGTGTTATGCCTATTGAGGGCATGAGGCTTCTAATGGGGTCATGATGTATTTGTGATATGTATGCCCAGCTGAAAGTGCACTAAGGTGCACTGATGATGATACACCTATTGGGGTAGACTAAATACTGTTGTTATGTTTATGCCTAATGTGGGGTTCTATGTGTAATCCTGCCGGTTGTTACTGGTGACCCTGATGATGTTATGACAGTGGCCCAATTGACCTAATGATTTATGTAATCCCTGTAAAGTCATGACAAGTGCCTGGTGGCACAGTGTATATATGTGATTGTGTACTAATGTGTTTTATGGATAATACAGAGGCTATTTTTATATAACTTTGTGTGGAGTTTCTTTTGTGGTGTGCCTAGTGTGTCATTGCTGTGTGAGTGTGTTGCGCAAACGCATTACACATTGACTCTGGGATAAGCCTGACTGCTCTGTCAAGCTACCAAGGGGTTGAGCAGGGGTTATCTTCAGCGGTTAACTCCCTTGCCCTGACTAGAGTTATGGTTTCTGCCTGGCTTAGACACATGCCCTAGCCAACAAGAGACCCCATTTCTAACACAGTCCATCTGTGGTTCTGACTGAATTTATAGATTTCCTCTGCTGCAATCCGGGCAGGGCTTATGAATTGCCTCTACTGTGAAGATTCTCACAACGGAAAGACACCCCATCAACCACACAGCCCACACCAGAACTGCCACTGTGTGAGGCTTTACCGATGCAGGCCCTCACATTTATTCATTTTGATTTCAGTTTATGTTTTAAAATGTACTTTATTTATCCAAGTTGGTGCTGGAGTTTTCTTGTGTTGTATTTTTACTTTTTGACTGAAGTGTTCCATAAATACTTTATGCATTGCTCCCTGACTGCTCTGTGCCAAGCTACCAGAGGGGTGAGCATGGGTTCATTTGGGGTTTGCTTGTGCCTCATCCTGACAAAGATTATGGTTGATGATTCAGTAGGATTTCCTCCCCCTAGTAGTCCCTAGGAAAAGGTACTAAATGTACCCAAGGCATGTAAATTAAATGCTATGAATAGGCTGCAACGCTTAGTGTGCCATCCCCTGAAGTAGCACTGTAAAACATGTTTCAGGCTTTCCATCCCAGCCTGTGTGTGCAGTTTAAAAAATGCCATTTTTTGGGGACTGGCAAATAACTCTTTTTATTAACCTCATGCTCGCTAGCGGAATTCCGCTCGCACGCTGAGATTTTTCAAAACGCATGTTACGTGACGAGCTGGGCTCGTCATCAGCGTGCGAGGAGGCTACGCCATGATGAGCCCAGCTCGTCATCAGCGTGGAAGGGGTTAAGCCTAAACCTTCCTTTATAAGACTTATAAATCACCCCCCAAGGAAGGACTTGAATGCTTGCAGGGCAGGGTGCATGGTATTTAAAAAGTATGACATGAATAGTAACGTTTTACTTGTCTGAGCAGTGAAAAACTCTAAATGTCATTTTCACTATTGCAAGGCTAATCTCCCCTGGACTAACATTGGTTTACCTTATTATTTATATTTAATAAGTGATACATTTAGTATGAGAGCAGCTAGAAAATTACTGTTTACACTTATTTGAATTGTAATTTAAAATCCTCTTTAGTGCTAAAGTTGTATTTTAAATTATTATTTTGAAAAATGCAGTTTTAAAAAGTTGGCATTTTCCTGCCAGTGTAAAGGGTCGCATGACTGTTGCTGGCTCTACTATGGTGTGATGTGCATTTCTTCCAGGCAGCGGACAAAGGAACTGAGCAAGAGGGCCTAGAGTAGTACCCAGTCCATCCATGAGGTTGAAAATGTAGCTTGAGGGCTGTACCCAGCCCCTTCCAAACTTCGGAAGATGCCTAGCCTGTCACTGGCAATTTCAGCTCAAACCTGTGCCTGCTTGCCCTTTGCTTCATTAGACAGACTAGAACAAAACCCATGGAAAAGCAAAGAACTAACCAGAATAAATTTTAGTATTAGAGAAAAGGGTGACCCCCACCACAGATTAGCACTGGGTAGACAGGTCCACCTCCAAATCCAAACAATGATCCATGCCAGTTTTCCAGACCGCCAGGGATGGTGGCATAGCCTTTCACTCCCTTGCTATGTCTTATTGTGCCAGAGTAAGACCCAGAAACAATAAGTTCATAGCAATTGCCTACTGTGTATCTGCTATATGAAGGAGAATGATTTTTGTGTCAATCAGGATTGTCAAGTTCAAGACCCACCCACACAGGACATCCCCAAGTCAGAACCAATCTATTGCAGGGCAGCCCCATACTGGATGTAAAAATGTGCCATCCTCCATGCTAAAAAGACAGGTTAGGGAGGCGATCATCCCATTCTCCAAAACTGGTAAAATAGACCCTATGGAGATATTTAAGCTGGATCAGCCAGGGTCTGACAGTGATGGCCTCAGCCCTAGGCACTCCCAGAGCCTCAGCCCAATCTTCATCTTCAAAAGCCCCTACATAAGCCTCCCACACCTGCTGGAGAGCAATGAACGTGTCCGAGCGATTGGAGATAAGTGTCTGGTAAATCTTTTAAAAAATGTGGGAGCTCAGGTCCCCCAGAATTAGTTTGCCCTTTAAATTGTTAAATGGTTAAACTCAGGAAGATCAGATAAGAATACAACATATAGGGTTAATGCATGGTGGAGCTGGAGGTAGCAATGAAACTGGCTACGATGGAGATGGCATTCTGCCTGCAGGGTCTGAATGCACTTGAGAACCGTCCCGCTCATGTAGTCTCCCAGAGTGGAGATCCAGATTAGATTCCATTTCCTGAAAACCTCCAATGCAGCTACCTGCGACAGCAGACAGCCCTACCATAGCTGGCCCACTGTGTCATCCTCCACCCACCACCCCATCCATTGGAGTAAATGCCTCCACTAAGCCAAGACCACACTGGTCACCAATCGGAGACCTCTGCAATAACCCCCGCCATACAGATAGGAAATGATAGGAATGTCCCCCATCGCCAGTTTTTTGGATGCATATGCAGTATCACCCTGGATATCGTACCACTAATCATTAATAGCCCGGAGCTGCAACGCCTAATATTATGACTCAATATCTGCTGCATCAAAACCCCTATAGTAGGCAGATTGAAAACATTTACAGGGGGTAAAGCATGGGGCCCTGCACTCTCAGAAGAAACTATTAGGAGCAGAGTATAAAGTACATAACCATTGTTGTGGAATATTGTATGGTAAATTTTGCATTTGGTATAAACACCGGGGCAGCAACACCATTTTAAAGGTTGCAGAACTACCAGGTAGGGACAGATATAAAACCACCCAGACTCGAACATCGTCTCTCAATCTAGCAAGTACATGTTGTAGGTTACACATCTATGCCAGCGTCAGGGTCATGAAAACTCCTAGGAAATTAAACCCACTTGAGGCAATTTGCAATCCCAACCAAGAACATGCGGGTGGCCAGCAACCAAAACACAATAGATTTGGATGTGATAGGGTATAGCCCCAAGGAGCCACCAAAGATTCTATGATTTGTAAAACACAAGGCCCTGATGCTGCAGGGGCGGTCAAAAAGAGGAGGACATCATCTACATATAACGAGATCCGATCAGTAAGGCCTGCCCCGCACTCGAAACCATGGACCTAACTATGCAACCTCACCCACACTGACAATGGCACACTGAGCACACCACTCTCACATAGGGTTCTAGACTAACCCTCCCTCCCAACTTAAAACATCCCTGTGCTCCTCCCTCGCAGCGAGAGGGTTATAGCCCATTTTGAGACCAGGTTCTTTACACAAGGAGGCACCCCTATGATGAAGCATGACACCTCTGGTGTGTGAGACGAACCGTCCCTAAAAGGGATCCCCCTTAAGCAAATGGTTCACAAAGTCCACTAACACCCCAGACTTCTGCCCTGGATCCGTGGGCTCTTTTTGTGATAGAGTGAGATGGGATGACATGGCAAAACAGACAGAGGCACTGAGCACTGCAGAGGAAGAAAACAAGTTCAAGGATGTTCATATCAAAGTGCATTGTTCGCCTGCCAAAAGATGAGACTGGCGGTGGGACCCAAGACATCTTCCGCAGACGTAGGTGAACATTACATGGTAAAGAATGTGAAAGTATCCAATATTTAAAATGAATAAATGAGTCAGAAATTATGTTATGTGAACAACGAATAGACAATAGGTTCTACAAAATTTTAATGGGAACCTAATGGTGACAGACCACCTCCTGAATCGACCAATTAAAAGTCAAATTTCACGATATGTTTCAACTGATGTGGGACAGACAAGTAGGTTTTAGGGTATAACTGGGGTGGCCTTAGAGGTGTGGTTTAGAATTAGGTTGGATGGAGAGGAAATATGGGTGATGCTTTGCTGTCCGCCTGTTTGCAGGAAGGCCTATCTGTTCCTGTCCTGTTTCTGGGTACCAAAGTCTTTGTTCCCTGACTCTAATTCAAGGGAGCCCCACCATCTCCGTGGCCAGGGGGGTGTTGTCTCACTGATCCTTGGCTTAGTATTTCAGTCTGAATTGTACTTCGCATAATTATTTGCAAATATATTTTTGTCTCTGAATCTATGTCTCTTCATCTACCCCTCCATCATATGCAAATCGTTTCACATATTTTTGCTGAAACTTATGTCTCTTCATCTATCCCCTCCGACATATTTATATTGTTTCACAATATTTGTTGAAACTGATGTCTCTAAATCTATCCACTCCTTCATGTGCATATTGTATATTGCTGATGAGTTTGACACTTTGCATTTTGCTGCAGTTTTCTCTCCCTTTTGAATTTCATTGTTTGCATTTGTAACTGTATGCAATGAGCATCATTTATTCACAATTTTTTAGATAAACTTTATTTATCTTACAGAGAGTCTGTGATTATTTAGGCTGACTAAATAGTTAGTTAGATATTACTATCATTACTATCATTTTCTCAACAAATTGGTCCATCGACCAAGAGGAAAGAGAGTTGATATAAAGGTTTAGCTACGCATTTAGAGATGCTAAACATGAACCTGTGAATAAAAACACATTGTATACGTCATTAAAACTTGATCCCCTTTGCATTGGGGATTTGGGTGAGTGTGTATGGGCCATTGTATGTGATGTTATTAAGTATTGATCCCTGATTAATTGTTCACGCTGGATCAGTTTTCTGATAGCAGAGGATGGTTTAAATATTGATTAGTAAGGTAATAATTATTGATTATTGATTATTTGTTCTTAACATTAAAATTTAGTGTCCTGTTTTATGTTGTCTAGATGTAGAGGTACGGAGTTACTTGAGGAATCCTGGGAATGGAATTTAGCCTGAAGGAGGCGGAAGAAGAGAGTGGACAATGAAATCTAACTGCAGACGTACTTTGTCTGTTGGTAGAATACAAAAGCTACGCAGGGCTGTAGGTGTTATAGTTACAGACAATTTTGTATGTAAGAAGAGCGTATGAAATAGCAAAGGGTCCACTTCCGAAACTCTAGCCTTATCCCCAGGGGAGTAACAAGTCCGCTTTAAATAAACTTTGCTTGTGAACCTTCGGCCTTATCCTTAGAGGACTAGAAGCTCCTCCCGGGGCTTGTTTGAAAAGTAAATAGTGTTGGTTGTTATTCTTAATTGAAGTGAAGGAATTCTCTTTGAAAAGGTGAAAACTATCTCTGTATTTAGCGGAGCAGACAAGGTAGCATTGCTTTGCGTTGTTACTAACCATAATTTTGTTTAAGGAAAATATAGAAAAATATTGCCGTAATATTTTGTAAAGGGAGGTTCAGTAGTAGGAGTAACACTGATGTCACAAACAGACAGTGCTGGCATTGGTCAGGCAGCAGGTGTGTACTGAGATTCGATTGGTTGGTCAGTGTGAGACACGCTGGTATTGGTTGAGATAGCAGATACATAGAGAGCCGTGATTAGACAGTTGGTGTGAGTCGCGCTGGTATAGGACGAGAACTGAAAAATTGAATAAGTAGAATTACTGAAAGGTTTCCTTGTTTTTTTTTGTTGAGATACATTAGCGTAAAGAGTCAGAAAAATGAAGTTGCTTAACCCCTTCGCTGCGGGAGGTTTTCCTGCTGTGCTGGGGGGGAGGGGGGCTCGCACCGCGCCCCCATGCTCATGACGAGCTCAGCTCATCCTGAGCTACCGCGCTCCGGTGCTCATGACGAGCTGAGCTCGTCACAGGTGTATTGACTCCCGTGGAACTTTCAGCACAGCAGGGGAATTCTCCCCGCACTTGAGCGTTCCACGGGCCATGACGAGCTGAGCTCGTCATGAGCCCCGGAGCGCCGTGGCTCATGACGAGCTCAGCTCGTCATGAGCGTCGAAGGTGTTAAGAAAATAAAGAATTTCTTTAAGAAGGATAAACCAATTGTGACTAGAGAGGGAATTCCTATTCCACCTCCAAGAACACCTTCTTCTTTTATGATGTTAGAGTGAGGATACCAAACGTGTACTTTGTTAGAGAATTCGGTGGAACATACAAAGGATGATGGTGTTATAGCTTTTTCACAGCATGGCTTGTTTAATGTAAGGATATTGAAGAATTTGAAATAGCAAATGAATTCACTAGAACCGAATCCCAGACCTACAGAGTATGAAGCATTAGTGGAATGGGAAGTTGAGGCCTTTGAAAGAGAGACATTTTGAGGTAATATACGATACAGAAATATGATGTTTGGATATACTTTTGAGAGGAGGGAAAATAAGCTGAAAAGATGGAGAAGAGGTGTGATAACAAAAGCTTTATACCCAGGTTTAGTTGCAGAAGAACAGACAGGAGGCAAATGTAAAGAGAAAACGAAAAATATATAAACTTCGAGTGTAAGATATGATCCAAATGAATCTGATGATGAGTTGTTAGAGGACATTATGACCAAAAGACCTCCGCAATATGAAGAAAATACAGGGAAGGTGACTCCAAGGGCACCACAAATGGGAACCCCATTAACATCACAAGTCACGGAAATAGCTATAGTAGTACGAGAAAATGAAATTAATTTGTTAAATAAGGCAAGAATAGAGCAGGTCCAGAAAATAAATCAGTTAAGTCTAAATGCAGAAGCATTGACGGTACCCGTAACAATTCATCCCGTAGAATCTATGAAAAGTACATACGTTGGCCATTCCGATAAGTAGTGTCAGGAGTGAAATGATGACGGTAATGAATGAGGATAGACAGGCTGACACAAATACTACATTGTTAGATCTTCCAGTTTGTGAGATGATAACAGAAACCCCAGAAACCCCTAGAAGGACTATACAAATAGACCAAAGGAAAATAGGGCAGAGTGTCACTCCAATGCCAGGGTGTTCATTAGGTCCTTCACCAGATGAATTAAATGATTTGATAAAAGAAATGGTAAAACCGAAACCTCAACCACAGAGAATAAATGTAAACCAATTGAAAGTAGATTTGGAAGAGATGATTATTGGTACAATAAGTCCAGACAGATTAGGGACTTACCGAGATGAGGAGCTGTTGTTTTTTGTGTAAAAGTATTACTTGGAGAGCGAGAAATCTTCTTGAGAAAATTGCAGAAGCTGCTAGCGAGTAAGGAATAGACATAGAGAAGTTAAAGACAGATTGGCCTTTACTGGAAAGGATTTAGAGAGTTTGAATGCATCTGGAAAAAGGTTGCAGATAAAGGAGTTGATGAATATTTGAAGAAATGGGGAAATGTAGAATGATGGAAAGGTAGATGGAAGAGAAAGAAAGAAGAGACAGCTAGTAAATGAGCGTCTATGTTTCCGTTGACAGAGACAGAACAAGTTGAAAGGGCGTGTCTGATGAGAGAAATTCCATCTGGTGGATATGTTCACATTCCCTCGATAAGACAGGATATACTATCTTTCACGAATGATTTTCGTAGGTTAAGGGAGAAATCAGTAGATTGGTACAAACAGGTAGAGAGGTTTGTTAAAGATTCAAAGGTTTTGTTAAAGGATATAGATGGTTTATTTGAGATTGTCGTTCCAGCAGATTTGTAGAGAGAGTGTAACATCACTGTTGATTGGCCAAAAGGAGAATATCCTAGAGATTCTAAAATAGGTGCACCATCAGAGGAGGTGATTACAAAGTATAATCAGGTAATCACCTATTTGAAAGGCAAAATTTCTCCAAAAGAAACAGATTGGGTTAAGATTGACAGAACGACCCAAGAATCAAAGGAATCAGTACATGACTATGAAAGGTTGTTACAGGTATTTAAACAGTACAGGGGGTTTGAGAATATTGGAGACAAAGATATGGGACATTTTGTGAATCGATTTGTGTTTGAATTGAAACCGGAAATTAGTAATATGATTCAGACGGATTTGATTTGCTGGCAGAGCAAAACAATTGACGAAATATTAAGGTATGCAAAGTATTGTAGTGATGACATTGATTTGAGACATAAAAAGCTAAAAGAGAAAATGGTGCGGGCGCAAGTGAAGGTAGCAGAGCAGCAAGAAACAAACAATGATTCTCAAACAGGTTATCAGATGAATGGTCAGAATCAAAATGGTGAAGTACCCAATAGAGGTGGAGGTAAATTGACTAGAGAGGAAGCTAAGAAGAAATTTCCTTGTCATACGTGCGGAAAATATGGACATTGGAGGAACGAGTGTAGACCTGCTCAAAAGAATAATGGGGTAAATCTAAATTTAAATCCACAGATACAGAATTAGGTGGTTGTAAATCAACAGCAGCAGCAGGTAGTTACTCCACAGTTACAGGTGCCACAAGCTCTCATGCCAAGTAATGTGAATGCTCAAGTTCAGAGGTACACTGTAAACACAGGATTTCACGGAGGTGATTAAGTTGGTAAGAATCAAAATGTGCAAATGGTTCCGCAATACTGGCTGCAGTACAATGAAAGTGATTCAGACTCATCTAAATGACAGCTCCTGAGGGGGGGAGAAAAGTGTGTACTTGGAGCATCTTTGGCGGTAGATCAGTCAGGTCCATTTGTTGACAGAAAGATGGAAGGCTATGATATTACATTCTTAGTGGACACTGGTGCTTTCCATTCTACTGTGAGAGCAGCAGAAATTCTGAATTTACCCCTCTTGGGAGAAACTATCTAAGTTGTAGGAGTCTCAAATAAGCATATTAGAACACCAGCCACAAATCCAATTGAAGTTCATATTGGGAATTTCAGAGATATGCATTGATTTATGGAATGTGACTCAAGTCAAGCAGATCTCTTAATCAGAGATATATTGTGTAAAATAAATTTTACGATCTATTGTACGCCAGATGTTATTGCATTTCAGACACCTGATGAGGATGTTGCATTTAAGATGTTACTAGCGAAGCAAGGGACAGAAGTGGATGAGTTGTTATCACTTCTCACAGGAGAGAATTTGCCCAAAGAATTAAAAAGCGCAGTGAGATCCGATGTGTGGGATTTTACAGGAAAAGAAAGTGGCTTAATGACAAATGTAGATCTAATTTGGATTATGGTGAAAGAGAGTGCCATATATCCTAATACACCTCAGTACAAAATGAGTCGGGAAGTAATTGCAGGAGTCATTCTTGTGATTGATAAAATAATTGAATAGGAAATACTGAGCATTCCTTGTAATTCACCTATTACAGGAATTAAGAAGCCCAGTGGAAAATACAGAATAGTGCAGCATTTGAGAAAGATAAACAAAATTGTAGTACCCTGTTGTCCAGTGGTGCCAATTCCAGCAGTGATCCGTTACCAAATTCACTGTAATGCTGAATGGTACACAATGATTGATTTGTGCCAAGCATTTTTCTCTATTCCATTACACCTGTAAAGCCAGTATTCATTTGCATTCCGGTTCAGAGACTGTGTTTTTGCATGGTGCCGAGTTCCTCAAGGGTACATTGAGAGTCCTTTGAATTTTAATCAGATTCTAAAAAAGAGGTTGGAGACTTTAATAATGACAGGAAATTCAGTTTTGGTTCATTACATTGATGACCTGCTAGTTGCATCAAAGACACAAGAAGCATATGTGACAGATACAATTACCTTAATAATCCATTTGGCAGAAGGAGGACACAAAGGGTCACCAGCAAAATTGTAATTCTGTAAACAGGAAGTCCAGTATCTAGAACACAAAATAGAAAAGGGAGTCAGAAAGGTGACACCAGAAAGAATTAATTTGATTAAACAAATCGGTCCACCTAAAACTCAGAAAGAAGTGTGAATGTTTTTGGGAATGGTTGGATACTGCCGGCGGTGGATCAGTGGTTCCTCACTGATTGCAAAACCTCTACAGTAGTTGACACGGAAAGATGTGAAAGATACGATTGTTCTGGATGATGAAAGTAATGAAACTTTTACTAAATTGAGTAACATTCTTTGTAATGCACCTGCATTGGGAATACCAGATTATGCAAAGGATTTTGTGTTGTACTGCTGTGAAAGAGATGAGTGTGCACTTTCAGTCCTTACTCAAACACATGGAATGGCACGACATCCAATAGCATATTTTTCTGCTACTTTGGATTCAGTGGCTGCAGCATTACCAGGCTGTTTGAAAACAGTAGGTGCTACTTGTGTGAGTCTGGAACAAAGTGAAGCGATTGTGATGGGACATCCAGTCACGGTATATATGCCACATTCAGTTGAGATCCTCTTGACCCGGACGAGAATGCAATACATGACTTCTAGTCAGCTGACTTGGTACAAAAGAGTGGTTTTGAGTGCTGAAAATGTGACTGTGGTAAGGTGCACATCCATAAATCCGGCAGCCTTATTGCCAAATTCATATTGTGAGGGAGTGAGAGAGCAGGCAGATCATGATTGTCTGGATGTGACAGAATTGTGCACAACAAAACCCAGGCCTGACATAGAAGACATCCCCTTGGAAGAATCAGACGGTGAGATGTTTGTTGATGGATCATGTTTGAGAAATGAAAAAGGTGAATTATGCACTGCCTATGCTATTTGAACCATAGAAGGAGTCTTAGAAGCATTCTGTCTAAAAAGGGGCAACTCTTTCCAAATTGCTAAATTGGTAGCTCTGATTAGAGCGTGCAAAATTGCCAAAGTCTGAGGGTAACCATATTTACTGATAGTCAATATGGTTTTGTGGTGGTCCATGACTTTGGCCAGCATTGGATGCAAGGGGGATTTCTGACTTCTTCAGGTTCTCCTATAAGAAACAGCAAAACTGTAAAAGATTTATTGGATCCTTTACAATTGCCCAAAAGGATTGCAGTGGTCAAATGTTCTGCAAATAAGTCACAAGATGATTAAGTGATGAAGGGGAACGGATATGCCGATCAGGTAGACCGTTTCTGTGCATGAAATTTAATTGCCATAAAAAGAGGGATAGGAAAAAAAATGCCAATTGACATCTTATGTTCTCATTTTCATTAGAAACTTATGATGAGATTAGACAGTTGCAGGAGTAAGCAAGTGATGAGGAACAGGAACTTTCGAGAAATTCAGGATACAGAAAAAGAGCAGAAGATTAAGTGTGGGTTTCTCTAGATGAAAGACCAGTGATGACAGATTATTTGCTTTCCCAGATGGCCAGGGTGTACCATGGAATTGCACATGTTGGAAGAGATGCAATGATCAGGCTCTTCAAGCAGTCATGTTTAACCCGAAATTCAGGGTCATTGCAGAGAGACTTTGCCTGAGGTGGGTCACCTGTCAGCACCAAAATCCAGGCAGGAAGACACTTGTTAGTTGGGGTAAAATTGGAAGAGCAGCAGGACCATTTACCCATCTCCAATTGGATTTCATTGAGCTCCCTCCGTGCAATGCGCTGAAATATGTGTTGGTTGTTGTCAGCTTGTTCTCTCGTTGGGTGGTAGCCTATCCCACGAGAAGAAATTACAGCCTTACTGTAGCTAAACTACTTTTGAGAGAACTTATCCCTAGATTTGGATTTTCGGTCACTTTAGAGACAGATAGAGGAACTCATTTTAATAATGAGATAATTTAGATGATATGTGCAGCATTACAAATTGAGCAGAAGCTGCATTGTGCCTATCGACCTGAAGCATCTGGAGTGGTCTGGCAGATCAATGGCACTATATAATCTAGGTTAGGAAAGGTGTGTACATCCACAACACTGAAATGACCTGACACTTTACCCCTTGTACTGATGAATCTTAGAAGCATTCCTGACAAAAAGACGGGATTGAGTCCTGAAGAAGTCCTAATGGGAAGAGCAATGAGACAAACCTTTGTGCCAGCGAACAAACTGATGAATATATCTGATGATCTAGTGCTTGATTATTGCAGAGGACTGGCTGATCAGGTGCATTCTGTGTCTCACCAGGTTGGAGAAAATGCCACTACAGCACAGCCAAATCAAGCTCATGATCTGAGTCCTGGCAAGCGGGTCCTCATCAAGAAACATGTGAGGAAATTATTCTTGGAATCCAGGTGGAACTGACCTTATCAGGTAATTCTGTTGACGACGACAGCAGTGAAGTGTGGTGGTTTGCAAAATTGGATTCATGAGAGCCATGCCAGACGAGTCCCAAGTCCGCTTGAAAGACAAGAAGAACAGCAACTGGTAAATCAAAGTCAAAGACCAGAGGCTGAAGTGTGTACAGCTGAAGAATCTAGAGTGACAGATTCTGAAGAACAAACAGATGATGAACAGCCAAGCTAAAGCCAAATAGAGAGGACAAAAGCTACTGGGTCTCAAGAGACTGCTGATGAACCAGAAGAAGAAAGGGAAGATACTGAATGTCAGGAAGAAGAACCAATAAGCAGGTTTTTCGCAAAGATGAAACCTGCTCGGATGACACCCATGTAATACATACTAACAGTGTGCAGTGAAAACTATCCTACAAATTACATGAAAACGAGGGAAATTGCTTTGCGCACGTGTGCACTAATGCAAATAAATGCTTGAAAGAATTAAACTCTATTTACATTGTGCTTTGAAGGTAACGAGAAATAATGCATGACTAGGCTGCATCTTGCATCTTGCTTTAAAATAATAAATAATGCCGCTTTTACCTAATGCTTTGCTAAAGAATATATTAACAGGGGATAGTGCAGAGGAGGGTGGTAAACAGTGAAAAGTGAATTACCATGTAATTAATGAGTGTTTATGCTTATTTGTCATAGTGAGCCAAAAAGACATGCAATCTTTTGAAATTGGCCTGACTGGAGAGTGAGAAGGGGTGATATGACAAAACAGACAGAGGCGCTGAGCGATGCAGAGGAAGAATAAAAGTTCAAGGATGTTCAGCTTGAAGTACATTATTTGCCTGCCAAAAGATGAGACTGGCAGTGGGACTCAAGACATCCTCCACGGATGTAGCTGAAAATTACATGTGAAAGAATGTGAAAGTATCCAATATTTAAAATGAATAAATGAGTCAGAAATTACGTTATGTGAGCAACGAAAAGACAATAGGTTATATAAAATGTGAATGGGAATCTGGTTGTGTGACAGACCACCTCCTGAATCGACCAATGAAAAGTCAAATTTCATGGAATGTTTCAACTGATTTGGGATGGACATGTAGGGTATAACTGGGGTGCCTTTAGGGGTGTGGTTCAGAATTAGGTCGGATGGAGAGGAAAGAGGGGTGATGCGTCGCTGTCCGTCGGTTTGCAGAGAGGTCTAGCTGTTTCTGTCCCTGTCCTGTTTCTGGGTACTGAAGTCTTTGTTCCCTGACTCTATTTCAGGGGACCCCCACCATCTCCTTGGCTAGGGGGGTGGTATTTTACTGACCCATATGTTAGAATTTGAGTCTGACTTGTACTTTGCATAATTATTTGCAAATATATTTTTGTCTCTGAATCTTACGTCTCTTCACCTATCCCCTCCATCATATATATATATCGTTTCACATTTGTGCTGAAAATGATGTCTCTTCATCTATCCCCTCCATCATATGTATATTGTTTCACAATATTTGCTGAAACTGATGTCTCTTAATCTATCCACTCCTTCATGTGCATATCGTATATTGCTGATGAGTTTGACACTGTTTGCACTTTGCTGCAGTTTTCTCTCCCTTTTGAATTTCATTGTTTGCATTTGTAACCGTAAGCAATGAGCATCATTTATTCACAATGTTTGAGATAAACTTTATTAAACTTACACAGAGTCTGTGATTATTTAGTCTGACTAAATAGTTAGTTAGATAGTACTATCATTACCATCAACTTCTCAACTAATTGGTCCATCGAACAACAGGAAAGAGAGTTGATAGAAAGGTTTAGTTATGCATTTAGGGATGTTAAACATAAACCTGTGAAGAAAAACTAATTTTAAACGTCATTAAAACTTGATCCCCAGCGCATCAGGGATTTGGGTGAATGTGTATGGGCCATTGTATGTGATGTTATCAAGTTTTGATCTCTGATTAATTGTTTGTGCTGGATCAAAGGCCTTTGAAGGCATCAACAAACAGAGCCCCTGGTCAAAAAAGCATTTAATCGAGGGACCGTTACATCCTTCAGGAAAACCCACAAACTACAGGCTATTACGGCGAGCCCTGTCCCAGTGTCCCCCACTCTTACTGCCAGCTCCTAAATCACAAAAAACAAAGGTCCTTCAAAAATGCAATAAAGTAGCAATAAATATAGACTAGAATCAGTGCTATGTTATTGATGTCCAGCCGGACAGCCGATTTAATGAATCAAAATAATTTTTAAACAAATTAAGAGCACGGTATTAGAGTGGGACACAGTCCTGCATCCTATAAAAACACAAAGCAATTACAAATGGACACACATATTTCAGGCAAAACAAAGTAGCTTATGGCCAATACAAATATTAAGGGCAAGCTTTCAAATAAACAGTTACTGCACTTGTTTTAACACATTGGTTTAACGTGCACACTGTTTAAACAAGTCAACAACATTTCATTTCCTTTATTAATACTGGTATCATCATCAGGATGGGTATTATATAAGCCTGAAATAATACACTGCCTTGATGCCGTCAGGAGGCACGTCAGAGCTCTGGATGAGCTGAGATTATAATCGGGCAAGAGACGTGGAAGCTCTCAAGGAGCCATGGAGTGCTGCAGTCTTGGGCTAAAAACAATAGCAGTTTTCTATGGGGTCTTCCAGGATAGGGAATAGGATGACCAAAAGCTGATGATTACTGGGAGAAAGGCTGAGTGAAAATAAAACGGGTGGGTTAATAATTTGGGTAAGAATCTCCATGGGCATTGTCTTTAAACAGATAGACGCTAATAGTCCTGACATCCTGGTTTTAAAATCCCAAGAAATCAAAGGACGGGTAGTCTGTATTATTAACGTCTATAATAGACCACAATCAACAAATAAAGAATCAGAGACAATAGCCCAGGTAGATAGCATCATTTTTAGCTTAGGCCATAAAAGCTGTTTGATTATAGGAGGAGACTTCAATAGGAAGTTTGAACCTATAATGGGTCTTGAAGATATTTATGGGGAGGAAGATAACGTTAGTAATATTCCCTCTATCGATGCCGGCCATAGTATGGCCTGCACGAAAAGTGCCCTGCAGTTGTTAAAAATGTCAATGCAATATGGTCTATGTGCCTGTATTGGGCGCTTACCTTCAGACTGCCCAAGCAAACGCACCTTCAAAAGAGACCGCTGCACCAGTCACTTAGATTATATATTGGTCTCTGTGCCCCTATGGCCAATGCTTTCTGACCTGCAGGTGGATAATCGTAGCGAAAGTGATCATTTTCCACTCAATTTAATTGTCTATAGCTCATTATTTGTACTCTCTATGGAGCGGGCTCCCTGTGATAGTAATCTATCCGATGACCCCCTAGAGTCCAATAACCGCAGGGCCTTGAAATGGCCTGCTGTTATGGCCAATGTGAGTATCACAAAGAAAATGTATGATCTTTATTTAACAATAATGTCACCATTAGTTGATACTAACATTGAGGGCCATTACCTAATAGAGGTACATGGGAACCTGACACTGCAGCTTACCGAGATTCTCTCAAAAGAAATCCAAAGAGTCAAAACTGGCCAAAATAGCTGCCCTAAGCAAGGATTTTGGTACAATAGAGCGTGTCGTCAGGCTAAAGCAGAGCTAATAAAAGCAGTAAAAGGGAACCAAATAAATATTATTAGGGACAAAAGAAAGGATTACAAAAAAATAATTTGGCAAGCAAAAAAGGGATGTGACAAAAAAGTTTGGTCGGATCTAATTGTAGCATGCAAATTGAAAGACCAATCTTTGTTCTGGAAACTTGTTGCCGGAGGCACTAAAGATGGAATCCGATCGAGGGATAGGTTCCTTGAGGAAAGTGTCTGGGCAAAACACTTCTCAACACTCTACTCGGGTGATGGGGGTGATGACGAGTGGACACACGATAACACAGACCTAGGTACTTGTGATATACCCCTAAAGTTTAGTTTGGCTGAAACGATATCAGCTATTAAAGCAGTTAAATAGGGGAAAGCCCCGGGCCCAGATAGAATACCTGGCGATCTTTGGAAACACGATAATTTTTTGTGGGCACCGTATATCAATATACTTTGTAATGAGATCCTGAGGGGAGCTCCAATTCCTGAGACCTGGCAGGGCACAGAAATTGTGACTATCTTTAAGAAGGGAGATAGATCCGATCCATCACATTACAGACCAATTAGTCTGATAGACATGCTCCAAAAAATTTTGCGCGTCAGCTTTTAAGTAGGCTGAATATTTGGATTGAGGAAAATTCCATTTTTACAAAACTTCAGGCAGGCATTAGAGTCAAAATAAGTACTGTAGATCATGTTTTTAGATTCATATGTTTAATCTGGAAATATATAAACATAAGGAAGTCCATTTATATGTAGCCTTTGTGGACCTCAGAGTGGCCTTTGATTTGGTCCCCAGGGGAAAACTATGGAAATCTCTAAGGGACATGGGTATCCCCGGGGAAATTCTTCTACAATTAATAAGGAAGGATGCACAAGGGGAATTATGCAAGAGTCAGGTGGGGCCCAAACGGGGAGTTAACTGAGAAAATAGATATAAAGAGAGGCGTCAGGCAAGGCTGTGTCATGGCGCCAACACTTTTTTCTCTTTATGTAAATGACATCCCAAACACTCTCTTGGGCTGCGAGCATGACTCTCCCAAGCTATGTGGTCAAGCCGTTCCGGCATTACTATTTGCGGATGACACGATTTTAATCTCTCAGACCCCCAAAGGCCTACAGAACCTGCTGAATAAATTTTGGTCCTACTGTTTGGATAAAAGTTTAGAAATAAATTCCTCTAAAACTAAGGTTATGGCGATTAACCCTCACAAAGCTTTTAATAAAGTTTTTAAGGTAAACAGTGACAAGATTGAACATGTTCAACATTTTAAATACCTGGGTATCACCCTCAACACCAAAATGAATTGGAAGTCACAAATAGAAATATCGAGGTTATTATTAATACAGAATCAAGCCCCTGTAATTAGGAAACATAGGAGTAGCTTCACTAGAGCAGTTTCACCTGATTGGGCTACCCTATATGGGGAAGAACTATGGGGCCATGTAGGAGGAGATGCTTTTTCTGCACAAGAAAACAGTTTTTTTAGACAACTCCTATCTGTGCCCGGCTGCACCCCCTTAATTCCTTTATTTTTGGATTTAGATATTCGTCGCTCTGATGATCATGCCTCCTTAAGCCCATTGTTATACTGGATCCGCTTGAGGACCACTGACGAGTTAGTGGACTACAGGAATGACTAAGGGAAATTATGAGAATAAAGAACACTACAAGATTGGCATGGTTAGTGCATATTGAAAATTGGTTGGGAAAATTGGGCTTATACAGTTTTTGGACAGACCCGTATTCCCTTACGCATTTTTCAAAAAAACTCCTGAAAGCAAGGTACTGGGAATATATCCATAGCTGTCTTTTGCAAAAATCCCAAAATCGGGAAATTGACTCTCAGTTTCCTCGATGTCAAAATTGACAGTAAATTCAAATGTTTCATGGACGAAATTGTGCCTACATTGGCAAAATCATTATATCTGAAGTATCGCTATGACATTCTGCAAATTAAATCTAGAACATCCAAGTGGGGTTGCAACAATGAGCTCATAGAGAATGCCAAACATGATATGTGTGAATTGTGTGACATGGGTATTAGGGAAGATGAGGCCCAAGTCCTATTCCTTTGTCATGCATATTTACAGGCTAGGAAAAAATGGACTAAACCCATTTTTCTCCTCCTAGGACTCGGGAAAATGAATGATGGGGGAAGAGTATTTAAGGGGGACATGTCACAGACTATAGTTTTCAGTTTGAGCCGTTTCCTCTTTGCTGTGGCAATAATTAGAAAAAGACATGGCCTAAAAATGTAATTGTATCACCAGGTTGTGCACTATTACTATTTGTACTGCTCTTGAAAAATTAATTTACTCACTTGGCTTTTTTAATATAGTTCTTAGGACTTTTTAAAGTTTTAATTAAATTATTGTATTAGCTTATATTATCAGGATTTTCCTCGCCCAAATGAATTTGGATTTTATTTTGTAAAACTCCATAACCTTTAGATAAAATTTTTGTGCCCCAAATTGTCATTCCTTTAACATGCCAGATGTACGTTTGTATAAAGTCCTATTTTATTCTATTTGGACCTTTATCATATGTTGAATGTCAATTATTGCACTGTATCTTTTATGGTTTGTTTTTAACCGAAATAAAGATTTAATGAAATGAAAATAAAACTTGCTGCTGGATTTGTGATGATTAGTCTTTACGATTACGAGCTCGATGGCTGGGCTGTTCCAGTGGGAAGTCACGGGCAAAGCACAAGGTCCCCTGCTTCTATTCACTGTAGTGGAAATGCCCTTTGAGAGTGAGACATAAAGATTGTTGGACCTCTTGACCCCAAGACTGCCCTAGGCAACATGGCCATACCCATGTTAATGGGCCATACCATATGGTACCCTTAAGTAATTCCTTTGAGGTTAGTGACTGATGGGAGATATTTACCTATGTGGGTTTACTCAAGCATGTTGTGTCTGACATGGCCACCAACTTCATTTCTTCCCACTTGAAGTCCATCTGGGATGCATGTGGAGTAACCTACAAGATCTCCACACCATGCCACCCCCAGAGCAAGGAGCTTGTTGGACAGTTCAACAAAACACAGAAAAGCATGATCCATTAGTGGGGAGTCCTCTTGCCATGACTTCCGTTTCATCCAGGAAAGGGTCTTAGAAGGGAGTGGGATTCAGTCACTTTCAGATTCTGTGTAGCACTCTGTACATGAACCTCTCAGTCTTGTAAAAGAGGGGTGGGAGCAGCTCCCAAAAAAGCCCCCTCTCAAGATGGGATTAGCTACATGCTCTGGTCTCAGATGAAGCACTTCTGGAAAGAGTCCTATGAGAATATGGAGGCTACACACCCAAGGACAGCATCAAGTTTGGTTGCCATGTTGCTCTGTGGTCTCCCTATAACACTCCAGCACACAGAGTTGGAAGGCTATGTGTTGTTCCTGGGTCTTGGGGGGTGCCTGGGCTGTGGGTGCCTCCTGCAGGGTGTTTTGTGTAGTGGGTGGGGTCTCCTCAATGCAGCTGGGCTGCCCTGACCCTGGAGGTGAGTTGCGTTTGAGGTCCATGATGTCTTGGGTGGCTTGGATGTCGATGCTTGTGTTGTCCTAGTCATCAGTGAAGAGTGCTGGGACTGCTCTGCAGGAGGTGTTGACAGTGCCCCTGCGCTGTGAAGGGGAGATGGTGTATTACGATGTGTCCGCATGTATGTAGCCGCATGGTACATGTTGACATTCAGACAGCATGGCATTGTACATTGTGACAGTGTGGCTCGGGGCCATGACCCCGAAGCATTGTGGGTGTGCACTGCTTGATTGGGTATGTGTGCCATTGTGAGCAACTCCACCCATCTACCCGGTACCTGGTGGTCACTCACTCTGTTGCGGTTGTGTTGTGTCCTGTTGAGCAGTGTCTGATCCCCTGACTCAGGCCACAGTCTCCCCACTGATGACTGTCAACACCAGCTCCTCCATGTCATCCAGCTCGAGCTGTGGTGCTGGGCCCCCACCTCCAGTCTGCGTTGCTGCCTTCTGGTTGGCGGAGAGTTTCTCCTTGGTCTGTCGCTTGATGTCATTCCATCATCTCTTGACCTAGTTTATTGTCCTCTTGCATTCCCCCAAAGCATTCACCTTGTCCACGATGTCCTGCCATCTTCCATTTTTGGTGCCCAATGACACGTTGGAGGTGACAAACAGTTGTTGATGGTGTTCCATCACCTCTGTGACTATGATCCTTTTTGCCTGCAGACTGAAGTTCGTCTTCCTCTTCCTCTTGTCCTTGCCCTTCTCTGTCCCCAAGATCCTGTGCTGGTCATCCGGGGTGCTTCTTGGGTTGTGCTCATCCTCTGCGCCTGCTCCGACTGCCTCCATGGTGCTTGGGTGTTGGTCAGTTTGTGTTTGGGTATTTTTTCTACTTTTATGGTGAAAAAATTCCCGCCTGCCAGGTGTGTGTTGCAGGCCTAGAGCTGCCTATTGCTGATTTCCTCATCCCACTCAGGCCCATCGCAGGTTCTTTGGTGTTGTGGTTTGTGTTTTTGTCTCCATCGAGGTGGCTGTATCGCGGACATTGTCCGCGGTTCTGGCAGACTGTCACTTGCTACTGCCGTGTTGTGAATTCCCCGTTGACACTGGGTTCGTTTCCCACGATAGGGTGTGTAAGTTGCGTTACGCTACTCTTGCGGTAGTTATCACACGTTCTTGTGAAAATACCCCCAAATGTGTCTTTTTGCCAGTGTTATGGGTTGCATGTCTGTTAAAGGCTCTCCTGTGGTGTGATGAGTATTTAATCCAGGAAGGGGACAAAAAGAATTTGAGTGTGGGGTAGGGTGGTCCTCATCTCATCAGGATGGCCTGGGGGGGTTATATATAGCCCTTGATGAGCTTTGAAGAGAATCCTGAAGGATGTACCTAGCCCCTTCATTCCCTGTCACTTGCAAATGCAGCCTACATCTGGTCTGCCTACCCTTTGCCCCTCTAGGCAGATTGGACACAAGCCCAGGCAAATAGATGACCTGACCAGAGCGAGTTAAAGGTTGGACAAAGGAGGTGTTCCCCACATACAGTCAGGTACTTGGTAAAAAGGTGCAGAACCTGAAATCAGAGCACTCTTGGACCTGTAGAGGCTTAGATAAAGGACTGCCTTGCTGTCTGAATCCTGAAAGAAGACTGGGCCTGCTTGCCTTGAAATCAAGACCCAAGAAGTGACTTCAAGGGTCTATTGTCTGACCTCCTGTATGAGCTATGAAGACACAAGAAGCTTCCAGAGGCCTATACATGCTACTCTCTGGTGGACTAGTATCAAGGGGAACTACCTGAATCCTGCTGCTGACTTCTGCAGTAATGAGCCCTGACCCTCAAGAGGTGTATCCCATGGCCCAGGACCCTTGACTGGTGTTAGGGTGTAGTCCTTTAACTGTAAAAAATGCAAGAAATGGTCTCCAATGCATCAAAATAACTGTCCCGTCTTTTCACAAGAGGAAGTGGACTTCACTATGGTCATTGCAGGACCCACATCTGACTGCCAACGAGACCTTTCCAGATACAGACACCGGATTTCACCACTCAGAACTCTTCACATCGATGTCCACCATTTGAGTTTTCTGCCAATGCAAAGTTACAATCGTCGACTAGCTCTTTGGGCTGATGACGACTACACTACCATTGCAGGGTTCTGTGAGAGGCCTGGAACGTTAGCATCCCACCATCAATGACGTCCTCTCCAGATGCAGCATGAAGCCCGGCCACCGATGACAAGTGCTTCTTGAGTGAAACAGGACTAAGTTAGAAGGTAAACCTTCCACTGAGACAAATCTGGTCCCAATAACTGACCCACGCTCAATTGTGGTTGGCCTTAATTTTGATCTGGTCCAGCAAAATGAAGATATCAGCGAGTGGCATTTGTGTTTTTGGCACTATTTCTGATGAAAGCTTTAAAATGTCATATCTTCTGATCTGCAAATTTGTTTGTGTCATTTTGGTGTCATTTATTTACTAAAAATTACTTTATTGTTCTGAATTGTTTTGTGTTTTTTCAGGTATTTTGTATACACTTTATTACTGTTTGAGTGGAGCATAAATACTTTACACATTGCCTCTAAGTTAAGCCTAACTGTTTTTGTGCTAAGCTACGACAGGACAGAGCAAAGGTTTATTTCGTGATTTTTGTAGTTCACCCTTAAAAGGACTGTGATTATTACTTGAGTGAAACTCTCACCCCTCTCAACGAATAACCCGATTTCTTAAAGGGTGCATTTGTATCTAATGATAAGTTGACATTTTGGGACCTGAGAGTGCCTTTACTGTGCATGACTGGCAGGTATGTAGAGTAAAATCTAGAACATCTTGGAAAAGAAAAGCAAGTATTTTCTGACAATTTAGAGTACTTCATGCAAATAGCACGCGTATCTGAGGCTTAATGACCCTGCTTGTAGCACTACAATGTATTTGTTGATGTCCTTGTGATGTTGAGCTTTGTTTTATGGGACTCTCTCCTTTGGAACAAAATACGTCTCTATTAAAGAGAAAAGTAAAGTTGTAAGCTTCTGTATTTTGATAATATTTGTTACTGTTGGAAAGTTTATTATACTTTGAATTCAATGCCTACACTAAACATCTATAAGTGTGTCCTTAACCCATTTCATTGTCATTTACAGTGATATCTCTTTTTGTAAATTCATTTAAGCAGAGGTAATTGAATCAAAAGTCACTTTATATCACTTCCTGGTATGTCCTCACTTCCTGTGTGTCGTCAAATATGGCTTGGGAGGGAAGAAGGGGGGCAATCAAGACCGACTACCAGTTTGTGTGTGTAAAAGACCGCTTTATTTGAAACAGGTGCACATCACATTAATTAAAACTGGCAACCGCCTCACAAAACTAAAACCTCTCTAAACATCGAGTCACCTGACCCCTTAGGTTTTTCTCTCCCCCATCCCTACGATCCCTACACAATACAATCCCCCCACCCTGCAATATACAAATATACAATTCAATTACATCCTCATAGTATCCAATTATCTCCCCTGCCTCCTAACTCCAAAACCTGCCAAGACCTACAGACCTATCTGCCTTCTTACAACTGTAACTAAGCACCCTCTAATGTAACTCAAAAACTGTTTACCCTTTCCCCGCTCCCGTTCCCCAACTCCCCAAACATAACGATAAAGAGCCGAACTCCAGCCAAACTTGGCCAACATCAAAACAACTCCGCCAGCACCTGATCCAAGCGACAAATACATCAATGCCCCCCTGTGCACCTGTCCCAAACACCGCCTCCCTAACAAAATTATTCTAAACTAACCAACCCTCTAAAAACCCAAAGCCCAGGGAGGGAGGGCGGGAAAAACTGACTACCGCTCCCAGCCACCAGGTTTCAATACCTAAAATCGTGGCTGGGAAAAAGCTGACCCCTAATTTATAACGCTTGGGCTGCCTACATCACGGATTGGGCTGCCTTTGGGCTATTCCCAGGCAGCCCAAAGCGACAAAATGGCCGCTCCCTGTTTTCCCTCTTCCCCCTCCCAAATATGCCCGGGGGGCAGACCTCGCGGCTCGGCTGCCCCCCAAATCCCCCTTGTTGGCAGGGTGGATGACAAGAAAATTTGGATCTAGCATCTGAAAAACTTGAGAATACCTGCTATGAATAGTTATTTACTACCCAGTATTAACTGAATAATCTTAGGCAAATAGCAAATCTTTTTCAAAAACAACATGCATACTTTTAAATTCTGATTTATAGAAACTTTGGTATGGTTCTTCTCGCACTTTAGAGAGAGGCTTAGACGTACGGCATTGGTTTACTACTGTTCAGCTTGAACGCCTACAGACACCTTTCTTGCTGGTACTTTAAGGGAAATTTTAGCAATACAACAATTACAATCAAATTCAATTAACATTTGAATTACACATTTTTTTAAATCGATACTTAGACCAACACATTTAATTGCGCGATGCACTGCTTGCAAGAAGAAGAAGAAACACAGTGCTGTTCAAAAAGTCTTCTTTCTACTGAACCAGCATGAAATGCTTTCTCGTTTTTCACAACTTTTAACGCATCAGAAACATGCCTGATTGCCTCCACTAACAACCGATTTTTGCATTTTTTTAAGAAGTGAGGCTCAAGGGGAATTTCATAGAGCATGTGGAAGAAGGTATGGATTTAAGCTCAGTAAGCATTTACATTTCTGCTGAGCTGCAGCTCCTAGAGATTTTTGATGGAAAGGTTTATCAAGTTTACTCGAGCACACATTTTGGTTTGTTACACTTAAGGCTCTGATTAGGCACCACATTTTTCATTTTCTCATTCATGGGAGTTTAAAGGCCTGAAATTCAGTGTTGCCCTGCTCGTGCAGATTACAGTGGCAGAGTTTTAATTCAGGTCTGCAGGCAAGGGCATGCATGGTAATGCGAAAATACCCAGGGAAGGAGGCCGCCGCGCTGAGGCTGAAGCTTACAGCCTTAGAAGCCAAGCTTTATTCTACAAAAGTTGTTTTTCTCAGACAGCTATTAGTCTTCTATCGGTACAGGCCCGTTTATAACACACACCAGCAATTGCACAACTGGTCGTTTTTTAGGATCAATTTATTTTAACTGTTTCGATAACGATTCGATTGAATTCAGAGAAAGACAACTTTAGCACTTTGTGGCTGATATGAACCCACCCATACTGTTTCTTGCTGTACATATATGCGCATTTATTTTATTTTATTTTTTTCTTTATTGGTGTAAATCAGGTCGCACATAGATTTAGGGCACCGAAGAGTGAGAAAAACCATCGTAATGTATTCATGAGAAGTGTCAAATAGAAACGTTAACGTTGGCGGGAGAAAACAGTACATAGATGATGACAAGAGTACATAAGTTAGAGAATATAATATCGATCAAAATTGGTGGGGTTAAGGAGGAAGCAATAACTATGGGGGCATATTATCAAGGGGGTTTATCTCCACTTTTTTGGCTTTAAAAGCCAAGAAAGCGGAGATAAAATTATCTCCCTATTACCTATGTTGTCGCTAACACCAGTTAGCGACAGCTAGTCGGAGATAGCGACCATCTTGGGCCCCGCTTTGCATGTCATTGAAATTTCACTAATGACATGCAAAGTGGGCGTGCCAAGATGTTAGCGACTGAAAACAGTCGCTAACATCGCTATCTCCTATTACCAACTTTTGGAGATATTCGCGCTAAGCGCGATTATCTCCAAAAGCTAACACCTGCCCCTGAGCAGTTCTTAGCAATGTTATCCAATGGTAGGTGGATAACATGGCTAAGAGCATTGGCTCGGTAATGCATGAATATCGCTGACTTTTCAGCGATATTCATGCATTTCGGCCGATTTTTATCGCTTATGAGTTAAACCTTGATAATAGCAAGGTTCCTAAGCGATAAAAATCGCCGCAGTTCGGCGCTAAAAATATTGCCGCTAAGCCAACATAGCGATAATTATCGCTAGTTGTTGGTAATATGCCCCTATATTTTTGAAACAGAAATGTACTAGCCCTATCACAAGACTATCCATCCTTGGAGTCCTGCAACGTTGGGTGGGGTCACCCTTAAACTGCAGCCATCTTAAAGGGAGTCCAGCTGAAACAGACCCAACCACCCCACAGTGCCTCGTCCTGCCCTGACAACACAAAAGACTTCAGGCATATTTACAATAAAGTAGCAAAGTGTGTCCAGAAGTCTAACGACACGCTTTGCTTTAGAAACGCAGGGCTGCACCATATTTACTAGAATACACACAATCAAGTGCATCATATTTTGACTACATTACATGCAACCATAGACTTAGCCCCATGCGCAGTTCGTTTTGTCATGTGATTACTGTGGGTGAGACAAATGTAGTGAGACTCACCCAGAGTAAAAAGTCCAAAACATGGCAATCCAAAAAGCAAACAATTTGGGTGTACTGAATGGGCAGAACTTAATTGCACCAATGCAAGACAAATAGTTACAAGTTTGAAGGTGCTTCCAAAACCGTAATGAAGCAATAATTCCAGGCTGCAATACATAGGGTCTGCGGTGTGGTACTGCTTCTTTAGAATCCATGGATATTCCATAACAATGTATTGCAACCTTGTTATTCAGCAATGGTGGCATACCTTAGTAATATTCAGAGGTACTGATGCAGTGATGGGTCAAAAAAAATGGAAATCCTTTCCAGTGAAAACTGGTACATGATCGAATACAATGAATTGCATCTTTTGAATAGAGAGGAAATGCCTCAAGAATTAGAAATTGATATGACCTTCCAATATTTTTTGACTCCATAGTGGAGAACACCCAGTATGTTCTGGCTAAAGGTGGAAGTGTGGAAGCAGAAGTGGACATATTGAAGGTAAACATCCCATGGGTTAAGCAGGATAGAAGGGATTCCAGAATAATAAAAGTATTGTTCACTTGCATCACATCTCATCACTAACAAAAACCAAGACTGGACGAAGAAATCTGCATTGAGTATGGTCTGCTAATATTGTTTTGGTATTGATGGATTTTTTTTAATTTTGTATTTTTTGTACAATAATCTTTATTTGATCTTGTAGTAACTTGTATGTCACAATTTGAGGATTGGCTTTCCTACCTTCCTTCATTGTTTTCGTTAAAGTTTTTTTTTTCTTTCCGAAAACCTAGTAACAGGCCTATTGTACTATTTCTACTAAATTGTAGACATGATTCCAGGTCGCAAAATGGCACTTCTTACAGCATATGATACTACACTGGAAATTGAACAACGTTGGAGCTAAGAACACTACCTGGTTAGCAGCCTGTTGTAATATACCTATATTTGCATTTGTATGGGCTACACAACACTGTATGACACTGTTTGGTGGTAACATTTTATGTGCAAACAAGTACACCCTCCTACAAGGAAAAGGCGATCTCATGTCAGCACTCTGTGTTGGTGCGCTTAGAGCTTTCAGCTGTCTGTGCCAAATCAAAAGAAAGTTCAATTACTCATCTTTCATTTTGCTTTCCTTAGCAAGTTTTAATGAGGTTCTTCGAAAAACTGTTCCTCCTTCATATGATCAACTTCATATTTGAGAATTAATAAAAAAAAAAGTATATTTCATCCAGTAACATTAGTTCCCGATGCATTTCGGGTCTTGCCCTTCTCAGGGGGAATTTCTACAAATATAAAAGGAAAATGCTGTACCCAGGAGCACAAACAATGCAACACTTAGTGACAAAGTCACCTTAAAGCGATCAAAAGTACCTTGAAAAAAATGAATTGTGATAGTAACTATAACCTTACTCTTAATTCGGAAGGTTACACAGGTATAGAAAAATGTTCACATGTAGCCCATTGTTGCACTAAATCGCTTATTAAGTGAAAACAAATACCTAAGACACTGTATGTACATATTACATTTTTGCTATGAAAAAGCTCCCTCGTGACCTCTTTATTTTGTCAAAGGATTTAAATTCTGAATTTCAACATGGGCAAAACCAAATACCAAAAACATATTTTTAACTTTCTTATATGCTTTTTAATTTAGTTACTTTTTTCTCATTGGTACTTTTTTCATATCAATATTTTCAGCATTATACATACATTTCATCAGAGATTTATAATGCATAGATTATTTTCCACACTGCAGTCCATTCATTCCTAGGTAGAGAACCAACACAACCAAACCAATCCGTATACCTCATACACATTTCAATCCCAAAACAATTTATCTGAACAAGTTAACACGTTTAATTGATTTTCATCAACTAAACGTGTTAACTTGTTCAGATAAATTATTTTGGGATTCAAATGTGTATGTGGTATGAGTGAGGGGTTTGATTGTGTTGATTCTCTACCTAGGAATAAATGGACTGTAGTGTGGAAAATAATCTATGCATTATAGATCTCTGATGAAATTTATGTATTTTTGATAAAATGTTATGCTCAAAATAATGAAATGAAAAAAGTACTAATGAGAAAAAAAGTAACTAAATAAAAAAGAAAATGAGAAAGTAAAAAATATGTTTTTGGTATTTGGTTTTGCCCATGTTGGAAATCAGAATGTGAATCCTTTGATAAAATAGAGAGGTCACGAGGGAGCTTGTTCATAGTGTTGGTTGCTTTTCTCCCCTCTTCTCCCTGACCTGAAATAAATTTCATTAGAGGGTGTCCCCTAATCTTTATACAAATTACATTTTTGTGCTCTGTTAGAAGTGAGATGAAAATACAAATAAAGAATAGTGTGGATGCATTCCTGGTACTCGGAGTTTTATACAGTACGAAAGCAGGTGCTCCTTAGCTAAACAAATAGACAAATGACTGAACTCAACATGTGCTCAAAAAATGCGTGATCATGTGTTCTCGAGAAACGAACGAGTCAAAAGGCTCCCCCACGGGGTGAAGAATCTGTGGTTTAGTAAGTGTCCCAAACAACGTAGAAATCAAGTTTCTTAAAGCGGCTTACTTGTTACAGCGAATCGTTAGACGTGTATTAGGTCAATAGTGTATCGCGTACTGGGAACCGGAAGTTAAATTCTTGTGAACCGGAACTAAACCCGGTGCGTGTCGAATTGTGTATGGGTCGAAAAATTAAATAAGCGGTGTCATCTGGATGCTTTGGCCCCCATTAGGATGGCGGGCGGACTTTGCCCACCCACCATCCCAGTGCAAAACGGGACCTCCCGCCATAGGAGCAGCGGTCCCGCCTTGACAATTAGGATGCGCCCGCCACACTGGCAGGCGCATCCTGTATTTTTACCATTGTGGCGGGCGGTGCTGAAAGCGCCACCCGCCGCAATGGTAAAAATGCACATTGTGCATTTCAAAGCACAACATGACAGGCACCGCCCGGTGCCTGCCATGTTGCACTTTGAAATGCGGGGGTACCATAGGTACCCCTATGTGCACCCCCAACCCCCCGGAGTCCCGGGGACCCACAACGGGCCACCGCAGGGAGTCTCCGCATGCCTTTCCATGGCAGCATTGCCGCCATGGAAAGGCATGTCTGCTAGCCCATCCTAATATGGCTGGCGGTGTCTAAAAGACACCGCCACCATATTAAACATTTTTGGCCCCGGCTGCAAGGCGACCGGGGCGGAAAAGCGACAGACGGTGTTTATGTCCACCGCGGTTCCCCCGCCATATATGGTGGGGGAAATGGGTGGTGGGCGGGCATTAATGTCAGGCGGATCGCCACGGCCATGGTGGCGGTGGCGATCCGCCCGACATCGTAATGGACCCCTTAGTGCCTAGGAATGTGAGTGAAGGTGAAAAGATTAAAGAAGGGCCACAGAATCCCAAAAAAACATTTCCCGAATAAAGAACGAGGTGCTCAGATGTTACACGCATACGTGTTTCTGCTTTTGAGAGTGTTTCCATGGAAACGCGCATAAACAAGCACAGTGTATAAGATTCTAGTGGTAAATAATGCTAAAAAATTTTTCAATGCGATTGCGGTCTAGAAAAGCATACATTCACAAGTAACCATGGGATGAACCCTTGTGTGAATTAAAGTATCATGATAGTATAAAAACTGGCATGTAGGAACATGTATCTAATAATTGCAGTACATAAAAATTCATCAAATTATAAGTAACAGCTACATTTTAAGTGTCCATTTAACTCTTTAGGGTGCACAGAATCCAGTTGATTGAGCCAGAACAATTTGCATTGTAGTGGAAATTTGTGATAGTCTCTGCCTTCTTTTTCAGTAATCAGTTTAAGAACCATGTATCTCAGTTGACTGATGTTATGTCTTGCTGCCAACAAAAATGTGCAGCTACTGTTGATTTGGTGTTTTTAATTTGGATGTTGATTTTATGTTGATTAAGGCGAACCTTAATTTTGCGTTCAGTTATGCCCACATATGGCAAGCCGCATAGGCATTTTAATAAATATACTAAAAAACTTGAGTCGCAAGTGGCATTAACACATAGTTTAACTGGTGTTCCTCTTGATGGGTGAATCACGCTAGCTCCCCTAATGATATTATTACAACTACCACAATTGTGGCAAGGGATAGTCCCTTTAAAAGTCAAACTTTGTTTGGGTCGACGTTTCTTGAGTAGTTGAAGTATTTTGTTGGTTCGCTGGTAGGAAAAAATGGATAGGGCTTGGAAAATACCTTTCAAATCTGCCTCTGATTGTAACAATGGCCAATATTTTTTAATAATTGACTTAATCTTCATGCTGCTTGAAGAGAACTTAGATACAAACACCATTCTGGTTTCCTTTGAATAAGGTTTAGATTTGAGTTGAAGAAGATCAATCCTGCTTTTAACTTGTGCCCGATTGACTGCATCTTGTAAAATAGGTTCTAGATAAGCTCGTTTTCTGAATTTGTTGATCAACGTATGCAATTTTCTTCATACTTTTCTTCTGTAGACAATATTCGTTTGATCCCTAGCAGTTGAGAATAAGGTAGATGTTTTTTGAGTGATTTTTGGTGAAAGCTAGAAAAATACAAAAGGTTATTGCTATCTGTAGACTTAGAAAAGACAGTAGTGCTCAATTGATTACCTTCCAAGATAATACGTACATCCAAATATTAAATGCTGCTCATACTCATGTCATAGGTAAATTGAATGCGTTCATCAATTGCATTTAATCGCTTCGGTGCTCATGACGAGCTCAGCTCGTCATGAGGCACAGTGCTCCTGTGCTCATGATGAGCTGAGCTCGTCATGACCACACCCATTTCTATTAGGGCCCAGCACAGGAGAGGAATCTCTCAAGCAGCCAAGGTGTTAACTGTGCTATGTTTGAAATTAATTCAGAATCCTGTCCCTTTCTTATTAAAAAAAATGTTGGCAATATATCTGTAAAAAATAACCAAGTGTCTGAACCAATGCTCCTGTGACAAAATGTGATCGAGCTCAAATCTGTGCATAAACAAATTCGCATACGAAGGTGCTGCACAGTTGCCCATTGAAGTGCCAGATAATTGTGTGTAAAAAATCATTGTTCCAAGTAAAATAACTGTGATACAAGGTGAAGTGCATTAACTCTAACAAAACTTTTTTGAGATTTTTCTGGTTTGGTGCATGGAATCGAAACCGATTCTAAGGCCTGAAGTCCTTGGTCATGCGGGATAGATGTATAGAGTGACTTTTACATCGATAGTACAGAGTATGAGTGGAATGTGTTCATCTATCTCTATAGAACCGAGCTTAATGAGGAAGTCAGAGGTGTCCTTTAGGTAAGTCGTCATGTTTGGTACGAGTGGTTGCAAATGTCTGTCGATATACTTGCCTATGGGCTCATGTATAGAATTTCTAGTGCTCGCTATAGGTCTGAAAGGTGGCTTATCAAGACTCTTATGAAGTTTAGGTATTATATATAAATATGGTACATTGGGATTCTCTTTGATCAAATACAATTTGTCACATTTAGTAATGGCGCCTCTATCTAAGGCGTTATTATAAATAGTTAGCAATACTTTAGCAAATTCTCTTGGTGATTCAGAATCTAATTTCATATACACATTTTAATCAGAAACATGTGTTATCACATTCTCAACATAAAAACTTGTATCAAGTAGTACTGCGAACCGGAAGTTAAATTCTGACCAGGAATGTATTCGCCCTCTTCTTCATTTATATTTTTATCTCACTTCTAACAGAGCACAAAAATTTCATTTGTACTACAGTGTCTTAAATATTTGTTTTCTCTTAATATGCGATTTAGTGCAACAATGGGCTAAATGTGAACATTTTTCTATACCTGTGTAACCTTCCGAATTAAGAGTAAGGTTATAGTATCACAATTAATTTTTTTCAAGGTACTTTTGATTGCTTTAAGATGACTTTGTCACTAAGTGTTGCATTGTTTGTGCTCCTGGGTACAGCAATTTCCGTCCATATTTGTAGGAAATTCCCCCTGACGAAGGGCAAGACCCGAAATGTATCGGGGAACTAATGTTACTGGATGAAATATACAGTATTTTTGAAGTTGTTTTCTCAAATATGAAGTTGATCATATGAAGGAGGACCAGTTTTTCGAAGAACCTCATTAAAACTTGTTAAGGAAAGCAAAATTAAAAATGAGTAATTGAACTTTCTTTGACTTTCTTTTGATGTTGCACAGACAGCTGAAAGCGCTAAGCCCGCCAACACAAAGTGCAGACGTGAGATCGTCTTTTCCTTGTAGGATGGCGTACTTCTTTGCATATTTTACACACCTCGCTCGATCAGGAAGTGGCTCTCACTAGCACCTAACCAATTTTACCAGTTTACTACAAGACACTTGGAATATCACGGAGTGCGGCTGGCACACAATGATTTGTAACATTTTATGTGCACCCTTGTGATACAGGAATATTGTTTCCTAATAGCTTGTGATGCTACATGGCTCCCATTTATGCTTGATGCCAGAATGAAAAGAAGAAATATCCTTCAATAAAACCCTTTCCACAGGGGGTGTGGCTTGGAGCGTCAAGATGGCGGTCGTACTCTAAGAGTGCTTGTGAACCCTCCGTCATCCACTCAGCCATCCCTATGCATCGGTACAACTAAATGCAATTTGCAACTTGGGGTTACCCTCCTAGACTGGTAGCAGATGTCCGGGTGAGCTTTGGCACCACAAGAGGATTGGAGGGACTACCCATCGAGAGTCAGACTCGTGGCCCATTTAAGTTGGCGGTGAGGCCTCTCAAGTGAATGCCAGAGATCTGCCCCATTGTGGAGAGTTTGAACGTCTCTCTGCGGTGCTACTATTGTCTGAAAAACCCTGCCCGGAGGCTTACTGGAGGCAGGGATAGAGCTGCGGCCATTGCTGGGAAGAACTAGGCCCATCAACCCTCCCTACAATGCTACACTGGGAGCTGTTTGGAGCCGAGATAGGCCCTGACCACACCTGTTCTGCAATGCACTAGCTGCCTGGGGTGAGCCTTGCCCGCGGCCTACCCATCAGCACTCCAGGCCCTGGGACATGGATTGCTGAGAGGGACTGTGCTGGATCCCTGGGACTGTGCACACTGTGTCAGCGGCTGAGGGCCGGGCTGTGCTGATCTGTCAGGATCACCCCTCTGCCTTGGAGACACCCGGGACGATTGCATCGCCACTACGGGCTGGGTGCACCCGGGGGCTGGTGCATTATGCCGTGGCTTGGCAAAGAGTGTCAGCTTATGATTAGCAGTGTCCGCCTGACCACCCGGGTATCCAGAAACGTATGCAGTGAGGAAATGTGCAGCGGGCCGCTGCGACCGGCTCTGACAGCTCAGTGAATGCAGCGTACGGTGGGGCTGGCCGGGGCAGCAACTCTGCCACCCACCTCGAGATCGGGAAGGGGCCCCAAATAAGCCTGGCCTGCAGCTGCCTCCCATTGCCCCCTAGTGATCCGGCGGTCTGTCAGGTGGGGCTGACTTCAAAACACCATGACTCCCCCAATCCCCCACCCCCCAAATCACCTGACGGTCTTCCTAACTGCCTGCAATTCATCCTGGAGGAACACCCCCAGCCTCTCCGACTCTATGTAGTTGTAGACTGCCTCCTGGGGCCTTCCTTGCCTGCTGCATGCCCATTGGTGGGGGACCAGAACATGGGGGAAAGCGGCACAGGACTGGCAAAACGGCCTAAGATCTTATATAAACCTGTCTCGGCCCAGGTGTAGCGGTGCTCTGGCCCCATCCTGAGTCCGCCCCGGCGAATAACTGGGCAACTGGGACCAGAGAATACTCACACAGAACTGCACCCTGGGCTGACTTGAGGCTCAGCACATGGACCAACTCCCAGTATCCTCTATAGTGCGCCTGACGGATCTAGCGAAAATTAGGCTGCAGAGGCCTGCCACCTCGCAAGCTATCCTATATGCGCACCACTAAGATCTGAACATACCGTGACATTTCCTACACAGCCATACTCAGTGTGCTCTTCTCCCTCCTAAAGCCGAAGTCACAGAGATACACTTCCTTTCCCTCAGAGAGGTACCGATCTGCTCCCTGAGACAGTAGACACTCATAAGATACACACCCAGTTGCCAGCATGGGGAGGAACCGAGGCCCTAAACCTCCCCTAACGCAGATCAGGATGGGTCAATTCATGACTATTGATCTCTGACTGGTGAGTGGATCCACAGAGAAACTACCCCTGTGGCTGGTGACCTCAAAATCATCCTACAAGCAATTAACACCTCACAAACCTCGGTCGATTATAACATTGGCGAGGTCCAAGTTGAGATGGGCCTCATTCGGAAGATCCTCCGCGAGACTTAATCTTGTATCTCCACAGTCTAAGATGATGTCCATCAGCTGAAGGAAAAGGTTGCATGTCTGCAAACCCACACCAAGAAACTACACAAAAGAGTAGAGCATGTTGAAAACCGATCGAGACGTAATATTCTCCGCCTGGTGGGTTCCCGGAGGGCCCTGAACATCAGCCAGATGGGCACCTTTGTCAAACAATGGATAAAATCCTGGATGCAGGAGGGCTCCCTCCCCACTTGGTTTGCAGGTGAGCGCACTCACTGATCCCTTGCTCCAAAACCTCCACCGGGAGCGCCACACAGGCCTATCATCTCAAGGGTCCTCAACTTCAAAGATAGGGACTGTATCCTTGCTGAGGCACGCAACCAAAAATGTCTATCATTTCAAGGCCAGCCAATAATGATCTTCCCAGACCAAACAAGGGAAGTCCAAACTCAAAGAAAATCCTTCAATGAGGCAAAACAGTAACTCAGTGCTTTTGGTCTCCAGTACCAGCTACACTTTCCGGCCTGCGTCCGGGTGGTGTTCTGGAGAGTCTTTTTTGACTCTCCAGAAGCAGCCTGGACCTGGCTAACTAAAGAATGACCATATTCAGTTAAATCCTCTGGTTCCGTGCGCTGGAGCCTGAGATGGTGACACCCAAGCAAGGTCACTCATGCCAAAGGAAAGAAGATCATGCTCCAATAGAGGACAAGGATTGCGCCGAGCCAGGTCAGACTCGCCTTGAGCCCCGGATTGTTCCCCAGGGAATCTGTACTATTGAATGGCTCCCACTCCCTCTACGAATTAGAATCTGCTGCCCCCTCAGAACCCGATGCCATCTCATCCAAGGCTCTCCATTTGGAGTCAATTGATTCAGATTTCTCCCCAACACTTCTGGAGTGAATACCTCTGTAGACCACCCAGAGATGCTCTGCAGTAGATGCCTTTGGAGCAGATGACTTTTACCGTAATGTATAACTATTCCAAATTGCAGCAATGTCTCTCCTTCTGTAAGGAGGGGTTCTCTATGCAAACCTATTCCCAAGCGTTTTAGTTTGGTTCTCTCGCTTAGTTTCATTTGGAGTTACAGATTCTTCCAGTCCTGAAGGGTGGGGGGAAGAGGTTGGGTGGGAAGGGGGGACCTTTGTCCCGAGTTCCAGTTCTCACACTCTGTTCATCACACCAGCAACCTCTTTCGGCAGCGAAACATTTCCACACATGACACACGACCCAAGAAGGTCCCCATGACCCAACTTGCCCATAATGTGGAGACTCCACACCCAGCTCACATCACACTGACCTACGCCTTTACCCACGATGGCACACACACATAATAATGTAGAATCCCTCTGCATACTGACATGGAATGTCAACGGGCTGCTAGAGAAGGTTAAAGCGAAACAAAAGGGGATGATGGACGGAGCGTTTGAGCAAATGAAAACACTCACCCCCAGTCAACTGATCTGGGTTTAATCCATCACCATTCTTTAGCCCACTCAGCCACCCAGTTCAGATGGCCATATGCAAATCAGTCTGACCCTGTGCCTCATGGGAACAGTCCAGCCCGAACTGCCAAGCCATGTCTTCCCTGGACCGGAAACAAGCATCCTGGGACCGGTTTCGGATTCATAATCCTCATCAGCCAGGCTATCTTGAATCCTTTGGGCAAGTGAGCAAGGGACTCACGTCTGAGCATACCCTGCCAATTTAGGGCGAACAAAGCGAAACAAAAGAGGATGATGGATGGAGCGTTTTAGCAAATCAAACACTCACCCCCAGTCAACTGATCTGGGTTTAATCCATCACCATTCTTTAGCCCACTCAGCCACCCCAGTTCAGATGGCCATATGCAAATCAGTCTGACCCTGTGCCTCATGGGAACAGTCCAGCCCAAACTGCCAAGCCATGTCTTCCCTGGACCGGAAACAAGCATCCTGGGACCGGTTTCGGATTCATAATCCTCATCAGCCAGGCTATCTTGAATCCTTTGGGCAAGTGAGCAAGGGACTCACGTCTGAGCATACCCTGCCAATTTAGGGCGAACAAAGCAAAACAAAAGGGGATGATGGACGGAGCGTTTTAGCAAATCAAACACTCACCCCCAGTCAACTGATCTGGGTTTAATCCATCACCATTTCTTTAGCCCACTCAGCCACCCCAGTTCAGACATGGCCATATGCAAATCAGTCTGACCCTGTGCCTCATGGGAACAGTCCAGCCCGAACTGCCAAGCCATGTCTTCCCTGGACCGGAAACAAGCATCCTGGGACCGGTTTCGGATTCATAATCCTCATCAGCCAGACTATCTTGAATCCAGTGGCCAAGTGAGCAAGGGACTCACGTCTGAGCATATCCTGACAACTTAGGGCGAACAAAGCGAAACAAAAGGGGGATGATGGACGGAGCGTTTGAGCAAATCAAACACTCACCCCCAGTCAACTGATCTGGGTTTAATCCATCACCATTCTTTAGCCCACTCAGCCACCCCAGTTCAGACATGGCCATATGCAAATCAGTCTGACCCTGTGTCTCATGGGAACAGTCCAGACCTAACTGCCAAGCCATGTCTTCCCTGGACCGGAAACAAGCATCCTGGGACCGGTTTCGGATTCATAATCCTCATCAGCCAGGCTATCTTGAATCCAGTGGCCAAGTGAGCAAGGGACTCACGTCTGAGCATACCCTGCCAACGTAGGGCGTACAAAGCGAAACAAAAAGGGATGATAGACGGAGCGTTTGAGCAAATCAAACACTCACCCCCAGTCAACTGATCTGGGTTTAATCCATCACCATTCTTTAGCCCACTCAGCCACCCCACTTCAGACATGGCCATATGCAAATCAGTCTGACCCTGTGCCTCATGGGAACAGTCCAGCCCGAACTGCCAAGCCATGTCTTCCCTGGACTGGAATCAAGCATCCTGGGACCGGTTTCGGATTCATAATCCTCATCAGCCAGGCTATCTTGAATCCAGTGGCCAAGTGAGCACGGGACTCACGTCTGAGCATAACCTGCCAACTTAGGGCGAACAATGCGAAACAACAGGGGATAATGGACGGAGCGTTTGAGCAAATCAAACACTCACCCCCAGTCAACTGATCTGGGTTTAATCCATCACCATTCTTTAGCCCACTCAGCCACCCCAGTTCAGACATGGCCATATGCAAATCAGTCTGACCCTGTGCCTCATGGGAACAGTCCAGCCCGGACTGCCAAGCCATTTCTTCCCTGGACCGGAAACAAGCATCCTGGGACCGGTTTCGGATTCATAATCCTCATCAGCCAGGCTATCTTGAATCCAGTGGCCAAGTGAGCAAGGGACTCACGTCTGAGCATGCCCTGCCATCTTAGGGCGAACAAAGCGAAACAAAAGGGGATGATGGACGGAGATTTGAGCAAATCAAACACTCACCCCCAGTCAACTGATCTGGGTTTAATCCATCACCATTCTTTAGCCCACTCAGCAACCTCAGTTCAGACATGGCCATTTGCAAATCAGTCTGACCCTGTGCCTCATGGGAACAGTCCAGCCCGAACTGCCAAGCCATGTCTTCCCTGGACCGGAAACAAGCTTCCTGGGACCGGTTTCGGATTCATAATCCTCATCAGCCAGGCTATTTTGAATCCGGTGGCCAAGTGAGCAAGGGACTCAAGTCTGAGCATACCCTGCCAACTTAGGGCGAACAAAGCGAAACAAAAGGGGATGATACAGGCAGCAGTCCTATGATACGCTCAATGCTAGCCAGCGGACATACTATCACTCCAAGAAACCCACCTTATAGGCACCAACTGCCCCTTTCTAATGTTATATGGCTACTACAGAGCCTGCCACTCAGGGTTCACCTGAGGCTCATGAGGTGTAGCAATCTTTATGCACCACAATCTTCCCTTCACACTGACAATGGCCACTACCGACCCCCAGGCATGCTTCATAGCTCTTAGAGGATCCTTGGGAGGATCTGCCCTTAATCTACTTCCCATAGATTCCCCTCCCTTCACGGCTTCCATCGACCATGCGACACAAATGTTATCCCCTTGTTACATCCTGGGCTGATGGTCAGTGGCGGGGATTTCAATGCAGTGGTGCACCCAAACCTCGACGCCCTGAGCCTGCCATCCAACACGAGGACTACCCACGCACAACGTCTCATTAACTGGGCAAACACACTCGCTATGTGTGATGCTTGGAGAAGTTGGCATCCCCAGGCCAGACAATACGCCCACACCTCTGCTGTGCATCACATACACGTGCACATTGACCACATCTTCATGCCGGCACTGGACTGCCAAAAAGTCAGACACATCACTATCCTTCCCAGGGGCATCTCTGACCACTCGATACTCTTGAGGGTCGGAGACCCCTCCGACACACTCCGTCCAATCTGGAGGTTCAATGCATGGTTCCTCCAGGATAAAAGCCTTAGAAATGCAGTGGGCACAGAACTCAAGCAATATTTTCTTACTAACAACGATTCAATCCCCTCCTGAATATTTTATGGGAAGCGGGTAAAGTTACTAATCGTGGCTTCGCCTAGGGCCAACCCAAACTCAAACACTTAACCCAATATGCTCAGGTTAGTCTCTTGGAGGCCCAGGCGACTCTTCTCAAAAGCCAGATAGTTGCCCAACAAAATGATATGCATGAGAGGTAATTCATGCACTTGCGCAATGAAATCAGGCAAATCTCCATTGAGGCTGATAAGCTATGGTGTAGATCCTCCGTGGCCAGGGTGTATGGATGGGGGTATAAGAACGGGAAACTCCTACACCATTTGGCCACATACTCCATGGCTAATTGTATCATCCCAGAGATTATACACCTAGAGGGTACTACTTACTGCATCCCTTCAGCGATAGCCCAGACCTTCGCCGACTGTTACTCAAAGCTCTATTTGAGGCAGGAATCTGAGCTCTCTCTTTCAAGCTTGATCGCTCAAACAAATATCCAACTCCCTCGCTTAAGCTAAGCTGACGCACTAGACCTAGACCTTCCTGTCACCCGGGAGGAGAATAATGATGCTTTATTGAGCTCTGCTCCAGTCAAAACCCCGGGTCTCGACGGTCTCCCTCAGAAGTTTTACGCCACCTATCGAGAAATACTTGTCCCACATTTGTTAAATGTCTATACTGCAGCAACTTAAAACAGCTCATTTCTGCACGAAACAGATGCCACCACTATTGTGGTAATCCCTAAAAAACTTCCTCCTTCACCACATCACGCCGAGTATCGCCGCATCGCCCTCATAAACATGGAGGTCAAAATGATCTTTTTGATTTTTGTCCACCAGCTGAAACTGTATCTTTCCAAATTGGTCCACCCTGACCAATGTGGATTCATGCCTTTCTGTGCAACGAGACCCTGCCTTAGGCATCTCCTCATAGCTGTAGCACACCGTCTCTCACTAACCCCTTATTAAGCATGCCTTCTTCTTGACTTCGAGAAGGCCCTTGATTCTGTAAACTGAAAATATTTAGAAGATGTCCTAACTGAGATGGGTACGGACCAACACTTCTGGAACTTGGTCAAAATATTATACTCTCGACTGCAAGCACAAGTCTTAGTTAACAGGGCACTCTCTGAGCTATTCCTCATCAAAAGGGGGACAAGACAGGTATGCACCCTCTCACCGGTCCTATTTGCCCCAGTAAAGGAATCATTGGCTTGCCTGGTGTGATCTGACAATCGTATTCAAGGCCAGAGATGGCCAAATGCTGTGGAGGACAAAATCTCTTAATTTGTAGATGATGTCTTGCTTTTCTTGAATGAACCAGCCCAATCTGTCTCTCACTTCCTCTGGGCCTTACATCTCTTTGGACACACTTCCGGGCTGAAGCTAAATTCTAGCAAGTCCATCCTGGTCCCCCTTCAAATCTCAAGAGACTGCTTTGATTGGCAATCCACGATCCCAATCAGAAGACAGTTCTTTAAATACCTTGGAATCTTGGTGGCCCTTCTCTGTGACCTCACCTGGTCACTTAACGTCACCCCGCTGGTTAAGAAAGCTCATGCTGATCTCCATAAATGGCAAACGCTCCCGCTTAACCCTCGAGGAAGGGTTACCCTCTTTAAAATGATGATACTACCCCAATTCCTTTACATGATCCAGAACACCCCTTTTCCATTCCCGCGAACTTGGTTTAGAGAGCTTGAAAGCCTGACTATTAAAATCCTCTGGGGTAGGCATAGACCCCGTTTAGCTTTATCTCAGTGCCGGATCTCATCCATTGATGGTGGCATGGGCATGACTAATCTCTATCTATACTAGTTGGCAACCCGCTTGCTCACGTTGCATGACTGGTTCAATGGTGGCCGGTCAAAACCAGATCGCCCAGTTAGATTGGAACTGGGCGATCTGGACTTACCCAGGATCCAGGTGAAGATGTACGTTGCCACTATTCCCAGGACGATGCCAACTGTGACACAAGCTGTTCTCCTAGCGTGGTGCGCCTCCTTGCGCCACACTCAATTGATGAATAAACTGACCCAACACACTCCACTTTGGCAGGGGACCCGGCTTCGAGAAGTCAGCGCCCTGGAGGGATTATGACAATGGGACCTTATTGGTATCTCGCAGCTTGGGGGCATGTGGACGGGTGGCCATATGCGCACCGTCCAAGATCTGAAAACCCGCTATTTCCTGCACTCCTTGCAATTGCACAGATATCTGAAGCTACGTCATGCCCTATACACTCACGTACCTCCAAGGCACATCCCTTCCAGAATATAGTCCCCTTGAGGCGCAGATTAAGATGGGCAAACTGGGAAAGGAGGGTGTCTCTCATATCTACCACTCTCTCACCAACTACACTCCAAACACGTTAGACTGACTCCGACACCTGTGGGAGCAATGGGTGGGGCCTCTCGAGGAGGAAGACTGGAGAGACACTCTAATGGCACCCAGGACAGTCACCATCTCCACCAAGCTCCGTCTGGTCCAACTATACTATTTACATGCCACCTACTTAACCCCTAAACCCCTCTTTAGAGCAGGCGTAAAGTCAAATGCTTCTTGTACGCAGTGCGATCATGACCAAGCAGACTTCTTCCACTTGGTATGGGCCTGCCCTGTCATCACACGCTATTGGGATTCCATAGAGAAAGAACTCACAGAGGTCCCGCACAACCACTTACATATACTCCTGGGTATTATGGGTGGCCTAGATGTCTTCAGAGCTGATCATCAATTTTTGACCACTGCAATGGTGGTGGCCAAGCAAAACATTGAGGCTAGATGGATAGATCCGGAATCCCCCAGCATATTGAAATGGCGCAAAGGCGCGGAATGGTGCGCAGCACAGGCGGCACCGTTGTTCTAGGCTAGGGGGTGTCCAGCTATATACCGTAAGGTTTGGGGTAAATGGCTGGGGCTGATAGATTGCACATATCTCCTTTGAAATGTGTGCACTGTGTGGGATCTGGGAGACTGGGTAACACAAACTGAATTCCCAGTATATGTAAATTGTAATACCAACTGATTATTGTGATGTACTGTATTTGACTGCTTTTGTTAGGGTAAAGAATTGACAAACGTGTATCTGTTTAAAGACTTACAAGTACAGAGGGGACGTAAAAGAGGGTGAGCAAGATCTGCAGAAGTATACTGCTTAATGAAAGACATCCAGCTTTAAAATGTGGATTGGCAGACGACAAAGAAGGGGGGAGCTTCAGTGTAATCGGTCAGCAGTCTTTATTTATGAATGGTCCAAAGCAGCACCTGAGCCTAGTACACCCTTGTAGTTCAAAAACAATGGTGGTAGGCCGGAAAATACGACATAGTAACGGATTGTGGAGGTAGCTTGCAGGTTTATCTGCACATGAAATGCAAGATGCAGATCCTGTTAAGTGAAAGTTGGACCACATTTGATTATGCTCTTGTTAGGATGAAGTATTGGGACAGGAGTATATCAGTCTGTTGTCATTCCCTCTCACAAAATCAGCCATTGAGTGTGCTGACATAAGACAATCTAGTGATGGCTTGTGGTACTGAACATCTCTTCCTCTAGAGTTGAATGTAAGATCAATTATGTATTTTCTATGTTGAAGGATTTCCCAACATGCTATGGCCTGTAGACAAAGTGAACTAATCCTTAGTGGAACTTTTAAAGAGCAGGAGGCAGTGGCCTCTACAGGGCCGGAACAGCAGAAATGTTCTTCATCAACGTCATCCAGACTAAGCTTTCAAATTTAAAAGAGCACCACCTGTAAAATGTAGATCCGCCTTCCATTGCAAAATGGGCATCTGCACTGAGTTAGTTCAGCAACACCGGAGCTTTATGCATTAGGACAAGAACAGTTTTGAGGCTGAGGTGTTTGGAAATGAGCTTGAAGTGTATTGAAAGTGTTTTTGTTTGCTAATCTAATTTATCTACTGTGTGTTGATATATGTGATGAGCTGAAGGCGCCACACAGTGATTGTAAAGGGGAAAAATTATTATGGGCTAATCAATCCCGTGTAAAGCTCCGAAGCAGTAGCCTGGAGTACTTGCACCTATTTAATGCAGCAATGGGCAAACGCTGTAGGTAAAGTACTACTTCAAAGCAAACAGGTGTATTACATGACTAGTTAGCCGGGTGTCTCCAACAAGAGCCTCACAATTGTGTGGGGTGACGGAACACAAGTCCTGATTCTCTAAATGCAGTATGGTAAATGGTATTTGGACAACATATCGAGTTTTACATATTGAGTGACAGAAATGTCCCAAAAAATGGTTTGTGATGCAATAATATTGTGATGCAGAAATATTGTTGTCAAGAATATTGTTTTTGTTAGTATTGTTTTCAATAATATAGTTGTAAAAAATGTAATTTTATATTGTTGCCTTACAGCCTGCCGTAGGGGGCTACACAGGCCATTAAAGGCCCACTTCTGCATTTGATGAGGGCCTTTAAGAAGGGAGCAGGACTTTAATGGCCGGTATAGCCCGCTATGGAGTGCTATAACGCTATTAGAAGATTCGTCTCCTACAGAGCTGCATTTACTGATTAGTTAAACAAAGGCCTCCTGAGCCCAACGGTGTTGAAATCCCAGTGTGTCCGTGTGGCCTTTGTTCAAAGCAATAGCTGTAAAAGGAAAACATTTTAATGTTAATGCTACAGGCTTCTACCAGACATTAGAAACCAAGAGCACTCCCTTGTCTTCAATGGGGCGCTCAGCATTCCAATGTTCCAAATATATTAATGTGTTTTATATTAATTTTATGTAATATTCTTTGTATAATTGTTAATAACATTTTTAAATGTAGTTTGTAATTTTAAGTGATCATTGTTATTGTAATTGATAATAGTAATTTATAGTAGCTGGCTGCTAGGTTTGTAGGGATATATGGTGGAAAGTTAATTAAGAATAATTAATTCATAATTATGTCTTAATTTATTATTAATCATTTAAGTGATTTTTTATTATCTTCATTGTCTAATCATTATATCTTTAGTTATTTAGTTATATAGTCGATGTACGCTGTTGGGCTTTTAGTGGTGTAGAGTGGAAAGTTAATTGTTAATTTAATATTAACTAGTTAATAGATTATTAATTATGTAAAATGTACAAAATTATATTTTGTGCATGAACTCTTAGGTGCAGGCTGCAGGGATTGTAGGGGTATAGGGTGGGAAGTTAATTAAGCAATAATTAATGAAAAATTAATATTAATTTAATAATAAGTATTTAATTGAATATTGATTATGTTAGTTGTATTATACTTATTTATTTTAGTTATATATTTTAAGTGTGGGCTGCTAGTTGTGTAGGGGTATAGTGTGGTATATTAAGTAAGTAATAAATAACAACTGTTTTTTAATTGACAAATAATTATCAAATGGCTTAACAATCATCTATATTGCTTAATTGTATTTTACTTGTATATACAAAACAATGTATTTGGTTAATTAGCAATGCTCATATTAAGAGTTTTATCTATGTTGTAAATTAATAGGGTTATTAAAATTTGTTATATGTTTGAAGTGAAGTACATTCCCTACCGTTGCACAGACTGGAGTTAGAATAGTAAATGTAACACCACCAAAGTCCAACGCTTTCCCGCCTGTTGCACAGACGGGAGCAGAAAGAGTAAATTAAATCCTTCTGAAGTCAAACACTTTCTCTACTATTGCATAGGGTTTAATAACGAGTGGGGCGCATAGGTGGCAGTCTTCCGTCTGCCCTATTTTGATGTGGGCAGTCGGACCGCCATTTCCCCGTAGAGATGTTAGGGAACTGCCATTCCCTGGTGGTGTTGAGGCAGTCAGGAGGCATCAATATGCTTAGCAGGACTGGTGCGATCCAACCAAGCATATTAGGAGTTTCCTCTCTGCCATGGTTTTCATGGCAGTCCCTCCTCCCTGAAAGCTTTGGCGTAGAGGACTCAAGGAGGACCCTACAGGGACACCTTGTGCGTCTGCGCCCTCTTTTGCATTTGGTGGGACACAACATGTGCCCCCCTGTATTCATGAAACCCAGTTTCTGCACTGCATTGACTTATCAGTCCATGCTGTGCATGAACTGTTTTTTGGCGTTTCCCCTGCGGTGCCCATTTTCAGGGCTCCACCGTGGGAACTTCAACAACAAATCCTGCCAGACAGGAGGAACCTCCTCATCTGGCAGGCGGCTTGACCACGGCTTTGGCAGTGAGATGGACCTGGTGCCGCACCACCAAAGTAGCAATCAGGCCCACAGACTGGAGTGGGAAGAGCAAATTTAAACCCTCCAAAGTCCAACTCTTTCGCTTCTGTTTCACAGAAAGGAGTGAGAATACTAAATGTAATCACTCCAAAGTCCAATGCTTACCCTACTGTTGCATAGGCTGGAATGGAAATAGTACATTGTATTGCTCTTAAGTCCAACGCTTTCCCCACTGTTGCACAGAATGGAGCTGGAATAGTAGGGCAAATAGAGAAAATCACCCTGCCAAACTGGGTAGATAGTGGTCCCATCGTGGGATCCAGTTATGATTAAGGGGGGACAAAGTCCAGTGAGTATCCTAGACCAAGAGGGCAAACATACCACAATCAAATCATTCTAGGTAGAGAATTAATGTTTTTTTCTTTTCAGATTATTTTATTTGGTTTAGTGCATTTATTCATCTTATCAAAATAGTCAGAATGAGGTGAGTACAAAAATGGATAAAATCAACATTATTGGAAACTCCCATACTGATAAACTCAGCCTGAACCTACCCTTCTAAACCCTGCTGGCGATCCTCCTTTAAACAGTCTATTAGTGTGGTGCTTTCATTTTATCCTGGATTTTCCACCATTTTTCTCCTCGAGCCCTCTGAAAAGATCACTCCATCCTAATCCACGATCCCTTACTATCCCAGCCTGTGTGTTCCCCTCCCCCCTCATCCTTGCCAGCCCTGACGAAGGTGCCCCTCACCGAAACGAGCGTTGGCGTCATTACGGCATTACCACCAGGAATGGCAACAACTTTCCAACTCCTTGCCTTCCCCTAGCTGCACCTGCGTCCATGCAACCATAATTCCACCCTTTTTCTGTTGCAGGCCTTTTTGAATTACCCGTATGAAGTGACTGCATATGTTTGTGTATGAATGGTTTTCGGTATATGTGAGTGTCTGCTGAGCCCCTTACCTTTACCCCCTTGAGTGAGTGGAACACTGTGTATATATATAATAGGTTTTTATGTATCTTTTCCTATGAACTCATTGCTGCACATGGAATGATGAATTGTATTGTTGATTTTATCCATTTTTGTACTCACCTCATTCTGACTATTTTGATAAGATGACTAAATGCACTAAACCAAATAAAATAATCTGGAAAGAAAAAACATTAATTCTCTACATAGAATGATTTGATTGTGGTCTGTTTGCCCCCTTGGTCTAGGATACTCACTGGACTTTGTCTCCCCTTAATCATAACTGGATCCCACGTTGGGACCACTATCTACTCAGTTTGGCGGGGTGATTTTCTCTATTTGCCTTCGTGTTCTCCCCTTCCTTCCTGCCTACATCACTTATCTGCCCTGGGGAACCCCCTTCTATTTCATACATATGGGGCGCGAATAGTAAATTTAATCTCCCCAAAGTCCAAAACCTTCCCTACTGTTGCACAGTAGGGAAAGTTGGAATAGTAAATTTTACCTAACCCATGTCCAGCGCTTTCTCTACTGTTGCAAAGACTGGAGGGGGAACAGAATATCTATTATTCCCAGAATTCAATATTTTTATTAATATAGTTTGACTATGCCAATTGTTATAATTTGTTTATTTTTATATTATTTGGTTATGCATAAATGTGTTTATTTGTTATATTTACTTTTATAATATTTCTAGCAAATGTCTCTTTTGTTTTTTATATTCAATTAATTTGTTAATTTTATTAATGTTTCGAGGTTTATATGTTAATATTTCTTATGATATATATATATATTTATTTTTTTTAAACAAAAAAGGCAATATAGTGTAAATATGTATTATTAATAATAATGTTGCATTAAATATATGCATACATGCACATGCACCAACACAAATATATGTATGTGGGTTTATAGAAGTGTATATGTATATATAGTATTCAATATTATTTAAATGTATTTAATTTTCATTTTATTAGTTATATATTAAGATATTTAGGTTTTACAAATGTAAACTATAACAGCGACGGCTCGTGGAGGGAGTTACGGTGGGGCAGGAGGGTGGGGAGGGGGAGGGGCAGGGTGGAGGTTGCTAAAAACCGGCATATGGATAATTGCAGGTAAGTAAACAATTTAATTAATAAAACGAATTTCGTAGCTCGCACTGCATTGCATTTTGCGATGCAAGGCGCACTACGAAATTCGTTTTATTAATTAAATTGTTTACTTACCTGCAATTATCCATATGCCGGTTTTTAGCAACCTCCACCCTACCCCTCCCCCTCCCCACCCTCCTGCCCCACCGTAACTCCCTCCACGAGCCGTCGCTGAACTATAAATGTATTAAAAATTAGATTTTTCTATATTTTTTACAGGTATTAGTTCGAATTATATATTTTTTGTACTTACCATTATAAGTATAAGTAAAAAGAAATTGCAATCAATATTTTTAACACAGTATATGCGTATCAATATTGTTGCAGTGGATGTTTTGTCAGTGATACCCGGTAAATAGCTAACCTCTTGAAATACTGCAAAATGCACTCCTTCTTCTACAAATTAAGCTCTGTCTAAACATGCAGCGTATGAAATAACTGGCCCAGCAGACTCGGCTGGCACCCTCACATGCAGAACTCCACCAGTGATAATGGAATAAAAAGCAGCAACCACGATATTGCAATATCCACCAAGGACGAGCACAAGCAGAATATGCAATGTCGAAAAAGGCGAAGCTTCACAAATGGTAAGATGCTTAACTTTGCTGATGAAGTGAGGCCCCACATAAAATAATATGCCATTCTGCTAAAATTGAGAAGACTCAACAGAAGGCACATGTTTCAACACCATCAGTTGATTTTGTACAAACGCAGTGGAATTGTGGCACAGCTTAAAATGTATTGCACACACTTGTGGTCACCAGTCATTTGACCAGCAACAAAAAATGCCAAACAAGAGTATGACTGGGTGAGCTCTGGTGACTTTGAACAACAAAGCAAAATATATAAGGATCTTGCCCTTTTTATGAAAATTGATTAAATATGGGGAGTGGGTTAAAGTTGGCACAGGCAAGATAGGGGGTGCTAGTGAAAGGGTGCCACAGATGCGATCTGTGTCATACTGGGAGCTGGCTCCCAGAACTAATTCAATTGGGGGTGCAGACGTCTAAACTAAACTGCATTTCTACATCTGATGCCATGGAATTATTTCATCTCAATGCCTTGCAGAAATGTCACTTGAAATGTTATGTGCAGCCTCCGCATAGCTAACCTGCATAACAGTTGTAGGCATATATATGTGTACTTATTCATGACCCAAACTATAAAACAATCTTTGATTATGGGTGTAAACAACTCATATATTTTCGTTGTAGGAGCAAGATACACGAAGACCACAGAGAGGGACAGACTTGTTTAATAAACTAACACATTTTGAGGTGATTAATAATTCAGAAAGGAAGTATACGAAACCTTACTAAATGTGAGTGTTTTTCTACCATACCGAGGCCCAGCACCACCTTGGTAAAATATCTAAAGCTATTTATAAATGTATCAATTTTGAAAACACAAATGTGTGTAGAGCAGAGCTAACATAGGCGACACTGCTGATGCATAATTTACTAACAAGTGAGACATGTTTATGTTTTATTGATAATGGAAGATGGCAAGTTCTTTAGCTGAAATATACACATTAAAGTCATTTTGTATGGTATGCTAACACCATGCCATGAAGAAAACACGATTTAAAATTTAATGTAACCAACACATATGCACAATGATTTACAAAGTAGAATCAGTCATTAGGGCCAGACAGCATTCTTGCAGTCTCATGTGAAATCAGCCGTTCTAGAGGAATGCAAAGGTAAGCAAAGGGCAAAAGTAATGTTCTGGATCGCACAAAACATAACTGTTGCAGAAGTTGACAACTATTTGTGAGAAAATGAAGCACATTATTTGCTCTTAAAAAATCATAGAAAATCAATTGGAAAAACGGTGCAAGAGTGGGCCAGATATTAGTTATCAAAATTGACCGTTGTTTCCATGGTATCAAAGACTACACATCTGGGAGCGAACCGAGGTTCAAATGTACATAGCGTGTTATCGTTCGAATACCTCTAAATAGGAGGGTTTGGGAATGATAAAAGTCCTAGTCAAATTTACTAAGCCCATTTAGCGATTCAGAAAAGCTATGCTGAATCGTGAAATCGGTTTGGGAAACCCTACCAGATCAATATTTGAAAGGCACATGCTTATTAGGACGCCCCTTCCAAATACCGATTCCTTATGGTATGTATTAATATTTTGTGTTGAAATCCAATGACAAAACAATACTATTTGACTGACCTCTAAGAGGAGATGGTAATTCCAGTGGTGGCTGGGGGATTTGGAAAGTGGTGTGACAAAAGAAAATGCCTTAGATACAAGTAAGTGAGTAAAGTAAATAAGCCCCATGTCCTAGAAAGAGAATCAGGTGGTCTCTGGTCTGGAAAAAATATGAGACAATCATTGCACTTCAGAGCATCATTTGCACATAAAATCAGCCACAAAAGCCAGGTGTTCTGAAGGGATACTCATAAATATTCTAGTACCTCTTAAATTGCCGAGATTCTCTATAATGTTGATTACATTGTCTATCAATAGTTTTTAACGCTTGTGTACAAATATGGGGGAGTACAATTTGCAGTAGCTGATTGATCCTTGGCAGGTAAGCCTTTAATCAAAGTCACAAAGTTTAAACCATCACCCAACATATTAAATCCAATGCTCCCATTCATAACTTTGGCCATAACATGTTCCACCTTAAAATGTTATCCGTGAGTAAACACAATATTTCTAATATAACATGTATCCGGTGGCACATATGTAGGAGAAGAATCAGATGCACTCATATTGTATGACAGCAAAATAAAAATAACATCTGACACAGTGCTTTATACCACAATTTAGGCATTTCTAGGCACCATAGACAGTAGGTACTACAATTAACAAATATAATGCTACTCCATTTGCTCGCCGGTGAGTCCTGTGTGTAGAATCGGGTCGAATGAAGAGAGAGAAAGTAGTGCCTGCAGATAACCACGGCGGACATCTTTGAGTCAGGCAACTTCTGGGACACCTTCCCTGTGTAAACTGTAGGTGGCCATTTTGAGGTCAGGCGAGCTGAGTTTAGCAACAAGCATTGGCGAACATAATAGAAACAAGCATTGGCGAAGACCAAACAAGCATTGGCGAAGACCAAACAAGCATTGGCGAAGACCAAACGAGCGTTGGCGAAGACCAAACAAGCATTGGTGAAGACCAAACAAGCGTTGGCGAAGACCAAACAAGCGTTGGCGAAGATCAAACAAGCGTTGGCGAAGACCAAACAAGCATTGGCGAGGACCAAACAAGCGTTGGCGAAGATCAAACAAGCGTTGGCGAAGACCAAACAAGCATTGGCGAAGACCAAACAAGCAGTGGCGAAGGCCGAACAGGTATTGGCGAAGGCCAAACAAGCATTGTCGAAGAACCAACGAACATTGAAAGGAGCAAATAAACAAACATTGGCATATGTAAATAAACAAGCATTGGTAATGACCAAACAAACACTGGCAAAGACAAGTAAACAGGCATTGGTGCATGCAAATAAACAAGCGTTGGTACGTGCAAGTCAACGAGCCTTGGTATGTGCAAATAAACAAGCACTGGTAAATGCAAAGAAGCAAGCGTTGGTAAGGTAAATAAATAAGCGTGGATAACGGCGCGTGGACAACAATGAACAAGTCTTGGCAACCAAACAGAATAAGCACATGCTAACCTGAGAGTGAATCAACTAACAAGCACGAGCAGCCACAAGAGTGACTTAACAAACAAGTATTGACAAAACAAAGGTCAGCACGGGTTGAAACGTGAACAGTGAGAAACGCAAGCGAAAGCGCAGGGGCGAATGTAATGAAGTAACGCGTGTCCATAAAATAAAAGAAGCAACAAGTAAACATGAATAAAGACAACGCATAAATAATTACAACGGAATCAGCAACGAGCACGATCAATGCAAGCGTGGAGTAGCCAATGAACACACACAACAAGCAAGTGAAACCCAACATTGTCACTAACCATGGATAAATCCAAGGGTGCAATGTTGACCAAACACGAGTGAACTGAAGGAAGAACTGACAATCTAGCTCAAGCTAAAACACAAGCAGAAGCAACTGAAACCCGAAGAAAAGTGTACAGCACAATGCCCCGCGTCTACGACAGATCAGAACCTCCTTCTCTCATGGTGGGAGGAGACGTAACTCAATGTTTCACTCCACACCTTGAAGTATCGCCCCCAGCGGCGCAGATTGACAATTGGATCAAGGGCCTCAAACGGCACTGGTGGCTGGAAGCATTGGACAATTTCTTGAAAGCCAATGGTGAGCAAAGAGAAAGACAATGTCTGGTGCTACTCCTCCATCTGGTGGGTCCTGGGGCCGATGCCCAATTAGAACATTTTCCAGAGAAGAAGCGGACATCTATGATAGACTCCAAGAGGAGCTCTGTGCCCATCTCAATGCACAGGCAGATGTGGATCATAATCGCATGGTCTTCAACACAGCACGGCAGGAACCAGGCGAACCATTGCCACATTTCATCACTCGGTTGCAAAGTCTGGTACAATGCTGCCGTTTTAACACGTTTACAAATGAGGATGCTGTTCGGCTCCGAATAATTGAAGGCTGTGAAAACCCCGAAACAAAGCACAAAATACTGAGAGGGCATTGGTCGCTAAAGGAAATTATCAAGAAAGCCGAAATTGGAATGCGAGTCCAAGCAAGAGAGAAATTGATGGATGTGCATCTGAGTGCAAAACTTCGAGATACCTGGGAAGAGAGAACCCAGATATCCAACAAACACAAAAAGAGAGCGAGAGAAGGCACACCAGCGAACAGACAACGGGGGAGACACAGTGACAAGGAAAGTGACAGAACCCAGATATCCAACAAACACAAAAAGAGAGAGAGAGGAGGCAGACCAGCGAAAAGACAACGGGGGAGACACAGTGACAAGGAAAGTGACAAGGAGTACTCAGAGTCAGATTACTCAGCGTCCGACCACTAAGAATCAACCAAAGATCACTCAGAGTCAACCATCCAAATAACAACTACCAGGAGTTATTCATTCCCCAGGAGTCCCTCAAGGAGTCATTCAAAGTATGACACACGCTACTCTGACAAGGAGGGAGCGTCCAGTGGGACAGATTGCACTCCTGGACAAGATGGCCTTCTGCACAACAAGTGGGGGAGAAAGACAAACCATAGAAGAAGGGGCCACAATGGTCAACACCGGAAATCGACGCCGGAACATCAATCACCAAGGAGTGAAGATGAGTCCGAGGAAACAGCTGGTAGGAGAACACACCACCAACAGATCAGAGATATTAGAGCACCAAACAATCGGGAAGGAGAACCAGATCGCACAAGATGGACTGGTCCCTCACAACAACAACAAACAAGAAAAGATCCAGCATCCATGGGCCCCGCGACAACGAAGAAACAGAGCGGAGATGGTTGACCTCAGGCGAGAAGGACGAAGAGGCAAAAGCTTGGGATCAAGCACAAGGAACAAGCACGGAATCATTAGACAAGATCCCAAATGAGACAACATTGAAGATGTTCCAACAAAGACACACGGAGAAGCATTTCAAAGACAATTCCGAGGTGAAAAGCAGCTCGTCACGGACTACCCGGTTCCTAAGACCACCTGGTAAGACATTTTCAAAGGAACACTCACAGAGGGAACTAATGGAGAACCCCTCTGATTCAGAAAGCACGTCGGTCCGATCCTTTGAGTCGGCCGAGTTGTGGTCCCGACAACGGCCACGCGCAACATTCTCAAAGGAACATTCTCAGAGGGAAGTGACAGAGAACCCCTCTGATTCAGATAGCATTTCGGTCCGATCCTTTGAGTCGACGGAGTCATGGTCCCGACAACGGCCGTGGCGCCAAGCACCCGAACACATCAGAGAACCAAGGGATACTCTTCCCGTCAAGAGCGACACGTCTCACACCAATGCCAATGCACACTCGATCACTCCACCAGCCAACCTGTCATATCGATCCCAGATGCATCGCGACACAAATACTACACCGTCACCCCGGATAGGGGCAGCAAGATTGAGTCAAAGGTCCTGGTCCTACAAAATGGAAACCGACATTGTGGCCATTAGCACATAAATAAAAATGGACCAACCAGTCAATCTGCAAAGGAAGCCGGACATGTCAGGAGAGCCAAGTCATCATCGGACGAGAACGAAACACACAATACCCAGCCGGTTCCAGGGTTTGCCTGTTCTAGGCGCGAGCAGGAGTGGGAGAGACAACCCGAGACAGCAAATCAATCTCCAAGCCATACCAAGATGACCTCCACAGTTCATATCCCACCGGCTGGCATCCCAGACTCGAAACAGAAAGACAGTGTTGTTCTTGACCTGACAAGGCAAAAGGAAGTAAAAATACATGCAGACACTCGGAAAGGAACTAGAATAACATCCCCTTGGAAAAGAGGCCGAGCGTCATGTGAGCAAGAGTCACCAAGGAGGACAGACTGCCGATATCAAACTGAGCTCTCCATAGACACCTCAGACACTGTAGGTGAGTGGATCACTCAGAAGTTGAGAAACAAACATCATGAATCTGAACATACGCACATCACACGAGAAGTCGCGCAAGTGCAAAAGATGTACTCTCGTAATAAAAGATGCTCTCGTCGAGGAGGCAGAAGGCCACACAAAGCAAACTGAGATACGTCCATATATCTCAAGCGAACAGCCCGCGGACTTGTATGGCTGACCCAGAAACTCTAAATATGTTAGACGCTAAGTTCATTTCGTTAACAAGGGGGGAGATGTAATGTTGGAGTGCAGTCTAGTAGCTGGGTGTGGGCGGAGCTAGGGGGCTAGAGGAAGAGGAGGAGTGGACACAGGAAGTGGTTAGTTAGAATAGGGACAGGGCATGAGTAAGATGTATTAAATAAAGCTCCAGTATAATGCAATCAGAGTGTGTGATTATTTGTAGCACGATGCTACACTAGCCAATCCTGCAACTGCTCTGATATTGTTTTCAGTATGAGAGAAAACTCAGGATTGGATTGAACAGGCTAGTCAGTGCTCCTTTTATGACTGGGAGTCTGTGTCTGCAATCATCTGGCTGTTAACACAGCTGCTGGATTGTGGCAGACGGAAGCACGCCTAGCCATGGCAAGACAGCAGGCTAATCCAACATGAACACTCCACACTTTATGTGTCTTCCCTGCTGATGCCAATCAATCAGCAGTATTCACCACTGCCCTCACCCTCACACTCACTGGTGGCATGCACTGACGCACATCATAATTAAATGGTAATGAGACAATTTTATTAATTTGTGAAATGTTGGTTTCCTGTTTCACTCACAGCAGGTGGGTGGCGCTCTTCCACCCTAAAGGAGGAACCGCCTCAAAGGAGATATTTCTCCTCGCTGTGCCTCCGTTTTAGCGTTTGCTCAGATTTACGATGTCTCGTAAATCTGGGGCAGTGTAAAAAAGCCATGGATGTTGCTGTGAACACCCCCAGCAGCACCCACTGCACATCCATTTTTTGCAGAAAACTGTGTTAAATGGAGCGATATTTACGAGGCAAAATTAGGCCAAAAGAGTTGCTTAGTACTGCCACGTAAATATGGAGCAGGCTCCTGGGTCACTTAACGTCAAAAAAAATGAAGGTCCGGCAGCGCAAGGGGCCTCATAAATAAGGCCCAGTGTCTTTACGAGTGAGGATTTTCAGAGCATGAAAAGATATGACGTTTCTATACTTGTACGCGGAGACTCCACACTCGTAAAGCTAATACTAGTAAATCCCTTTGTGAATACAAAACAATCGTAAACGTGCACAAAAGTCTACGTTTACCTTTGAGAATCAGACCCAAAGTGTAAAAATAGGGATATGACTCTAAATAACTCAGACGGATTAGAAAATCCAAATTCGACATTTTACTTTTGGATACACACCATAGTCATGACATTTGAAAGCAAACTGACCCGCTTTATCCATATAAATACGCTGACAAAGTTATCGGGTCTGACAGGCCACAGCATATGTGATTGACTTACACCAGTGGGAAGTCTATTTTAATGGCTGTGAAATTAAAAATGGAGTAGCTTGCTGTACTTCTGGAGCCGGAAGAGGTTTGCTAGAGAGACAAATAACAAATATACTATGGTAATTAAATACGATTATCAGCAGCGAAGTTTCCATTGCAAAATTAATAATACATATTCATTTTAAGACATACAAAGCTTCCACTCACAACTACTATTTTGAATTTTCCATCCTACCCATTTCAAATTGGCGAAAGTAAAATGTCTTTCTATGACACATTAAAACTCACTTTTACAAATCTTCAGTATGTCGCGCATTGTAAAATGTATATATATCCCCATCCTAAATTCCTGGGTAACAAATTATTCGCACAAGTACCAGGCACATGATTGATTGCCCTGGATTTCTAATTCGGCAATCATGTTATTTAATTACGATACACACACATAAAAGTGCATTTCAATAAAAGAACCGATTAAACACATATCTTGCTTCACTCAGTAGAAACCAATTCATACAAAGAGGCTTGAAAGAATGCGTTGAGCCGATTAGAGTTTACAGTACACCTGGGAGTTCGGTTACGGAAGGTTGCTAAGAAGTGTGTTTATTTCTCAATTGTAAAGGATACATGCATTGTTCATGATTGTTTTCAGGCTGGCAAAATGTCGACAAATACTTCATAAATTCACAGCTTAATCTGACTACATATGTCCAAATTTCTGAATCAGAATTGATTTTGTTGTATATTTATCTTTCTTCCATTTCCATGCCTCACTACAATTCCTACCTATGTCACTCATTCCAGAATGTACATGGTCCTGGCTCCTTCTAGAGTTCTAGCTGGTGACAGTTTGTGCCTGGCCAGCTTGTGTTGAGGTTGCTGTTTCTGTTTCCTGCAATAAATCTCCACTGCTACTCCTGTGGTCTCCTGCTACTTTACTACAATTTTGGCGAGTTCTGTGGGTCTGCCTTCTAAGATTCCCAAACCTCTTGTGGGCGATAAGCCTCCTGTTAAAGTTGTTGCTTGTAAACTTGCGAAAGGTGACCTTGTCAAGGTAAAGTCTGGTCGTGTTTCAGGTGGTTTGTCTAAGTTCCGTGGTCCATTTCTTGTTAGGATGGTCTACCCTCACTATGTTGTCCTCTCTAATGGGGAAAAATGGAATTTAAGGAGGATTGCCCTTTATCAGAAAGCTGGTGTTGCTCCTGTTCTTGGTTCTGGTCTCTCTCTCCCTCCTGCTCCTGTCCAAGATCTTCCTTCTTCGGGGTTCATGTTTGTTCCCTCTCAGGACCCGGCTCATGTGGTTTCTGCTCCTGTGAATGTTTTGGCAAGGGGCGATGGTGGGGGTGATGCTCCTGATCCCGTTGTGTCCGTTCTCAATGATCCTGATCCCAATCCCATTGCCACTTCGAGTTCCCCTTTGCCTGCCACCAGACCTCAAAGGTGTCACAAACCCCCTGCTTATTTGAATGATTTCTGTTGCGATTAGTTTTAAAGGGGTGACGTGTGTCCCTTTCAATGCTCATGTATCCTATGATGTTCTCAACTTTTATACATCTACTTCTATACTTATTTATTCTATGATGTTTTCATTTTTATGTTATCCCAGCAGTTCTTTCTTAGGCTTGCGTTAAGTTTCCTTTTTATGACATGCTTACCTGTCTGTATTAAGTTTTCTTTTACCTCTCATGTTTTTCATTCTACGAGAGGAGATGTGTTGTATATTTATCTTTCTTCCATTTCCATGCCTCACTACAATTCCTACCTATGTCACTCATTCCAGAATGTACATGGTCCTGGCTCCTTCTAGAGTTCTAGCTGGTGACAGTTTGTGCCTGGCCAGCTTGTGTTGAGGTTGCTGTTTCTGTTTCCTGCAATAAATCTCCACTGCTACTCCTGTGGTCTCCTGCTACTTTACTACAGATTTCTTATTTGAGGTACCAATAACAATAAGTCGTTTCACGTGTGGTCTTTTTAGAAGGAGCAGCAGTGACTGTAAATACGTGGGCTGGTACTTTAATTTGATCTGGACACAGATAAAAGGCGGAATGTGTATCTGTATGTGATGTGCTTGATTTATTGTGTCTCCCTGAAAGAGGTGCAATGTGTTTATTTGATTAGGGTTGCCTTAAAACGTATATGGACTGCTTTATATGAGAGTTCCAGGTGTTTCAATGCACTCCTGCTAAACATGAAGAAATAGAAAACAGGCTAGTGCATTTGCTATATTTATGAATGTGACAGTGCTCCGTTTTGAAATATTAGAAACGTGCTGTATTTTCAGTGATGCACAATATAAATGTGAAACTAACACAATAAATGCATTATTATATCTCTACGTGAGAATTCTTCTGAAACTAGCCTTTGTTTATTCAGCAAGCTAGTCACCAATTTTGTTTTTGACCATACTGATGTATATGTGCATTGTCCTTCAATAATGATAGCATGTTGCTTTACTCAAGCCAGGGTTAAACTCTAGACTATAACCTAGGTTTTTTCAGGCAATTACTATGCTGAACCGATGGATGTGGCCGTATTAATAAGGATAGGTTCAGTGTTAGGGATGACGGAAATAGAATATGACACACTGAGGCCGATTATATGTTAGGCGGACTCGTAAACAGGACTGACCTGCTGATTAGGATACGACCGAACACTGGGGCATATTTACAAGAAAGTGGGGAAAGATGTTGTTAAGCCAAGAAGGCTAACGACACACAACGTCACTTTAGAAACGCAGGGCTGCACAATATTTACTAGAATATGGTGCAGCTCTACGTTTCTCCCTGCGCTGGAGCTAACTTAAGCTGGTTAGCGCCAACACAGGCACCCTTGCACCACAGTGCAAGGGTTCCTGCTTTAAGGGGAAGATTGTTTATGTGCAGGATGGTCCCTTTTCCTGCGCATAAACAATCTTTACATGCCGTTTTGTGACTTCAGGGGGGCATATTATCAACAAACAGCGATGATTATCGCTAAGCACGTTTAGCACAGTTTTTCTTATCGCCGGCCATTGCTGGATTTTATCGCTGAGATAGCACGTTATTATCAATGCTTATCACCGAGGCGATAATAAATCCAGTGATAGCGGGGAAATGCGGGAATATCGCATGAAATCCAGCGATAAAAACTCAGAGATAGGTAAATCCTTGATAATAGGACATGGTGCACTTAGCCTGACAATCCACCTCCCAAAGGATAATATAGCTAATTCAGGAATTTTGCAGACGTTAGATTCCAGCGTTAATGGGGGCTTAGCGCGATTTTAATTGTCGCTACGCGGGTCCGAGGCATTGTTGTAAATATTGCGCAGCTGCGTTAGAGATGTATTCCCATGAAGGTATGTGAGGAACGCCTACTTTGCATCTCATTAGCGATGCGATGCAAGGCGTTAGTAAAACGGGTGCTAGCACAAGGAAACACGCGCTAAAGCCTGTTAGCATGTCCTTGATAATACTGTGATAATATTATTGTCGCTTTTCGGCCGAAAACGGCCGCTAAAGCGACGATAATGGGCTTGATGATATGACCCCAAGTGTGCTGCTTTATGCAGCGCACGTAGAAGTTGCAAAACAGCATTTTTTTAAAACAATTGTTTATGTGCAGGATGGGGACCTTCCTGCACATAAACAATCTTTGGTGTGTTGCTGTTTCTATGTGTGTTGCCCAAGCAAATACGAGGAGAAATAAATAATTTCTTCTCATTTTGCCTGTTTAAGACCAGGTTTTCCTTTGTCTTAATTTTGGCACTGCCTTCTATTTACAATGCTCTTTGAAATAGGAAGCAGTGTGAAAATCAATTGGTGTTGCAATAGAATGCCCACCACAACACCCATTGCCCGCCCCGTGCACGTTAAGTGTAGCGTGAAAGGGGTTCCTATTTACAAGGCAGCGTTAATCCACATTAAATGGCTTAACGTCTCCTTGTAAATAAGGAAAAGCTCCTATCACCATTGTAGTGGCAATAAGGGCTTATAAAAATGCCCCACTGTTTGTTGCATTCTGACATTTCCCTATGGAAGCATGTGTTGCGGGCGTAAATTTCCTTAGGGAAATGGGAGGTGGTATTAATCCCGTGGCCGACACCTCAAGGTGCCTGCCACGGGGTGCAGGGATTAACAGTGGGGCACCATAGGTGCCCCCCTGGGCCATGAACCAGAGGCGGTGCACACCATGGGGCCATGCTAGGGGCCCCCAAACACTCTTTCCAACAGGGCTTCCATGTCAAAAACCCTGCCTGAAACCGGGCATCATAATCCCAAGGGCGGAAAGGCCGCCCTTTGGGAATACGGCCCGCCTTCAACTGGCTGACGGCCTCCTTGAACCCGTCGGGAGCTAGTCGGAATGACCAATGGTCCCAATTCCGACTGGCTGATTCAGTCGGAATTGAAACAGACGATGGCGGTTAGATAGCCTCAGACCAAAGGTCAGAGGCTTTGCAACTGCCATCGTAATAAGCCCCACTGTTATTGCAGGCTACAGGGCAAAGTGTTACTATTCTCCAACCATGATCGCAGGGTTCATTTTCCTCTAGTGTCCTGGATTCCATCCTACATTGCCCCTGCAAAGTGGGTGAAATACACCCCTTCTTCAGTCGACTCTCAGGGTAGTGAGGAACAGTCAAAGGCTTCTCTGAGAGGTTTTGAGGCCTGAAGACTCAAAACTCAAGAAGCCACACATCAGAAATATGAATTGACTATCCAGATCAGGGCTTATCTTGTTAAAAACAGAAGTACTTTAATCACGCAGCAAAAGATAATATTTTACACATCAATGAGTGTTTAGCTACAGGGTTCTACGAAACACAGCTATGAGGTCTCGCAAATATCTACAGGAATCTCATTCTAGACTGCAGAGTTCTATCAGGAATGAAAAAGATCATGGGCATGATTCAGGCACATTTGAGAGGAACCAATTGGACTGTGTAACTACTCAGTTCGATAACCTGATCAGTTCATATCATAAACTGATTACAACTATTTTACTGCATTAATCTTTCATTTCTCTACTGTGCAAAATTATCTGATTTTAAGATTTAGGGCCATATGTACAACCGAATGGCGGAACGCGGTGTTACGCCACAATTGGTAATGCCGCTCTTTGACTTTGTGGAAAATTGGGATGCGCCGAATTTACAATAATACTGTGCACTCTGCATTTCCCCTAGTGCTAAATTTAGCTGCCTAGCACCAAAGCAGGCAAATTTGCACCATAGTGTAATGGTGTCTGCATTGCAGGGAATGATTGTTCATGTGCAGGAAGGTGTTCTTTCATACACAAAAACAATCAATAATGGTGATCTGTAACTTTTGCAACACACACAGAAACAGCAAAAACAACGAGAAAGTCATAATTTCTCTCCGTTGCGCCATTTTTGGCTCTGCCCCATATTTACAACACCCTTGCAAATGGGGGCAGCATCAAAAAGCAATGGGTGTTGCAGCAGATCACCCACTACAAAACCCATTGCCCGCCCCTTTCATGCTAAGTACTGCATGAAAGGGGCATTATTTAGAAGGCGGCGTTAAGCCATGTTAAGTGGTTTAACGCCACCTTGGAAATAAGGCAAAGGGATTATCGCCAACAGGAATAAAGAGGATCCCTGGAAAGCGCAATTCATTCACTCCTTCATACTAGAAGTAATCACTGGTCATAAACTATTTTATACCGTTCACAGACTTTTTTTAATTAAAAAAACACATAAATAGGTAAAACACAATGCATTACATAATACATTTTATCATTAAAAACAAGGAGAATAACATTCCATACAGTAAATAAAAAACAAAATTGCAAACTAATTCATCAATGTCTACAAGTAAGTCAACACAAAGAGTAGCACATTTGAAGATGTCAACAAATCCTAACCACATTAATCACAATTTAATCTAAGGAAAATAATGCCGCTCATGTGAATCCAAACTGAAACCCCCAAGAGTCACAAGCAACCGTTTCTGGTACTAATTGTAAGATTCATGAAGCCCTTTTGATGTTTTTAGAACAAATCTCGTTTTTTACTTTTGATCTTATACCAGAGATTTACTGGGCTTGAATTCTATAGACAAGAAAAAATGCGTCGGTGTCTCTGCCTTTGGATATCGGCACACCTTCCTCAGGACAAAATCGAAGTCCCTTGGGGTTACAATCATGTATCCTTCCTTAAAGAAGGTCTGTTTCTTTATGAATCAGAAAGGCATCAGATCCGTATAGGACTATGTCCTCAATCGATATCTTTGGAATATACGCGGTCGTAAAAGGAAGATTCTTTGCCTAGGCTTCTGATCAGGTTAAAAAATGGTTACACATCCTCTGGATACTGGATTTTCACCTTATGTATGTAGAGCCCTGTGGATGTGGGAGATAGCCTCTTCCCCGTGGTATTCTTCTCCTTTTTTAGTTATCCCAACACCTTTGAATGGCGGTGAATGGCTTGTTAGGGGTAATGCCTGATCTTGGTACTGATCTGCGTATAGAAAATCCATGGGTACACCTGCTCCTTAGTGTTGCACCCCGATCGCACAGATATGGGTTTTGCACCCCGATCGCACAATCAGCGACTCTGTCAGGGGGGCCGTGATTGCAAGCAGCAGACAAGCTTCTCCGGATGGAAAATAATATGGCATGCCTCTACAGAGCTCACTGGTATTCAGCATTTGTGGCCTCCAGGCTAGTTGGAGTCTTCCACTATGGTTGTAATTCGTGCCTCACACAGTGGTGCGAGAACAGGTTACTTAACAAGGAGACAGCAATGCTAAATAGAAAAGTATGCAGTAAAAATCACAGTTTTATAGCTCATTTGCACAGCTGAAGACTGCAAACACTATCTGCATGTCACTCATTTCATATTAATAAAGAGCTGTCATTAGGGAATGGCAATCCGTTTTATATCCCATTTGTGAGCTCAGGTTCATTTTAGATTTCGGTTGTATTTAAGTGACACCTAGGAGTTATGACTCTTACTGGTTAATATATGTTGTCCTTAGTTCATGATTTGTATTGATTGCAACAACAGTACATTATGCTAGCATTTTACTAGCATGGCCTGTGGTAGCAAGGATCACTTGCACTCTATTTTTTGTTATCCCTTTTAATAGAGTTTTTTGTTTTATCAAGATTGACCGTGCACTTAATTGAGATGCTCCTTTGATTAAGTTGTATGTCAGACCTGGCCTTACTTTTTCTAGTAGTTCTAAAGAGAAATGTTGTTTTTTGAACTAGAGGATGTTGTGTTACTTTGGTGAAAGGCAGCTGCAGAGATGTCACTCCTTCTGTTCCCTCTCAAGTCGCTTGTCTAAGGGCGGGCACCACACAAGGTCTCCTAGGGCTCTTTTGGTAGCTACAATACCATGAGATCCTTCGTGAAAGAGCCCAATGATCTGTTGTCGTAGGCTCTCCGGTATGATAATTCTTTAGCCTCTCAATACAACATCTTCTTTGGTCACCCTGTACATCAGTTCATCCAGTACATTTTTGAATTTCTGAAATTCGACATCGTCAGCAAGAGGTCACTCCTTTTCCAGGATTGAGTCATAATGATGTCTTTGAGGATATGCATGATCTTGTCAGCATTCATTGCTTCAATAAGCTGTTTGATTGATATGGCCTCTAGCATACTAGACTTCACAGTGAACTTGATGTACTCCTCAGCTGCCTTGGATGTCGACCTGTAATGATGCAGAGGTACTCATGAAAAAAAATAAGCAGGGTTCTGGTCTTTGCAAAGGTGCATAATTACATAGTCCAACTCTCATAGCCTCTTACCTCTTCTCTCAATGTGAAGGGCCATCTTGGCTTTTAAATTTGCGAAGATGGTGAGCAGCGCTTGGTGGTCTGTTATAAAGGTGAAACGTTTTCCGTACAGAAACACATGAACATTTTTACAGGCCCACACCACAGCCAGACTCTCCGTCTCCGGTTAGGAATAGGCATGTTTTGTGTCAGATAGGCACCGACTGGCATAGACCACAATGCGTCTCTGAGCATTCGGATGACCATTATGTTGAGTAAGCATTAAACCCCCTCCCACCGGGCTCACAACCAATATGATCTCAGTCTGTAGTTTGGGGTCAAAGTAGGCCATCGAGGTTGCATTCTTAATTGCTGGCTTTACTTGTTTGATGCTATGATCACTTTCAACAGACCAATGAAACTGTACATTTTGTTTTTTTCAACTCTTTTATTGGGGCACTTACAGTGGAAAAATCAAGAATGGAAATTAAGCAATCACTGGCCATGCCTAAGAAAGATCAGAGCATAGTGGCATCTTGCAATGGGGGGTAAGTAGCTAACAGCGCTTTAACTTTATCAGGGTCAGTAGTCTTTTGAAACTCACACTTTTCTGCATTCAGAGCGAGACCTGCATCAGTAAGTAATTGGCTCACATCTGTAAGAGCCTTTTTGCCACTCCAAACAACAGTTTGTCATTACTGTAGTAAAAGCATTCGCTACAGGTTGAATTAATCAACATATACCATTCTGAAACATTCCCGCAGCTGACGACACTCCAAAACTAAAACTTTTGTATCTCAACAAACCAACATGAGTTGAGAATGTAGTGAACTCTAGTTGATGATATCCATGTCCCAGGTCAAGATGGAAGAAAAGGTTGGCACCGTTCATTTGCATGATCACGTCTGCTATGTGTGGACCAGAATGTCTTTCTGTATCGATAGCTTTGTTTGCCTAGTGCAGATCAAAACAGATGCACACAGAACCCACACTGTCCTCTTCTTTTGGGACCGCCATGGGCAACATCCATTGCATAGGACCATTAAAATGCTTAATGATGTCATGCTGCAATAGTGTTTCTTGTTCTTTCTCACCAGCTTGTTACAAGTGAAAAGTGCCTCTGCTGTGTCACTGGGTAACAGGGTGAACGTCCTCATGGATGTGAAGTCACACTTTAATTGTCTTGATCTTGCCCAGGTCATATAAACATGGCGGGACTGACTCACAAGTTCAGTTTGAGTGTGGAGGTTGAAATTGATAGTTATCAGTCCCATGTCAGTAGCGGTGGCACTACTAAGTAGGCAAGCACTGGGCAAAGCTCCTTGTAGAACATAAATCAGCATTTTCACTGATACTGCTTTATGTTTCATAGTCATTGTGAAGGACCCTTGGCTCTGCAATGGTTTAGAAGTGGCCCATGTGTATACTCTTGTGTTTGACTGGGGGAGATGTGGCACAAGAGATAAGCTATTGAACTTTTCAAGTATCACGATGTTAAACAATGCTCCACTGTCTATATTGAACGTTATAGGGCGACCATTGACTTTGATGTAGAGATAGAATATCGAGTTGCATAAATATCGAGTCATTAATATCGTGGCTCAGAAATATCAACAGCAAGAATATTGTGGTAAAGAATATCGACTTAAGGTAAGTAATATCAATTTTAAAAATATTGAAGTATTTATTATTGTTTGCAAAAATATAGGGGCTCCTCACGATGACGGAGGGGAGCCCATCCGTGCTGGTGGCGGAAAACGTTAATTTTCCCGCTCCAGGTGCGGTCATTGCGACCACAAATTTAGAATGGTCCAACAGAGGTAATTTTCCTTTCATCATGGTCTTTCAGGCTCCAACGCGTTTTTGCGTATGCAAGGGTGGTGGATGTAGCCAACAGAGCAAGACTGGTGTGCGGAAACACAACAACAGAAAAGAAAAGCCAGTACAGTACCCATCTAAACCACCAGAGCCGACATGGATCCTGCACTACAGGCCTTCCTGCAGCTATACCTGATGCACCTCCGACAGACAAGACGCCACCACGTTCAACAGCAGAGGTACGTACCAATCATCTCAACGCATGCAACCCCTGACAACTACAACTCTCAGCAAGCGTGGTGTGACCACGATGAATGTGGCAACCTGCCAAATGCAATGTGCGAGGCCCACCCAATCCCCATAAGTGACCCTCGGTGCCCCTGAAGGCAATTGGGGCCAATGCCGAGCCCTGCAATTGCAGAGCGCGCACACCGCAATATCAAAAAATGTACGCAGCCAAAGGCTCACATTGTCTGATGGCTCAATCACATAGTGTGTACCACACCACAACGGCCTGGACGTTGCGATCGCAATCATGCAACAATCAATTGGGGCCAATGCGTGTCATCGCTGTGGATGCCAGCGAATGCGCATGAAAGCACATTCTGCATTTGCATTGTCGCCATGCGAATTGCATCACACATCACAACTCATTTGCCTAAAGTAATTAAGGCACCCCATGTGTAATGTTGTGGGGCATGATGCCCCCATGCATAACTACACAGACACCGTACTTTAATTGGAGAACTGGCCCAGGGCACGTGCATCTGGCCCCGTTTGTTGGCAGGGTCACATGTCCAGTGATGCCTTGCTCGGTGGTTGTGGGGTGGGGCTAAGCCCGCCCTCTGGGAGTGGCTGGTACTTCAGAACAACTGGAACAGTGACCAGCTGGTCACTTCACTGTGAAGGTATGAGAGAGTGTGACCTTTGAGTCAAGTATTGACACACATGGTATGTCCAAGGAAAGGAGAGTCAAATTACATACATGGTCATGCCTCGTGGCCAGCAAGGACTGAAATGAGGGAAGGAGTCAAAAAGGACAAGGGTCTTTCCCACTGTACCAATTTTGTGTAATTACACATCCAACCTGTGAACATCGCTTGAATATCCCTTGACAACTGACTGGTGTCTCTTGGCCAGAGGCGTCTTGTGGAGGGCCAGTGATGTAGGCAGGCAATCAGAGGTGTCCATTGTCTGCAAATCAGACATACTTGTAACCCCTAACACCGCCAACACATGTACTGGTGTGACATGCAGTGTGCCTAGCTGCCATTGCCTGTAAATATTCCCACACACGTCATAGGAGTGCACATATGGAACAAACAAACATAGCTCCGACCGACATCATTGGTCGTTGTTAGCCATGTGGGCATGCATACACAATCCATATGTATTTGTGCCTCATTCAGGTGAACATTGCAATGACTGTTACGCAAATTCTACACACACTCACACATGATTTACTCCATATTGCCCACATGCGTCTGACCATCGTGCTGTATATCCATGTTGCATCATCCATGTAATGCTCACTGCCCTCATCCGGTAATGATGTTGTGTAATGTGGGACTAAAGCTTGCAGTCGTGCAGTGACAGCAGCGACATGGAACTCAGTACTGATGCTGGGAAACACAAGTACTGTGCCATCTAACAACAGGTCAGCTCATCCGAGATGTAGCAGTGTGCCATATCGACTTCTTTGGATGTCGTAGGGTCAGTATGTGGAGTGAGTGAAGAAAAACAACTTCTGAATGCAGGTCACTTGTGCATTTCATGTGACCATGAGTCCTGTCAATGTTGTGGTTGTGTGAGTCTCTGGGTAGGCTGTTCATCACATCTCAACTATAACTCAGCCCATGCTTGTGTACCCTGACATACGTAGAAGGAGACCACACATATTTTGACCTGTCCCTGACCTGACGATGATGAAAAACATCAAACTCATCCGTAAATTCTGTTTGGATTGCCGCACACTACGAAACCTATGTGCCCAGTTGGAGCACCATTTGAAGCCCAAAAGAATATATCCAACAGCATTGTCTGCTACAGTGAAGGTTATGGCTGCACTGCATGTCTTCGCTACTGGGTCTTTCCAGTACGCTGAGGCCAGCGCCTGTGGAATGTCATAGTCCATGTTCAGCATGGAGTTGCCTGAAGTCCTGTCAGCATTGATGCTTTACAAGGACAGGCATGTCCTCTTCCCAAGGAGGGATGAATTGACAGCTGTGAAGGGAAAGTTCCATGATCTGGGTGGCATTCCAAATGTAGTAGGAGCCATTCATGATACCCACATTGCCCTTGTTCTGCCACAGGCAAGTGAAAAAATCTATACGAACCACTCCATCAACGTGCAAGTGGTAAAGATCCAAAAAGCTTCAGGGAACGGACTTTACCGAAAAACACCTCACAACTGTGCTACAGTCCTATAAGGTGGATGGTTTGTGCACACTTCTCAGCACCTGGTGCCTTTTGGTGCCCCTGAACGCAGATTCTAAAATGCTTTACATGTAGAGCAGTGCACTTGAACAAAAAGAGCGTATTTAGTCGTTTTAAATTTCTTTCAATCCTTAATTTTTTCAAGTTTACACAAAGTTTCATAAACAAGCAGCCAACGTGTTTCGGTCAATTCGGCAGGAAGCCAAGATAACTTCTTCAGGGCTCTTTAATTCATACAAAGAGACGTAATAGTCTTCAGCAATGGTTAGTTCACAATTTTGCCCATGAAAAAATTGTTCCCCCAAAATCTGTCTTGAAAACAGCATCAAGTTACCTCAGTAAATTACAGTAGAATGATATAAGTCAGAGGAATAGGTGCCCTCAATCCCCAGTGGGATAATTTTTGCCTTCATAGGTGGTTGTCAATGTCACCCGGTCAGCACCATCCATGGGTAGAAGGACCAGTTGGATCAGATCATCTCACACGTGTGTGTGTGTGCAAAGTATCCTGGGTTGGCACATGACTCACACATCTTATGGAACAGAACCATACCCCAATTGAGTGCTAATTTGCACCCCGAGCAGGCCTGGCTTGTTGGTGAGTGGGCTGTGTCAATGACTTTGACATATGTGTGACATGCTACTCTCCTCACATATTCAGATCACACTGTCTGCCTATTTGTCTCAGAACTAGGTGACTCTGGGTATCCCAATTGGCTGTGGTTGCTGTCCCCACTGCGGAATCTGCCGAGGGAAGTCCAATGCAATGATGCACATGGGAGGACATGTTGTGTGGTGGAGTACACTTTAGGACTGCTGAAGTCAAGATTTAGGTGCCTGGACAAGACTGGTGGTGCACTTACGTACTCGCCACAGAAGGCATGCCAGATAGTAGTCACCTGCTGCATGCTACACAACCTGGTCTTGCGCAGAAGGATCCCCCTGACAATGAGCGACTATGACTGTGTCTGCGTGCCTTGCTGTTCTCTCACAAATTTGAGAATTGTTGCTGGCGGTTTGTATACCTACAGGACTATATGCAGGGTTAGAGAACTTGGCCAGGCAGGGAGTGAGCCCCTAGAGAACACATAAGCACAGGACCCAATTGCTATAGTGCCCCACTACTCTCCTACTCACTCAGAGGTATTGAAGCTCCTGTACACAAGTAGATACGTTGAAGACAAGAAACCATGTGAAATGTGCATTTTTTTTACTACAGTGTCAAAACATGTAACATACGTGCCCCAACAATTTGAGAATGCATGAGTGCAAAAACAGTAACCATAGTGACACATCCATACCACATGAAGCAAGAAGTCACATCAATAATCCCTCTGGATGAGGACTCACAAGCATATCCTCCACCCCTTGCTGGGAGGAGTTGTATGAGATGTCCCAGGTCTATGGGCTTTGTCAGAAGGCCCCATTCCTCAGCCTATACCTGGTGAAATGAACATCACATGTGCTGTGTCGCTCTCAGCACCGGATGTATCACTCTCCAAGTGTGGGGCATCTAGCCCGCCCTCCCATGACATGTAAAAGGCATCTGTGTCCTCTAGCAGCTGTGAGACTTTGTTGAGTCGGGGTGCTAGGGCCAGACCAGAACAGAATGACAAGAGACAATGTTCTCCGACCAGGAACAGAATTTTCAGATAGCACTTTAGGACCCCGCAGAGAACAAGCTCTGCTGACACTTCTCATATGACACTCATATACTAAGGTACTTGCAAAACAACTACGTCATGTAATATTCATGCGCAACAGCTACATAATGTAAGTTGGGCTCATGTCAGTCGACAATGTCCATGATGGTTAGATGACAGCCTCCCCTTGCTCAGGTCTGTGGTACCAAGCGAAACAGATCGTAGAGGTCAACATAGTCAAAGCCAATGCAGACAGGGCTAAAGTCAGAGAGCTGAATGACAATTCATGTCAGGAGGAGTGAAAAAGGCAAAAGAATATTGAATTAGTCACCAACACTTCCTGTTGCTGTTAAGTAGTTACGAATCCAAGAAGGCACAGGCAGCTTCGAAGGCAATCAGTTCCAAAAGACGATCCGAATCATCTTCAGCAAAAAGGACTGCCATCCAATCCAACAGTATGAAGAAGCAAATGTTCTCCTCGCACCACAAGGTTGATAGGAGCACTCCATGGCAACCTGGGAGAGGTTCGATATAGGCATGGCACAGGAGCTATTGCGCAAATGCAGAGGCGCAGTTGGCAGCCTGTCTGGAACATTGAAAGGCATCCCATAAATGTGTCATGGACCAACAAAGGACTCATCAACAGCTCATGATCCAGCGCAGCGAGGGATGTTTTGGAAAGGCAGACATCCATGGCCCAGTGAAAGGGTCTTCGGCAGCAGGAGAACACAGGTTGCACGCAGGTGAAATAGGCATAGCGGAAAGCTAGCGTATAACTGATGCGTAGCTAATGGGACACTTCCAAAGAGAAGCTGCATGCGGTCACGGTACAGTTGCCACTGACCGTGGTTGCCCAGAGCTCAGCTGTACAGCCAAAGTAATGATCTTAAACCGCTACATGCAGTATGAAAATTGGAGGACTCCAGAAATAGCCTGAAACAAAGGGACAAGGGCAGAGCCAAAAAGTTCAAAAAAAGTGTGCAACGACCTTCAGTGTCAGACGCTATCAATAATGTGTGTGTCAGTTCCCCGAGAAAAAAGTGGGAGTGTCATGTTCAGCAGTGACTGAATAATGCAGGACAGTCAAGACACCTGGAATCCGGAGGCCTCCCGGCTGATGTGGGAGTGACTACTTGTCCAATCAGAAGCCCATTGTGCCAGCACACTTATTGTTTGTACTTACCAGCCTCCACTTCCCCCTCGATTCCTGTGAGACTTTCACAATGCAGTATGGCAACTACCTTCTCCTCCCATTCTGTGAAGGTTACTGGTGGTATGGCAGGGCCACTACCAGTTCTATGGGCCACCTCGTGGTGCCTGTGGGCCTGATGCTTGACCCGGGCCTTGTGGTCGACCCACCGTGTGCATAGGGTGGTCCCTACAGCATTGCCTTTGTTGTAGATCATTGTCCACATCTGGGCTTTGCGCAATAGTGGGGTTTGTTGGACCAGGTTTGCATACAAATGTGGTTCTACCCTTATTATCTCGTCTACCATCACTTTCAATTCAGTGTCGGTGAATATGGGCATTTTCCTTTTGGCGATGGTGCAAAGGTGAGAAAGGTGCAGGGTGCAGGGGTGGTGGAGTTATGTGAAGTGTGTCAGGTGTGTGGGTGCGTAGTGATGTTATGCTGTGTGTGTAAATGATGTCCTGTCTCTGCGTGAGCTTCTGGTGTGCAAAGGATGTTGGTCTAGGAAGGAAATGGTTTTATGCTGTGGTATGTGGGTGCGTCCACATTTGTGATGTCCCCCAGGTGTTTTTTCCATGCAGGCTTACATTGCCAATGGACATTTGGGGTGTATCATTGTGGCATGTGTTTGGGGGCAGCGTCGAGTGCAGGCACACTTTGTGCATTGCTGTTCAATATGTTACTACCGCCATTTATTTGGTCTATGCGCGAGCAAGGGAATCGGTACGCAATGCTCCGTCCTCCAGCTCCGCGGTTTCATCATAATTCCTCTGCCTCTGTCTCTGTAAGCGCTGGGATGCCTCCGGGTAGCCATGCGCTATATAAATACCACTCAAACTCAATTTCAATTTCAATAATTGGCTATTTGTTCATTCCACAGCAGGAGTAGACTTTTTAGTCCCTTGAACTTCTTTCCCTGCCTACCGCAGTCGGATTTGCAACTTTTCCAAGCATGGCAGACAGTCATCTGTGAGGTCCATCCGCCGTGGTGGGATTTTCCGTGCATTGTATCATGATTTGACAGACAGAGATGTAGAGGGTCATGCTGGTTAATTTTTGCCCAGTGCATGGCAGACGGATGCCTTTTCCGTCCCGCATCGTAATGGGCCCAATAGTTGTTAAAAATATTGTTTTTTTCATTAATTTTATGAATTTTAGTTTACATTTTATATGCATGTGATGTATGTTTTTTGTATAAGAATTGTTTGTATTTTTAATATATGTGTTGCATTTTTAGTAGTCATTACTTTTATTTTATTTGAACTTTCCATTTTTTAGTTCCATAGCACGTTGTGGGTTTATAGGGGACTAGGGTGTGAAGAAATGTAATGATATTAATTGTATTGATTTTTTTAAATGTAGAAATATGTATTTAATTGGGTTTTATAGTGTTAAATGTATAACGTATTTATTATTAAGAAATAGATGGTTGTAATTCATTTTAATTAATTAATTGGTAATTTATTATGGTAATTATGTATTTAATTTTAAGAGTGTTTTGTGGTGTTTATAGGTGTAAAGGGTGGGAAGTAATTTATTTTTAATGTATAAATTAATAATTTGTTATTAATTAATTTTAATTAATTAATTGGTAAATAATTAAGGTGGTTGTGTGATTAACTGAAGATGTGTTTTGTGTTTATAGGGTGGGAAGTAATGTATTTTTAAATTATGACTTTATAATTGGTTGTTAATTTTAATTATTGGTAATTCATTTTGATAATTGTGTAATTAATTATAGGTTTTTGTTGTGGTGTTTATAGGTGTAAAGGGTGGGAAGTAATACATTTTGAATTGATGAATTATTAGTTGGTTGTTGATTCATTTTGATTAAATAATTGGTAATTAATTATGGTAATCATGTAAATAATTTTAAGTGTGTGTTGTTGTGTTTAAAGGAGTAAAGGGTGGGAAGTAACTTGCATATAATTAGTTGATATACAGTTGTTAATTAATGGTAATTATTTGATATTTATTTTGGGTAATTGTTTATTTTTGTGTGTGTTGCTTTTACTTTTAAAGGGGTAAAGTGTGGGTATAAAATACATTTAATTTATTTAAATATTAGTTGTTAACAGTAATATTTTTAAATTTGAAAATAAGTTTTAATTGTGTTTTATTATTTTATAGTTTCATTTAGGTGTGGGTTGTGGATATTATCATGTTAAATTGTGAATGAATGAATGAATGGGTGTCTTATAATGCGCATAACTTAACCCCAAGGGACATCAAGGTGCAGATAACAGACAGATAGACACAACAAATTAGGAAGGAGATATAGTAATAGTTAATAATTAATAAGCCAGGGAAAAGAGCCATGTCTTCAAAAGTTTACGAAAGATCACCAATGAGGGTTGGCTGGAAAGTCCAGGCGGGAGCGAGTGTGATCCCCAATTTGGGCACCAAGAAGGAAAATTGTGTGTTGTCGATTAATGTTTATTAGTTGTTTTAAATTATTAATAATGTTTAATTATTAATTATGTTAATTATGAAATACATGTAATTAGAAATGTTGAAGTGTTTTGAATTGGTATGATGGTTAGGGTAAGAAATGAAATACATATATTTTTGTTTTAATTAATTGTTTGGTTTGTAAATATTTTTTAGTTTAAAATATTTTTTTATACATTTATTTTTTATTTTATTTTATATAATATTTGTGGGTTTTTGTTGTATGCAATTAATATTATAATATGTGTTCTTTTTATATGTTCAATATATTTGATTTATTATTTTTTTAAATATTATTTTTTAATTTAATTTTTTTATTTACTTTTTCAGTGTGAATAGTAATTTCTGTTTCTCCACTATCCAGCACTTTCCCTACTGTTGCATTCACTGAAGTGGAAATAGTAATTTTTACCCCTCCGCTATCCAGCACTTTCCCTACTGTTGCACTCACTGGAGTGGGAATAGTAATTGTTACCTCTACGCTATCCAACACTTATCCTAAGGTTGCACTCAGTGGAGTTGGAATAATAGATTTAATTTCTCATCTATCAAATACTTACCCTACTCAATGGAGTGGGAATAGTTATTTTGACCCCTTTGCTATCCAACACTTTCCCTACTGTTGCATTGAGTGTATTGTGAAATGTACGTTAAAATATTTTTTTAATAGTTTAATGTTCTAATTTATTATAGATTTTAGTTTTTTTATATTTTAAATCATTAATATTAATATATATTTTTAATATTATTTTAAACTTTTAACATAAATAAAAAATAATTATTTATTAATTGTTTTAAAGTAAGTATGTATGCATACATTATTATGTTTGTTTATTTTTTTAGTAAGTGTATTTGTTATATTTTCTTAAAATGTATATTCAATTTATTTTATTTTGGTAATATTATATTGAATATTTAATCTATTTAATATATAATATATTGTATTAACTATTTATTTAAAAGTCAATATTTTATGTATCTATATTTTTGACATCAATATTTTTGAGTTAATATTTTTGTACTTAGCTGTTTAAGTATAGCAGTCGATAATTTTGCTGTCTATATATTTTAGCCAATATTTTTAACATCAATATTTTTTACATCGATGTGTTGGTGAACTGTTGACTTTTTATCTAATCTTGGGGCAATGTCCAAAAGAGTTATGTTGTTTCGTTTGGTGGTTTGCTTTCATCACTAATTCTTCCTTGCCATCAGCCAGACTTACATGTGCTCATTGCTCATTGGTCGATGCCATCAGCACACATACATTTTCCTCATTAGTTCTTGATGTTGACATTGACAAGCTTCTGTAGGATGAACGTCACGATGAGAGACTTTGTCTGATTTCGACTTGCCATAACTAATGCTGCCTTTTTGTGTTTGGGCATAGCGAGAAGGCTTCTGGTACTTTCTGCCATCCTTTTTTCTTTTCGCTGTGAAGTAATTAGTGTCTCTTTGACTTTGCAAACCATTATGAAGTGGTTCTCCTTACGGCAGCCTTTGCATGTTTGGTCTTTGGTTGGAAATGTTTTGGATATGAAAATCCACTTCTAAACCACAACCTTGTCTTCTTTATAAATGGCAACCTACATGTCTGTACTCAGGGTTTGCTCTTACTCTTCATGACCAATGCTGATTCACTTTTCGCTGTTCCAGCTTCCATGCCAGCGACTTGTCCCGGTTGCAGCTGCCTTTAAAGTTAAAGCTGTGTATGGCTCTGTGTTGTGCTCTGGTGCACAAGCTCTTCATTTGACCTCACAAGTGGCTTAAGGTGGGCTCTCAGGTTGGTCCTCTGTAGGTCCTTCAACTTCTTCAAGGGCCAAATAAGGGCTTAATTTCTACACATAACAACTTTAAACTGAACTACTCATCAAAATAGGCGCATGTGGCACACACAGGGAATTTGTTGCAATGTTGCAAAATTCCAGGGAGAGCTGTCTCATTTCTTTGGAGCGCAGATCCCCTCTTTGTCTCCAGTTGAAACGTCCTCCCCAGCTCGGGAACATGCAAATAAATACACCTCACACTGAGTTTTGGATTATACATCTTTATTCCTCAGCATACAATCTTGTTCTGATCCCTGATTACGTCATAACTTTTAATAACCACACCTTAACACCTCTCTACTAGTTACGTCCTTCCAATACTGAGTCTGCCCAGAACCAAAAGGGTCCTAGCACACAGTCAGACAACACTACACCAGTGAGCTCTCTATCTACAAACTTCAGGTGTTGTTCCCTCACCTCTGGAAGACAGTCAGCTAAACAAGGACCTGATCATGATCATAGTAGTACTCCAAGTACTCTGAGGAGCACTCCCTTTCTTGATCAGGAAGAACTTGGAACTGGAACAAAGTAAAATCATTTGAGTCCTACTGTTACACAGTTTTTTCTGACAGGGGATGTTTCTCTACTGTCCAAGGTGCATAAACCATTTTTAGGGTAGTTAATTTTCAAATTTCCTGCTCAGGCTGCATTGCAGACACACTCTTTGTGAAAGTTGGTATTGTACATACCCCAAGTAAAAACAAAAATCCTATCATTCAAGGATCAAGAGTTATCAGTGTCATCAATTCCTTAACCCACTCTAATTTCTTTATTTAGGCAAAAAAAACAATATTGGAATTCTGTTTTACCTCAAATGTATTCACACAGCACTCATGCTCAGTTCTAGGTACATGCCACCTATTCCTAGCATTGATTTCATCCCAATGTAAGCTTAAATATGTGAGAGTGGGGTAACGGGTGAAGCCAATCTGCCACCATAGTGAATGCAGAACTGGTGAACTGTCTCCTTGCTCCTTTTCAGAGGATACACTAACCTCTGGCACTTGGTGGGGGTCCTTTGCATCCAGGTTATATTCGAGAACAGCAGGACTACGGTCCTATTAGTCAGGCTCCATGCTTTGTCAATTTTAATATGGTGCTGTCCTCTTTCTCGCTATATTTCCTGATGCAGGTGATGATGCTTTTAGTGGGGAGAGTTTTTCTCACCCTTGGGCTTTCCTGAAAGGTGGAGGGTGCTCATCTGACTTCCACCTCTCCCACTTCAAAGGATTTGTCCTCGACCTGGTGCAGTGTGTTTGTAGAAATTTGGAAGGGAAGAGGCAGTGTTATGATGTGTATGAGGTGTGCCTGGATGCAATAAGGCATCACCCCTATGTGAGAACATGCCACCAGGAAATTCTTAATTTGGGAAGCTAGGCAGGCAGTATTAATAAAGTCCTATTTACTGACTGGTAGTATAATGCTGCTAAACAGACAGAACAATTGTTCATAGACATTACAAGCAAAAGGTATTACGCTACAAAGAAATGTTTAAAAAATAATTGTAGCCATCTTTGTCAAGAGGAACACATGGGGTGGATGTAGAGGCTCCCAAACTTGAAGAAACAATATTGACAAGAGCAGATTCATAATTGAAGGCAGCAATAAAAGAAATGCATTCTTCCTCAAAGCACTTTGGAAAGAGGATGGAAGCATCTAAAGGGGTTATGAAGAGCTCTCAAAACATGTTGGCTGTGGGAGTTTAGCAGATGAACTGCCTTGAAAAGATGGGTGTTAGTTTTGGAGGTGGTGAAACCAAAACACAGAAAGTGCTTCAAGCACACACCTCGCAATTCCCTTTTTCAGCCGGAATGAGAGCCTACAAGGCTGCAGAACCTGCCCAGAAGCTCTCACCTAAGGCTAGAGTATTGGCAAATGAAGGCTCATCTGGACATCTACACAGTACTTTTAGGACTGGTTGTTGAGGTAAAAAGGTTTCAATTGAAAACAATTCAAATTATACCTCAAGTTTAAAAGTCCCTGGGGGCATATGTACAAGGACCCAATGAAGATGACTGGTTACTGACTTTTGTCGGTACCTGAGGGTTCTCTTTTCACAGTGTTTACTAACTCACCTATTATTATGTTTTTTGAAACAAGTTCTGGTTGAGGTAACTGATTCTATCTATCCACTTCCTAATTTGTGCGTCCAGGTTACTCTTTTGCTGTTTATTCTACCCGCATATGTACAAGCCCCTGTTGCCACGGGAAAGTCACATTTTGTGATGTTTCCCTGACGATAGGATCTTCGCCTTATTCACCAGGCAGCTTTAAGCCACTTAATGTGGCTTAACTCTGCCTTGTAAATAAGGCCCCATTTCACGCTACGCTTAGCGTCAAAGGGGTGGGCAGTGGGTGTTCCACTGCAAGATCCATTGATTTTGATGCTGCCCCCTATTTACAAGGGCAGCGTAAACAGGAGGCAGCGCCAACATTAGGACCAGGAAAAACCAGGTCTTAAGTTGGCAAAACAAGGAGAAATGCTTTATTTCTCCTCGTTTTTGCCTTGTGCAGCACACATGGAAACAGAAAAACACCTTGGATTTTTTATGTTCAGGAAGGTGACCCTTCTTTCACATAAACAATCCTTTAAAAAAAAATACATTTTGGAACTTCCATTTGTGCTGCATTAAGCAGCACACATAGAAATGACAAAATGGCATTTCAAGATTGTTTATGTGCAGGAAGGGGGACCTTCCAGAACATAAACCCCTTTCCCCTGTGCACAGACACCCTTGCACTATGATGCAAGGGTGTCTGTGTTGGTGCTACACTGCTAAGTGTAGCATCAGCTCAGTGGGAAACTCAAGGCATCAGTGGCAGAGTGAGGTATTAAGCCATTAAGGCTAATGCCTCACTCTGCCACATCTTTGTAAACATCCCCCTATGTATTTCATTCAAAAGTAAAGGAATGGGTATCCAAATATTTTTGGCCAACAAGTGTTTCGCAACTGAGAAATCAATTAAAATTTGTCACTTCTTCAGGACCAAGGTGCCTTTTCATCTTGACTAATAAGTCCGATCGTTTAAAACATTTTTTGGGTGGGGGGGGAAATGTGTGTATCATAAACTCAAATCGCCAATGGCAAAGGGCACAAATGGATTGAAGGAGCCTTAATCACAAAACAGTGTATCTCAATATAGTTTCATCATTGATTTTGAGCTGCAAAGAAGAATGTCAAGCCATTGCATTAAAGCATCAGCTCTATAGAGTACTAATTGTTTTTGGGGGTTTTTGCGCAGCAGCAGGAGTTAGTGGTGAGGGATGAATTGTTAGAGGGCATTACGGTGATGAAAGCCATCAGAATGACCTTGAAAGGTCCTTCTGGTTGGGGTCCAGATGTGGAAACAGTGCTAATAGAGCTCTCGGATTCATGAAAGAGGAAAGTATTAAAGAGGGTTTCAAAGAAGGTTGATTTTCATTTAAAGGGGTCAATAATCCATGTGGTCTTTGACCCAATTGATGCTCTTTTTCAGTGGAGGCAGGAACTGTGCATGCTAAAAAAATATTAAAATGACCAGAGCTTTGAAGCTTTGTTGTGGTTTCCTGCAGACTCAACATTTATTATGATTTGAAGGAGTATGTTTTTATATAATTTTAAAGCCTGTCATAGTTGGCTATACCAGCCATAAAGGCCCGCTCCAGCGTCAAAGGCTGAAGGCGAGAGCCTTTAGCAAGGGAGCAGAAGTTTAATGGCTGGTACATCCTAGCCAAGGAAGGCTATAAAACTATTAGAACATTCCACCCTGTGAAAGCAGAATTTTCTAATTGAAAAACACAAAGGACTCTTGGAGCCTGAGTGGGTTGAAATCCCCCTCACACTTCAAAGTCTTTGTTTCACAGCCCTTGTCATGAATGTTCTATGGCTAACAGCGTGAGCAGGGCCACTCACGTTAGCTGTTGAAGACTCACAGCAAGAGCTGTGAAAGGGGGCTGAAGTCAGCCCCTGGCTTTCCCCTGTTTGGGTAAACAACTTTTTGTAGTTCAGCCAAGTCAGGGAGAACCAGGAGCTGAGCAGCATTCACCCTCCCTCCTTCTGAAGCCCTAGCGACACTGTGCTACAGGAGGAGGAAAGGGTGAAGGCTGCATGTGTCCTCTTGCACGGCCTCTGCCTTTCAATTGCTCTGCCTAATTAATATATTTTCAATAGGTATGGGAAAGAGATAAGCAGTTGCTGTGTATCAGTACATTGAAATGTTGAGCGCAGCGGGCTGATACCAGTTTATATAGGCCGCTGGTCCTCCATTGTTTTCAATAGAGCTCTCAACATTCCAATGTTCTAATACAGATTGAAACAGCCTGTGAAATTTTGGAATCACATACTTAATTAGAGATCAGAGGGTCTGGGGATATGAAGCAGTAGCCCTTGCCTATTTAGTGACTTGTTAAATGTTGTTCTGCTTTACTAGGCCTAAATGACTATAGGTTTAACAGGTATTTATCTGTAATACAAAAGTGTTTTCTTTGTTTTATACTGTGCTCTTTAATCTCAAGACAAGAAACTTTGCAATATTGAGTGTTATTTTTCCACTTTCTCTTTTATCCATATGCCTTCCCTCCATCTGTCTATCCCTCCCCTACTTAACTGTGGGAAAGAAATGGTTGCTCTCCCCCTCAGGGTTACAAGTCAAGTTTTATTTTTTTATTTGATTTAGTTCTATACTGAGAGCAACACGTTTTAAACATACTATGTTATTCAACATTAATAAGGTAATCATTTAAAAAAAAATTAAACTCTTTAAAAATTTGAACAAATTATGACATACAAATTCATCAGGCGGCGATTTTAGATTCAAAATGAGGCATTGGACTGTAATATGTTATGTCTAATTCGAATAGGTTTTTAATACCGGCGTCTGGCATAGACTAGTGTCAAATTTGGGCATTCAAACGGAACGTACGGTAAGTCTTGCACTCCTCTGTCACATAAATCACAAATACTAGTGGTATTTTCAATGAGGTTCCATTTGGAGGTAAATGCTTTTAAAGGGAGAATCTCAAGCCATAATAAGATAATACAGCGCTGGACTCCATGCCCTAAGGTAAAACAGATATACTGCTGCTCATATTTCTATTCTATTGACTCTTCATATTGTTCTTAATGTTATAATTGAGAGCAGTACTTGATGTCGAAGTCATAGCTTATTCTCGGCATCAAGTGTTTAAAAAAAAAAGCCTCAAGTGTACAGGAGTCCAAGATTTCAAGAGTGTAGTTGTGCAGTTCGATAAATTAAAAGCTGTAATAAAATTTTCTCTAAAAGTGTGATGCAATGATTCGATCCCAAAAGTCTCAGTCTTTAATTAAAATCTTATGGTTACTTATTCATTGTGTATAAGATCTTAGGCCCATCCTCTGATGTTAGTGATAGCTCTGGCGTATGAGCTAACTAGAAGGAGCGTGAGGCGTAGAGCTTGTGCAGGAACTGCTTGATAGACTTTGATCATTTTACAAAGTATTTTCCCTCCTTTGATTTTTATTTGTTGCCACTGTTTTATTGGAATGTATTCTAATGCATACAATAAAATATTTGGAATTTTAGAACTAAAAAGCGATCAGAAGAGAAGTATAAGTGTTAAAGTGCTCCAACGGGTATGTCTGCTTGCGGTCTAAGTGCAGAAGATGAGGGGTATTTTGTAAGGTTTGTGTAAAACTTCACCCCAAGTAAGTATATTTATTGACCACCTCTGAAGATTTTCCCCCTAATAACCAGTTGAATTTTGTGTATTTCTTTCTTCCTCTAAACTGAATTATTTTAATTTTGGATATGTTTGGGACTAAGACATTTTCTTTTGTATATCTGGTTAAAGCCTGTGGGTTACTTTGTAGGCAAAATGGTGTAAAATCTAAAATGACCACGTCATCGGCGTACATCAGAATATGGATTTAACAGGATGAAATTGTTTGGGGGAAATTATTAATTTGTGTAAGATAGGGTAGGAGATCACTTATGTATAAAGAGAATAGGAGAGGGCTAAAAGGCAACCTTGCCTGAGGCCATTCAGTGTAGCTATTAGTCAAGCGAGGCCCTTCTCTCTCCCCATTTGTATTTGGCACCAGGTTGCTGTGTGTAGTGATATAATTATATTGAGAAGTTTGTTAGGCATTCGTATTTTTTTTTGTTTTTTCCAGACTGTTGGTCTGTCTACTCTGTCAAACTCTGTCGTAAAGTTGACGAAAACACAATTGACGACCTGTGATTTTGACACAACTTATTTGTCTATAACTGTCTGTATCACCGCTGTATTGTCAGTTACGGAGTGCTTTGTTCAAAACCCAGCTTGATTTATAGGGATCACTCCGCATGAGAAAGCTCAGTCCTTCAGATGTTCCAGGATGCTTGCTGCAAAGATCTTCCCCGTAGCATCCAACTAGGCAATTTGATGATAATTGCCTGAAATCAACCTAGAGACATTTTTAAAAATGTAATACACAATGCTCCCCAGCCATGATTTATGGATTTCCCCGGTAGCATAACAATAAGAATATAGGGGGGCTAAAAACTTGCTCCAATCTTCTGGTGTGCTTGGAGTACTTTATCGGTATCTGATCCGTACCCATCGAACTTCAGGGGCGAGGATATCCTTCTTATCCAATTTCCCCCATGCGTTTTGCGACATTTTGTAATATCCTGCAGGGATGCCACTACCTTGTTAAGGACTACTTTGAAATGTATTATTTGGTCTGAGGAATTGATACTCTGGAATACTTGGGCTGTGATTATTGCAGAATTTAAGTTGTTGATTGTTGTTGAATTCCATATCAACCACCCTTTAGCCAGGTTTAGAACTGCTGTACTGTGCAAGTGCGTAATGGACCATGGAGAAATGGGTTGCAGTATTATTCCTATATTAAGATATAATATTGCATGATGCTTTTCCTGTGTGAACTTAATTTTAGGGCTGTCTTGAGTAAATCTTGGCCATAGATCATGTAGTCTGAGATCGATGAGCTAACGTTGCAAGCCAATGGAATATCTCCTTCTGTGCATCCGTTTAGTAATATTTTCCCACATTTATCTGCTTTTATCCCTGAGGGAATAGTGGTAGTGGGATTGACAGAACTTCCTCTTGTTCATATTTTCATTCCAGTTCTTGACTTTAATACATTTTACATATATCAGACACCTGTTGATAACTACCGTATACCAATAGAAATCTTGACGTAGACGAATTGCAAGTCTGCGTTTAGCGGGATCCCTGCTTACAGGTTCTGCTGGTACATCATAAACAAAGTGATCGTTTTGAACAAATGTTTTTATTGTCCAGGTTTTTTGTAGGGTTACCATCACTGGGGTGTTTTTCAGAATTAGCGCAACTTCTCCGGGTTTTTCCCTGCTATATTCCAAAACGTGAGGCTGAAGCATCTGTTAAAAAAGGAGTTTACTTTCCTTCTTTGTTTGTGACTATTTAGATTCCCCGAGATGCAGGACCAGCAATTTTCCTTTGGTGTTATCTCCTTTTTTATTGGATTTTTATTCCAGGTCTGCCTCTTTCTGTTCTTTATCGAGATGGTTACGTTTTCCTTGATGGCTTTGGAGTGGTTTTCAGTGCCGCAAGGTAATTGGTCATTGTGAAGGGTTTTCATTTCGTCTTCTCCTTGATATTTACCTGTATTTGATTTTCTGTGTTGTTTACAGCTGCGAGGCAATATCCATATTTATGGAGCATCTCACTTTCCTTTAGGATTGTTGCTGGAATTACCTTGGACCAGAATTCGACAATAGCCACCGTGGTTTTAGATCTAATCAGGAAGGCCACAAGTTTTATTTCCGAGGTTGTTAGGGAGTTTAGTGAATGGGTCTTTGGCGATGAGATTCGCTATTCGCCCTCAGTTCAATGGATAATTTCCTGTGGGGGAAAAAGTCTCTGATTTTTAGAAAGCGTGTTTGGATCTGCTGTTCCTGTAGAAATGTCGCCCCAGAAATCTGCTTGGTCGGTTGTTCAGGACACAGGACAGATAGATTATTGCATCAAAGCCGTGGAAAAACTTGGGGACAAAGGATTTAGTTGTTTGTAATTTTCTCTTCCTTTGGTTATTAAATGATTATGGCGGTTATTGTGTGAAATTTTTGAAAGTTTAATAGTTTGCTCTTTTTCTGGGGTTTTCTGTTCTGGAGATCAGGGGTTCGGAACTTTTAACTTCTGCATCTTCTATTTCAAGATTCTTCTGATTGCTCTTTTCTTGGTCCTTTTCCACTTTATGTTGCTATTTCTCTTTTTGTTTCTTGCTGAAACTGAGTCAGGTCATCTGTGACTAAAATCTTTGGTGTTCCTTCTTTACATATAAGGTCATTATCAGAGGGTTCCGTAGGTCTACGCTTGTTAAACATTGGATAATAGGGGATAACCTTATGTAGATCATTGAAGGTATTGGAGTATTTAAATACATTTCTAAGAGAATAGATTTTATCGTCCTTGGATTTTTAATTTTAAAATGTTTGTGTTATCCGGCCAGTTTGGGTTGCCATTTATTTCTTAACTGGGGCTAGATTGTCAATTATTATGGAATCTTTAAGGATTTGCTGTTTTTCAGCAACATTTATTTCTCCTTTTGTTAATAAGAAGAGATGGTTTTGTTTGAGTTGTTGTTTCCTTTTTTTGTTGACTAGATATTGTAGAATACCTGTTTGCCTTTAAAAGATCTGGTCAGAATTTTCCATTAGATTCTTTAGGAGAGTTAATAGTGATTCTAAGATCCTTTGGAGATTGAATAAAGAACAGGAGACAGGGTTTTGTCCATTCAGAGATTGCGTAGTGTTAAACAGCGGAAATTCCAGTGAGTAAGAGAGGTTTCGTGCTGAGACGGATGTTTTACGGGGGGACTGTTGTATAATTGCAGTGGCTCTGTTGTTGTTTTGGTGACCTGGAGAGGGAGGATATCATTTAGATTTATGTCTGGTTAGGTGAAATATATTTATGGAATTTGAAATAGCTCGGATTCTGATGGATTGGGAAGTGGGTCGAGGTGCTCTTGGTAATCATCGATTTCTGCTGATGCTGAGTCTGTGATAGCAGTTGCTTGTTCTCCAGCGTGACCTTTGTTGTTTTGAGGAGTGTTGATGTCCTCCACTTTATCTGCTCCTGTCTTCTGTACTTTTTCCTGCTCAAGTTAAGATTTTACTTCATCTGATTTAGTTGTTTTTGCAAAACAAATTCTTATTTCTGTGCTTCCATAAAAAAAGACCTTTTTGGGGCCGCCTTGCCCAACCTCTTTCGAATTGATTGTTTGTGTGCCCAATCTGTTCATATGAATTGTTCAGGATCTTAGGGGCATATTACCAACGAGTAGCGATATTTATCGCTAACTAGGCTTTGCAACGATTTTTTTATCGCTAAGCATCACCGGAAATTATCGCTGAGATAACTTGCTATTACCAACGTTTATCTCAGAAGTGATAAAAATCCTTACGCTAACTTCCAAATTAGAGATTATCGCTGGAAAACCAACGATAATCTCTCAAAGTTTGGCGTTAGCTTGATGATAGGGGCTCACAAACTTAGCCATGATATCCACCTTCCATAGGATATCATGGCTAAGTCAGGAAAATACCAGGTGTAAAAAAAGAGGCACTAACTGCGGTTAGTGCTGCTTTTTTTATCACTAACAGGGTTAGCGATATCCTTGATAATAGGAGAAATGTCGCTTAACAACATTTCTCCTATTATTTTTCCCTGGAACGCCCCCTTTGCATCTCATTAGAGATCTCATTAGAGATGCAAGGGGAAGCGTAGAGAAAAAGGGTGCTAACATGCGAATTTGCGTGTTAGCACCCTGTTGCTGATAGGGAGATAATTTTAAATCCGCTTTCTTGGCTTTTAAAGCCAAAAAAGCAGAGATAAATCCCTTGATAATATGCCCCTTAGTTTTTCATTTTTATAAGCCATGGTGAGAAAAAGAAGCAGACAGGGGGGCACCTGAGTGGCTTTTGGCTAGGTGGTTGGTGTTGTGCTGAATCACTGATTTTGCACCAAGAGTGCGCCATTCTTTTATTGGTGAAAATCTACCTTATGGAAGGAGATGCTTTCCATAGAGGTTATGATGCTGGAAGGAACCGAACTGGGGTGGTAAGAGGTTCCCAGACTCTAGAAGTCCATACTGCCTCCCCCATCCTACTGCTCACACTCTCCCGCCCAGAGAAATGCTGACCAGATCGGAGCAAAACTAACCAAGGAGGGCACTTTACTCGCTGCTGCTGATGCTTTAGCTTGCGCCACACAAGGGGTTTCGGTGGGCAGTCGAGCCTCGAGGTCTGCCCCCTGGGCAGATTGGGAGGGGGAGGGGGCAAGCTGGCGGCAGACATCTTGCCGTTTTTTGGACTGCTTGGGGATAGCCCAAAAGCAGCCCAAATTTTAAAAGGTAGCCCAAGGGATATAGGGGTTAACGGAGCCTGCACAGCCACCATTTTAGGGTTTGGTAACCTAGTGGCTGGGAGCCCTGCAGGCAAGGTTTTTGCCCCTGCCTGCCCTCCCTGGGTTCTGTGTTTTTGTTAATTGGGGGTAGGTTTTCACAGGGCCGGTTTGGAACAGGTGCGCAGGGGTTTTTTCTTAATTGTATGCTGTCACTTGGAACAGGTGCTGGCGGTGTTGGTTTTGGAAGTTGGCCAAGTTTGGCTGGAGTTTTTGGTAGTTAGGTTAAGTTGGGGAGTTGGTGTCAGGAAAGGGGAAAGGTTAAACAGATTGGAGGTGTTACATTGGTGCCCATTAGTTACAGTTGCAAGAAGACGGATAGGAGGTTAGGTTTTGGGGGTTATGAAGGTCAAAGGTTATGGGATAAGATTGTGTATTGTGGTGTATTTATGTAATGTAATTGCATTTCATGTATTACGTTTTGCAGGGTGGGGAATGTTTTTGTCATGTGGGGATCGTAGGGGCGGGGGGATAAAGACCAAGGGGTTGGGTAACTCGATGTTTAGAGAGGTTTTAGTTTTGTAAGGAGGGGAGCCAGTTTAATAAAGTTTGTGATGTGCACCTGTTTCAATAAAGTGGCCTTTTTCACACACAATACGGTTATCGGTCTGGCTTGCCCCCCTTTCTCCCTCCCAAACATCTGTCTTCTTTGTTACCAAAATGCCACAAATCTGCTGGCTCAGGTAGGAGATTCACAATCCTGGAGGCTTGTGGGGCTCAACAGGCATGTGCAGGCTGCACCCGGAACTAACCGAGTCGCCTCAGTGACTGCCAGGGCATACTCTCAGCAGCTGCTATCTGACTGCAGCCTCACTTGCGGGTGAAACCAGGTGCACTCACGCCTGCTGGTGAGACCAGGCGAGCCTCCTCTGGCCGCTGGCTCGTGGTGTAATCACCACTAGTTTTACTGCACCTACAGCTGTCAACAACGCCAGCGGGGGGCGCGAGCCAAAGAAACACAAAGACCGGGCAAAATCACTGGTAGATAAAAGCTTCTGTGGCTCTGCTGCTCCACGGTTCCTCCAGCTCCTGCAGTTCCTGCGGCCCCTCCTCCTCCTTCATTGTGTTGGAAGGAGGGTCAACCGCGGACTCCCCAAAAAATCAAAGAATCAAGGCTCAGCTGTCTGGGGCTGGAGCACAGCTCCTTTCTTGTCTCTCCTCTCCCCTGCAATTTCACCCTGCTTCCCACCTCACATCATGATCTGGAGCTCTCTGTCTCTGACTGCTGCCTACCATTTATAATTAGGCATATTTCTGTGATGCTTTTAGGAACTGCACATAAGTGATGGAGATTGTTTTCCAGTGATGTTGTAGTTGCCCTGCTGACACAAAGGCGTATGGTGCGGTGCACTGTAAACATTTTCCAACTACGTAAGCACTCACCATCTAAGAGAGACAATGGAAGAAACGAGCTAAGTCAAAACTTAGAAATGAAAGACAGAGAAAATAGGTGACAAAACCTTTTGATATGCAAGCTGATATTTTGGAAAACCCTAGAGGATATTATACACTACTTGGTTTGATCCCTTAAAATGTCTCTCGTCTTTCTTTCTCCAAATATTCCTACTCTTGATTGACTTGATGATCACTCTGGAAGTAATTAAAAATATAGTAGGCCCAAAACCAGACTGTGCACTCTGTTACTTAAATAATGCATATAGGTAAGTTCAAAAGTGTGCCAGTAGTTGGGGGAAACAGACATATTCTGAAAAAGATCCAGGCTTGAGCTTTCCCGCACATTTCAAGTAACACAGGTACTCTTGTTTTTAGTGATAAACATAATAATAATAATAATAATAATAATAATAATAATAATAATAATAATAATAATAATCCACATTTGTAAAGTGCACAATCACCCGTAAGGGTCTCTAGGCGCTGGGGGCCGTTGGGAAGATTAAGCAAGCTATTTCCCAGAGTCGCAAGGTGCTGGGCTAATCTGCCGCCAGCCCAGGGGATCGAACCGTGATCCCCAGATTCCGGAGTCAGTCGCCCTAGCCGCGGCGCCACACCTCTTCCAGTGATATGTCCCCCTTAGAAACACAGGGACATCACTTCTCTTCAACCTCTTCAACCGTGCACCTTTACCTCTAATTTGTGTACACTTTTGTACATTGATAAGTTGTTAACTGGCCGTATCATTCTAATTAAGTAGGCTTCAAATTGTATGTCAAGTCAATCAACTTGTTCGCATGCTGTCTGCCTGCGGATAGTCGTTACCAATTCATTGTGCAGAAATAACATGGGTGTTCCTGGGGACCAGGATTCATATTGACTTGAACTCACTGGTGTGGTATAGGGAGCTCATCGCTAATGGGGGAGCTCAGATGTGCAGTAATAATTGAGAGGGCACACATTGTAGTTGTTCCTCTTTTCTATCTGTAACTAGACAATTTTAATGTTGCAAGTATTTGGGAATTCCTCCAGAAGCAGGCAAGTGTATAGCATCCAGCAGAAAGCACTCATCTTCCTGTTAACGAAAGGTACCCAATACACTAAGGGGCATATGTACATTTGAGTGGTGGAGTGAAACTTTAGCCATCATGGCTTAACACTTCAGAAACTTAAGAAACGCAAGGCTGCACCATATTTACAAGGATATGGTGCAGACTTGCATTTGCCCCTATTCTGACTCTACTCTTAGAAGTGTAGCGCCAACGTATGCACCCTTGTACCATAGTGCAAGGGTGTCTACGTCCAGGGGAGGATTGTTTTTGTGTAAGAATCTGTCTCTTCCTGCACATAAACAATCCTGAAATATAATTTTGTCCCTTCTATGTGTGCTGCATAATGTAGGAAGGCACACATGGAAGTTACAAAATGTCATTTTTTTAAGAATTGTTTATGTGCAGGAAGTGTCACCTTCCTACAAATAAACAATCCAAGGCGTTTCGCTATTTCCATGTGTGTTGCACAAGGCAGCACACATGGACAAAGCAAAAACAAGGAGAAATAAAGCATTTCACCTTAATTCGCCAACTTAAGACCAGGTTTTCCTGGTCTTAATTTTGGTGCTGCCTCCTATTTTACACTGCCCTTGTAAATAGCTAAGCATAGCCTGAAAGGGCGCCTTATTGCAAGGCAGCTTTAAGCCACGTTAAGTGGAGTCTATTAGTTGGATTGAAAAAGATAATGGAGGGAAAGAAGAGGGAAGACTCTAGAAAGTGTTTAGTGGGAGATCATAGTAGTAAGAGGCGGTTTGGGATGGGTAAATGAGAGATGGAGGAGGGAAGAGTCTCTAGAAATGGACGCCCAAACACGGAAGTTTGTCAAAGACGCTGGACGAGGAAGTGAATTGTGAAAGGACCAAGCGGAGAAAACCAAGCAAAAAAGTAATCCACAAAGAAAACACTGCCAGACAAGAACAAGAGTCTAATCCAGATCCCCTCAAGGAAGATCTACAGAAGACACCTAGGGTGAGAACAGACCAAAATACCCAGCGATAACATCCAGGCGGATTGGAAGATTGTCCTACAAACATTGTAATCACAGCCCTGAGAAAGACCTTGATAAAGTATACGTGCAGGTCCCACCACGACAAGGTCGAAACGCGTCGGCGATATATATGAACTATAAAGCAAAAAAAAGTTTTGTTAAAAGTAAGATAGTGTGTACTACTTACACGGTATACAAAAGAAATATATTTTGTGCCATAAAAGTGAAAAAAACAAAGGGAAAGACATATTGCTTTGATCATATGAGATAGGACCAACACCAGTAAGTGTGGACAAGACCAAGAAAAAGTTATATCTTGTCAGCTTAAAATCAAGTAGGACACTGTGTATAGCCAGAGGTGTTCTTGTAAATATACAGCATTACAATATGAAAATGTATGTATAGGAATGTTTTATGTATAGGAATGTACAGTGAGAACATTGTAAATATTGTAAATGAAACATATGTAAAGTGAAAAGGAAGATTGGAAATGTGATATATAAAAAACAGTAAAGAAAAGTTAAAATAATTAAATATATACAGAGTCAATAAAAGGGACTACTGTTACAAAAAGATTTTTGTGATCGATGGTGTCAGGGGTAATTGTGTTTGGAGATAGAAATGGATTAGAGAGATCATAGTAGAAAAAATAGTTTTGGGATGAGATCAAGGAGGGATACTTGAGGGAAATATTTAGAAAAGGATGCTTGGGAGATCATAGTTGTAAAATTAGGTTTGATCCAAGGAAGGATAGAGGGGGAAGAGTCTGGAAATGGTTATTTTGGAGAGCATAGTAGTGGAATGAAGTTTGGAATGAGTCAGAAATTTGAGGTAGAGGATATAATAAGAGCGATATAGGGTGTAGTATAGGGTGGTTGACTGGAGAGACAAATATTTGTTTTTGAGAATAGGAGTAAAGTAATAAATGTATGGATACAAACATATATTGAAGGTATACCTGTATAAGGAAGGAAATAGATCAACATTTAAGTTGTATTTAACAAACTCAGACTTTCAAGTGTTGCTCTACTTTAAGCATTTTGTGTGTATTCATTTAATTTTTTTGTAAATATTGTTTCTATATTTCATAGTGAATCAATTGTGATAGATAAATAAATGAAGAACCATAAGTATCCAATCAAGTTACATATGAAAACTATGCAGTGACCTATATACATTTTAGGCATAGAATAATATATGTACATAACCATAAGTAATATGTACATTTGTTAAGCATACCTAAAGAATATCTATATTTTATAAACATAACTATTATACATATTTATTCAAAGAAATACACATACCTAGATACATATAATCAAATTAAATGTGTATATACACAGGGATATGCTGTACATTTGTATTTGAGTATGGTTGTTATGTGGATAGTTATCCATGAATCTTATGTTTGAGATTAATGGATTCCATGGTTTAGCTGCTTGAACAGAGAAGGATGTGCCACCTATGTTTTTTTTCTTGTATGGTAGGATTTTGAGGTGAGGTGCCAATCTGGAGCAGATGTTCATTTGTTGAATGTATTTGGTGAGTTTATTCCTGATGGACAGTAGCCCTGTTCCATGCATCACTTTGTAGGTGATACAAAGTGGCTTGAATGTGTATCTTCTGCCAATCGCTAACCAATGTAGGGCCCTCAAGGCAGGGGAGATGTGGGCTTGTGGCTTTACATGTAGGAGTAGTCTGGCAGCAGAATTCTGTATCTGCTGTAGTCTTTTCATGGTTGATAAAGATAATCCTTGAAAGAGGCCTATGGCGTAATCAAGTTTAGACAGTACAACAGAGATAGTCGCCTGGACCTTGTGTGTATCCCAGATGGGGGAAGATGCGTTGTAGAGTTTTCTTAGAAATGAAGCTTAATATTTTTTTATTTTATTTATTTATTTATTTATTTTATCCTCATCTTGCGGTAGTATGGATAAGGAGGTTTAAGGAGTCAAATGAGTCTTGGTTCCTAGTCCTTCACTGCCCCATTATCGAGTTCTCCTTGGGGAGCATACCCTTTTGTCTTTTGACCATTCATTTTGCTCCTGTAACCTTATATCGTTACCAATAATTCCATGGTTTGGGGAGGGAGCTAGCCTATTTGGCTACTCAGCAGTAATCAGTCCTGCTTGGAATTATTGTCTCCGCTTTAAGCATTGGATTTTATTTATTGATGTTAGAAAGGAGTTTATGGCACCTCTAAAAAATGTTGTTCCCAAATTTCCCAAAATTTTATTCTCTTGGTGTTTTTCCCTTTTCTATCAAGTTTTTTTGTTTTTATTATGGAGTCTAGCCAGTTTTCATGTGTAGGCGGACCCGGTTTTATCCAATTTATACAAATCTCTCTACGCGCCAGCAGGATTAGCATGAACATCAAGAGTTCTTGTCTTGTAATTAATTTATCTTTACTGATAGCACTATTATTATGCATTCCAAAGATAATGAGAGAGGTACTTACATTTATGTTGACTCCTAATACTGTATTTAGTGTCTTACCGATCTCATTCCAGTATGTGTCCAGTGCGGGGCATTTCTGAAACATATGGATGTCGCCTGCTTTTGTTTCTCCGTATTTTGGGCATGATTTTATGTTCGTACCTTTAAATTTAGATAATCTTTTTGGGGTCCAATACGCTCTATGTAGTGAAAAATAGTGGTTCCTTTTTAGTGAGGCAGGTTTTAGACAGGACCACCATTTTTCCATAGATTTCTTCCAGAGTAGTTTTAAATCCAAGTCCTGTTCTGGCATGTCTTTTCTACATATGTTTTCTGGGGTTAAAAAATCTTCCTCACCTGCTTCGATAAGAGCCCAATACCATTTCGCTATTTCTTTCTTTATTGGTGTTATTTTGGTCATTTCACTTTCAAGTTTATCATAGTTACTCTTATTTTTTGGCAAACTGTTTGACCAACTGCTTAGTTGGTAAAATTTAAATTTTGATAGTTTGCCTTCTGTAATTGAAAATAAGTGATCCCACGTTGATAGAGTATTTTTTGTCAGTAGCTGTCCCCATCTTTTAATTCCTGTATTTTTGAGTGGAGTCTAGGGAGTCTTTTAAGCAGTCCGGTGTCCCGGGCGAGTTCCATACTGGAGCTGTATTACTGTAATATGGGATTTTTACTGTTGTTCTTATTTGGCTCCAAAGTTTCACTGCGCTAAATAGAATCTTTAGTTTTATTTTTTTAAAGTATTTGGGATGGCCAAATTTAAATAGGAAATGGTCTCTCTTCTCAGTCATGGTTTGTAGGAAGTTTGGATATGTTTGATGTTTTCTTAGGAGAGGTCTAAAGTTTTTAAATTGAAAAGATCTATAATATTCATATATATCCGGACTTGCTATCCGCCTTGTTCTTTCTTTCTCCTAAGTTTATTCCAAGCAATCCTTGTACTTTTCGATGCCCATATGAAACTAGCTATGTCTCCTTGTATCTTCTTTAGTGTTTCTTTTTTGAATTCTAGTGGGATGGTGTTGAAAAGGTAAGTAGATTTAGGAATATTGGTCATTTTTACATCGTTAGATCTTCCTAGAAAACTCAGAGGGAGTCCTGACCAAATCTTGAAAAGTCTTCTAATTTCTTTCATTACTATATTTAGATTAAGTTGTGGGATAGTTCCAAGTTCTTTTACTATTGTGATTCCCAAATATTTTATTTTATCTCTGGAAAAAGGTGTATTGGGGTTAGTATTCCAACTCATTGCTTCTGTTTTTTCTTTGTTGGTTAGGTATCCTGACACTTTGCCGAATTTTGTCATCGTGTCCTCTATTGCTTGACTAGCTTCTTCATAGTTATTTGTGAATATCATTAAATCATCTGCGTGAAGTGCCACTTTTTTTGACTAGGTATGATATTTGAAAGGTGTTATTGTGAGATGGTTTCTAATTGAACAGGCTAGTGGTTCAATGTAGAGGTTAAAAAGTAAAGGTGATAGAGGACAACCTTGCCTCGTACCTCTTTGAATATCAATATTGTTAGTTAGATTTCCGTTTACTATTATTTTTGCTCTTGGGTTTTTAAAAACCTCCCTTACCATATGACCAAAGCAGTCTCCCAAATTGTTTTTTTCAATGATTTCATTTAAAAAGAAGCAGTTAACTCGATCAAAAGCTTTAGCCGCGTCATAGGTAATAATGGTTAACAGTAGTTTTTCACAGATAGCAATATTCACAGCTGCGAATAGTTCATGAGTGATTTCATGAATTTGTCGTCCTTTAATAAAACTTTTTTGGTCCAGGTTAATCAGAGTTGGCATGATCTTAGCTAGTCTTTTGGCGATGACTTGCATAAATAACTTATAATCACAATTGAGTAGTGATATAGGTCTGTAAGACTCTCAGATTTTAGGGTTTTTACCTGGTTTTAAAATAATGCTAATCGTGGCATCATTCCATGATTCGGGTATTTTTTCATGATCCAAATATGTGTTATTCATGATTTCTGTTAGTTGGTTGATTAGGGACTCTTTTAATGTTATGTAGAATTCGTTTGGTAGCGCATCAGGGCCCGCTGCTTTCCCTTTTTTTAGATCTTTTATTGCCGCTCTAACTTTTTCCTCTTCTGTTAGGCTTGGAAGTGGTATAGTGTTCAGGTAGTTCGTAATTTCTTCTTTTGTTGGGTTTGTGCTTTCTTTGTATAAGTTGGAGAAAAACTTTGTAAACTCTTGTCTTATTACATCATCATTCGAGCTTTGCGAGGTTTGGTTATGAGTCTGGATGCTTGGGATATTATTCCTTACCTGTTCAGTTTTCATTTTCCAGGCTAGCATTTTCCCGCATCCCTCCCCATATTCGTAATTTGACAATTTGCTGTTTTCCTATTTTTCTTGAACTATATTTTCCAGATACTCATTCAGGGCCTCCTTAAGTTTACAGATCTTTTCTGTTAACTCTTCCTTTGATTCTGAGTGCTTTCCACAGAGCAGTTTTTTCTCTATTGTATTGATCTCTTCTTCAATTTTTTTGATATCCTGTTTTTTAGTTTTTGTTTTATGTGCTCCTAAGCTAAGTAGTTTACCTCTAATCACGGCTTTATACGCGTCCCATCTGATTTGTTTAGACATCCCACTTGTATTCTCTTCAAAGTACTGCTTAGAAGCTATTTCGAGTTGTTTCACACTTTGTACGTCTTTCAATATGGATCGTTCTACCGTCCATCTAGGTGGGGTTTTGTTTTCTGGTAGTGTGAGAATTAATTGTACACCAGAGTGGCCTGATAGGTGAGCCGGGATATGATTGATTTTTCTCACACTATCTTGAAGGAGTCTGTTTACTAGAAAAAAGTAAATTCTTTATCTGTGACCTAGCTTTTTATTGTGAAAGGTGTAAGGACGAGTTTTCTCCCCTTTTTGTCTCCACATGTCTTCTAGGTCAAGGTCTTTTTTGTATATTCCTAACCACTCTCTCATTTTAGGAAGGTTCATCTGTTTATTGGGGGGTGACCTATCTAGCTTAGGATCTGGAATTATATTATAGTCCCCCCCTACTATTATGGGAGCGGTGGTTGTTATCAATTCCGTGTAAAGCTTTTGGAGGGGTGTTGAGTCATCCAGATTCGGACCATAATATCCAGCTATAGATAAGATGTTATCTTCAATCCTAATTTTGATTGCTACCCACCTTCCTTTATTATCTACTACCTTTTTTTCTATCTTAGCTTTTAAAGATTTTTTTATGATAATTACTACCCCTTTTATGTTACAATCTTGCGTAGTATAGATGCAGGTGTCCACCCACTTAAGATTTTTAAGTATTTTGTCCCACTCGGAACTTATAAGGTGAGTTTCTTGGAGGATGATAATCTCGTTTTCAGATTCTTTTACTGTAATTCAATTTTTATTTTATTATGTTTTGGCTCTCAACGAGGGCCACATAAAATACACAATAGACATTACATACAAAAAAGAAATTCAATACAATAATCACAAAACTAACTGCATTGATTGACAATAGACAAAAATCATCAGTACCAGACACCTCCATCTCTCCTTAATAAATAGCTAAAAAACCTTTAAAAAAATTAAAAATGTGGAAGCAAAACATTTCATTTGGGGGGCAATACAAAGCCTGCAGGAAGATATTTACATTGGAAATGCCTAGTTGGAGACATATTGGCTTTAACCATTTCAACCGCAATAAGCGGAGTGCAGGGCATATCAGCAGCACATGAATTCGATCCTGAACACTCATACTACAGAGATTACACATCGGAGAGGATCCATACCATTTGGATAAGAGTAAGTTTAGGGGCAATAGATCATATCTTAAAAGAAACCATAATCTTCGGACACCATGTGGAATATTCCATGTGGCATTGGGTTGGGCAAACTTCATTGAATAAGAATTAAGAAGGAGATCACAACCCCCCTTTTCTTGTAATCCATTCTTATCTATTTTAAAACAGAGTTCCCACGATGCCTGTTTCAGCAAAGTTTTTAGCTGAGCCGGCGAATGTAGAAATAAAACACTTTCATCTAACTCTAGAAGTCACACAGCTCTTCTGAAGTTCCTTACTATTCGGGAGAACTCTTTAAAGTTGCCCAACAATTCTCCTTTGAGAAGAGCTCTCAGCGATCTCGGTTCTGCTCTGGCCAAGCATGCCACCCATCTTACCAGAGCACATAGTCCCTGAACCCAGCTGCTCCTGAGGCGAAAGTCGAGCCTACATGCGGCCAGGGAGCACGCGGTGTTGAGGGTAGGTAAGGATCTTAGAAGCTTCCCTTCAATTGTGTGACAGAAACCCCAGTGCTTTAGCTCTACAAGTTCTATTCCATATAGTATCGTAGTAGGAATCTTTGCCCTATACACCTCAAGAAGACAGGAATAGTGTCTTTTACCAGTGGCGAGATAAAGGGAATTCAAACCTTTGCCATGAGCGAGGGCTTTATTTGTACTATGCTCGATATGGGGCTTCTCACTCAAATTGGCCGCAATTACTTTACCCAAAAAGATATAGGATTTCACAACCTCTACTTTCTGGCCACCTATGGACCAACCAAAGTTTTCGGAACGACACTTCTTTTTCCCTGCAATGCACATAATTTTACTTTTAGATGTGTTAATCTTCATAAAGTGAGAGTCAGCGAATGCATGTAAGGCCTGCAGACGATTGGCCAGGCCCTTAGGTGTTAAATCTAGGACGAGGATATCGTCTGCATACATTAGACAAGAGATAGGGGACCCCCCCACTACCAGACCTATGCCCACACAAGCCGACAAGGAGGCAGGGAGATCTACAGTATACAGGGAAAACAATAATGGAGCCAAGAGGCAACCTTGTTTAAGGCCGTTCAAAGATGGAGTTAATTGCGAAAGGCCCCTTTCTCCGCCTTGGAGAACACGACACCAAGTATCCGTGTGAAGGGCACGTACCAGATCCAATAAGTAAGATGGTAAACCTAATGCTGCTAATTTTCTCCACAGCGTACGACGATCTACTTTGTTGAGGAAGAGTGTGGTTCAATCAGCTTTTTTATTAGATCTTCCTGTGAGGAGTGATTTGGTTGGATAGTGTTCAGTTCTTCCATTTCCTCCAATTCCTCCAAGTCCTCGAAATACTCCTCAGATGTAGTAGTTTGGGTTTGATCCTCGGATTCTACAAGTGGGGGATGGACTTCTACTTGTGATTGACCTCCTCTAACTTGTACTGATTGTTGTACTTTGAAGTACGATCTTAGAGAAGGGGTCACTCTGATTGTTTGTATTTGTTTTAAGTCATTTGACCCCTGGTTCTTTAATTTTGCGGACCTTGTTTTTAGGTTTTGTGACAACTCTGCAAAATTAGGTAGCGCTTTCTGCTTTCTTTTTGTGCTTTTAGGGGTCACGCTTTTCTTTTGGGTGATAAAATGGTTTTGTTTTACCAACTGACGATTTCTGAGACAGTATGAGGATCTACCGGTGAACCCCTGTGTTTTTTCCGGTTCTATTTGTGTGTCAAATCTCCCTTCGATCTTTCTAGTTTTTATGTCATAATTAGAAATTTCAGATTTTTCTGTTTGCAAAAGTTCACTTTTATCTTGATCTTTGTTATATATTGGGTCAGTTTGGTACTGATTGGTATTTTGGATGGTATTATTCCTCTTAGCGTTTATGTTTATAGAGGCATTATCAGGATTAATGACAGGCACCACCCCCTCACAATACTGCAGTGATTGTGTACCTTTATTCAGCTCTTTTTCTTTCACCTTCTCCGTCTCCGTTTGTAAGCCAGTTTGTACAAGAGATGATTTAGGCTCTTTAGTTCCTTTTGCTGCAAGGTCAGCGCTTTGATTGACTGCCAGCCCCAAACCAGATATTTCTCTATTCAACCAGCACAGCTTTCTTGAAAAAGTCACAGATGCTGGAACACCCTGTCCTCGGTCAGCCTCTTGCACTGTTAACTTGTTCGGTGCAGCGTTCACCGGCAACCGCTGTGTAAAGCCACTTCTTACGTGCGGGGAAGACCTCTCTGTTGCAGGCAGCTCTCCACGCCCTTCGACAGTTGACGCGCTGATTCCGCCTGGCGTGCCCCGGAAGAGGATTCTGCGGAAAGCTCTGCGGCAGATCAATGAAGCTTTCAGCGCCTTTGCCCAGACCCCCGCAGCCGGTGATAACGTATTTTCGGGTATGTTTTTTCTCTTTAGAGGTCCAATAGCCATGGTTCCTGATGGGGGTGTTATAACGCCGCTATGTTTTTTAAGCTCACGCCGGTGTCAGCAGAGTTCCTTAGCAGGGCAGAAAGCACGAGCGGGATCCGGCAGTCTCTCACTAGTCTCTCACTAGTCTTTCTCACAGAGTTGCTTATTCTTCAGAGTTTTGTTGGAGTCCTTAGATCATCCGTTTGTTAAGTTTGTTAAGATATAGTTACAAATCATAATTTCAAGCGTAGTTTAGGAGAGCGACACACTGCTCCGTGTAGCGGTGCATCGGAGCTCACGACCGAGCATCTCAGCCGGCCACCATCTTCCTCCTCATGAAGCTTAATATTGCTAATTTGTCCACAAGGGAATTTATTGATAGCTTGGAGTCAATGGTAATTCCAAGTTTCTCACTTTCTTAGATACTTAGATACTTTAGGAGGTGGTCTCAGAAAGGTAGGCCAGGCGCCAAGTGGGTCATAATTTTTCTAGTTGCCACATGTTTGATTTTTTACATTGTGGAAGCATTCAATTTGAGATGTTTGTAAGGTCATCCCTGGTGGCAATGAGGGCAGAGTCTGTGCCTCTTCCTGGGTGGAATCATGTTTGGTAGTCTGAAAGTATGGAGTTATCTTCAATTATTAGTGAGATCTGATTGAATGCTGCTCTTTCTTTCCGTTTGCACAGGAAAGGCCCATTTGTAATCACTCTGTAGTTGTCAGGGTTAAGTGGGTCCAGGTTTATTTTCTTTAATAATGGGTGTTTATGTGTCTTTTTTAGATGTTCAGGAAAGATTCCCATAGTTAACAAATGATTGATGATTCTTCTTACTGGTGTGGCAGCGGAGGTAGTTAAAAGAATGTTCTTGAATATTTGTGGTGGACAAGGGGTGGAAGGGCAGCCAGATGGCTGCCTGCTGTCACCAGATCCATACATTTGCTTTGTGATATTTGTTTGAAGGATGAAGAGTTTGGGATAGCTTACTTGTGGAGGGGATTTTTGGAAATAGATTGGTGCTGGTGGTCTTCCTTTGTTTTCCATTGGAGTCCAAATTGTCTGCTTTGGTTGATTAAGGATTTGCCAATTTGTCAGTGACTTCTTGACTAATGGGATAAGTTCTTCCGTGCATTTCAATTTACAAAATTTGGTGAGAATCTTTATAAAAATCTTTATTTGCACATTTAGCTTCTTGAATTATGTCTGCATAGTACTTTTTTTTTTAGCTTTTTTTGATTGTTGACTTGTATAATCTATTAAGTTTCTGTGGGTGAAGTTTCACTTGAATGCTGATAGTTTTGAGCCAGGTGCATTGCAGCTTTCAAATTTACCGTTTTACCTCTTTTGTTTCTGTATTTCTCCAAGGTGCATATTTTGGTTTGTCCTGTTTTGTTGTTCTGAGTGGTTTTAGGATATCAGAAGCTTCCTGTAGCCACTCATATCGTTTTGAACAAAACCAACTGTGTCTAGATCTGTGTTGGCTGTTAGTTGAGTTTCTAAGCATTCAAAATTGAGCTTGTTCCACATTCGATAGATGGATCCATCCAAGGTGGTTTTGGGTGTGTTGCTTTGTGGTTTATGTTGACAAGCTAGCAGATGGTGGTCTGAGGTGGTCTGACCATGTGACTGAGTAATCTTTTGAAAGGTAACCAGCTCTGAATTTGCAAAAATGACATCTAGGATGTGTTTAGCAATGTGTGTGGGTTTGTGGATGATTTGATGTAGATTCAGTGGAGCGTATGTGTCTAGGCCAGTGATGATAGTTTTTAAATGGGGCATATTGGGTTTGTCAAACCAAATGTTTAGGTCACCAAGAATGCCCAGGTTGAAGTGTAGTGTTATCAGGTTTGAGACTGTGTCTAGAAATGTGTCTGGGAATGTTGCATTGCTAGGTGGAGGTCTGGAAAGGAGAAGGAAGTTATGGGAGGAAGTTGGTGTAGGGTTGCATCTGGTGAAGAGGGACTCACAACGTTGTTTGGAAACGTCTTCAGCTTTAGTGAGATATTATGTTTAATTGCATATAACAGCTAGTCCAGCTCCTCTTTTGCCTGTACGATTTTGTGTGATAGTTTGATGGCCTAGGGAAGTGGTTTCATGGTACACTGGAGCCATGTCATCTCCTAACCATTATTCAGTTATGAAGAGTAAGTTAGGTTGTGTGTCAGTGAGTAGGTCGAAGATGTGGTACGAGATCAATAATTTATTAGTAGGCAGTTTAGATATTGTGCTTTGGTTGTGGTGTAACTTGTTGAAGGTTTGTCATTAATGCTGGTATTAGCTGTATGAGGATAGCAACAGTGTTACATAGTATTCCTTGTCCAGTAGGCTTAGAAGGTATTTTGATCGGTCTGTATGTGTAGGTGTTGGGGGTGTTGGTTGAGAATCAATTGGTGAGCTATGTTGCTTTTGTAGAGGAACCTTGTTGTTTAATAGATATGGAGATGCAAAGTTGTGAAGAGTGTGATGTTGTTTACTTTGTTTGAGTCTGTTTAGGATGGAAGGTGTATGAGTTAGGGGTGGTGGTACAGCATGTAAGTGATATAAGTCTCTGAATTATGCAATGGATCAGAGGCGGTTCAATGAGAGTTGTTGTGCTGGTGTATTTGTTTTAGGTGCAGGCGAAGATAGAATATTTAGTGGTAAAGATGGTTTAGGATGTGTATTATTTGTCAAGTCTGGAGGGTTGGAGCTGAGTGTATGCTTCCAATTTGCATTGAAATGTATTATGAAATAGTGTGTGTGGGAGTTTTTGATGTTTTGGTGTTTGTGTTTTAAGTTTTGCTTTTGTGGGGTAGTGAGAGGAGAAGTTGATGTACTAGTTTTCTGAGAAGGATTCATATGTAAAGTACTGTTGGTGGGTGAAAGCTGAACGGTAAAGGGGTGGTGACTTGTTTAGGAAAATAGTATATGTGGTGTGTGAGAGGGGATGGACAAAAGTTATGAGTGTTTGTGTTTGTGTTTGAGTTATCAGCTGAAGAGGTAATATATATGGTGTGTTGGAGTGCAAGTATTGTTTTGTTGTGTGTTTTTGGTAAAAAGAGGAAGAGTGTAGTGGTAGATGAAATGATGGAAGACTGAGTATAGGCAGGGTGGTGAAAGAAAGGGGTCTGTTGGGAGCAAGTAGAGGGTACAGATGCTGTTTTGTATGATCAGGGAGTGTATGTTAGGAGGGACTAAAACTGTGTATAGTGTGGCTTTGTGTTGTGTTGGTTATTTGTGGATTTTTTGTGGTATAGGACAGAGTGGTGTTTTGTGTGAGAGTAAAGGTAACATTGTGTGGTAGTTGGGGTAGAAAGGTATATAGGTGTAGTATGTTAGATTTTCTAGTGGTTGTTGAAACACTGTGATGTGGGAAGGATCTGTTTGTAGTAAATTAGTGCATTTGCCACATTATGTATATGAATGTGGAAGAGTTAAGGTGGTGGCTGGTAAATGACAAAAAGCGCGGCATTTCTCGTCATAGGCCCGACCAGTCGAAACAGGCAACTGCCCTTGTACTCTCTGCCCTTAGCCTTGATGCCCAGGCTAAGACGTCCTGAGCCCTAAGGTTAAATAGCCCTAGGTCAGGTGACCTTTGGCCAATCAGAACCCAGGCACTAAGCCCTAGAGCCAATGTGAGACTTGGCCCTTTCAACCAATCACAGCCCTAACCCTATTAGCCAATCGAAACCGAAACCCTAAACCCTAAGTTCAATAGAAACCCTAGCCCTAGAAACCAATTAGTACCCCAGATCTATGAACCAATAAGAACTCTAATCCTAAAACCTAAGTCAAATAGAAACGCTAAGCCTTGGAACCAATCGGAACCCCAAATCTATCAGCCAACCCTATGCCCTAAATCTGATAGAATCCCTAACCCTAGGAACCAATCCGAGCACATATGCAACAACCAGTAGGAAATTTATATAAGAAGCATGTGACCTTATGTATAGGCTGATGGCAAGGGGGCAAGTAGCTGCTTCTGAAGTTAGAATCTCCTTGGGTACAGACAGGCTTGATTCATACTTTGAAGGCCCTATTCTAACCCTGCAGGTAAGGCCCAAGTCGAATCCAGAAATGTTTTTCAACTCAACATAACCACCAGTGACTGATCAACTGAGACAGTACGCCATCCACACTTACAGTGAAATAAACATAAAAAATGTGTGGTGAGGAGGAAGCTACCTAACGGGAGAGCACCCGTGTGCATACAAACAGGTGCACACGACACGTATGGTTTTGCTTTTGGACACAATTTCTTTGAGGAGGTAAGGCAACCGATGATGAGAAAGGGGCAAGAATTGGGTACTTACCTGCCTAAAGGCCCCGAAGGTGTTCTCCCGTGAGGTGCCTTCCTCCTCACCACACATTTTTTATGTTTATTTCACTATAAGTGTGGATGGCGTACTGTCTCAGTTGATCAGCCACTGGTGGTTATGTTGAGTTGAAAAACATTTCTGGATTCTCCCCCGTAGTTTTTATGTTTAAAGAAACAATGACTTGTTTTTGGACGGACTGGCATTTTTGAAGACAAACGCCTAGACTGATGCTTCCAGTGCGCGGATGCTTAGGAATTAAAGTAATATAAATTCCAGCAAAATTATATGCCTTATTAGATGAACACTAATCCTAGTCCAGGGTACAGGGATTTTTTGGTATTGATGCTTAGTGAGTGGAGGGCTGTCCCTTAAGTACCCTTATTTCCCTCTTGGCTCCCTTTTGTATTGCTACAATTCACACACGTCAGGCGAGAAAAATCAGCATAAGAGTAGAAAAAAATAGAAAAACAAATGCCAAACAACAGGGAAGCACAATGGATGTTGCCGGAGCAAGTACGGAGGACAATCAGAACCCCACAAGCCCCCCGGAGGACGGACCTGGGAGCTCGGGGTCAAGGAAGGCCAAGGAGAAGAAGAGTAGGAAGAAGCGGTTCAGTCCGCAGGAAAAGAGGATCCTGATAACGGAGGTGGTAGAACACCATCAACAAATGTTTGTCACCTCCACTGTGTCATTGTCAACCAAAAATGAAGTCAGCAGTCCATCCTGGAGAAGGTGAATGCAGTTGGAGTGCTGAAGAGGACAATGGAAGAGGTCAAGAGGTGCTGGAATGATGTCAAGCGCAAAACCAAGCTGAAACTCACTAACAACCGGAAGGTAGCAATGCAGATTGGAAGTGGAAGTCTAGCGCCACAGGTGGAGCTGGACGAGATGGAGGAAATGGTGTCCACAGTCATCAGTGGGGAGTTGGTGGCAGGAGTTGGGGAACGGACACTGCTCAACATGACCAGGCACAACAGCACCAGGGTGAGTAATGACCAGGGACTGGGGGGACGGGAGATGGGCACAATGGCACACATGTACAGTTGAGTTGAGCACATCTGCGGACAAACCAGCCCCCAACTCCCACCAACTCCCACCAAGAGACCAATGTACCCAAGTATGCAACTTCTCAGGACTACATAAGTACAGAAGTCAAAGGCACACTGCATGGAAAGGAGAAGGGGCAGCAAAATCAGAGCTGCAGGGGCGACTCCCCGAAATGCAGCACACACACACAATACATCAACACTGACAACAATGTGGTACAAACCGCAACACGTTCAGAAACAGAACACAGGTCACAACTGGTGGCGCTTGTGTGTAGACACTGGCCAATCACATTTGGCATTGCAGGGAAATGTGAGTTGATAATGTACAAGTAGAAACACACATCTGTTATGTTGTCGAAATGTCCACTGACCCCCATCAAATAGGCAGCTCCTACCAAACAGTCACAATGTACACAGTCATGCAGTCTGTATGAAAACAGGTACAATGTGACAACATACATGTGAACACATTGTTTAACTGCATCTCCCCTTATAAGTGCAGAGGGAAAATCAACAACTCCTGCCGAGCAGCCCAAACCTCTCCTGTCAAATGAAGAAGAGGACGACCACAGCTTCTACTCCGACGCCCTCCAACAGCTCTCAGAGACCCTCTGGAGCCCACCTCCAGGAGTAGGGCAGCCCAGCTGCTACAAGGAGACCCCACCCCCTGCACAGGCCGCACAGGAGGCAGCATCCACTACCACAGCTGTCTCCCAGGACCCCCACAAAGAACACATGGCATTCCATGGCCATGTGTTGGGTTGCCAGGAGAATTTGGCTGAACAAGTGTGGGTGGGCTTCGACCGCATGGCAGCCAAACTAGATGCCATACATTGGTGTCTAAGTCCCATCAGGGACCACTCACAGTCCCTAACAGACACCCACAGTCCGCTCCATGCTCTTCAATGGACCATGGCTGACATCGCTGGAGCCCTGACTCAGGGAATAGAACAACTGTCCAGGAGTTGGGACACATGCGTAGGTTAATGGAGACCATGGAGCGGGTGCAGGTGGAAAGAGCGGCTGCCACGACTGCACACCAGCGAGTGGTATCTGAGTTCCTTAATGACCTCAAGACCATCCTCTTAGCATTGCTGTCACAAGGCCTGGTGCTAATGCATGCTGCTGCTACCACTACAACCACATCTCCGCCCCCTGAAGTCTCGGTGCCACAGAGTGCGGAAGACTTTCCACCTCCGGCCCCTGATGTATCACTGCCACACAGTGCTGGAAAAAGGCCACCACCACCCACACATGAGGCACATAAAACAGCAGTGTACGAAGATGCAGATGAACCTACCTTCATGGTACGAAGGACGTAGTAGTATTCATCTTCGCCATATGGCTGTTTTCTGCTTGATTCTGCACTCTGCATCATCACCTTCCACTGTCCCCGATGCACTCTGCGACACTCACCTTGGACCTCGACATGGACTGCCATATTCTGTTTGATCGCCAATGACACAGCAATCAGACTGCGGACTGAAGTCTTCCTCTTCCTTTGGACTTGTCATTCCCTGAAGGACTCTGGCTGGCCCTCCACGGGCCAACATTGTAATATGGGCTTTGCATGGCCCTGTACTGCTCCAGATGCAACACTCCACTGAATGTGCATTGAACATTCATAATCACAAAGATGTGTCATGTCTGTGGTCTTTCAAGTGTGAAAGTATGGATGAATGTAGGCTCAGTAATTTCACGTTACGTCCATGTGGTTCATGTGGTTGAACTTGTGTCACAGGGTGACACATTGTCGATTGTGGTCTGGGTGGCGACAACACTACAACAGTGGCACATGCATTAGTTACTTCTTTTTCCAGCCCAGGATGGAACCACCCCCAGAGCCACAGGGTCATTGTTTAGACCTTTACACTGGATTGGCATATGCCAGGCCAGCCCGCTCCGCTTATGTTCACAGGGCGGGAGAGAACGCTACATGTCCCAGGTCTTCCCTGTAGTGATCTGCTGGTCACAGGTCTAGTTTTCAGCATGCCACAGCCCCTCCCTCATGGCTGGTGTACATCCACACCACACCCATCCAGCACACATGTCCTGCCAATAAAAAGGGCCGGGTGTACGCGCTGAACGCCATTTCCATGTTCTATCTGGGTTTATCCGTGTGGTGTTAATGTAAGCATGGGGCCTAGGGCCCTGCAACATCACATTCCCCAGGGCTGGAGGTGACAGGCTGTCATCCACACCACGATACTCAATCATACAGGGTCCATGACTTGCGGGGTCCTACTTAGTGGCACCGGATACACTGCGGCCGGCACAGGCACACCGCCATGGGATGGTGACTTTTGGTGCACTGAGGTAGGGGCACCTTCAGTGCTGAGCGGGTGTGCAGCCTGCGATGATGCCCCGTCCTGGTGGTCCAGACTGCTCAGGATTTGTGTGCCCTGCTGGACCGCAGTGTAGGCCAGAGCCAGCAGGCAGTGCGAGCCTACCACCACGTGGTGTTGCCTCACGATTCACAGAGTTGGTGGCACCTATAGAGCTGAGCAGGTGTGCAGCCTGCGATGATGCCCTGTGCAGTGATATGTCCTCTGCCATGGCGAAATCAAGACCCAGAATCAAGTGTGTGACCTAGTGGCCTGCAGGGCAGGGCTGCATAATGTGGAGGGTGCCATGCTCATCGGCCTTGGACTTGGGGCTTGCACTAGAACGTGGTAGGCCCTCTTTGCAGCACACCAGAGGCGGAAGGTCAGCAGTGAGGCCTGGGTGTGCAGGGCGGGCATGCACCGCTGAGCAGTGGGAGGGTCTGGGGTGCTGCTGCCTGGGTGCGCAGGGGTGGACAGGTGATGATGTTGTGTGCAATTGTATGTACTTTGCCATTCATGTATTAGGACTCTGTTTCAGATGTGGGATCTGTTTCAGATGAGGGACCTGGTGAATTGTACTACATACCATCACGTGGTTGGAGACACACCAGTGGCAGCAGGTCAGCAGTGAGGCCTGGCTGCGCAGTGTCGGCATTCTCTTTCCCTCTCTTCTTTCTGTCTTCCTCTCTCTCTTCCTCTCTTTCCCTCTTCCTCTCTCTCTCCCTCTCTTTCCATCTTCCTCTCTCCCTCTCTTTCCGTCTTCCTCTCTCTCTGCCTATCTTTCTCTCTCCCTCTCTTTCCGTCTCCCTCTTCTTTTTGCACCATAACGCCTACTCTGCATCTCATTAGCGATAGTTTCAGGGGTCATCTGTGGCGATGTGTTTTGTTGCTGCTATCTCAGTTAAACTGGTGATATGGGCTGTTAGCACCAGCTTGTGAATGGGAGCAATAAATGTATCACCACATTGGCTGCAATAAAGTGCTGTTAACTCTGCAATAGTTCCTTGAGAATATGCCCCTAAATCTATTGGAGAGTTAAGAGGAATCCAGTCTCAGAAGCTCCTTTAATGTCAGGTCCCTTAACTCTCTGTAGGAGAGTGGTGGCAGACTGTTGTAAAAGGCAGCAGACCTGCCGATAGACAAGTGAAGCAACACCATTCCTGCCTTCTTCATTCTTCACGCCATCCCAACTGAAAATCAGGGCAGATACTGTCCTGCTCCACCACAAAACCCTCTTTGATGGTTCAAAAGTAGATTGTTTTCCAGAAAGTCACTGTCTGATTGAAGGCTACACTTTCATGTGGTTTTCCAACGAAGGAGCCTTTTGAATTTTTGGTTGACCTCTGTCAGCATCTGCTGCATTAAAGCTCTCTTTATTATAAGCAGCATAATGTAATGGGTATGTGCCTAATGTTTTTTTCAAGATTTTATGCTCATTTGTTAGCAATTGCTATGAGTAGGCTATCCTTAAAGGTGTGAGTGATGCAGGGGGTCTAACAGTAAGCCTGATGTGCTTACAGGGAGAGAGAGAAGAGAGAGGGAGAGAGAGAAGAGAGAGGGAGAGAGACGATATGCTTACTTATAAAGAGAGATAATCAAACAGAGAGACAAAATAAACATTTCCCAATATTTATCAAAGAAAGTGCCATTGCCAGTACTTTTTTATTCAGAGACCACAACAATTGAAACACCAGGATTTGAACAAGAGTCAGAGAACTTAACCACTAGGCCGCAGTGCATGAAAACTTACATATGACATTCAAATCAAGCACTCCAGTGTATGCAGTTCCATAGGTTAGAGTTCACCTATGTTGACATCATTGACAGTGTTGAATTTAAGGAAAGAGGGAGAGAGAGAGAAAAAGAAAGCAAGACAGAGGGAGAGAGAAGCTATGCAATCTCTGGGGTAAGACATACATATACAGAGAGATATTCAATCCAAGAGAAAAGAAAAAGGTTTTCCAATATTTAATAACAAAAGCGCCATTGACTAATATTTCTAATTCTAAGACCACAAATGTTAAAATACCAGAATTTGAACACATAAGTAACATAAAGAGTATGAGTCAGAGACCTTACCCACTAGGCCACAGTAAATCATGAACAATCGCCCTGAAAAGTGTATGTATGACATTTGAATCAAGCACTCCAGTGTATGCAGTTCCATGGGTTATATTTGGCCCATGTTGGCATCATTGACTGGGTTAAATGAAAGGAAAGAGGGTAAGAGAGACAAAACAAAAGCGAGGCAGGTGAAGAGAGAAGATATGTATTCTTTAGAGTAAGACATACCTAAAAATAGAGATAATCAAGGAAGGAGAATAGCAAAAAATGTATCCATTATTCATCAAAGAAAGTGGCATTACCTACAATTTTAAACTCAGAGACCACAACCATTTAAACACCAGGATTTGTACACAAAACATGTAGTCAATTACCTTAACCCCTAGGCCACAATGACTCAGGAGTGACCTGCACAGACACCTATCTCTGACATCTGAATCAAACTCTCCAATGTATGCAGTGCCATTGGTTAGAGTCCAACTATGTTGACATCATTGACAGTAATAAATCGAAGGAAAAAGGGAGAGAGAGAGAAAAAGAAAGTGAGACAGGGGGAGAGAGAAGATATGCACTCTTTGGAGTAAGACATACATATAAAGAGAGCTAATCAAATAAGGAGAAAAAAAAACCCTTTCCAATATTTAACACTCAAAGCACCATTGGTTATAATTTCTAACTAAGAGACCACCAACATTGAAACACCAGGATAGGAACACACATTTTCTGGGTAGGAGTCAAAGAACTTACCCACTAGGCCACAGTAACTAATGAGTGCTCTCTACAAAAGCCTATATATGACATTCGAATCACACACTCCGGTGTATGGAGTGCCATTGAGTAGAGTTCACCTATGTTGACATCATTGACAGTGTTGAATAGAAGGAAAGAGGGAGAGAGAGAGAGAGAGAAAAAGAAAGGGAGACATTGGGAGAGAGAAGAGATGCATTCTTTGTTGTAAGTCATATATATAAAGAGAGTTAATCAAACAAGGAGAAAAGAAAAACATTTTCCAATATTTATTAAAGAAAGTGCCATTGCCTATAACTTTTAACACATAACCTTTATAGTAATAGTCATAGTCCTTAACATCTAGGCAACAGTGACCCAAATTCAAGGTGCACAAAAACGTATATATGACATTCAAATCAAACACTCCAGTGTATGCAGTTCCATAGAATAGAGTTCACCTATGTTGACATCATTGACAGTGTTGAATTTAAGGAAAGAGGGAGAGAGAGGGAAAAAGAAAGAGAGACAGAGGCAGAGAGAATATATGTATTCTTTGGAGTAAGACATCCTTAAAAAGAGAGATAGTCAAAAAAGGAGACAAGAAAAACATTTTCCAATATTTATCAAAGAGCGTGCCACCCTGTATAATTTTCGAATCATAGACCACAACAATTAGAACACCAGGATTTGAACACACAACTGTAGAGTAAGAGTCAGATACCTTAACCACTAGGCATCAGTGACTGTTAAGTAATTTGCATGAAAACTTATATATGATATGCAAATCAAGCACTCCAGTGTAAGAAGTGCCATAGGTTAGTGTTCACCTATGTAGACATCCTTGAAAGTGTTGAATGGAGGAAAAGGGGGAGTGAGAGAGAAAAAGTAAGTGAGACAGAGGGGGAGAGAAGATATGTAATGTTTGGGGTAAGATATACTTATCCAGAGAGATATTCAAAAATGGAGAAAAAAATTATTCCAATAATTATTCCTTTAGAAAGTGCCATTGCCTATAACTTTGAATTCAGACACCACAACCATTAAAATACCAGGATTCAAACACAGAACTTTAAAGTAGGACTTAAAGACCTTAACCACTAGGCCACAGTGACAAAAGAGTACACTCCAGTGTATGGGGTTCCATAGGTTAGAGTTCACCTCTGTTGACATCATTGACATTGCTGAATGGAAGGGGATAGAGAGAGAAAAAGAAAGCAAGACAGAGGAAGAGAGAAGATATGTTAACTTTGGGGTTAGACATACTTATCGGGAGAGATATTCAAACAATGAATAAAGAAAACCAGTTTTCAATATTTAATAAGGAAAGTGCAATTGCCTAATATTTCGAACTCGAAGTCTACAACCATTGAAACACCAGTATTTGAACACATAATCTCTAGAGTAAAATCCAGAGACCATAACCACTAGGCTACAGTTATAAGAAAACTTATATAAGACATTTGAGTCAAAAACTCCAGTGTATGCAGTGCCATAGGTCAGAGTTCACCTATGTTGACATCATTGACAGTGTTGAATGATAGTAGAGAGGGAGAAAGAGAGAGAAAGAAAGCGAAACAGGGGGAAATAGAAGACTTGCATTCTTTGGAGTAAGACATACTTATATAGAAAGATAATCAAACAAGGAGAAAAGAAAAACATTTTCCAATATTTATCAAAGAAAGTGCCATTAGATATATTTTTTAACTCAGATACGAAAGCCACAACACCAGGATTTGGACACATAACCTTTAGAGTAAGCATCAGAGATCTTAACCACTAGGCCACAGTGCCACATTGAATGAAGATCTGATTTTATTTTGCACAAAAGAGTGGTGCCTTATCTGTGCCCTTATTCAATTCAAAATGTTAAGTGTTGAAGTCTTATTAAAAACAAAAAGAAGGCATTAAGGAGATTAGGGACAACCGATTGTGAAAACAGCCATACACTAGTAGCAATAAATGTCCCACAAAACCTTGTCAGTTATCAGGAAATGTGTGTGTGGTGTATAGATGGACCTGCAGAGTTGAGCATTGCACATTTAATGATGAGATTTTTGGCACATCGACACATAGTGATGTTGCAAATTTTTCCGTGAATTATGGCCTATATTTAAAAAGACAAGAACACTTTCAGAAAGTTGGTGTTTTTTCCTGAAAAAAACACCAGATTTCTTAAATTGTTCTTGTCTTATAAATATAGACCCTAGATCAATTCAGTAATGTGTATCTAATAGACACATATTTTAGAATAGGGCAGATTTAGGTATCACAAAAATGGTCCAGTGAGTCTATGAGGACTGTCAATGGATTTCAACTAATGTAAAAACATATATATTTTTCCTACACTCTACACCTGCAGACGATCTGTCGAAAAAGCCATTCCAAATGTGAGAGGCACTACAGGTTGATGGATTTTTAGTTACCCTGTAGTTAGAGGTGCAAATCCTGTTGCACATTCACCAGTGTAGTGTCAGCGATTTGGTGACTGCCTGGCAGATTCTGCATTCTTGCCTTGCATTAGGGCAGGGCTACTGAATCTGTTTGGTCTAGGAATATGTATAGTACAAGGAAAATGTAATAGAAATATGCTCAATCGTTTCCCCTGTGTGAACAATATCACTGAAAAATAGAACCCATTCCTCCTTGCAATAATCCTTATTTCAAAATGCACCTGCAATGATAGAGTGGAAAACAAACATATAAGTTATTTTCTGTAACTAAGAAAATGTTAAATTATGCAACTTCATAAATCAATAATCTATAAATTACATGACTATCAAAAAATAATTGTCCCTAATTTCTTTCAGGAGTACTTCTATATTAGATAAATTTTCTACTCTGTATACCAGGCTGGATCAGACAGGCATCTATAATTTAGGAGAAGATGAGGCGCGGAAATTAGCATTCTGCACTAGATACAGGTTGTTTGAATATTTGGTAATGCCTTTTTCCTCAGAGAAAATTATCAAAATAATTTACCATGGTGATACAGGATACAACTACCAAATGTATTTGTATATTTACGCATTATACACCAACCTGTAAAGCATGTCAAAATGGTTCTATGAGAAATCCATATTCATCTTCAGCATGTCTCATTTGAAAACTGCATTTTCAGTACTACCCCAGTATATATCCTTTACTTTTACACACTTTGGCCCACATGCATCAATATCGGCTTTTGCGATTTCTAAATTGCGAAAAATAGCGATTCGCAATTTAGAAATCGCAAAAGCCTATGCATGATTATTTTTTCATTTTTTATGCAATTCGGTAAAAATCGCTATTTTTACCGAATCGCATAAAAAATGCGAATGTCAAAATGCGAATTCGAAATTCCCATTCATTCCTATGGGCCAAAATGCCCATAGGAATCAATGGGAATTGCGAATTCGCAATCTGAAATCGCAATTCATCAATCCATTTCAAGGGTGGAGAGGGGTGTCTAAATGACCCCCCTGCACCCATGAACTGTACTTTTCAGTAGAAGTTACATACACACATGTCCTAAGGACATGTGTGTCTGTAACTTAACAGTTTAAAAAATGCATTTTTGTGCATTTTTAAACAATTTTGCAAATTACCACGAGGTTGAACTTCGTGATAATTTGCACTTCCAATTTGAAAAATCGCACATTTTTTGGAAATGATGCATAGCATTTAAGAAATTGCAAAATTGCGATTTCTTATATGCTATCGCAATTTTAGAAATCGCAAAAAAGTTGCGATTTCTAAAATAGCATGATGCATCCCAAACAGCACTTTTGGAATCGCCGATTTTAAGGAATCGTACCATTTGCGACTCCAAAAATGCTTGATGCATGTGGGCCTAAGCCCCTCATTTACCCCAATGTAGCTTAGGGAAGTGGAACAAGTCACTCTTCTCCGCTACCCTATGTCAAAGTGAAAGGGCAATCAAGCACTGCATTTATTCAATATGGTGCATTCCAGTCCTTTCCCCATGCGCTGATGCCATTTAGGCAAGGTGCAAATGTGCCTGTATTGCCAGCAGGATTGTTACATATCTATGAGGACAATCAAAGCCATGCATACTGCCTTTGCGTGGCCTCATAGATAAGATTTTGTAAAAAGTGGCGCATCAGCAGTGCATGGGGCTTGCCAATGAGCCCTTAAATTCAGAATTGGTGTTTGTAGCCTCAAAAAGATACGGGACACCCTCTTATTTTGTGAGTGCTTAAAAACTCAACCCATTAAAGATGAAGAACAACAGATGCCCGTTAGGATGTGGATTGCACACCATAATCCAGACATTTAAAGCAGAACTGATGGTGCTGGGCAGAACATAGCATTTTGGGATGGAGCAGTTGTTTACCATGTAGTTTGGGAATCAACAACAACATAAAGATAAAGTTACTTGTTATAACACCCATGGATTGTTGTCACTGTATTGAAGTCAAAAACATTATGCTACAATAATATAATATCGACTACATCAACCTACCATGATATTGTCAGGAAAAATATATTTTCTATTCCTAACTCTGCCTATTCTTATCTTCGGAGGTAATTGAGAGTGGGATTATAAATAGTTATTATATGCACATTTTACAAAGAAGTGGTAGGTTAATGGAGCAAATACAATATATTTGCTATGCAATATATTTCGCATGCTATTCAGGGACCCCGTCCCCCCACACTACCATGCACGTATGGAGAATATCATCCACACAACACACATTACCAATAATTAAAAGTACACCATCTTGATAATTATCAACAGAAAGTCTCATTTTCCACCACACTTTCTCCGGGATATTTCAGTTAGTTCCACAAGCCAAAATCTCGAGGGTGAAAGTAATTTGTGGTCCATTTCCTCTGGCATCATCATTATGCTGCGGAATGCCCCAGATATTCTAGTTGTTTTCAGCGACTGAAAATCCAGCAGCAGCCGGCACAGATCGGGAGTGGCAGGGCGGGCAGTGTGGGGAGTGAAGTAAAAAAAAGAAAAAGTAAAAAAACGTACCTTCTTGCCACTTTCCCACACGTCGTCTCAGTCTCTCCTCTCCGGGGCCAGAACAGGAAGCAACCAGGCTCCCTTGCCTTAATCAATAACAACACTGCAATGCAGCGTTGTGATTGGTCTGGGCGCATTGGATCGGCGCTCAGCCAAGGAATGGGGGTCTGGGCATGTTCCCATCACAGGCTGTAATGCAGCCTGCATGGAGAATAGGCAAAGTGTGCATGACTGTTTGGAACGTACCCACAAGGCCGACCAAACAGTCGTTGAGCACTTGGAGTGGACAAACCACTCCTCTGCTCTGAGAGCAGAGCAGCTCCGCCAACCCTGCAAAGCTGCGCAGCAGGAACAAATACAATGATAATAACCTCATTATTATCATTGTATTTGTTCTTTCTTGCACTGATTTGCAGTAGTGGGGCCTTAGCAGAGAAGCCGCCTCCGCTGAAATCTCAGGAGAATTATGAGAGGTTCACGGAAACACCAAGGCCATCATAATTTCCAATTGGGCATTACTGTCCTAATCAGGAATAACGTACGTTTCGCAATGAAGGCTAGAGTGCACAACTCTGGAGAAAACATGTGGAGAATCCTGAAAGGTCTGGAGCGTTTCAAGACCACATGGGAAACACAGCCATGGCAAAAAACATTGAAAAAGGCCAGATTGGCCATGCAATCTGCACAGTACAGGGGGTTATATCCACGTAGCAAGTTTCTCATCTACATTTTATGCACAATTCATTAAATAAATAATGTATCATGTAGCAGCATATTCCTTGTAGTTAAAAACAGACATGCACCTGGGCGCAATTAAATAAATATCAAGATCATGAGCACGTCTTACATTTGTTGTAATTAGGCTGTCTCACATCCCCAGAATACAGATTACTTTTATATACCTTCAGAAAACAAAAGACAAAATAATCATTTTGCAAGTACGTAATTTGGGATGAGAACAAACTGTTTGGTATGGTTAAGACATGGGAATGGGATGGTATTATTAGTACTCAGAGGAAATAAAAGTCTTTACCAACCAATGAAGAGATTTACACATTTGCCTATTCAATGAGGGACATATTTCTGAGTGGTGTTGCATTGTGCTTGCACCACATAACGTGGTGCATGCACAACACAAGCCCAAAATGCTATTTATGAAGCCACACCAGGCCACCTTGCACGACCCTGAGACTTCACAAATTCAGATTAATGCAACGTATTGCAAATCGCTGCCCTCTCAAGGCGTTACCCGGGTGTTCCCACACAACTATCATGGATTTTGACGTGTTCCCAGATTTACCATTGCTTGTAGACCTGGGAATGCGCCAAAATGCTACAGCTTCCCAGGTGGCCCGTAGCAAAGTGAAATATCTTTATTTCTCCTCGTAACTACCACTTTCTATGTGTGTTGCATTCTGCAGCACACATAGAAAGAGGAAAATGTCTCAGGGGATTGTTTTTATGCAGGAAGGTGCCCCTTCCTGCACAAAAACAATCCTCCTTACAACTCAGGCACCCTCACAACATGGTGCAAGGGTGCCTCAGTTGGTGCTAAGCTGCCAAAATGGCATCAGAGCAGGTACAAAGGCCGAATGCTCCGTATTCTTTTAAATACAGAGCATTCCTGTCCTTCCCTGTAAAGGTGACTCACTGCACTGCGTGGCCCAGACTCTGAACTCTGTCAGGCAACTCAGCCCAGCCTCCTAAGAAGCTGTGCTGTGTGACAAGGAGAGAGCAGGAGAGCGCCATATTCACAAAGAAATAGGACACTCCTCCCCTCTTCCTCGTGCTGGAGCTGATTTAATAAGCCGTGCGCCAGGCGCCCCCTTAGCGCCAAGGCCCTAGGGTACATGCCTGAGCCTAGCATAGGTTTTGTACAGGAAGGGTACCCTTCCTGCACAAAATACTATGCCTAGACAAGTACAAATGCATTTCCTACTTTGTATGTGTGCAGCACAGTACAGCACACATGCAAAGTTGGAAAGGCATGGCAAAATATAAACATTTCTCTGTTTAACGCCCATTTAAACCTTTCCACCAATGTAAGTGAATCAGAGTTAGCAACAAAAAGCACAGGTGGTTGCATGGGAAAGTCCAGATACCCGCCATGTAGCACCCCCTTAACGCAAAGTAATGCAAAGCAGAATTACTTTTCCGTACAAACTAATACAAATATGTATTTGAGGCGGATTGTAATTCCCAAAACGGGTTTAGCGTCAAGTTAGCAATAAAAAGTAACCCTAACCCGACGCTAAGCTTTTCAGAAATTGGGCCTGTGACTTTGCCATTAATATTGCCCTAAATATGTTAATTCAAATGTTTCAAAAGGAATTTGACAAGGTTTTTAAACTTTCCATTTTAGGAATATGTACATGCCCATCTCTCTTCTTGGCCTTGGTCTAGCCTCCTATATTAGGCATCAAGGCACAGTTACAAGAACTTAACGCCGCGGTAGAGTCCATTTTTTGATGTTACGGCTGATATTTTTTAACACCGTATTTACAAGTTCCCGCTAACTGCGGTTAGCTGCACTTTTTCAGCTGAAATGTAAACTTTCAGGATCACCACTTCTGTTAGTGGCACTTAACGAAAATGAGTTACAAGGTAGGGGTTCCCTTGATAAAACTCCTAATAACCACACTTCACGATATTTACAATGAAATTCCCGTACGGCGATAACCACCCAGTTAGAGGCAGTTTATCAATAAGATAAGGTGCATCCCTGTGGCTCATTCATGAAAAGTGCTGCATTGCCGCAACAAAACAGTGTTACATACATTTTCACTTCGCCCTCCTTGTGACACCATGGATGCACCACATTCAATGTATGGCGCCCCATGTCGCAATCAATGACAGATACGTCTGGAATCCTGACATATCTGGCAGCACTAAAGACACACATTGCTATAGTTGTGTTGCAAGCATGATGCAACTTCAGCAATTCATGGGGCCAGCCAATCCCTATGGCACTCCATCACCCTTATGCCTGCCATGAAGCAGGCATAATGTTTAACACAGTGTCGTCCTAGAATTGTCGCAGTGAAATTTGAAAGACTTCACTGAGCTAATACTACGAGGCTTTGTTGCCTGGGTATGCCCACCCTGCATACATCACGCCTGATGCAGGTAGAATATGACACAGTGCTTTACAAGGTCACGCATATGCCTCGATGTGTCACTTTGTAAATACGGTGCTACATGGTGCAAGATTACGCTGCTGTATGTCAAGAAAATGATGCAATGGCGGCGTTAAACTGCAGAAAGGGATTCAGGACGAAGCCCTCTGTCTTTTTCCCTACGATGGCGCACATTGGCTGCCATGCACCAACGCAGGCTCCCTTGCACCATGGTGCAAGGGTGACTGTGCTGTGGAGTTGATTGATGTTGTGGATCCATCTCTTCTGAAGACATCTACAGGTGCGTCTGGACTACTGGAGGGCTGGATTGAATCAGCTGGCCTTCTTAAAGTTTTTTTATCCTTGAGGGGTGACAGGGAGCAGTAAGAGATCCATTGGTGGAGGTTGTGCACTGTGATGTTGGTATCTGTAAGCAATGATTGAGTGGTGGTACTGAGGGAGATGATGAGAAGTTCTACTCTGGCCTTGATTCAGCTGTGACAGGGAGGGGGCAATAATGATGGTGGTGTACGATGGGCATGGCGAAGGCATGATGTATACAATAGTGGTTGGTCCAGGAAAGTTTGGTGGTGTGGCTGTAGTTTCATGTTCCTGCTGGCGGAGACAACAGGGTTGAGCATGTGTCTGGCTATGTGGGTTGGTGCAGTGCCTAGCTGCTTGGGGAGTCTGATGTTGGTGAGTTTCTCCAGGAGGATGGTGGTGTTCTGGTCACTGGGGAAACTTAAGGCCTCCAAGTAGGATGAACTGGGTGGATGGGAGAGACTGGAGTGCTATGAAGTCTACAATGGTATCAGTGAATGGTGGTCATGGGCTGGGGGCCTGTAGATGAGGGTACCTGCTGAGGGTAGAGTTGGTCTTGGTCTGTATCTAGAGGTGGAGGTGTTCTATGGCCTCCGTTGGGTCATTAGAGTGTGTGGTCAGTCGGAGTGTGCTTTTGTAGACAATGGCAATGCCTCCTCCTGGGCAGTTGGGGTGGTCCTTGTGGTTGATATTGTAGCCATCAGAGATGGCCATGGCGATGTCTGGTCCGGAGCATAGGTTGGTCAAGTTTTGCATGAAAAAGTCGATGTCTGAAGAGATGGCATTGAGGAGGTCCCAGATTTCTCTGATGTGTTTGTGGAGGGACTACACATTGAGTACAATGCAGTTGAGATAGTCGGTGCACTGTTGCTCGGGAGTAAGAGTAAGCATGGGCGAATTTTGCGAATCTGGCATTCGCAAATTTGCGTATTTGCGAACTCCAATCTGCAAAATCCGCAAATTCTCGTGAATTTGCGGATTTTTAATTTTTTTTGTGTTCGCAAGGGTTTTTGCCAGTTCGCGAGGGTTTTGGACCAGTTCGCAATTGCGAACTTACTTGTCGGCTTGCAACAGTCGCGACTATGTTGTTTCTACGTCTGGTTCATCATCACAGGTTCACAGCACCCTCTGTTTCACCACTGCCACCCTGTTTCACCCATGCCACCCTCTGGTACATCAATGCCACCCTCTGGTTCATCACTGTAGATTATGGGGGAGAAAGTAAGCACACCTGCCCTGCTTCAACTGACATGAATACGTTTGGGGTTGATTTATTAATGTGTCACTGTTTTAAAATTCCAGTCTGGCAACTGCTTGCTTATCTGTAATTTGCTTTCTGTTGCAGTGCAATTTTTTTTCCCAGGACCTTTGTGGCCTACTTGTACCTATTCTATGAGCCTGCTGTGAGGGTCAGAGCAGGGTCATAGAATTGTTGCAACTAGCAACTGAACTCTGGAGGGGCCCCAGTCAGGAAGCACTACAGGGAATGGTTACTAATGATGAGTTTGAACTTTTGAACCTGCTAAGTGCTTTCAGTTTTGCAAAACTTGTTTTTCTGCAATTTCGCGGGATTCGCGGGGCGCGAACTTGCGCAAGATCGAATTCGGAAGCCGCGAATTCATGCGAATATGCGATTTGTTTTTTGCGGCATGTTAATTCGCAAGGTGTTGTACGTTTTAGCGAGCCGCTTGTAGCGCAACGGCGCGAAGTTACCCTCACGGTCGTTCACGGGCGCAGCCATCTTGTTTGCATGACGTATTTCCGTTTCCGGGCGCAATATGTAATCTCGCAAAGTGTGCGGCTCGCTAGTACAATTTCACGTAAGATTGCAAGGAAAATCTCGCGCGAACTTACCCACGCGGTCGTGAACGGGCGCGGCCATCTTGTTTCTCATTCATTGCTATGGTTGTATTGTATTGTATGTTGGATTTATATAGTGCCTATCACCCAGGGGTCTCTAAGCGCTTGCCTTGGGAACCCATCCTGGCTTTTCCCTGTGAGATAGCCCCTACAGGGCATCCCCAAGGTGAAAGCCAGGCATCCCGCCGCGGGGGCCGTTGTGGAGATTAAGCAAGCTTAATGCCCAGAGTTGCAGAGTGTGAACCCATGATTAGGTCAGGCACCGAAGAGAGAATTATCGAGTCCGTGGACATTTGAGCTCAAGACCCTGTCGCGTCGGGAATTGAACCCTGGTCCCGGGTCTGACCTCTGCTTCAGGGTCTGCCTGCTCTAACCAGTGAGCCACACTTCTCCACGGTTCTGGGCATGCTTTTTGTATCCTCTCTGAATCTCTGCCATCCTTTGCTTGTTTGAAGTTTTTTTTGATCTACTTTACGTATTATCTATCCCTCTATTTTTTTAGCTCTATATTTTTGTGTTTTCTGCTACTTTTGGTTAATTTTAAACTACTTTTTAAAACTCTTTTCTTTTCTTCTTCCCTATTCTATTTCTTCTTTATTATTTAGCTTCCTTTCTGCCCAGACCATGGTAAAGGGAGCCGGGAAGCATCCTGAGAATGGGAAGGGTCCCGCACCCCATGCCCGGCTCCCGTGCGGGCGTTTGAGGGGGGAGCAGGTCGCACCCCGGGAGATCTTCAGTGCGGAGGAGGTGGCCGCACTAATTTTTTATGTTCAGCGCCACCTCCCCAGGACCATCATGGCAGGCGGCAAGATCGCTAGCGGGTACGGGATCCAGGAGTGCCGGAAGCGGTGGGAGAAGGTGTGCCGGGCCATGTACCAACACTCTCGGGTCCGGCGCACCTACAACCAGGCCACCCACCGTTGGACGGATCTCCTGGACCGGGAACGCAATCTGATCGACCTGCTCGGCCTTGAGATCCCCAGGCTTGGTGAGTAGTAGTAGCTATTTCTTTACTACTCTGTTTTCTCCTGCTTTGTGTGTTATTATATTGCAAATTTTTGTTTTTTACCAAGAGCAATAATGCTGCTGATTACATTGTAGGTAAATTATATTTCAAAATCTTCTGTGCATTTCAGGTGCACTGCTCTCCTTCTCAGTAGCGTTGCTACTATGCTTATTTGTTTTCGATTTTGTGTTCATTTCATTGGCCTGTGAAATTATGTATGAGTGTAGTTTAAAGAACTGCGTAATGCTAGACACTAAGGGTCAGATTTTTAATTACCGGCGCATTCCTGCAAAGTAGCAGGGATGCACCAGTAATTGTGCGCCACGCCACCACCACCCATGGGGCGCCGTATTTACAATGCGGCGCACCATGGGCTCAAAACGTCACCAAAGCGTTACGCATCTGTGCTGTACAGGCGGCGCATTGCTGGAGTTGCGTCGCAACGATGGCGCAGCTCCAGCAATGCTCTGGGGTGCCCTATGTCCCCAATGATGCGTCAGGCCATACGTCTGCTTCAAGCAGGCGCAGGGTTTGAGTCATGCATCATTGTCCTCAAAGTGACTGATTGAAATCTTGTAGATTTCCCTCAGCCACTTTTAGGATGAGTTCCTGCGCAGGAACGCCCTCCCTTGCACCGGAAAGCCCCCTGATGGAGCAGGGCTTTACAACGTGATGCATCTCCCATATGCGTCACGTTGTTAATATATGCCGCTCCATGGCGCCTCTTTTGTTCTGCCGCTGCGTCACAAAAGTCACGCAACAATGGAGCAAAAGAGCCGCAAGGGGCTTCTAAATCAGCCCCTACAGACTCAAATCCAGTCCTTCCTCTGTACACATGGCGATAAGAAGAAATAGTGGTGGTGGATTGATAGTTTGAGTATTTTAATGACTGGTTAATGTAGTAGGAAACTTTTTAGTGTTGTCGCTGATCTGCAATCACGATGGACTTTGTCACTTCGCGTGCTGCGGACTGCTGCCTGCCAGTCCTAGGCGTACCTTTTTAGTAGTTTGTTTAGTGAGTTACATAAGAACTTTCCAAGTCGACGGTCTGCAAATCAAGCAATACTAATAACGTAGTAGTCCACATGAGATCGGTCAATATATCCCGTGGAATAGTTGTCTATTTGCTATTTCGTCAAAATATTTTGTTATTGTTCTTTTGAAATGTTTGATTTGGTTGACAAATAACATCCATGTTTTCTGGTCTTTCTTTCTTTCATGTTGTACATCAGCTCCCCCTAGGGGCAAGAGGGCATTGGAGGAGGCTGCTGCTGCTGCTGAACAGGATCGGTCAGGCGAGGGCTCCTTTGCTGGCCCCGGTAAGTTTTAATTTTAATATAGAGAACCTATTTTTTCCTAGCGTTCCTCATTTGATTTTTTCTAAATCGTCTTTGATCGTCTTGTAGACCGTATCTAAATTCTTATCCTGCCTCGACTAGTCTATGACTCCCTGTGGTATTACTAGATTATTCTTATTAGTCTGTCTGTGTAGCTAAGTAAGATTGCACATTTGGCAATTCCATTGGACTCCCGTTCTAGTCAGTAATAGCTCTATGCTCTGAGTGCAGTCCTCTGGGATTGTCCATAATGTCTTTTCAAGTCTTCTAAATGTTTATGCTTTGACAATTGCCAACAATAAAAAGGTGAATGACCACTAAGAAAGAATAAGATACTACTTTACTTTTGGTTTGGATAGGAGGACAATCCATTCTACTACTGTTGCAGGGACAAATCTGCACAAACAGAAGTATGGACACTAAATAGTGCATTGTTTATCAATTATAATAGGCACAGGTAGACTTTCCACATACCTCAGTGATATCAGACTTTGAAGAACCCCCAATCTCCTTACTGACTAGATAGTGTGGCAGAGTCATTTAGCTCCTGAATTCCTCGATGATTGATCCCCAATGATGATTATCCAACGCAGGACAAGAGTACGGAGTCACAGTCCAGAAGTGTCAGAGGCATGGGCTCATGCTTGCAAATTGCAAAACCTTTTGCTCATTCACTCATGACCAAAAACCACAGAGTCTATTTAAGTTTTAAAGCTTTATTAAAAGTAAAAATATTTATTAAAATCAAGCTTGTCATAAAACAGAAACGATTGATTAAAAATGGAAAAGTGCTAATAGTGATTTATTTCACACATTTAATGTGGGCGAGCCGAGCCCTCACCTGGTTTGAACTTTCATTTTTCTTTTTAGTGATGAATCGTTGGTCCCTATGTCCTAGTGGTGATGATGATGATTTTTTCTTAGACGTGAAGCTTCTGTCTGTTATGAGAAAAATGGTGCGTGTTAAAAAGCAAGCATTCATCAGTTGTGCCAAAAAGTGCAGCAAAACAAGACCCTTCACTGGAAAATTTTACTTTAGAGTAGACAGTCACAAATTATTAGATTGCTTTCTGTATTCACATTTCTTCATTCCTAGACAAAATTCTAGTGAGTGGTGTATGTCTATGAAATGTAACATTCTTAAATGTACTTTGTAGGTGGAACATCTGGTGCTGGGCCCAGCGCGGAGGTGGAGGGAAGCTCTGGGGAGGAGGCGGTGCAAGTGCCGGAGGAAACTGCTGTGCGGGTTGCCACGGTAGTGGCGGGCAGTGGTAAGCTCTTATATTCCTTACTTATTGAGATTGCAGACTGCATAGTGTGCTGCTCCCCGTGAGAAAACGTAAGGTTTGTCCAGATGAGAGACATGAAGAAGAATGATTGACATTAGGGGCCTATTATGATGGCGGACGGACCTGAGTCCGTCCGCCACCATAGAGTAGGAGGGACCGTCCGCAGGGGCAGTAGCGGTCCCTCCGTGGTAATTAGGATGTGACCGCCACCCTGGCAGTCACATCCTGTATTTTTATCATTGCGGCAGGTGCTGCTTGAAGCAGCACCCGCCGCAATGATAAAAATGTAAGTTGTGCATTTGCATGCACAAAGCGGCAGGCACCGCGTGGTGCCAGCCGCTTTGTGCAGGCAAATGCAGGGGGGTACCATAGGTACCCCCCATGTGCACCCCCACCCCCCTTCACCTCTGGGGGCCCGCAACGGGCCCCCCAAAAAAATCCGTATGCCTTTGCACGTCAGAAATGCCACCGTGTAAAGGCATGTGTTCCTCCAGATATCCTAATATGGCTGGCGGTGTCTGATAGACACCGCCAGCCATGTTAGTGCTTTTCCGCCGCGGACGGGAGGCGACCGCGGTGGAAAAGCTGCGGTCTGAAAAACGATCCCCCAGCCATCCTAATCTGGCGGGGGGTCTTTTTCAGTCTGCTGCAGATTTCCCGCTTCCTCCAGGCCGGCGGTGGATTCCGCCGGCCCGGAGGATGCGGGAAATCCGAAATCCTAATCTGCCCCATAGTTTGAATGGATGGATGCCTGGATCATGGTACTATCTGACTCTTAGATAGCATATGTGTATCTAGAGAGAGTAGACGGTCACTGGATGAACTAAGTGTTACTTTGAAGACCATGTAACACCGCACCCGCACGTCCGTCCCAGTGTAGTAAAGGCAAGGAAAAGAAGTTGTAATTTTGTCCGAATACTACCATGCATAGTAGCAGTAGTTTGTATTGCAAGCACAGCATATATCCCGCTATTACGATGGCCACTCACTACCTCTGTTAATAAGTTTAGTAGAACTCAGTCATTTATGTGTGGATGTATCACTGTTCACTCAATAAAAAGCAAAGCACCTAAAGTCATCCCATATGCAAGTAAATACATACCATGTGCAGTGATAGATAATCAGATTATTTATCTTCATTTTCCTTTTCTAGTATTCATTGGCACTGTAGGGTGAAACTTAAATTAATTAAGCAGTAGCCCTTGTAACAGTGTATTCTCAGTGCCACCCGTAATAGAAAAGTAAGAGCATCACCACCTGTATGTACTGGACTGGTACAGTAACGCAAGTCTGTCTCACTCATCATGGCGGGCGTCTGTTTTCCTCGGGTGCAAGTTGACTGCGCTGGCATTATGCCGGCTTGCAGAAGTTAACGTACCAATTTTGCTAAACAAGAGAGAAGAAGAAGAATAAGACTGGTGTACTGTCATAGTCGACTCTAATGGAGTGAGTCCATAGTGCTCGTAGAATTGATTCCTTAAACTCCCACTAATGTTAGAGCAAGGGTGAAGAAGTGGGAGGTTAGATAGATACTGGCCACAATAGTTATGTACTGCACTTGCAAGTTGCTAGGTCTACTGTGACACAACTTTCTGCTGAATCATTTTTTGTTAATCTTAAAGAGCATTGGTTACAGACTATGTCTTTCTTTCTTCATATAGATGCTCCTTCCAAACCGGAAGGAGCTGGCTAGACGGGCCCAGCAACGGAGGCTGGAGGCCAAAGTCGCTGAATATCGGCGGCTGGTGGCCCAGGAGGAGGGGGACACGCAGTCTACCACAACATCTACCGGGATAGCTGCATCCTCCTCCACGCTCCCTGGGTCACCCAGACGGCGCAGGTCTCCAGCGGTACGGAGCCGTGGTACCGCTGCCACCCGCCACCGCCAAGCAGCCAGAAAATCAGCTGCCCCCCACAGCAGTTGCAAGAAACATATGCACCGCCTTTCCCTGAGGGTTTCCTACCTCGAGCAGGAGCTGCTCAACACCAAAACCCTGCTCGAGACCCTCCGCAAGGAGCATTCTGACCTGGCCCGGAAATTCAACAGCAGCAGCCAGCAGTAGGAGGAGACTGTCCCTTGCCCCTTTTTTAAAGACTTCTGAAGGGTGGGAATTGGGAGTTGGGTTTTTTCACTTTTTTGGACTTTTCACAGACATTCGTTGGGGTTAGGAAGTGGGGGTGGGTTGGGTCTTAAGGGAGATTATTTTTGTCAGGGATATAAATATGCTTTAAACTTTATCTTAGCATACGTGTTTTTTTTACTGTTTTTGAGGCTGGTGGGTGGGGGTTTAACAGTAACTTTGTTTTGGTGACACTAAAGTGGCATCTTGATTCAAGTTGTGTAATTAATTGCCCAAATGTTTTCAAAACTAAGTGCCTCTCACAAAGTAAGTGAATTCAATAGTTCTAGGACTTTACTAGTACTAGCGTCAGTCTCTCGTCTCTCCTAATACTCCATTATACATCCTCCCCCCAAACGCTTATCTTACCTGTAATTTGTGTTTGGAAATAGGGCTAGGCACAGGGCTGGCTGCACGTCAAATGGCGATATGGCAATCCTGGGCGGATGAAATGTCATCATTGTGTTGATACTAGTGGTGTTACACAGTGGCAGTTGCAGCATCTGAAAAAAAAGAAAATGAAACCTTGTTTGTCCTTACCGTAGCATTAGAACGGTACGATACAGAATATAGCAGGTGACAGTACACTAGAACAGTGCCACTATGTAGCCTAACAAATGGTGAAGTATTGAGAGTATAACTAGTACTTGCGTTGAATTTCTTTGACATTGGCTACTACTACAAGAAATAGTACTGAAGCTGAGTAAGTCCAGAATATAACCTCGGATTCCTTCACCAGCCTGTTGCTATGACCTTATCCTCCCCAGCAAGTGTGTGGAATTATTGCTGTCATTTAGTCACACATCAATCAAAACCACACAGCCCGGGGGAAGAGGGTTAGGGTTTGGAAAATGGATGGGAATGGGAGTTTCTTTTTGGGTAAGTTTTGTTGAGAGAAGAAAAGAAAAGCACAGCATGGACAAACAATAATTGAAGATAAAGAAATCTTTGGGTACAAAGCTAACCATAAATCTTTTAAGTGACATAAAGGAAGTGCATGCACTACTGCATGCATTGTTACTGAAAAGTAAGTAGTAATTTCGACAACCGTGAATGACAGAATGCGACAGTACAGGGCTGCAGCGTTTTCACTTGCCTATCTCTGCACTCAGAGAAACACTTCTTACATTAAATTAGGTCTAAAAAATAGCCGAAGTACAACCTATAGAATGGCTGTAGGGATCAATTTAGAAGCAGAGAGAGATCCAAGAAATGCAGAGTCACACTTATAGAAGTTCACAGCAATAACATTACTTAAAAAATAATTTGAAAAGAATGGATACTGTATCTGTATGTTGTTGTAGTTGTCCTGTTGAATTTGGTAAGTAAGTTGCACACATCAAACCATTCCTCTTATTAGCGGCACTCCTCCATTCCAGCTGACGCTTCGTCCATCAATGTTGGTGACCAGAAGACACCCTGTCCACTGCCTGCCTGGCGGATGCTGAATTGCAGCTCGCTAATGTGAAGCCTGACTTCATCCTTTTTTTCCCATTGCACAGACTGAAACCTGGCCTGTAATTATTGATGGAAAAACAGGAAGTGATATTAGAACACCACAAATAAATAAAGATAAGGTATGTACGCTGTGTAGTGCAAAAAGTCACACTTTGAGTTTCCTAATAGACAGTACAATATTTTTGAAAGTGCGTACTCTGTCTGAGTCTCCTTTTGAAGGATAAATAAGTATGGGCAAATTAATTTAGCGGATCTTTCCTCTCAAGCTAGGTGTACTTAAAACTGTGCTTAAGAACAAAATTAGATCTTCACAGCAGTGCTCCCACCCAGAACCTTACTAAAGCCAATCGCAAAAATGTAGAAGACCCCCAATCATATCTCAAAAAACGAGGCCTAGTAGAAAACTGGTGACAAAACGTACTTTGAAAGTAAAAGTAGGCCCAAATCCACCCTTACCCACCGTGGATTGTATTCAAACCACTTGCAAGCAAGCAAAGGTATCCATACCCAGCATCGCTCCAAGACTCGCAAACCCCCCCACAAACAGCCCCCCACCCAAACACATGCAATACAAATACTGCTAACCCTAACAAGCCCTAAGTTAAGAATAGTGGCAAACGCTTTCTTTAACTATGCCAAATCCCCCCTTTCCCAGCTTGGATTTTCTACAAATCACTTGCAACCAAATTTACACATTCCCACGAGAGCTCTAAGACCCCAGAACTCAGTTGCAAAAATCTAGAACACCCCGAAAAACATGCAATCCTGCTGCTAGGGCTAACCCTGACGAACCCTAAGTTACAAAAAGTGCCAAAAGGCTTTTCCGCATGGATTTTCACCAAACCACTTTTATCCGGTATTAGACCTTCCCAGCAATGCCCCAAGACCCGCCAACCCACCCGCAAAAAAGCACAACACCCCAAAACAGCCAAAAAGGAAAATCTCATACTTACAATATTTATCGGCCCTCGGTCCAAACGCGCTGTGCAGCTAGGTCATAACTCCCGTTTTCCAACACGGATTTCCTGAAAAGCAAATGCAATCAAAATTAGACTGTCCCAGCAGTGCTCCCAGACCCCAAAACCCACCCACAAACACCCGGAACCCCCCCAAAGAGCACCTCAAAGGCAAACAAGTCAGCAAAAACACAAAAAAATTGTTGCCTTAGATTTGGTCCAAACCACTTTTATCCGGTATTAGAGCTTCCCAGCAATGGCCCCAGAGCCGTCAACCCAGGCGAAAACTAGTAGAAGACCCCCAAACAGCCAAAAAGCAAAAGTACAAAAATGGGGACTTAGTCATTTTCATGGCAATTTCCAAAATCACTCCGCTTTCGCTCTGCAGCTAGGCCCTAACTCCCCTCTGCCACCATGGATTTGCTTCAAACCTCTTTCAATCAAAAGTATCAATAGCCAGCAGTGCTCCCAGACCCGAAACCCACCCACAAAAACCCGGAACCCCCCAAAGAGCACCTCAAAGGCAAGCAAATCAGCAAAAACGCAAAAGAAATTTCGTCTCCGATTTGGTCCAAATCAATTGTACCCGGTTATTAGAGCCTCCCAGCAGTGGCCCCAGAGCCGTCAACCCAGGCGAAAACTAGTAGAAGACCCCCAAACAGCCAAAAAGCAAAAGTACAAAAATGGGGACTTAGTCATTTTCATGGCAACTTCCAAAATCACTCCGCTTTCGCTCTGCAGCTAGGCCCTAACTCCCCTCTGCCACCATGGATTTGCTTCAAACCTCTTTCAATCAAAAGTATCAATAGCCAGCAGTGCTCCCAGACCCGAAACCCACCCACAAAAACCCGGAACCCCCCAAAGAGCACCTCAAAGGCAAGCAAGTCAGCAAAAACGCAAAAACATTTTTGCCTCCGATTTGGTCCAAACCAATTTTATCCGGTATTAGACCTTCCCAGCAATGCCCCAAGACCTGCCAACCCACCCGCAAAAAAGCACAACACCCCCAAACAGCCAAAAAGGAAAATATCATACTTACAATATTTATCAGCCTTCAGTCCAAACGCACTGTGCAGCTGGGTCATAACTCCAGTTTTCCACTACGGATTTCCTGAAAAGCAAATGCAATCAAAATTAGACTGTCCCAGCAGTGCTCCTAGACCCCAATTCCCACCCACAAACACCAGGAACCCCCCAAAGAGCACCTCAAAGGCAAGCAAGTCAGCAAAAACGCAAAAAACATTTCGCCTCCGATTTGGTCCAAACCACTTTTATCCGGTATTAGAGCTTCCCAGCAATGGCCCCAGAGCCGTCAATCAAGGTGAAAACTAGTAGAAGACCCCCAAACAGCCAAAAAGCAAAAGTACAAAAATGGGGACTTAGTCATTTTCATGGCAATTTCCAAAATCACTCTGCGCGCGCTCTGCAGCTAGGCCCTAACTCCCCTCTGCCACCATGGATTTGCTTCAAACCTCTTGCAATCAAAAGTATAAATAGCCAGCAGTGCTCCCAGACCCCAAAACCCACCCACAAAAACCCGGAACCCCCCCAAAGAGCAGCTCAAAGGCAAGCAAGTCAGTAAAAACGCAAAAAAAAATTCGCCTCCAATTAGGTCCATACCACTTTTATCCGGTATTAGACCTTCCCAGCAATGCCCCAAGACCTGCCAACCCACCTGCAAAAAAGCACAACACCCCCAAACAACCAAAAAGGAAAATCTCATACTTACAATATTTATCGGCCTTCGGTCCAAACGTGCTGTGCAGCTAGGTCATAACACCCGTTTTCCACCACGGATTTATTGAAAAGCAAATGCAATCAAAATTAGACTGTCCCAGCAGTACTCCCAGACCCCAAAACCCACCCACAAACATCCGGAACCCCCCCAAAGAGCACCTCAAAGGCAAGCAAGTCAGCAAAAACGCAAAAATAATTTCACCTCCGATTTGGTACAAACCACTTTTATCCGGTATTAGAGCTTCCCAGCAATGGCCCCAGAGCCTTCAACCCAGGCGAAAACTAGTAGAAGACCCCCAAACAGCCAAAAATCAAAAGTATAAAAATGGGGACTTAGTCATTTTCATGGCAATTTCGAAAATCACTCCGCGCGCGCTCTGCAGCTAGGTCCTAACTCCCCTCTGCCACCATGGATTTGCTTCAAACCTCTTGCAATCAAAAGTATCAATAGCCAGCGTGCTCCCAGACCCCAAAACCCACCCACAAACACCCGGAACCCCCCCAAAGAGCACCTCAAAGGCAAGCAAGTCAGTAAAAACGCAAAAAAATTTCGCCTCCGATTTGGTCCAAACCACTTTTATCTGGTATTAGACCTTCCCAGCAATGCCCCAGGACCCGCCAACCCACCCACAAAAAAGCACAACACCCCCAAACAGCCAAAAAGGAAAATCTCATACTTACAATATTTATCGGCTTTCGGTCCAAACGCGCTGTGCAGCTAGGTCATAACTCCTGTTTTCCACCACGGATTTCCTTAAAAGCAAATGCAATCAAAATTAGACTGTCCCAGCAGTGCTCCCAGACCCCAAAACCCACACACAAACACCCGGAACCCCCCAAAGAGCACCTCAAAGGCAAGCAAGTCAGCAAAAACGTAAAAACAAATTCGCCTCCGATTTGGTCCAAACCACTTTTATCCGGTATTAGAGCTTCCCAGCAATGGCCCCAGAACAGTCAACCCAGGCGAAAAATAGTAGAAGACCCCCAAACAGCCAAAAAGCAAAAGTACAAAAATGGGGACTTAGTCATTTTCATGGCAATTTCCAAAATCACTCCGCACACGCTCTGCAGCTAGGCCCTAACTCCCCTCTGCCACCATGGATTTGCTTCAAACCTCTTGCAATCAAAAGTATCAATAGCCAGCAGTGCTCCCACACCCCAAAACCCACCCACAAACACCTGAAACCCCCCCAAAGAGCACCTCAAAAGCAAGCAAGTCAGCAAAAACGCAAAAAGAATTTCACCTCCGATTTGGTCCAAACCACTTTTATCCGGTATTAGACCTTCTCAGCAATGCCCAAAGACCTGCCAACCCACCCGCAAAAAAGCACAACACCCCCAAACAGCCAAAAAGGGAAATCTCATACTTACAATATTTATCGGCCTTCGGTCCAAACGTGCTGTGCAGCTAGGTCATAACTCCCGTTTTCCACCACCGATTTCCTGAAAAGCAAATGCAATCAAAATTAGACTGTCCCAGCAGTGCTCCCAGGCCCCAAAACCCACCCACAAACACCCGGAACCCCCCAAAGAGCACCTCAAAGGCAAGCAAGTCAGCAAAAACGCAAATAAATTTCGCCTCCGATTTGGTCCAAACCAATTTATCAGAGATTAGAGCTTCCCAGCAATGGCCCCAGAGCAGTCAACCCAGGCAAAAACTAGTAGGAGACCCCCAAACAGCCAAAAAGGAAAAGTAAAAAAATGGGGACTTAGACATTTTCATAGCAATTTCCAAAATCACTCCGCGCGCGCTCTGCAGCTAGGCCCTAACTCCCCTCTGCCACCATGGATTTGCTTCAAACCTCTTGCAATCAAAAGTATAAATAGCCAGCAGTGCTCCCAGACCCCAAAACCCACCCACAAAAACCCGGAACCCCCCCAAAGAGCAGCTCAAAGGCAAGCAAGTCAGTAAAAACGCAAAAAAAAATTCGCCTCCAATTAGGTCCATACCACTTTTATCCGGTATTAGACCTTCCCAGCAATGCCCCAAGACCTGCCAACCCACCTGCAAAAAAGCACAACACCCCCAAACAACCAAAAAGGAAAATCTCATACTTACAATATTTATCGGCCTTCGGTCCAAACGTGCTGTGCAGCTAGGTCATAACACCCGTTTTCCACCACGGATTTATTGAAAAGCAAATGCAATCAAAATTAGACTGTCCCAGCAGTACTCCCAGACCCCAAAACCCACCCACAAACATCCGGAACCCCCCCAAAGAGCACCTCAAAGGCAAGCAAGTCAGCAAAAACGCAAAAATAATTTCACCTCCGATTTGGTACAAACCACTTTTATCCGGTATTAGAGCTTCCCAGCAATGGCCCCAGAGCCTTCAACCCAGGCGAAAACTAGTAGAAGACCCCCAAACAGCCAAAAATCAAAAGTATAAAAATGGGGACTTAGTCATTTTCATGGCAATTTCGAAAATCACTCCGCGCGCGCTCTGCAGCTAGGTCCTAACTCCCCTCTGCCACCATGGATTTGCTTCAAACCTCTTGCAATCAAAAGTATCAATAGCCAGCGTGCTCCCAGACCCCAAAACCCACCCACAAACACCCGGAACCCCCCCAAAGAGCACCTCAAAGGCAAGCAAGTCAGTAAAAACGCAAAAAAATTTCGCCTCCGATTTGGTCCAAACCACTTTTATCTGGTATTAGACCTTCCCAGCAATGCCCCAGGACCCGCCAACCCACCCACAAAAAAGCACAACACCCCCAAACAGCCAAAAAGGAAAATCTCATACTTACAATATTTATCGGCTTTCGGTCCAAACGCGCTGTGCAGCTAGGTCATAACTCCTGTTTTCCACCACGGATTTCCTTAAAAGCAAATGCAATCAAAATTAGACTGTCCCAGCAGTGCTCCCAGACCCCAAAACCCACACACAAACACCCGGAACCCCCCAAAGAGCACCTCAAAGGCAAGCAAGTCAGCAAAAACGTAAAAACAAATTCGCCTCCGATTTGGTCCAAACCACTTTTATCCGGTATTAGAGCTTCCCAGCAATGGCCCCAGAACAGTCAACCCAGGCGAAAAATAGTAGAAGACCCCCAAACAGCCAAAAAGCAAAAGTACAAAAATGGGGACTTAGTCATTTTCATGGCAATTTCCAAAATCACTCCGCACACGCTCTGCAGCTAGGCCCTAACTCCCCTCTGCCACCATGGATTTGCTTCAAACCTCTTGCAATCAAAAGTATCAATAGCCAGCAGTGCTCCCACACCCCAAAACCCACCCACAAACACCTGAAACCCCCCCAAAGAGCACCTCAAAAGCAAGCAAGTCAGCAAAAACGCAAAAAGAATTTCACCTCCGATTTGGTCCAAACCACTTTTATCCGGTATTAGACCTTCTCAGCAATGCCCAAAGACCTGCCAACCCACCCGCAAAAAAGCACAACACCCCCAAACAGCCAAAAAGGGAAATCTCATACTTACAATATTTATCGGCCTTCGGTCCAAACGTGCTGTGCAGCTAGGTCATAACTCCCGTTTTCCACCACCGATTTCCTGAAAAGCAAATGCAATCAAAATTAGACTGTCCCAGCAGTGCTCCCAGGCCCCAAAACCCACCCACAAACACCCGGAACCCCCCAAAGAGCACCTCAAAGGCAAGCAAGTCAGCAAAAACGCAAATAAATTTCGCCTCCGATTTGGTCCAAACCAATTTATCAGAGATTAGAGCTTCCCAGCAATGGCCCCAGAGCAGTCAACCCAGGCAAAAACTAGTAGGAGACCCCCAAACAGCCAAAAAGGAAAAGTAAAAAAATGGGGACTTAGACATTTTCATAGCAATTTCCAAAATCATTCCGGGCGCGCTCTGCAGCTAGGCCCTAACTCCCCTCTGCCACCATGGATTTGCTTCAAACCTCTTGCAATCAAAAGTATCAATAGCCAGCGTGCTCCCAGACCCCAAAACCCACCCACAAACACCGGGACCCCCCCCAAACAGCACCTCAAAGGCAAGCAAGTCAGTAAAAATGCAAAAAAATTTGCCTCTGATTTTGTCCAAACCACTTTTATCCGGTATTAGACCTTCCCAGCAATGCCCCAAGACCCGCCAACCCACCCGCAAAAAAGCACAACACCCCCAAACAGCCAAAAAGGAAACTCTCATACTTACAATATTTATCGGCCTTCGGTCCAAACGCGCTGTGCAGCTAGGTCATAACTCCCGTTTTCCACCACGGATTTCCTGAAAAGCAAATGCAATCAAAATTAGACTGTCCCAGCAGTGCTCCCAGACCCCAAAACCCACCCACAAACACCCGGATCCCCCCCAAAGAGCACCTCAAAGGCAAGCAAGTCAGCAAAAACTCAAAAAAAATGTTGCCTCCGATTTGGTCCAAACCACTTTTATCCGGTATTAGAGCTTCCCAGCAATGGCCCCAGAGCCGTCAACCCAGGCGAAAACTAGAAGAAGACCCCCAAACAGCCAAAAGCAAATGTACAAAAATGGGGACTTAGTCATTTTCATGGCAATTTCCAAAATCACTCCGCGCGCGCTCTGCAGCTAGGCCCTAACTCCCCTCTGCTACCATGGATTTGCTTCAAACCTCTTGCAATCAAAAGTATCAATAGCCAGCGTGCTCCCAGACCCCAAAACCCACCCACAAACACCCGGAACCCCCCCAAAGAGCACCTCAAAGGTTAGCAAGTCAGAAAAAAGCACCAAAAAATTCACCTCCGATTTGGTCCAAACCACTTTTATCCGGTATTAGACCTTCCCAGCAATGCCCCAAGACCCGCCAACCCACCCGCAAAACAGCACAACACCAAAAAGGAAACTCTCATACTTACAATATTTATCGGCCTTCGGTCCAAACGCGCTGTGCAGCTAGGTGTGACCGTCCTGACGCCGTCAGAAGCGGTTGCTCCCCACAGCCACTGGCCCTTGCTACGATTGCTTTGCCGACCACATAGCGCCATTACCTAAGTTTGCTCCTCTCACCGCTGGCTGCATTTTGGAATCGTACTGCTGCCTGCATTTCGAAGCGTGCTGCTGCATTTGGTATCGTACTGCTGCCTGCGTTTTGAAGCGCGCTGCTCGTGCTAGCATTGTTTTTAATCAGTAGCGCCTGCATTGCCTCATTACAGTTTAAAATTACTCGCCTCGCATAACGCTCGCCATAATTGTGAAGTTGTAGCATTAATTGATTAAATTACTGTTATTGTGCCTCTGCCCACGAAGCTTTCACTCTTGTTGGCCCCGACTGGTTCCGGTTTCGCTTCTGTAGCCATTTTGGTGTTATTGTGCCTCGGAGCCCGTCCCCTCCACCACGCACCCGCCTCCCAGCTGACCCTCCCTCGCCCCTCCCCTTCCGTTATCCACATATGACCGACGACTCTACGCGCAGCGGTTGCACCCCATGCGCGCCGAAGGTGCGCCAAAAGTAAGCCCGTCTACGCTTGTCCGCGCCTGGACCGCGCCCAGCGCCAGACCCCCTGGCCCCCGCAAACCGCAAACCTCCCGCAGAACGTATGACGCCTGCACCCTCTTAGCCCTTAACCCCGGACAGACACCACAATGCTACAAAGCTGTCCCGGGACGTACCCACGGTCCCTTCACCTGCCACTCCTGCAAATTCACCAGCATCAAGACCAATACCACATCCACTAACCCCATACACAGCACCGGCTCTAACCACCTGAAGTGCATCCTGCTGATCACCCGCTCAGTCCACAGACACGCCACTAAACTCTGGGACCTACTCAACACCACATCACCGGACAACGCCTTCCTTACTGAAACATGGATGAACGCATCATCAACACCCGCCGACATCGCCATAGCCATCCCGGACAATTACAAGATCATCCGGAAAGACCGCATCGTCCAAACAGGAGGAGGCATAGCCATCGTCCATAAGAACACCATCAAGATCACGACCAGCTCCGACGATAACCTTACAACCGCCGAACACCTCCACTTCCAGATCCACACCGACCCTAGGACCACACTCAGAGGCACCCTCATCTACAGGCCTCCAGGAACCCGCAAACAATTCAGCGAAGACATCACTGACCTCATCAGTCCACACGCCCGCGCCACAGAGAACTACATTCTACTAGGAGACCTCAACTTCCACCTGGAAAAGAAAAACGACAGCAACACCGCCACCCTTCTTGACAACCTGATCAATCTCGGCCTCAAACAACTTGTTAACGCCCCCACCCATGTAGCCGGACATACGCTCGACCCAATCTTCACCTCCAGGAAACACATCTCCTTCGATCGCACCACAGCTCTCCATTGGACGGACCACAGTTGTGTTCACTTCAGCAACAAAACCACCTCGACCCACAACCCCCCACATCCTATTCCCCGAAGAAAATGGAACAAAATCACCACCGGCCAACTCCTCACATCGCTCAACCAAAACCCACCCGCCCTCTCATCGGACCCAAACCAAGCTGCCTTCAAATTCAAACAATGGATCACTCACAGCGCGGACTAATTAGCACCCCTGAAAAACCATCACACCAAACAAGACAGCAAAAAGGCCCCCTGGTTCAACGATGATCTTAAGAAATCCCAAAAAACTATGCCGTACTCTCGAGAAAACATGGAGAAAAAACCCAACCACCAACAACATGACCACCCTCAAGGCAGCCACCCGCAAACACCACCAGCTGATTCGATCCACCAAGAAATCAGCATTCAAGAATCGACTGGACAAAAATGCCTATAACAGTAAGGAACTATTCAACATTGTCAAAAAATTCACCAACCCCACCGCAGCCTCAAACAACATCACTCCCTCCCAAGACCTCTGCGATTCGTTATTAGCCCTGGGCGTAGTGGGCGTAGTGGGGCTTCGCGGAGCTACGTGAAGTGGGCGAGAAACTACGCCCACCTCCGCACTCCGCGTAGCCCCACTACGCACGCACCACTGGCCGCCAGCCGCCTCCCTCCCGCCCTCCCTAAATACTTTCAATGAAAAGTGTAAAATAATTATAACGCACTTACCTTGCCCGCCGCTGCCCGCCGCGTCCCCGGGGCTCGCTATCTTCATTCTTCCGTCTTGTTTACTAATGCGCATGCGCGGGCGGCCGCGCATGCGCATTTTCTCGTGAGAAATGCGCATGCGCGGCCGCCCGCGCATGCGCATTAGTAAACAAGACGGAAGAATGAAGATAACGAGCCCCGGGGACGCGGCGGGCAGCGGCGGGCAAGGTAAGTGCGTTTTAATTATTTTACACTTTTTATTGAAAGTATTTAGGGAGGGCGGGAGGGAGGCGGCTGGCGGCCAGCTACGCTCCGTCTGTGGAGCGTGCGTAGTGCCGCCTGGCTACGCCCGCTCTGCAAAATGCGGAGTAGGCGGCACTACGCACACTCCGTGCACGGAGCGTAGCTGGCCGCCCACCCCTATTCGTTATCCTCCTTCTTCTACAACAAAATTGCCGACATACATAACAGCTTCGAAAACAGTTCCAACGAACAATCCTCTCCACCCCCTCAGAACCTAAACCGCCCTCTAACAACCTCAGCTCCTGGAACCCAATCACCACTGAAGACACCATCCACCTAATGAATTCCATCCATTCTGGCTCGCCAACCGACCCATGTCCCCACCACATCTTCAACAAAGCAGACTCCATCATCGCACCACATCTCCGTGATGTCATCAACTGCTCCCTCAACTCTGCTACCTTCCCAGAAAGCTGGAAACATGCTGAAGTCAGCGCCCTCCTGAAGAAACCCACAGCAGACCCCTCTGAACTTAAAAACTACCGCCCCATATCCCTCCTCCCATTCCCGGCCAAAGTCATTGAGAAAGCTGTCAATAACCAACTTGCCGCCTTCCTCGAATCCAACAACTCCCTCGATCCCTCACAGTCCGGCTTTCAAGCCAAACACAGCACCAAAACCGTCCTCATCGCAGCAACAGATGACATCCGAACATTACTGGACAACGGAGAAACAGTGGCCCTCATTCTACTCAACCTCTCCGCCGCCTTCAACACTGTATGTCACAGCACCCTCATACAACGCCTCAGCAACATCGGCATAAAAGATAAAGCCTTGGACTGGATCATCTCGTTCCTAGCTGGGAGAACTCAGAGAGTCCGACTTCCCCCTTTCAAATCAGAGGCCACCGAAGTCATCTGCGGTGTACCACAAGGATCATCACTCAGTCCCACCCTCTTCAACGTTTACATGAGTCCACTCGCTTCCATCGCGCGTCAACACAACCTTAACATCATCTCCTACGCTGACGACACCCAGCTGATCCTTTCCCTCACCAAAGACCCCAACACCGCCAAAACCAATCTTCACGAAGGCATGAAAGAAGTAGCCGTATGGATGAAAAACAGTCGCTTAAAACTTAACTCAGACAAAACGGAAGTACTCATCCTAGGATCATCCCCCTCTGCCTGGGACGACTCATGGTGGCCTTCGGATCTGGGCTCAGCACCCATACCAACAGACCATGCATGTAACCTTGGCTTCATAGACTCCTCACTCTCAATGACCAAACAAGTCATCGCCGTCTCATCCTCCTGCTTCAACGTACTTCGTATGCTCAAAAAAATCTTCCATTGGATCCCCGCCGAGACAAGAAAGACTGTCACCCACGCACTGGTTACGAGTCGACTAGACTACGGAAACACCCTCTACGCCGGAATCACAGCCAAATTACAGAAAAAACTCCAACGCATCCAAAACGCATCAGCGAGACTCATTTTGGACATCCCCCGCCAAGATCACATTACCGGCCACCTGAAAGACCTCCACTGGCTTCCCGTCAACAAGAGAATAACATTCCGTCTCCTCACCCACGCACACAAGGCTCTCTACAAACTAGGGCCCGAATGCCTCAACAATCGACTATCCTTCTACACACCCACCTGCCAACTAAGATCCTCCAATCAAGGCCTCGCCGCAGTTCTGCGCATCCAAAAATCCACTATGGGAGGTAGATCCTTCTCCTACTTGGCAGCCAAGACCTGGAACTCACTCCCCACTCACCTCCGCCTTACACAGAACCACATCTCATTCAGAAAAGAACTTAAAACCTGGTTATTTGATAAATAATGAACCCCCTCCCCAAGCGCCTTGAGGCCCTCTGGGTGAGTAGTGCGCTATATAAATTCTTAACTCCCGTTTTCCACCACGGATTTCCTGAAAAGCAAATGCAATCAAAATTAGACTGTCCCAGCAGTGCTCCCAGACCCCAAAACCCACCCACAAACAATCGGAACCCCCCCAAACAGCACCTCAAAGGCAAGCAAGTCAGAAAAAACGCAAAAAAAATTTCGCCTCCGATTTGGCCCAAACCACTTTTATCCAGTATTAGAGCTTCCCAGCAATGGCCCCAGAGCCGTCAACCCAGGCGAAAACTAGAAGAAGACCCCCAAACAGCCAAAAAGCAAATGTACAAAAATGGGGACTTAGTCATTTTCATGGCAATTTCCAAATTCACTCTGCGCGCGCTCGGCAGCTAGGCCCTAACTCCCCTCTGCCACCATGGATTTGCTTCAAACCTCTTGCAATCAAAAGTATCAATAGCCAGCAGTGCTCCCAGGCCCCGAAACCCACCCACAAACACCAGGAAGCCCCCCAAACAGGCCCCCGAAAACGCTACATTGAGCAAAATGTCAGAAATAGCAAAAACGATTTCCTCATGGATTTTGTCCAAACCACTTCTATCCAGTATTAGACCTTCCCAGCAATGCCCCAAGACCGCCAACCCACCCGCAAAAAAGCACAACACCCCCAAACAGCCAAAAAGGAAAATCTCATACTTACAATATTTATCGGCCTTCGGTCCAAACGCGTTGTGCAGCTAGGTCATAACTCCCGTTTTCCACCACGGATTTCCTGAAAAGCAAATGCAATCAAAATTAGACTGCCCCAGCAGTGCTCCCAGACCCCAAAACCCACCCACAAACACCCGGAACCCCCCCAAAGAGCACCTCAAAGGCAAGCAAGTCAGCAAAAACGCAAAAGAAATTCGGATCGGATTTGGTCCAAACCATTTTTATCCGGTATTAGAGCTTCCTAGCAATGCCCCAAGACACGCCAACTCACCCGCAAAGAAGTAGAACACTCCCACAAGTGCAGAGTCTTTCTTCATTGGGCGTAATCCAGCCCTCTGCTTTGAGGGAAATAGGAGTATGGAGGAGGAGGATAGAGGAGCATGTTCTTGTGAACTTGTGAACCTGAGGAATGCAGACTGCGGCACCTTCAAATCAATAAGCAAACAAGTGAAGACAGTTCCGCTGATGTGCTTGTTTTTGTGATCAGGTGATTAAAGTTTTAATTATATTAACTGTGCAAAACAAAGAAAGACAGACACACAGGAATAAAAGTGAACAAGGACGAAAAAGAAAGTTATTGATTCATTGGCTCATTTTCAGGGCTCGGTGTCAGGGAATAAGAATACGAGTTTGTCCTCATACTCTGCGAATTCAGGCAGGAGTAGGTCAGTGACAGTGACGACTAACAGAGAAGAAATTCCCTCATCTAAGATGCTGTCCTCCTCGTCTTCATCCGGCGTGTGTTCTCGTACTTTGTAATCTGGTGGTATGAGGTGCTGATTCATCTTGGTCATTGTTAACCTCTCCACATTTTTGGGCGAGAGGAGGGTCCGTTTGGAAGTTACAATGCCACCAGCAGCACTGAAAACACATTCAGAAGACACGCTTGCGAGTGGGCAAGACAAGTAGTTTATAGCCAGGTTGGAGAGCTGTGCCCACAATTCTTTTTTCCCATGCCAATACGCCAATGGGTCAGCATTAACATAGACCTCTGTTGAGTCATTCAGATAGTCCTGCACCATCGACTCAAGGTTCTCCAAGGTTCCTCCACTTTGCTTACTTTTTGCTGGGACCTTTTGAGAACCAAACCCAAGCCAAGTTAGCCAATCCTCTTCTTCACCCAATGTTACTGTTGTGTCTGGTGCAGATGATCCGGTTGCCGGTGTCTTTAACGGCTGAGAGGTCACTTGTGCCACAGCCACAGGTGCAGAAGTGGATTCTTTTGACTGGGGATGGCCTGCTGATGCTGATGTACTGCCTTTTCCTTCAATTTGCTGCCGTTCTCTTTCAAACCTCATGGCTGACAAGGCTAGCCAACGTTTATACTTTGTAACATCTTCATCATCAAACGGAAAGAATGCTCGGCCTGCTAGTGCCTTTTTGTAGCAGAGATCCAGAATAGTAGCACAAATGTAATGCTGTTCTGAGTGGATCATTTTAAGACGTTCATCGCCAATTAGGCGCTCTAAAAATTTCTCCGTCAAAACAAAAGCGTCTTGCTTTTTTTAATCTTTTTGAAACATAGAAGACACTGCCTTCAATTGGTGCTCCAGCATGCGCAACAATGGGATAGCTTTTCCCAAATTACAGTCCTCATTGCTGACTGCACGCGTGAAGACCTCAAAAGGACGAAGCATGTCTGTCAGGCTTTTAACTAGGTTCCATTGCGCCGCATCTAGCCTCGGGTCCTTCTGAGCTGTACCCAGTGTTAAGAAATAGTGATCGAGTACCGTATATAGCTCATACAGATGCTAAAGCATGTAGAAGGTTGAGTTCCAACGTGTTGGCACCTCCTGGATGAGTGCTTTCACTGGCATTCGACGTTCATGTAGCAGGCTCCTCAGATGCTTACGGGCCTTAAAAGAATGGCTGAAATGGTTGCACATTCTTCGGCAGGTGGCCACTAACTCGCACTCTGGACTGTCTTCATCACTCAAGAATTTTTTAACAACCAGGTTTATACAGTGCGCCAAACACGGCACTCTGAAATAGTGACCCAGATCCATGGCCTTAACTACATTGGCGCCATTATCCGTGGAAACATAACCAATCTGGCATTTTTTTGGGGACAGCCAGTGAAAGACCTTTGTGATAAACTCATTCAAAATGTTTTCTGCTATATGACGTTTCTCCAAGCCAAACATGGCTAGTGTTGCATGTTTCCGAGCAGCTTTAAAAACTTGGTCCGGGTCAACACCTGCGTTTAGCTTTGCTTTAACACCTGAAAAAGAGACCCGGTGTGCAGTGATGCACATGTAATCAGCGCCTGCGCCACTGGTCCACATGTCTGTTGTCAGATTTATAGTGTGAACAGCACTCTTCTGCAAAGCTGCCCCAGCACATCTTCATGTAGTGCTGGAACCGCAACTCTGGCAAAATAGAACCGGCTAGGAACCTTCCATTTAGGGCAGAGCGCTGCCGCTAATTCTAGAAAACCAACCCCTTCTACAAAAGAAAAAGGGAGAAGGTCCAGAGCTAGCATTTTAGCCAGCTTAGTGTTATACAGACGCGTCAGGGGGTGGTTGCGATCATATGGCGCGTCTGAAAACAACATGGTTCTAATGTTGCCCGGACCATGCTTTTACGGGATGATGATGATGAAGACTTCTTCGACCCAGTTATGCTCGCTGATGAACTTTTTCACATTGGTGTCTCACTCTCTCCCACACTCTTAGTGTGGCTCACAGGGGGCGTGCTGCTGACAGGGGTACTGGGTGTAAGTGAAGTGTTTGACACTTCTTCCTCCTCGTCATCATCAGATGAAACATCAAAGTTTTCTTGACTTGCAATTCAGGCTTCCTTGATCTCCTTTAGGTGCGCAAACCATTGGACAGCGTGATGTCTCTTAAGATGACCTCTCTGGCCTCCGGTACCATAGTTGGTACCAAACTTACCACGACTAACTGCAACCTTACAAATGCTACAAATGGCAAAGTTTTTCTTTTTTGGGCAAACACTAAAGAAGTCCCAAACTGTGGACTTGAAATGTCTGTGGGGGCCAGAGGAGGCGGCGATACTTGTGGTGGTCATGCTGCTAATGCCAGATGAAGTGGAGGATGTGTATTGTCAAACTTTACTACGTTGTGCACTTTCACCACCACTAATTGAGGTCGAGGTGGATGGAGGTCCCTTATGGCGAGGAAGAAATATGGAAGCGGTAGGTGTTGGTGTACTAGTTAACTCCAATGATTGTGGTGTTTCCATTGCCTCCTCGTCGACAACATCATCACGCTCAGCAGCTTCTTGGGCTAGGGTCAAAATGTCTGTTTGCTGCATGCCCGCTGGGGCTGCAGTGACCTTTATGATGACTGGGTCGTCGTATTGAGAGTCTTTATCAGCAGGAGTATCCACCACTTCTTGTTGAGCCTCATCACACTCCATAACTATGAGACTTTCGACGACCTTCCTTTTACGCTTAACTACCTTTGTCAGATCATGGTGTGCCTCACTCTCAGACGGCAGTGATGGTTCCCAATTTAGATCCGTATCATCAGAAGGAGGTGGGCTTAAAGAAGCTGCAGACACCACCCTTGATCTTTTCCTTGCTAGGGATGAGGAAGACAATGAATGATCATCAGGAGGAGTGGCTTCCCCAAATGGTACCTCGGCTTGATTGTCGATTTCCTGATGTGCCCTTACTTCGGGAGGAACAACTATTGTGGGCACTTGTGACCCTCCATGCACCTCTGCTTGCGCATCTCCTTGCGCTGCCTCTCCTTCCACATGTACTTGGGCTTGTACTTGCACATGTGGTTGTTGTTGTTGCAGTGGTTGTTCAACACTCATCAGATGAGTTACAACAACCTGTGTTGATTGAGGGACATTGCTGCTACTTTCTTGCGATGAGCCAACATCAATGGTCGATGGTGATTGAACAACTAGACTAAGTGCCTCTGCAGCACTCAAGGGCTTGGACTTAAGTTGGCGTGGTGGTGGTGGCACTGAGCCCAATGGTGCGGGGGTGCTGCTCCCAGCTTGGTCCCCAGCAGATCCCGCTGCTGCTGCAGTAGTACTTTTTTTTTTACTCCCAAAAAATGTGGCGGGTGGCACACCAGTCTCCTTGGTAACTTGCTTCTTCTACTCCTTACTGGCAACTTTCTTGCTAGAGGAGCTACGGGGAACTTTTTTTTGGGCCATCTTCTTCAGAGGTCAGAACAGCATGCCGCAGTTGCACAAGTTGCAGAGTTGCACACACACACCATTACAGGACTTCTTCCTGGCACTGGTGGTTCTCTTGAGTCTTGTGCACCTAAAAGCAATGGAAGACAGAGGAACATCAGTTCAGTTATACACCCCAAAAACTCGAAAACCACATAAAAATTCAGCACAATCCCATGCCATCCAAGCCCTCCATGATGTTTAAATTCAAGAAACCCCACTGAAAGACTAGGCCCATGCACCACTCACTACCCCTGGGACTAATGTATGAAAGCTAGGCAAAATGGGTGCAGGCCTGAGAACACTGCCTGCATTCAAATTGGCCCCTTGCCTCCCCGCACATGCCCAGGGCCTGGCTGTACCAGCACTCAAAATGGCCCCCACCCACATGGCCTGTCCCCATGAACACCCAAAAATCGAAAAACACAGAAAAATCAGCACAATCCCATGCCATCCATGCCCTCCATGATGTTTAAATTCAAGACACCCCACAGAAAGACTAGGCCCATGCACCACTCTCTACCCCTGGTCAAAAGGCCACAACAACAGCCCAAAAAATCGAAAAACACTGAAAAATCAGCACAATCCCATGCCATCAATGCCCTCCATGATGTTTAAATTCAAGACACCCCACAGAAAGACTAGGCCCATGCACCACTCACTACCCCTGGTCAAAAGGCCCCAACAACAGCCCAAAAATCGAAAAACACAGATAAATCAGAACAATCCCATGCTATCCATGCCCTCCATGATGTTTAAATTAAAGACACCCCACAGAAAGACTAGGCTCTTGCACCACTCACTACCCTTGGGCCTAATGTATGAAATCTAGGCAAAATGGGTGCAGGCCTGAGAACACTGCCTGCATTCAAAATGGCCCCTTGCCTCCCAGCACATGGCCAGGGCCTGCCTGTACCAGCACTCAAAATGGCCCCCACCCACATGGCCAGTCCCCATGAACACCCCAGAAAATCGAAAAACACAGAAAAATCAGCACAATCCCATGCCATCCATGCCCTCCATGATGTTTAAATTCAAGACACCCCACAGAAAGACTAGGCCAATGCACCACTCACTACCCCTGGACCTAATGTATGAAAGCTAGGCAAAATGGGTGCAGGCCTGAGAACACTGCCTGCATTCAAAATGGCCCCTTGCCTCCCAGCACATGGCCAGGGCCTGCCTGTACCAGCACTCAAAATGGCCCCCACCCACATGGCCAGTCCCCATGAACACCCCAAAAAATCGAAAAACTCAGAAAAACCAGCACAATCCCATGCCATTCATCCCCTACATGATGTTTAAATTCAAGACACCCCACAGAAAGACTAGGCCCATGCACCACTCACTATCCCTGGTCAAAAGGCCCCAACAACAGCTAAAAAAATCGAAAAACACAGAAAAATCAGCACAATCCCATGCCATCCATGCCCTCCATGATGTTTAAATTCAAGACACCCCGCAGAAAGACTAGGCCCATGCACCACTCACTACCCCTGGACAAAAAGCCCCAACAACAGCCCAAAAAATCAAAAAACACTGAAAAATCAGCACAATCCCATGCCATCCATGCCCTCCATGATGTTTAAATTCAAGACACCCCACAGAAAGACTAGGCCCATGCACCACTCACTACCCCTGGTCAAAAGGCCCCAACAACAGCCCAAAAATCGAAAAGCACAGGAAAATCAGCACAATCCCATGCCATCCATGCCCTCCATGATGTTTAAATTCAAGACACCCTACAGAAAGACTAGGCCCATGCACCACTCACTACCCCTGGGCCTAATGTATGAAAGGTAGGCAAAATGGGTGCAGGCCTGAGAACACTGCCTGCATTCAAAATTTCCCCTTGCCTCCCAGCACATGCCCAGGGCCTGCCTGTACCAGCACTCAAAATGGCCCCCACCCACATGGCCGGTCCCCATGAACACCCCAAAAAATCGAAAAAATCAGAAAAATCAGCACAATCCCATGCCATCCATTCCCTACATGATGTTTAAATTCAAGACACCCCACAGAAAGACTAGGCCCATGCACCACTCACTACATCTGGTCAAAAGGCCCCAACAACAGCCCAAAAAATCGAAAAACACAGAAAAATCAGCACAATCCCATGCCATCCATGCCCTCCAAGATGTTTAAATTTAAGACACCCCACAGAAAGACTAGGCCCATGCACCACTCACTACCCCTGGACAAAAGGCCCCAACAACAGCCCAAAAAATCAAAAAACACAGAAAAATCAGCACAATCCCATGCCACCCATGCCCTCCATGATGTTTAAATTCAAGACACCCCACAGAAAGACTAGGTCCATGCACCACTCATTACCCCTGGGCCTAATGTATGAAAGCTAGGCAAAATGGGTGCAGGCCTGAGAACACTGCCTGCATTCAAAATGGCCAGTTGCCTCCCAGCACATAGCCCGGGCCTGCCTGTACCAGCACTCAAAATGGCCCCCACCCACATGGCCTGTCCCCATGAACACCCCAAAAATCGAAAAACACTGAAAAATCAGCACAATTCCACGCCATCCATGCCCTCCATGATGTTTAAATTCAAGACACCCTACAGAAAGACTAGGCTCATGCACCACTCACTACCCCTGGGCCTAATGTATGAAAGCTAGGCAAAATGGGTGCAGGCCTGAGAACACTGCCTGCATTCAAAATGGCCCCTTGCTTCCCAGCACATGCCCAGGGCCTGCCTGTACCAGCACTCAAAATGGCCCCCACCCACATGGCCTGTCCCCATAAACACCCCAAAAAATCGAAAAACTCAGAAAAATCAGCACAATCCCATGCCATCCATGCCCTACATGATGTTTAAATTCAAGACACCCCACAGAAAGACTAGGCCCATGCACCACTCACTACCCCTGGTCAAAAGGCCCCAACAACAGCCCAAAAATCGAAAAACACTGAAAAATCAGCACAATTCCATGCCATCCATGCCCTCCATGATGTTTCAATTCAAGACACCCTACAGAAAGACTAGGCCCATGCACCACTCACTACCCCTGGGCCTAATGTATGAAAGCTAGACAAAATGGGTGCAGGCCTGAGAACACTGCCTGCATTCAAAATGGCCCCTTGCCTCCCAGCACATGCCCAGGGCCTGCCTGTACCAGCACTCAAAATGGCCCCCACCCACATGGCCTGTCCCCATGATCACCCCAAAAAATCGAAAAACTCAGAAAAATCAGCACAATCCCATGCCATCCATGCCCTACATGATGTTTAAATTCAAGACACCCCACAGAAAGACTAGGCCCATGCACCACTCACTACCCCTGGTCAAAAGGCCCCAACAACAGCCCAGAAAATCGAAAAACTCAGAAAAATCAGCACAATCCCATGCCATCCATGCCCTACATGATGTTTACATTCAAGACACCCCACAGAAAGACTAGGCCCATGCACCACTCACTACCCCTGGTCAAAAGGCCCCAACAACAGCCCAAAAAAATCAAAAAACACAGAAAAATCAGCAAAATCCCATGCCACCCATGCCCTCCATGATGTTTAAATTCAAGACACCCCACAGAAAGACTAGGTCCATGCACCACTCACTACCCCTGGGCCTAATGTATGAAAGCTAGGCAAAATGGGTGCAGGCCTGAGAACACTACCTGCATTCAAAATGGCCCCTTGCCTCCCAGCACATAGCCAGGGCCTGCCTGTACCAGCACTCAAAATGGCCCCCACCCACATGGCCAGTCCCCATGAACACCCCAAAAAATCGAAAAACACAGAAAAATCAGCACAATCCCATGCCATCCATGCCCTCCATGATGTTTAAATTCAAGACACCCCACAGAAAGACTAGGACCATGCACCACTCACTACCCCTGGTCAAAAGGCCCCAACAACAGCCCAAAAATCGAAAAACACTGAAAAATCAGCACAATCCCATGCCATCCTTCCCTCCATGATGTTTAAATTCAAGACACCCCACAGAAAGACTAGGCCCATGCACCACTCACTACGCCTGGGCCTGATGTATGAAATCTAGGCAAAATGGGTGCAGGCCTGAGAACACTGCCTGCATTCAAAATGGCCCCTTGCCTCCCAGCACATGCCCAGGGCCTGCCTGTACCAGCACTCAAAATTGCCCCCACCCACATGGCCTGTCCCCATGAACACCCCAAAAAATAGAAAAACTCAGAAAAATCAGCACAATCCCATGCCATCCATGCCCTACATGATGTTTAAATTCAAGACACCCCACAGAAAGACTAGGCCCATGCACCACTCACTACCCCTGGTCAAAAGGCCCCAACAACAGCCCAAAAAATCGAAAAACTCAGAAAAATCAGCACAATCCCATGCCATCCATGCCCTACATGATGTTTACATTCAAGACACCCCACAGAAAGACTAGGCCCATGCACCACTCACTACCCCTGGTCAAAAGGCCCCAACAACAGCCCAAAAAAATCAAAAAACACAGAAAAATCAGCAAAATCCCATGCCACCCATGCCCTCCATGATGTTTAAATTCAAGACACCCCACAGAAAGACTAGGTCCATGCACCACTCACTACCCCTGGGCCTAATGTATGAAAGCTAGGCAAAATGGGTGCAGGCCTGAGAACACTACCTGCATTCAAAATGGCCCCTTGCCTCCCAGCACATAGCCAGGGCCTGCCTGTACCAGCACTCAAAATGGCCCCCACCCACATGGCCAGTCCCCATGAACACCCCAAAAAATCGAAAAACTCAGAAAAATCAGCACAATCCCATGCCATCCATGCCCTACATGATGTTTAAATTCAAGACACCCCACAGAAAGACTAGGCCCATGCACCACTCACTACCCCTGGTCAAAAGGCCCCAACAACAGCCCAAAAAATCGAAAAACTCAGAAAAATCAGCACAATCCCATGCCATCCATGCCCTACATGATGTTTACATTCAAGACACCCCACAGAAAGACTAGGCCCATGCACCACTCACTACCCCTGGTCAAAAGGCCCCAACAACAGCCCAAAAAAATCAAAAAACACAGAAAAATCAGCAAAATCCCATGCCACCCATGCCCTCCATGATGTTTAAATTCAAGACACCCCACAGAAAGACTAGGTCCATGCACCACTCACTACCCCTGGGCCTAATGTATGAAAGCTAGGCAAAATGGGTGCAGGCCTGAGAACACTACCTGCATTCAAAATGGCCCCTTGCCTCCCAGCACATAGCCAGGGCCTGCCTGTACCAGCACTCAAAATGGCCCCCACCCACATGGCCAGTCCCCATGAACACCCCAAAAAATCGAAAAACACAGAAAAATCAGCACAATCCCATGCCATCCATGCCCTCCATGATGTTTAAATTCAAGACACCCCACAGAAAGACTAGGACCATGCACCACTCACTACCCCTGGTCAAAAGGCCCCAACAACAGCCCAAAAATCGAAAAACACTGAAAAATCAGCACAATCCCATGCCATCCTTCCCTCCATGATGTTTAAATTCAAGACACCCCACAGAAAGACTAGGCCCATGCACCACTCACTACGCCTGGGCCTGATGTATGAAATCTAGGCAAAATGGGTGCAGGCCTGAGAACACTGCCTGCATTCAAAATGGCCCCTTGCCTCCCAGCACATGCCCAGGGCCTGCCTGTACCAGCACTCAAAATGGCCCCCACCCACATGGCCTGTCCCCATGAACACCCCAAAAAATAGAAAAACTCAGAAAAATCAGCACAATCCCATGCCATCCATGCCCTACATGATGTTTAAATTCAAGACACCCCACAGAAAAACTTGGCCCATGCACCACTCACTACCCCTGGTCAAAAGGCCCCAACAACAGCCCAAAAAATCAAAAAACACAGAAAAATCAGCACAATCCCATGGCACCCATGCCCTCCATGATGTTCAAATTCAAGACACCCCACAGAAAGACTAGGTCCATGCACCACTCACTACCCCTGGGCCTAATGTATGAAAGCTAGGCAAAATGGGTGCAGGCCTGAGAAAACTCCCTGCATTCAAAATGGCCCCTTGCCTCCCAGCACATAGCCAGGGCCTGCCTGTACCAGCACTCAAAATGGCCCCCATCCACATGGCCTGTCCCCATGAAAACCCCAAAAATCGAAAAACACTGAAAAATCAGCACAATTCCATGCCATCCATGCACTCCATGATGTTTAAATTCAAGACACCCTACAGAAAGACTAGGCTCATGCACCACTCACTACCCCTGGGCCTAATAACAACAACAACAACAAAGGAGCTTATAAAGCGCCTGGTGACGCCATCACGGCGTGCCCCCGCGCTGTGGAGAGAAGTCAAGACCAGAGTAGGGTGTTACAGGGAAAACAGGTGGGTTTTTAAGCTTTTCCTGAAGGTGGTCTCCGAGTCCGCTAGTCTGATCTCCATAGGGAGAGCGTTCCATTCCCTGGTGGCCATAACCCGGAAGGAACGGCCACCCATTCTGGCTTTCCTAATACGGGGTATTTTGAGCAAGCCAGTTCCCCCAGAGCGAAGAGTTCTATTGGGCTCATAGGGAATAGCTAGGTCATTCATGTAAGGAGGAGCTTTTTGGGAGATGATCCTATGGCACATTAAGAGTGCTTTAAAGAGAACTATTTTTTTTATAGGTAGCCAGTGGAGGGTGTCTAAAGCAGGTTTTGGATGGTGCTCTCTTGGGAAGTCTAAGGACTAGACGTGCTGCTGTGTTTTGGAGGACTTGAAGTCTCCTGATGTTATTTTGCGTTGTTCCAAGCAGAAGCACATTCCCATAATCTATTCTAGAGGTCACTAGAGCCTGAGTCATAGTGCGCCTGGCTTCAAGAGGAAGGAGATCAAGGGTGCGGTTCAGGGTCTTCATGACCCCATAGCATTTTCCGACCACCTTGTTCACGTGACAGTCATAGGAGAGTTTGGGGTCAACCCAAATCCCCAGATTCTTGGCCGCTTCACAGGGGGTGGGTAACGGCCCCAGACACGAAGGCCACCACTCCTTGGTCCAGCTCGTATCCCTGCCTCCCATAACCAGAACCTCTGTTTTCGAACCATTGAGCTTCAGGCAGTGTTGGGTCATCCAACCTGCCAGAGCCTGCATGCAAGATTTAAAGTTATTTGCAGAAGCAGAGGGGACTTGGGATAGGGAGATGAGAAGTTGGGTATCGTCGGCATATGAAACTAATTCAATGCCGAACGAATGAACCACTTCAGCCAAAGGGGCCATGTACAGGTTGAACAGGGTAGGGCTCAGGGCAGAGCCCTGAGGTACCCCCTGTTCCAAGGCAATGCTTTCAGAGAGAAAAGCGCCTCTCTGAACCTGGAAGCAGCGATTGGTGAGGAAGGCTTTCAGCCAGCCCAATGCTTCCTGGATGACCCCGGCTTTGTTCAGACACTGTAGCAAGATGGAGTGGGCCACAGTGTCGAACGCCGCACTAAGGTCCAGCATTATAAGTGCCATAGTCTGTCCTTCATCTACACCTGCCCGTAGGGTTTCGGTCGCTCTCAAAAGGGCGGTTTCGGTGGAGTAACCTGACCTGAACCCTGATTGGGAGTTGTGGAAGGCATTGTTAGACTCTAGATGGGCCATGAGTTGGCTGTTAGCTATTTTCTCAGCCACCTTCGCCAAATAAGGTAGCAGCGAGATGGGCCGAAGGTTTTCCAGAGTGTCCTGACTGATGTTAGGTTTTTTCTTTATAGGCAACACAATGGCTTTCTTCCATTCCATAGGGAGGGTAGCCGTGGAAAAGGAAAGTTAGAGGATGTGCCTGAAGTGTCGCTCAAGGACCTCCAGACTGGCTGCTAGTATCTTGGGGGGGGGCAGGGTCCCGGGGAGAACCAGATTTAATGTTTTTACAGATACTAGTTAAAGTAGTAATGTGAGGAACAGAGAAGCTAGTCAGGCATTTTTTAACATGGATGAGCTCCAGATTTTCAGTGAAGTCAGAGCCTGGTGGCAAGTCGGTGGAGAAATTAGAGTATATAGTAGTAATTTTGTTGGCAAAGTATTTGGCAATATCATTACATTTCGCAACCGAGTCATTATGGGCATTGCTCTCGTTGGTGACTACCGAGATTTCTTTAAAAATTTTAAAAAGCTCCTTAGAGGAGTTTTCTGCTTCACCAATACGGGTCTTATAATGTAGTGCTTTAGCAGAGCGGATCAGTTTGTAATATCTCGCTTGCTCTTTCTTATAATGGTCTTTTGCTGTGGGGCAGAAGTTGACACGCCATTCGTGTTCCAGTCTTTTACAAGCGGTTTTAGCATCTTGAAGTTCAGATGTAAACCATGGGGATGGTTTTCTCAGTTTCTTATTGGCCACTGATCTACGGATGGGAGCGGTCTCATCAAGGGCAGTTAGGATAACATTTTTTAGGCAAGTATAGGCGGTCTCACAGTCGGAGCCTTTAGGGGGTCCAGCCGTTTCAAGCTTGTCGGTAAACGTGTCTAGGTTAAAATTTTTCCACTTGCGACATTGATAGGTCTGCAAGTTTTCGTTCTTGACTTCAGTCTCAGTCGCTAGTATATGTAGGGGAATTACATAATGGTCAGACCAGGGAACGGGAATTGGAGGAAGCACTTTTACTCCATTCCAGTTGCCAAATACGGGGTCGAGCAGGTGACCTTGTCTATGCGTAGGGCTCTGATGTTTAAGATCTAGCTGCAGAGAGAGTAGTTCTGCTTTTATGCAGGCGGCGTCTTTGTCCCCGACGTCGTCAAAGTGTATGTTCATGTCGCCCAGTACCAGAAGTCTAGATTTCCTTAGAGCGAGATGAGCTGTGGCCTCTATAAGGCTGGTGGTAAAGTCAAACAGTCTGCCCGGGGGTCTATATAAGAGAATGCCAGATAGGGAGTATTTAGGACCCACTGTGATAGTGAAAGATCCAGCTTCGCAATGATCAATATTCAAAAGAGATAGAGAGCATTCCAGAGGGGCTCTGACGGCAATGGCTATTCCACCACCCCTACCATCCTGCCTATCAAGCCTGGCGAGGGAGTAGCCTGGAGGCATCGCCTCGATGATGTCAGGATCAGAATGTTCACCAAGCCAGGTTTCGGTCAGTAATAAGATCTCAAGAGCTTCATCCTCAAGGAGGTGATATATTTGGGTACTATGTTTGCTGAGAGATCGACAGTTAAGTAGTGCAGCTTTTAGTACGCTTTTGTGGGGGTTATCGGAAGAGCTGGTGCTAGGAGTGAAATGGCACACAGAACAGTAGTGTAAAGATAGCGCCTTCATAGAGTGTAAGCAGGATGACGTACGGTCAGGACGTAGATTAAGCAGAGTTTGTTTATCATACCGTAATCGAGGGGGCTGTGGTTGACCAGGGTTTGTGGCCCCGCGCCCCGTCCGGCCGCGGACGGGCGCAGACGGGCTTGACTTTGGCTCGACTTCGGCGCGCTTCCGGCGCGCCCGCTGCACGCGTCCGCTGCGCGGTCGCTGGCCAATACACATTTATAGGCTGTAGGGGCAACTAGAGCGCTGACCATCCGCCCGAGCCCGGAAGTGCTAGGCTCCTCCTCACCCTCCGCAAACAAACGCCCAGAAATGGACGCGGCGGACCGGGGCGGGAGTCGGCAGAGAAGTAAGTGAGAATAGGTTTACAGTCCACACAAATACAATTTAAAATGAGGCTTAGTTCGCTAACATTAATGTAGCTTGTATGAAAGCTAGGCAAAATGGGTGCAGGCCTGAGAACACTGCCTGCATTCAAAATGGCCCCTTGCCTCCCAGCACATGCCCAGGGCCTGCATGTACCAGCACTCAAAATGGCCCCCACCCACTTGGCCTGTCCCCATGAACACCCCCAAAAAATCAAAAAACACAGAAAAATCAGCACAATCCCATGCCATCTATGCCCTACATGATGTTTAAATTCAAGACACCCCACAGAAAGACTAGGCCCATGCACCACTCACTACCCCTGGTCAAAAGGCCCCAACAACAGCCCAAAAATCGAAAAACACTGTAAAATCAGCACAATCCCATGCCATCCATGCCCTCCATGATGTTTAAATTCAAGACACCCCACAGAAAGACTAGGCCCATGCACCACTCACTGCCCTTGGTCAAAAGGCCCCAACAACAGCCCAAAAATCGAAAAACACTTAAAAATCAGCACAATCCCATGCCATCTATGCCCTCCATGATGTTTAAATTCAAGACACCCCACAGAAAGACTAGGTCCATGGACCACTCACTACCCCTGGGCCTAATGTATGAAAGCTAGGCAAAATGGGTGCAGGCCTGAGAACACTGCCTGCATTCAAAATGGCCCCTTGCCTCCCAGCACATGCCCAGGGCCTGCCTGTACCAGCACTCAAAATGGCCCCCACCCACATGGCCTGTCCCCATGAACACCCCAAAAAATCGAAAAACTCAGAAAAAACAGCACAATCCCATGCCATTCATGCCCTACATGATGTTTAAATTCAAGACACCCCACAGAAAGACTAGGCCCATGCACCACTCACTACCCCTGGTCAAAAGGCCCCAACAACAGCCCAGAAATCGAAAAACACTGAAAAATCAGCACAATCCCATGCCATCCATGCCCTCCATGATTTTTACATTCAAGACACCCCACAGAAAGATTAGGCCCATGCACCACTCACTACCCCTGGTCAAAAGGCCCCAACAACAGCCCAAAAATCGAAAATTCCAAAATTGTAGTTGCAGCAACTGTAATGCCCCAAACAAACTTACTTGTGAAATTTCTAATCCAAAAGTGATCCAAAGAAAGTCAAAATGGCCTCAAATCCAAGTATCCAGCAGTATCCACAAAAAGTAATCCTTCCAGGCCAAGATCTGAAAGAAAGTGGCCAGCACATGAAGAAAGCACTGGGAGGAGCCTGCTTGACAGGAACAGGAAGTTGGAGACTGTGGGGCACTTTCTTCCTCCCACCCCCCCCCCCCCCAAAAATGGACTCCTTTCAAAAACAAGTGCAGGCAAATGTCAACCTGAGGAGTTATTCTGATAAAAATCATAATTTTCAGAAGGTTTATGCTGCTTGCTGGTGGATTTCTTGTGCAGAATTGCAAATTCTGCATTTCGCGAGTGCGAGATTGTTGCTGCCCGCCGCAATTGCGAACTCTCGCGATGCGTGCTGTGCAAGGTGGCAAGCCGCGATTACGTAATCGCGGTCACCAAACTCCTGCGGAATCCTGCAGCAAGATCCAAAATGGCGCAGCACTCGCAAAATATCGAGAAAAACAACTCAGCAAACGCTGAATGACGGTAAGTGAACGCCGCACGCCGCAATATTGTATCACCAAGAAAAAAAATCTGCTGCGTGCGAATTTGCGGATTTTCGGTAAATTCGCGAGAGTTCGCGGATTGCGAATTTACCGAAAATCCGCAAAATCCGCGAGCGGAACGGATTTTCCGCCCATGGTTAAGCAAGAGGCGCTGGTGTGTTGATATGGCAGAAGGTGCATTTTCAGTTTTGGCAGGCAAAGGGTGCAAGGGTATTCTTTGACTAGATGGCAGGCGGAGTGGCGTACAGGGTTGTGTGCCAGGAAGAGGCTGGTGTCATAGCAGTGTAGTGTCTGAGAGGCCGGGTCCCTTGCACTGGGTGTGGTCCTTGCATGGACAGCGCAGACTGGCTTGCCTTTGACACACTTTTGGCACACAATAGGAACACCCGCTGTGCATGGCGGCCATCATTAAGTAGTACTGCAGGGGGGCAGGACAGCTCAGAGCCTGGAAATGTGGGAAAGGACACCACTGGATGGGCGGGGCTGTGGGGGATCACAGAGTCAACAAGGGAGAGAACAGGGAAAAAGGAACCGTACATAAGCACAGGAAAGACAAAGCCAAACAAAGCAAAGAAATACAATACAGAGCCAAAGGTAGAAAGCAACGGAGAAGTGCAGAAAAAGGGACAGGAGGGCAATCAAGCAGGACAGCAGTGATGCTCTACCACTGGACTACCTACAATGAGGCACAGGCAGGAGCCTGCGGGGGAGGAGGACCTTGAACACCTGTCAGAGGAACCAGCAGCAGCAGATGGGGACAGCAGCAGCAGCTACCAGACGGCACTGCACGATGAGCAAGTCCACTAAGGGATAGTCCCCCATACACCCAAGAGCTCACTACCAGGAAAGGCAGCACCACCAGCTTGCCACTTCTGATCTAACAGTGGTGACCAGATAAAAGGTTCCCCAGTTCCCTTGCGAGTAATGGCGAATCAAACTGCACACCCAAGAGCCTGGGCCTGAACTGGCCCCTGTGCCCCGGGCAACCGCTGCCACCAATTGCCAATCTCAGTGACTTGAGCCAGTTAGTGGAGTCCCCCACCAGTCTTATGTGGTGTCCTCAGCACTGTGCATCCTCCGCAGCACAGGGATTATTCAGGGCACAGTGTGTGCCACCCACTGGTGCTAGGCCTGGGCCCCACACGAGCCCCAGGCCTTCTCCGCTCCCCATCCCACCATCTCCTCACCTGGACATCAACATTGATGCTCAATCTGCCGTGCTCTATCCAAATCTGTGACTGAGCCTGCAGGAGTCTCAGCCAGGCGGGATTTCGAAGGCCTGGGTACAGCAGTCGCTGCCAAGTCCACTGGGGAACCTCCCAATGCAGGTGATGCAACATAGCCCCCCATAGGCGTGAGGTAGCAGTGCTTCCACCACACAAGTTTGGGGCAGCTCATGGGCCTCGCCTTTCACAGCATCCGGGCAGCACCACATCTTCCGGCCTGTGGTGCAGAGAGGCGTGGCCCACCATTGGCAATCTCCTCCATGCACTCCGGTGTAGTGGTGACGCCTGTTCTGCGATGCAGACCTCCCTACATTGGTGCGCAGGGGTGCCTCTACAGATCACAACTGCAAGGGGCACTAGGTGGTCTTCTCACCAAGTCAGCAACGTGTCCCCATATGACCTTCAGGACTTTACCACTTGGTAAGGGCATTCCCTGATGCCTCAATGTCTACCACCAATGCCCAAATATTTGGTCCTTAAGTTGGCCGCCTCCACCATCAGGCCGCAGCAACTCCACAGCACCGCCGCCTTCCACTCCTCTCTCAGACGCAGGCCTAGCGAGGTCTCCAGGCCCCAGGGACTGTCCACACTTCCAGCCTTCAGCTGCAATAGGGTCACAAGGAAAGCGCAATGAAAAGTGATGCATCACTGGTTTTCCCCAGGGATGCGACTCTTACCATATATGGAGCCCTGAATCTGCATTTCCTCTTCCTCTCGAACTTTGGCTGGGCATCCTGGCTGTTGGGGGACTAGGGGGAGATTGTTTACATGTACTGAACTTGCCCTTGCACTGGCTGCTCTATTCTTATTTTGATCTTTGGTGGTGGACTTTTAGGCTATTTTTGCAAAAGTGATGTGGGGCTGACGTATGTGACGTTTTTTGCCTCTAATTGACCTTTTGTCACTTTTCTCTTGCAATCGCAAATTTTTTATTGCCTTGACGCTAGTGTTAGTGGCAGTTTTCGCCGCCGCGAGCAGGTCTGATCTCCATGTAACGACGTATTGTAAATATGTCGCTACCATGGCGATAGTTTTCAGCGATTCGCTGCAGTAAGAAAATGGAAGCTAACTAATTCTAGTTAGCTGCAATTTTTGTAAATGTACCCCCAATTTGCCTATTTTTGATGTAAACTTGGTGTATTTCAGGTAACAGTACTGAAAGCAATCATGCTACAGATTTGCTGTTAAAAATATGTATGCTTTTCAAAAAAGATATCCTGTTGTCTCTGCAGATGACTTTCCAATATGCATATTTCATGCACTTGAAAGATTTACATTTTTTGCATCTTACGTTTTCAATTTGATATAAGTAGTGAACGTTCAGTTTCCGTAAATGGTTCGAACTTTATATATACATAGTTCCAATTTGATATAATTAGTGATCGTACAGTTTCCGCAAATGGTTCAAAGTTTATATATACATATTTTTAAAAAGGTATATAGTGGTACTTGCAAGAAAAGAGAGAGAAACAGAGCGATGATATTTTAATAATTGCGAGTTTACATTCTGGAGTTTGCAAAATTTCCTTTTTATTTGCATATTCTTCTGGCATCCTAAAAGATGCTCAATTTATATTCTAGGGGGAATTTTGTATCGTTTCTTTATTTCTCTGAAATGTATGTCTATAGCAATTGCGACTTCCCCGTTAAAATATGTTGCTCATTATCTTTCCAAACAAATCTGTATCTGAAGTCAGGGGCTTAATTTTTTTCACTTTTGTATGGAGGCAATCCTGTCATACACTGCGCATCAGATATTACTTCACACTTATGAACAGCACTCCCAAGTTTGCAAATTTGTAAAATGGAAATGAACATTGGGCAATCCTGCAAGCGCACTTTACCAGACAGTACCATGAAGGGGATTTGCTAGGTTTATGGTATTGTAGGCGGCAGGAACCTGGCCGAGGGGTATCCTTAGTTGGGAAGTTATACAAAAACTATTTTTAGTGTGTATGTTTGGGTTTGGCAACTTCTGTTGGGGCACGGGGCAGTGCTTTGGGTGAAGTGACAGTGGTGTTGTGTCGTGGGCCCTAGGCCCACATGCTAGTAAATGATTGCAACACGGATACTGGATCTATAGTGGGTTAGTGAGCCTAGAGCACGTGCGCTCGGCACCTTTTATTAACTGTGTCACGTGCTCTCGTGACATCAGTGGTGGGTGGGTGTTAAGTGTAGGCATACATTGTTAACCCTTCACTGTGTCAGCTAGGACACAACATTCCTCCCAAAATGTAATAAAAATTAGGGAAAGACAAAAGTCCGAGCCTGTAGGAGGAAAAATACAAATATACAATAAATACAGATTTACAATCAGTCTCTTCAGCTGCTTGCTTGATGACGACGGTGAAAATTGCTGCTGAAACTTTAGTTCGTCTTGGCTTGACGTCTTGGTTCTTGGTGGGCGTGCGCTTGTGAACTTGCGCCGTGGAAGTGTGTTGGTCAGTCCACTGAGATGTTGTATTTGAGGATGGCGTCAACAGGATTACCAGATGTTAGACCAGGATGATGTTGTCTTCCGCTGGTCCGTCGGTTTCTTCACTGTCAGCAGCTTGGCTTCACATTACAAAAGATGGAGTGTCTGAAGGACATTCTTCTCACTAGGACGCCCCTCTCTCGGGTGTTCTCCTGCCACGAGATGTACCGGAGGCCCTTTACATCAGGTTTCCACTGGGCCGGGTATTATTCCATAGCGTTGCTCCAACTCCACAGTCTGCGTGTGAATGGAGGAGACGATGAGGGTACTACCTCACAAAGTCCGTAGCTCCACTTGAAGGGTAGTTGATGACTCCTGCCTTTGTGCACAAGTTTCTCTTCTTCCCGGGACGTGCAGGTGAGACGCGATGGATCCATCTCTCGTTTCGGGACCCTCTGCCACCGGTGTCCCTGAGGCCTTTGCCCCTTGGATCTCCACGGGCTGGTGTGGAATGGTCAGTTCTCCTTGTTCAGGCCATCTGAGCTCCCTCCGCTTCCAGACTTCCGCTCAATCCCAAAGATGGGTGTTGCCAATGGTCCGGCCTGTGCTCTCCTACCGTTCACGGGTTGTCGGGGTCTTGTGAATAGGTACCTGTTCTGTTATTGGTGCATCAGTGTTCTCCTGGACGTGTGGTTCACTGTACATGGTGTTGTGGTGTGTGTCACCTCTTCTTCTTCTTGTAGGTGTGTGGACTTGTTACACCTCTCTTCACTTTTTCCAGATGTTCCTGATGGCGTCTTGCCATATGACTTCTTACTTCAGTTCTTTTCTTCATCTTCATGGCATCGTGCTACTCTTCTCCCTTTCCTTTTCGCGACACGGTGCGGTCACCTTTCTTACTTTGTCTTGCTGACCAGGCTTCTTCAAGCAACGTGCACTCCGCCTGTTTCCATCTGGTCTTGTCCTGTCATTAGGACGCTGTCTTCTTTCCTTTCTTCGGTGACTGGACCGGTCATTACGATCTTCTCTCTTGCCTCCTATTACTTCTTTTCTTGCAAGTGTTGCGTCCGTCTCTCCGGGTCTTCTTTCGGACATTCTCCTGATCTCTCAGTTCACGGACGTCTTACGGCAGGACATCTTCATCCTGACTTCTTGGCAGAATACCTTTGCTGCGCCTTTATGGCGGGTCAGTATTCCGGCGACCTGTTGGTAGGTCGGTTATCTTCTTTTCCTTTTCGGGCGACCATCGGACTGGTCGGCTTTTGTTTGGGCGTCCCTCTGGCTTGTCGGATCATCCTTTTTCTTGGGCGATCTTCTTTGCTACCAGATTGAGTGGACAGCTTCCTCTTCGTGAGTTTTCTCGCTATCCGCGATCGTTGGGATCGCTATTTGTTCTGCTGCAGTACTTTTACGTTGGCGCAGTTTCGCCTGCTCTCTTCGTGTGCTCTGCTGTTTCCGGGGGGTTAACTTCACCGCTCCATGGACCTTCTCCGGTGGGTGCACTTCTGGTGCGCGCTTCCGGTGAGGCTCTTTAGCTTCTTGGGGCGTTGACCGTGCTTGGTTGCTTCGCCCCCTTTTGGCTGCAGGGTAACTTTGCGTCACTCTTCCATTGCACGTCAGTGTGCATTGCGGTTACAAGTTCTTGCTTCACTTTGTACCGGCCGCGGTACATCTTCAGTGTAGCTTTGTTCCTTGCACTTTTAGTTTCTTTGGCGTTGTCGCTCTTCCACTTGCGTGTCGCACTTTTCTTCTTCACAGTTGGGTACTTGCCTTGCACGTCTTCTGGTGCTTTGGGTGTGGCTTCCTCTCTGTTAGGCGCTATCCTGTACTGTCCGCGTCCGGGGTACACTTGCGCTCTTCCATCGGTTGCCTTTGAATCTTGCTGCATGCGGTAGACGTCTTGACTCTTCCGCTCCGTCCAGCGTGAGGTTGTCTTTTGCGATTGCGGTGAGCACCTGTGGCTCCCAGGCGTCACCTCAACAGTGATGATGGGTCTCCGTCCGCATCGCTGCAGGCTTGTTCTCTCTTGTAGGCTTTCCCTTTGTGCTGTCTTGTGCTTGTTTGCTTCTTTGTGCTTCTTTTGATGCAGTACCACCCAGTGACCATTAGATGGCAGTGTAGGCTGTTGGTCTTCTTTCAGTAGAAGGCTCCTCTTCTTGGTGACTTTCTTTCTTGTTTCAGCTTGTAGGACCACCTGTCTATGAAGTGTGCAGGAGAGGGGGCTGGAGTTACTGCAGACCACAGGTAATCCCCATTTCTCCCTTTCATTTATTTTGCTCTAGTTGGGGGCTGTATGCAGCTTGCAGTGCTGCTTTTGCAGTCATCTTCTAGTGTTGGCGGTGCTATCCGCTTGTAGGCTTTTCTCTCCTTTGATCCAGGAGGTGGGGCACATTGTTTGTTTAAGCAGCGGGGCCACCACGTTTCTTTTCTTCTTCGCCCTTCCCTTCGCCACTGCAGCTCCACTTGCCTCACGCTGCGCGGCGGGGGAGGGTGTTGGCGCTACTTTCCGGGCTACACTTCGTCTCCGGCCACACATGGAGCAATCGCCTACTTCACCCTCGGCTGTTAGGCACTTTAGGCAGTCACCGCTGGACCCTGCTCTCTCATGCCGCGGTGAGGGTCTCTTCTCTACTTCTTGGGCTGCGCCTTGGGGATCTTGTTATCGCGGCTCTTCATTACACCGGCGGCGGGGTCAGGGACACTGCAGGCCACGGGTAGGCTCCGCTGGCTTAGCTCCGCCGCATTCCTCCCTCTGGCTCCATTGCGCTCGGCAGGGCGCCATCAGGTCGTAGATGCTGGCTTGCCACCATGCCCGGCGGAGCGTCGCTGTGATCGCGGGTGGGCTCCGCTTGCTGCTTTCACTTTCCCCGCCCGCAGCAGCTCCTCGCTGCACACGCTGCGCTGGGCGGGGGACAGGGGACACTTCAGGCAGGCCACGGGTGCGCTCCGCTGGTGCTGCTTTAATTAAAGTTTATTGAGGGCACACTCACCCGGCAAGGCGCGCTGGTGATGAGGGTGGGCTCCGCTGTGGTAGCACCCCGCCCAGCAGCTCTCCACACGCTGCGGGTGTTTTCTTTCACCCGCCGCCGCACTTCTCACACGCTGCGCGGCGGGGCCGCTGCAGGCAGGCCGCGGGTGGGCTCCGCTGGCTCTGCTTTGTTTATAGTTTATTGTGGGCCGTTTTGCGCTCTGGCCATGCGGGTGAGCTCCGCTTTGCACAATCGATGAGGGGGGGTCGCTTCTGGCATGCGCGACCCCTCCGGGCCATTCACAGCTTCTCGGCTCACCTCCGGCCTACGGGTCTTGCAGTCGGCTCCGGCCGCGGCGGGTGGGCTCCGTCCGGTATCTTCTCACTGGGCAGTCGCGGCCGATGCGGGTGGGCACCGCACGGTCCGCTTGGTGCAGGAACCTCCTTCCGCACAGGGAGGCCAGAGAGGTGCGGGGTCAGCTCCCGATCACCTCCTCCTCAACGGCTAGTCCCGGGGCAAGGCATTCACCCCTCGGGCCTCTCGCGGCCAGCGCCACCTCGTCAGGGGGTGCGCTTCACATTCTCCTCCCCCCTTTCAGCAGTGGCTGCGTTGCGTGGATTTAGAACCACTCCTCGTCGCCAAATGTTGTGTCGTGGGCCCTAGGCCCACATGCTAGTAAATGATTGCGACACGGACACTGGATCTATAGTGGGTTAGTGAGCCTAGAGCACATGCGCTCCGCTTCTTTTATTAACTGTGTCAGGTGATCTCGTGACATCAGTGGTGGGTGGGTGTTAAGTGTAGGCATACATTGTTAACCCTTCACTGTGTCAGCTAGGACACAACAAGTGGGTTAACATGTTCTTTTAATGCAGCCTTTGGGCAGTGGGTCACACAAATATGCCCCCTTAAATCTTGTTTAAGTCAATTACCTGCAGATTTTTCGAGAGTCCCAGGAGCTCCCGTCATGCTCTGCAACTGAAGGTGAGCCTGGCTGGGTGGCTGACGGCATTCGTTCACAATGGCAGACGCACTGGTGTGGGAAGAGGGGCTCCAGATTTCTACCTCGGAGGCGCTGGATGCAGCGCAGTTTCAGGAGGTGGCTGATTTGGCCATGACGGGAGCTGGTCAGCTGGAGGTGGAGGCGACTCTCCATAGGGACAACTGAAGCCATTGACTGTGGGTCCCTGTTTGGCTTCTTTTGCTTAACCACATCACTTGGAACATCAGGTAACACAAACATTCACTCCCAGCGAAAAGATCTGGGTTAAATCCATCGTTCTTTTGCCCACCACGCCACCCCAGTTTGGACCCGGCCATATGCAAATTAGTCTTGACCCTCTGCCCTATGGGAACAGTCCAGACCGAACTGCCAGGCCAGGTCCTCCCTGGGCCATAAACAAGCATCCTCGGACCGGTTTCAGAGTATGTCACTGTTCTTCAGCCAGGCTAGCTTGAATCCAGTGGTGCAGTGAGCAAGGGACCCATGTCTGGGCATACCCATCCCATTTAGGGTGAAAAGTGTTACATCAAACAAATGATAGACGAAATGCTGACAATGCAAACATTCTCCCCCAGTCAAAAGATCTGGGTTAAATCCATTGTTCTTTTGCCCACTATGCCACCCCAGTTTGGACCCGCCCACATGCAAATCAGTCTTGACCCTGTGCCCCATGGGAACAGTCCAGACCGAACTGCCAGGCCAGGTCCTCCCTGGACCGGAAACAAGCATCCTGGGACCGGGTTCAGGGTATGTCACCCTTCTTCAGCCAGGCTAGTTTGAATCCAGTGGCACAGTAAACAAGGGACGCACGTCTGGGCATACCTATCCCACTTAGGCAGGAAAGTGTTACAGCAAACAAATGACGGACAGAAGGCTGACAATGCAAACATTCACCCCAGTTAAAAGATATCGGTTAAATCCATTGTTCTTTTACCTACTGCGCCACCCCAGTTTGGACCCGACCAAAAGCAAATCAGTCTTGACCGTGTGCCCCCAAGAGAACAGTCTAAACCCAACGGCAAGGACAGGTCTATCCTAGACCGGAAACAAGCCTCCTGGGGCCGGTTTCAGGGTATGTCACCCTTCTTCCGCCAGGCTAGCTTGAATCCCGTGGCACAGTGAACAAGCGACCCTCGTCTGGGCATTCCCATCCCACTTAGTGCGAAAAGTGTTACAGCACACAAATGATGGACAGAATGCTGACAATGCAAACATTCTCCCCCAGTCAAAAGATCTGGGTTCAATCCATATTTCTTTTGCCCACTATGCCACCCCAGTTTGGACCCAACCATATGCAAATCAGTCTTGACATTGTGCCCCATAGGACCAGTCCAAACCGAACTGCCAGGCGAGGTCTTCCCTGGACCAGAAACAAGCACCCTGGGAATGGTTTCAGGGTATGTCACCCTTCTTCATCCATGCTAGCTTGAACCCAGTGGCACAGTGAGGAAGAGAACCACGTCTGGGCATACCCATCCCACTTAGGACAAAAAGTGTTACAGCAAACAAATGATGGAAGGAATGTTGACAATGCAAACATTCTCTCGCAGTCAAAAGATCTAGGTTAAATCCATCGTTCTTTTGCCCACTACGCCACTCCAGTTTGGGAGAATATTTGCATTTCATGCAATATCTATTTCCCAAAAATGTCCGCTAAGTTGTTAAGTTGTTAAAGGTAGTATCATGCAATGTAAATGGTTTTAATAACAAAGAGAAGAGATGATCCATGATGCTCGCTTGGTTTAAATCACTACAAGCTAATATAATTTTTCTCCAAGAGACACACTATAAGTAAGGTTCCCCTATGGAAAAAGCTCTTGGCTATATACAACACAAATTCTATGCTTCTTTAATTGCAGCCATTAGGGGGGTTGCTACATTAGTAGCTAAAAAACTCCAATGTGAAACCTCGATGGTGCAAGATATCATAGTGCCAGGTGGCTTTGGGTGCAGTTGAACATCTCGGACCAGCTCTTTAACTTTATGAACTATTACGGTCCTATTGAAGATTCTCCTGTGACACTACAATCTCTGTACGATTTTTAACCATTTAGTCTGGGCATTTCAATTTAGATGTTGATTTTAATTTATTGATCAAGCCAACTATAGTTTGTTCCTGGGCTTATAAAACACAGACAAATCCAAGTCGAGAAGGCTATAACAAGACCTAATGCGCGACTTTGCATTAGCTGACTGCTGGAGAGATGAATTTCCATCAAAGAGACAATATACATGCCATTCAGGAAGATTCCACGCCTCCTCTCTGATAGATTTTTTCCTGATTTCACATACTATCCTAAAAACCGAGTCAGCGATACATGAAAATCCATCTCAGACCATGCAATAATTTCAGTAAAGTTCAAAATCAAAATTCAAACAAAGATCGTGCCTAGATGACAAGTCCCTCCTTATTAATGAACAGTGGGTCTTGTTTATGTGCCTTGCATTAGAGGATTTCCTAAAATTGATTATTAATACAGAATGGGGGTTGGGAGCACACAGCCTCACAGTCCCAGCACAGTTTGTCCCTTTGCACCCTGGTAAATGCAGTACACAGCTCAAACTTACTTCAAAATTAGCTGTAATTTTTCACAAAAGTTGGTGCAGACATTGCTGTATATCTCTAGTCATGTGTTTCTAGGTGGAGCCCATCTTCAGTAGAGAGCAGCAGCATTAGAGAGCAATGAAAAATCATCTGGGGTTGCTGGAAATGTTGCCAAGTTTCTCTCAGGTCACAGTACCACTCACAGGCACACAGGTGCATCTCAAAAGCTCGTCAGCTTGCTGGCTCAAGGGAGCCTTTTGAACAGAATGGGGGTTGGGAGCACACTGCCTCACAGTCCCAGCACAGTTCACTCCTTTTTTCCAAAAATTTGGGAAGAATATGGAATCCCATGGCTCCACCCTCAGATGAAACTAGAAGAATATATTCCTCTGGGGCTCCAATGGTCTCCTCCAAACTGCAACCAGTGGGCCAAGCTGGGGTTTCATGTAATACAAGACTTCTATCAAAACAAGATGTTTTTATCCTGGCAGGACATTTTAAATTATAAGAGTAATATAAACAGCCTCCTGATGTTCAGCTATGCACGGATTAAGCTGATTTCCTTGGGTTTAATCAGCACAGAAGACAGTGATGACACACTCCTTGGGAAGGCACATTTTGTATCACGGATTAAAGGGATAATCAATTGGTATCGATTATTTAATCTGTAGAGAATAAACAGGTGGTTCTAGATCATCTAGAGAGGATGGGCTCTGCTACGGGTTGTAGCTTTAATCTGCAGCAATGGCAGAATTACAACAAAATGAGCTGCAAGTTAGTAAGGCCTGCTAATCTAGGAAGGATGGTATGGTTCAGCAAATGGATGGTCTACTGTGATAGACTCCACAAAATGCTTCCCACTGTCGATCCTAAATACTTTAGATGTGGACATGCAACAGGGATTGGCTCCATGTTGGGTTCCCATGTAGCCACTTAATGGACTTCTGGCAAGATATCTTTTCAGAAATTAGTGAAAAATTGGCAATCAACATCCCTCCTGGTCTTCTAGCCGCTCTCTTTGACAGAGCAGAAGTAGGTGAAGAAGGTCAAAGGCAATTAATTTTCATTGCAACATTGGTAGCAAGATCACTTATCCTAGCAAATTGGAAATCCAAAGTTATCCCGACAATTTCCCAATGGTTTACTAAAATGCAAAGAGTTCGCAAACGGGAAACCATCTATGCAAAAAAGGTATGCTCCTTTTGCAAACTTAAAGGAATATGGTGGACTGGAAATGAACTATTTAAGCAATTGGCATTTTATAATGTTATTTTGTACAAACTACCATGAATTGTGCACACACAGTTATTTTCTAATAATCTACTTTTATCATGAACTTGGCACTTTATTTGTCTTATAATTTCGGAACTTTTTATACTCATTAGGGTCCCAAGCATTTTATTAATCGGAATCAAATATTTATATGATTTATTCATGGAAATTAAACATATCAAGTCATATGTATTTTTTGCTATGCTACACTAAACTTGAAAATTATCTGTTTTAAGCAATCAGCATATAATAATAGGTTTAACTTAGGTATTTTTCGAATTACTATGAAATCTGTTTATACTGCTAACATGTAATTATCTATTTTTAGTTTGAACTTGGCTATATTGATGACACCTTTTTGAATGCTCAAAGAAAATTCAGGTCTTTTCGTGACATAGAACCCCTTGAAGCCAGTGCAAGGTGTGTTCTTGGAAGAATAAGATGATTATTCTATCTTAAACATTTGTACTTTTTATCAACTTTAGGGAAAACTTATCGCAATCACTTCACTATTGGGAATCAGATATGTAAATATGTTTTATCAGCAGAATTAAAATATACAACGTTGTATGTCCTTTTTCTATGTACTTTGAATTTTCTATGCACTGATTATTTTTTATACTAGATTTCGGATTCTGTATTTTTGTTATTGCATTATACTGGTTATTTTATTTGTGTATGGACCTTTCTTTGATAATTGAAAATAAAATCAAAATTTCAATTACCTGCTTGCACTCCTCTTTAGTTTGGAGGTTTTGTGATGTGCCTGTCTGGGTATGCAACGGTTACCACGCATTTTTTACAACGCAGTACCATTAGCACACTACTTTTACCACGCAGGTCACTACAACGAAATGCGCTGGGGGGGCGCTCCAGGATAGTAAATACTTTAATTTACTATCCAACTCCTTTCCCTAGAGTCCACGGGGACTGGAGTTGGAATAGTAAATTAAATAATTTACTATCCAGCGCCCCTCCACGCAAGTCGTTGTAACGACTTGCGTGGTAAAAGTAGCGTGGTAACGGTACGCGTTGTAAAAGTACGCGTGGTACCGTCATACATCCGCCTGTCTGGCATATGACTCATCAGTGTGGAAACAATCAGGCCCTGTTATAGGCTACATCCTATAAATTTGTAAGTCAGCATGTATTTTTGTATTATGTGATTTGTAACATAACATAACATCTGTATTTTAAAACACACGTTTACCCGGAGGCATCTTGGCGCTGAATATCCGATGTTTATTGTTACCCAACTCAATGGTACTAATTGTATTGACCTCAGATGGATAAAAGGCAGGATTTGAACCTGTGACCATGAGGTCGAACACAGGCCCTTGTAGTTTCCAGTTACAGTGCACTTTCTTCCTACAATAAACATGACGGGAATATTAGGCATTTGAGAGACAGAGAGCCACAAATCATAATGATAGCTGGGACCATGATAACCTTATTCCAGATATTTACACTCTACCAGGAATGATTCTATCTTTACTAAGGGGCTCATTATGATCGCAGACGGACTTGAGTCCATCCGCGACCATCGAGGAGGAGGGAACCTCTGCATGGCCTGCGGAGTTCCCTCATGTCCAATCAGGATGTGACCGCCACCCTGGCAGTCACATCCTCTATTTTTAACATTGCGTCGGGTGCGGCTTCAAGCTGCACCCGCCGCAATGTTAAAAATGCATACATTGCATTTGTATGCAGAAAGCGGTGGGCACCCACGACGGTGTCTGCTGATTACTGCATACAAATGCAGGTGGGTACCATAGGTACCCCCCATGAGCACCCCCCATCCCCCTTCACCCAGGGGGCCCGCAACGGGCCCCAGCAGTGAAGCTCTGTATGCTTTTCCACGGCGGAAAACCCGAAGTGGAAAAGCATTTCTTTTGGGGCATCCTAATATAGCTGGCGGTGTCTGAGAGACACCGCCACCATATTAGGGCTTTTCCCGCCGCGGTCGTAAGCCAACCGCGGCGGAAAAAATGCAGACAGAAACCAGGACCCACTAGCCATCCTAATGTGGCGGTGGGTCTTTGGTGGGTCCGCTGCGGTTTTTCGGCATCCTCCGGGCCGGCGGTGGCTTCCGCTGGCCCGGAGGATGCGGAAAAACCGCAATCCTAATCTGCCCCTAAATTTGCTTACAAATAAGCTCAAAATCTTGCAAACATGTTTTGTGCTTGGATTTTTCCAGAACCTTGAATTTCCTTACGAGAAAACGATTATGAGCAGATTATAAGAACATGGAGATTATTGACAAACTTCTTTCACCATAAATCTAAGCTGGATAGTGAACCAAAACACATGTAAATAAATGCATTGGTTCGAAATGCTATCCACAATGGATGAAGTAACATGTCTGTATGGCTCATAAATTTGCTTAACTCTTCCTTTGTTGATATTCCCCTTCTGAGAATGACACCCACGTACATCTTCCTGCTTTCAAAAAATGATGAAAACAAAACAATAATGGGTGGAATGCTACCATTAATCACCACCACTGGTAGTCACTCATGGTCATGTCCTAGTCCGTAATATATTTGCCCTTCATCACACCTCATAGAGGAACTAGCAATAGGAAAATCAGCTTTGATGCTGGTCCAATTGGAACAATACAGTCTGAAATTCCACACCAGGTTCAAATTAAATGGGAACACAAGCAACCCTAGACTGGTGTAGCATATCCTGCTTTAATGATTGCTGGTGTAGTATTGCAGAGATGCCACCAAGTGTAGATAAAAAATAACTATTTGCTTTTGCCAAGCCTGCATCTCTAACAACCAACAACAATTTTTGTTCCAGTTTGTTGCTTAATGATGTCTGCTCGCGTTATGAGACTTATAGGGGCATATGTACAAACCCCTATAGCCATCACAATGTCACTATTACTGATGTTGTGGTGGTGATAGGGACTGCACCTTATGTACAAGGTAGATTTAACACTGCCTTGTACATAAGGCCCCCTTTCATGCTATGTTTGCGTGAAAAGGGTTGTCAATGGGTGTTGCGGTGGGCGTTCCACCGCAAAACCCATTCATTTTGACGCTGCTCACTATGTTCAAGAGCAGGGCCGGACTGGCTACCGGGCAGTTTGGAATGCTGCTGAGCTGAGGCTAATTTCGTTCATGGAGACCTGTGTGTGCTAAACGAAATTCGTTGTGCTTTAATCATTTCGAAGCACACATAGATCTCCATGAACAAAATCAGCCCCCACCACAGTGAAATCAGCCCCCAGCTCGACAGCATTCCAAACTGCCCGGTAGCCAGTCCGGCCCTGTACAAGAGTAGTGTGCGTAGGAGGCAACGCCAAAATTAAGACCATGTAAATCCTGGTCTTAAGTTGGCGAAACCATCAATGGTTTTCTGGATAAATGATGGGCCATTTATAAAACGCAAGTGTACAATGATGTCCTTGATGTTTCTGTTGCGATGGTGGGCAGATAATTGTTTCACAAGTTTCTGCTGTTGGTCAGGGCCACTACTGAGGATGTGTCAATTGGAATTTATGATCTGTCCGATGGATTCATTCATGGTGGAATGCTTAGTAACACAAACTAGTTGTGTAACGGGGACCGATGCATGATCTCAATAGGTGGTCTCTATCATAGAACCTAGCTCTTTTATAGGAATCTCTAACCAGGTGACGTTGGAATCCTCTTGCTATAAATTTAGCTTTCATAGCTATTGCTTGAGTGTCGAAATGCGATAAGTTGGTACAATTGTGCCGCAATTGCAAAAATTACCCAAAAGGTATGCTTTGATTCTGTGTTTGAGCGAGGTAACTGTCATAATACAATAGCATATTTCTGATAGGAAGGTTTAACAAAGAGGTCCACCTCTAGAATACCATTTTTATGCAGAATGAGAATTTCTAAAAATGTGACTTGTGTCTGACTTATATGGGCAGTGAATTTGAGATTGGTATCACATAAGTTTAACCATTCTAAAAATTCTTGGACGCATTTGTCTGTATTGGTCCAGATAAAAAAGATGTTGTCGATGTATCTTGAACAATGTGACAATGACTTAAAAAAGGGGGAAATCTTGTGGATACATTTTGTCTCAAATAGAGCCATATAAATATTGGCTACTGATTGGGCTACCGATGCCCCCATACTTACGCACTTGTTTTGTTTGTAAAGGGTATTGCCAGATTCAAATGTATTCTCGTTAAGGACAATTTTAAGACTCTCAAGGAGGAAAGATTCCAAAAATTGAATGTTGTAAGTGTCTATGAACCAAGTAACAGCCTCTATGGCATGCGTCCGAGGGATGTTACTGTACAGAGATTCAATATCTAGAGTAACCAAGGTATTGTTGTGGTGGTTGAAGGAAAAGTTCTCAACTTTATTTATTATTGCTCTAGTATCTTTAATATGTGAAGGAATTCTAGGTATGTGGGGCCAGATTAGATTGTCTGTCTATTTGAACAAGGGTTCTATAATCGACCCAATGGTGGACATGATAGGGCAGTACGAGGGTCCCTTGTGCTTTTGTGAATCTTAGGGATGCCATAGATACATGGCATCTTAGAATCAGTATTTGTGAGGCAGCCATATTCTTTTCTACAAATATCTCCAGCATGTAGTGCTCTGGACGCAAGCTGTTGAATTTTCTCTCTTTTTTGCTCATTACCATACTATTTGTCACTGCTCTTGTTCAAGGCTAATATACCCATTTCTTCTATTGATTTCAGAGCCTCTAGCCGTTCAGATGTGTGTACTTGTTACTACCTTGTCTGTTGTGTATTTCTAATATTAACATATGGTAAGCTAAAGGCGTTCTGTTTTTCACTGTCATCATTCAGTTCTGTTCCCCACGTGGTGTTGGACATACTATGTGCACATACCCCTATCTTAATGTTTCTACTCCGCAATAGATATCTCCTCTATCATATGACACATGTCATGTATATATTAGACACAATAAATATTCATCTTAGGTGAAGGGTTCCTTTTTACTCCACCATCATTTCACTTCTTTACACCTGGAGAACGAAGGTTTTTAACAATGGAATTGATAATATTATTATTATTTTATTGTTACTCATATTTGGACTCATGTCAATGTTTGTCTATTGTAATTTGTACACTGTAAGTTATGTTGAGCTGTTTACGTATACGTATTACAATGATTAAAAATAATTTGGGATTAAATAAATGAACTTTTAATGACTTTATGTGTACACTGAGTCCCTAATATCGTGTTTTGATAGGTCTGTAACTTGCTGTAGACCTATATTTGCCCAGGTTTTTTTTTTTCAATTGTGCACTCTGTAGCAGCCACCCTGTCCCGAGCCCAGAGACATACGAGGCGTGTTGTAGCAGACGACAGGAGCAGTGGCAAGTTGGATGCTCCAAAGTGTGCATATCACTTTGGACGGCTGTATTGCGCCATCCAATGTGACATGCACACTTTGAAGCTCTCCACCTAGCTGTCTTAGAGAGCTTGGTGGAGACCAAGCAAAGGCCTAAAGGGCCTGAAAGTGGATCCAGCGGGGATGCTCCATCCAATCTTAGTGCTGCTCTGCAGCACCATAGCTAGTTAAGCAAGTTAGCTGGTCACGTGCTGCAGGAAAGAGGAAGTTTGGGTCAGGCTTGATGATCTCAGTCAGGTAAGTGGCTTTTTTTCTTTTTTCTTTTTGTTATGTATATTTTGCGTGTAGTGTCTGTTCCCGCAGTGGTTTGCCAGCCCTTCCACTCCCGATAGCTGTCAGCCGCCACTTTATGTAGGGTCCAGGTCTTTTATACTTGAAAACTAAGTTGGTGATTTACATCCCTTCATAGTACTTACTTTATATTGTTGCTTTATGTTTGTCCATTGAAACGTGAAAATGAAAAAAGAATGCCAGTACATCTCCTGGTTAGTTCTTACTTTTTGGAAGAGACTCACTGTGAACTTGAGGCTCATTCCTAATCTCTGCAGTTCTCCGAAACAACTACAACTCTGCCGTTTTCAGATGGGTTTCAGAGCCCTGTTTACTTTCTGTTTCTGCCATGGGCTTCATTGCCCTGATGTAAATTTTAAAGTGGATAGCACTCCTCTTTTTTTATAAGAAATATTGTTTTATACTCTTTCTTTTAACACATGCGTGCTGCGGAGGTGGCACGTTTGTCCACACACCGAGCCTACAACATATCAACCTAACTTGAGTGAATGGACCACTCAATCTCTGCGCACTGTTGCTGCTGGTGGATGTGTTAAACAGGGGACTAGGTTTTGTCCCTACTTATGATACTAACATTTTGGAGTGTGAAATAGCACTGTTTAAATTCATGAGGGTCCTAAGACTCAGACATTTCTTCACCAATGTGGTTCCTACACAAGAGGTTAAAGAATCCACTGAATTAATGGAGTTTAAAGTAAAATCTAAGTATCAATCACGGGTATCTCATAAAATCTTGGATGCATTCGAGAAATCAGTACGGAATGATCTAGAGAAACTTCGTTTTCACAGATCCAAAACCAAGAATTTATCTGAGTTTTGAAAGGAATACTTTGAAAAAACTTCAAATGAATGAGAGCATTCATATTCAAAAGGCGGACAAGGGAGGAGCAATAATTGTGATGGATATGGAGTTCTATGTTACAAAAGTCAATGAACACGTGTCTGATGAGTTAACATACATGGAACTAGATGAAGATCCCACCAATGAATTAGAAGCAACCTTGAAAATTATTTTGGAAAAAGCTTGTGAACTTGGTTACATCTCAAATGCTACTAAACAATTTCTTACGGTACAACATCCGAGGCGACAACGCCTCTATATGCTTCCAAAAGTCCATAAAGATAAATTGAACCCTCCCATGAGACCCATCGTCACAGGTTGTGGCACGATTTTTGAACCGTTGGGGCAGTATATTGATACTTTTCTACAGCAATTTGTTCAAGAGTGGCCATCCTACACAAAAGACACTAATCATTTCCTACAAAAATTGAAAAACATCACCATAACACAAGATCTATTGCTTTGTACCATAGATGTAAAATCTCTCTATACCTCAATACCACACCAAGCAGGACTGGAAGCTGTGGAATGGGCGCTGCTGGGACTTGAAACTATCAGAGCAGAAAAATCTTTCATCCTAGAATTGTTGCATTTTTGCCTGTACCATAGTTATTTCCAGTGGGATTCAAAGTTTTTTCTGCAGCAGAATGGTACATCGATGGGATTTGCGGGGGCCCCTGCATATGCCAATACGTACATGGCTAAATTTGAAGCGGATTACATTTACTCAGACGAAGAATGGCGAGACCATAGTCTCGTATACCAAAGATTCATAGATGACATTTTTGTACTGTGGTCAGGTAATAGAGAAATGTTGGAACAAAAAATCCTGATTCTGAATACCCATGTGGATCAAATTAAATTCACTCACACCATTAGTGATCATGAAATTTCATTTTTGGATGTATTATTGACATTAAAACAAGGAAGACTACAAACTGAAGTGTTTCGAAAGGAGACTGATGTTAATAATTCACTCTTGTTTCAGAGTTTTCATCCCCAGAATTTAAAAATGAATCTGCCTTTGTCACAATACATGAGGATAAAACGGATTTGTTCAGAGTCCGAGACTTTGGGAAAACACCTGGATTTACAAGAGCAAAAATACGCATCCAGAGGTTATCCAGAGTGTGTGCTAAAGAAAACAAAGGAGAAGATCGCCACGTTCAGTAGAGAGAATCTTTTGGAGAAAAAGCCTAAGAAAATCTTGGACAGACAGGTGTTTGTGTCAAAATATTCCACAAGTTCATCTAAAATCAAAAATATAATAACCAGACACTGGGAACTTCTTCAACATGAACCAGACTTTATAGGTATTTTCTCGCAAAAACCAATGTTTGCGTATAAAAGATAAAAAAATTTGAAGGAGCTATTGAAGACACCCATAATCAGAAAGAGACAAACACACAAAGGGATGAAAAGGTGCATGAACTGTGTGCACTGTCATAATGTTATAGCTGGGACCAATTTACATCACCCACAGACTGGCAAGATAATTGATTTGCATCATGATAGTGATTGTAATTCCAAGAATGTGATTTATTATATCAAATGCCCATGTGGCAAACTGTACGTGGGAAAAATGGAAAGGAAACTAAAAACAAGAATATCTGAACATAAGAGCACCATTAGAAATGTCAATATTAAAAGCAATTTAGCCAAACACTGGTCAGAGAACAGGCACAACATCTCCCAACTGCAGTTTTCGGTCTTGGAGAGAACTGAATTTCAAGAAGGAGTGAATCTCACCAGATCCCTCCTGCAAAGAGAGAGATTTTGGATCAGGTTCCTAGGGACTCAGGAACCAAAAGGTTTAAATGAAAAAATAGATTACACATGTTTCTTGTAATCATGACACTGTATGCCAGGCAAGGTACATGTAGAGGGTTTGGCAAGCCTCTCTATAGCATGAGTGCACCAAGTAATAATATACTACACATGACTAATGTATTTGAGTGAGCTATGTGAAATGTATAATGCATTGTATTTGTTTCTGTATTTTATTCGATCCATCACTATTAATGTCCATTTTGTGACATGATCAGGTATTTCTCTGTTTATAAGTCTTTTGAGCACTGGACATATTGTTCTCTTTTCACTTTTCACTCTTTCCCGACAATTTCGTTTGCATGGTTGTTTATTTGGTCCGGAGTTTAGTTTCACGCTTAGATTGACATGGTAGGAGGGAGAAAGCACGATGTTTAGACTGATCCAAAATGGCGTCACCGCTCGATTTTGAACAGTCCGTTTTTGCTGTTGTGCGCTGAGTAATGAGCAGGGCGTTTTTAAACCGGAAGGTCCGGTGTTTACATTGAATCGACTGGAAGTATATGGAGGAGTTGATGAGCAACCTCGTGGTAGGTAGTGGCGTTTTTAGAACTGGTATTTTGGATTTCAAAATTAGAGAGGTGTGGTTAAGGATGGTTCTCTAATTTCATTCAAAGGTGGCGGTTGTTATTATTTTTCTAAGACGGAAACGCGGTGGTTTACACTCCAGAGAACTGAGGTAAGAGAATGCTTCGTTTTTCGTTTTTTGATTGTTATTGTAGTCGGCATACGTTTCCCAGCAGTTGTTCACAGTTAGGTATTTTGTGTTTACAGGAACGCTGTATTTCTGGTTCTATTGTGAGTATACCATTTAGTGGTCTACATTTCACTTTCGAGGTGAGGTGGCGGTGTTATATGTGTTCTACCAGTGCATGGCTAGGTCATTATTTTTGAAATACCCTGATGAAACGCAAATTGATTATTGTTGCTTTCCTCATCCCTATGTTTTTCGAATTTGAATCTGATAAAATATGTCGAAATTTAAGTTGCTGATACGAAATGTTCATATTTACAGGCCCCTGAGGAAGAGTCCATACAGGACTCGAAATGCATCGGGCTACATCAACTGTACACAGTCAAGAAAGATTATGTTGATATAGTGAAATGTTATTATTTGTTTTCTATACATGTTTGAGATCTATATAAAATGAACTGATGATTAAAAATCATATTCCTGAATAAGAATGGTTAAAAGTCATATGTGAATTAAGTTTCTTGGAAAAGGATTAGAATTTCTGAAAAAATTATGATATATCAGGTGTGATTCATCCACCAGAAGCAACAGTGCGCAGAGGTTGAGTGGTCCATTCACTCAAGTTAGCTTCATTGCCCTGAGCCAAAGGGCAGGCCAAGGGTTTCAGCTCCTACTGCTTGCTAATCCTAATTGATGTATAGGGAATTGACAACAGTTACAGGTACACTCTGTGGGGCCAGCACCAGGAAGAGCGTCTGCAGCGTCTCCTTACTGCTTGCCAATATTGTCCCCACTACATTAGCATTCTGAGGCCAGACCCATGCAGATTTGCTATGACATTTCTCCAACTACTTCAGTATGCTGGGCCTGATTGCTGTATTTACCTTTCAGAACCAGCCTCTGCATTGTAGCCTTAAATTGGCCTGACAGAGTTTGCACTTCCAGGATAGAGGTGTTGATGTCAGGTTTTGTGTTGCTGCCATATTTTGAGATGCTCTGGACAGCTTAATTGCATCCTGTCATGCTAAAGGTTATCTAGATATTACAGTTTCAAAGGGAATCAACAGCAAATAGTTGAAAAAGAGGATTTCGTTGATCACTTCATCGTCTAAACTGTGACATGTGTTCAGACTGTGTGACCCCGGAGTTCTCCTGGACACAGGAGGGGATGGGGAGCAGGATCATTACTGATTGACATGATAGCAAGCTCCCTGCTATTGCAAAGTGAAGAGGGAGGGACATTGTCTTACGAAAATGTTTACCTATACTTGGTATGGTGAGGGTATAGTGCATGGTGTTCAAAGTTAATCAGGCTGCCTGTATGTGTTGGAGCTGTGGCAGTGTCTCCCTACCTCACCATGTGCATTCACCGCATATAGCAGCTCCATCAAGAACCGGTGGCTTGGCTAGTTTACCTTAGCATTCCAAAAGTAAATGAGCAAGCCAAACTCCTTTGCATGCCAGGATTATTGCAAAATCTCAAAAACTATTTCAGCACTTTGAACCTGTGTTATATTTCTTATCCAATGTTTTACATGATTTATATATATACATTAGTGTATTCCTTTAAGGCAAGTGTTTGTTATGCTTCTGTATTGGTTCTATATTCCAAACAGAGTTTTGATAATGTAGCATTCTGTAACTGGAAGGCAGTTGTTTCCTGCTGCAATCCTGACAGGAGCTATGCTGTGCTGACCCATCAATAAATCTTTTAAAAAGCATTTTGGATAAAATTCTTACAAAATTTGGCGACGAGGACCCATTCTACTCCTGCCATTCTCAGCACAGGAGCGGAGTATCACTGAACCCATTGGATTTAGCATCATTTTATCTCGATTTCTTCATTCATCTCGTTCACAAGAATTTATTTGAATTTCAAGGTACTGTTTATTTACATTACACTCTTTTCAAGCGCCTTTTATAACCTCTAATATTTTATGATTTTTGGGAGCGTGATGTCTTGAGAGACATCCTTAAACTATTGTTATTTAACCGCTTGGATTTGTTTGGATTTACTTCTTTGGCCTTCATCAATTGTACATTGTGATGTACTGTGGCGCTTGTACTGTGGCACTTATTTACTTACTTTTTGGATCTGTGCATCTTTCAAGTTGCTGACGTTGCCTGGAGCCGTGCTCCGAGTCACTGCAAGCCTGTGCCTTTTTCGGATTATCGGCGTTGCCTAGAAGCTGCTGTGGAGCCGTGCACCATTGCTCACACGCGCCTTTTTAAACGTTTGCTATTCCTGGCTTACCGCGCTGATGTCATCGCGCATTGCAGAGTGAACACGTCACAGCAAAATGCTTCTCATCAGCATTGTGTTACGTAGCAACGTTCTCCGGCACACGGAAGTGTTTTCTTCGTCAATTTCTATTGCGTAGCAACACAGAAGCATTTCTACTTTCCCTTTTCTGAATTATTTATAAAGACGCTTCCAGTTTTTGCAGTTTGGTACAGTTTTCAAGTGCTTATTCATCCTCATTCAAGATTTTCAATCGACAAGTGAACTGGATAAGTGGATAAGTGAACTTAATTTCATTCAATTGTATTTTTAAAAAGAAAACACTCAATGCAACTTTAATTACAGTGAAGCATATTTATATTATTATTGTTATTTTTATTATACATTTCTTCATTTTGGTTTTATTTTGTTATTTATTTTAAAAATGCAATTTGATCCTCCAGCCAAAATTATACAAAGTAAAGGTGATCCTCCTATGCCATGGTCTAGATGGAAAGAAGAATTCTTTATTTATATGAAGGCCATTGATGGGGAGCGAATGGGTGCTGAAAGAAAAAAAAGTATTTTACTCCATTGTCTTGGTTCGGAGGGTCAGGAAATTTTCAGAACTCTACCACAGAGTGTTCCACGCCCTGGTGAGGGTGATGTCGTAAATGTTTATGTTGAAGCTTTATCTAGACTCGAAAAAAGATTTAAACCAACTGCTAATATTGCCCTGAACAGGTTTAAATTTTACACCAGAGCACAGAAAATGGATGAATCTTTTGATGATTTTCTCACAGCTTTAAGATCTTTAAGTTTACATTGTAACTTTTGAATGATGTGTGATGAAATGCTTCGGGATCAGATCATCGTCCATGTCAAAAATAAAAAGATCCAAGAGAAACTCTGGTGCATAGGAGATCTGAATTTGGAAGACATAATTTCTGTAGCCAAATCCACTGAAATGTCAGAAAAGTGGATGGATGTGGTCGAAAAGAGGTCTAATACCAACAAATCTGCATCTGAGGAAGAAGTTTGTAATGTGAAATCTAAATGGGATTTTAAAGGTTCAAATTTTCCTCAAGAAAAAAACAAAAGTAATTTCAATAACTCTACTTACAAAAGAAAAGATAACTATAAAAAAGTCTTTTCGTGTTTTAGGTGTGGTAGTAGATCACACATTGCTTCTTTTCAAGGATGTCCAGCTGTTCACAAGGAATGTAAGATTTGTGGGAGAATAGGTCATTTTAGCAATGTTTGTAGAGATAGGTATAATAACCAAACACGTATTTCTCCCAACAGACTAGACCCAAAAAAGATTTCGAGTATTAGTAATGGTACAGAGCTTTGTCAAATGCAAGAGTCAAACAAAGGATATGTTGTTTCCATCATACAAAGAAACTGTGTTGTGATAGGAAGTATCAGATCTCCAAAATTTTCCTTTTATATTTTTAATAAGGAAATTGAACTCATGGTGGATTCAGGCAGGATCATTGTGGACAATTATCACTAGAGAATATTTAAATGAGAAATTATTAGATGTATGTGATATTACAAATCTGCTACCATCCGACCTCATTTCTGAAAGTTTTAACGGATCTTTCATTGATGTTGAGGGTTTTTTTAAAAGTACCACTAACTTTTAAAAGTAGATCTGCCATGATTAAGTTATATATTGCTGTGAAAGGTGTCAATGTCCTTGGTTGGCATGATCAATATGAGTTAGGGATTATACTAAATCCACGTTCCAAAGAGCCAGTTTCACTTTGTAGTGAGATGGACAGTACCACAAATCATGCTTGGGTTGTAAAAGAAGACAAAAGGGAAGATATGGAGTTTTGGAGCCACAAATATGACAAAGGTTTATGTGATGATTTGGGGAAACTTAAGAATTTTGTGCATAAAATTGTCCTAAAAGAAAATGCAATGCCTGTTAAACAAAAATTACGAGGTGTTCCTCTCAATGTTAGAGATGAATTGAAGGAGATGTTAAATGATCTCCTTAAGGAAAACATAATAGAGCCTATTGGGTCTTCAGAATGGGTTTCTCCCATTGTACTCATAAGGAAACCTGATCAAAAATTACACGTGTGCATTGATTTAAGGGCATTAAATGCTAACATCATAATTGACTGTCTTCCCCTTCCAAACATTAATGAGCTTATTTCTTTATTTGATGGTGCTCAAATATTTTCCACCCTGGATCTTATATCAGCGTACCACCAAATAGAGCTTACAGAGGACTCGAAGAAATACACTGCATTTATCACACCCATGGGGTTGTTTCAGTATAGGAGAATGCCATTTGGATTGGAATCAGCTGCTTCTGTTTTTCAGAGGGTGATGTTTCACATTTTCAGAGAATTGGACCTGTTTGTCAAGTGTTTCCAAGACGCCATCTGGGTTTATTCTAAAAACATACAAGAACATATCTCACATTTAGATCAGGTATAAGAAAGATTGGAAAATAGTGGACTCACTTTGAAGGCGCATAGGTGTAAGCGGTTTTGTAAATCAGTTGAATATTTAGGACATACTTTGTCAGGAGAGGGCTTAGTTCCAAAAAAATCTTATGTAGATGCAATTCTTAAAGCTCCGGCTCCAGTTAACAAGGAACAGTTGCTTTCCTTTTCAGGAATGTGCGAATATTACAGTAAATTTGTAGAAAAGTTTGCAACCAAAATGGAACCATTAAGTAAGTTATTGAGGCAGAAAGCTATGTTTGAGTGGGAGGATGAACAGGATAAGGCTTTTGCGTACATAAAAAATGATATTGTAAATGCTCCCACCTTGAAACCATTTAGAATGGGATACAAATGAATCATAACTACTGATGCCAGCTTGTATGGTCTTGGGTCTGTTCTGTCTCAAAGAGATGGTAATGCAGAGTGGAATGTTTCTTTTTCATCCAGAACACTTAATGAAACTGAGCGCAGGTATGCAGTTATTGAGAGAGAGTTGCTCGCTTGTGTGTGGGTGGTGGAACACTTTAGAATTTATGTGAGGGGCAGCAATTTTGTTCTTAGAACAGATCATAAACCTTCAATACACATACTATCGGTTGGTGGAGGCTGGAACTCCACGTCGAGGATTGCACGTCTGGCATCTAGATTGCAGGAGTACAATTTCTCGGTGGAGTATATTCCTGGAAAAAAGAATGTGACTGCAGATTTCTTCTCACGTTTTCCATGCGAGGATTGTGAGGAAGAGGTATGTTTAGTTAAAAAGTGTGATTTTGTCTTGAAAATTACTGATGTGATTCCGGTACAATATCAAGACATCACTAAACAGAAGTGGAAAGAGTCTCAAGATGCAGATGATGTGTACGTTCATCTCAAGAAATGCGTGCTAGATGGATGGCCTATTAAAAACAATATTAATTCAGAACTGCTACCATTTTTCCATGTAGATGATTAACTATTGTGCGAAGGAGAATATTTGTTTAAATCTGGAAAATGTATTCCACCTTTTGGTGTGCGAGAGTTGATTTTAAATTTGGCACACAAGACACAACCTGGAATTTCTGCAATGAAACTTTGATAAGATTGTATTTTTGGTGGCCAGGAATGGATAAATTCATTGATCAAACAGTCAGGGAGTGCAATGAATGTTGCAATAATGATAAGATGCTGAAAGTCCATGTTCTGCCTCTCAGACCTTTCAAATGGCCTCAAATTCCATGGAATAAGATTGCTTTTGATATCTCTGGTCCTTTCTCTATTCTACCTGAAACTTCACGTTTTGCCCTGGTAATCGTTGATTATCACTCGAAATGGCCAGAGATCAAATTTGTTGCTAAGGCTACCACAAACACTGTTATTAGTTTTTTTAGAGAGGTTTTTGCACGGGAGGGATGTCCTGCTACGTTAATTTCGGATAATGGAGTGCAATTAGTTTCTGCTGAAATGGAGAATTTTTTGAAGATGTGTCAGATTAAACATATTTGCACATCGCTTTATGAACCTCCCGAGAACGGACAGGTTGAGCGCTGTAACCGAGTGTTGAAGGGTTTTGTTGCTGATGCAGTCAAGGAGAAAGGGGATTGGTTGAATGTCATTAGAGAGAAATTATGGACCTATCGGATCACTCCATATACTACCACGGAGGTTAGTCCGTTTAAACTTCTTAAGGGAAGAGACCCAGCTTCTGATATTAGTCCGTGGTGGTTTGAGGAAAAGTGTAAGAATGTAGAGGAGAACAAAGTTGACATTCAGGAAGTTGCCCATAGGGTTGTTTGTAAGCAGGATAACGATTCTTCGTGGTACAACAGCAGGTGGAAGACAAGAGAACATGAGTTGGAAGTGGGTGATTGGGTCAGGATTCTGAAGCTGTGTCTGGTTGGTAAGGGTATGAGTAAGTATGGCAGACCCATTCAAATTAAAAAAGTGTTCAGGAATACTGTTGTCACTCAAGATGGTAAAGTTTGGACTTCTAGGAAAGTAGCAAAGTGTCCTATACAAAATACCAATCTATCCCAGGAAAAGTTAATGTGTAATGATAAGCTTGGTCATGTACCAAAACATGATTCCGTTGCATCTAGAATAAAAAACAATGTACGGGTCAGAAATAGGCCCATTTCTTTGCAAGACTATGTGTAATTTTTCATTTCTATCCTTTCTTTTTGTATTCATTTGTAATGGAGGGGGTGTATTATAGTTCTTATCCAATGTTTTACATGATTTATATATATACATTAGTGTATTCCTTTAAGGCAAGTGTTTGTTATGCTTCTATATTGGTTCTATATTCCAAACAGAGTTTTGATAATGTAGCATTCTGTAACTGGGAGGCAGTTGTATCCTGCTGCAATCCTGACAGGAGCTATGCTGTGCTGAACCACCAATAAATCTTTAAAAAAGCATTTGGGATCAAATGCTTACAACCTGGCAAATAATATTCATGAATTTGAATTTTAGTTTATTTCTCTAACAAAGGACAAGAAGTATGGACCTCCACAGTAATCCCCCGTTCCATGGGACCATTGGCGCTCATAGCATGTGTCATACAAGGAAACGTTACCGCATTATCTCTGGTTTCTGTGATACAGATTTCTGATTGAAATAAGTGGAAGAATTCCCAGTGATGGTATTAGTCAGACTTACAGTATGGTTTATACTGTGAAGGCAATTGGATGTGTTTAAGCCATATGGCCCCTTGTCCTTAGAGGTCATGGAAAAAATTGGTTTTGAATAGCCCCATTACAGCCTCTTCCTAAAGTTGCTCCATATGCATTAATGTAGAATAACTCACTTCAAAATCATTTAAAAGAGAGATACAACCATCTTGAAGAAGACCAGGATCATTTTTTGAGTGATGAACTGGCTATAAACCAGCTGGTTAGCACAGGTACCACCACACCATTCTGCTGCACATATAGAAAGAGCAAAATGCCATTAATGATTGTTTATGTGCAGGAGGGACACCTTCCTGCACATAAACAATCATTAAATGACTATTTCATACTTCCATGTGTGGTGCATTCTGCAACACACATAGAAGTAACAAATCACCATTATGGTTTGTTTATATACAGGATGGGAAACCTTCCTGCACATAAACAATCATTAAATGACTATTTCATACTTCCATGTGTGGTGCATTCTGCAAAACACATAGAAGTAACAAATCGCCATTATGGATTGTTTATATGCAGGAAGGGAAACCTTCCTGCACATAAACAATCATTCCTAGCAACACAGACAATCTTACCCTATGGTACAAGGGTGTCTGCATTGGCGTTAGGCAGCTAAATTTAGTGCCAGCACTAGGGAAAATACAGGGGTGCAACATATTCTTGTGAATATGGCGCTTCCCTGCATTTTGAAAATGTCAGAGCGTGATACTGCCGATTTTGGCACAGCTCAGCGCTCTGACATTTTCTCGTAAATATGCCCCCCTGTGTTTGACTGATTTTGCCTAACCGTAAATAGTAATAACAAAGATAAGACGTTGGCAGTAGAGGGCGATATCTCAATTATGTCCCTGCTGCTATTACCTCAAATCTAAGTACATGCACAGAACTTTCAAAAAAGCAATTCTTTTGCACTTTCGAATTTAGAAATGAGTGTACATTGATAGGGAATATGAGTAGAGATGGGTACTTAAATAACCTTCAGCCCAAGAGTATTTAATGATTAGGTATAGTGGGACCAGTATGCACCAATCCCTCCCTAGTATACACAGTACAAACGTACAGTGATGTGGGAATCTCTGTACACCAGTGAGCTTTGAAAGTGGTAAGGCATAATACCTGACCTAAATTTCAATGAGTGAGACATAAAATAAATGAGCTCAACTGTCCCAAAGAGGATTTTGGGGAACTCTTCCTCTGAGAAACTTTTGAAAAAATAGGCAAGAAGTGCATTTTACAGCATACTTTTCACATTCATTTGCTAAAACTCATACGGTAATAATCAATAGCCTGTGCTCATCTTGATACAAAGTGTAGATGCAGAGATTCATTTGTTCCTCTGAAATTTTGAGGTGCTTGAGTCTTTAATAGCAGAAAAAGGTCAGTAGCACATGCAGAATGTTGGATATGCTTATGTGAGACTTTGTATCTGTAATGCTTACCCTACAAGAAACACAATAGTAGAGACAAGACAAACTAGATAGCATATTTATGAAGGTTTTGCTTCTCAATGTGCCATGCAAGGGGGCACAAGGCTGACGCAAAACCTAAATTTAATGTATCTTGGCCACCTTGCGTAGCCCTGCCTTGCTTGATAAATCGAGAGTAATGCAACACAGTGCAAGCCACTGCACTGCATTATTCTCCCCCAGGGAGGTTTTCCATGGGTGGAGTGTGGAAGTTCCCAATCATCCACACGTGAATTTTTGCACATTACACGTTTAGGAAGGATAACAACAATAGAGAGTGAGAAGAGAGCCTGCTCACCTTCCCTCATAAATGTACTACATAAAAAAAGTAAGCACACTACCAAAATTTGTTTGTCTGATTGAGATGTCATTTAGACGTCGGTGTGGGAAAAACAAATTTAGGTTTTCTTAAAAGGCTCCTCACTCAATTACCTAGTAGCTCTGTATTTTCTCACAACATGGAGGCTCCGAGGGGGCCGATCCCTGAGTCACACATTCGTCAAGGATGATCACCCGTTTAAGTTACCTATTTTCCAACCTTTGGAGCTCAGAAAATAAGTAGCTCAAACGTGAAATACTTAACAACAAAGACTCAAATGAAGTGAACACTGACCAGCGTAAATTACGAGCTGTGTTATTGTTTTTTTTTTTTTTTTGGTAATCCTCATATATCACAGATGGAACTCTTGATGGGACACTGGCTCCTCCATGCACTGCTGGCCGTTCTGCACCGACCCTCGTTGGTTTTGGCCTGATGCAAGTTGGTTTGCCCGCACCCTCAAGTAGCCACTACCTTCCCCTCCAAACTCCTTTTTCTTTTTTCACCGATCCGTGTACGCCCTTTGCTACTTAGGAGTACGGGGAACCAGCAGGGCTCCAGACAAATCATTGGAAAACCAATCATCGAGCTTGCCATGCCACCAAGGCTGCCCACACATTCGTCATGCTTCTGGGATCGCATGCCACATCTGATTTACAAGTTAACATAATCTGCCTCAGGCAATTAGCAAAGGTTGGGGGAGTTGGATCTTTCCATGCCCTGCAAATCTCGCGCCTTGCTAAGAGGATGATAAAAAATACAAATTTGGTGGAAAAGTCATTAACTTGATAGTTCATCACAAGCCCAAACATGACTGTGAACCTTGGGAGTACTATAGGCATTAAGAGGACTTCTTCCAGAAATTTCTTTATCTTCCCCCAATATTCCGCTAAATCAGGACAATCCATAAACATATGAACATCGTCAGCCTTCAAGAGGCCACACCTTGGGCAATTGTAGTCAATATTTGAGAATTTTGCCAATTTCTTCGGAGTTATATAGACCCTATACATAGTGTATAGGTGATTCCTTTTCAACGCAGCCGGCTTAATTACGGCATTCAACACCCTGAAGGAGTCGCGCCAAGAATCCAAAAGAGGCCCGTTGGTCGGGGTGAGGGCGTTACACCATAATTTACTGATTTCAGCCTCCGTCACATCCTCCCCTTCTAACATTGCCGAATGCCAAAAAGATATTTGGCTTTTCCACTTACCCCTTCTAGCTACCACATCAAATTTAGGGTTAGGGGGGTTATTATCATTAGGTATCCCAGATCTCGTTGTCCACCAGCCTGACAATTGGTAGTATTTAAACCGCGTCAGGGCCCCCCTAGTTAGATTGGACAATGCGTCCCAGCTTAAGAGTTGGCCATCTCCCTGCAGATCTCCCCACCTCTGCAGCCCTGCCTGTTTCAAAGGTAGTGACAGTTGATCATTAAGGCAGGCTGGGAGGCCTGGTGAGTCCCATATGGGTGCCTGCGGTGCGTAATAGGTAATGTTTAGTTTAATCCTTACAAATACCCAATTTTTCAAGGCTGACCTTAAGATCTTCAACCTTACTTTTTTAAAGAATTTTGGGTCCCCAAACTTATAAAGAAAAAAACTGGAACCCTGAGGAACCTCCTTTAATAGCACAGAGAATAGCAGCCCCATTGATGATTGGTCCATATGACCTGCCATAATTCTAAAATGCTTAAAATGAAAAGCGTGGCAATACAGCATTAAATCTGGAAAGGCGAGTCCTCCTGTCTTGAGACCCCTTCTTAATTTCTTCCATGCTATGCGAGGGCCTTTGGCATTCCAAATGAATGAGACCAGTTTTCCTTGTAGTTTTTTAATTAAGGGTGCTGGAAAGGATAATGGGATGGCATTAAATAGAAAAGTGACCTTAGGGAGCACTATCATTTTCAGGAGATTCACTCTCCCGTATATGTTTAGAGGCAGAGAGGACCAACGTTGCAATAGAGCAATTGTATCTTTAATGATCCTTTCTAGATTAGTTTTGGGGATTTCATCTATCTCATTAACCAAATGAATTCCCAGGTACCTCATTTTATTCTTCTTCCCTAACGAGCTAGACTGCTGGTTCCATTCCATTATTTCTGTCTTTTCAGCATTAATTGCGTACCCCGAAATGTTACCAAACCCCATTGCAAGATCTAATAGTCTAGGGATTGCCACATCCGGATTTATAGTATACATTAACAAGTCATCTGCGTACAAAGCCAACTTAAACTCCATTTCCGCAATCTTAAAGGGTTTAATTATAGGATCGGCTCTTAATAAACAAACGAAGGGCTCTATATACAAGTCAAACAAAAGGGGGGATAGGGGACATCCCTGACGAGTGCCTCGGGAGATATGAAACTGCTCTGTCAGAGAACCATTTACTAGGACCTTTGCTGTTGGGTCTGAGTATAAAAGCTTAATGGCTGTTATATAGTTCGTCGGAAAGCCAAATTTTTCCATCGCCAACCACAAGTAGTTCCAGTCAACTTGGTCGAATGCCTTCGCAGCGTCTACTGCTACTATGGTCAGAGGCAGTTTCTTTTCTTGAGCTACATCAATGGCAGCCACTACTTGAAATGTCAGCTCATTGAGCTGCCTGTCTGGAATGAAGCCCCTTTGGTCACAATGTACTACCGATTTTACTACCTTTGCTAGTCTCGTAGCCAATACCCCCGCGAATATTTTATAGTCAACATTTAGAAGTGAAATGGACCTGTAGGACTCTATCCTACTCGGGTCCTTATTTGGCTTCAACAATAATGTGACCGTTGCCTCCGCCCAGGACCTGGGGACCTGTCCTCCCCTGAGTAAGACTTCGTTAAATAATAGGGTCAGAACCCCTATGATCTGCTCTAAAACGGTCTTAAACAGCTCTACTGGAAGCCCATCTGGGCCTGCGGCTTTGCCCTTAGCCATTTTCGCCACCTGAGCCCTGACTTCCCCTTCTTTGATTTCTGAACTAAGATAAGAACAATCAATCTCAGATAACTTAGGGAGCTGGACATTTCCAAACCAGGATTCTGTTTGTTGCTTATCCCCAGAGGAGTTAGGTCCATAAAGAGACTGCATGTATCTCTTTGCTTCTTCTCTGATACAGTCATCCTCGTTAGTTTTTTCCCCTGTACCTGATAAAACCAAGCTGTCTATCTGGTTTCTTGTTCTGTCGGCTCGGGCCTTCCATGCCAGGAGACGTCCACACTTCTCACCGTAAGCAAACTGCTGTAAATTACTAATGTCCCACTTTTCCTTTAAATCCTTGTCCAACCCTGCTTGAAATTCTGCTCGCAGACAATCGAGCTCTCTCTGAAGTATTTGCCTGTTGTCCGACTCCTCTGCCGATGCCCTCTGTAACTCCAGTTCCTTAAGCTTGATTCTAGAAATCCATGCTTCCCTTCTCTCTTTCCTCAGTCTATTCCTCCTGATCATCAGAGTTGTTAACAAGCCTCGGGAGAAAGCTTTATACGATTCCCAGACAATTTGTTTATTTGCTGACCCTGTATTGACCCTAAAAAATTCTTCAGACTGGGTAACTAAATCCTGTCGCACTCCTTCTTCCAGCAGCAGCGTCCGATCCAGTGTCCATCTCCTATGATGTTTTTTCTGTATCATGTTGACTACCATTTCCACCATTGAGTGGTCTGACAGAATTGCAGGGACATAAGATATAGAGTCGACTGCCGATGAGAGGTTCTTATCTACCAGGAAAAAATCTATCCTCAAATGGTGCCCATATCTTCTACTGTAGAAAGAGTAATCTCTTCCCCCTGGGTTTTTGAATCTCCAAATGTCCATCAAATTAAAATCCCTCATGATGTTCTTAAGTTCTAGACTATTTCTTTTTGGGGGGGAAAACTTCACTCTCGATGTTCTATCAAGATCTCTATCAAAAATAAGATTAAAATCTCCCCCTACAATTATCGGGCCTGTTGTATCTATTAAGTTAGTTTTAAGTTTTATCAAAGCCCCCGGGGCATCTAGATTCGGGCCGTAGTATACTGCGCAGACCAAAGGGGCGCTTCCCACCATCAGAGAAGCTATCAACCATCTGCCTGAACTGTCCGTATCGTGTTTTATCAACCTGATCCCTGAGCCTGCTCTAATAATCACGGCCACCCCCCGTGTACTGCCGCTCTGTCCCGAGGAAATGATATCCTGGACCCATCTACATCTCCCAAATATTTGACTACATTCTTCCCTCTCTACATGCGTCTCCTCTAATAAACAAATATGTGCCCCTGATCTGAACAAAAAATCTATGACCCTTCTTGCTTTAGACCTATCCCTTAACCCGTTAACATTCCAGCTTATAAATTTTATGCTATTTATCGTATCGGCCATAATTCTCTATGATCCCTTTAAGCATTTTGAGCCAGGTCCCTACCTGGACATGAATTATTTTCAAACCAATATGAGGATTTATTTTACTTTTTTCCCCTGCTCCACTCCCTCCTCCCCCCCTCCCCTGAGGAACCCCCCCCCTTTACTCCTACGGCGATCTTGTCGCCAGTCGGGAGCTCACCAGACTTCCGGGTGGAAACCCTTATGCGATTATTTTTCTATCTACATGCGACAAAGGCTAGATAGATTAATCATTTCATCCCCTCTTCCCCACTATTCCCAAGTTGAACACCCCTTATCTTGAAAGAGAATTTTTTTTTTTTTTTTTATATTTATTTATTTTTTTTTATATATTTTTTTTTCTCTTTTTTTTTTTTACATTATAACCCTCTTTTTTTTTCCTTCTTTTTCAACTTCCTGATTTACTTTACCATTTATTTCCTATTTTTTGAAATCTACTCGCACCCTGAGACCCAATGACCCTACACACACCATTTATCACCTTAAAACACGTGTTGCTTAGATTCTAAGCTAAAGATCTAACTAATTTTGCTCTCTACACCCCAGGGGCTTTTCAGAGGCTTATATATCTTCCTCAAATGTATTTTCGCGCATCAAGGTGAGGAAGGAGTCGACCTCTTGTACTGAATTAAAGTTATGAGTTTTGTTTTTCCAAACCACTCTCAAAAAGGCAGGGAACTTCATCTGCACCTGTGCCCCTAAACTCCTCAGATCAGGCATTCGACTCCCCAGCTCCCACTGTCTTTGTGCTGTTATCTTCCCCACATCAGAACGAATCAGGTAGTTAGCTGAACCTAATTGTAGAGATTTTTCCTTCAGAGCTTTACTCAAAATCAATTCTTTAACCGAAAAGGATAAAAAATTCACCAAGATTTTTCGAGGCTCTGACCTCCCTGTGCGCTGCCTAAAAGGATCTCTGTGGGCTCTTTGTATCTCTCTTTCAAGATCTATTTCTGGACTGTCTTTTAGGACGCCCTCTCTGAGGATTTTACATATAAAGGCTTTGACATCCCCATTTTCCAGCCCTTCAGGAATTTTCAAAAATTTCAGATTGTTCCTTCTTGAGTGGATTTCTAATCTTTCCACATCCATCTGAAGGTCTCTATTTCGCGCTCTTAGTGTCTCAATGTCTCTTTGATGTCTTTGTGAGGCTCCTTTTAAGAAACTGACATCTTCCTCCAGCACCTCAGTGCGTTTGCTGACATCCACCAATTTTTGCTCCAGACTGGCGCACTGATCATGAATGATTTTTTGGTTGGCCTCAGATGTGTCAAATTTCTGATCAAGTTTTGTCAACAAATCCTCTCTAAGACTTAGAAGAAGAGCTCCCACCTGTGACAAGCCTGCGTCCGGGGTTGTCTCTAACGATCTTGCAGAAGATAGGGGGTTGGCCTGGGTGGCCTGTGCCGACGTCTGACCAGAAGGTCCTCCCTCTATTCTGATTGCATCCTCTTGCACTAGCTCTTCCTCTGACCTCTCCTGACTCTCTTGATTTGTCGCGTCCTCTAACTGTCCCAGAACCGTGTAGCTGTTTTTTAGAGTCACTGCGAAAGAAACACCTGGTATATCAGGAGAAGTATGATCCGATACATTTCTGACACTTTGAGGGTCTATGGCTTTTGGGCCCTTTGATGTAGAGTGACTAGACGGACCCGGTGATCCTGATGAACTGGGACAGGGGGCACTCCCTCCCCCTGATGGGGTGTCAACCACCTTCTCCATTATTTTAAAATAAGCCTTTAAGGAAGGGGCGGGCTTGGGGACAGTCCCGCAGGTCTTTAGTGGCTTCAGCTTCTGCTTCTGCCTTTGCTTTTGCTTAGTCACTTCCCCCACGATATTACTCCTACTACTCCTCTTTCTTCTTCCTATCGGGGAGATTGGGATGACACCTGTAGAGACAGCAACGGGTACCTCAGCTCCTAACTTCTGTATCGTGGACCTTAACTGATACCTATTCCGAACTGGTGGTTTGGATGGGGGAAGAGGTGGGGAGGGAGGGGGGGGAGAGGAAAGAACTTTAAAGGATATGTTAGAGGATATATTAGAGGGCACCTTACTCTTTCCCTTATCTTTAATGGCAGGCTTATTCTTATTCTTACAGACCTCCCCCACCAAATTCTCTGAAAGTGTAACTACCTCCTCGTCTTGCCTGGGGTATGTAGGCTGATTCACTGGTATTGTACTTGCTTCAGAGTCCATGCCCTTATCCTGTAGCAAACGCTGCAGCTTACATACTGCTCCTCCACTGCTGAGTTTCAGCACAACAGTACTCCTCTGGTGCCTAGGTATCTGACCCCCCCTCTCTTCGCCCCCCCTCTCCTCACCCTCACCCTCCTCCTTTAAGGTGGCACAATACACAAAGTTGTTGATTAATGGCGAGCCGAGGCTTACTCTTGCCAACAGCCGCCTAGCTTGCCTCCATGCATAAGCCCAGTCCCTTGAACCCTGCGCTAATCCGCCGAAATACCTCCTCTCCTTTTGCGCTGAAGGGTGAATACGGGGACCTCCGACTACGCTGCCCGTTGGACCAGAATCAAATTCTGGAAGACGCCTGATCAAGCTCATTACACACCGCCGGCCGGCCGCCTTCACTTCCTGGTCCCGTCTCCGTCTCCGTCCTCGCTCTCACCGTCCCTCTGCACCCCCTGGGTCCTAGTGCCGGGCGCTCTCCTAGGCTGGTGTAAACGCCGCCGCCTCTTCTTACTCAATTACTTTACCGTATAGTGGGGAAAAACAGAGATGAACGCCATCAAAAAACCGCTCGCATTAATCTGTACATGATCCGCTCTGTTCTCACCGTTTTTAAGCCTCTGTCACAGCCTTTTCCACGGGGAAACCACCTTCGGACCGGAGCTCCCTCGGCAGACGTCAGCCTGCCGCCATGTTCCTCGCCCTGATTCTTGAGACGGTTCCCGAGCTGTGTTATTGTTGTATGCCTTGGTGTGAACGCCATCCTGTTCCTGAAGAAAGCCATTCTGACCCTTTGGGATTTTAGACATAATAGCTGAAACATGTTCACTGAAACTGAGGATGTAAGCATCCATAGCCTTCTTGGAGCACATCCTCCATCGCTTTTAATCTTTGCCCAAAGTTACTACTATTAAAGATACCTCGATGGCTGGTAACCTGGTGGCAATTTTAATTCACCTTTTCATCACTTGAGGAACACCAACAAAAGAAAATTATCCACTGTAATCAGGTGTTGTAGCACACCCTTGATGCGCTAGGTATCTCGGGTGAGGCCCCAATGATGAAACATACCACCAGCTAGGTTAGTGGGTGAGGGGTCTTTTAAGAAAACCTAAAAGTGTTTTTTTTTCACACAGACACATGAAGGACATCTCAAGCAGACAAACAAAATATGGTATCATTCTTGCTTTTCTTTGTTGAGTGCAGCCCCAGGTCTACCAACACTGGTAAACCTGGGAATGCAACAAAATGCTATGCTTCTCCAGCGGAGGAGTAATGAGGAGAAATATGTTTTTTTATCCTTTGTTTTCCTCTTTCGATGAGCGCTCCAATCTGGTGCTAGGCAGCCGAAAGTGCACAAGTGCAAGGAAATAACAAGAATGTGTTGTATTATATTAAATAAAGCACATACCTACGCTTTCCCTTTTAAGCTGTGCAGCCCAGCAAGGCAGAGTTAGAAATTAGCATTTAAAAAACCTTTGAAATTCACTGAAAAACCCATAGGTTTTAGGGACATTATAGTTAGTTGGACATTTCACTCGTACAAAACCAGAGAAATTTGGCTGTTATACATAGTTGAGCTAACTATAACTCGCACACCCACAATGCACTGCTGATGACATCACATATTACATAATTTATGACATGGTCAGTGACCTCACTGATGACATCTTAAATGACATTATTGATGACATCATCCAGTGACTGTGTGTTTCTGTAAAGTTGAAATATGTTTTATATATATAAATGCCAAGGTGTTTTGAAGAAGGAGTGAGTGTATGAGTGTCTGAATGGATGATTTAGGAGGTGCGTGACTGACTTTATAAGTGAGCGATTAAACATGTCTTACTGATGCATGGGTTAGTGAGTAAACTGTGTAAATGTCTGTATCAGACTGTCAGTCGGTGTGTAAGCGGCTGCATGGGTTGGTGAGTAGCTACATGAGCGCCTATATGGGTTATTGATTGGTTGTCTGAGTATCTGTATGGGTGGCTGAGTGTCTGTGTGGGTGGGTGGAACGTGTGTGACTTTGCATCGATGTGCGAGTGGGTAATTTACTGGGTGTATGGGTTCAAGAGTGAATATGTGAAGGGCTGTTTGGGTGAGTGAGTGTGTGTATGGGTGTGTTGGTGACTAAATGGATATCTCAGTGGTACATGCGTGAGTAGCTACATAGGTGAAAGGAAGTATATGTGAGTGTTACAGTATATAGCTTACTATATGTGAAAGTGAGTGATTGTGAGGGTGGCTGTATGGATGAGTGTGTGCTTGTATCAGTGTTTGTATAAGAGAGTAATTATGTGTTAGTATCTGTATGAATAAATGAGGTGGTGTGTGTATAAATATATAGGTGAGTAAATGGGAGTGTGAATGATTCTTTGCATGATTGACTAAGTGTGTGAGTAACTCTATTGATCATTGGTGATGATTGAGCTTCTGCATAGGTATATGAGTGCAAATGATAGTGCTGTATTGATAAGTGACTGCATGTATGAGGTGAATGAGAGAACGTGTGTGTAGACCTAGGAATCAGTGAGTGGCTATGTAGTATCTGGTACTGGTGTGTCTATGGCTTCGAAAATGGTAGTCTGTATTTTACTGGGTGTATCAAAGTTTATATTAGAGTGTGAGGAGGTGCGTAAAATCTTCACGTGGATGATGTCATCAGTGATATAATTTAAGATATCATCACTGACGTCACTGACCATGTCATTAATGATGTAATATATGACTTATTAACATGAGCGTCTATATGTATAACAACATCATCCATATTACCATGTCAAAGCCCCAGTCAGGCTGCTATTGTTGATTCTATTGTGATAGCTCTGGCACCGAACGGCCCACAAAATTGGCAATATTTTGTGTGATGAACTTCGCTCTTGTACGGAATGTTTAAGATGTTTAATAGTGTGCCCACGAAGTGGCAAAATAAGCAAAGCTGAGTTCAAAGAATATTATCCTGTGTGTGCATGCAAATGAATGTGTGTCAAATTTCAACATGTTTTTAGGAGAGAAGGCAACCTCAGAATGTGAGCATGAAAAATTGCATTTCATTTGGGGCCTAATGTATATATGTGACACAGGTCCAGTCCTGAGGCAGCAGGGCAGTTCTTCTTGCAGCAGAGCAGGCCTTCTTCTGAGTATTCCACAGGTCTGGCGAAAATCTCAAGAGTTGGTCTGATCTTCCAATATATATGTACCTGGTATCCGCTTTGAAGTGGGAAAAACTTTTAGACTCCCTCCCTCATCTGGTTCTGGAATTTTCTTCCTTACCCAGCACTCACTTTGGGGGATTTGGGGCAACAACAGACTAGTGTGAAGTCCTTTGTGAGTGTGTTGAGGCAGCCCCTTTGAAGTGCAAGTGTGGTAGGTGACAGCTCCACCCCTCCCCATCCTGACAAATGGCCCGCTCTGACAGCAGCTAGTCCGCTTTGGATCACTGCCTGGGAGGACCACAAAAAGACCAACTTCCAACTACACCTAATCATATACCCAGGATATAGACACCAAAGTGTTAAGACAAGAAAATGCAAACTTTCTAAAAGTGTAGATTCCACAATTGTGACTTAAAATAAAACTTTACCATTAAACATGGGTTAAAATGCAATTCATTTGAGATCAAACTTGATATTCTTACCTGCTCCCAGGCAAAAGGTATCACGTATCAAATGTGATAAGGTAACCTAATGTTAGCCAATGGGAAAGGGAGGCCTTACAGTAGAGAAAAATTAATGTAAGAGTTTTTTCCAGGACATTTAAATTTAAAAGTACATATCCAAATTTTTTATTTCACTGTACCCTGTTTTATGGGCTGTTTAGGGAGGGGCTAACCTACGGGTGATTTACATGCATTACAAGAGGTAGGTTTAGACCTGTCAGAAGGTTTATTTTGCCAATTCAAAATGGCAGTTTAAGACTGAACACAGGCTACAATGGCAGGCCTGAGATGTTTTTAAAGGCTACTTTAGTAGGTGGCACAATGAGTGCTGTAGGCCCATTAGTATAATTTAATTTACAGGCTCTCGACCTTGATTGTCTTGGGTGACTAATGCTGTACTAATGCTGTACCGCTGTAGGCATTAGAGCTCATTGTTAGGCATTGGAGCTCACCTTGTGGCCCTGCAATTCAAGCTGCTTTCAATTATCTTTGCATCAGCTGCCTAACCTGATATCATCATAATGTCAACCCACCAACTTTAAATGATCATCCGTACAGTGGCAGCTATTTTGGAAGATCATAAAACCACTGCTAACCTCTCACCTAGCAGCATAATACAAGTGCACACAACAATCTACCCTCCATAGACAAAGCCTGATGTCACTGGGCCATATAACTGAATCATAGCAGAGTTGCATGCAGAAGCGTTCAAAGGATGCTATGGGTCCTGATGCAAGCAAGGAAAATGGCACATTCAATCAGGGTTGGGGAAGTAATATACAGCCATTATCAGGGTTCAATGAGCCCCTTCAGGCTCTGGGCCGCTGTGTACTTCACCTGCTGTACTAATGGTAGTTACATGTCTGGTTGCATGCTGCCACCAAACATTCAGGCACATGCATCAAGCGATTTAGGAATCGCAAACGGTGCGAATCGCAAAATTCGGCCGTTTGCGATTCCCAAATCACTATTTGGGATGCTTTAACCAAAAAGTGAAGAAATCGCTATTTTTGCGATTTTTTAAAGTGCGATTGCTTTTAAGGAATCACAATTTTGCGATTCCTTAAAAGCAATGCATGAAACTGAAAAAAATAGCGATTTCGCAATTAGAGAGAAAAAATTACCATGAGGTTGGACCTCATGGTAATTTTGCGAAATGTTAGAAAAATGCAATTTTGTGCATTTTTTTAACTTTCATGTTGTGCACACGCATGCCCTTAGGGCATGTGTGTACACAACATATGTGCATTGTTTGATTTCAGGGGTGCAACAGGGTGTCCTTTGGACACCCCTGCACCCTTGAAATCGCAATCTCAATTTGCGATTAGCTAATTGCGAATCGCAAATTGAGATTGTCTTCCCATTCATTCCTATGGGCCTCTAGGCCCATAGGAATGAATGGGAAGGGATTCCTTAATTGCGATTCGCAAAATGCTATTCGCAATTAAGGAATTCTAAGAAATCGCAATTTATTTAGCGATTTCTTAATGCATAGGCATTTGCAATTCCTTAATTGCGATTCCTTAAAAATCGCAATTAAGGAATAGCAAATGCTGAGATTGATGCATGTACCTGATTGTCTTTCTCAGTTATTTCAGCTGTGGACAGAGTGACGGAGCATTGAAGCGTTGACGCAGAAGGCACAGGCAGATGAGTCAGTGAGCTGGTGAGCCGTGTACTGTGTATCGCATCCTAGAAGGCTCCACTCCGGCCTCTCTAATCTCCCCCAGCCTGCTATCAATTGCTACTACTTGCTAGCATCAGTGCATCAGCGCAGCTCAGCAAGTGCGCCGCCCGACAGTAGGCAACTGCTGAGAGTGGCCCCTGGTGTCCCGCAGAGGCAGCCTGATAGACCTTCATATAGCTGTGCTGGCTACCTCTCCCCCGCCAGTTATTTTTACCCCCATAAAGCCAAACTGCATCACACCATCAGCTTAAGGAGCACAAGGCCAGGCTCCATCTGCTGTAGCATCGATATTTGGTGGGTGCACAACCAGCGCGGTGTGGACTGAGCCAGAGCCGGAACCGGGATAACAGCTGAGGAGCCTGAGGCCAGTGGTGGACTGGCAGTGGTGAGAGCAAGCTGTGGCAGGCTGCAGGAAGTGGTAGAGTGGAAAGAGCGGTGTGGAGGACAAAGGCAAAGGCAGGCAGGGGTGCTGAGCTGCGGGAGGCGAGACGCTTGTAGCGCGCTGTACTGATACGATACCCCTCCAATTCATGGCCCTGCCTGATATTCACCCCTTCACCAGTCTCAGTCCCAGTAACCGAATATGTCCCATCGGCCACTGGACACGTCATCAAGTTGTTTACAGGAGAACCCAGCAGCACTTGCTATACTACTGACCTCATTCCTGCTGCTGGTCTACTGAATCACTGTGGCAATTGGTCCTGTACAGGACCTTCGCAACTTAACCAGCCTCATCCTTAGCCTCAGCCTTGGCCTGGTCAGCTATGTAGATCACTCAGGCCAAAACTGAAATAGGCATCCAGAGGCAGCTCTGGAAGATAACAAAGGCCAAGGAAAGAGGGAAAGGCAGCTGACAGCTGTGAGTAAATCAACAGTGAAGCAGTAGGAACTCAGCAACATCAACAGAGCTACCAATCTCGCTACCTTAAACTACCATAAATGATGCAGCAGCTATGGCCCCAGGCAGTGACCTGGGCAGGGAAGGGTCAGAACAGGCTTTAACAGATCCACAGACTGCAAACTTGTAAAACAATGTTAGATCAGGAAAACCAGGGGACAATCACTCACCACACCAAGAGCAGCCAAGCACAGCAAGAGGAAAATGCAACCAATCAAACAGAATGCAATGGAGGAGATTATACCAGCCAATACCAAACAACCAGAACAAGGTTCCACCCACGCAGAGCCTGGCAGCGGAATGTCCCAAGCTAAGAGCCTTGCTACTCATCTTTCACAAAGTAAAATTTATTAAAATCTTCTTTTTTCTTAAAGACCCAGGTGCCACAATCTTTTTCTCAGACAGAGGGGCATACGGGCTTCAGGACCCTATCAAACTCACGTATATATCCACCCTGTAAAACCAGTCTACAGAAACACCATCTAAGGACCCAATGCAGATAGCAAAGTACACCCTAAGGAGGCTGGCAGGCACTCTGCAAGCAGCAGAACAGAAGAAAGTCTTGCAAAAAATAGAACTCCGTCTGGTATGTCGACCCCCTCACCTAGGCCTGTACCAAATGCTTCACCTCTCTTATCACCTCTCCCATCCACGAGAAATATTGAGCAGCAGACACCTTAGCCCCTGAAAAGCAACAAGAACAAAAACCACTCCAGGTCGATTGGTCCCTCCAAGCAGAGCCTAGTCCACACAGCTCAGAGCCTTGCTCGGATTCAGAACTTGAAAATGATTTCATCTACACATTGGCAGCAAGGGGTCTGAGGCCACAAGATTTGCATTAATCTCAGGAGAGAGAGAAGACCTGCATCACCAGCTTAGTGGCCAACTGCAGATCTCAAATTCTTCAGACTCCACACAAGATGCAGACGAGTTTGCTGTGCCAAGGGCACACCAACACGTGTTGGAGGACAGAACTAATTGACCCGCTAGAGGAAAATCAAGACAATCAGTGGAATTCCTGATATCTATACCCACAGAAATGGGCTGATCTGGTAGCATCCTACACCTTGGATGCCTATCATGGGTCCACCCAATGTACCAGGCTAGAAAAAGGATGCTCAGTGGAGGACCTTAGCCGTAGGGCATCCCAGCATGCCAAACACACCCAAGCTACGTCAGGATCTACTAATGTGTGGGACTCCCTGTTAAGTACCATGCAACCGATGGTTGACATGCTTCAATACCAGTCCATCAAGATAGATCTACAGCTAGATCTCCTTAATACTCTGGCTCTATTTGTTGACTGGGTTGACGAAAAACTGGGAAACCATAACTCCCTAATATTACAAGCTCAAACGAAGGCAAACCTAATGTGCACCTCTACCCCCCTTAGTGTAGAAGCTGTCATCTCTTCCCTTAATGCTATCTAACCTTCTCAGCGATCTGAAAAAGAAGGTCGTAGGCAGTAAGGAGGTTGCTTCAGCAACTGCATATAAAGATCTTAATATGAGTATAAACTACTCGGAAGCTGAAGCTGAGAATAAAATCACCAACGCCAAAGTAAACAGCTGCACATCTGGGGACCAATCAATCAATCAGAGTACTTGTAGAGAGCGCTACTTACCCGTGAGGGTCTCAAGGCGCTGAGGGAAGGGGGTGCTGCTACTACTCGAAGAGCCAGGTCTTGAGGAGCCTTCTGAAGGCGAGTAGGTCATGGGTCTGCTGTATGTGGGTAGGGAGGGTGTTCCATGTCTTGGCGGCGAGGTAGGAGAAGGATCTGCCGCCGGAGGTCATTCATTGGATGCTGGGGACAGCGGTGAGGGCAAGGCTGGCGGAGCGGAGCTGGCGGGTGGGGGTGGAAAAGCTGAGTCTGCTGTTAAGGTAGGTTGGTGCGGTGATCCCCCCTCCACCGCTCAACCATGGGACCGGAATGCGGGTGCCCAACCTCAGAATGCCAAACAGAGATGGCAACTGAAGAGAAAAGGGCATCATAAAAGATCAGTAGTCAGCGCTGCCGGAGTCTATCCCCTGTTTTGCCACAAACAGGGAGGGATGCAGTTCAACATAGCCCAACTACTCAAACAGCAGATACGGCCATTCTCACTTCCCAGATGGATGGAGTATCTAACAGCGCTCTAAAGGGGGTTCAATGGCAGATAACCTACTTATCAGCTCTGGCCTGCCACACGCACAAGATACCACATTGAAGCAAAAGCATGGAGACGAGGGTTCAGAAGTCCCCAACCGGAGGGCTGAACTTATCAGCTTACAACAGGCTTATAATCACAGCTCAGCATTTGCTCAATCAATTGGCGATGATAGGGAACAAAACCATTAACCATCTAATCTGCACCAAGATGTGGAAGCACATCAAAAAGGATCTCCCTCTGGCCGGCAGTCAGAGCCCTGCGCTCTTCTCTTCACATCAGTGTCCGAATCAAAGGGGAACTGCAATACTGTAAACAGAGGCAATATTCTCCATTTATTTGCAACAATCCCAGCCATAAGGCATATAAAATAATCAGATTTGCCCGCAATAGAGTTCATCAGGTCGGACTCACATTTAGGAAGAGAAGATATCAAAGATACATGGCGATCCTCCCTCTTAGCCAACCAGATGCTAAGTGAAAATGGAAACATTTAAGTCTTGGGGGATAACTTTTTCATCTCATGGTAAAGCAAGATATCCCCTTCCTCTTTTCAGCAACAGAAAGTACAAAAGGAACATTAGAGGCATTACCCATTCATTCTTAAGGGGAGCACACAGCCAAACACCATCCAGGGAAGAGGGGACACAGACTTTTCGGCTTACTCCAGGCAACCAACATGTCTACAACTGGTACCTCCAGTTAACCAACAGGTTTATAGAACTATCAATAACCTCACTCAATGACAAATGGCTCTTCAGGATGGAATGGTCAGTCATAATAAAACCACCTGTCGCCTCTGCTCCTGGAACATCAGCTGCCTTATAAGCAAAACAACAGACCCAGAATTTGAATCATTCATAAGATCATATGACATAGTGCTGCTTCGGGAAACGTGGGTGTCCGAACCATACCATCTAGAGGGCTTTACAGGGTTTCATACACCGGCAATTAGGAAAGCAAAATATAGGTGACTTTCAGGTGGGATGGCCACCTACCTTTCAGTTACAAGAACATTCACTGCCATGGAAATCCCCTCTGCCTTACTGGTGGTCAAGACAAGTAAAACTTTATTCACATCGAAGGAAAAAACGAGGATGTGATAATTTTCAATACTTACATAACCCCGAAACATAAAACCAGAGACACCAAGCACCTGCTGGACCACCTCTCAGAAACTATGAGGGAACAAAAGATTTTCAACTTTATTCTCTCAGGGGACTTAAATCACCACCTTTTGGGCTCTTCAGCTTCAGAAGAGATTCTGGCCCAGTCATCTGCTTGGAAAATTCCTGACCAGAAAAAGAACCTACATTGCAGAGCAAGTAATATTTCCAGGGGCTTATTGGAGGTCCCAAAATGTAGTAAATTTTGAGTATTAAACAGCAGGGTTGCAGAAGATTCTCTACCAGCAGCTTCATTCTATACCGAGACCACAGTGTTGACACATGCCTACACTCTGGTCTCTCCTTTCCTTTTCCATTATGTGATCTCGTTTACCCTCGGCGATAAGGCGGAAAGCGATCATCGACCCAAAGAAGTCCTTCTGCAGGCCTATGCTCCCCTTTTTGAATCTGTACCAGGGGGATACAGCTCCAGTTACACAACTAACCTCAAAAGAGTTACATTTTCACGTGGGATCTCATTTCAATCTCCCACCAGGGAACCCACGGGGAACAACAACATCTGGCCCCATCGCAACTGATATTCAGCAGAATAAAAGTGTACCATAAAATGACACCAGGAGGAAGCTAACTCAATTTACTTAGCTACAACCTAACAACAAGTATCCAATAGAAAAGAAGGGAGCACCAGGACTAAACAGAATTCTACCAGCCCTTTTCAAACTGGATGCAACATTTTGGACAGACACGTTAGACACAATCTTTCATCAAATCAGGCAAACAAGCCAGATTCCAGGTTCATAGAAGGGCACCGTTATTTCACCAATCCACAAATCAGGCGACAAAGCCTCTCAGAAAAATGATTGCCTTATCTCCAGGCTCTATTTAGAAGCAAAATATAGCGGAGCTACAAGAGTGGGGTGAAGGACAAGGTATTATCCAATTCAACAAGATAGGATTCTGCAAAGCAACCTGCACAACTACTAACATCTTAACAATGTCACTTCTTATCGACAGGGCCAGGGCTACGGAACAGGCTTTGCACTTCTGTTTCATAGACTTCAAAGCTGCATTCGATAATATCGTTCGGGCAAGGCTGTGAAAAAAACTGACTGGTTTGAATTTCCTGAATTCTCTCTTTGAAATGATAATATAATTACACAATGGTACCTGGGTGCAGGTACAATTGGGTAATGGTTCAAGCTATCGAGGCCCATCCCCAAGACTAAGAGGCTCAAACAGGGCTGCGTGCTTGCACCAACCCTATTCATATTGTACGTGGCAGACCTGATGCAATCTCTAAACTTATCCAATGCAAACGCCCCAAGGATAGGCGGCAAGGTCTTACCTAGCATCTTATACGCCGACAATGTGGTCCTGATTAGCCACAAAAATGCACTAGAGAGTTATGCCACAGTAAACTTCCTGGAAGTAAATTTTGACAAAACTAAAATCATGTCTATAAAAAGGTCTTTAAAAAGGTTCCTATGCTTTGCATCTGGGCAACGTCGAAATTCAGAATGCCACAAATTATAAAAATTTAGACATAAAAATTGACATGGCGGGCAATTTTCCTACCAGCTCGAATCAATCATGAGGAGAGGTTTGGGCATAGCAACGTCTCTGAAAAAACTAAAAACTAAGCTGATGGATCCCAGGCTCTCCACTCAGGTTGCTCAAGCAAAACATTTACCGACCATCTCATATGGAAGTGTTGCCCTGAGAGTGAGAGACTCTAAAGCTCTAGACAGCACTATCATCAGAGCTTACGGGATCCTTTTTAACATACCTACTTATACCTCAGATGCTCTGATTAGACTGGAATTTGGGCTCACCAATCAACAGCTAGCAAGACTGGGGTCTTACCTAATGATCTGGCACAAAATTAGGGTTGCCCCCGAGAACACCTTTAACCATCTACTATGGAAGGAGTTACAGCTTAGCTCACAACCACGATGGCGGACTATGGAAGTTGCACTTCACTCTCTGTTTCCTTGTGTTCAATACATATGCACACAACAATTCCTGTACCTGACGTCGTTTGTTACAACTGCAACACAGAATAGAAACTTGAGTTTAATTTGGAATGGTGCACCAACAAACCTCTTACCCACAAATGAAGAAAGTAGACCTAAGGATAAGTATTCCTTTTTCTTTTTTCTTTTGTCAGTTCTGATCTTTTAAATCCATACAAAACATCCAGCCAATGCGTTTCATTCAATTGCGTTACTCAAACTTCATCAGGATTTTGAAATAATATATCACTGGATTGTCCTGATAACCACAATAGGCTTCATGAGAGAAATTCACGGGTTTCCACATTCACATTCCGGAAGGTCAAACTTTCTGTTGGCATTGTAACAGCTTGACGGGCTATCAACCCGGTCTTATGATTGAGTCATGATATGAGTAAAGTCCTTTTAAAGTTTGACCTCCCATTCCTCAAACACTGATTAGGAAAGCTGCCATCTATCCTGCACATTCCAACATTGCACAGGGGGCAAGCTACAACTAACTGTTGTCTGTGTAAAAATGGAACGGAGGATATGGCACATTTGATCTGTACGTGTATTTACCTAAAGCAAGGAAGGGCCTGACTATTCAAATCAGAATTTAACGTCAGTGAGATTCGCACACGATGGCAAGCTGTGATAGCACGCTTCAAGTCCTATGACCCGCAGTTGAACTGCAAATTATTAACCATGGTAGACAACGAAATGGAAGAAGCATGTACACTGGGGACTCTCACGGCCAGTTGAGAAGGAAGAACTATGCAAACCAAGGGTAATCAGGCCAAGATGACTCTATTAACCTCTTAATTTTTAAACTCAAATTTTACACTTTTAAGCACTACGTATTTATAAAAATTTTACTTGACTTTATGAAATCTGAGTTTTTAAAACTAATTTGGTAAACGGTTTTAATTAACCATATACATTGAAGGTAATTTAGTTTCATTTCATTTAAGTTACTTCCTTTTTTGTTGTAAATAACGGTGATGGATCAAGCCCTGATCTTTGGACTGGGTAAGAGTGTTCTGCTTAATTCAGACACTCTGTTCATCACCACCCCCTTTTCTGAATCGTTTTTGGCCACTATTGGTGTGGCAGGGTATACTCAGACATGAGTACCTTGCTCACTGCACCATCAGGATTCAAGCAAGCCGGGCCGATGACGGCTGAAATGCCAGAAACCGGTCCCCGGAAGCTTGTCTCCTTTCCGGTGAAGAATTGGCTTGGTAGTTTTGTCTGCCCTGTTCCCATGATGCACTGGGCCAGGGACAGACTAATTTGCATATAGCCAGGTTCTGTGCTGGGATGGTGCAGTGAGCTAAATAATGGTGATGGATCAAGCCCTGATCTTTGGACTGGGTAAGAGTGGCCTGCTTAATTCAGACACTATGTTCATCACCACCCCCTTTTCTGAATCGTTTTTGGCCACTATAGGTGTGGCAGGGTATACTCAGACATGAGTCCCTTGCTCACTGCACCATCAGGATTCAAGCAAGCCGGGCCGACGACGGCTGAAATGCCAGAAACCGGTCCCCAGAAGCTTGTCTCCTTTCCGGTGAAGAATTGGCTTGGTAGTTTGGTCTGCCCTGTTCCCATGATGCACTGGGCCAGGGACAGACTCATTTGCATATAGCCAGGTTCTGAGCTGGGATGGTGCAGTGAGCTAAATAACAGTGATGGATCAAGCCCTGATCTTTGGACTGGGTAAGAGTGGTCTGCTTAATTCAGACACTCTGTTCATCACCACCCCCTTTTCTGAATCGTTTTTGGCCACTATAGGTGTGGCAGGCTATACTCAGACATGAGTCCCTTGCTCACTGCACCATCAGAATTCAAGCAAGCCGGGCCGACGACGGCCGAAATGCCAGAAACCGGTCCCCGGAAGCTTGTCTCCTTTCCGGTGAAGAATTGGCTTGGTAGTTTGGTCTGCCCTGTTCCCATGATGCACTGGGCCAGGGACAGACTAATTTGCATATAGCCAGGTTCTGAGCTGGGATGGTGCAGTGAGCTAAATAACGGTGATGGATCAAGCCCTGATCTTTGGACTGGGTAAGAGTGGTCTGCTTAATTCAGACACTCTGTTCATCACCACCCCCTTTTCTGAATCGTTTTTGGCCACTATAGGTGTGGCAGGGTATACTCAGACATGAGTCCCTTGCTCACTGCACCATCAGGATTCAAGCAAGCTGGCCGACGACGGCTGAAATACCAGAAACCGGTCCCCGGCAGCTTGTCTCCTTTCCGGTGAAGAATTGGCTTGGTAGTTTGGTCTGCCCTGTTCCCATGATGCACTGGGCCAGGGACAGACTAATTTGCATATAGCCAGGTTCTGAGCTGGGATGGTGCAGTGAGCTAAATAATGGTGATGGATCAAGCCCTGATCTTTGGACTGGGTAAGAGTGGTTTGCTTAATTCAGACACTCTGTTCATCACCACCCCCTTTTCTGAATCGTTTTTGGCCACTATAGGTGTGGTAGGGTATACTCAGACATGAGTCCCTTGCTCACTGCACCATCAGGATTCAAGCAAGCCGGGCCGATGACGGCTGATATGCCAGAAACCGGTCCCCGGAAGCTTGTCTCCTTTCCGGTGAAGAATTGGCTTGGTAGTTTGGTCTGCCCTGTTCCCATGATGCACTGGGCCATGGACAGACTAATTTGCATATAGCCAGGTTCTGAGCTGGGATGGTGCAGTGAGCTAAATAACGGTGATGGATCAAGCTCTGATCTTTGGACTGGGTAAGAGTGGTCTGCTTAATTCAGACACTCTGTTCATCACCACCCCCTTTTCTGAATCGTTTTTGGCCACTATAGGTGTGGCAGGGTATACTCAGACATGAGTCCCTTGCTCACTGCACCATCAGGATTCAAGCAAGCCGGGCCGACGACGGCTGAAATGCCAGAAACCGGTCCCCGGAAGCTTGTCTCCTTTCCGGTGAAGAATTGGCTTGGTAGTTTGGTCTGCCCTGTTCCCATGATGCACTGGGCCAGGGACAGACTAATTTGCATATAGCCAGGTTCTGAGCTGGGATAGTGCAGTGAGCTAAATAACGGTGATGGATCAAGCCCTGATATTTGGACTGGGTAAGAGTGGTCTGCTTAATTCAGACACTCTGTTCATCACCACCCCCTTTTCTGAATCGTTTTTGGCCACTATAGGTGTGGCAGGGTATACTCAGACATGAGTCCCTTGCTCACTGCACCATCAGGATTCAAGCAAGCCGGGCCGACGACGGCTGAAATGCCAGAAACCGGTCCCCGGAAGCTTGTCAACTTTCCGGTGAAGAATTGGCTTGGTAGTTTGGTCTGCCCTGTTCCCATGATGCACTGGGCCAGGGACAGACTAATTTGCATATAGCCAGGTTCTGAGCTGGGATGGTGCAGTGAGCTAAATAACGGTGATGGATCAAGCCCTGATCTTTGGACTTGGTAAGAGTGGTCTGCTTAATTCAGACACTCTGTTCATCACCACCCCCTTTTCTGAATCGTTTTTGGCCACTATAGGTGTGGCAGGGTATACTCAGACATGAGTCCCTTGCTCACTGCACCATCAGGATTCAAGCAAGCCGGGCCGACGACGGCTGAAATGCCAGAAACTGGTCCCCGGAAGCTTGTCTCCTTTCCGGTGAAGAATTGGCTTGGTAGTTTGGTCTGCCCTGTTCCCATGATGCACTGGGCCAGGGACAGACTAATTTGCATATAGCCAAGTTCTGAGCTGGGATGGTGCAGTGAGCTAAATAACGGTGATGGATCAAGCCCTGATCTTTGGACTGGGTAAGAGTGGTCTGCTTAATTCAGACACTCTGTTCATCACCACCCCCTTTTCTGAATCATTTTTGGCCACTATAGGTGTGGCAGGGTATACTCAGACATGAGTCCCTTGCTCACTGCACGATCAGGATTCAAGCAAGCCGGGCCGACGACGGCTGAAATGCCAGAAACCGGTCCCCGGAAGCTTGTCTCCTTTCCGGTGAAGAATTGGCTTGGTAGTTTGGTCTGCCCTGTTCCCATGATGCACTGGGCCAGGGACAGACTAATTTGCATATAGCCAGGTTCTGAGCTGGGATAGTGCAGTGAGCTAAATAACGGTGATGGATCAAGCCCTGATCTTTGGACTGGGTAAGAGTGGTCTGCTTAATTCAGACACTCTGTTCATCACCACCCCCTTTTCTGAATCGTTTTTGGCCACTATAGGTGTGGCAGGGTATACTCAGACATGAGTCCCTTGCTCACTGCACCATCAGGATTCAAGCAAGCTGGGCCGACGACGGCTGAAATGCCAGAAACCGGTCCCCGGAAGCTTGTCAACTTTCCGGTGAAGAATTGGCTTGGTAGTTTGGTCTGCCCTGTTCCCATGATGCACTGGGCCAGGGACAGACTAATTTGCATATAGCCAGGTTCTGAGCTGGGATGGTGCAGTGAGCTAAATAACGGTGATGGATCAAGCCCTGATCTTTGGACTTGGTAAGAGTGGTCTGCTTAATTCAGACACTCTGTTCATCACCACCCCCTTTTCTGAATCGTTTTTTGGCCACTATAGGTGTGGCAGAAGAATTTGCTTGGTAGTTTGGTCTGCCCTGTTCCCATGATGCACTGGGCCAGGGACAGACTGTGCAGTGAGCTAAATAACGGTGATGGATCAAGCCCTGATCTTTGGACTGGGTAAGAGTGGTCTGCTTAATTCAGACACTCTGTTCATCACCACCCCCTTTTCGGAATCATTTTTTGTTGGGGCAGCCTTAGGTGCAAACATTTAAACACACTCATAACCTAGCCAAACTCCACATGTACCACTGGTTTATCTCCATGTCCATTTGCACAAAAGGCAAAACACTTGACCTCATGCTAGGGACGGCAAGTAACCTTTGAAAGTGGTGAGGCAAGAGAAGTGCCACACCACTTACCAAAAACGAAAATGAAACTACCCCTACCGCCTAAAGCCCAAAATAAAAAAACCACTTCCTCCAAAAGGCCAAAATAAAACAACAAACACAAACTAAATCACCACACTGACATGTATTACATTAACATTTGTAATGAATAACATACAATTAAATGGTACTTACCCATGGCTGCACGCCCTTCTCTGTGTTCTTCTGCAGTCTGTGGAACGAAGAGCTCCCCTAACCAATCCAGATGCTGCACTCATGCTATTAACCAGTATGAGAGAAGTGCCAGGATTGGATGGAGCGGGTTGGCCGGACTGTGCTTGCTCTCCACCCAGCTGTCTAAGACAACTTAGTTTGGAGAGTTTCAAAGTGTGCGTTTCAGGCTAGCCATCGTAAGACAACCAGCCAAACTGACGTGCACTTTGGAGTGTCTGGCTAGACACTGCTCCAGTCTTCAATAATGCAAATCAGCAAGCAGCAGAGGACACAGCCCTCATTTGTCCCAGCTCAGGGGTAGTCTGACAGCTGTGGTGCACAGCGGTAGAAAATAAAATGGCAATGAAATTATTTAATTGCCATTTTATTTTCCACATTCATGCATGGTTCACTGAGGGTTCAAGTGATGCGCCCCTGCCCTTATGAAAAAAAACACTGCTGCCTCAAACTAGAGGACTCTAACTGTATCTACTGTCTACACATTCTTTGTTATAGAATGGGTGGACCACTTTCCTATTCCTTATCCTATTCTCACTCCACCTCCCCACCATTCTCAAAACCCCCCAGAATGTGGCCTAGAGCATTACAACTAGAAGAGTGGATCCCTGCCACCCTAGACCTGAGAAAAATCTAGGTGAGGCCAAGAAAATCCTTATTTTCAAATCACACATGTGTTGCATTTCCATGTATAACCAACTTTTGCGTTGATGAATGCCCCCAATACTGCAGGAATTGCCACCATTACGATATAGCCAATAGTATATCAAGGAGGGGCTGCACCACTGAATATTGACCTTCATAACATCGTGGTACAAGAATATTAAGGACAAAATAAGTGACAAAATAAGTAAGTGCATATAAGGAAGCAATGTTTATATTCCTAACTCCATCTACATACCTTGGTGATCTGTATTGCCAAGGTACATATATGTGGAGTTAGGTATAGAAAATGCAGACTTAATTATTTATCAATATTTTATTTTTGAAATGTTGTCCTCGATGTTGTGTCCCATCAATATTCTGGTATCGATACTCAGGGTGCACACTTCAAGGAGACAATTGGGAACCATTATGCCTGGATTGCAGCCAATCTTGCTGTAATTGCAATGCTGGGGCTTGCCATTCACAGGAGCGTTCAGTTTGGTGCTCCATAGATGGCTGAGAGGACATCTGAAGGCCTGTCTCTTCTCAAACAGAGATATACTTCCCAGAACTCTAAATACACATACAGCCCATGACACGATGGCTGAGTTCCTTGCCGCCGTACACATGCACAGTTTGTGTATGCTTTTATAACTGTTACTCTGAGGTTGTGCAGCTTCAGACACTCTACTCTGTCTAACAGGAGAATGAAAGGAGGGACAATCCTCTAATGAGGGAGTCGCACTAGAGGACCACATTTGTTCTGACAGCATTAAAGCATTATAAAGAGTAAATTTAGGATGTACAGAGCAGAAGAAGAGAGCATATTAAAGAATCATGGTGTACAGCCCCTGGACCAGAGCCTACTAGCATTAAATACTGAGGTCCTCATTTACTAAAACTGTTGCATCGATGCGGCAACACAGTGATGCAACACTTTTCCTTGCAACGCCAGGGATGCACCATAATTACTGTACAGCGTTCCATGTCGCAAGGAATGACAGATGCGTCAAGAATCCAGATGTATCTGTCGGCGCAAATCTCAGTTGTGTCTTAAACATAACTCAACTCCAACAATGCATGGGGAAGGCCAATACACATTGCACTGCATCACCCATGCGCCTGCTAAGATGCAATAGATTTCACTACGCCACTTCTACGAGGCTTTCTTGCAGGGGAACGCCCTTCCTGCATACATGTGGCGCAAGGGTTTACAAAGTCACACATCTGCCTAGATGCGCCACTTTGTAAATAAGACGCGATGTGGAGCATTGTTAACACCGCTGCTGTGTCACAACAAGTAATGCAACAACAGAGCAAAAGTGTCACTAGGGGCTCAAACATCAGCCCCTAACTGTCTTGAAATATGTGGTCTCCACACAAATATATATCAAAGGTGCTCTACTTTAATACATAGTTGAAGTTACATCACTACTGCTCACAGAATCCAGCAGCCTCCCTGATCACTCAAGGACTGTATTCTTGCCTTTGCCCCTGTGAAGGCTTATAGCTAGGTTCACACTATACAAATGCCATGTACATACAAGCATTCATGCCTATGTATAACAATATCAAAATACTTTTTCATATAGCGCTCCATACCAGTTCTTATCCTTTCTAAGAACTATAAATAACCCATGGTATTAATTCCAGTTATCAAACTCAGATGGATGACAAGCTGATTTGGGCTTTAGGGATTCCAGCTTATGACCCACATGCCACAACAGATGTCAACGGTGAGTGTTTATCTCACTTAGCCATCACTGTTGTACTTTTTACTAAAGTAAACTATATCACCTCGGCTTTATAGACTATGAACCCAGATATACGATTTTCTCATCAATTATGTCCTTATTTGTTTAATTGCCGAAGGGCTCTGGCAGCACTGTGGGCAACAGTAGAGCACAACCCTATATTGCTCTGTCAGCAAGCATATGCACTCCTTTCATGTGAAGCAATTTTTTTTTGTATCCCACATTTTTAGCGAATGATGCATACGAGCAGTGGTAACTAGTAACTCGAGCAGGAGGGGGAGGATGGGCCTCACACATACACACACCCATCTACATGCAAATTCACTCACACCCCCATACGTTTACAAGCGTGCACACTTACACCCACCATTTACAGGCACACAGTCATTTACAGCACGCTTTCATAAACACACATGCACGCACACATCAAATACTTTAAATAATTAACTTACCAGCTACAGCAGTGCTATTGACCTTCAAGGTTCATGGAGGATTGAGAATGTTGCCCCTCTAATTGGATGACCCTAGGTCAGACACTAGAGGAGGCGGCAGACCCAAATCTGTGATGAGATGTCATGGAATGACACTTGTCCCTGGGCACTTCAGGGCTTAAAACTAAAGCATCCAGGTCCGAGGTTATCAGTGACGCTCCCACTCATCATGAGGGGGAAGTCCTCCAAGTGCCTTGCCTTGCTGAAGAGGTCACACCCATAAGACTGTGCCATTGTCAGACCGGCAATGTTCAGCTCAGACAGCCTAGTGCCACATAGAGTGTCTGTCAGGATGAGTTTTGCTCGGACTGACAGACACTCTTCATGTCCTCCATGGTGGGCATGCTACTTCCGCCCTTGTGGACAGTCCACTGCTGCATATGAGAAAGTAATATATTTTTATACAAGTCAGAATCCAAGCTTGCATCAGGCAGTGTAGGGTTCTTATAAGCAGGATGCTCTTGTAACGTTTTCAATTTTTGTGTTACATTTACACTTTGCCTCACATAGGATGAGCTTTTTGGGGTAACACTGCAGCAGTTGCCTCAAACTCCACTATAAGAATAAGGTAAAGTCTCACTAGAGGAAACTGAGCTCGGAGCACTGTGGGAAACAAAACTCCCAGCCACTTTGTTTAACCAGGTAGTCAAAAGGACTGCTAAGAAACACTCGTTCCTCAACGACAAAATAATTTTTAGCACCCGGTCGTTCTATTAAATCGTACACAAGGCCCGCACCAGCACCTCATTTAGACACGGCATTCTCGTTGAATTCTAAACGTATATTCCTCCACTTAAGCCTGGGCATTTTACCCACACGACTAGACCAACCCAGATGGAGACCACAAGTAACACCGGAATGTGATCTTTGCGGTGCAGGTAACCAAGACTTTACACACATAGTCTGTATCTGCCCAGCCATGTATCACAGACGGCGGCACTGGCTTAAGGACAAACTTAACGAGCTAGGAGTCCGTACCTGCCGATCCGCAATAGTCTAGGCCTTATGTTCAGCGGATGCCCAACTGATCTGTAAATTAGTAAAATTCCTGGACAGTTTCGAGGAAAAAACAAGGCACGCTGCCACTTGCCGGACCCCCATTGAGACTTAAGATCATTGTTGATAGATAAACCTGTATCGCAGTAAATCTTGCTATGACCGGTTGGACTCTTTGTAACGCAAACTTTTCTTTTAACTCATTTCCCTCTCCTTTTCTTATTTATTTCATTGCCAATATTTTTAAGAGTTTTGTTTTAAATGTTGTAGTATGCTACAAATTGTAATGGTTTTAAGTAACCGAACAATAAAAAATGTACTTACTTACTTACGTATAAGGTAAAGTGAGAACAGCAAATGCTAATTTAAGACAAGAAATCTGGCTGGTATCTTAAATAGGTAAAGTGCTGGAACAACGCTATTTTATCATCTGGGTGTGTGGTAAATGGTTGCTTCTCATGGGAACTTTAAATCTTTTTTCTGGAAATGTAGCAGCACTTGCTGACATTTCTAAAGCAAACAAAAAAATTAAGACAATAATATGCACAAATCAACATAAAAATACAATATATAACGGGACACAATACAATAAAATAGAACACAACAAACGCAGTATAACTCAACATTACAATGCAGTAATGCAGCACACATCACAACTGCACCAAAGACAACACAACACATCATAATCATAGCAATATGTCACAGATGTATAGAAACATTCCTGCCATATTACCACATTCCCACCTACAGCAGTCGTCTTCAAACTTTGTTATGCCAAGCGGTCCCCTGAGCAAAATATTTAGGAGATAGGCCTCCCGTACATTACAAGGTGGTGGTTCAAGCCAATGGTAAGGAGGCTTACCAAACCATCAGCATTGGGAAGTGCACTGGGGGACAAGCCCCATCCAGGACTCATCAAAAAGGCATCCAGAATTCTTCTGCAGTGGGGTATCATGAACCTTCCTACAGAGTCATGTAACATAAGTGTCCATTTCCACCCAAAGTCAAATTGCAAAGCTCTCATCTTGAAACCTCTACAATGCCCCATTCAGTCCCTCTGCAATCTACCTCACTTCCTTTACTTTGTAGCACCCAGACCCCAACTGCAAAGACCAGCCAGATCCAAGTATCAACGCACCATTCAGACACACTGTACAAAGTCCATGCAAGTACCTCTCCACAACACACAATTTAGGCCACTTCTGTAATTCCTCATTCAGAGTTCTTTTTCAAAATCACATCCAGATCTTTTGTTCCCAACTCTGTATAAAAGGCCCTCTGGTGCAGGCGAATAAAACAAGGCAGCAGAGAACTCCCATTGTGTTCACAGGTACGTCCCAAGCTGATTACTTCACAGTAGAGACTTGCCTCTAAGTAAATACATGTCAGCTCAATCCCCTACTCACCACAACGCAACTTTGTCACACTGGGGCCAAGTTGTTTGTGGGGAGATTGGATTGTTGGTGTATGAAGGCAGATTATAAAAGCGAGATTGGAGGGGAAGGAATGGGGTTTGAGTGGTATTAAAATGGAGAATCCCGCAGCTAACACATGAATACAAGTGGTTTAAATATTGGCAAAGTGAAAGGGGTGCTTCTTGTGCACCTGTGAAGGTTGGCATCCTAGCTTCCCCATGCTTTAGTCGGACCATGCTAGTCAGTCTCTTCTGTAACAGGTCATATTCAATATTTCCTTACTGTAATCTACATCAACTCTCCCAACTGGCAATACCCATCCGCCACATTTACAAAAAACTGTGTATCTCGTATTGTTGAAAGAGAAGTTTAGTTCTTATGTTACATGCCCATACCCCTTTACAAATCTAGTCCTGAAAGCTTAATCTATATTTCCTCTTGAAATTTCCACCCAACTCCTGTTACAAAGTCTTATCCAATCCTCTCCTTTAAAGCCATAGCGGGTGCCCCTTTTTCAAAGCCTAGATGCTAAATGTCTCAAGTCTTTGCAAAACTAGTTCCAGTCCAGGTTTTTCAACTGCATTCTCAGACTTGTAGCCCTGGTTTTATGGTGAACCAAACAAGACTACAATCACAGAATGCAAATAAAACACTTCTGAAGAGTTACAGGGGTAACATTGTCAATGGTGCACCAGGTGCAGTGACACCAGGTCCAGGGGCCTCAGGGGCCCATTAAACTCTGATTGTGTCAGTTTTTATTTTTACAAACACAGCAGATGTGGTAGTGGAGGGATTATTTTCTTTGCTTGCCTAAGGGCCTCTGCCGCTCTCACTATCCAACTGACCTGTTATCATGCATAGATTTGCAAACTTGAAAGGGCTGCAAAGCACCCTCTGGTTCACCCAGTAAAAAGCCGCATGTACTCCACTTCAAAATAATTCCCCTTCAAGCACCATCCACAGCGGCTTATGCAGACTGCAGCTGTCAGTCATTACCACAGTGACAAAATCCCCAAAATGCCACAGTGTATGTGTAAGTAGTGAAAATCAAACTGATATGTCTGCAGACAGCTACAAATATACTGGGAAGTGATTTTGAAGCACAATGCTTCAGCCTAATTGACCACCCTCCCTACCTTGCTAAACTTCTTTTGATTTCCCTGCAACACGCCTGTGAGAGTGAACCAAATGCAGAATAAGCCCCACTTCTTTTTAAAAAATAACCCAAAACCTACAATGACAACAGATGGATAAAGAAAATGCCTTAGTGAAACCCGCTGGTACATTTCCATGTTGTGGGACTTAAATGCCATTTTGGGCATAATCTCGTGCCCCCCTTCAGATGACTCCACGCCCCACTAAGTGTGTGGTCCCACAGTTTTTATACCTCTGACCTATAGAAACCTGCTTTCAGAATATGATGGTAAAAGGTGTTTGCACCAAGCACTACATTAAGTTACTGGCAAGGACATAACAGGGGCGGCTCTAGGCTCATGGCGGCCCTGGGCAGGAATCGTAGGTAGGGTCCCCGGAAGACCGGGTCCAGGAGGGGCAGAGTCCCCCGGAGCTCAGGAGGGGAGGGTCAAGGTGTTAGGAAGTGGAATAGAGCCAGAGGCCGCCAAATCCCTGCCCTGGGCCGCCACGCAAATATGTATCCATCCTCATAGGATTATTATATTAAGGATATCTATTGGCGTGGAGGCCCCTGGGATCTGGTGGCCCTGTGCAGGTGCACAGCTTGCACATGCCTAAGGCCGCCCTTGGACATAAAATAACATAGTTATAGTTTGTGATCTCGCCCCAGCAGTGTGAAATGTCTAGAAAACTAAGCTATGCTGCACAGATAAAATATTTAATTGTTTGCATGTTCTGATGCAAAGGAGGATGGAAGAATATAGTTGTTATGCAAGTTAACTCTGCACATCTGTGAGTTCTTAGAGTTGCACTATTTGCGGCTTAAACATCTCCTACACAATTACTGTACAAACAGAGGGGTTTTAGAGAAATATGTTGACCCTTGAGAGGGAGCAGTATTTATTTTCAGTACAAAATCTGCAATAATCAATGACCAAAGAAGATCAGACTTGCGGGGCAGCCACTTAAAATGCATCATTTAGTACTATTTTCATAGTCCCCTGAGCCATACCGAAATCCTTACCTAGGATAGCTAAGCCCTGTAGTCTATGCACAGCCAATTAACAGAGTGGGTTCCATGTTTAAATATCGATGTAAAAAATATCGATGAAAAAAATATTGAGGTAAAAATATCGATAAATAAATATCGACTCCCTATACTTAAAGAGGTAAGTACAATAATATCGACTCAGAAATATCGATATAAAAAATATAGATGTAAAAAATATTGACTTTAAAAAATAACATAACTTAAATGAAATTAATTAAAAAATATTAGTATTATTAACAAAATAAATTACATTTGATATATATTTTAACTTACAACACATAAACTTAATTTAATCATTATGAACACAAAAAATGTGTATATGTACATATATTTACTTAAATAAATTTTATTAACTATTATCTTTATTTCATTTATAAACTTTTTTGATTATATAAAAATAAAATAAACACATATATAAATAATTTTAAATAAAATAAAATATTCTTTATTTAATTAAAACACTAAGGGCCAGATGTAGGTGGCCCAATACTGGTCAGTAACGGCTGAATTTACTGAATTTCTATTGTTGGGGACAAAAAAGCAACCGAATCGGTAAATTTGCCGAATCGGTAAAGTTTCCGATTCGGAAATTTTACCGATTTGGTAATTTAGAAATGTAAAAAATTAATTTCGAGATGTAGATAACCTTTTAAATACTGAATTTGCATGAAATTCGGTATTTAAGAGTCCATGGGTTGAATTCAGGTGGTAACCAGGTGCAGGCTATATAAAAGGCCCCAAAATGCACCACTTTCACCAGAATGGCGGCATTCTATGTCATTGCGAGGCGGCTACGGCTCCAGGCAGAAGGAGAGAGGGTCTGGAGGAGGGAGGAGCAGGTGTACAGACAGAGGATCACTCTATTCCAGCTAACTGAGCCTGAGATTCTACAGAGGTACAGGCTGGCCCCAAAAACTATCCTGGACCTTATCAGGGATCTCCACCCACTGTTGGACCATCCAACCCCAAGGGCGCCCGCCATCCCACCCCATGTGCAGGTGCTGTGCAGCCTACACCTGCTTGCATCTGGGAGTTACCAGAGTGTGGTTGCTGTGGTAGGTGGGGTGTCCCATAGCTGTCTGTCCTGTTTCTTTAAAAAATTCTTTGACGCCATGTTGCAGAGAATGCATCACTACATCAGCTTCCCTGCAATGCATGCAGAACTGCTAAGGACAAAGACAGCCTTTTATCAGATGGTGCAGTTCCCAAACATCGTTGGCTGCATTGATGGTACCCACATACCAATATGCCCACCTGCTGCCTCAGAGTACATTTATCAGAACCGTAAGTCCACCAACACCATAAATGTACAGGTGATCTGTGATTCCAAGTACGTGATCACTGACATAGTAGCCAAATTCCCAGGGAGTACCCATGACTCCTACATCTTCCAAAACAGTGGGATCTACGCACGCCTGACAGCGGGGGAATTCGGCGAAGGATACTTTCTAGGTAATACACTGTGTGAAACTCCCTTGATACGTATTGCAGGTGTATGTGTTTGTGTGCATGTGAGTAATGTTTTTTCTTCTTACTATTATGGGACAGTGCATATGCCCTCCGGTACTTCATCCTCACACCCTACCTCAACCCTACAACACCAAGTCAGAGGAGATACAATAGGCACACAAAACAACCAGAAACATTGTGGAGTGCGCCTTTGGTATGTGGAAGAGCAGGTTTTGCTGCCTCCATAAGAGTGGAGGGGCCCGCCAGTACACACCAATCACCTGTTGCAAGATGATTTCAGCATGTGCAATGCTGCACAACCTGGCGGTTAAGAAGGGCACAGAATTGGATATCTCAGATTATGAGGACCATGATTACGAGGAACCAGTGCCTGAACCACACACATCTGGAGTTGCACCACCAACTGATGGCAGACACAGATGGGAAGAGGTCACACGCAACTTCTTTTAAGTACGTAAATAGACACAGACATGTGGAGTATGCACCCAATGTAGTTTAATAGTGTAATGACGTAGGTTTCTAAAGCACAAATGTGCAACAAAAAGTATTTAACTTCAATTATGTCAGTCCTGGTTCACTTCACCATGAACTGTAATAGTCTTTTCCGTCCACGCTTCCCAATGCTACTTGTATGTTGCTCCCCATGCTCACTGTCTTGCTGGCCTGTGGCCTCAGCGTGGCGCCTGCTCTTCCTCGTCTCTGGGACATGGGAGCTTGCAATGCTGCTCCTGCTTGTGCTCTCCTCACTTACAGGCACATCCAGAGCAGCTGTTTGTGCTGTCTGGGCATTCAACAGCACCTCAAGAGCACTGGACATCCTGCCCATGCCCCTAGTGACCTCATTGGTGTTTTGGGTCATAGCCTCCTGCATGTTACTGCTTCTCCTGCATAGCAGGGATGTGGCAGTGGCCAGGCAGTTCAGCGCTTTATTTTGGCCATGTGCACGCTGCCTTTCCTTGCACCTTGCCTCAAAATCAGTGTCTAGTTTGGTGCAAAGCAGCTGCACCGATTGGCTAATTCCGCGTATCCCTGCTGCCATCTCTTTGTTCACTAGTACAAGTTCATTGATGCCCTTTCCTATTTCTCCTATGTTACTGTTTAGGGACCTCATTTGGCATTGGCATGCCTGGATGGCTCTTCCCTGCATCCTCTGTATTCTCACCATGCTCCCCTCCAGACCATGGACTCTGCGGCGTCTTGCACCACCATGGCCCACCCCTGCACTTGAGTGCGTTGTACCAGAGCTGATATCTACAGGCAAGTTGTGTGTTTCGTCCCCCTCCATGTCAGCTGCCGATGACTCCATTTCTAGTAGTGTGGCCACAACATGCCTCATGCTTGGTTGTGATGAAGGTGTTGTATCATGCTCTGATGCTGGCATTTCAGGGGATGACAGCAACAGTGGAGATTGAGATCTGCGAAGGGACGCATGCAGCTCTGGAGCCATTTCTGAGTAATGTGCAGGAGGATGGCTACTTGGTGCACCTGTGTCCTGTGGAATGTTCGGGGTAGTTGGACCTGCCTCGAGACTCTCCCCCCTCTCTGGTGTTGTGCCTTCAGTCTCCTGCGAACGCCTGCGAGACGTTTCACCTGTGGACATATGAGCGTACATTAGCTAAGCGCTACTGTCTCACAGTTACTTAAATTAAATATTTCTCACATTAGCTTTGTTCTCTATGCAATCATTTAGCTGACTTTGTGGTTGGTGTGCTGTATGACATGTTCTCACATTTCCTGACTACATATACCATGATGCATTGCCCCTGTATAGTGCTAGCAGTACTGGACTGGGGTTCACTTGCCCACAAAGGGTACAGGTAAGGATGATGGTATGGGGGAATGCTGTGCATTTATCTTACCTTTTTGCCTTGCAGCTCTGGCTGAGCTTTCTACTTCTCCCAGTCCGCAGACGCTGTCTGGTTCAATGGTTGAGGCCACCATCTCCTCCAGGTCAGTAAGGGGGGTGCAGGGTTCTTGCCTCCGCCAGATTTTGATGCCTGCTTGTGGTGTTCAGCCAATTTCTTTTTGGTTTGGCTCCTGAGGTCGTAAAATTGCTTTTTCAGGTCCTCTGTGTCTCTGGTAGTCACCCCAACAGCATTTACTTTGTCCAGTATGTCCAGCCAGAGTTTCCTTTTGGCAGATTCTGCCACAGTCAGGGACTGCCTGCCAAAGAGTTTTTGGTGCACCTTCACCACCTCCTAAACAAGGACCTGCAGCTCCATGCTGCTGAATTTGAGTTTCCTCCTCCTCTCAGGCTGCTCTTTTTCTTTGCTGCTTGCCATTTTGCAGTTTTAAAAGTGCACAAAACCCTTTCTGCTGCTCAGGGACTCAGCTCGGCTCCAACTGCCTTTCCAGAACCTTCTAATTAGTTGCAGCTGCCTGTGTAGCCACTTCCTGGTAGGGAGGGGGAGGGTGGTAGCACCTGATTGGCTGCCTACTTAAGTTTCACTAAAGGCCCATAGGAATGAATGGAAATACCAAATTGGTAAATACTGAATCGGTAAATACCGATTCAGTAATTTCCAATTGTCCGATTCCGAATTTTACCGAATCAGTATTTTTTCCGATTTTTTCATCTACATACAATTTTTCGATTCTAAAATACCGATTCGGTAAAATTCGGTATTTTAGAATCGGTAAAATCGGATTACCTACATCTGGCCCTAAGGGCATATGTAGGTAATCCAAATTTACCAATTTGAAAATACAAAATTTTCACAATTCAGTATTTCAGAATCGGTAAATGGTATGTAGGTAATGATTCGGTAAATTTTACTGACTGAGTAAAATTCGGTAAATACTGATTCGGTGTTTACCGATTTGGTAATTCCCATTAACTCCTATGGGCCTGGAGGCCCATAGGAATCAATCGGATGCTATTCACTATTACTGATTCAGTAAATACCGAATCGGTAATAGGGGGTGCATATTCAAGGGTGGCAGGATGTCACATTGACACCCTGTTGCACCCTTGATTCGTGCATGTGTGCACATGTGGCACACATAGATGCCCTAAGGGCATGTATGTCTGCCACATGGCACTTTTGGAAAAGCACACATTTTCTTTTTCTAAGGTTTTCGACATTTACCACTACCTTTTAGTTGGTGGTAAATACTGAATCCTTAACTCAGAAACGCACTCACATGCTCCCTACATTACGGATTCGGTAATTTACTGAATCGGTATTTTAAGGATTCAGTAATTTACTGATTCCTTAAATTACCGATTCGGAAAATTACTGAATCCTTAAATTTGGCCCCTACATCTCAAATGCCTAATACCGGTCGGTAACGGCCAAAATTCGGTAATTTCGGCCGTTACCGACCGGTATTGGGCTACCTACATATGGCCCTAAATTATTTAAAAAAGAAAAATACATACATTTAATAACAACATAAAATCATTAGTACTTAAAATAATGGATAGCGAGGGGGTATTAACGTACTATTCCCACTCCAATGAGTGCAACAGTAGGGAAAGCGCTGGATAGCCGAGGGGTAAAAATTACTATTCCAACTCCAGTGAGTGCAACAGTAGGGAAAGAGTTGGATAGCGGCGGGTAACATTTACTATTCCCACTCCAGTGAGTGAAACAGTAGGGAAAGCGCTGGACAGCGTAGGGGTAAAAACTACTATTACAACTCCAAAGAGTGCAACAATAGGGAAAGAGTTGGATAGCGGAGGAGTAAAAAATTACTATCCCCATTCCAGTGAGTGCAACAGTAGGGAAAACGCTGGATCCAAAAAAAATTTAAAAACAAAACCATCAACATTCTTATTAAATTTAATTTCCAATATTATCATAATTCATATATCAATTTAAGTATATTATTATTAACAAAGATAATAAAAAAAATTAACACTACATTATCCACAAAACACACCTAAAATTATTTACCCAATTAAATTTAATAAATACTAATTCATTGATGAAAATTAATGTATTATTATTTATTAATGAATCAATTAAAAATTAACTACTTACCACCTTTCATGCCATTTACACATATAAACACCACAACACACACCTCAAATTTATTTAACAATTACATTTAATAATTAATGATTTATTAATGGTAATTAGTTTAAACATATTCAATATTTAATCAATAAAAATTTTATTTCTTACCACCCTTCACACCATTTACACATATAAACACCACAACACACACCTAAAATAATAATTACCATACTTAATTAGTAATTGACTAATTGAAATTAACAACTAATTATTAAACTAATATTTAATCAATTAACACATCAATTATTCAATACATTTTATATAATTCAATTACTTCCAACCATATTCCCCTATAAAACACAACCCGCTACGAAAAAAACCCTTAAAATTCAATTTAAAAAAAAACGAAATTAACTACTATAAATTATTATTTAAATCTATATAATTAAATTACTTCCCACCCAATTCCCCTATAAGCACCCAACCCGCTATGGAAATAAAAACGCAGATTTTAACTTAAAATAAATTAATAACTAGTAAAATTCTAAAACATATAATAAAATTACAAACAATTCTCATTATAAACACTAAAATACATAATAATATTAATAGATCAATATTTTTGTAAACTATATTTTTATAAACAATATTTATTACAACTATATTTTTGTAAACTATATTTATTACAACAATATTTTTTTGTAATCGACATTACTTACCTGTCAGTCGATATTCTTGTCAACTATATTTTTGTTGTCCATATTTCTTCCCCACAATATTTTTGCGGAGATATTTATGTACCACAATATTTCTCCCTCGATATTCCTGCTCTGCACCAACAGAGTGACATCATAAATTAAGTACATAGTTGCATCAAGGAGGCCTTCTTTTCCTGGGATTTGACCACGCCTTTGGCGAAAGGTGCTCACCCTCACCTTGGTGACACAATCACTGGTGGACAGTCTTTCTCCAAGTAAACTTTAAAGACAGATGGCCACGCAGTGGAATCTTCTAATCTGATGAGTCTGAAAAGGAAGGAGTAAATGCTCACAAATGACATGGTATATTGCTTGCAGGAATTCAGTCTTATTTTTATTGCTAATATGCCACTTCCTATCCTGAAGGTAGTCAAGGGCAGTGAAAAGGTAAGCCAAGTGACTGATGACAGCACTTTATTGAAGTGATTCCATACATACTCTTACCCATTCGCTCACTATGACAGTGCCTGGCTGCCTGGCGCCCATGTTGATCCCAGACCAGTTAACCAAGCACTGATATATTTTGCAAGTAATTCATTTAGAAAAAATAAAGACCCTGTTTAAATGATCTTACACATTGGAGGGGCTGATCCCTGACACCCTCATGGGCAAGTTGCCACTACAATAAATCTTCCCTTATTGTTTCCTTTTTTGGGAAAATAGTTATAAACATGTGCAGTGTAAAACAGTGGATTTTCAAAAATTAGAGAATGAGTTTAGTACCCAAAGAAGTTAAGAAAAAAGGCAAGAAATTAGCAATGAAGCAAATACACTTTGTAACTCTTTTTACAACCAACAAGAGCTGGTATGAAGGAACAGATCACAATAACTCTTTGCTAACTGGCCGACGCGTTTCGAGTCTGGGTAGTGGTTTCCTGGAATCTCATCAGGGTGCAATAAATCTGTTAGTTGTAAAAAGAGTTACAAAGTGTATTTGCTTCATTGCTAATTTCTTCCCTTTTTTCTTAACTTCTTTGGGTACTAAACTCATTCTCTAATTTTTGAAAATCCACTGTTTTACACTGCACATGTTTAAACTGTTCTGTTTGTTTTTGAATTATCTTGTCATTTATGCTTGAACGTCTTTTTTCTCAGTTTGTAATTAATTTGTATGGCGAGCAGTCCATCAATTTTGGTGTAAATATGTATTGTTGATAACTGTCTTTGTGTGTCTTCTCATTCATGATTTTTTGACAAACTTTGATTAACTGATAAAAAGTGTTGGTATAAATAAAAATACCTTGTTGATTACGACAATTCGCGTGTTCAACTCTCCTCAAGTGTGGATTCTAATGTAGGTGGTGAGGCATTCTTTTGGTGTGTTTGTTCAAAGAAGGCCCAGCCTCCTCACCTGTCCAATAGGGCCTGGCTCCCTCCTTGTTTCCCAAAATAGAAATCAGGCCCAAAAGTTTTCCATTCATGGACCATTGACCAATGTGCATTTTCTAGACTGTTAACAAAATGAATGCTGCAAAAAGCATTTCATCTGTTATAGAGAAGGCTATAAGGGAGAAGAAAAACAGAAAAGCATGTCTATTACGGAAGATGTGATACTGTGACAACACTCTTTGGAGAGATACATTCTGAAACAATGTATAGAGGGAACACTCTTTGAAAGCTTTTTGAAATGGTGGATATGAAGTTGGTGGATGATACATCAAATTTTGTGCAAGAAACATTAGTACTTGATCGAAACATTAGCATAGTAATATTTTTAGATTCATAATTTAGCTCACGCCATTTTAATCAAATCCACAAACTAGAAAATAATATATTAAAAATGAACAAGCACTCTCATATAGATACTACAATTGGAAAGCTATTCTCCTTTTATCTTTAATATTGAAGGCAATCTATTTTTCTAATGTTCACAAGCAAGAAAAAAATATTTTTATTTAAATGCACTCATTAACAATATTGATCGGAATACAACATCCTTCGGATCAGCGAACATCCAGGAAGCAGACTGGATCTTGTACCTACAGAGCATTTCCAGGCACAAGACAATCCTGATGGTCCTGGATTAATACGGGTCTCTGACACCGGCACAGGTACAATACTGAATCCTCCACTCGATCAAATGCAGGGGCCCTCCTCATTTGAGGCACTGTCAGAAGAAAGAGTAGTCAATGCTCTGACCAAAGGGAGACAAGATGGAGCACCAGGCCCGAATGGCCTGCCGCAGAGGCTATTCAAGTTTGACATCCCTTTCTGGTCCAAAGTGCTATTAAATCTTTTTAATTACTCTCTGAACCACCAAACCATCCCGGATTCCTGGAGAGGTGCTATTAGCCATCCCATCTATAAAGCCGGTCCACGAGGCAACCCAAACAACTATAGATTAATTGCCCTGTTGGACATAGAAGCAAAACATTTTGCAGGCCTCATCCTGGAGGATCTTAGACAATGGGCAAAGGAAAAAAATCTGATTCCTTTCAATCAGACAGGGTTTGTTGCCAAATCAGGAGCATTGACAAACTTACTGGCAACCTCCACCATCATCGACAAAGCCCTCGCAAATTCCAGGTCGCTTTTTTGCTGCTTTGTCGATTTCAAAGCAGCCTTTGACAAGTTGCCCAGGACAGCGCTGTGGCAAAAACTGAAGCAGTGGGGAATCCCAGACAACATCTTGAATCCCATTATCCTGCTGTACTCCAATACATGGGTCCGAGTGAAGCTAGGGTCCGGCGCGCATCTCTCCCGTAAAATCTGGACTTCTCGTGGAGTCAAACAAGGATGCGTGCTGGCTCCCCTCCTCTTCAATCTATTCATAGCGGATCTATCAAGCACGCTTGAGGAAGTAATCAGTCATCCACCAAAAGTAGGAGGCATGGCACTATGCAATCTTTTATATGCCGATGACCTGGCACTGTTCAGTCTCACCAGAGTGGGGCTACAGAGACTTCTGGATGCCTTAATGCAATATACGGTTAACAACCAATTAGAAATAAACATAAAAAAACCTATGGTTGTCCCGTTTGGAAAAAAACGCTATAGCGGTGGAGGCTGGACAATAAACAAAGAAAGCATCTCAATCGGCCAATCATATAAATACCTAGGGGTCCATTTGGACTCCAGGGGCAGTTTCACCAAACAGAGTACTGTGATTGCAGCCAAGGCAACAGTGTTAATGATATCCCTGGCTAAGCTATCGAGGAGACTCTCAGGTCCCACGGTTCTGCCCTTACTGGAAGTGTTTAGAGCAAAGATCGGCCCCACACTTTCGTCCGGTATAGAGATCTTCAAGGGAAAAATGAACAAGTCTCTAAACAAACTGACAACCAAACTCTACAGAAAACTTCTCCACCTGCCGAGTTCCTCCTCGCCAGCACAGGTTAGACTAGAGCTGGGCTTAACTAACTATGAATCCTCTGATGTTGGCTCATATCTTAATCTGATCCACAAATTAAGGAAGGCAGAAGCTGGCACCTTGGAATTCTTGGTCTGGAATGAAATTAGTGTGAGCAATCCGGGAGGAACATATGGCCGCCTCCTAAATGATTACATCCAACAAACGTCTGCTGCAGATCTCTGGGCCCTCAACCCAAGCCAGACTGCCTTCAAAAATACAATTAAAAAAGCTATAGGACTGAAATCCCTGACCACAGACAAAGCTCTCCTTGCGAAACGCAGCCATGCTTGGGCAGTAGCCAACTCCTATAACCGACTTTGTCCGGCCAATTATCTTTCGATAACATTCTCTTATCATCTAAAGCGATGCCTTATTGCCCTAAGACTTGGAGATTGGCGCTTTCTACAAAATCTCCCTGTATGGCGCCAAAAAAGGGCTGATCAAACGTGCAGAGGGTGCGGGTCAGCTAATGAAACCTTTTTGCACGTGCTCTGTATATGCCCCTTCTTCATGTCCCAACGCAGACGCTTACTCAGGCCGGAATGGAACAGGTTGGGAGTTCGGACTTGCAGACATGCCATTACTGCTGCTCTGTCTCCAGAGAACACTGTCTTAAACATAAAATTGGCTAAATTCGTTCAGTATGCCTACAGGCTTTTAGAAAAATTGGACCACTGTGCAGAATAATGTGTACCCAACCCCATCGGCATTGTCTGGGAGTGCTAACCTTTAAATTGACATCCTGCAGTAAGCACTGATAAGAAAGCTACATTGTATTCTGTTTTTATTCTCTTTCATCTTTTATTCTTTTTTTAAGCTGTAAGATTGTATTAATGTGCTGGTAGAAACTTTTAAAGATATGTTTATATATCTAAAATAAAGATGTTACACTACGCGTTTGTGCAGGAAAGAATCAAAGAAAAGATGGTGACTTTTGAGAAATAACATATGAGGCTTTTAAACACTTGAGATTCTTGGGATGAATAGCTACTATCCTCAAAATAAGACACATTTTTTTCAGCAGCACAAACCAAATGTTCTTGTTGAGTGATGGAAAAGAAATAAGCAACAGGTGGAAGACGCAAGCTTCATTAAAATTTTCTCTGAAGTACATTCTCATGTCAGGAAAAAAGACACAGCTGGTACATTTTGTCCTCTGGCTCAAATGTAATTATATATACACCTCTTTAACAATGACACTTACATTTAAAATAGCTCCGAACATCAAGAACTTCATTAACCCTCTGAGTTAAAACAACGGAAGTCTTCTAAAACAGGACTTTTCAAATCTGAAAATATCTTTCTTAAATCTTCAATGCTGAAGGCCTGATTTCGATGCTGGTTAGATTGGCTGTCCGACCGGCCCGGCCAAAATCCAATACTGATCGCTGAGGTCAGGAAAGTTCCCCCACCATATTACGATGTAACTGCTGCTACTGTGTGGGGTCTCATCTATGGCAGTGCACATATCCCCAAATATGTCACTGCAAGTGTATGCACAATCACAGGAAACGTGATATGTACACACATGCATGACATATGTGGGGATATGCCTTTTGCACTATGTACCCCATTGCTGGAGTGAAGAGATCTGTGCACAGTCCAGTTTAATGGAGATCCATGCCACCTAAGGGCTTACATGCCTTCTGCTGCACACAGGGTCGTAGTCTTTGGCATTCAGCTGCTGTAGTGTAGGGGGGACCTGGAGAAAAGGATTCATGCTGGAGACTGTCAGGGAGAAGCTGATTTCGGTGAGTATGCACCCCAAATCCATAATTTCCGATGACTCATTGCAGGCTGTTGGACTGCCACGTTCGTTTTGTCGGAAACACACATCGTGATGTGGATGGCGATCGGAGATCCCTGTGTTGCCCTATGGAGGCTGTTTTTCTCTGACAGCCATCTCGATGGTCAAAGAGGGCTGTCAGAGTTGGCAGTCTTTCAGCAGTTGGTTGGAGTACAGGAGTAAGTATGTGCGAATTTTGCGAATTCGCGGTTCACGAATTCGCAAAAAAATCCACGAATTCGCGGATTTCCCCACGATTTCCCCACAAAATTGCAGATTTTTTGGCAATTGCACTATACTCAACTGGAGTACTTTCTACTGGCTAATCAGTAAGGCTACCTCCTTGGGTAAAAGTATCGTGCTTTTCCTACACTACAGCTGTGTAAAGGCCCAGAAGAGTTGTCTCCAGTGACCCCGTGTGTCTGTAACTTTGCCACCGCGCCCATAGGCGCCGAGGTCCCTCGAGTGAGCTGTCCATCACAGTGGGGGAAAGGGTGGAAAGAGGTTGCATAGCCTATTGTGTGTGGGGCCGGGCTTCTGTGCGAGTTCACATGCCTCTTGTTTATAAAGGTCAGAGACCGATCAATGCAGCAGATGAGGAGAAAACAGTAAGTGCTACCTCGTTGGGTAAATGAAATGTATTGTGCTTTTCCTACACTACTGCTGCGTAAAGACCCAGAAGAGTTGTCTCCAGTGACCCCATGTGTCTGTAACTTTGCCACCGCGCCCATAGGCGCTGAGTAAGTATGAGCTTAAAATCAGTTCCGCTCGCGGATTTTGCGAATTTTCGGTAAATTCGCGATCCGCGAACTCCCGCGAATTTACCGAAAATTCGCAAATCCGCGAGCGGCGGATCCGGGGGCAAAAGTTGAAGCCTGGCCTGTTGTAACTATTTTACGATGGCGCCGGCAAGCTGCCAGCGCCATCCTAAAATAGTTACTAAGTTAGCTTCAACAGGAAGCTCTAATAGATAAAATAAAGCAGGTGCTCGATTTTATCTATTAGAGCTTCCTGTTGAAGATAATTTAGTAACTATTTTAGGATGGCGCTGGCAGCTTGCCGGCGCCATCGTAAAATAGTTACAACAGGCCAGGCTGGTGTGCTTTTTTTCCCAAATGTACCGTGGAAAATCAGATGTGATGCTGGATAGAGGCTTTTGCATCCTTGACTTTCATGAGCGCAATACCCGTGCTGTTCCTGTGACGAGGAGCTTTTTCTCTTCATCTGCTGAACTGATCTTTCTCTGACCTTTTATGCACAGAAGAGGCATGTGAACTCGCATGGAAGCCCCGCACGTTTGGCCCCGCGCACACACTCGCGGTTTGCACTGTCTTCCCGCCATTCACCCACTATGATGGACAGCTCACTCAAGGGACCTCTGCGCCCTTCGGGGCGATTGCATAGTAACACACACATGGTCGCTCGAACTAGTTGATGCTCAAATTCAGTGACTCATTCATTAGCCCAAAAACAATCGTGAGCGTCGTCGAGGCTGGACAGGTGTGCCTTTTTTCCCAACTCTACCGTGGAAAATCAGCTGTGATGCTGTATAGAGGCCTTTGCATCCTTGACTTTCACGAGCACAATACCCGTGCTGTTCTTGTGACCAGGGGCGTCTTTCTCTTCATCTGCTGAACTGATCTTTGTCTGACCTTTTATGCACACAAGAGGCATGTGAACTCGCATGGAAGCCCCGCACCGTTGGCCCCGCCCACACACTCGCTGTTTGCACCGTCTTCCCGCCATTCACCCACTATGATGGACAGCTCACTCAAGGGACCCCTGCGCCCTTCGGGGTGATTGCATAGTAACACACACATGGTCGCTCGAACTAGTTGATGCTCAAATTCAGTGACTCATTCATTAGCCCAAAAACAATCGTGAGCGTCGTCGAGGCTGGACAGGTGTGCCTTTTTTCCCAACTCTACCGTGGAAAATCAGCTGTGATGCTGTATAGAGGCCTTTGCATCCTTGACTTTCACGAGCACAATACCCGTGCTGTTCTTGTGACCAGGGGCGTCTTTCTCTTCATCTGCTGAACTGATCTTTCTCTGACCTTTTATGCACACAAGAGGCATGTGCACTCGCATGGAAGCCCCGCCCCAAATCCGCGGATCCGCAAATCCGCAAAATCCGCGGATTTTGCGGATCCACGATCCGCACATCCGCAAAATCCGCGGATCGTGGATCCGCAAAATCCGCCCATGCTTAGCGCCGAGGTCCCTCGAGTGAGCTGTCCATCACAGTGGGGGAAAGGGCAGGAAGAGGTTGCATAGCCTAGTGTGTCTGGGGCCGGGCTTCTGTGCGAGTTCACATGCCTCTTGTTCATAAAGGCCAGAGACCGATCAGCGCAGCAGATGAGGTGAAAGCAGTAAGTGCTACCTCGTTGGGTAAATGAAATGTATCGTGCTTTTCCTACACTACAGCTGCGTAAAGGCCCAGAAGAGTTGTCTTCTCTCCAGTGACCCCGTCTATAACTTTGCCACTGCGCTCATAGGCGCCGAGGTCCCTCAAGTGAGCTGTCCATCACAGTGGGGGAAAGGGCGGGAAGAGGTTGCATAGCCAAGTGTGTGTGGGGCTGGGCTTCTGTGCGAGTTCACATGCCTCTTGTTTATAAAGTTCATAGACCGATCAGCGCAGCGGATGAGGAGAAAGCAGTAAGTGCTACCTTGTTGGGTAAATGAAATGTATCATGCTTTTCCTACACTGCAGCTGCGTAAAGGCCCAGAAGAGTTGTCTCCAGTCACCACGTGTATCTGTAACTTTGTCACCGCGCCCATATGCGCCAAGATCCCTTGAGTGAGCTGTCCATCACAGTGGGAGAAAGGCCGGGAAAAGGTTGCATAGCCTAGTGTGTGTGGGGCCGGGCTTCTGTGCAAGTTCACATGCCTCTTGTTTATAAAGGTCAGAGACCGATCAGCACAGCAGATGATGAGAAAGCAGTAAGTGCTACCTTGTTGGGTAAATTAAATGTGCTTTTCCTACACTACTGCTGCGTAAAGGCCCAGAAGATTTCTCTCCAGTGACCCTGTCTGTAACTTTGCCACCGCAACCATAGGCATCGAGGTCCCTCGAGTGAGCTGTCCATCACAGTGGGAGAAAGGGAGGGAAGAGGTTGCATAGCCTAGTACGTGTGGGAAGGGGCCAAACGGGCGGGGCTTCTGTGCGAGTTCACATGCCTCTCGTTTATAAAGGGTCAGAGACCGATCAGAGCAGCAAATGAGAAAGCAGTAAGTGCTGGTCACTGGAAGTACAGGGGGATTGCTCGAGAAACTAGTGGATGCCTAGACCCCCATCACAGATTACAGCTAATTGTAGATGGTAGATATGGGGAGAGAGCACACCTGCCTAGCATCGGCCATGCTCACTTGATTCTTGGGCTGATTATAATGCGTTACTGAATTTGAGCTTCAACTCGGGCACTTTCTTTATTTATGTCTGTAAATGCTTCCTGCTGAGGTTTAATTTTTGGGACTGGAGCCTCGTTGCCTAATTGTAACTATTCTCTGACCCTGCTTCGAGGGTCAGAGCAGGGTCAGAGAATAGTGGCAAGTAGGCAACGAGGTGCCGCTCAGGAAGCACTTACAGGGTTACAGCAGGTGCCCAAGTTGAAGTTAATTTCTTTGTAACCATTTTGTAAATGGTTACAAAGAAATTAGCTTCAACTTGGGCACCTGCTGTAACCCTGTAAGCGCTTCCTGAGCAAAATTCGTCCTGCTCACGGATTCGCGGCTTTTGCCGTGATTTCACGCGATTCGTGGATCGCGAATTGCGGAATCGCGGAAAATCTGCAAATTCCGCGAGCGGAACGAATTTTCCGCCCGTACTCATACAGGAGGTATGCATCGTAATTTGGTGGTCGGGTCCGACCACTTCCAACGAGACCTTGGCAGTCGGACTCCGTAAGCCAGTCTGACCGGCATCATTATCAGGCCTTCAGTTTTCAAACTGTGCATGAACAAAACTAAAGAAATTCAGATACCTGTCCATAAACTGTATCTTATAAAAACACTATAGAACTTCTTGAATGATTTTGAAATGTACATCATATACTACACTTGTGGAAAATCATACTTGTTTATTAACCTAAGGAACCAATTATAGGAATACCTAAGAGCAAGCAAAAGCTTGGAAATTATGCATCCACCTTTAAAACATTAGTCAAGCCACCAAAAAGGGCATTTGTATCTTCAAATTGCTGGCAACAAGGAATTAAGGTTAAGGAAAAAATAAACCAGCTGGATTATGAAGCTGAGATCACATGCTTTAGGCCTGAAGACGGACAATGAACTTTATACTTGCCTACTATATTGACTCAGGCATAGAAATTTAAAATTGATCAACACACATTTTCCCAACATACTACCAGCCTTTGTATTAATCATAATATGGCCAGACTCCTGTAGGCTGTGAGTTGAAAGTTCAGTGATCTACTTTCATGAGACATTGGGATATTGGTTATACTCAACAATACTGTGGACCTTTTCACTTGTCTTCACAAGAACAGAGTCCATAAGCATAGCATTTAAAGATTCTGCATATCTACTGCTTTATATATGAAATCGGACACACAAAAGTGCATGTTTAATTACTTGATATATGATTGGTTAAAAATGAAACAGTGTACTCTATAAAAAGATACCAAAGGCTCTTTTGATAACTTGAGCATCTAGCATAATCATGATATTTTGATCTGTATTGACACGTTTCTGGTTTTGTCAACCTATGCATGGCACTTCATATATTCACTGGGCTTGAATTCTCTTTCAATGAAACAGCTTAGAAAAGTTTCCATTGTAACGGCTAAGTATGGGTGAATTTTGCGGATCTGCGGTCCACGAATTCGCAAAGAAATCCGCAAATTTGCAGATTTTCCTGCGAAATCGCAGATTTTTTTGCGTTTTGCACTATATTCAACGGGAGTAGTTTCTACTGGCTAATCAGTAAGTGCTATCTCATTGGGTAAATGTAAAGTAGCCCTGGGCGAAGAACTACGCTCCGTTCGCGGAGTTTGCGGAGTTTCGGCAACTCCGCGCTCTGCGGAGAACGCGAAGTTGTCGAATATTCCGCAAACTGCTGCGTAGCGTAGTTCTCGCGCGTTCAATAGCATTTTCGCGTGCGCGAGGATGCTTGTCGGTAAGATCGAGTTGCTGAACACGCAGAAACTGCAATCTGGCACAGAATAACTCGCGAACACGTTAGTAGTGACCGGAAATAAGGGGACGCGAGCGGGCGGGACAAACCTCATGGGTAACTTCGCGCGCTACACATGTGGAAAAATTAATACGGTTTGGTAAACATTATCTGCGCCATCTTGCCTTTTCCCCCGATGCCACACTTTTTGTCGTGCACACCCGCCATTTTAGGTGCCTTGGTCAGAACCACCCTCTGCACGCCACTGACCCCCAGCACAGCTCTTCGCCCTCACAAGCACCCCCCACGCACTGGTCACCCCCCCGCTCTCACATGCCTTGGGTCATAAACCCCTCTTCAGCGCAGCTCTGCCTCGGAATCCCATCCTGTTCCCAGCGCAACACCTCCCTTCATTCCTTTCATGGTCCCGGGTCCTTTGATACAACCCCCCTTTTCCTGTGTGCCCGTTTGTCTTCCTCGTTCCCAGGCCGCCACCTGGCCCTGTGGATACTGTTTATTGCCCCCCCGTACAGTAGGAAGCTTCCCCCCCATCAAAAGACCCTCGAGTTGATCAAAACCCCCCAACCCCATGAGATCCGATCAATCCCACACATTCCGTGAATCGGCGGAATGTCCAGCTGCGCGATAATCATCACCTGTTGTGACCGGGGTGGGGACTTCAACTGTAAATGTGTGTGGGAACGGGCCTGAAGGGGAGATTCCGAGGATGTCCTTTCATACTTCAAAGCATTGCAAGAATGTGTTACCTGCAATAAAGATCATAAACCTGTGTATAAGAGGCCAGGCCTCAGAGATGCGGTTAGAGCACCTCGTGACGATACTTGCTGTCCGAACTGATGTGTTCTCCTCCGGAGAGAATAAACCCTTGTTTCCTGCCTTCCAGTCTCCAGCGCCTGCCTCTTCATTGATTAATATTTTGTGGGTTAAAGAGGCGACACCGCCGGGCAATACGTAAGGATCTTTGTTTACTGGTTGCTTCCCACCTTTTTACAATTGGCGTCCCAAGCGTGGGCCCCATCAGCGACTCGTGGATCCAGTGGGAGAGGTCCTGACGACAGAGTGAACGACTGCAACGATCGGGAGAGCTCCTGCCCAATAGACCCTCGTCTGGCAGCCGATCATCCGAACTTCACTGGTTCCGAACAGACCTCTCTCGAGTGATCTACGGTCCTGACTGGGAACCATCAGGAGTGCCGCGAGGAATACGAAGAAAAGAGGACGATCGGGCGCTGGATTCGGAAGACAAGAAACTGTCCATGCGGTCCGGGTAAGGTCGTGTAAACACGACGAATTGCGAAATGATTGTTTGATTGTTTGGAAAATACTAGTATTACTCTTTGTTGATTTGTTTGGAGATTCGCTGTCTGCAAACGGAGAAACAACAGGCTCTCTCTCTTTGCAAGCAGTGAAGGATAGGTAACGCAGCCGTCGTGCCTATCTTTCTCCCCCACTGATTGATTGTTTGAACCCGAACTACGGTTCGTGGATTGTTCTCTGGAGATTTCCCTCTCCCACACTGATTAATTGTTTGAACCCGAACTACTGTTCGCGGATTGTTTTCTGGAGATTCTCTGTCTGCAAACAGGAAAGAACAGGTTCCCTCTTTGCAGATAGTGAAAGGGTAGGTAACGCAGACTTTTGCGGGCCTACTTATTCTCCCCACTGATTGTTTGATTGACCGAACATTGACTGTTCGATATTGGTTCATGAGGTATTCACTGCCTGCAAACAACGTAGAATAGAAATATTCTGTCTAGTCTTTGCACGCAGTGATAAGATAGGTAGTGCTGACTTTTGTCCCCATTGTGATCCGTCATGCCTATCTTCTCCTCACTGATTGGTAGCTGGTTCAACCCGGACCGTTTATTAGAGGTGGACCATCTAGCTCCGCTGGAAGGCACCCCTAATAAAGACATGTTCACAAAGTATGGATTAGTTACCATAGCCTATAGTAAGCTGTGGCACAAGTATACCAAAGAAAATCGAGAGAAACAGTGGCCACTGATAGGATCCTTCGACCTTGATAAAATAGAAACGTTAGAAATAGCCCTTTGTAGTAGTAAGACAACGCCTATTATGCTCGACAGTCTCGGTATGTGGTGCAAAGAAGCAATGCAACGAAAGAAAAGAGACGAAGTCAGAGTAGGTAAAGAAACGCGACAGACAACCTTCCAAGCATCTGGTAGGCCAAAGGAAGGGATAGCGGCGACACGGTTCCAAGGAGTAAACACAGGAAGGGAACGGTGTAAAGGGATATACCGACAGGACAACCCCAAGACACAACGACCCGAACGTAATCCCCAGACACTACGCGCAGGACGAACAGACTTAGGGCAAAATCAATGTGCTTTTTGTAAATATTCCGGGCACTGGAAAGCCCAATGCCCGACTCTACTGAACACGGGTAAGAGCAGAGGGCCGACAGAAATAACAGGCCGGCAGAAAGGGAAAAGGCGTGAGACAAAGATGAATCAGACTGACACGGACAGGCCGGATAGAACCACCACGTTTGATTATGCCCGATGGCACAGATTTCGCCAGACAGATTTCAGCGACATGTTTAAGTTCTCATAGGTCGAACAACGCTAAGACGGGAAACCCAGTCAAGCTCTAAGTTACCCGGTGACGAACCCCATACTACCGCTACTGTTCCCGAACACAAAAGCCACCCTTTCGGATAACATACAGGAACAACACACAGAGTAGTTTCGGACAGATTAGTATACATTCCATTAATGAACTCAAACTTCGAGTGCAATGGGACTGATTACTCTCTGTTGTCCCCCACTCTGTGGACAAAAGCAATTACAGGCCTGCATAGACAACCCCCCCGTTCAGGAAAACTGTTCTTGTGGACACCCCACCCCCCCATTACCCAGGCATGCCTGTCCCGCCTCCTACCACACCCAATAGACAAAAAAAAAAAAAAATACCTACCCCCACTCCGGAAGTTCCCGAAATGCAGCAGGTCACCGGTCACGCCCATCCGGAAGGTGAAACACACAGCATGTGTGGGGCGGGGTCCTGCTGACAGCCATCGATCGAAAGGGTCGCCGGTGGGATGTCCAGGAGGCACCACGGGCCCGGCATTTAATGGCCTTCCCATCCTCTTCTTCCTGGGGCGGCGTCCCCCAGGCCACGAGTAGGGAGGGGGCAGATGCAGATGACCCCCTCCCTCGTATCTCCTGGTCCGGCCATCACAAATACCTCCGCTGAAGAATTGGTGCAGGGTGGGCTGGGAGGGAGAGGCGGCGCGAACAAGCCTCTCCCACCTCCCCAGGTAGGAGGTTTCCCAGCCCCGGCCCGGCGCCGAAATCCTCCAGCCGGGCGACGGACATACTTTTGCAGCACAGGACATAGAATGGCCAGCAACCATACTTTCGCAGCACAGGACATAGAATGGCCAGTGACCATACTTGCGGAGCCCGAGACATATGATGGCCCTCAAGTGTACTTGTGGAGCACGGGATGTGGGGTGGCCATCATGTATACCCGCGAAAAGGGACGGCGTGGGGTGCACTGGGAGAGGGAGGCGGCGCGAACGAACCTCCCTCGCCTCCCCAGGTGGAGGCGCCACAGCTGGACCCTAGCGCCCCGAGCCGAATGTCCTGCTCCTACGGCACGGTGTTCCATTTTTCGCCCCAAGAAGTCTCATCCACTCTTGCAGACACGACGAAGGGCGGCTGCTGCGGGGTCTCAAAATGGCATCTGGGCCCCCTGGAAGTCGGGTCTAGGCCGCTAGAGTAACTTTGACCAGTAATGTAACTCGGACGCTTGCCCACCTGGGCACGAGCCCCCACCTCCGACAGCATCCCCACGGCCTTGAAGATTCTACAAAAGTCCCAGGAGCCCTCGGCCCCTACAGGCTTCCGGTGGGGAACAACTGCCTTGATCACTAACGAAATGACCACGACATAGCCACAAGATGGTGGTGCTCTCGTGTCAGCGCCAGCTTCAGTCTGAACCATCCAGAAACATTGTGGGCTAACAAATTCGAGCAAGTTCCGGCTGAACCTCAACGTGACCCGGTAGGGGAGATTTTGCCTCCCTCCCCTTTTGATTGACGGTCCACATTACCTGCCCCTTCTGTTAGCACACGTCTTTTTGAACTGCCGAAAGGGACTCTGGTCCAACCGCCGGTTGTTGGAAACATTTTGTCCCCGATGCTACTTCCGGACTAACCCGGCCTCGCCCAAAATGGCGCCGGTGTCAATAGGAACTCACGAACACCTCGTGGTGTTTTTTAGCTAATAAGACTTGATGTTCTGAGATATGTATATGATCCTTTGTACACTTGACGAAAAAGGGGGAGGGTTCACTTGGCGAACAGGTAAAAGGATCCCGTTAAAATGTTGGTTTCAATGTACGATTTATTATGATATTATTGTAACAGATACATAACGTCGCTTATGACACACGCCCACGGTATGCATCTAGGAAATTTGATTGCAACTAGTCTGACTATGCTTCCAATTATGAAATGAATGCTCCCTGATCCCTCAACTATTGATAGACGTTTTTAGTTTCCTGCAAATAACTAAATAAACCCTTTTAAAATGTTTTTAATGCTGCAAAATAGCCCCCCCCCTTACTGTACGCGCTTCAGCCATCGCCGTGTCCGGCCAAATACGATTGCACTCTCATATTTACATGCTGAACGATTGTGCAAATAAAGGTTTTCCAAACTATGAACAGGTATCGCATACTTTTGTAAATGTGGGATCAGCGGGAGGGTTTTTCTGTGCGCTCTGTTTTGTTCTCTTTTTAAGGTTATTAGAAAATGGTTGCTCAGCCCCGGATTGATGATCGAATCTAAGGCACGATACGCTGCCTCCAAATATGCGACTGGCTCAGGAACAAACGCATGGAGAAGGACCTCGACTTCTGAGAACGGGTAAAGTGAAGCGGTGTAAATGATAGAATGTTATAAAGGTATGGTACTCAAAGGTACTAGGGAACAGGGTTGGCCGAAGAGCTGATATGCCTTAGGACATCACAGCATTGGGAATGATTTAAGGATCCCGATAGCTAGATACATCTACAAACTAGATACCTCGCACTAAGCGCCTCTGATTTTTTTAACGTTTCCCTACACACGGCCTATAATGCCACACTCGGACCGTCTCCCTCATGAACAACCTATCGCTCGCCATCCTTACCACACTGCCCGCCCCCTGGCTTCAGAAACCAAGACCCCAGGGATTATATCCCAAGGAGATAAGATGAGTATGTGGTAAGTAAAGGACTTTCGTGCCCGTACATTTGATATGCTCGAATGTTGTCCCCCCTCCCTTCCCCTCTTTTTCTCCCTCTACAGGTTACATTGGAATCACTACTGGGGTATAGTGAAGATCTGAAGCCACGCCATGTCTGATACATGAAGCGGACTAACGCTGCAAGGTGGCACCTAAAGACACCCACAAACTACTCTTGTAACGAAAGAGCCAATAGTTGTATGATATGATGAGACGCGATCACCCCTAACCCGTGTTGCGTGAATGAGCACATGTCACGTATGTCTGAAACTATGAGAAAAAAATTTCTATGCGACTGAAGCATTGATTTAACCAGGCAAAGGACCGAGAGTGCGAGAAGTGCGACACAATGGTGCCTTTTACTTAATGCATGTCCCTTTGTACCCGGCCTAATGCTCGTCCGTCCCAAACTGCATGCTTTCTAAATTTTAACACAGACCCGTAATGTCTCATGTTGTGTAATGCGCTGAATAGCCTATCTTAGTACACGGCCACTCTCCATGTCGCACGTGTACTGTTTAGCCTATTGTTGCACATCTCTCTCTCTCTCTCTCTCTCTCTCTCTCTCTCTCTCTCTCTCTCTCTCTCTCTCTCCTCCACACTCTCACTCTTCCTAACGACTGGCACCTAATTGGCGAACCACCATCCCTGGTGCACCACCCAATTGGCTCCAAATACCGCAAGTATTTGCACAAATTTGTCTTAAATAAAATCACATTGATACCATGTTACTACCTCTCCTTTCTGCTAAATATTGATGAAACCTAGATTGGCCAAAAAGGAAAGGACAGGTAAGACGACTGAGGTTCCCTAATCTGACCCATAATAAGGGAACTACATGTCAGTGGCTTCTATGATAAAAATGCCTCAGGTAACGCGACCTTCCCCGTCCCGAATTGTCTCAATGCCCAAACAGTAAAAGTGATCGAAGCATCCCCGTCTTCCCAGAACGCCCCCAGTTTTGTATCAGCTGCCCCGAACGAGAGTTTAAAAAATGTCCCTCACCCCCGGTTGTAAGAGATGGGTCGACTTACAACTGACACAGGCCAGCCGTTGTTCCTAGAAATGATTTGTTGATGAACAAGCTACAGAGTTTAGAATTCGAGAAATGCCACTGAACGCTTACCAACTGAACTGTAGCCTTCTGCTAGATAACGCCCTTATGACACAAAGCAAGACGATAGTCCCTCACCCCAGTTTGCTATGTTCCTAGTTGTTTTCCATAAGACCCCGGTCACCCCAAGGATGAGTTGAATAGTTATCGCAAGTCCCCCCCCCGGTTTTTAATGAAGTAGCCAGGTTGTAAGAGACTATGTAGAAATTAGAATGATGTTTGCGAAGTTAAGATTAGATCGAAATGAAGAAATTGTTGCAGTAAACCCTGTTGAAAGTAAAATGTTTAGCTGATAGATAGGATACATTGATATAATGGAAAATTGTTTAGCCTATGTTCATTCCTCAGAAAGATACCTATCAGACCATGGTGATAGCACGTTGCGCTTTTTCGTAAAATACAAAGCCCTGAAGAACGGTATAGCTTTGTAAGACACGTACTAGAAAAGTGGGTCTCTGCCAGAAGAACTGACGTGACTGTAATAAACAAATGCAATGAATAGGTATCAGACCTCGTACCACGACAATGAATGTAATACCAACAAACGCCAAAGAAATAGTTACGAAGGAAAGTTGTAGGGAATCCAGCAAACCTATCATCAATTATTTATACGTTGGTTGTAAACCCCAATGTAACGGATGTTTCCCCAGTTGCTTGGAGTTGGGAGAGAAATAGACTTATGTGATCACCTTCCTCTGCCATTTCTCTAAAGACTGTCTTTTCAAACTCATTTAAGGGTGCCACTGTCGGAGGAGAGAGAGACCGGATGTGGGAGCACGCGGCCTGACTGCAGATCATGGAACATCTGCGACATTGGCCAAGGCGAGACCGCAACAGTAAGGAGTCGCAGGACGAGGCACTGTTTCCGACAAAATGAAAGGAAAGGGCTGACCTGATGCCCCTGCTCGATGATCAACATGTGCCGAAAAGTCCCCGCCCTCTGAGCCCGGTCATGGGCCCGCCTACCTGAAATTTTCCGTCCCCCTGGTCTGTTCCCGATCTGGCCCTGCTCCATCCCCTCTTCCTCCGACCTACCATAAGGACTACTCACACACCCCCTTCTTCCACCTGAACTCTTTGACAATCGACTCGAAAAAAGAAAAACTGCAGTCAGATAGAATAGGGTTTTGTTGCAAACTAAAATGAAACTTGGGTGCCCTGTCTAAGGTACCCATGAAAGAATAGTTAGGACACAGGGCGAAAAAGGACCTTTTTGACCAGAAAAACGAGGAAAAGGTCATGCCCTGCAACGCAGGACCTGGAATAGAGCTGGACGCATAGCTCCACCGCCGGTGCTCAACAGTGCCAACAGAAGACGACAAAGAATGCTGAGAACTCACTAATAATGGTCCACGACAATAAGACACTGGAAAAAACAACACCCCTCCTCTTCGAACAGTGACACCCCTGATTATCGTTTTTACTACGTCTCATTTCTCTCCCAGCCACCATTGTATTGATTATGCTCCAACCGAGTACGAAATGAACTTACATATGTAATAACCTATCAGTTCATATTCCGAATGACTATAAGCATCTATGAAATGTACCCAACGCTCTCACTACAGAATCATTTTTTTGTCCGATATTGCATTACTATGACTTTCCTGCAACGAGCTTAACGATGGGCCCGCCTCCTAAGATGAAAGATTTTAAATGTAATGTTTATGCACAGCTCCTTCGCCTGGGTTCCTACTTCTTTACTTATGACTGCCACAGTAGACATGGATAGGAAATAGGCCAGCAAGATGTCTGGGGAATGTTAAAGGGAGGACTGTGGAAAAATTAATACGGTTTGGTAAACATTATCTGCGCCATCTTGCCTTTTCCCCCGATGCCACACTTTTTGTCGTGCACACCCGCCATTTTAGGTGCCTTGGTCAGAACCACCCTCTGCACGCCACTGACCCCCAGCACGGCTCTTCGCCCTCACAAGCACCCCCCACGCACTGGTCACCCCCCCGCTCTCACATGCCTTGGGTCATAAACCCCTCTTCAGCGCAGCTCTGCCTCGGAATCCCATCCTGTTCCCAGCGCGACACCTCCCTTCATTCCTTTCATGGTCCCGGGTCCTTTGATACAACCCCCCTTTTCCTGTGTGCCCGTTTGTCTTCCTCGTTCCCAGGCCGCCACCTGGCCCTGCGGATACTGTTTATTGCCCCCCGTACAGTAGGAAGCTTCCCCCCCATCAAAAGACCCTCGAGTTAATCAAACCCCACCCCATGAGATCCGATCAATCCCACACATTCCGTGAATCGGCGGAATGTCCAGCTGCGCGATAATCATCACCTGTTGTGACCGGGGTGGGGACTTCAACTGTAAATGTGTGTGGGAACGGGCCTGAAGGGGAGATTCCGAGGATGTCCTTTCATACTTCAAAGCATTGCAAGAATGTGTTACCTGCAATAAAGATCATAAACCTGTGTATAAGAGGCCAGGCCTCAGAGATGCGGTTAGAGCACCTCGTGACGATACTTGCTGTCCGAACTGATGTGTTCTCCTCCGGAGAGAATAAACCCTTGTTTCCTGCCTTCCAGTCTCCAGCGCCTGCCTCTTCATTGATTAATATTTTGTGGGTTAAAGAGGCGACACCGCCGGGCAATACTTAAGGATCTTTGTTTACTGGTTGCTTCCCACCTTTTTACACACATCCCGAGCATGCAGGCAATCAATCAATCAATCAATCAATCAGGATATTTGTATAGCGCGCTACTCACCCAGAGGGTCTCAAGGCGCTTGGGGGAGGGGGTTCCGCTACTGCTCCAACAGCCATGTCTTGAGTTGCTTCCTGAAGCAGAGGTGGTCTTGGGTCAGGCGGAGGTGGATGGGGAGGGAGTTCCAAGTCTTGGCTGCCAGGTAGGAGAAGGATCTTCCTCCCATGGTGGATCTTCGGATGCGTGGCACGGCGGCGAGGGCGAGGCTGGTCGATCGTAGCTGGCGGGTGGGAGTGTAGAAGGTCAGGCGGTTGTTGAGGTACCTGGGCCCAGGTCGTGGAGGGCCTTGTGTGCGTGGGTGAGGAGTTGGAACGTGATTCTCTTGCTGACGGGAAGCCAGTGAAGGTCTCTCAGGTGTCCGGAGATGTGGCTGTGTCGGGGGATGTCCAAGATGAGTCGTGCGGAGGCGTTCTGGATGTGTTAGAGTCTTTTCTGGAGTTTGGCTGTGGTTCCGGTATAGAGGGTGTTTCTGTAGTCCAGTCGGCTGGTGACGAGTGCCTGTGTGACCGTCTTCCTGGCATGATGATAAGACGGCGTTGACTTGTCTGGTCATCGAGAGGGAGGAGTCCAGGATGAAGCCCAGGTTGCGTGCAGTGTCCGTTGGTTTGGGTGCGCTGCCCAGGCCAGGGGGCCACCAGGAGTCGTCCCAGGCAGAGGGTGATGATCCAAGGATGAGGACTTCCGTCTTGTCTGAGTTCAGTTTCAGGTGGCTGTTCCTCATCCACTCGACTACGTCTTTCATCCCTTCGTGTAGGTTGGTTATGGCGGTTCCTGGGTCGTTGGTGAGGGAGAGGATCAGCTGGGTGTCGTCGGCGTAGGAGATGATGTTGAGGTTGTGTTGGCGTACGATGGCTGCGAGGGGGCTCATGTAGACGTTGAAGAGGGTGGGGCTGAGTGATGATCCTTGTGGTACGCCGCATATGACTTCAGTGGCCTTGGATCTCTATGGGGGTAGGCGGACTCTCTGGGTTCTTCCGGTGAGGAACGTGATGATCCACTCCAGGGCCTTCTCTTGGATGCCGATGTTGCTGAGGCGCTGCACTAGGGTGCGGTGGCAGACCGTATTGAATGCTGCGGAGAGGTCCAGGAGGATAAGGGCCGCTGTTTCCCAGTTGTCGAGCAGGGCTCGGATGTCGTCAGTGGCTGCGATGAGGGCGGTCTCGGTGCTGTGGTTGGCGCGGAAGCCGGACTGCGAGTGGTCGAGGCTGGTTGGGCGAGCGCAATTGGTGATCCACTGTGTGAGGTTGTTGGCTGCTTGGTTGGGGTCCGTTGAGCTGGCGGGAGGGTTCTGGCTCAGAGAAGTGGTGAGCTGGTTGGTTGTGATCTTGTTCCAGTTCCTGCGGGGAACCTGTTGCTGGTGGTGGTGAGTCGTGGTCTTTCTGAAGCTGGAGTGGACGCAGCTGTGGTCTGTCCAGTGGAGTCCGGTGGAGTGGCTGAAGGAGATGTACTTGCTGGAGGAGAAGACTAGGTCACGCGTGTGTCCGGCGTAGTGGGTGGGGGTGTTCACCAGTTGCATGAGTCCGAGGTTGGCGAGGTTGTCCAGCAGGGTGGTGGTGGTGTTGTCGTTGTTGTTCTCCAGGTGGAAGTTGAGATCCCCTAGGAGGATGTAGTCAGAGGAAGGCGAGGGCGTGCGGGCTGATGAAGTCTGCGATGTCTTCGCTGAATTGTGTGCGAGGTCCTGGGGGTCTGTAGATGAGGGTGCCTCTGAGTGTGGTCTTGGGGTCGGTGTGTATCTGGAAGTGAAGATGTTCGGCGGCTGTGAGGGTGTCGTCTGAGTTGGTCGTGATGCGGATGGTGTTCTTGTGGACGATGGCGATGCCTCCTCCTGTCTGGTTGACGCGGTCTCTCCGATTGATCTTGTATCCGTCCGGGATGGCAACGGCGATGTCCGGCGCTGAGGAGGCGTTCATCCATGTTTCCGTGAGGAAGACGACGTCTGGAGATGTGGTGTCGAGCAGGTTCCAGAGTTCCACGGCGCTCCCGAAGACGAAAAACTGCCCGCGAACGGGTCAAGCAAGCTACTACGCATGTTCGCGGAGTTATGCGTAGTTCGCGGAGTGCAAGTGCATCTTCGCGTAGCTCCGCGGAGTGCGGCTACGCGAACTACGCCCAGGCTTAATGTAAAGTGCTTTTCCTACACTGCAGCTGCGTAAAGGGACAGAAGATTTGTCTCCAGTGACCATGTGTGCCTGTAACTTTGCCATCACGCCAAAAGGCACCGAGGTCCCTTGAGTGAGCTGTCCATAGTAGTTGGGAAAGTACGGGAAGACGTTTGATACCGCTAGTGTGTGGTGCGGGGCTTCTATGCGTGTGCACATGCCTCTTGTGTATAAAGGGTCAGAGAGCGAGCAGGGCAGCAGGTGAGGAGAAAGCAGCCTCTTGGCCACAGGAACTACATGGGGATCACGCTCGAGAAACTCATGGATGCAAACACCTCCCTCGAGTATTACAGCTAATTTTCAATGGCAGAGACGGGGTTAAAGCACACTTAGCCAGCCTCGACAGTGCTCACTAATGTTTTGGGCTGATTAAAACGTTACTGAATTTGAGCCGTAACTCGGGCACCTGCTTTATTTATATCAATACGTGCTGTTGAAGTTTAATTTTTGTGACAGGAGTCTCGTGCCAGAATGAATCCTGCCCTTCATAGATATCCACAAAGATGCCACCGTTTTGTGCAATACCTATACTCAACTGGAGCACTGGCTAATCCAGTAAGTGCTACCTTGTTGGGTAAATGTATTGTGCTTTTCCTACACTGCAGTTGCGTCAAGGGCCAGAAGATTTGTCTCCACTGACCATGTGGGCCTGTAACTTTGCCACCTCACCAAAAGGCGCCGAGGTCCCTTGAGTGAGCTGTCCATCATATTTGGGAAAGGGCGGGAAGACGTTTGATACCGCTAGTGTGTGGTGCGGGGCTTCTATGCGTGTTCACATGCCTCTTGTGTATAAAGGGTCAGAGAGCGAGCAGGGCAGCAGGTGAGGAGAAAGCAGCCTCCTGGCCACAGGAACTACACAGGGATCACGCTCGAGAAACTCATGGATGCAAACACCTCCCTCGAGTATTACAGCTAATTTTCGATGTCAGAGACGGGGTTAAAGCACTCTTAGCCAGCCTCAACTGTGCTCACTAATGTTTTGGGCTGAATAAAACGTTACTGAATTTGAGCCTCAACTTGGGCACCTGCTTTATTAATATCAATAAGTGCTGTTAAGGTATAATTTTTGTGACAGGAACCTTGTGCCAGAATGAATCCTGCCCTGCATAGTTATCCACGAAGGTGCCACTATGATGGATGAAGCTGCCCATCATAGTGGGGAAAGGGCGGGAAGACGTTTGATACCGCTAGTGTGTGGTGCGGGTCCAAACTGGCAGGGCTTCTATGCCTGTTCACATGCCTCTTGTGCAAAGGGTCAGAGAGCGAGCAGGGCAGCAGGTGAGGAGAAAGTAGCCTCCTGGTCACAGTAACTACAAGGGGATCGTGCTGGAGAAACTCATGGATGCAAACACCTCCCTCGAGTATTACAGCTAATTTTCGACAGCAGAGATGGGGATAAAGCAGACTTGACCAGTCTCGACCGTGCTCACTAATGTTTTAGGCTGATTAAAACGTTACTGAATTTGAGTTTCAACTTGGGCACCTGCTTTATTTATCTGTAAGTGCTTCCTGTTGAGGTTTCATTTTTGTGACAGGAGCCTCTTGCCATACTTGTAACTATTCTCTGACCCTGCTTCGAGGGTCAGAGCAGGGTCACAGCATAGTTGCAAGTAGGCAACAAACTCTGGAGGCGCCGCTCAGGAAGCACTTACAGGATTACAGCAGGTGCCCAAGTTGAAGTTAATTTCTTTGTAACCATTTTGTAAATGGTTACATAGAAATTGGCTTCAACTTGGGCACCTGCTGTAACCCTGTAAGTGCTTCAAGGAAATAGTTTGTCCCGCTCGCGGATTCGCGGATTTTTCTGCAATTTCACGAGATTTGCGGATTGCGAAATTGCTGCAAATCCGCAAATTCTGCGAGCGGAACGAATTTTCGGCCCATACTTAGTAACGACAGTGCACAATGGTAGGGACAGAGTTCCTCTGAAATAGTGCACCCATACATTGTTGCAATCCCATTCAGGAGGTAACACATTTTTAAGATTGCATCCATCTAGACATAACATGCACTGTGAATAGCACTGCAGAAGGATGATTATAATGATGGGATAAGAACGGATGTATCTACTAATCAGATGTAAACACACTCAACACTAACATTTCTCCACCACACTGTTGTCCCATTTTATTAAGAATGGTATGTGTCATATGCCAGTTGTAATGCTTTTTACTCAAACTAATCTTTCATAACAGTAATAGAAGATAGTCAGTTCTAGAAAAAGCATGACAAGTATGGAAACATAGGTGCTGCAACTGGAGTTGATGTTCCTTAATGAATAATTGTTCTGATGGTTCTCAACAATGCTTCATTCTGCTCCAATTTGAACTGATGGGTAGGGCTTTGTGAAATTCACATAGTTATGCAACTGTTAGGAATGGGATTCCTGGTTGGCTGAGGAATATACCCAGGCCAGAGAGGAATCACCACTCTAGTCAGGGTAAGCTAGATACACACTCAAGGATAACCTGTGCTCATCCTCTGGTAGCTTGGCACAGAGCAGTCAGTCTTATCTATAGAGGCAATGTATAAAGTATTTGTGCAACGCTCACACACAGTACCACTATGAATATGCTGCAAAAAGACTCCACACAGGTTTTAGAACAATAGAAAATATGTATCTGATAAAAATAAGACCAAAACAACAAAAGTCCAATCAGTAGACGAGATAGGAATTTTTGATGATTAAATGTAAAAAAAAGTGCTTAGAAGTCACTAGCGGTTAAAAGGTTACTTGAGGTCGTGAGGGACCGGTGCAAATGCAAAGTTCAGGCTGATCATGATTGATGGCAGGTCAGCACAGGTCCCAGAGAAGAAATACCTTGGATGGAGCTTTTGTCAATGGCAGTCAATGCTGAGAGTCTACTGAGTAGTCATTGAGCCATGCAAAGGGGGTCATGTGTTTCATCGAAGTTAATCCAAAGCGTCCGCGTTGAGCCGTCCAGGCTACAAAACTGCTGTCATAGGGAAGACTCTACTTCAGCGTTGAAGGGCAATGTGGAGCAATTTCTGAACCAGTCGATGCAATGCGTTGACTTTTGATGAAAACAGCTGCAGAGCCCACTTCTGAGGGGGCACCCCATGTAAGGGTAAGACTCACAAAAGACTGAGTCCAACAGCACCAGCAGAACTGTAGGAAGTCTTTTGTATCCCCAAGACTTCAGAAAATAGAAGGCAGGCCAGCAAGTCCTTGGAGCGCACGTGGAGGGAAGGCAGAGTTCAACTCTCCTTCCTGCAGAGACAGGGAGCAGCAGGCAGGAATTCAACAAACAGAAAAGCTGTCCTTCCGGAAAAGTATTCAAGTTGAGTGATTTAAGCAGCACAGCAGTCCCTCTGACAGAGGTTCAGTTCAAGATCCAGAAGGGTCAGATGTTAGGGGGCCAGAGACCCAATATTTATACCCAAAACTACCTATGATGTAGGGGGTGACTTCAAAGGAACTCTCTGAAGTGCACAAAGATCCCTTTTAGCTAGTCCTGTCTGCAAGGTTACCTGTTGGAGATAAATCAGTGCTTTGTGTGTGGTTAGGTCACTACTTATTAAGGTGTAAGTGTCAGCCCTTAAATTCCTCTGTGCCCAGGAAGACCCATTAGAATGCTGATAAATGCAGATGAGTGCTTGGAATACTAATTAGCCTCACTTTCCTGTGTTTGTGGCTATCTAGATGAATGCACAAAGTGTATCTGTCACCAAACCCAGATGTGTATACGAGACATGCACAAATAGCAGTAAGTACCGGGAAATGTCCACTTTCTAAAAGTTAACATACAAAATAATACCCCCTAAACCAAAGATGTATTTAATGGTTCTATAGGCTACGTGTTTATTCCATGCCCATTCCAAAGAGCCTTTGTTGGAGTATTATTTATAGTCTTCTTTATGAGTAACCGCACACAAAAAACGGAATATGGATAATTGCAGGTAAGTAAACAATTTAATTAATAAAACGAATTTCGTAGCATGCACTACATCGCAAAATGCGATGCAGTGCATGCTATGAAAAATCATTTTATTAATTAAATTGTTTACTTACCTGCAATTATCCATATTCCGGTTTTTATCTCCCACCACCCTGCCCCTCCCCCTCCCCGCCTTCCTGCCCCACCGTAACTCCCTCCACGGTCCACGGCTGTGGGTGAACATGTCTCCTCAATCTACAGCAAACATAATCCAGTGCCTCAACAACTGATACAGAGAACTGGCAAATATTTTGGAGGACACAAGCCCATCAACATCAGTAAGGCCCCACATTTTAATTGGTTCAGCACGTTGGATGCCAAGCCTTTTGTGTAATTTGGGAGTCTTACACCTTTTTCTCTTCTCAACTTTGCAGTTGCACCAAATCGATTTCGACACATTTCCTGATTTAACAGAACTGGCAAACCTGGGAATGCACCCAAAAAATGCGCCTTCCCAGGAGAGACGTAACAAAGAGAAGTATCTTTATATCACGCCATTACTTTCTTTCTCTCTACACATAGATAGAGGAATATGCCTCTCAGGATTGTTTTTGTGCAGGAAGGTTCTGAATGCAACGTAAGAATCCTTGCACCATGGTGCAGGGGTGCCCGTATTGGCACTAGGCTGCCAAAAGGGCACCAGAGCAGAGGAAAGGGCAGGATTGCACTGTATTGCTACCCCTTTCCAGTCATGCAGTGCAGCCCAACATGGTGACTTGCTTCTCTGCACTGTAGGACATTTTTCTAAATGGGCACCTCAATGATTAAAAGAAGGCACTGGTCAGGCGCAGATATTACTGCAGCAGTAAAAGTTGTGAGAGCAAGTAATTCATAGCTCCAGTTCCTTTTATTTTCCTTATTATTTTAGCCATTTTTTTATTCTTTTGAAAATTATTCACGTTTCACTTTGGAGGAGCACTTTGCAATGGCACTCTTTATAAAGTCCATTGAGATACTTATTAAACACATTTTTCCTTTTTGAGGAAGTTTTAATTTACTGTTTGATATAATTTTTGCACTCTGCCCCTCACTCACTTGAAACATTGGAGTATAAAACACCTCACGCTCCACCACTGAGGGACAGCTGTAGCCCACACAGTGCACCTTGCGGGCACTGTGTTCAAGAGGGAACCCAATGATGGAGCATGTCTCCCAAGGGTGAGTGAGGGATCTTATCTTTAAAAAGCAAATACCCTTTTAGTTTGTTTACTAACACATTCATATTCACATGCTAGACTAAGACGCCATCTAGTTACCTTTTGTGCACATTACACTTTATAAAGTGGCTGCTGTTTCCTTAGCTGGAGCTGACTCTCTGTTGTTGCCGTAGAGTGTACTGCGCGTACGTGACCAGTGACCCTAACGTGCTGTGAACGCCGGAGCGGAGCGCAAACCTCCGGAGGAGACGAGCAAGAGAGCGGCTGCTGGAGCCGAGTCGGTGTCGAAAGCTGAGCCGGAATTAGTGGGTTAGTGGGTGATAAGCCGTGAGTAACGAGTAACGAGCGGAGACGGAACCGAGGAAACGAGGATCTCGGTGTCCGCGAAGTCGGGCGTGAACTCGTCCGCAGTAATAACAACCTACGAACAGGAGTGTTTCCTCCCTGCCCCCGCCGGCCCCCGCCTGCGCCCGCCACTTTACAGGCACAGACAGGTATACACTTTAAAAAGCGGGCAAATAGGAAAATTCCCCCGCTGGAGGAGGCAAAGGGAGTGTATAGAGAGAAGACACTTTTGGATTAATAGAATTTGGAGTGACTTTATCCTCATAAAGCTCAAAAAAGCAAAAATTGAGAGTGGGAGGGAAGGAAATCCCCTGTATCTCGTGAACTCAGTCAGGGTAAATCTACAAAGAGAAGCGGAAAAGGGCACGGGGCACGAGTGCAAGTACAAGAAGGAAGGCACAACAGAGGTAAGTCAAAAATTTGTTTTTTTGAATTAATATTTAATTAAAATTTACTCTATTCAGAAGCGCTTGAGGGAAGTGCCTAAGGAGTAAAACCTCTCCACGGAAAAACAAAAGCACATTAGGAATAACAAGGAAAGCAAAGTTGAATGGTGGTAATCAACAAGATGTCCAAGAGAGCCTTGTATCCCTGGGGGCAAAGTAAAAATCAAACGGCACCCAAAAGAAAAAAGAGAAAGCTCACAAAGAATTACAACATGGAGGAAGTAAGGGGAGTGTAGCATCAAATACAATTAAGAAGTTCATGGGAAAGCACTTTAAAAGGGTTTTTTCTCCTGCTAAAGCAATGGAAACTGAAGAAGTGGAGGAATCATGGAAAGGGGAATCCTCCTTAACCTTCAACGAACATTTGGTAGACTCCATAGATCTGGTCAACCGATCAGTTCAGTCTTTGACAAGCCATAAGGGGGTAATAATGTCACCATGACATTCTTCTTCCCCGAGATTGATTCAACAGATGTCGGAAGAGGAAGACAGCCTGGACTATAGGCAAAGTGAGAACTTGCCCAGAACCCAGATGGAAGCCCAGATGGAACTGAAAAGCGGGTTTTAGTGGGGGCCAATGACCGGGTAGGTCTGGACAAAAACAGTGACAAAAACGGCAAAAACCTGTCATTTAAGATAAACTTGGAAGCTTCAGAAACCCCTGCATCTTCAATGTTAGAATTGATGCTAATGGTGAAAAAATCGTCACGAGGACTGTTAGAAGTAACAATGTTAAACCATGATATCCTGAAAAGTCAAAAAATGTACCTCTCTAAAATTGAGGGAGAATTAACGGGTATTAGGGGACAAATGCCCTCAATGTTAAGACCTGTCTTACATCAAGTGGTTATGGGTCTAGAGAGGGAGGGGGAAGGTGGAATAGTTAATCCCCCACTAGTAAGCCAGGTTGATGAAGTTCATTCTGACGCTCAAGAAGTTTATGTGTCAAGATGGCCAATGCTGGTAAAAAGAAGAGGTGAATATACGAACCATGGCCACTCAAAACGAGTAAGAATGCCAGGAAGAGATGAGCAAAGAAAGGTTAAGATAAGAGCGGCGAAAAAAAGAAAGGTGAGGAAAGAGCCAAAAGAAGTGGTAATACAAGAACTTAAGACACAACCGCATAAAATAGCGAAGGAACACAGAGTAATAAATATAGGACTTGAGAATTGGGCCAGGACATCAGAAAAAAAGGAGAACTGTAGTAGGAAGCAAACCCGCCAGGATAAGGTGATAAAAATAAAATTCATTTGGCCGCAAAACATGTAAGTGTACCAGCCCGGATGGCCCCCCTTAAAAATAAAGTATACTGGGACAGTAGCCTGGAAGAGGGTCTTAGAATAAATACACAACACTATCAGGGTGATGCAAAGTCGGAAGAAGCAGTAGACAAAGGGAATAAGTGGCTTTATTTTGAACAAGTGAAATTGGGAAGGGGTGGTAAAAAAATTTAAAAAGAGTGTTTCTTTAAACAGATCACACCTACTCAGTGTTTTTGACCACTGCCCAAACCTAAATGGAATAGGCTCAGGAGACCTGAGACAGGTGGGATTCCAAGCAATTAGTGATGGTAAGGAGTTCACCAAGGTACAACTTTACTCGGCCTTGGTCACAACCGCAATAGTAAACGCAGAGCAGGAAATCCAAAAAGAGGGGATTAGACTAGTGCCCAAAGAAGAGTTAGCGCAAGTGCTTAAGGTACCCCAGCAGAAATCTTTCCTAATGTTCCATGCGGGGCTAGGAAAGAGACAAGTAAAGCTCCCTGGAAGGGAAACGGAGGAAGGGCGAGAAAACTTCAATATAGTAATAAACAATTCAGACCTGGTGGAGGCCTGGAAGAATTGGAGTAATAATTTAAGCCCAGCAGGACACTCACATAGTAATAGGGAGGATTCCGTAATGAATGTGCCTTTAAGTGATGTAGATTAGGTAATGGGGCAGCCATGGAGCACACAAATGGTCTCTTGGAATATAAAAGGGCTAGGAACACACCTAAAACAGGAAGTCATGAAAGAACTCGCAAAAATGAATGAAATAATTTGTATACAAGTGACCTGGCTCTGTGGTGTACCCCCGGTATTGGAAGGGTTTCAACAAGTCCACCGACCAGCAGTAAAACGTAGTTCCGGTCGCCCAGCAGTAGGCTTGTTGACTATGATATCAACAACCTTAGTGTCTAAGGCCTCCCAGTTATCTGTGATGTGTAAGTGGCTTTTGGCTTTGGCCTGAAGAATTTAAACAACATTTGCTGATAAAAAACATGAACATTTGTTGATCCTAAATGTGTATATGCAATGGAGTTCATTAAAGGAATATGGAGTCAAATTGTTACATTTTAATAATGATGTAGATGCAATTGTGATAATTATGGAAATAACTTGATTGTGTTATTGGGAGATTTTATTCATAAATTAAATCCAAAATTGTCTGATCAGTGGTACTCTAGATGCATACAAGGTAAAAAAAGCTGAGTTTGTGGAAACTAAAACATCGGCTGATGTGGCTAAACTGGGTAATTTTTTTGCCACAAAAAGTTTCTTTTGTCTGAAAGGTAGGGTAGTCCAGGACTGTCCGGCAAAGAAAACTTTTAAATATGGGACCCACAATTGCCCAATAGACTATGTTTTTATGCTAGTATGGAATTTCGAGTTAGTAAAAGATTTTAGTATTAACCCCATGGAATGTAGTGACCATAATCTAATAAAATTAGAATTGGGAATAGCCCAACATTTAGCATGTGATAGAGCTATCTTTCAAGAGATGGATTATCCGAAGTGGATAACCACTCGGTTATCTGAGAAATTCATCTCAAGGTTAACAAGTCTGCAACAAAAGGTTTAGTTAAGCTGCATGAGGGGCAAAAACTTACCCTGGTTTGTTGAAAAAATATAACAAGTAGTGGAAAGTATAATTATAGAATTAAGGCCTGTTGTAAGCGCCCATAAGAATAAAGGAAGAGGCCAAATTAAGCAAGGAACGTGGTTTAATCAAGACTGTTTGATTAAGAAAAGAGAAGTCAGGAGAGAAGAGCGTAGCCTACGGAAAAAATTTGTGCAAGCAAGGGCTGAAAATTTTGTAAAAATAAAGAGAGAATATACCACATTTATCCGCAATGCAAAAAGGATTCATAAAGAATCTTGTTGGGGCAAATTATTGGGAACAATCAAATCTAAGAATACACAGCAGTTCTGGTAGTTAATTCAGTCAGCTACGCAACCTTCGGTTGCCCCAATGATTTACGTAGTGGAAGAGGATGCTTGGATAGAGTATATACAGAAATTATACGCCCCTGGGAGGTGGATTGATAATGTGGCATCAAGGGATTGGAGAGGCCTAGTAGAGGATTTAAAACAAGATTGCTCAGTAACAAATGTCCTTAGGATAATTAGGACATTACATTTAACAAGAGCCACTGGCCCAGATGATATGCCAGCCCTGATACTAAATTCAAACCAGCCCTGGTGGGCGGAATTCTTCTCGAAAATGTTTGCTTTAATTTTAGAGCAAGGGGAATTGCCTTTAAACTGGAAGGGTGCAATATTAAGGCTGCTACACATGAAAGGGGATGTACATGCCCCCAAGAACTACAGGCTAATTAACCTATTAGATATAGGAGAAAAGATTTTTGCTAAAATATTTCTTGGTAAGCTAAAAGTGTGGGTGGAACTTCGGTCAATCATGCCAGTAGAACAGGGTGGGTTTAAAGAAGGCCACTACTCGATTGATCCCTGTTTTGCCCTGTGAGCATTAGCCAGGAAATCGATAAAACAAAATGGCAAACTATTTTTCTGTTTCGTCGATTTCCGGGCGGCCCTTTAACTCAGTGGATCGAAATAGCCTTTGGGAAGTGCTAGAAAACTATGCAATGCCGGAGGGCACATTGAATATTTTTAAATAATTACATAGCGATAATTGAGCCCAGGTCATTAGAGACTCAAAGGGCTCACTAACCCAGAAAATACCTGTAAAGAACGGTCTGAGACAAGGGTGCGTTCTGGCACCCTTGCTTTTTTCAATCTTCTTAGCAGATCTTCCTGCAGTTTTGGAAGTTGAACAGAGTGCGAGCCCGCGCATGAACAGTAATAAAGTGTCATGTCTTTTATATCCTGATGATCTTGTGATCTTGGACCAATCGGAAATGGGCTTCCAAAGGAAATTAAATGTATTTAAAAAGTACTGTGATAAAAAGCTTTTAACTGTGAATATGGAGAAAACAAAGATACTCTGCTTTGGAAAGAGGGTAAAAAAATGTAATTGTTTTTTAGGTCAGGACAAACTAGATATAGTAGGCGAATATAAATACTTAGGCCTTTGGTTTGACAACCCATTAAAATGGAATATCCACGTGGAGGCACAAACTTCAAAGGCGCTTTCATCAGTCTGTGGATTGAAAAAATTTAATAAAGATTATGGTGACATGTCACACAGACCGATTTTAAAGGCATTTGAAGCTATGATCCCCTCACAAGTCCTTTATGGTGCAGAAGTGCTCTATCTGAGTGGCAAAAGGGAGTGGGACCGGGAAGAAGGAAAGATACTTAAAATGCTGCTCTCTTTACCTAATGGTTCCATGGTTCAAGCAATTAGATTAGAGGTAGGACTAACGGCATGGGATGTAAAGTCACAAATGTCCTTGCTAAGAGTCTGAAACCGTCAGTCACCGGGTGGGGAACAGAAGGTCTCAATTTGGTGCAGAGAGGAAATTCAAGTAATCAGCTTACGCTGGGCGCGGGATGTGAGGAAAACCCTCCAGTCAGTAGCTGTGCACTTAAAATTGAGACTCAAACAACCTTCGCTGGACTTAGCCTTTACTAAGAAAATGCTTAGAGACCTAGGGCTCCAATACTCTAGATCACAAGATCTGGATTACCTGAAGTTAAAAAAAATCGGTTAACTGGGTAACGGACGAATGGGAAAAGGAGGCCCGGTTTCCATGTTTGGATTTGTTGCCCAATAAATGGCTAAGATACGAAATCATGAAGGTTCGGGTGGGCTTAAATCCATGGAAGATTGATGGTAAAATAAAAGCGTCCCTGATCCAACCAGATGGTATTTGTAAATGTGGCCTAGGAGTAAGAAAGAAATGATATTTTACATATATTGCTTGACTGTACATGGATTTTAGCTGTCCGAAAAGTGTTAGTACAAGGTGAATACACGTGCGGATGCTGTTGATCTCCTTACAAAAATGTCTTTCTTGGATATTACAATTACGTTGGGGAAGTTTTTGAAAGCAACAAGACAATCTGTAATGGAGGCAACAACGGAGGGTGAGAGAGATTAAGATTCTAAGATTTAAAAAAAAAAATACTGAGAATCCCAATATATTGTTTCTATGGTTTTAAATTTGTATAGAGTGTCTAAAATGAATTGTGGTTTAATTATCTTATCGCTATGTGGATCCATTGTTTTATGTATGGTTTATAGACTATTGTCTAAATAAACTTTGTTTATCAATCAAGTGACAAAGGAATATAATATATCCAAAGATTTACAGTAGGCACAGTTTTCCTAATCTTTAACCACTTTTTCATTTCTTCCTCTATAGTTCTCTAGTGTTCCAGTACACACGTGTCTAACAAAAAACACAATTTACATTTGACATAGATAATGTTTATGTTGTAATGTAATCAGTGTTATATTTGAGGTCCCTTACTGTGTATTGGTAGGGATATAATCTCACTTCTGCATTAAAGATGATACATCTGTGGAATCATTGTTCAAAGTTTCCATAGGGCACAATATGCAATGTGCTAACATTTTGTGCAACAAAAGCACTCTAGTATTTACAGAAGGGGATGCAGATATGTGCAAGGGCCCTTCTGTAATACAGATTCTGCAGGTGCTATATGTGCACCGCGTGGACTCAGGGGTGATCCCTCATTTGCATGAGTGTGCATCCATGCAAATGAGAGAAATAGTTTCCTTTCAACCTACACCATATTATGGACCGGGGTGCAAAAGTAAAGAGGCCTTCAGGAGGTCTGCTGATTGTGCGTCACATGCAGGTGGTGTAGTCAGTGCATTACCATTAACAACTCTTGTAACAGGGGCAACGTGGTTCTATGGACCCAACACACAAACAGTGATGGGATGAATGCTTGCATATAGTCCAAATGCTGGAAAACACTTGGAGCAGCATCTTTCCCCAACATACCATCTCAGATTAGACCCAGTCATATGTAAACTAGTCTTGGTCCTGCTCCAATATAATCAGTCCAGCCAAATTGCCAAGGAAAGTCCATTCTGAACCAGAACACACGCAACCCAAGACTGGTGTTGGTCTAGTTTGGCCTCTTTACTCAGGTGCAGCTTGGTTCTAGTGGCACAGTGAGTACGGGACCCACATCTGAGCACACCCTTGGCCACTTAGGGTCTTACATCGAAAGCACAACAGATGATGGGATGACTGCTTGCAAATAGTCTAACCACTAACAATCACCCAGGATAGCATTTCAAATCGTCACTGTTTTGTGCACCATGCCACCTCAGAACCAGAAATATGTAAATGTAATGTAAATGTAGGTATACTTATATAGCGCAACCTGTCACCACAAAGGGCATCCTGGCGCTTGCCTAGGGAACCCGTCCTGGTATTCCCCTGTGAGAGGCCCCGGCAGGGTATCCACAAGGTGAAAGCCAGGCATCCCGCCGCGAGGGGCCGTTGTGGAGATTAAGCAAGCTATTGCCCAGAGTCGCAGAGCGTGAACCCATGAGTCGAGAAGGCACCGGAGCGAGAATTATCGAGACCGTGGAATTTTTAGCCCAAGACCCGCCGAGGCGGGGAGTTGAACCCTGGTCCAGGGCCGATCTCAGCTTCCGGGTCTGCCGCCTCTAACCCCTGAGCCACACTTCTCCACCACAGAAATATGCAAATTAGTCTTGGTTTTACTCCAATGGGATTAGTCCAGCATAAACAGTCATGCTGAGTGCTCTTTAAACCAAAGCACAAGCAACCCAAGAACAATTTAGGTCAATTTGAGCCTTTTCAGTCAGGTGGAGTTTGTTTCAGATGGCACAGTGAGCACACAACCCATGACTGGGCAAAACATTGGCCACTTAAAACCTTTCATCAAACACATAAAAAGAGATGGGAGGAATGCTTGGGGCAGGACTAGGGCAGATTTGCATATGACTGGGTCAAAGCTGAGGGAATGAGGTAGGCAGAAGAAGTGCAAAATTACTTTTAATCAATGTTATTTGCCCAGGCCGAGATGTAAAAATGCTTATATATTTTGCACTCCTCACGATCAATGCTTAGTTACACACTTTTGTTTGCAGAACCCCAACCTTGATATTTATTGATGTAATATACACCACTGAAATGTGTGGTCCCTTTCAAAATAAGTATGGATTGAGTGTACATTATTTGTTGAGATTATTTGCTTACATTAATTGTTATGAGAAAGACTTCCCCCTAGTTTCTTTTGCCACCAGGCATTTTGTTTATAACTGTACTTGTATTCTATGTTCACATATTTTGCACTGCACAGTTACACACTTTTGTTTTGTGGAACTCCTAGCTTATTATTTATTGATGTAATATGCAAACCACTTTGTGGATCATTTCAAAATGCATTTGGACTGAGTCTCCATTGCTTGTTTACATACATTGTTAACATTAATTGTTTCTGAGGAAGACACTACCCTGGTTTATTCCACCAATTCAAAAATATCTTCTCTATAAAAGTTATCAGACAGTGTTGAAGGTTCCCATCAGGGAGGGGGAGATGTAGTATATTTCTTTAAGGCCTTCTCTAAGGATGGGAGCACAGTGTTCATCTGTGTGACAAATGAGAGTGCTACTCTTTGTAGGAAGGTGGAATCTGACTATATGGTTACCCCCACTTTTTTCCTGGTGTTTTTCTGGTTTTCGACTTTAGTGTGGCTGTGGGCATGCCAATCAGACCCACAATCCAGCTGTTCTCTCTCTAAATCAGGGGACTTCAAGCTGTGGGGTGTGACCCCCAGGGGGGCAGTGGACCGATGGAAAGGGGGTTGCGCCTTCAGAGTGTCACTTCTACCCTGGCCTCCAGGGCTTCAGCTCCCCCATCCTGTGTTTCAGCCCGAGCTGCTGCAGTGCAGCTCGCGCTCCTGGGGCCTCAGCTGGACAGTGTCTGGAGTCTTATCTCCGGCCCGAGTTTTTCACATGCCTTTGTTAACTGATTACCAAAGCTTAGTTTCTTATGGTTCCAGTATCCCCTGGCCCCCCACTCTGCCTATTCCTTACATTTGTATTTTTACACTTACTGTTGTAGTGTGAGAATGCATTTAATGTAACAAAGTATAAAGTTGGGTTGCCAAAAGAAACATGTTATGTTATGTTATGTTATGTTATGTTATGTTATGTTATGTTATGTTATAAAGCCTTTTGTTACGCGCTCTATTACTCAAGAGTATCCTGGCGCGGTGAGTCAAAAGAGAAAAGCGGCAGACAACATAACATACAAAGAAATTACAGAGTGATATTAAACAGATGGGTTTTAAGTCCCTTCTTGAACTGAGAGAGTGAGGGGGCAGTTCGAAGAGCCAGGGGAAGAGCATTCCATGCTCTGGCTGCCTTGACAGAAATGGACTTGCCTCCTGTTCTTGAAAGCTTGAACTTGGGCTGAACCATCTGACACAGGTTGGCGGAGCGGAGAGTCCGATTAGGAGCATAAAGGGCGAATCTATTCCGCAGATACACTGGACCCAACTGATGGATAGCACGATAGGCCAGGACCAGAATTTTAAACAGAATTCGGTTGGCAACAGGTAACCAATGAAGACTACGCAGATGTCCACGAACACTGGATCTCCTAGGTAATTGAAACATCAGTCTGACTGCAGAGTTTTGAATCACCTGGAGTCGATGGACCATATAGTCCGGTAGGCCGCTAAAGAGTGCATTTGCATAGTCCAAACGTGACAAAATCAGCGCTCTTAGCACAGTCTCTCTGGCCTCACCAGGGATGAAGGGGAAGAACCTTCTGAGGGCCTTTAGAGTGGCATAGCAAGTACAGGTTAATTTCTTAATATGCTCCCCGAACTTTAGGTCCTGCCCGAACCAGACACCCAAGTTCTTTACAGGGCCTCCTATTGAGTTCGGACAGGGTAGATCGGAGGGCCAGATTTGCTCCCTGAAATTATCCGGGAAAGACCCATAGATGAGGATCTCTGTCTTCTCCTCATTACACTTAAGTTGGGCCAATGCCAGCCAACGGAAAACTTCCGATAAGCAACTCTGGACGGTCAAGGGGTCTAAGTGGTTTTTTGGCCAAGTGAAGAGCAGCTGGGTATCGTCAGCATATGCCATTATTTTGGCACCCAGCTGCTCAGCTAGATAGACCAGGGGGGTCACATAAACATTGAAAAGCAGAGGGCTTAAAGTAGACCCCTGAGGGACTCCTGTAGTTAGTTCCTAAGCCTTGGATGCATGAGGGGGCATCCACACTTGCTGTGATCTGTCTTTCAAAAACGAGGTCAACCAGTCCAAAGCACGGCCTGAGATACCGATGGCAGCTAGTCTGGCCAGAAGCATCGAATGGGGCACCGTATCGAAGGCGGCAGAGAGGTCTAACAAAATCAGAACCGCCCTGCCACCTCCATCCAGGCACTCCCGAATTGCCTCCGAAAGCTCGATTAATGCCGTTTCGGTGCTGTAGGCCGCTCTAAACCCCGATTGGGCTGGATGAAGCGCGTGAGAGGACTCAATGAACCATTCGAGTTGTCTAAAAACAATCTTTTCACATGTTTTAGCCAGAGCTGGCAGTAGTGATATGGGCCGATAGCTGGAGGGCACAGCCGGATCCTGCCCGGACTTTTTCAATAGCGGGAGGAGCTTAGCTTGCTTCCAACTCAAAGGCACGGAAGCCGAACGGAGAGATAAATTAACAATCCTAGTTACCTCCTGGCAGACTATAGACGTTAAACATGCCTGCTATGTGTTGTTTAAAGATCCTGCAGAGACCTGCTCTTGACACTAAATTGAGTTATAAATAAAAAAGTATGTATTATTAGTGATGTGACTTTTCTGTCTTTATTTTCTTTAATTATTAGTCATGGATCATTGAGGCATCCCTAGCTAACAATTAAAAGTGCTTTCTATTTATATTTTCTGTTCTACATATTCACAGATAAGTGCAAAAAATACACCTGTAGGTGATAATGAGCTCGTAACCCAAATTCTTAGACTAGAAGTTTGTTGCAGGATCTGCACATTATTTATCTCCTTCACCCTCGAACCCTGATTAATGCCATTATAGCAATAGTTGAACCCTACGCTTCAAGTTTCTGGGAATGCACCCTGCTTTCAAACTACTCACTTCTCATTCTCGCCTTCACTTTCATGTTCACCCTGCACTCCCAGTGATCACAATGCACTCCTACTGATCACCATGCACTCACACTGTTCACCATACACTCATAGCGATCACCATGCTCTCATAGCGATCACAATGCACTCACACTGATCAAAATGCAGTCACAACATTCACCCGCTCACCCTGCACTCACAGCGATCACAATGCACTCACACTGATCACAATGCAGTCACAACATTCACCCGCTCACCCTGCACTCACAGCGATCACAATGCACTCACACTGATCACAATGCAGTCACAACATTCACCCGCTCACCCTGCACTCACAGCGATCACAATGCACTCAAACTGATCACAATGCACTCACACTGATCACAATGCACTCACACTGATCACAATGCACTCACACTGAACACAATGCACTCACACTGACCACAATATACTCACACTGATCACAATGCACTCACACGGATCACAATGCACTCACACTGATCACAATACACTCACACCATTCACCCGCCACTCACAGTGATCAAAATGCACTCACACTGATCACAATGCACTCACACTGATCACCATGCACTCACACTATTCACCCACTCACCCTGCACTCACACTGATCACCATGCACTCACTGATCACCATGCACTCACACTGATCACCATGCACTCACACTGATCATCATGCACTCACACTGATCGCCATGCACTCACACTGATCACCATGCACTCACACTGATCACCATGCACTCACACTGATCACCATGCACTCACAACATTCACCCTGCTCTCACAGTGATCACTCTGCACTAAAAATGCACTTGCATTGTTCACTCAGTACCTCACTCTGCAGTGACACGAGCACACTTCTCACCCTGCACTCAAGTGACACTCCACACACCTGTCCCCCCTTACTGCTCAATCTGTAGCTCACTCAAACAAGGCCATCACTAACCATGCACTAATTCGTCCCACTCTGCACTTACAGCCGAACCCAAATTCATATGGTCACCTCACTCACCCTGCAGTCACTCCTTTTACCATACTCTCACACTGTTGCATTGCTCACCGTGCAGTCACATGGGCACTCTTGTCACCCACACAGTGCAGAAGGTTAAAGTGCCTGGTACAAAGAAGATGTACCATGCACATCAGAGAACTGAGTGTGAGTAAACTATGAGTAGCGCTATAAAAAAGTGAAATGTTTGTCAGACAGGTGCGATAGAGAGATGAGGTGTATTGTTGGTGAGTGGTAGTGAGGGAATTCATGGAGAAGGTGGGAAGACTGTTGCACCGTGTGCGACCAGTGCTTGGACAATCCCTGGCTGGGAGTGTTAAACCCCCCCCCACCCGAAGTTCGGGTCTAGTGGATGCCCTGCTTCTGCCTATTATTTACATTTGTAGTGCGCTACTGTTACCAAAAGGTGTCCTGGGGCTAATAACCATCTGCATGTAATGTGAGAGAGGGATCCGGGGTTGGGAGAGGAGAGAAGAGAGGGATGGAAGGAAGGGGGTGAGAGGAAAGGGGCATGGGTAAACTGCTTAACTCTACACAAGACCACCACGATTTGAATGCACCCTTGCTGCTCCCGGCCATTGCCAGGTGAGCTTCTAATGTGGCAGCGCGTATTCCTGCGGATTGGGAGGCCCTTCACAGAGGTTGACTAGACATCTTTCTGATGTTAATTGCCTTATTTTGGTTATAAACTGGTACTGATGGGGTGAAATCTTTCCTCAGTATTACTGTGTTAAAAAAATTCTAAATAATAAAGCAATGCGACCCCAAAATACGCAGCATCACAGAACATTATTTACATTTTCTACTCACACAATTTAGTGAAGCCTGTCGCATAATTTGGTCCTTACCTTCCTCATAACCTAGAGGTTTAGAAATTTTTGTCAGGAGGGGGTCCTTATGCTAGACAATGTTGAGAGGGGGGTTTCGGCAACCAATAGTTTGAAGACCTCTGCTCTAAATTGATACCATGTACTTAAGGTACATACCAGATTGGTTACTGGATCACCCTTGTGAGCCCCTGTATAGTGTACCCTAGGTACCCAGGGCATAGGTGCACCTTAGGCCTTCCAGGGGCTGCACCACATATTGTGCCACCCCTGGTTTGCCTTCCAAACTGACACCACAGGTCTGTTCACACAGCCTGGGTAAAGTGGTGTAATCACCCCTTACTTAGATATAGTATCCCTATATCTACCTATACACATAGACACATATACACCTATAAGTCACTCCTATGGCAGGCCTTAACAATCCTGGAGGCAGAGTGCTTGGTTTTATGTGAGAGGGTGCCCTAGCATGAGCTGAGCCCCTCTGCAGCTTTCGGAACCATCTCCTTATAGCTGTTCTATAATATAGACATACCATATACTCTTAAGTGCATTATAATCCTCGCGGTTAATGCTAACTTTGGTTTGGCTTAATCAAAACATGTTGTGTAAGGTGTCAAACACTTTGGAATACTACCCACCCTCCGCCAGTCCTGACAGCGAGGGTAGCATTCCACCCTTCTAGAGCGAGAAGCCATGTAGTTACTGGGCTATCCAGTTAAAGTTAAACAGACCCTCAGCATCACAAAATGGATGCTTCTGCCACAGACACAAATCTGCCCTCCTACTGCTGGATGAAACTCCGGCAGGGGAGGCCTGGACAATAGGTTTCCTGTCCAAGGAGGTGCTGGCACCTCCCCAGACAGGCTTTTGTGTATTGGGGCAGGGGGGGCTGCATTCAGTGAATGCTTTCCAGACACTGCCTGGGGCACACAAGGTGCTCTATGCGTTTCCCGTTTCAAACCGGTTGCTGGGGCACTCTGCCCAAGCTCTGGCGCAAAACTGGACAAAGGAAAAGGGGTGTAACCACCCCTTCCCAGGTCCACCCATAGGAGGGACCTTAAGGGTAGTCCAGCCCCTACAAACTTAGTATAAGTATAGGAACATTACCAAGCAATAGTGATAATTATCGCTATTGCTTGGTTAGAGAAAAAAATTTACCGCTGAGCTGTGGCGATTTTTATCGCAGATAAACCTTGGTATTACCAAGGTTTATCGCAAATGCGATAAAAATCGGCCGCAATGCATGAATATCGCTGAAAAGTCAGCGATATTCATGCATTACCGAGCCAATGCTCTTATCCATGTTATCCACCTCCCATTGGATAACATGGCTAAGAACTGCTCAGGGCAGGTGTTAGCTTTTGGAGATATTCGCGCTTAGCACGAATATCTCCATAAATTGGTAATAGGAGATAGCGATGTTAGCGACTGTTTCCAGTCGCTAACATTTTGGCACGCCCACTTTGCATGTCAATAGTGATAAATATCACTGACATGCAAAGTGGGGCCCAAGATGGTCGCTATCTCCTACTAGCTGTCGCTAACTGGTGTTAGCGACACCTAGGCAATAGGGAGATGATTTTATCTCCGCTTTCTTGGCTTTTCAAGCCAAAAAAGCGTAGATAAACCCCCTTGATAATATGCCCCCTAGTCACTAGGATTTTAGATTACCCTGGACGAATCTTTGAAGGACATATCCGGGACCTTCGACATTCCATTCTGACTGGAAGACGGAAGATATTTCCCCTGTGGTCAAGGAGTAACTGTTCAAACAGGCACCAACAGCAACTTTGCCAGTCTCCATTTTTGATGCTCCCGCCGGATCCCGAAGAATCTGCGACATAGGACACAGACTTTCAGATATCTCTGACCCCGACCCACACCCACAGCAAAGCCGAGACAAGTGGTGGACACAAGAGACGTGGGACCGGAACTCCTGGACATCCTGCATTTTGCAAGCTCCTTCAAGGAGATATCTCGAAGTTGTGCTTTGGGGTGCTTGAAGCCCCAGCCCCAACCACCATTTGCATTGAAGCCCAGGCCCCCACACTCCGCGAGTGTTCCGTGGGCCCCGCTTTTGCATTTAAGCTTGATGCATCTTCCCGGTTCTAAGTCTGTTGGCTAGTGAGCCTCCTAAAGACTCCATTTTGAAACTAACTCACTTTTCTGATTGCTCCAGGCTTCCTCCAGCTTCCCTGAAAAGGAGAAGCACCACAGATCTTGTTGGTCTGCAACAGAGCCAATCTTGACATCCTGCGTGGGTTGCAGTTGCCAAAACTTGTTGGGTCCAATCTGGATATCAACACAGCAGTCAACAAGATCCATTGTGGGACAGCTCGAATCCAGCGCCTGGTCATTGCCGATGCCTCCTGGAGCACGTGGCTGAAGAGATACGTTTTACTATTTTACCTGAAATCACCCGACATCGCCTGGTCACTGGCTAGTGACCCAGACTCTTTCCCATCTGCTTTCAGGTTCTTCAGATCTTTGATCCACCCTTGGATCCACCCTCACACTTTTCCTCTGGTCGCCTGCAGCACTTATTTGCAGCTCTCCATCGAAAATGACGACAAAACCCGACACGAAAAGACACCTATGCACCCGGCTTCCCTGGGTGAAGTATCACAAGTACTCCGATGCTCCCGTGGGTCTTGACTCGAAGTGTCCTAGTTTAAAAGGGTTCCATCCTAGTCCATCCGGAAGTGTCCTTAAATTGTATAATTAATACCTTTATGTTTCCCATAGAAAGTCAATGGCAACCCACGACTGTGTTTAGACACTGCACGCGTCTCCCGTGGGACTCCTCCTTCCTAACCTTTGGTTGTTTAAAGTAGCCCCAGCGATTCCACAGGCCCCAGGCCTGCTTTCTAATTGTCTTTTGGTACTTTTTTTTCTTTTAGTTTTTATTAGGAGATATGACATGTACAAAAATCATACAGAAAAAAGACAAAGAGGTAGCAACAACTTAACATACATCCATGTCATAAGTCCTTTTTTTTCCAAATTTAAGCCCCCCCCGCCCACCGCCAGTGGGTCGCTACAGGGCAAGTAAGGAAAAATAAGAACAAAGAAAGGGAGAGAAAAGTACAGAAACATAATATTTCACATTTCACATACATCGGGGTAGCTTAAACCTTAATGTTCAGCATTCAGCCACCTAATTAATGGAGCCCGAATCTGTTCACCCACGCTCCGGGCCCTATATCCTCTACTCTTAAACGCAGAGAGTTCCCATTTGCTCACATTTAGAAATTTACTAAACCATTCATGTGAAGTCGGAGGGGCAGGGTCCAACCAAACAGTAGCTAAACTTAATCTCAGTACAGCCATGGCAATAAAAAGTAGCTTCCTATCTGATTCAGCCATATTTTGGTTAGCAATACCCAACATAATGACCTGGGCATTACTGATATCCGATACCCAAACACTTGTTCTAAATGTTGTTCTATTTTACACACCAACGGGACCAAAGAGGGGCAAGAAGCAAACATGTGAATGCTATCAGCCACCAGCTCTCCACAGCGGGGACAATTTACCCCCACTGCCCCACCCCACTGATGTATACGGAGAGGGGTTACATACAAGTTGAGCCAAGTCTTAAAGCATTGGAGAAGTGTGGCTCAATGGTTAGAGCGGCAGACCCTGATGCAGAGGTCTAGCCCGGGACCAGGGTTCAATTCCCTGCCTCGGCAGGTCTTGGGCTCAAAAATTCCACGTACCTGATAATTCTCGCCTTAGTGCCTATTCCAATCATGGAGTCCCACTCTGCAACTCTGGGCAATAGCTTGCTTAATATCCACAACGGCCCTCAAAACGCTAAGGATGCCTGGCCTCCACCTTGGGGGTGCCCAGGAGTGGAAGCCTCACAGGGAAAGCCAGGATGGGTTCCACAGCGGTATTCGTACAAGCGCCTTGAGACCCTTGCGGGTGACTAGTGCGCTATATAAGTATCAATTTACATTTACCTGGAGATTAGCAGAAATAGTGGCCGTTTGGCTGTAAACTAGAGAATCCTCACAGAGACCTTGTTCCACATGTAATCCGGCCTGCCACCGACTGAAATGCTTAACTAAATCATCACTCCTTTTGTTGTTAACCAGCTTGTATATAGAGGATATGGTCGATTTATTCCCATTAATTAATTCTACCAATGGGATACAGACAGCTTACAGTTTTTTTAGAAAAAAAATCTCGGATCTGAAGAAATTAAAAAAATTGTCCATTCTGTATCCCACATTAATGCTTGATAGAATCGAACGTCAGGAGCCCAGACTCCGATAAAATGTCCCCTATTGTACAAACCCCTTGTGCAGACCATTCCTTAAAATACCCATCCCGAAAAATTTCCGGAAACAGAGTATTCCCTGCAAATGAAGAGTACAGATGAATTCTACCAATATTAAACATTTTCTGAACCGACGTCCAAACCTTAAAAGCACCAAGCAGAACTTTAAACCTCACCCGTTTAAAATAGGCAAAATCAATATGTCTAAACAATAATCCCAGAGCCTCTCCACCATAGATTAAATGATAAATTGAAGTATCAGAACAATCTACATCTCCTACATCTAGTAAATCAGCGATCTGTCTCATCATTATCAACCCCTTTCCCAATATATGACTAGGAAGAGTCATATATTTCATAGCCTGTCTTGGGCGTTTGATGGCCCATAAAAACCAAGTTATGATCCAATCTAGCTTTTTAAACCAAATTTGATCAATTAACAAAGGAATGCTCTAAACAAATATAAAATCTTGGGCAAAAAAAATCATTTTTATCACTTTACATCTGCCCATCAACGTTAACTGTAGATTATTTATTTGATGAACATCGGCCTCTAATTTACACAGCAAAGTGTTCAGGTTGATCTCAACCATCTCCTCAGGTTTGGAACTGATCTCTATCCCTAGATATTTAGACTTACTAACTACCCATGGGTCAGCCAAGTTGATCTTATCATTGCAGATAATCTGAGTATTTGTATCATTTAGGTGATACCCGGATATCGCACCAAACTGCGACGTAGTTATTTGAATTTCTTGCAGAGCAACCCGCAGGGAGTCAGTCAAGATAGCTAGATCATCCGAATAGCGATACAAAAGGGGATGATGGACGTCCATCATCCCCTTTTGTTTCGCTTTGTTCACCCTAAGTTGGCAGGGTATGCTCCGACGTGATTCCCTTGCTCACTGGGCCACTGGATTCAAGATAGCCTGGCTGATGAGGATTATGAATACAAAACCGGTCCCAGGATAATTGTTTCCGGTCCAGGGAAGACACGGTTTGGCAGTTCAGGCTGGACTGTTCGCATGAGGCACAGGGTCAGACTGATTTGCATATGCCCATGTCTGAACTGGGGTGGCTGAGTGAGCTAAAAAATGGTGATGGATTAAACCCAGATCAGTTGACTGGGGGTGAGTGTTTGATTTGCTCAAACGCTCCGTTCATCATCCCCTTTTGTTTCGCTTTGTTCGCCCTAAGTTGGCAGGGTATGCTCAGACGTGAGTCCCTTCCTCACTTGGCCACTGGATTCAGGTTAGCCTGGCTGATGAGGATTATGAATCCGAAACCAGTACCAGGATATTTGTTTACGGTCCAGGGAAGACATGGCTTGGCAGTTCGGGCTGGACTGTTCCCATGAGGCAGAGGGTCAGACTGATTTTCATATGGCCATGTCTGAACTGGGGTTGGTGAGTGAGCTAAAGAATGGTGATGGATTAAACCCAGATCAGTTGACTGGGGGTGAGTGTTTGATGTGCTCAAACGCTCTGTCCATCATTCCCTTTTGTTTCGCTTTGTTCGCCCTAACTTGGCAGGGTATGCTCAGACGTGAGTCCCTTGCTCACTGGATTCAAGATTGCCTGGCTGATGAGGATTATGAATCCAAAACTGGTCCCAGGATACTTGTTTCCGGTCCAGGGAAGACATGGCTTGGGAGTTCGGGCTGGACTGCTCCCATGAGGCACAGGGTCAGACTGATTTGCATATGGCCATGTCTGAACTGGGGTGGCTGAGTGAGCTAAAGAATGGTGATGAATTAAACCCAGATCAGTTGACTGGGGGTGAGTGTTTGATTTGCTCAAACGCTCCGTCCATCATCCCCTTTTGTTTCGCTTTGTTCGCCCTAAGTTGGCAGGGTATGCTCAGACGTGAGTCCCTTGCTCACTTGGCCACTGGATTCAAGATAGCCTGGCTGATGAGGATTATGAATCCGAAACCGGTCCCATGATACTTGTTTCTGGTCCAGAGAAGACATGGCTTTGCAGTTCGGGCTGGACTGTTCCCATGAGGCACAGGGTCAGATTTATTTGCATATCGCCATGTCTGAACTGGGGTGGCTGAGTGAGCTAAAGAATGGTGATGGATTAAACCCAGATCAGTTGACTGGGGGTGAGTGTTTGATTTGCTCAAACGCTCCGTCCATCATCCCCTTTTGTTTCACTTAGATAATCCGCATAGCCAAGAATTTTTGTGTCCCCACCTTTAGCCTGAACGGGACGAATTAATACATCAGAAAAGATTTTCTTAATCAAAGGGTCGATATAAATTGCAAATAATAAAGGGGAACAGGGACACCCCTGCCTTGTACCTCTCAGTATCTTTATTGAATCAGACTGACCATAACCGAGATTTGGGCGGTTGGGTGTATATATATACACTGGATCGCACAAATAATCCTTGCCCCAAGACCCTATCAAAAGCTTTCTCCACATCAAGCAGGATTAAAGCCATAGGGTCTCCTGTAACCTTGGTGTAGTCAATCAGCGCAATTGTGCGGCGTATATGCTCAATTGTTTCACGCCCAGGCACAAAACCATGTTGTTGAGGCGACACAAGCTTCTTATGTAAATGTACATGTATTTATATACACCCCTGCTAGCCGATTTGCCAGAATTTATTTCAGTATATTTTAATATCACCATTATTTAGCGTTATTGGTCGATAAGACCCGGTATCTGAGGGTATCTTGCCTTTCTTTAAAAAATTGACAATCCTGGCTCTCCGCCATGATTCAGGAGGCTTATCCCAATTTTGGACCCCTCAAAGCATCTCTATCATTACTGGGGTAAGCTGAGAGCGAAAAAACATATAGAATTCCCTGGGTATAAAGTCGGGACCAACAGCCTTACCACTAGAGAGAGAATCAAGAGCTAACCATAGCTCTTCAATTTTTATTTCCGCCTCAAGCATATCCAGCTCTTCCGAGGATAGAGCCCCTACCTCAATTTTTCTTGGAGGCACCCTTGGATTTCAGCCTGAACCTCCTAGTTATCGCAGATGTCTTCATTATATAGCTTTTGATAAAATTGGACTGGAATGCTAGAGCTATAGCACCTTCTTCAGTAACTAGTCCTACTTCGGGATCCATAATGCCTTATATACGCATAGCAGATTCCTTTTCATGAGTTCTAGCCGCTAACATATGTCCGGCTCTTTCACTGTTCTCAAACATTCTTGAGCGCCAAGTCAGAAATTTACTTGCAGCTTTGTCCTGTGAGATTTCTGTTATGGCTGATTTAGCAATTATAATCTGAGTTTGAGCGACATCACCATCCCCATCCACAGAAACAGCCCTGGCCAGATTGAACTCGGCCTCTTCAAGAGCTCTGTATAACTCCACCAGTTTGACTCTTTCCTTTCTCTGGCTCTCCCATCCATATCGAGTAGTCTCCCCCCTTATACCAGCTTTAAGTGTGTCCAAGACATTTTGTATACTAGTACTACCTATATTTTCGTTTAGGATTCTTGTTATCCAAGGTGCCATACACTCAATATAGTTGCTATCTCGTAACAAACCACAATTAAAAGTCCATACATCAGGTTTCCTAACCGTAGGTTGTATACTAACCTCGCATACAAGCGAATTATGGTCCAACATTACTCTATGATATCGGAAAATACTAGAGCCTTGAGCCAGACTTGATGAAATAAAAAAGTAATCTAGCCTAGAATGGGTTTTGTGTGTTGCAGAAAAAAAGTAAACCCAGAATCATCCCTTCTGAAAGAGGCCCATACATCAATCAGCCCATGCATTTCCATCATCTGCCACAGAGCCCTATAACCTTTAGGCTTTCGACCAGCATATGCTAGACTCGGTTGATTAACAAGTTCACAGTTGATATCTATATTAAAGTCGCCACATAATATAAACGGGGCAGGCCACCCAACCAGCTCTAAATTTAACCAATTATATAATTCTGGAGCGTCAAGTACTGGGCCATAAACTGAACAAAGTGTGAAAGCTTTTTTCTGGAATCTACCATGAATGATGACCCATCTGCCGTAAACATCAGCAGAAGAACGGATAATATTCACCATTCCCCGCCGTGCCAGGAAGGCAACCCCTTTGGTCTTAGCCTCCAATTTGGTCCATGCAATCAACTGAAAACCCTCAAGCTCAAGGAGCTTATGCTGGCTGGCTTCGATGTGGGTCTCCTGAAGGCAGATAACAACTGCCCGCAGAAAGCGCACATCCTCTCTGATCTGACGCAGTTTGGCAGGATCATTTAGTCCACATATATTTATAGATGCTATCCTAATATTAGCCATGGCAATTTGAAACATTTCAAACATATATCCAATTGAGAAATTTTAGGCACCCTACCTGAACTAACCTGTTCCCACAAACAACCCCCAACCCTTACCCTCCCTTACCCTGTAGTTCCTCCCCCACCCTGAAGCCCCCACCAACCCACCCCCGGCTCCCCACCCCACTGGCAAAAAAGGTCCTCAGACCCTTGTGATGCCTCCCACTTGCCAATTGTCGCCCGGTCACTCCCTGACCATACATCAACATCAAAAGAGAAAGACATTTAAGAGAAGGAAAAAAGAAAGAAAATCATTCTTGAGGGAATGAAAAGAAAAAGAGCCAAAACATCCAACACGGGTTTGTTCCAAGAAAGTTCCCAGCTGAAAGTACATCACATTAGCCCTCGGTAAGTTCCTTCAGTTTTCCGCTTGTACTTCCGAGGTAAATACCTGTATCTTGCCATGAAGAATGACCTTCAGCCGTGCGGGGTTCATCAAGAAGACTTCACACCCTTTTTTCTGAAAAGGGGGTAGTCAGCTGGCGGAGCCGCCACCTCCGTTCCACTGTTGAGTGACAAAAATCGGGTCTCACAAAAAAAGTATGACCCTCTGCAGATTTTCTTGCATCCGGATGTGCTTTCCCCAAAATGGCTTCTCTCAGCAAAAAATTGCCCAAAAAAATCAATATTGCCCGGGGGTTGGCTTCGGGTACGGCTTTTTTTTTTCAACTTGAGGGGAAATCGATGAACTCCCTGTATCTCGGTTTCCCAACACCAGTGTGAGAGCTCCGGAAACACAGTTTTAAATAGTTTCAGAACAAACCCTCTGATATCATCAGCCTCAGCTTTTTCCTCAATCCCTAAAAGTCGTGAGTTGTTCCGACTGAGCCGATTTTCAGAATCCTCCAACTTCCACATTATATCTGAAAGCCTTTCGTCATTAGCCAGAGTTTTTGTTTCAGCATTCTGCAATCCAGCCTCAAGCCCAACAGTTCTTTCCTCCAGGGCAATTGTCCTGGCAATAACCTCTGAGCAAACCTTTGTATTTTTCTGGATTGCCCCTTGTATTTTCACCGTGGATAGCTGGGCTCTCTTGTGTTCTTGGCGAGCTTCCTTTTGGATAGACTTCAACATGGGAAAAATCTGAGTATTCGTAGGACGTAAGTTGGATTCACCTCCGGGCCCCACCAGCTCTCAGCCCTCCTGAGCCTGTAAGCGTAGTTGTAACTCCTGAATAATCCCATTGCAGATTACTGCTTACCTCGCAGCCATCGCTCTCACATTTTCTCGAAGTAGGCGATGGTATCTTCCTAAATTTGCTTTGGCAAGGTGTGATCCTTTTCAGAGTATCTGCAGTATTTGGGGGGCTCCCACTTTCCTCACCCGAGATAATCTCTTCATTTTCGGAGTCCAAGGTAGGGTCTATATCCGATTCCTCTGCCACAGAGAAAAAGCTATCTCCTTCCTGGCCATCCGGTATACTATCTGCGCCAGATCCCATATGCCTACCACCTCCAACGGGAGATTGAAAATTAGAGGCTTCGGTGAAGTCTGTATCTGGGCCTTGCAGAGATTTTACAGACCCCTCTTCTGCCCCTCCTGTATACAACGCAGGTGAAATCTCAGAGGTTGTATTTGACGTCTTCAGAATTTCATCCAGACCAACTGTCCCGGGCTTCTCAATTGACAAGATTCTATTTAGTCCCCCATCACTGTCCTTTAAATGAACCTCAAAGTTATTAGGGGAACCATCAGCATCCGCCCCACCGAAGGAAAATTGTGTCTATATTTTAGTCTGTGAGGGCTTCCCCGCAAACATCCCTGGGACAGTAACAGTCTTTCCCCACCCACAGCCCTCCATCGCCTGAGAGGGAATCACTGACACACCTAGCTTCTTGTTAATACTTCCATCACTCCATGTAGGTTGGGTCTTTTCTGCCCCTTTCCCATTTGCGAGACTCGCCTTCTTTAGACTCACCGCAATTGTTTTAGCCCCAGGCTTTTTTGCCACTTTGTCTGTTTTTGTGGACTTTTCATGTTTGTCAGCCTTCTCCTGAGCAGCCGGAGTCTTCCTAATCACTGAAGCTGCCGCATCTCCCGAAACTTTGGTGTTCAAAACAGGTAAATTTCAGTTTCCATTTTTGCAAGCCACTGCTCACCCTCGGTTCCTGCTGAAAGTTCACTGACACCCACGCCCGCCAGCTCCACAGGTGTGCGCAGCTGCGAAGGATCGTTGCTGCGAGCCGTGCAGACCGGAGCCAGAGCTTCTATTTTTCCCGGTACGTAAACATATAATCCTTTACATAAATGTCGAGCTGCTGCTTAACCCCTTCCGTGCTTCGAACGTCCAACGGTCGTCGCGTGCACTACCTCGCTGGTGCTGCGCACGACCGTTGGACGTCCGAATCCCGTTAGCGCGATCGAACGTCCGCACTGGGGCGGAATGTTCGACGCGCTAAACGGGTTAAACTGCTCCGATATAGCGTTTTTACTCCCTCAATCTAAATTCTCCTTCTCTTTCGGAAAAACCACCGCTACTGCAGCGCTGGTCAGGGAGCTACACCCACTCGAATCAAGCGGCTGCCTTCGTGCCCCCTTTTTTTCATTGTCTTGTGGTTCTTATACCACTTCTTTAGTGTATGGTCTGTGAGGCCCCTAGGGCATAACGTATGCTGTGCAACTTATCGTATATTAATTGTGTGACTTGTATTGTATTTTTACCTCTGACCTCATAAAGAGTGGAGAGGGGTTGTGTTTAGATTAAATACATATATATTTGATATATACCTTGTGTGGTGTCCTTTCATTTGGTATTCAAGGGATTATAATTGGTAAAAAAACTTGCTTAACTCGCCTACTGAAGTCTTAGCCTGATGACTGCTGGTTCATGCTACCACTAGGATAGCTTTCTATAAGGTTGACTTTACAACCACCACCAATAAGGGTCGATTAGACTGGTGCAAGGTGCCCACTAGAAATAGTGGACATCATATGCCAGGCTAACTTCTCACATTGATGGCAGCTGTGGGGGTTAGAGCTTGCATTGTTTTACCAAATAATCTTGAGATATCATTTGAAAGATCATATCAAGGTACCTGTAGGTATATATAAATCAAGTCTTATATACATAAGTTCTACTGAACTTAGCAGATGTAGGTGGTAGGGGCTTAGCACCCCCTGACTACAACTCCTACAAAGGTTCTAGTAGGAAAACAAGTAGTGCATGTAGGTGCACACACCACACCACACCACACTAGCAATGTCCTTGGAAGCAGGGCCTAGTGGGCCTCTGCCAGAAGACAACCCAAGGTTGCCTTCTACGTAGGACACATTCTCTTTTCAGGAACTGAGAAGCCTGTGTGTGGTCAGAAAGTTAAGACAAGGACAGAGTCCAACCTTTAACCACCTGGTAGATATCCTAGTGGCTCATGATGTAGAGAATGCATCAGCCCCAGGTAGCAAAGGTAGTAGGGATGGGGGCCATCCCTCAACAGAAGAGAATCCTACTGGGGATATCCAGTGGCCTCTGATGGTGAAGTAGATGCTGGCCAGGAAGAGGTTGATGAACCTGACCTGGGCAACTCAGGACTATCTGGAGGTGGAGAGGGCCAAGGTAGGCCCTCCTCTAACCTTCCAAATAGGCCTAATGGTGGGAACAGAGGCACAGATCACTTTCCAGTTATTCTGAGCATTCTGATTCATCAGTTGGGTCCAATGCCTCTGCTCAGAGGAAGATGACTTCCCTTAGAGAAAAGAGCATACAGCTAGAATGAAAGAGGCCAAGCTGAGGATCAAGAGGCAAGAAGTTGCCCCTGCAAAAGAGACCCTAGCTCTTGAAAGAGAGAAGAAATTGAGTGGGCTAGAGCCCACTGGTGGCAGCAACAACCCTAGTGGTAGAGAAAGGTCTCATGACCATAGCAACCTAAACAGGATTGTCTCTCCCTATCAGATTGGGAATGACATCCACAAATGGAGAACTGCTTTGGAAAGGACCTGCAAAGTACATAAGGTACCCAAGAAGCAGTGGGCAGCAATCTTGTGGCTCTCCTTTGCTCACAAACGTAGAGATAAGTTCCTCACTGTTAGAGAAGAGGATGCTGACAACTACACAGTTCTGAAGAGTGCTCTGAATGATGGGTTTGGCTTAACCACTGAGCAGTATAGGTTGCTGTTCAGAGACACCTAGATGACACAGACTCAGGACTGGACTGATTTTGTAGATTGTGCTACTAAGGCTCTGGAGGGCTGGTTACTGGGCAGCAAAGTACAAGACTTTACAGGATTGTATAATTTGATTATGAGGGAGCAGATCCTTAATAATTGTCTAAACCAGCTTCTACATCAGCACCTGGTGGACTCTGATCTGACCTCTCCCCAAGAATTGGGAAAGAAGGCAGACAAATGGGTAAGAACCAGTGTGAGGCCTAAAAATCAGGGTGGTGACCAGAAGAAAGATTCTACCAAACCGCAAGAGAAAGGTGGGGATACATCTAAGTACAAATCCACTACAGGGCCCCAAAAATCCTCTGAGGGGGGTGGGTCACAAACTCCTTCCTCTAATGTTAAGAAACCTTATTGCCATGTATGTAAGCAACCTGACCACTGGAAAACTGACAGCAGTTGCCCAAAAGCCAACAATAAGGAAAATATTCCTCCAGGTAATACTCCAACACCTCCTGTTACTACTAGTAGTAATCCCCCAGGTGGTGGGAGTGCCCCCAAAAATTTGGCTGGGTTTACTTGGGGAACTCGGGTGGACTCTGGCCTAACCAGGTCCCTTACCACATCAACTCTAGTCTGTGATGGTGGCATGGGGTTTGCCAACCTCACTGCTTGTCCCAATACCTTGGGCAGGTACAGACAGGAGCCCCATATCAATGATCAAACAGTTGTGGCCTATAGGACACAGGGGCTAGTATCACCATGGTGACTGAGAAACGTGTACCCTCAGAACAACTGTTACCTGGGTTTAGCTACCAGGTGGTCAATATTGATGGAGTGAAGAAAGATCATGCCATGGCAGTAGTAAATCTCAGCCAGGGAGGTGTCATTGTCCCAAAGAGAGTGGCAGTGTCTCCAAATTTCCCTGTAGATTGCTTACTGGGCAATGATCTAGAAATATCAGCCTGGGCTGAGGTAGAGAAACAGGCCCATTCCAAGATGATAGGCCTTCCTGAAAAGGTTGATAGGGCTGTGATGGCCGCAGCCCAAACTCAGACAGATTTTTGTGTTGTAAAGCCTGAAACTATGGATCAATCCACACAGACAGAGAGCATTGTGGAGGAAGAAAAGTCTCCCTCCCACAGACTTTAGGTAAGGGTCAGCCTCCTCAGGGAACTGACCCTACCCCTTGTGAAGGAACTGCCCCAGTGGTAGTCAGGCCTGGCATCGCAGAGCCCCTGATGTCAGTGGACCCTTCCAAGGTGGTACCCAGTCTGGAGCAGGTAGCCTGCCCCTCTATACCCTGCCTCAAACAGCCCAGGGCTGTAGAGGTCAGGGAGGCCAGTGGACCCCAAAGGGCCCCCTGTCCAGAGGAACTTCCCTATCAGCAGATTAGAGACACCCAGTCTAGTAGCCCTAGCCAGGTGAACATTTCTCAACCCTCTGAGGGATCTCCCATACCCTTGAGTTGGAACCTCCCCCAGATGGACTCTGTTGGACACAGGCAAACCTGGGACCCAGTGGTCCCAAACCTGACCTGTCCCTCCAGTGGTCTAACCAAAGGGACCCAACCTCCAGCTGTAGGTAGCCAAAGGTTGACCCTGAGAGCACAGTGCAACTCAGTCATGGAAAGAAAGGCATGCATAGTGGATAGTGATTGAAGGAAACTGAGCCCAACCTTAGTGGGGCCTCACTTCAGTACTCCATCCCAGTACCAGCCTTTTACTTTGCCAAAACACCCCACAGGAAGTAATTCCCAATGGTGGAGACCCCCTGATACCATTAGGGTGAGGGATTGCTTAGTGGTCCATAAGACTAGTGCAGGAACTTCCTTATATGGCCACTTAGTCAATATAGGCTCAACTGGACAAGGATAGCCTTATCTCCTTTCGTTTGGGGGGAGGGGGGTTATGTAGGTAGGTGGAATCTAACTTATTGGTTACCCCCACTTTTTCTTGGTGTTTTGCTGGTTTTCGACTTTATTGTGGCTGTGGGCCTGCCAATCAGACCCACAGCCCAGCTGTTCTCTCTCTAAATTGATGCCATGTACTTTAGGTACATACCAGATTGGCAACCGGGTCACCCTTGTAAGCCCCTGTATAGTGTCCTTTAGGTACCCAGGGCATAGGTGCACCTTAGGCCTATCAGGGGCTGCAGCATGTATTGTGCCACCCCTGGTTTGCCTTCCAAACTGACACCACAGGTCGGTTCACACAGCCTGGGTAAGGTGGTGTAATCACCCCTTACTTAGATATAGTATCCCTATATCTACCTATGCATATAGACACATATACACCTATAAGTCACTCCTATGGCAGGCCTTAACAATCCGGGAGGCAGAGTCCCTGGTTATATGTGAGAGAGTGCCCTAGAATGAGCTGAGCCCCTCTGCAGCTTTCGGAACCATCTCCTTATAGCTGTTCTATGATATAGCCATACCATATACTCTTAAGTGCATTATAATCCTCGCGGTTAATGCTAACTTTGGTTTGGCTTTATCAAAACATGTTGGGTAAGGTGTCAAACACTTTGGAATATTACCCCCCACCTGTCCTGGCGGCGGGGGTAGCATTCCACCCTTCTAGAGGGAGAAGACATGTAGTTACTGGATTATCCGGTTAAAGTTAAACAGAGCCTCAGCATCAAAAAATGGATGCTGCTGCCACAGACATGAGTCTGCCATCCTGCTGCTGGCCGAAACTACATCAGGGAAGGCCTGGACAATAGGTTTCCTGTCCAAGGAGGTGCTGGCACCTCCCCAGACAGGCTTTTGTGTATTGGGGCAGGGAGGGCAGCATTTAGTGAATGTTTTCCAGACACTGCTTGGGGCACACAAGGTGCTCCATGCATTTCCCAGTTCAAACCGGTTGCTGGGGCATTATGCCCCAGCTCTGGTGCAAACCTGAACAAAGGGAAAGGGGTGTAACCACCCCCTTCCCAGGTCCACCAATTGGAGGGACCTTAAGGGTAGTCCAGCCCCTAAAAACTTAGTATAAGTATAGGAACCCAGTCACTAGGACTTTAGTTTACCCTGGACTTATCTTTCAAAGACATATCCTGGACCTTAGACATTGCATTCTGACTGGAAGATGGAAGATATCTCCCTTGTGGTCAAGGAGTGACCACCCTGTTCAAACAGGCACCAACTGCAACTTTGCCAGTCTGCATTTTTTAGGCTCCCGCCAGATCCTGAAGAATCTGCGACACAGGAGTTGGACTTCCAGACATCTCTGACCCGACCCACAACCACAGCAAAGCTGAGACATGTGGCGGACACGAGAGATGTGGGACCGGAACTCCTGGACATCCTGCATTTTGCAAGCTGCACTCCTTCAACGAGATACCTCAAAGTTGTGCTTTGGGGTGCTTGAAGCCCCAGCCCGAGCACTATTTGCACTGAAGCCTAAGCCCCCACACTCCACGAGTGTTCCGTGGGCCCCACTTTTGCATTTGAGCTTGACACATCTTCCCACTTCCTAGTCCATTGGCTAGTGAGCCCCCTGAAGGCTCCATTTAGAACCTATATCGCTTTTCTGGTTGCTCTAGGCCCTTCCCTGAAAAGGAGAAGCACCACAAACCGTGCTTGTCTGCAACAGAGCCAATCTTGACATCCTGCGTGGGTTGCGGTTGCCAAGGCTTGTTGGGTCAAATCCAGATACAGGCACAGCAGTCAACTAGATCAATTGTGGGACAGCTTGAATCTAGTGCCTGGTCATCGTCAATGCCTCCTGGACCTCGTGGCTGAAAAGACAAATTTGACTGCTTCACTTGAAATCACCCGACATCGCCTGGTTCCTTCCTGGTTCCTTCCTGGTCACTGGCTAGTGACCCAGACACAGTCCCTTCTGCTTTCAGGTTCTGCAGATCTTCGACCCACCCTTGGATCTACCCGGACACTTATCCTCTGGTCGCCTGCAACATTTCTTTGCAGCTCTCCATAGAAAACGATGATGAAACCCGACACGAAAAGACACCTATGCACCCGGCTTCCCTGGGTGAGGTAACACAAGTACTCCGGTGGTCCCGTGGGTTTTGACTCTCGAAGTGTCCTAGTTTAAAAGGGTTCCATCCTAGTCCATCCGGTCATACAAGTCAAACGAAGAAGAATGTTCCGGACCCCTCGAGGGAAATCCAAAAGGAAGAAAGGGGGGGTTTTCTGACTGCCCGGTGAAGTATCCGGCTGCAGTGGAGTTTTGGGAAGCGAGTTAACACAAACGGAGCCTTTGATAAGGCCTCCGGTTTCCTCCGCTCCTCCTCGTGGAATACTGGATGCCTCCAGTATTCCACGAGGAGGAGCGGAGGAAACCGGAGGCCTTATCAAAGGCTCCGTTTGTGTTAACTCGCTTCCCAAAACTCCACTGCAGCCGGGTGAGTGACAGTGACCAGAAACTCCGGGGGGACTTGGAGAAGTACGACCGTGATTAACTGTCTATACATGCCCTGATGAAATTCCCAAGGCACGAATAGGGAATGAAACGCGTTGGCTGTGCCGCTGTACATGAAAATAAAGAATACTTTTATAAATAAGAACTGAAGATCTACAATTACTGTTTGGACTCTCTTACATTATTGACTTCACTGTGTGCGCCTCTCTGCTCTTATACAACTTGTAGTAATGACTATGTGTGGTGTAAGGTGTGTGGGTGTATTTATAAGTGAGTAGTGGGATGTGGAGAAAAATTAAAAAGTACCTGGCACATGAGTATAAAGGAATTTTTATTTTTTTATTCTGAACTCTGGCTGGTACTGTTAAAAGAAGTGCAGTGTGAGGTCGAATCTGTTATATTAAAGAACAGGACCTCTGGTGTGCGTTGTCGACATGTTTCGGAGACAAGCTCCTTCTTCAGGACCGGGGCACGACCTCCCCACCTTACCCCCGTATTTTTAATAAAAAAGTTGTGTATTTACAGAAAAGTGAAGTATTTAGGCTAAGTGTGCCTACAGCGGTCTACTACAAGTACAATGACTTGTGAAGCTTGCTTGTTGGCTTCATGAGCATAAAGGAACGTCAGGGGTGTTGCTTGATTTGTAATACAAACAGGACGCTGTGATCACCGTCTTACCCCTCGCGCTGCTCCGCTGTTATAGTCATTACTACAAGTGCTCCCACGTAGTCGTAGGTCGCAGCACGCCGCATCCCGTTAGAGGGGTGCGAAGACCCCAATGATGAAGCATGACACCAAGGGGCCCTTTGGTGTGTGAGGGGTATTTTACAAAACACTGAGTGCTTCAACATTTGTCGATCACTCTTCCCCCTCCCTTCCTCTGTGTTGGATTCTCTTTGTTTACTTAAATATTATTGTGGAGCAGGAATCCAACCCTTTGCTCTACCTCCCTCTTGTGTTTTTGACACAGTTATTATTTACACAGCTATGATGCACCTTAGGCATGGGCTCACAGCTGTTATTATTCACACAGCTCTGATGATGCACCTCACGCATGGGGCTGACGCAGTTATCATTCACACAGCTCTGATGATGCACCTTAGGCACGGGCTCACAGCTGTTATTATTCACACAGCTCTGATGATGCACGTCACGCACGGGACTGATGCAGTTATTATTTACACAGCTCTGATGCACCTTAAGCACGGGCTCACAGCTGTTACTATTCAGACAGCTCTGATGATGCACCTCACACATGGGGCTGACGCAGTTATTATTTACACAGCTCTGATGCACCTTAGGCACGGGCTCACAGTTGTTATTCACACAGCTCTGATAATGCACCTCACGCACAGGGCTGACACATTTATTATTTACACAGCTTTGATGATGCACCTCAGGCACGGGCTCACAGCTGTTATTATTCACACAGCTCTGATGATGCACCTTAGGCACGTGCTCACAGCTGTTATTATTCACACAGGTCTGATGATGCACCTCACGCACGGGGCTGACGCAGTTATCACACAGTTCTGATGCACCTTAGGCACGGGCTCACAGCTGTTATTATTCACACAGCTCTGATGATGCACCTCTGGCACGGGCTCACAGCTCTTATTCACACAGCTCTGATGATGCACCTCACGCACGGAGCTGACGCAGTTATTATTCTCACAGCTCTGATGATGCACCTTAGGCACGGGCTCACAGCTGTTATTATTCACACAGCTCTTTTGATGCACCTCACGCACGAGGCTGACGCAGTTATTATTTACACAGCTATGATGCACCTTAGGCACGGGCTCAAAGCTGTTATTATTCACACAGCTCTGATGATGCACCTCACACATGGGGCTGACGCAGTTATCATTCACACAGCTCTGATGATGCACCGTAGGCACGGGCTCACAGCTGTTATTATTCACACAGCTCTGATGATGCACCTCACACACGGGGCTGATGCAGTTATTATTTACACAGCTCTGATGCACCTTAGGCATGGGATCACAGCTCTTATTATTCACACAGCTCTGATGATGCACCTCACGCACGGGTCTGACGCAGTTATTATTTACACAGCTCTGATTCACCTTAGGCACGGGCTCACTGCTGTTATTATTCACACAGCTCTTATGATGCACCTTAGGCACGGGCTCACAGCTGTTACAGTGCTTCCTTCTTTTTACTGGGAGCAACCTGGCTGTATAAATGCAGTGAAGTTTCTCAATGTAAAAACTTTGCTGCCTCAGCTGCATGTTTCAGTCGAAGCTCGGGACTAAGCTCGGGAGAGGATCCATGCAGTACAGGCCGGACCCCGCTTCACTCTCACGGGCTCTCTTCCACCTGTTGCCCCTCAGCAGGAGCCCTCGGGAAGCATCACAGGGGTCGTGAGGAGAGTTCAGCCCACAACGTACAAAGTGTTCAGCAGTCGGAAAAAGATGTCCCCCTATCAGGCTGTTCTAGGGCCAAACCAGTAATAACGAGCAACACCTTTGGGTAAAGTTCGCGCTATACAAATTCGCATTACATAAATAACAATAAAAAAAGATCGCTATTGTAAAAAAAAGGTAAAACCCATATCAGATATGCGACCCCAGGGTGAGAGAGCGGAATGAGCGGAAGCAGGAATAGATGTGCGCGTGCACTGCCGAAACATGCCGTGGGGTGGGACTTCCGTTTCTGCTGGAAGCCCACACCCACGGAGTGCCCGGCCAGAGGAGCAGTGGTGAGGCGGGGCTTCCATGTCCGAGGCAGAGCCCCGCTGTGGCGGCTAAAGTCCGGAGTGAGGTGAGTGGGGCTTAGTTGAAGTGGGGGGTGGCGGCAGGGGAGGGGGGTGTCTCTGTGTGCTGGTGTGTGTTTGCGCTTGTGTGTGTGTGCGCGCGCGCTCTTTTGTGTGTGCGGTGGTGGGGTGTCTCTCTGCGCTCGTGTGTGTGCGTGTATGTGCGCTAGTGTGTGTGCATATGTGTATGTCTCTGCGTGTGTGCCTGTGTGTGTGTGCGCGTGTCTCTATGTGGGTGTGTCTGTGACCATCTGCCGGTATCGGAGCGCGTGGTTGTGCGTGCCACCCCCTCCGATCCGATCCTGGCAGATGCGCGTGGACAGGTCTTGTCTCCTAGAAAGCCATCTGGACAGCAGTAAGAACTAAACTTAAACTGAAAGCTGGAAAAGAAAAAAACGCTTATGCATTCCTGTTCTACCTGTCTTCAGTTGTTTGTCTATAATGTTATGCTTCTCCATCGTTAGTTGTATTAGATCGCGTGTTCTAGTGTGTGCAAATCTCAGAGCCATCTAGACAAACTTAAATTGCGTCACTTTGAATTGCCGTCGCAAAAAGCCTAATTTTACAGAATACAGAACCCTACAAAGGCGCAAATGTACAGCATTTCTATCATGCCTGTCCTTATACAGATCCATCTGGACAGCTATACAATGGAGCCGTGTCGAAAAAGCCCATTTTACCCTATCGCCAGCAAGGCACCACTTGTTTTTAAATACACACAGCTTTTATAAGCCACCTAGAGAATGGAGCCGTCGCTAAAAGCCCATTTTAAAAAGGCAAGACACATAGTGGCCTTGTGATTTCTCTCCTTCTACCTGTATCCTGGCAACAACCCCCCCTTAGTTAGTTATGCCACTGCCTCCAGCTTATACCTTGCAGTCATGCCTGTCTTTAGTTGTTTGTCTTTAAAGTTACGCTTCGACACCGTTAGTTGTATTGGAGCGTGTGTTCATGAGAACCATATGGAGCCGTCGCTAAAAGCCCATTGGAATAAGGCAAGACACATAGTGGCCTTGTGATTTCTCTCCTACGGTGGTCATGTTCCCTGCTTTCTGCTTATGCCTGTATCCTGACAACACCCCCCCCCTTAGTTAGTTATGCCACTGCTGGCAGAAATGTACAGCATTTCTGTCCAGCTTGTCGTCGTGGCAGGTATTGAAATGCATCAACACCGCCCTGCCTGTCCTTAAATCACATCACTTTGAATTGCAGTTGCAAAAAACCTAATTTAACAGAATACAGAACCCTGAAATGGCGCAAATGTACACCATTTCTGTCCTGCCTGTCATTGTGGCAGGTATCGAAACGCACCACTACCGGCCTGCCTGTCCTTATACAGACCCATCCATCTAGACAACTAGACAATGGAGCCGTGTCTAAAAAGCCCATTTTAAAAAGGCAGGACACATAGTGGCAGGTTAGCGGGCCCCTGTACGTCGTGGCAGGTATCATGTCCTGTACGTAGTGGCAAATATGGAAATGCATAACTGCTGGCAGAAATGTACAGCATTTCTGTCCTGCTTGTCCTTATACAGACCCATCTGGACAGCTAGACAATGGCGTTAATTGTATTGGCGCGCGTGTTCAAGTGTGTGCAAAACTCAGAACCATCTGGACATACTTAAATCACGTCACTTTCAATTACCGTCGCAAAAAGCCTAATTCTCATAGTGCCACAATAGCGGGCACCTGTACGTCATGGGAGGTATCGAAATGAATCACTAACGGAGTACAAAACCCTCATGTCCTGTACGTCGTGGAAGGTATCAAAATGCAGCACTAACGGAGTACAGAACACTCATGTCGTGTACGTCCTGGCAGGTATCGAAATGCATCACTGATGGAGTGCAGAACCCTAAAAGCCGAATATTTTCAGCTTATAACACAATGTACCTTTACAAATGCATCAAAATGCTTCGAGTCAAAGCCGCAAATTACAATTTACTCAAATCGAGCACGCAATAAAAAGAAAAAGAAGTAGATACGCGGCGCCATGTACACAAATAGCATCCTCTCACATGCTGTTAAACCCTCTCATGGTGTTAAGCTGACACTTCATAGCACCCTAAAAACCCATTAATATTTACATTTACTACCGCAAGCAAGGTGCCACTTGCTTTTAAGTACACGCTGCTTTTACAAGCCACCTAGACAATGGAGCGCGTGTTCATGTGTGCACAAAACTCCCAGAGCCATCTGGACAGCAGTAAGAACGAAACTTAAAGAAAATGAAAGCTGGCAACAGCAGTAAGAACGAAACTTAAAGAAAATGAAAGCTGGCAACACTGTCGCTCTAACCTCGCACTCCCGGAGCCATCTGGACAGCAGTAAAAACGAAACTTAAAGAAAGTAAAAGCACTGTCTCTCTAAGCACGCATTGGAAGGGAACCATAAGCTGCTCAATGGAATGCGAGTTCGCGTGCGCGTGGCACGCTCAATTCCGACTCTTTCACATGTGCGTGGCCAGTCTTGTCTCCTGGAAATCAGAGTCGCTAACAATAGGTCTCTGGCGAGACAGCCCTTCGTGCGGTTAACGCCACAAGACCTAAAAATGTCCCTCTAGTGCAAAAGCAGGTGTAAATGCCCAGTGTGCTCCTGGGGAACTTTTAAGAAACTGGTGAGAGGAGTTTTTGAAGCAAATAGATGCGAAGGTTACAAATGCCATCATCGGTACACTGAGGCAAGAGCAACCAAAAGACTGAGATCGTTGCAGAGTTCATCAGTAGTAAAGGAGCAACCAACAGGAATAAGTTCAAACGTAGCATTTTCAGCAAAGGATAACCAAGGGTCTTTGAAATATGGTATGGTTGACCACCTGTGGTAAGTTGATTACAGATTTACTCATCGATAATAATGCATCTAACTTCATGGTGCTTCAAATAATCCTAACTCAATGTGTGATTAATCCAATGAAATATTTTCAATTGTCCTTGCTATGCATTTTGTGATGCCATTTCCTCTTTATATCAGTGTTTTAAATGGACAGGTTCTATCAGGTACCCTAAGCCTGCACTTTGAAAATTTGGAAGGGATAGTACTGGCTCTTCTCAGCTCAGTTCCAATATTTTAATGAGAGACTGCTCACACTTCTTGGATGTAAACAGGTATTCAGGACTTCTATATCTCCATGGCGAAAACTTACTAAAATTATACCAGGGATTAAAAATTGTATTACTAGTTGACTGGAGTGTGAGCCCTGGTCAAGTAGAAACTACAATTCTAGTTAACGTACGGCACAAGCAAACCCCAAATTAACTTGTGCTTATCCCCTGGTAGCTTAGTACAGTCAGGCTTAACTTAGACGTGAGGTGCAAAGTATCTGTGCAGCACTTCAAACAGTAGAAGAGTGAAAACACCACACAAACAGATCCAACATCAGGTTAGAAATATAGCGCTTAATTTTATAAATAAAGCAAGACCAAAACAACAAAAACCAATCAATAGACCGGAAATATTGAATTTTAAAGTTTTCAAAGAAAATAGTGCCAAAAAGCATGAAGCACCAATATGTGGATACCTGGTTTCACCACACCAACACATAGTCACAAGTTTAGGCCAATTGCGATGTAGCATGGGTGGGTTACAGGGACCCAGTTAGGCCTGCTGAACAGAGTATCTTAAATCCTTGGTTGAGGTGCGTTGCGTGGATCCGAGTCAAACATGCACCACACGAATGTGGCAATGCATTGGTTCCAAAATGGGGTAATGCTGTGGTGTGAAGTCCTGTTGTGAAGACATCGAGGATCTGTCAATGGGGCTTGGGATGCAAAGTCTGATATCAGGGATGCGGCGCGCAGTAAGGGCGATGTGTCAGTTCTGAAAAACTGCAAATCTGCAATGTGGAGTCCAGAGTCGTGGTCAAGGCTGTCTTTGACGAGTGATGAGAGGGCCTGCACAGAGGATGCATCATGCAGTGGCAGTTGCAAAGGCAATGCTGGCTGTGGCTGCAATGCAGGTCTTTGCAGCGGGACCATTCTATGCAGCAGCTGTGATACATAGGTTCTGCATGGGGTTGTGCCGTGCAGCAGAGGTGATGCAAAGAAGCTGGCAGAGCGGCTCAAGACCGCTTCCGAGAGTCCAGGAGTAGGGTAGCACTACTTGCCAGGGTAGACTCACAGATGTCAGAGTCCAGGTGCAGATGCTAGGTTGTTGGGAGCCTGTTTTGTCCCTGAGGCCTCCGATCAGGAAGTCAGTCAACTAAGTTTGGAGTCACTCTGAGATTTGGGTTCAAGTGATGCAGGTCCAGTCTTTCACACCCATGCAAGTGGATAACAGGTCAGCACAGAAGGGCAGCAATTCATTCAGAGCAGCAGTCCAGCAGGTAGCAGCCCTTGTAACAGCACAGCAGTCCTTCTTCCTGGCAGAGTATTCATTGGTCCAGAAGTGAACTGAAATGGTGGTGTCTGAGGTTCTTTTTTTATACACAGTTGTTCCTTTGAAGTGGGGAAAAACTTCTAGAGGCATGCCTTTTGAAGTGCACAGATGCCCTTTTCTCCTGGCCCTGGCTCCAGACTAGATACAGGGCACAGTAAGTTTAGGTGAAAGTGAAGCTAGGCCCAGATCCGCCCTCCCTTCCTGCCAGTGATGGCCCATCCAGTTACAACTAGTCGTCCATTGTGTGTGTCTGTCTAAACGGAATACTCAAAGCCCAACCGCCAACTACACCCAGCCATGTGACCAGAGACAGGCTGCAGGCACCAAATGGCTAAGACAAGTACTTGCTAACTTTTTCAAAGTGGCATTTTCAGAATTGTAATTTAAAATCCAACTTCTCCACAAACGAATTTATGAATGTTTCGCTACCAGGACATGTAAAACTTAAATGTTTGTGTTCAACTTTTTAACCGCATCGCTGCTGCGGTGATTTTTGCGCTGTGCGGCAATTTTTAAAATACCACGTTACATGACGAGCTCAGCTCGTCATCAGCACACGCCACCCGTGGCTGATGACGAGCTGAGCTCGTCATCAGCAGCGAAGGGGTTAAATACACTGCACCCTGCCCTTGGCACTGTCTGGGGCATACCTTTGGGGTAACTTATTTTTATAAAAAAAATATGGTGTGGGCCCGCAGAATACTTATCTTGCCAGATCAACATCTCAGGTTAAAACTGCACACACAATCTCATCAGTGGCAGGCCTGAGACATGTTTATAGAGCTACGTAAGAGGGTGATACAATCAGTGCCTACAGGCACACATGCAGCATTTAATTTCAAGCCCTGTGCATATGTGGTGCAATTTACAAGGGACTTACAAGTAAAGTAAATATGCCAACGTGTATAAGCCACTGTCACCATGCTTTGAGTAGAGGGCACACGCCCTTTAGAACTGGTTAACAGCTATAAAGTTTGCTTAGTCCTAAGGACAGGAAAATCGAAGTCGGCAAAAACAGGAGGTCTGAAGGTAAAAAAGCTAGGGGGACACCATGCCAAGGATGGCATGTCTAACACCAGGACATCACAATAACAAAAAAACAAGCATTCTACAGACTGTTAAAACCTAAAACACAAGGTCAACTAGCACAAATCACGTAAATGTAACTAATATTTTAATTCAATAAAATAAAACACTATTATACAGATCATGTTTGCTGCATTTCCTAAAAAACAACATTGTTATGAATCTCTGCCTGCATACACATGCGCTAATTCAAACAGGGATTATCTACGAAATCTATTATACTTTACATACCGTAAGTCACCTTCAGTTCGTTGAGCTGTTTGTGACAAGACCAATGCAAGGCTGCACGGGATAATTTACTAATATGTGCAGTGCTTCATTACCCTGTTAACGTTGTCCTTTCTGGATTCAGGTGGGGGTGGAAGGCTTCTAATTAACATTCAGGGGCAACTACGTGAAATGGCCTTTGATCCTTTTAAGCATAATCAGTGATACCCTTCATGAAGTGTTAAACCCTGCTGTAGAAATCCGCCGGCATTTTATGCTTCTGAATGTCGACACCAGATGCACTTTAGGGCCCGTTATTCGAACAAAACGCAATACGAGTTGTGCCTTCCATTACAAGAGAAAAAAAAAGCAGACTGAACAAGAGAAAAAAGCTGACAGTTTAATCTTGAAATGTCTTTGCACATTTTTAAACGAGGTTTATTTATTTGCTCACAATCTGCAAACGTTCACATGGTTTGCACGTGCATGCCTGGTGAATTATTTTTAAGCTATGACGGTAATTGCATCCTTTAAACAGGCATGGTCAGAGTGCAGCCATGTGCATAAGAATTCAAAATGACTCTATTTCCGCGGTGTCTCCCCCCCTCAGCAGCTTTATTTCTGGGCCTTCATTGCACAAGATAGGGAGCCGAGCTAGAAAACTGTCAAGTGCAATTTGTGTCAGAAACCAAAAGCATGTAATTGTAAACGCCGGTAGAGGAATCCTGACAGGTCATCTGTCTACATGCTAAGTTGATGTCCACATAATACAATGTGCAAATGGCGGCTTGCCAAGTCGCGATATGCTTTCTGTTTCCTCCATGCTCCTGGCAGATTGAGGGATAAGAAGATATTTCTCTGCTCCCTGGCCGAACGCAGATCTAGAAATTAAGGGCTTAAAGCCGGCTCTTACTTTCACATTCAATTGCAAATTCATGGGAGAAATCTGCTGGCCGTTCTTGCCGTCATTACTGCAGAATGAAGAAACCTGTTTACCCCGGATGTTTATCAGCAAGGGAGCCTGCTAGAGCTTTTCTATTTACGCCTCTGAGGTTATCTCTTGTACTGACGTGGAAAATACACAATTTAAGTATCCCTCCATGACCGTTCCAGGGGCAATATTTATAGGTGTCCTGAGTATTTATCGCACCACTTTGAAACTGACAGATACCAGGAGACCCTAGAGCATGGGTACTCACAAACTTTCTCTCGGGCCCAAATTTACAGTGTGGTTTCTGGCCGAGGGCCACACCATTGGGGGTGGGGTCAGTGGGGGAGGGGGTGGGGCAAGAGCAAAAAAACTGTGGCCATGAGGTTAAACACAGGCCCCTGCAGCGGACGCCTTCGTCCACTGAGCCACCAGACCCGGTGCATACACACCTCTCTCTCTCTCTCCCTCCCTCTCTCTATCTCTGTCTTCCTCCCTCCCTCCCTCTCTCTCTCTCTCTCTCTCTCTCTCTCCCTCTCCCTCTCTCTATGTCTCCCTCTGTCTCACTCACTCTGTCTCCCTCTCTCTCTCTCTGGCTCGGTCCCTCTCTCTCTGTCTCCCATCCTCTCTCTCTCTCTATGTCTCCCTCCCTCTCTCTCCCTCTGTCTCCCTCTCTCTGTCTCCCTCCCTCTGTCTTCTTCCCTCTGTCTCCCTCTTTCTCGCTATCCCCCCGTCTGTCTCCCTCTGACTGTCTCCCTCTCTCTGTCTCCATCTGTCTCCCTCTCTCACTGTTTCCCTCTCCCTCTCTCTCTTTTTCCCTCTCTGTCTCCCTCCCTCTGTCTGTCTCTGTCTCACTCCCTCTGTCTCCCTCTGTCTCCCTCCCTCTCCCACTCCGTCTCTGTCTCCATCTACTTCTCAGCCTCCCTCTCCATCTCTCTGCCTCTCTGTCTCTGTCTCCGCCTCTCCCTGTCTGTCCCTGTTCCTGCCTCTATCTGTCCCTGTCTGTCCCTGTCTCTGTCTCCCTCCCTCAGTCTCCCTCTCCGTCTAACTGTCCCTGCCTATCTCTGCCTCTATCTGTCTTCCCCTGTCTTTGCCTCCATCCGTCTCTATCTGTCCCTGTCTCTGTCTATCTCTGTCTCTATCTCTGTCTCTGTATCTATCTCTGTCTATCCCTGCCTCTATCTCCCACTGCCTCTATCTCTGTCTCTATCTCTGTCTCTCCCTCTGTCTCTCTCTCTGTCTCTATCACTGTCTGTCTCTACCTCTATCTGTCTATGACTCTATATGTCTCTGTCAGTCTGTCCCTGTCTCTGCCTCTATCTAGCTCTGTTTGCCTCTGTCTCTATCTGTCTCTGCCTCTATATGTCTTGTCTCTATCTGTCTCTGCCTCTATCTGTCTCTTTCTCTATCTGTCAGTCTATCCCTGGCTCTGTCTATCTCTGTCTCTATCTCTATCTGTCTCTGTCTGTTTCTGTCTCTATCTGTCTCTGTGCCTCAGGCAGTGCACAAGTACTGTGTTTACACATCCGCGTTACCAGCCCAGAGACAGCCCCCCACTCCCCCCTCTCCCTGTGTAATGTAAAAGCCAGCTATGTTTCTCTCTGAATTTGCTGCTTCGCTGGGTTTGTCTTCCACCACTGGGCCTGGGGTCACATCTGTTGCTGGCTTTAATTCTGACTCCCACCGAGCTGTCAGATCAACGCCCACCTTTAGGCCCAGTCACCCCTCCGTGTAGGTATGCATGTATCAATTATATATAGCGCCAACCTGGTGGTGTGCATTTGTGGGCTGTGCTGCAAGAGCGGATACCAGGCCTGAGCTCCCTGGCCTTGGCTCAACCCTCTGACTACAGGCTGGCAGGAAACATCACATCACAGGCTCTTAACGCACCCCTCACCCAGCTCTCACTCCCTGCTGCCCACTGTCACCTCACCCGGCTTTCACTCCCTGCTGCCCTCCATCATCTCACCCGGCTCTTACACCCTGCTGTCCTCTGTCACCTCACCCCGCGTGTGTGGCAGTCCAGACTGAGGCAGCTTCCCGGGCTCACACACACAGACGCACCAGAGTACTTCACAGGTCTTTAAAAGACCATTTACTTGTTAATGAGGCTTTGTTGTATTTCATCTCTTCTTAGCGCCCCTGCATCTCCACTCTGCCTATCACTGGAATTGCCCAGCCCCCATACAGCAGAGTCTCTGGGAGTCCAAGCTGTTGCAATCGGTGGTGTTTGCTGACACTCTTTAAAAAAATGATAAAAAAACACAGGTACAATGTCTGCAAGGTCCGCGGGCCGCCACGGAAGGCTTGCTGGGCCGCGGGCCGTAGTTTGTGTACCCTTGCCTTTGAGGATCGGCAAGAGGGGCCATTTGGCCTGTGCCACCAGGTTTAGGCACTTGTTCATTTTTTGTCAAGTAATAAAGCTAGGACCATTTAAAGGAGCCTTAAAGTCTGGAATTAGCCAGTGTCCTCTGACCCATCTGAATCAGGGGCGCAGGTACAAGTAGTGCAGCAGGTGCATGTACCAAGAGCCCTATTACGTTTAGGGGCACACTTTCCCTGTTTGTGCACTGTGCACCTGTTAGAAGGCATGCCGTGTACAAACAGGGAAAGTGCACCCTCTTAGGCTGAATGGTCTGCCCTCAGGGCAGCTGCATTCAAGTGAAATATGGAGCAGCAGCTTCAAAAACACTTCATGTATAACTGTACAGGTGTCGCCCATCTGCACTTTAAAGAGGGGAGAGAGATCCCCTTGCAGATGGGCGTAGGGGGTGACTGCACACGCCTGCAAGGGGATGTCTTGGGGGGATCCATAGGACTGCCTCCCCCCTCCACAAGACTGACATCAAGGGGCTCACTGAAAGTGCATCACTTTTTGTGGAGCACAGCCAGTGTGCCTCCTGGCTTCTTTAATGTGCGCTAAATGTGCACCAACCTTATATGTATTACAAAAGAGACTGCACAAGCATCTGCGGACCCTTCTGTACCAAAGTGATCCGGGGTGCACCAAGCTGGTGCAAACACTCATTGTGCCCCAGGGGCACTACAGTAACAATGGCCCAGGGGTGTAAGAGTCTCACTTCACTCTACGTATTTCTCTCTTTTACTACCTGTTGGAAGTCTGCCACTTCTGCAGGTTCACCTTAATCTTTCTCATGTTTACTGAACCCTATTTATTGTAGCAGTAGAACTGTTAAATATGTTAAAATTGGTACACACCTGATTGGCAAAATTAATTTGCTTATAAGTCCCTTGTACATTGTATCACCTGTAAACAAGGTCTGCAAACTAAATGCTACTAGTGGTCTGCAGCACTAGTTGTGCCACCAACTAAAGTGGCTTTTTAAAAATTTCCCAGGCCTTCCATAGAAAAATGCTTTTTTCATTTTTAAATTGCCATTTTAACTTGGAAAAAGAACCCATTTGCCAGTCATAAACCTTCCTTTTTCATTCTTATAAGCCACACATAAGGTAGACCTTACAAGCTTATAGGGCAGGGTGCATGATATTTAAAATGTAGGACACATTTTTTTTTGGTATGTTTTACACGTCCTGGCAGTGAACCGCCTTTAAAGTAGTTTTTCATTGGGGCACGACTGGCTCTACCTAAAGTTAACACTTATTTACACAATAATATTTAATACTTTCTAAATTCAGTTTGGCAGTAGCTAGAAACATGATTTAAGGAAACATTTTAATAGTAATTTAAAGCTCAACTTAATGGTCAAATCAGTTTATATTTTAATGTTCTAGAAATGGAAGTTATAGAAAGTTGTCATTTTATTGTCTAAAACCAAAAGGCATTCCTGTCCGGTATCACCTGATCACTGATGGCTCGCCTGTGGTGAGATATGCATTGCTCAGAGAGCAGACAAAGGCCCTTGGAGTGAGGAGGGGATTCCTCCCTTGACAGGGTGGCTTTTCCTGTGCCCAGTCCATTCATGACCTTCAAAGAATGCCTACCTTTTTATTGGCAGATGAATCACACATTATGAAATTCCTCCTTTTTTTCTCTCTAGGGAGGAGGGCACCACACGCAGTGGAGGTAGAGGAACTGAACACAACTGGTTTAGGGGTGGACAAAGGCTGACACTGATTATGAACACGGACTCCACAGATCTCTCCTTATAACACTCCAGGACCTGTGGTGAATCAGAAGATGGATTACCCTGCTGACTCAAGAACCTGAAGGAAAAATGGACCTGCTTGCCTTCCACCTAGATCTCCAGAAGAGACTCCAAGGGTTAGTTGGGTACCCTGCTTTCGAAGCTAAAGAGACACAGCAAGCTTCCATAGGCCTCTCTTCCTACAAATACCTAGCTGACCAGTAACAACTGGACCAGCCCTAGACCCTGTTGCTGGCCTATGCTGGAGCGAGTCCTATGCCACAAGTGTAGCTCACAGATCCTGGACCGTTGGCTGGTATTAGAGTGTGCCCCTCCTGCGCACACCTCAAGAGCTTGGACTTAGAAACTTTTCATGAACTGTCGGCATGGAAAACTGACAGAAACAGGGATCGCGTTAAAGCCTCACCATCAACATTGAGTTGCTGGTCAACCTCAGCTAGCTGGTATCACCAAACACTGTTTTTCCCATAAAAATTTCTGGTCAAAAAGAAGGCTTTCAGCTGAAGAAACCTAGTCTATGTATCGGACCCACACCCTATTGTGGCCGGCCTCAACTTTTGAATTTAACCCAGTCTAGTGTGACTAGATAACCACAGTTAGAAATGTGTGTTTTTGGTGCTATTTTTAATTCAAACTTTAAAATTCACATCTCTAGGTCTACTTATTGTTTTTCTTTCCATTATTGTTTTCATTTTAGTCTTTTAAATTTCCTCTATTGTTCCAAATTGGTTTGGGATATTTTTGCGTTGTTTTTTCACTTTACTAATGTTTGAGATCCTGCAGAAATACTTTTTGTATTGCCTCCAAGACAAGCCTGACTACTTTGTGCCAAGCTACCAGAGTGTTTAAGTACAGGTTTTATTTATGAATTTAGTGGTTTACCTTAAAAAGGATTGTGATTATTATTTGAGGTTTCACCCCCCGCCCTCCCTCCTCCCAACTCCTACTGCAATTTCATGCCCTACCAAACACTGATATGGGAGGTCTATTTTCCCTGCTTAAGGTAGTGTTCAGGACATCCTTGAAGCAGCTCTATCTGCCACAACACTCTTGCAGAATTCAAAGTTTTACAAGGTTCATGCATGAGTAGGCCATCTAATCTGGGAATTGTTGGCAGCATTCTTGGACTTGCAGTCCTGTTTTTGCAATTATCAAATCAACATCACAAGTGCCAAAGTTGTTCATTATTACGTCTATAAGTTAAACAACAAAATTATAGTCTATATACATATATTTTAGACCATATGGGTTATTTAAGAACTGTGTTTTGCTGTATGCAATATAGCACTCCTGTAGTACTCTTTTATGTGCTCTTATCTGCCTTTGTGAATTAATCCCAAAACATCTAATTTGGACTATGGAGGGAATATTCATTTGCAGCTAGATACAATAAAAGGACTGTGCACTTTTACAAATAGGGAGTTCAAGTTTAGGGCCAAATCAGAAAAATATGTTAGAGCACTTCCTGTACTCATGAATGCATTGTTAAATCTGGCCCCAGGGAGAATAAGTGATTGACTGGAATTTGAACCCAGATACGCAAGTTTAAAGTCGACAGCATAGGCATTAGAACGCATACCCAGTTTCTAGCTGCAAACTATTGCTATTAGCTGCATAAGCACTGTTAATAATTATTGTGAAAAAATACTTTAATTCAGCAAGTTAGCATCCTTTTTAGAATATCCAGCACATGAGCATAAAACAATTTAGTACTTAGCTGTACTAATGTGTTTTTTTCATAATACCAAAAGGGCCACATTAGGTAGAGCGAATCACTGACATAACCTCGACGGACCGAATATCGACTAGACAAAATATCGGTGAGGAATTATCGACTACACAAATATCGAATGCCAATACTTAGACGAGAAAACACAAAAATATCGAATCCACAATATCAATAGAAAAACATATTGACTACAATATTATCGACCATCAATATTATTGCATGTAATAAACATCGACTTTCAATTCTTAACATGAAACATAGCCAAAATATCGAAAATCAGAATATAAAATACAAATATATCGTAACTTATAGAATATCGACTTCACAAATTACATACAAAATGCCCTTTCTAATTAAAAATGCATATTATACACATCACAAATAACCATAAACTATTTTATAAAATAAATACAGCATACAATAAAAATCACAAACAATTAAAAATAAACATTTACATCAAACAAACAATTTAAAACACATAAACAACATTGCAAATAATAAAACATTTCTTAATGCACATTATAAATATTCTTTCACTTTAAATCAGAAAAAATGGCATTACCCATAGCAAAAAATTGCCTTACCCATAGAAAAAAAAGGAATTGGCGTCACCCATAAGGAAAACAATTAGCAAAACAATTAATAAAATTCAAATGAACAAATAAGAAAAAGCTATCCATTTGAACAACCAATAAACTTTCAGAAACAATTAAACTAATTCTATAAAAAGAAGAATTAAACCAGCTAAAATTGCAATCTAAACCACCAATTAAAAGGAAGGGGAAACTGATTGACTTCAAGAAAAAAACAGCTACACCTATCTAAAGTAAGTATTACCACCTTAATATATTTCCAAAACGTAATCTAAAACTTAAAACCTGTATTTGAAATACAAATAACTAAAACAACTCTTTTATTTCTACTCTATTTTCTACAATGAAAAAGAAAATTAAAAAAAACTGCACAACATCTGCACTTCAAAGAAAAAAGATAAAAAGTAAGTATATAATTTAAAATATGACTGAAACCCTTAATAAATAGAAAACAAAGTAAAAACTAGCTAGCTTAGCACAACAAAATAAACATAAATACATGTAAAATATTGTAACACATTTTCTCCATCTCCACAGGTACTGAAGAAATACACAGAAAAGAAAAGTTTGAAGAAAAGCAACACCTGAATTCAACAAAGAAATAAACTGGTAAATAATGAAAGTGCAAAACAGTGTTATTATAATACAAAATACATAATTTATATGCTTTCCTAATAATTTATTGTTTAATTTCTCCTAGCACCAAAAAGCAAGCATGACTGAAGGAGCAAAATGTGTGTATTCTCAGAAAGGGAAAATGCTTCTTTGTCACATGGGATATGTATATACTCAAGAGAAACAGAAAGATGTGAAAGTTTTTTGGAAGTGCACTAAATATTATTCTAGCAAATGTTACGGTAGAGCTATAACTCAGGAAACTACTGTGACTTATACTAAGGAACATAACCACCCACCTAATGTAACAGGAATAGAGATTAGAGAAATGCTTGATTCCCCTAAAGAAGCTAGTACTAGTACTGATGTAGCAACAACTACTATTCTGAAACAGTATTTAAGTGTTCTACCCCAACATGCCTCTAGCCAACTACCATCTATAGATTCCCTTAACAGAACCCTAGCTAGACAAAAAGAGCTACATCAGCTACTCCTCCCACACCTACAACTTTTGAAGAAGCGCAAATTCCCCCTGAACTCTGTCTAACTCATAATAATGAACCATTTATACCATATGACAACAAATCAAAAGATAAAAGAGTAATACTGTTTGCCACTGCAGACAACATGACTAAACTACACCAATGCCAAACTTGGATGATGGATGGTACTTTTGCAGTATGTCCTAAACCTTTTTACAAATTGTACACTATCCATGGTCATTTCCAAAATTCAAATATTCCATTCCTATATGCCCTCCTACCAAACAAACAGCAATCTACCTACCAAGAAGTCGTAACCAAAGTCAAACAGCAAACTAATGACTATTTTCCACAACAAATTATCATTGATTTCGAAAAAGCAATGATAAACAGTATCCTTAAAACAATCCCACACACAGCAATACAAGGTTGCTATTATCATTTCAATCAATGAATATGGCGACATCTACAAAAATCTACATTAAGGGGTCGATTCCGATTCGGAAAAAACCACTCCGAATAGCTGTTCGGAGCATTTTTCCCATACGAATCGTACCCTGCAACGTCCCCCGTACGTACGACGAAGTACGATTTGTACCAGGAGCAGGACTCCGTTCGAATCGTACAAAGACTGTACAACCCGAATCTCCGCACAAATCTCCCTCGGAACCTGCTGTACGCGACATCTGTACGGTTCGCGGCTGCTTTCTCAGACCCGGCAAGTACGATTCGTGTCGGGTACTCACCGTACGACCCTTTTTCAACGGGAGCATGAAAACAGCCGTAAAAACAGAGTTCGCCCCGTAACAGGTACCCCCCCGGTACGGTGCGTACACCCCATGATCCCAAGGGTACGGTGCATACCCCTGCGATCATGGGGTGTACACACTGTACCCCGCGATCTTGGGGTGTACGCACCATACCCCATGTTCGCGGGGTGTACGGTGTGTATACCATGTGATCGCGGGGTACGGTGCGTGCACCCCGCGATCGCAGGGGTACGCACCGTACCCCTGCGATCATGGGGTGTACACACGTACAGTGTGGAAGTGATTGTGTGCTTTTCTGTATGAATCGCCCTTACCTGACGTGGACCGTACGAATCGCGTCCTCATACCCCGGTCCGGATCGTACTCGTTGGGTCGTTCGGCATGTGTACGAGTCGTACGGTTCACTGTTTCAGCCTTGCAATACGTACGGATCGCGACTCGGACGGATGGGTACGAATCGTACGGCGATGGCTCTGGATGACAATCGTATGGACATTTTTTTCCAGGATCTGAATTGCCCCTAGGTGTCCAATACGCCACAGACAGCACCTTTGCTTACCAAATGAAAAAAAACTAATTTCCCTAGCCTATGTTCCTGTGACAGACGTTGCTGAACACTATAACCTATTAATAGACAGCCCCTACTACAAAAGAAACGAAGAAAGATTAAGCCCTATGCTTGACTACTTCGAAGATACATGGGTAGGAAGGCAACACCGATCTGGTCATAGAAGACAACCTAAATATCAAATTGCCTGGTGGAATGTCTACCTTAGCACCCTAAATAAGGAAGCAAAAACAAACAATGCAGTTGAAGGATGGCATAATGCCTTCCAAGCAACCACAGGCAGAGGGACACCTACTCTTCACAAATTAATACAGTCCCTACAAAAAGAGCAGAGTTACCAAGAGCTCTGAATGGAGCAATCAGTAACCCTGTTTGGACCTAAAGTAACTAAACAAACTAAACAAATGTATAACACACTCCAAAGCCAAGTTACCCTCTAGAATATCTCTCAATGATGGCTAAAACGATTCTGTAAAATATATCATAACTAAACATCCAACATTAGCCACTTCTAAATGTAACTGTTCCTACCTTTGTTATATCTAACAAATTGTAATTAAATTATCAAATACATATTAAACACATATATTAAATGTATTATGATAATTTATTTTCAAACTGTTACATATAACGTAGCAATATAACAAATTAAAACAGCTTTCCCACCCCAAATTTTTTTTTTATATACTTACAGTTTCCGTCGCTGCTTTAAAAGTAATCCAATGATGAAAAATCCATAGCAAAGCATTCAAAAGGTCCATACAATCCAAGGAAGCCCCACAAAATTGAAAAAATACAGGCAAATCCATGGCAACTCCTCTCCAATGTAATCCACACGATGTACCCTTCAAAACCCAAAAATAGTTATTTAAAAAAAGAAACGCTCCTGGAAAACCCGAAAAACAAAGTATGTGTGTAAAAATAAGAGTATATAATACTGCTCACGCTACTTTTTAAAAAAACGAACCTCCTCCAAAAACTTGAACAGTGACGACAACTTGAAAAATAGAAAAAACATACCCACCCACACAAATACACCCATACACATATAAAAATACATATTTGTACTATAAACATATCCATTTACTAACATTTAAACATATTCGCATACCTCACACACATAGGACTGAAACGCGGTAAAAACTAAATATCGTACACTCTAGCTAACACCTAAAACACAATCTAGGATCGATAATATAATCTAACTAAACCTAAATACACCACACATACACTTAAATTCACTTTATTAACTTATAAAATGAAGTAAAAACAAACTTACCCTCTCCAACGCGATGAGGCATTCCTACGGCGAGCTGTTCAGTTACCAAATGAGACAAAATAACATTATGCGGTTAAAAAATAGTCCCTGTACATGTGAAAAGCCTATTTATTTTCTATTTTCCAACCCTTAAAAATTAAAAATATAGTCTTACATATGTTATTTTTCTTGATTATTTTTTTAAATAAGTATAAAAATATATTTGTTTAAAAAAAATATGTACACTGTTATTTAACTAACTGTTGAAAAGAAAATATTATTTATATGTACACTTTTTAATTAATTTAAATGTTGAAATTTCTTTTATAATTGACTTTGTGTTAAACATTATGTTTATAAATATGTTAATGTTATTATAAAAGTTACCTATGGTTTTAAATTTCTTTTTGATTATTTACCTCTGTAAAAATTAATATTATTAATATTTTCAATATTAATTTTATTAATTTCTAGATTAACCTATTACCATTTTGTAACCAACAGAAATGTTACTATTTTAAATTCTTTATAAAAATGTATCTATCAATGGTCTCCAATTTAAAATATGAAAAATTGTATGTACAACAAATATAGCAATTATTTTCAACATGTTTATTATTAAAATATTTCTATTTTGGATGTGATTTTAAGTAATTGTTATTAATTAAAATGTACACTATGGGGTCGATTCCGATCCGGAAAAAAATTCCGCCGTACGAATCGTATCCGGAGCCCATTCCGTACGATTTGTACCCGTCCGTCCGAGTCGCGTAGTACGATCCGCATTCCGTGAATCCGTCCGAATCGTCGCGATCCGTACATATTGCAAGGCTGAAACCGTGAACCGTACGACTCGTACACATGTCGTACGACCCGACGAGTACGATCCGGACCCGGGAAACAGGACGCAATTCGTACGGTCCACGTTAGGTAAGGGCGATTCGTACGGAAAAGCGCACAATCACATACACGCCTACCCCTCATGATCGCAGGGGTACGGAGCATACCCCTGTGATCATGGGGGGAACGTGCCATACCCTGCGATCGCAGGGTGTAGGCACCGTACTCCCAGCGAACATGGGGTACGGCGTGTACACTCCGAGATCGCGAGGTATGGTACATACCTCCCATGATCGCAGGGGTACGCGCCGTACCCCTGCGATCATGGGGGGTAGGCGCTATACCCGGGGAGGGGCGTTCCATACCTGCTTTTACGGCACTTTCCAGCTCCCGTAGAAAAACGGTCGTAGGGTGCGTATCCTACACGAATCGTACTTGCCAGGTCGTACAAAGCAGCCCCGAACCGTACGAACATCAAGTACAGCGGGTTCCTAGGGCGATTCGTACGGGAATTCTATTCGTACGGTTCCTGGTACGATTCATACAGATAGCTGCATTGGGTGTGGCTCGTACTACGTCGTTCGTACGGGGACGGTTACGGCTACAATTCGTACGGGAAAAAACGCTCCGAACGGCTATTTGGAGAGCTTTTTACCGGATCGGAATCGGCCCCTATGGAATTATGTTTGTAATCAAAAATTACAGTTTGAATATATTTGAATAAACATAAAAATTATTTGAGTGCAATTTATCAATTTTTTTAATATGCAAACATTTACTTGCTAAGGGTTTTTTTAATAAAGACTATTTACTTATTAAATTATACTGCAAATAAAAAAATCCTCCACTTTCCTTTTGTTTTTCCATCTTAATAAACTGTTTCTAAATTATTCCATTTAACCATGTGTATGTCTACTTTTCTTAATATTGAAATAAAATATAATTTAAATATTATTTTTATTATTTATTGATTATTTTTTAAATGTCATAAATATTGTGATTCATTTATCAATTTATTAGTAGTCTAACAATAATTATAATTACTACTATAGTTATTATATTTTGATACAAATAATTATTGTAGTATTCTACCAACAAAAATGTATTTCTCTACAAAGTTTTTGCTATTCCCACTCCACCAAGTATAAACTCTGAGAAGGTGCTGGGCACTAAACCCATACAAATTACTATTCCAACTTCGCTAAATATAAAGTCGGGGAAGTTGCTGGACATTCAACCCATATAAATTACTAATCCCACTCCACCAAGTATAAACTCAGGGAAGGTGCTGGGCATTCAACCCATATAAATTACTATTCCCACTCCACCAAGTATAAACTCTGAGAAGGTGCAGGTCACTAAACCCATATAAATTACTATTCCCACTCCACCAAATATAAAGTCAGGGAAGGTGCTGGGCACAATAGCCATATAAATTACTATTCCCACTCCACCAGGTATAAACTCAGGGAAGGTGCTGGACAGTAAACCCATATAAATTACTATTCCCACTCCACCAAGGGCCTGATTCCGATCCTGGATTTTTTTCCATACAAATAGGATTTGTAGTTTTTTTCCATACAAATTGTACAAGTCCCTTCCAAACCGTGTAGTACGATTCATACGGGAAAAATACATACAGATCGGCCCAATCCTTACAAATCGGATCGGGAAAAGCTGTACGACACGGACTTGTAAAAAAGACCATACAAATTGTAAAAAGGCTGTCCAACCCGTCAAGTACGATTCGTACCATTTTGACAGCATACGATTTGTATGGAAAATGGCCTATATACGGGGAATGACTCGTACCGGGCAACGAAGCGAACCCCTATACGCCCCATACCCTGGTATGACTTGTTCTGGGGGTACGACTCATACCGGGGTACGGGTCGTATACAGGTATGAGGCGTACAGGGGTCCCCCCACATGCGAGGCATGTGTGTGGTGCGTACACCAAAATCGCATATGTGCGCACCGTACCCCAAAATCGCCCGTGTACGCACCGTACCCCTACACCGTACCCCAAAATCGCCCGTGTACGCACCGTACACCAAAATTGCCCGTGTACGCACCGTACCCCAAAATCGCGCATTTACACACCGTACATATGCGATTTTGGGGTACGGTGCGTACACGGGCGATTTTGGGGTACGGTGCGTACATACGCGATTTTGGGGTACGGTGCGTACACGGACGATTTTGGGGTACGGTGCGTACATACGCGATTTTGGGGTACGGTGCGTACACGGGCGTTTTTGGGGTACGGTGCGTACATACGCGATTTTGGGGTATGGTGCGTACACGGCCGATTTTGGGGTACGGTTCGTACACAGGTAATTTTGGGGTACGGTGCTTGTACGGTGTGTACACGACCAGTACCCCTCGATCGCGTATGTATGCACCGTACCCCACTTTCCGTGTCATCCGTACGCACTGTGCATACGCACCGTACCCCTGTATTCATGGGGTGTACGACGCGTACATGGGGGGTCTGTCTCGTACTGTTTTAGGGGCGTACAAGGCTTTTCCCGCACTTTTTGGCTCTTGTAAAAAAAGAGCCGTACCGCATGCCGTTTGTACGAATCGTACTTGCCGGGTTGTAAACTGCTGCCAGGAATACATGGGAACGTCGCGTACAGAGGAATCTGAATCGGAATCGCTTGTATATACGGGTTGTATGGTCTTTTTTACAATTTGTATGGAGTGCGTCTATTTGTACGGATCATACTTCCTACGTTGTAGGGGCCTCCTTACAAGTACGAGTTGTATGGAGAAAACGCTCCATACCACGGTTTGTACAGCGTTTTTCCAGGATCGGAATCAGACCCAAGTATGAAGTCTGGGAAGGTGCTGGACATTCAACCCATATAAATTACTATTCCCACTCCACCGAGTATAAACTCTGAGAATGTGCTGGACACTAAACCCATATAAATTACTATTCCAACTCCACCAAGTATAAAGTCAGGGGAGGTGCTGGACATTCAACCCATATAAATTACTATTCCAACTCCACCAAGTATAAACTCAGGGAAGGTGCTGGACATTCCACCCATATTAATTACTATTCCCACTCCACCAAGTATAAACTCAGAGAATGTGCTGGACACTAAACCCATATAAATTACTATTCCCACTCCACCAAGTATAAAGTCAGGGAAGGTGCTGGACAGTAAACCCATAAAAATTACTATTCCCACTCCACCAAGTATAAAGTCAGGGAACTTGCTGGACAGTAAGCCCATATAAATTGCTATTCCCACTCCACCAAGTAAAAACTCAGAGAAGGTGGTGGACATTCAACCCATATAAATTACTATTCCCACTCCACCAAGTATAATGTCAGGGAAGGTGCTGGACATTCAACCCATATAAATTACGCTTCCAACTCCACTAAGTATTTATTCAGGGAAAGTGCTGGACATTCAACCCATATAAATTACTATTCCCACTCCACCAAGTATAAACTCAGGGAAGGTGCTGGACATTCATCCCATATAAATTACTATTACCACTCCACCAAGAATAAACTCTGAGAAGGTGCTGGACACTAAACCCATATAAATTACTATTCCCACTCCACCAAGAATAAAGTCAGGGAAGATGCTGGACACTAAACCCATATAAATTACTATTGCCACTCCACCAAGTACAAACTCAGTGAAGGTGATGGACATTCAACCCATATAAATTACTATTCCCACTCCAGCAAGTATAAACTCGGGGAAGGTGCTGGACATTAAACCCATATAAATTACTATTCCCACTCCACCAACTATAAACTCAGGGAAGGTGCTGGACATTCAACCCATATAAATTACTATTACCACTCCACCAAGTATAAACTCTGAGAAGGTGCTGGACAATAAACCCATAAAAATTACTATTCAAATTCCACTAAGTATTTAATCAGGGAAGGTGCTGGGCAGTAAACCCATAAAAAATTACTATTCCCACTCCACCAACTATAAACTCAGGGAAGGGACAGTAAACCCATATACATTTCAATTCCAACTCCACTAAGTATTTATTCAGGGAAGGTGCTGGACAGTAAACCCATAAAAAATACTATTCCCACTCCACCAAGTATAAACTCAGGGAAGGTGCTAGACACTAAACCCATATAAATTACTATTCCAACTCCACCAAGTATAAAGTCATGGAAGGTACTATACATTCAACCCATATAAATTACTATTCCAACTCCACTAAGTATTTATTCAGGGAAGGTGCTGGACTGTAAACCCATAAAAATTACTATACCCACTCCACCAAGTATAAACTCAGGGAAGGTGCTGGACACTAAACCCATATAAAATACTATTCCAACTCGACCAAGTATAAAGTCATGGAAGGTGCTAAACATTCAACCCATATAAGTTACTATTGCAACTCCACTAAATATTTATTCATGGAAGGTGCTGGACATTAAAACCATTTAAAAAATGTTTTTGATAAATATTAATTTGTTTTCATATTATTTTTTTAAATAAATATTACCTAAATTACTCATTCAAAATTTCATTTAGAAATGTAATTTTAATTAATTTACCTACATTTCTATTTTGAAATTAATTTAGAAATTAATTTAGAATAATTTTAAAAAATATTAAAATTTCTAATTTTTATTTTTAATTTGTATTTTTACTAATTTAACATTTCTTAAATAAATGTTTTTTAAATTAATTATTATTTTTTTTTTTAATATTTATACACACCATACACCCCTAAAACAAGAAATGACACTTCTAATACAACAACCATTTAAACACTTTATCTAATTTAAATTTTCTTTTTGTTAAATAAAATGCACTTATTTTAATACACTCACCATCCTATTCCCCTAAAAACCCACAACACACCCGTAAAATATATTTCAGAATTTAATACAAAATACAATTGTTTTTATTTTTTAATCATCATATATTTTAAAACACTCCCAACCCTATTCCCCCCAAAAACCCAAAACACATCCCTAACACATAAAAATTCTCAGAAATTTACAATTTAAAATTAATTTCAACATTTACATTTATAATATTTTAACACACTTCCCACCCTATTCCCCTAAAAACCCACAACTCACTCCTAAAACAATTTTTTTATACAATTTATAATTTTAAATTAAATTCAAGATTTAAATTTAACATTTTTAATTAATTTCTAAATTTAATGTAAAAATGTATTTATACACTTCCCACCCTATTCCCCTAAAAACCCACAACCCACTCCTAAAACATATAATTTTTCACAAATTTATAATTTAAAAATATATTTTTTTTAATTTTAAATTAATTTCAAAATTTGACATAAAAAATTTGAAAACACTTCCCACCCTGTTCCCCTAAAAATCCACAACCCGCTCCTAAAACATATAATTTTTCACAAATTTATAATTAAAAAATATTTTTTAAAAATGTAACATTAATTGCAAAATTTGGATTTAATATTTTTTAAAACACTTCCCACCCTATTCCCCTAAAAACCCACAACCCGCTCCTAAAACTAAAAACATTACAAAAATGTAAAAATTAAATTTAATTTCAAAATTTACATTAAAAATACTTTAAAACACTTCCCACCCTATTCCCCTAAAAACCCACAACCCGCTGCTAAAACATACATTTTTTCAAAATTTTACAATTTTAAAACATTTTAAAAAATGATTTCCCGCTCCTAAAATTTATTATACATTTTAACGACATTTTTTTAAATTAATTAAATATTTATATATTAAAAAACCATAAAATAACATACCTAAAAATTATTTTAAACAAAAAAATTACTATTGCAACATCATAAACAGTCTACATTTCACAAATCGCTATTCTAACACGATATTTTGACTTTCGATATTCTGACACTCTATATTTTGACTTTTGATATTTTTAACTAATGCAAATAAACAATATTTTAAACACTCAATATAAACTACTTGATATTTTTTACTTCAATATTTTTTTATCACATAAAAATCGATAAAACTGATTTTGATATTACTTACCTCGATATTACTGCCATCTCGATATTCCGGAGTCGATATTCTGTCCAGTCGATATTAAAAACTAGAGATTTAGACTGCACACCAGGTAGAGCACAGTAGCAGTGCATTACTTTCTGCAAGGTATTTTTAAATACTCGGTCACCTCCACAAACAGAATTGTGAGACAACTAGCTTGAGGCAAAGAAGTTTGTAATTGCACTTTGATGAGCGTAAATGTCTGTGAGGACTAATGTATTGGTCTGCGGCTGATGCTGCTGTGCAATACTGGAGAGAAGCTTAAACTTAGGTAGAAATACATTATTTCTAAGATAGATTTCAGCATCAATGTCCTGATATTTACAAAAGTTGCCTATAAAATATTGAACTTGTGAATGACAAGGAGGAATCGAAATGGGCCTACCTAATAATGAGGCCTATTAGGATGGCGTACGGACCTGCGTCCATCTGCCACTCCTGAGGTGGAGGGACCGTCCTCAGGGGCAGCGGCGGTCCCTCCATACCAATTAGGATGTGACCGCCACCCTGGCTGTCACATCCCGTATCTTTAACCTTGCGGCGGGTGCTGCTTGAAGCAGCACCCGCTGCAAGGTTAAAAATGCATGCTTTGCATTTACATGCACAAAGCGGCAGGCACAAAGCGGTGCCTGCCGCTTTGTGCATGTAAATGCTGGGGGCCTGCAACGGGCCCCCAAACAGAAAAGACCACATTCTTTTCCATGGCGGAAAAGCTGCTGTGGAAAAGCATGTTTCCGTCTGCAACCTAATATGGCTGGCGGTGTCTTGCAGACATCGCCACCATATATGGGTACACACACCGCGGATCCGTCCGCCGCTGATCCCACAGCCATCCTAATGTGGCTGGTGGTGTTGTCGCAGTCCAAGGTGGTGAATCCGCATCCTCCAGGCCGGCGGTGGCTTCCGCCAGCCCGAAGGATGCGGATTCACCGACATCCTAATCGGCCCCAATGTGACAAGAAACGTAACTAGCGCAACAAGAAAATACATTATTTGACACATTATGCTAATAGTGTCAGATTATGCAGCCTCTCCAGTGTCATTATTATCCAACTATTTTAACATTTGAATACTCTAATACAAAATGATTTCCCGTACTATAAAATACATATGTGTCTCATAATACAAAGCATAGACATTCAACACATCCTACTAAAAACTGATGAAGACCCAAGTTTGAGACATTCATTGACCCCTTTCCCTCCCCGGGTGTCGGGTGGAAACACTCTTTTATTAAGCCTGGATTGTTTGGATATCTGTGCAGAGTGGCAATAGTAACTTAACAAATGGAACACTTCCAGATGTGTTATATGTTATATAGAAATTGTATACCGGACAGGCTTCCATGTACAATAATATGATTTGTGAAAAGGTCTAAAGGACCCCATCCTTTTTTCTTTTCCTGCTCCTTATCCATACACACATCTTCTCTGAGAACTCGTCTTTATCCCTTTATCCATTTGTGTACCAAAGAATTTTCAATAGAATGTGTAAATAAGAATGTTTTTTGAGACTGACTTATAAGTCATGTAACTAAACTTTCAGAAATGCAACTATGTGTATGTTTCCTAATCGGTTTTCTGAAATATTGTCTTCTGCCCTAACCTCGTAACTGTGTTGCTTTTTCCTATCAGACCATTGTTTGTCGGTATTATAAGTTACCCAGATCCTTTGGGTTAATTTTGGGTTACCCCATTTCTCTGTAAGTACTGGTTTTCACCATCGGCTGGTTGACTGGGGCTGCATATGCTGCACAGTCTCTGGTATGCAAGCGGGCCCTGGTGCATCCTAACTTCCTTTTGGCCATGCCACGGACCATCATTGACTTCAAACCACGTGACCTTAACGCTGCTGTCTCCACACCCCATCATCACCCTATCAATACGGGACCTCCAACCCCTGGTGAGCGGTGCCACAGCTGGGTCAAACAGGTGAGCTGCTTTTGCTGCTTTGTGATGCAATTGCCCCTGAAAAAAGCAATCAGGCTCACCCTCATTGCTCCAGCCACATCAAACTGGCAGTCCACCTTATGGGTCCCCTGCAATCCCGGAACAAGGGCATGCTCTTACGCCAATCTGATGTATCTGTCACCATGTCTGATGTGCCAAAGCCACCCGTTCCCTCACGTGGTGCCACTGCACCTGATGACAAGCTGGACATAGTGTTGGTGGCTATAGAGAAATGAAGACTCTCACATGAAAATATGATTGACACTGTTGCGGCAGTCCTTTTTTTCCTCCATGCTGACCACCGGAAACTGGTGGAAAGGGTTCACGACATGGAACAGACACTGGCTGCCTTGAAACGCCAGGCACACACCACGGAAACCCAACTCAAACAACTCATGGACAGACTGCACATCCTTAAGGATAGGGCAGATGTCATAGATGTGTGCTCAAGATGCAATATTATCCGAGTTGTGGGCCTTCCAGAGAACGTTGAGGGCCAGGATGCAGTTGCCTATATCGTACAATGGATTTGTGGATTTTTTACCCCATATGCCCTCTCCCTGTTCTTCTCCATCAAGAGGGTGCACTGGGTGCCTGCTTGCAGACCTCCACCAGGAGCTAACTTGGGCTGCTTCTCCTTAAGATGCTACATTATCAAAACCGCTACCTCATCCTTAGAGAGACTTGGAAGATGGCCAACTTTGTTATGGATAATACCAAAGTGATGCTCTTCCTGGACATCACCCTGGCAGTACGGGCGCCAAAGAAGCTTGTTCCTCTCTGTTAAACGCCACCTGCATGAACTGGCCATGAAATACTCTTTCCTGTTACCTGTGAAACTCAGGGTTCTGATGGATGGTAAGTCCTATTTCTTTACAGACCCAAAGGAAACATTGGACTGGATTGGCATAAGGAATCCCGCATCGGAGAAACCTTCTCAGTCCAGAAGTGGTACACCAAGACTCCCACGTGGAGCTCACTCCTGTGGCAAGATTTGAAAAAGGGAGCATTCCCCAAGTGTTAGGTCAACCCCTAACCTGGAACAGGTGATACAGGAGCATAACACACGCTGCAGATTGAAGCCAACCTCCAAGACCATGCACCCGAAACTGAAGCTGACAGGGAATCAATTGGGTCCTTCAGTGAAGATGGCTCATCCAGCACCTGGCTCTTGAAACTGGATGTGGATGGGCTGCTGGAAGTAACGCCGCAAACCGCAGGTGAACTCATTTGAGGTTATGAGCTGCAGGTGGTTATATATCCCCAACCTTCCAGTCCCTAGCCATGTCATGGTGGCTGTGCATCAGTCAGTGCTCATACTTCATCTGCTTCCACTAAAGACCACATGGTACTTGCTGGACCCCCTTATTTGCAGTAGGTGCATTGCACTATACTGCTTAATCTCAGAGACGCAGCACTTAGGGGAACTTGCATCAAGGTATGCAATTGTGAGTCCATAATTGCGATTATTAAGGAATCGCAATTGAATCACAATTGCCGACGCACATAGGTTTCAATAAAATATTAGCGATTCCTACATATTCCTTAATGGCGAATAGCAAATTGTGATCCGCAATTAAGGAAGAGCTTCCCATTCATTTATATGGGCCTAGAGGCCCATAAGAATGAATGGGAATTGCATGCGCAATTTGCAAGTACCAAATAGGTACTCTAAAATTGTGCATGTAATTTCAAGGGTGCAAGGAGGCCAAAAGGCCACCCTGATGCACCCCTGAAATTGGCATGTGTGCACATGTGGTGCACAAACATGACTTAAGGGCATGTGTGTGCCCCACATGGCACTTTAAAAAATGCACTTTTGTGCATTTTTCAAAGGAATCGCAAAATACTATCCGCTTGAACATCTCGGCAATTTGCGATCCCTCAATGCAAATTCGCAATCTCAGATTGCTTCTTGCATTGCATTTGAGAGATCGCAAATCACGATTCCTTAAATGCTTTTGCAAAATTGGTAATCGCAAATTTTGCGATTACCTAGTTTGCAAATTTGCGTTGATTCGCAGAATCAGCCCTTTTGGGACTGGTATTTTGGTTGATGCATGTGCTCCATAGTTCTGAACTGTGTTCCTCATATCACGATGTGTTAGGGAGTCTCACATGACTGAAGCCCATATACACCTCTCTCAGACTAGCTGGTTCGTTTCCTTCCATATATAATGTTAGTCATTATGGACAGTAGCATGTTTCTGCTCTGCCCTAATGTTATTATTATTTTGTCATTCATGCTTATGTTAATTTTTATGACTGTTTTGTTTTTCTGTCCACACCAGCCCACACCTATCATACAACAGGCCTGGTATTTGTTTTACTTGACGCTACCAGGCCCTGCCACATGTCCTAATCAGCACCATGCCTGGCACAAATGTGACTAAATGGAGTGTTTGGGGCATGCCCAACCCATCCCATAGGTACGCTGTGTATTTAAACCTGCACCCGCACAACACCCATATTGACTGTCTGCAAGAATTGCACTTTATCACTACTGAGGCCAACAAGCTGCAAAGGCGCCGGCGAAGTCAGGTATACTCCAATAACTTTTTGACATACGCAAGATAAGTGATGGTGTGGAACAGGGCAGGAGTTGCTTTTCAAGCAGAGGACACCAAGGTTGGCTCAGAAGGTCAATATATTCCATTCAGGAGCAGACTTGACAGCTGCAGTGCAGCAAATATGCCCCCAATAAGGACCAGACAGCCTTTCTAGCTAAACTGTCTGATTTACTGTTGGATTGGAGTGGCCTGCCCTGGGTCTTGGGGGAGATTTCAGTTTGGCTTGGGTGTGAGTTTCCACTCTGCTCACTGTGTTTTCAGAGTTTTTCCCACTCAGTGTAGCATGCGGCAGGCAATGATGGCTTCTACCGCTCGTATTGAGAAATCTCCCATTTGCATTGAGGAAGTTGACGCTTGAGTAGAACATTAGTTCAAGGGCTCAAGTAGAACATCTACTCAAGCAGCAGAAAGACGCATCATCCTGTTGCGCAGCGCATGGTGCAGGTCGCACCAATTTTCCAGCCTTGGGCAAACACCCAGCACTAGAAGTCAACCTGAACTCCATGACCTAATGCACGCCACTGCTTGCGGAACTCCTCGTAGCGTGGTGGAGCTTTAGGCCACTTCGTAGAGTTCCATGTAGCGGAACGCCACCGAGATAAAATTTCAATAGTGTATTGAGGCTTGACCTGGATTGTTTGCCCCCCTTCCCAACGCGGTCGCAACGATGAATGCCCAACACCTCAGGGAGTGGCTTTGACACTGGTGTTTAGTGGACATTCGGCAAGTGCCTTGTTCATCACTTGAGCTTGCACGTTTTGCTCAACTGCCACCTTGTGTGCAAAAGAACTAATCTGATGACCTTTATTACCAGAATCGTGTCTACTGCTTCTAAAATCCATGACTCGTGAAATGCGGTGGCGGTGGCGATCCACCCGACAGAAATAACCGCCCGCCACCCTTTTCCCCCCGCCACATTACAATGGCAGGGGGGACCGCAACGGAGGGAAACACCGCCCGCCACTTTTCCGCCCTGGTCGCATTGCAGCCGGGGAGGAAAATGATTAATATGGTGGCGGTGTCTATGAGATACCGCCAGCCATATTACAATGGCAAGTGTGCAATGCCTTTCCGCTGCGTTAATGCCACCACAGAAAGGCAGGCGGTGTTCACTCTGGGGGCCCCCTGTGGGCCCCCGGAGTGAAGGCCAAAGGGGGGTGGTACACGGGAGGGTACCTGTTATACCCCCCTGCATTGATTGATTCATGAAAAATAGTTTAAATGTTTTCTCAATGTACCCAAGATCACGAGAACATTTCTTCTCTTCATCCTTTTTTCCCTCTCCCTCCTATACTTTTCATTTCTTTTCCCTACCGTTAGGTTGTTTAAATACAAAAAACTTTTCAAAATGAGGGAAATAGTAATATGTAGGAAACGGTTAAACTGAACACATTAGGCTTTGTAATATGTTGTGAATATGTAAATAGATTTATGTAAATTTGACAGAGATTCGTGTATATATGTGTAAATGAGGTTTCTGTGTAAATTTGTACATCAGTATATGTTTATGAGCGGTATCATCAATATATGTAAACCACTAGTTTTTGACACATGATATTGCAGTCCAAAATACAAACTGTTCTTTGCACTGTAAATACAATTTGTAAAAATATCTTTTAAAATATTTTTTACAGAAGTACGATGGTACAGTCCTGAGGAAGACACACCTGTGTCGAAACGCGTAGGCAGGAAACCATCTTTTAGTTTTTATATTGTAATTGATGAATGTCTGAAATAATGCATATGCTACAATGCTGAAATATTTTATCATTTGTTTACAATCATGTATCAATTTTTATCAATTAATTATGTTATGTAAAAGGAATTAAACTGTATCTTATGTGCAAAAATAGTTGCTGATCATTATTATTCTTGTTTGGCAAATGTCAGTATTCATGTGTTAGTGGTTAGTAGAGATTTGCCTGGGTGTTTTATTCACACAAATTGTTTTCCCTGACCCAGGAAATTGATCCGTGTCAGGGGGTCCTTGTTTGTTTCACATATAGTACCACCCTGCATTTGCATAATCAAAGCGGCAGGCACCGCATGGTGCCTGCCGCTTTGATTATGTAAATGCTGCTAAGCATTTTTAGTATTGTGGCGGGCAGAGCAGAGAGCTCTGCCCGCCACAATACTATACATACAGGATATGCCCGCCACTGTGGCGGGCACATCCTAATGGTGCGTGCGGGACCCCCGCCCTTAGGGCGGGGGGTCCCGATTTCCTAATGGGGCCCAAAGTTTGGAGGACTTTTCTTTAAAAGAGATACATGGAATACTGGGTGGATCCTAATTTGAGTTAGAAGTTGTAATTTCACCACCACTGGATTTATTATTTTCTTAATCCTAAAAGGACCAAGGAATCTGGGTTGACATTTCCGATTACTGATTACCTTTTAAGTGCAGATGGTGAGTAGGCAACCAGAGCTGGTATTCTTCTACATAGATTTGACCTGCTCTTCCTTTTGTATCTGCATACTTGTAATATGATACCTATACCAAATTCTTTTGAGCCTTTTTGAAAGTGTTTTGTAATTTATTTACCAATTATTCTACTGCTGTAACTAACTCATCACTCTTACCCAACACTACACATAGGTGTCTTCCTGCATTTAAATAAAATGGGGTATAACCCTTGGAATCATGTAAGGTAATATTATATGCAAATTCTGCTGTCCAGAGTAGGTCTAGCCAGTCTGCTTCCTGTTCTAACAAACAGAGCTGTAAATATTGCTCCAATTCCTGATTAACTCTTTCAGTTAGTCCATCAGTTTCTGGGTGGTAACTGGTGGAGAGCCGAGTATCAATCCCTAATTTGTTCATGTACACCTTCCAAAGCTTTGACACCAACTGAGAACCTCGATCAGAAATTATGGCCTTTGGAATTTCATGAGATTTTACAATGTGTTGATTCAACAACTGAACTAACTAAAAGGCAGTTGGAATTGATTTTAGTGGAATAATGTGGCTCATCTTTGAGAAGGAGTCGACCAAAAACAAAATGGTATTGTACCCCTGACTGGATGGAAGATCCACAATTAGGTCAATTAACATGAGGTGCATTTGGTAAAGACTGCAGCAACCCCTGGGGAGTTTGTCTATTTGATTGTACTTTTATACATTTTTCCCAAGTTCAAACATACTGTCTTAAATGAGCGACCATGCCTGGGCACCAAAAATGCATCTTTACAAATTCTTGATTTTTTTGGTAGGTAAGTATAAGGCATTCTTATAGAAAGGAAGATCGTTCTTGACTTTTTTGTGAGTCTGCTTTTGCCCATTCTTCCATATCTTTCAGGGATAAGACTTCTTGTATTTCCTTGGTGTACTCGGAAAACAGAGTTGTGCAAACAAATTTCATAGATGGAACGATGAGTTCCTGCTGGGGAAACTTGGCCTCTTCAGTCAAATGTAATTGTGACAAGGAATCTGCTTTTCCATTTTTGGCTCTTGGTTTGTACATATTCCCAAAATTTAAATGTGAAAAGTATAAGGACCACCTCAATTGTCGGGGAGTGAGTGTTTTGGCTGAATTAAGAATTGAAGATTACCAATCTGTAAAGATAGTTACCACTTGTTTGGCTCCAAGTAGATAATACCGCCAATCTTGTAAGGCATCCTTCACTGCCAACAGTTCCTTATCTGTGATGGTATATTTGACTTCAGGCACTGATAACTTCCTGGATCAGAAGGCCACTGGATGCACTTGACCTGTCTGTTACTTTGATTGAGTACGCCTCAAGTCGCTAGATTTGAAGCATCTGTTTCTACATAGAAAGCCTCTTCAGGATATGGATGCATCAAGATAGGAGCAGTGATGAATGCGTCTTTCAAGAATTTAAAAGCCTGTTCTGCTTCTACGGTCCACAAGAACTTTAATCCCTACTTCCACAACTGGTGATAGGGCTGACCTTCGAAGAACAGTTGGATATAAACCGCCTATAAAAATTAGCAAACCCTATAAAACTTTGTATTTCTTTTAGAATTCTTTAGCCAATCTTTTATTACTTCAACCTCGGATGGGTTCATGGCCACGCCATCTGCAGAAAGGATAAATCCCAAAAATCCCACACGATTTGTGTGGAAAGAGCACTTTTCCAGGTTAAAAAGAGATGATTTTCAGTTAACTTTTGTAGAATGGGTCCGACATGCTTCGTATAATCTTCCATGTTCTCAGAGAATATAAACATGTCATTGATGTAAACAACTGCCACTCTGTCTAAATATTCTCACAGAATATTGTTCCCAAAATGTTGGAAAGCTGCCGGGGCATTACATTAAGTCAGTCTTCCATTTGTCACCTCTGCTACACTTACCAAATGATATGCCCCACTCAAATCTAATTTGATGTAGACTTTCGCTCCCTTCACTTGATCCAACAATTCAGAAATCAAGAGAATATCGATTTTAACTATGAACTGATTCTGTTGGATCCTTTCTCACCTGAACATCCAGATAGTTCTGCCGGAGAGTTCTGAAGACAGTTCATACCCACTCTTAAGCCTCTGATTTCACTGCACTGAGTATTTAAACAGTGCGTGAAGAAAAGAAGCTCAAGGGAAGGGGGAAGTGGAGAAAATAACAAAAGAGAGAGAAACACTGCTCCTCTTGAAGCGTCTACTGAACTGATTCTGTTGGATCCTTTCTCACCTGAACATCCAGATAGTTCTGCCGGAGAGTTCTGAAGACAGTTCATACCCACTCTTAAGCCTCTGATTTCACTGCACTGAGTATTTAAACAGTGCGTGAAGAAAAGAAGCTCAAGGGAAGGGGGAAGTGGAGAAAATAACAAAAGAGAGAGAAACACTGCTCCTCTTGAAGCGTCTACTGGAAGGGGAGTTCAACTTGCTGTGTTATCTACCAAAAGAGACAACCAAGATAAAGCATTACTATTCTATTCTTATTTTATACATGGAGTTCCTCTTCTTATTCTAAAAATCAACACAAGTGCTTATGAATTATTATACACCAATGTACCTCTCAGTTTTCTGGTCTTTTTCTATTCACCAGGTAGTTGTTTCGAAAAGGAAGCGTTATCCTACATATAGTTGAAGAAAGAATTACCATTAAACCTTTTACCAGCTATCTAATTACACACATGTATGTGGGAAAAAACATTCACTTTAACTTACTTCGCATTTATCCTTGTAGCGTACACAAAATATCCTGGAATAATTTTGTTATGATTCACTCTGTTCATAGCCTCTTACATTAATACATGGAATTCAAAACAATACCACTGTGTGCATAGGGAACAATATCACTGAAGTTTCTTTGTTTAATTGGGACTAGAAAACCTGTCCTGATTGTCTTTGTAGATTGAGTAAATAAACAATGTCTTTCGCAAAAGTAAGTCTTACTAAATGAATGTCATGGCAAATAAAGAAATAAAGATGCCCCAATGTTCCAATTGTCCAAAAAGAAGTTTCTTGAGCCTTTCGACACTCTCCTGGGCATTAATATTTAAATGTACTTACTTGGGTGCTTGTTGTAATATCAGAACGTTAACCTTTGTTTTTTCTGTTGCAGATCGTTCCATTTTTAGCCGGGGACCAGAAACCTGGAAGATCCGGAAGAGATGGGGAAAGAATTCCGAGCCGGACCCAAAGCCTCGGAGGAGATGAAGCCCCCGAGAAAAGGAAAACCTCGGATGAGGTGAAGTTCGCCATAACCGAAGAGCTCCAGCTGCAGGAATCAGGTAAGAGACACGACCCGGGATCTTCAGGTGAGGAGGATTGTCCAACGAGCACAAGCAACCGCTCAAGCTCCGGACTCTCTTTTATAGGCAACATCGGGTGGGGCTCCCACGCGCTGCACGTTGAAACAATTTGTGTTGAAAAACGTGCAGCACCCAATTATGCATTCAAACGAAGGACTCCATAGGCAAGGCATGGAACTCTTTAAGATTACTGTGGCTAGAAACAATAAACCTTGGCAAAACAATATCATATCGTTTATAACAAACCTTGGCAAAAACAATATTATATCATGCATTACCATGTTATCATTAATCCAGGCCATGTAAATTGTAAGATGTTACAACACTAAAACCTTCTGAGCCACAATCATTGTGAAGAGAGGGGACAAGATCTTTGTCTCGAACAGATCCTAACAGATTCAGAGCTCTGTAGTCAATACATTCGCAACAACTTCCATCTTTCTTTCAGGTTAAAAACAATGGAGAGGATACAGGGAATTAAGAAGGTCAAACAAAATCTTTTCTTTGATATCCTTCCTGCTACATTTTAATAAACTAGTTTTCTGCCTCTAGAACGGCATAAATGCAACCACAAGGAAGAATTGCTCATGACTCTAACTGCAATTTTTCTGCATTTTTTTGTGTGAAAAACATGAGCTACATTTTGGTGTTCTTTTAGAATTTTCTTCGATTCCATGACATAAATCATACTTGATAGTTGAGCTAATTCTGAAGCAGGCGAACCCACTGACTCTTTTCTTTTGCCATGTAAGCAATGTTCCATGCAATATTCAGAAGTCATCTTCAAAGTATGTTTCTCCCAATCTATCTTTGGATTGTGTTCCATTAACCATGGCAACCCTAGAATCAGTTGAAATTTAGGATCATCAATCAGATTTATTCTTAAAAACTCCTGATGCCCTTTCAGTCCCAAAAGTCTCTAGTTTCTGTCTCTTCAGCTATGAGTCCAGAAGTTAAATTAGTTCAACTCACAGCCAAGACCACCTCACGAGTTTTCTTCTTAATTTAATGGATTTCTTTGGCATATTTCAAATCGGAAAAATTGCTGTTGGCTCCAGAATCAACCATAACGAACACCTCTTTAATTTCTGAATGCCCAAATCTTGTTGTTGATGAAACAATTAGATGAAGAGCCACTGACTGAAGGGTGTTGGTGACTAGCTGGAATTCTCCCTCTACTAATGGAATCTGACTTTTACCACCGAATTTGACTTAGGCTTTTTATGGCAATATTTCATAAAATGTCCAGAACATCCACAATATGTGCACACATTTTAAAATTTTCTTTTCTCTCTCTCTTCTTTAGAAAAGGGGGACTCTAATGGATTCAATTTGCTTGGGTTCTTCAGATGAATTAGATTCGGACTTATTGTGTTCAGTCTTAATTCTGTCTAATCGAGAAGTAAAAGGGCGAGAATCTCTCTTCGCAGATCTTCTTTTGTTAAGCTGATACTCAATTTGTAAAACCAAATCTATTAATTCAGAAATCTCTTGGGGTCGTTTAGGAATATTGGCGAAAGCATCCTTGAACCTCGATAGAAAATCAGAGCCCGTTTACTTTCTGGCCACTCTGTATCCACAATTAATTTATTGAACTGAGCTATGTAAGCTATGAGATGATGATTCCCTTATCTCAAATCCAATAACTCATTGTCCTCGCTTGATTAGCAGATCTTCTGTCAAAAATTATTTGGAACTCTGCCTTAAATCATTTAAAGTCATACAAAGTTGGATCATTACGAGATATCAGAGACAGCGACCATGAGGCTGCATCACCACTCGCATAAGACTGTATAAAAGGAACTTTGGATTGATCTGTGAATATTATCGGCCTACATAAAACATGTAACAAGCATTTTGTTAAAAACACTTGCGCCTTATGTGGATCTCCTCTAAATCTTCCAGGATTGGTCAAAGGAATAATTGGAGGAAAAGAATGAATCACTTGGGTTGCAGCATCTGATGCCGTGTGAGAGGCTGACTTATTATAGGCTTCGGAGTTACTAGGTAAAGGGGACGTACCTGCCACCAACTCCTCCATTCTTAGTTTAATATGCTGGTTGTCTTGTTGGGATCTTTTTATTTCATTACTTAAACTTGTATTTTCCTCTTTGGTACTAGCTAATTGATTCTGCTTACCTTCTAAAGTTCCTGACAAGGCTTTTAAATCAAGACCTTCAACCATCTTCAGCCCAGGTGGAATGAAATTGAGTGGGGCACTTTAATCTGTGAAAAGATACCTTTTCAAATTCCACAGGTGTCAAAGATGGACCCAAACCCCTCCACTAGTGCCCATGCCTACTGAAATGTATCTGTTTGCACAGGGCATTAGCAGGAAGGGTGCATAATAAGGGAGACTGTCTTGCAGAGGATATTTTCTCAGTTCTTATGTGGCATCCTTCTATTCTTCCTATTATGGGTTCAGCTATGTTGCACCTGCATAAGGAAAGAAATCATACTAAGCACATTTTGTTACTCCCCTTCATTTCTCACATTCGAAATTATATTGCATCTTTTCTCTTTCTATTTACCCAATTTCATGCAAGGCATTATCATCTCTAAATGTTTCAGCAAAGTTGATTGGATATGCTGTTGGAGGTTTATGTTGATAGAAGATTTTCTACGTAATAGTCTTTTGCAAAGTTCCTTATCTGGTCTTGTGAATCCCAGAGTTCTTCCAATAACTATGAGGTAAATTCTGTGCTCAATTGAATTATTTAGTCTTATAATTTTCAAGGAAATACCTGAGGCTCTGCTCACTTGTTGAGTAACTCAAAATAAGTCTTTTGCTTACCCCAAAAAAAGCCTTTAATTGGAAGTAGCGTTGAAATGCGGATTTGCTGAGACACTAGCTGATTCTTCTTAGGCAGATGTACTAGAAGTGAATACAGTCACTATCTAAGATATTGAGTAGAATTTATTAGCATGCGTAGTGTTGTAGCTGGAACTCGAGTTTATTTACTTTCCTCAAAATAAAATGGTGAAGCATGGATGTTCCGTAATCAGACACTGCTTTGTGTCAAATAAAGGACAAAAATCTCCTCAGAAATAATGAGCAGTAGGAAGATGCCTCTGGCGCCTCAGATGATTCTGAAGTGCAGTGTTCAACACTTGAGCATGTGCATTTTGCTCAACTGCCACCTCACGGGCAAAAGAACTACACCGCTGACCTTTATTACCAGAATGGTGTCCTCTGCTTCTCCAATCCATGACTGGTGAAATGCTGAGTAAGTTTAGAAAATGTCTTAATACAGATTTGGTAACTGGAGAAGATCTTTTCCAAAATGGATATTTCTGACCCTTTCTTAATTTGACGTCATTTAGCCTGACCGTTCTTAGTGATTGTACTGGCTTCAATGTTCCTGGTACTCCCCTTACCATCTTTGAAATCCGGGAGGCCATTTGCTCCTTGTTCACTAGTAAGGCACCAGGTCCAGATGGCCTACCAGTTGAATTTTAAAAGACATACACACGGCTGTCAGCCCCAACTCACTAACAGTCTATGATGACGCTCTCTAGGCTACTGGCCTGCCAGCTTCGTTCCATGAAGCATTACTTATATCTCTTTCCAAACCACACAGGGATCCTACAGCACTAGGCTCCTACAAGCTGTTAACCCTCTTATACACATACTACAGGATCGTGGCCAATGTGTTTGCTGACCATCTGGCACCTTTGGTAGCTCTTATGGCACTCGGATGCCAGAGGCACGCATGGAATCTGCCCCCAAAACCCTCTTCTTTTTCCATTAGCTTTGAACGGCTGGCACTAGCACTCTACACTTGCAGCCACAACTGTGAAATCATGCAAGGAGATATTCTGCACTCAGTGTCAGTGTATCCTGAAGAACGTATGCTATTTCTTTGGGATGTCTCTGTGATCCTGGAGGCTGTTGTCTCCACTTTCAACACATTGTGGCCCTGTTGGTCTGAAGGCTAATTGGACCAAATACAGCCTCTTCCCATTCACTCCAACACAAGCAGATCAGGCATCCATCCTCAATGGTACACATTTGCCTTGGCAACCCTACATGTTCCGGTATTTGGGCATCCACATCTATCATTCCCCTACTGATCTTTATTACAAGAAATTCACTAGAACGCTGACAGTGTTGAGTTCTCCATTGGGATTTTGGCTATCCCTCCTCTCTCAGTAGCAGGCCATATTGCGCTTATTAAAATGATAATGCTGCCTATGTTCTTATATCATTGCACTAATCTTCCCCTTTATATTCAGTCCTTTTTTTTACTATATTAGAGGGATTGTTGTGCCACTTCATCTGCCACAATGGCCACTGCAGAGTGGCATTACAGAAACTCTATCTGCCTACGAAAAAAGGGGGGCTAGGTTTTGCCAGCTTCGAACACTATTATTTGGCCGCTCAACTTCAATGGGTAGCCCGATGGATGGCTGGCTCATGACTAACTGATACACCCACAGTTTCCCTAACTTGGGATCTGACTGCATTACTTACCATTGTTGCAGGCATTGTCTCACTCTCACCAAATAAGTGTACCCATACTCCCTGCATTTCTATTAGTAGGCACGCCACGCAGAAGGCTGATTACATCGCAGGTGAAACTGACTATGGGGCAGGCTGCAGGGATTCATACACTTGGAGACTGATACCAAGATGTTGCACTTGTGCCACTGTAGTCTCTGATAGAGAAAGAGAGACTGCCTTCAGGTCAGTTCTTCCTCTATACCTAGCAGGTGGGAATCCTGGAAGCCAACTGTGGGGACATACAGTGGGAATGCCCCATGCATCTTACCATACAATACTTGCATGTCATGGGGATGGCACATATTTGATCCATTGGTCCGATGATTCCCTACGGCCCATATGGCTACATACCTTCTCCGCTTGTGCTGCGACTGGGCGGCAGACCCGGGTCACCTATGCACAAACAGGGAATGGGGCAGAGCCCTAAAGAGTCCCATTCACATCCCACGTAATGCCCACTTTCGTCTCATATAGCACTATATTCTTCACAGGGCTTATCTCACTCCACACAAGATTAATCTGTATTTTCAGCACACTGATGCCACCTGACACCGCTGTGGTCTTATTGAAGCAGACATTTCACACATGGTGTTGTTCAGCCCATCCCTAAACTCCTATTGCTTTGGGATCACAACCCGGCTGGCACAATGCATGGAGCTCCCAGTGTTACACACCTGGGAAATATGCATACTGGGGTTGAGCCGACACAACAAAAAACACAGGTCCATGTACCGATTTTTAGACTTAAGTCACTACTGGTTAAGTGACTAATTACATGGAAGTGGGAGTCCCCTACGCCCCCCAAACCTAGAGTTGCCCTCCATAGAGAAGATGTACTAGGGTTAAACAAATACACCTTAGATACTATTTGGGATATTATACCTGCAGACTTCCAGTCAGCTGCTATGCCACTAGATGAATCGCAGTACCCTTTCTGCCTGCAGTCCACATGCCTCACGCTGTTTCACACATGCAGGCCCCTTTAACAGGCCCCTTTAACAGAACCCATACGTTCCTAAGTACTTTCACACCGCTCATCATGTTACGCAAAAAGATATTAGCCAATTTCTCATTAAACACATAGGCTGGGTGCTGCTTAGTCTGCAGTTCATAGTTTGTAAGATTTACAGCCTTGAAAGTTCAATTTCACTCTAACATGCCTGAATTCACGCCATGGATGCCACCAGACCATACACACTGTATGACTGAGCCAAGTGGCGAAGTAGGATACATTTCGTTCAAAATGTATTTACTCAGCACGTCATGCAGCTTATGACTTATGGACACACAGTTGATGTTTCATGGTGTCAATTTTATGTTATTGTATCCAATAGATATTTGCCATATACTGTTATTCTATACTCATGTTACTGTATTGCAAGCTGTCTGTAAGAAATTAATTAAAATGTTTCTAAACAGATTTCCAGGGCTGGGGTGTTCCTCAATCTCCTCGAATATAAGATAGGGTGCAACTTGGCCTTTTTCTTGATTGGGTTTATGTCCAAGTCCCACTTTAAAGGCAGCACTGTGATTCTCTAGGATAGCTTTACTAGAGATCTTAAGAATTTGTTTTCAGCAGTTGTCAATGGTGTGATCCTAGCATGGCCCCACAGCTCGGCTCCAGATAGGGCATTCGCTACTGCCTTTTTCTGATAGATATTGAGGGCAGGGAACATCTGTCTTGTGTATGAGGAGTTAAGCAACTTAGATGCACCAGATGCATGAAAACATTGGTTTCGGCCACTCTTGCTAATTTGGGGAGACCAGAACAGGTTGGAGGCTAATTTAATACCCAGATAATCGAAATGATCTACCCTTTCCAGGCAGTGACCATTGATTTTGATAGATCCTCTACATTCTTTCGGTGGGTTTATACACATGAACTTTGTTTTCCCCATGTTTATTCCCAGACCCTGATCTAAACAAAAGCAGCAAAATTATACATCGGGGTCTGAAGGTCTAACATAGTCTTGGAGACTAACAGAGTGTCATTCACAACAAACGGTATTGGTGTCTTTTGACCTGCGATCACTGGAGCATCACTCCTACAGTTTAACATTTGTGCCGCATCATTTAGGCACAGGGAAAGAGGGTGGGGCGAGCACACATTCCTGTTTCACCCCCTCTCAACTTTAAAGCACTCTGGGAGTTCGCCTTGCTGTCCCCATCTCACTTGTGCATATGTATTAGACTGTAGGCGGATTAAAATGGCAAGTATTGTCAAAATGGGTCACCATCTGCCTAAGCATATCCCAAAGCTTGTGACAAAGCTTGTGATTTAAACTTTTTTTAAATCCTCAAAGATTGCATATAAGTGGGATTTCTGGATGACCAAGATTCATGGCCGATCACAATGTGTCTACAGAATATCTTTTGTGATACATCTATAAGACTGATCAGTGCATAGTTCAATGGTGAGGTTTTAGGGCCCTTATTGTGGATAGGTACAATTTCAGCTGCTTTCCAGGAGGAGGAGATCTATTGCATTTTTAAATTTGTTAAAATCTATGGTTCAGCTCGCTATGTCAGCTTTAAAGAGATCCCCCGGTATCCCGTCTGGACCTGCCGCGTTGCCTGTCATTATACTGTTGATGGCACTCCTAGTGGCTTTAGGCTCTATAAACAATTCCGGTTTGGGTATGTAGCCCCCTATCTCTATCCGATTATGAGAGCCAGGGGCATACTCTCCTGCTGTATCATATAGGCCAGAGATGTGTTTCCACCATACCTTAGGCTGCATTGAATTTTTTTTAATTAAACTTCTGCACTGGCCTCCTTTAGCCCTGAGTTTTTAATATTGTGCCTCTTTAGCCTTATAAGATCCCCTCAGACAGGTTTGAGACCATAAAGCAGTTTGATTTTTGTAGCCCTGCACTCTGTGCTCAAACTGGAGGAGCTTAATTTGGCATGGAGATGGGACTTCCATGCATCTTGGTTAAAACAGTCACTCACTTCACGAACCAGCACTATGGATGTCAGGGATGACAAGGTTTCATTAGTGTCTAGGCTGTCTATGTCCTCTAGGATACTGTTTAATGCCCTTTTTTTAGAGGTCAGGGTCTCTGGTTCAGAGTGCACCTAGTGTTGGCTGACCGTTTTTCCCTACTTAATTATTATGGAGCAGACTCCAGACATGCTATACAATCCTCCATTGAGCACTGTAAGGCTTTGGGATGTCCTCACTGGCTCTACAGTTTTTAAATTAGAGCTTTTCTTTCTTTTGCGGGGCAAGGTCTCAGTGGCTTTTCTCTTGTCCATTTTGGTGCAATTCTAATTAGGTCTCAGAAATGGGAGCCAGGACAATAAAGATACCCCAGAAGTGAGAGAAATGAAGCAGAATCGTACCTTTGTGGGAAGGCGTTAGGGGGTTCGCCCTGCCCTGTCTCTTCCCGGTAGCCATTAGGAGGAGGCCCAGCTTTTGCGTGATTCGTAGAGAGATGAGTTCCTGAGTGTTCACAGTGTCAGTAGGAGTAGGAGACCCCAAATCCGCTCCTCAAAATATCACGTACGGCGGGATAGCAGAGGTGGTTTTAGCCATGCAGCACGCATAGAAGCTGAAAAACAGCATTTTTTTCAATGATTGATTTTGTGCAGGAAGGGATACTTTCCTGCACAAAAACAATCACAAGAGGTGATTTCCTCCTATGTGTGCAACAACATGCATCGAAAGAGAAAAAAACAAGGAGAAATTCAAACATTTATCCTCGTTGTGCCTCGCTATGCCTCTCCTGTGGAGGTGTATCATTCAGATGAATTCCCAAGTTTATGTTTTATCGCAAATCTGGGAATGTGTCTGGTTCCATGGGTGTTGTGTGGGAGCACTGTTACATTCTCCTACTACATTGTACACTACTGCTCCTTTAATACAGGTGGAATGTTGGCTTCTGCCTCTGTAGGTGCATTAGAATGTAGGAAACAGTTGGAGCTGGGTTATTCACCTAGTGATATCTAAGGGTCTGTTACTCTATGAATAAACTACAAATTTACTCCTGTTTCCTGTGATTCATCTTTACAAAAGTGGCGACGAGGGAGGAAACAACCCATCTCGACCCTTGGATATCATCATGCAAATTTCAAAATTATTTAAAAAAAAAAAAAAAGAAACCATAAGACATTTCAGAGAAGAAAGAGACCAAAGACATTCAAAGAAGATTCTGCGTTCATTATCGTTTCTTCCATATCATGCAACAAATTCAATCTTCATACTATAAATCCGTTTTGCCAAGTGAAGTAATCCAGAAGAAATCGTTTTATGGTTAAGATATTTCAAGTAAGAATGATACAGCAAAGAAAGAACTGAATTCATCAACCAAAAGAACACTGTCTCTTTCAAACAACGGTGAGTTCGAGAGACCCTTCCTTATTGTTTATTGACATTTTAATTCCAATCGTATTGCTTAAAAATAGAGAAAACAACGTTTATTTAAGGAACTCTTCTCTTGTTTTAAAATAATTCAGCGGACCATTGTTATGTTGCTGATTTTATCTACACTTTGTTGAAAGTCACGTTGCAATTTGAGTCAAAAGGAAAGAAATGTGAACAAAACATTGGGCATTTTTCTGCGCCTTTTAAAAGAAGCATCTTTTGAATTTTGCGTGAGAGGAATAACACGAGCCTACCTTCTTTAGAACTCTCAGTGTGTCCGATCGGAGCCATTTCAAAGTCACACAGAAAGAGAAAGCAATTGAAACAGCGTCAAGTGGAAGTGAAGTAGTGACGCTACACAACGTGGCGGCCATTTTATATTTACTTTCCTGTTACTAAGCAACCAGTCCAACAACGCCTTGTGTATATTGCGTATTCAGTAAACTATATCAAAGGAAGCAATGTCGAACAAAACGCATCCACAGAAACAACAAACTATGCTTTAAGATAAACGCATATTAGAACGGATTGACATTTTCTCAAGCCAGCGCTCATGTATCTGCAAGATTAACACAGCGCACTCACCAGCCATCGTTCGTCGTTTATTTTCTATCGCCATTTGCGCAATGCATTCTAGGTAACTTGCAATGCATTCTGGGGAGCGTTTCTAAAAAAAAAAGCTTTATTAAGCTTCTCACGACAGACAAACAGTACTGTGCTTTTACAACTGCATTTCTTCTTGTATTCAACGCAGACAACGGTGACTACCTTTTGTTTGTTAGTTTTTTTTTTTTAAGGTTATTTCACATTATATTACTGCACTAATTATTTTTTTTTTTCTGTGTGCTTTCTTGTACATTAGTCATTATTAACTATTAAGCATGGAAACTAATAATATTTTAGCTCCACCAAAATTCTTACAAGATCCTGGTGTGCCTCCTATGAATTGGGAGGATTGGCGCGAATCCTTTGAAACTTACCTTGAAGCCATTGGTGGAGAAGTGTTTCTTGCTTCACGAAAATTAGCATTGCTTAAACATAGTCTTGGCGTTGAAGGTAGAAAGGTATTAAAAACACTACCGCGTGTACCTAGTGTTAATTCCAAAGTATGTGTGGGTGGAGATGAAGATCTCAGTGAGGAAGAGGTTGTATTTGATTGTTCAAAGCTTGATTCATGTTCATCTGATGAATATTTTGACGCACTGAACGCTTTGGAGGAGAATTTTGGTAAAAAAACCTGTATTGTGGTGGAAAGACATAAATTCTTTTCAAGAACACAATTGGCCGGTGAGACGGTAGAACAGTATGTTACTGCTTTAAGAAGATTAGCGGTTACCTGTAAATTTAAAGATTTACACGAAGAAATCATAAGAGATCAATTCATTAACAGAACTAACAATGTAAAAATTCAAGAGAAGTTATTAGATTTAAAAGATCCATCTTTACATAAAACTATTTCTGTTGCTAGGAGAGTTGAGAACAATTCTCGTTATGTTAAGGAGTTAAACAGTATACATAATTCTGATCGCAAATCTTTTGATAGCAAAGACTCCAGTGATGTATGTACTGTATCTAATAAGCCAAGAACTTTTGATAGTAAATATAATGTCAAACGTGATATCAAAATTAAACCTCGATTTTCTTCCAGTAATAACAAAAGCACTTTGTCATACAACAAACCATCTTCTAGCAAAACATTTAGTTCTAGCAAACAGTTTTGTTTTAGATGTGGTAATACTAAGCATACTACTGAAAATTCGTGGTGTCCTGCTTCTAATGTTACTTGCTTCAAATGTAATAAGTCTGGTCATTTTGCAAAAATGTGTAGATCGGGCAATCCCAATGCTTGGAAAAGTTCTGTCAATTTTATTGATGAATCTAATTGTTCCAATAGCGACAGTGATATTGAAGTTATGGCAATTTGGAATGACGAAGTTAACCAAATTTCTGAGGAAATTCAACCTCCTAAATGTGAAGTCACTATCAATAACCACAAGTTATTTCTCTGGGCTGATTCCTGTTCATTATATACTATCATTGATAAGATCATGTGGGAAACTTGTGGTAAACCAGTTCTGGTTTGTTCACAAAGAACTCCTGTGGGTTATTTAGGCTTTAAGTTACCTGTAATCGGATGTTTCACGTCTGAAATCATCTTTAAAGATAGGAACACCCTTGGAACTGTCTATGTTGTGGAAAAAGGCAGAGCCTTGCTAGGATGGAAAGAACTATGGAATTTAGGGATGACCCTTGATCCTAATCATCCAGATCAAGTTTTATTATCTCCCAATTGGCATAAAAAACACTCTGAGGAAGTCTTAGTAACCCAAGATGATGATGCAGCGTTAGAATGGCATAAAAAATTTCCAGACCTATTTAATTCTAAATTAGGATGTCTCCAAAAATTTGAACATCGGATAATCCTTAAACCCGATTGTGTACCTATTGTCCATAAGGTACGCAACGTTCCTTTGGTGTTAAGATCTCAACTCAAGGTAGAACTTGATCGTCTTTGTCAGCAAACCATTATTGAACCAATCGAAGCATCTGATTGGCTTAGTCCAGTTGTTTTGGCACGAAAACCTAATGGAAAATTGCGCATGTGTGTCGATTTGAGAGATTTGAACAAAAATATTTGGGTGGATCGCTACCCTTTACCCAAAATCAATGAAATGGTTGCTTCTGTTAAAGATGCCAAATACTTCTCGTCAATTGATTTATCTAATGCCTACCATCAGATAAAATTACATCCTGAGTCTCGGCATCTGACATCCTTTATCACTCCTGAGGGGGCATTTCAGTTTTTAAGAATGCCTTCTGGTTTATCTTCTGCTTCAGCTGTTTTTCAGAGAGTCATGTGCAAAGTTCTTGATGGTATACCCAACATGTTAGTGTTTCAAGATGATGTACTTGTATGGGGAGGGGATAAAATTGACCAAGACATGATTCTGCATAATGTGTTATGCAAACTTCAAAAGGCTGGTTTACCCGTTGCTGCTGAGAAATGTAAATTTGCTACTAATGAAATTGAATATCTTGGACACACCTTATCTGCCGAAGGTGTAAAACCAAAAAAAAATCTACTAGATGCCATCAAGAATGCCCCGTCACCATGTGATAAAGATCAGCTTCGTTCATTTTTAGGACTCGCTGAGTACTATTCCAAATTTGTGCCAAACTTTGCATCTAAGGTTTTTTGTTTAAGATTGTTAATGAAAAAGGGTGCAAAATTTTTGTGGAGTACTGAATGTCAATCAGTTTTTGATGATGTAAAAAAAGAGATTGCAAATGCAGTTGCACTTAAACCTTTTGATCCCAACAAAAAGTCGATCATTGTGGTAGATGCTAGTGCATATGGGCTAGGAGCTGTTTTAATGCAAGTCAAAGGCAAGTTCGAATGGGTTGTAGCTTTTGCTTCGCGTACATTGAAGGGTGCAGAACCTTCGTACTCTGTAATAGAGAAAGAAGCTCTAGCTTGTTTTTGGGGTGTGAAATATTTCAGGAATTACGTCTGGGTCACTAATTTTGAGTTGAGAACCGACCATAAACCCCTTGTTGATATTTTTTCTACTAAGAGTGCAGGGAAGGCTACTCCTAGAATTGCTAAATGGATTTACAAGTTACAAGAATACGATTTTTCAATGGAGTATGTACCTGGTATCAAAAACGTTAATGCGGATTGTCTATCTCGTCTTCCAGTTGGCAATGATGACAATGTGGTGGATCAAGATGAAGACTGGTCAATTGCTACTGTTGATGAAGCTTGTAAGGGTGCTATTAATTTAGAAGTGTGGAAACAAGCTGTTCAGGATGATGTTGTGCTGAAGAAAGTGATTGCACGTTTAACATCGCCGTGCAACAATTTTTCTTGGAGTGATTCTGATTTGTCTGAATAAAAAACAGTTTGGGCTGAACTCTCTTACGATCTTGTTGTTGGCGTAGTTAGAAGAGCCGATAAACTTGTAGTACCAACTTCTTTGCGCAATAAATTACTGGATCTTATGCATGAGGGACATTCAGGCATGTCCGGCATGAAAAGAAGATGTAGGTGTGATTTCTGGTGGCCAGGCATGGATAAGGATGTTGAAAGGTGTGTGAGGAATTGTGCTGCATGCACATGTAGTGACAAATCTCATGTTTCCCAAGAAACTACTTTTAGTTTTGTTCCGTCTCCAGACAAACCGTGGCAGAAATTGGCTATGGATATCTGTGGTCCGTTTAGCATTGGTAGCATTGCTGGGAAGTTTGCCATTGTCCTAATGGATTATTACAGTAAATGGCCAGAAGTTGCATTTGTCAAAGAGGTTAAGGCTTCTAATGTTGTAAGTTTTTGTGAAGAGGTTTTCCATAGAGAAGGTTTCCCTGAAAGCATTACTACTGATAATGGCCCACAGTTTATTGCTTCAGAGTTTCAAAGTTACTTGCGTTTGTGCGGAATAAAACACATTACCACTGCTGTTTATTGCCCTAGGGAGAACGGTATGGTAGAGAGATTCAATCGTGTTTTGAAAGAATGTATTCAATTAGCTGTGATGGATGGAGATGATTGCAAGGTCGCTGTCAAAAATATGGTTTGGAGCTATAGGAATACTCCACATTCTGCTACCTTGGTGTCTCCATTCCATCTTCTAAAGGGGCGTTCGGCTGGTAATAAAGTAACTCCTGCATGGATGCTTAAGATTTCTGATGGTCACAACTACAAAGAAAATCTTAGCAGTAGGATGAATACATACCAACAAAAATATGTTGATAGACACAATGATAAGATTAAGAAATGTGTGAGTAATTTCCAGGTTGGTGATTGGGTAAGATCTTCACATTTTGGGTTATCAAAAGACGGTTCTTCCAAATGGTCTCATCCCAAGAAAGTGTTAGAAGTGATAGGTAACTGTGTACTATTAGATGATGGGCGTAAATGGAATTTGAGCAATATTGTCCTTTGCAATGATTTGGAACGTGATCTATGGTTGAACAGGTTGCGTGACATTTCTGTGTTGAAGCCAGGTCCAAATACAATTTTTCCTGTTTCAGTTCAACCCATGTCGACTGAACTTCCTAAAGAAGATGTTCCCAAGCCAAGGAGATTGTCAGGACGCATTATTGTGAAACCTGTTAAGCTTAAGGATTATATGTTGTAACAATGTTGTAAATAGTTGATGATTATATATTCAAATATGTTGTATATCGTTTTTTTTAATTTTTTTTTATTTAGGAAAGAAGATGTGTTACATTCTCCTACTACATTGTACACTACTGCTCCTTTAATACAGGTGGAATGTTGTCTTCTGCCTCTGTAGGTGCATTAGAATGTAGGAAACAGTTGGAGCTGGGTTATTCACCTAGTGATATCTAAGGGTCTGTTACTCTATGAATAAACTACAAATTTACTCCTGTTTCCTGTGATTCATCTTTACAAAAAGCACCAACAGCAACACTCATGTAACGCTACTTTCATGCAAATTGCTGCGTATTGACAAGGACAGGAAAAGTCAAGAAGGTGTCTTTTTGTTACCTTGTAATTATGGGGCAGCAAAATGGGCCACAAACAACTACAAACTGCAGGCACAAGGGGCTTGTAAAAAAGCACCATGATATCTATAAAACAGGTGATAGAAGACAGTTTCGGAAACACAACATTGACCTGGGAAGTTGAGGAGGTAGTGAATGAGTTAACTCAATTCCCAAAAAGGAGTGGATAGAGCACATGTCCAATTTGTATGTGGGCCTTACCTGGCAAGTATTTCACCCTACATAGGCCCTGTGGTTGGAAATGAGTGTTCTTTTGCTACATCAGATAGTGTTACATGTTATGCACCAAGACCTAATAGCATCAGATAGAGTCTACACAGAAAATTCAGTATCTTTGGTCTCTTAAGTGTTTACGTTATTCAGGCTCAGTTATGAGCACCCACTACTTCCTGAATCATGGCAAGAATCAATCAGGCAACCTCTTTAAAAGATAAGAAAATATTCACCCGTTTAATAGCATTGCTTGATTCTGATGTAAATTTTGTGCATGTTTAATGTTAAAGAATTTGGGGGGTTGGATTACTTTAAACAAATTAATTCCACATCTTGACCCGTTAATTTCCGATTCACAAAACGATTTACAAAATCTAAATTATATGTAGGCATTATTATTACAAATCAGCAATTGATTGAAGAAGAAATGTAATGACTAGGGAATCCCAGCATTCCTATCAAGTACCATGCAATCTATTTACTTCAGTACTTGGGTATGAATTAAGGGACTAATTTAGATCATGACAGGCCGCTCGATTCTCCTTCAGGGAGACAGAGTAAACTACTCAGTCTCCCTGACGGAGATGAAACCTATGACATTTTGAAATGATCGCCAATCAGGCTGTCACAACAGTTCCTGTCAATGCTTTTTTAAGTTTGGTGCACAAGTCCATTAGCCTTGCGCCTAACTCGTTTCTTTTCTGCTCCTTTAGCATTGCACCAACGTGGTTCCTTTTTTTATTTTCAAAATGACAAGTGGGACTTTCTTTATGAAAATAAACAAGATTATGCTCCCCTCAACATGGGAGTCCTCCCCCATGGCCAGGGGAGCATTTTGCAGTTTTTACTGCCCCTTGCTGCCAAGGTTTTCCTGTTGGTGATGGGAAGTGGAAACTTACCTCTAATTCAGCTCATATAAATCAGGTGAATAGTGGTCATCATAAACTTACCTCTAATTCAGCTCATATAAATCAGGTGAATCAGGAAATAGTGGTCTGCCTTCTCAAGTCCCTTACTGAGTCGCTTACAGCAGGGCTGTCAGAGCAGTTTAATTGTGGCAGAGATGGAGGAGTCTCCACCGTAATTAGAACTGTGGTCTGCCCACATCTAAATCAGGTGGACCTTTTTCTTGGCAGTATGTATATTCTGTCACCATTGCGATAGAGTAGCATATCACCAGGATATAAATTAGGGCCTCAGTTAGGCTTGAAAAGGCACTCTTTATGTAAGGTTCATACAAATGCCTTAGGCAAGGTTGTGTTTTGGCACCTCTTTTATATAGTGAACTAACTTGTGCAGGGAACTTATTAAGGCAAACTCTTTACCTCCAATATGAGGAAATAATTTACAACCAAATCTATTACAATATAACTGCACCACCATCGGCCTAAAAAGATTCCTTTCTGGTCTTCATCAGTAAAATCACATAAATGGCTTAGTAGTTTTTTTATTTTTTTAATGTATTGATTTTATTGCTCAGTTTCATAAGCACATACAACAAAGAATAGGGATATCATTATTCATGGAATTAAATGAGAGTCTGACATATTTCACTTAGAACGTAAGAAGAAAAGAAAAGAAGAAAGGGGGAGAGAGGGGCATGAAGAGAAGGATCCATATGTGCACTCTGCATACTCAGTGCTGAGGGTCATGAGGTCAACCCGATAAACTGTTCCTAAAAGGGGATGTTAAGAGGGTAGATAGCGTGTAGGCAGCTGAGGATATATCAGATGCAATGGAGGTATGAGATCCTAGTGGATCAATTCTGAGGGTAGCTTCCGGAGGCTCATGTATAAAGGCCCTTGCAAGTCCAACAGGAGTGAGGGAGATAGGGCTAATGGAACCTGGTGTGTTAGCTGCAGGTACTGGAGGTATATGTGCCAGATGTCTTAGGATGCGAAGTGGGGGGTTGATGTGCAGTGTATGTGTCAGTCTGCATATCACAATAAGTCTAGCTGCTAAGCCATGCTTGCTTCTTGGGGCATTGTCTAGTGCCCCAGTGTAATGCAATGTATCTTTTTGCTAATAATAGTGTTCTAAAAAGAAACCTACGGTAGCAGAATTTTATACTGCTGACTATTCCTAGCAAAGCTAGCTTAGGGGAGGGAGAAAATGGAATGGAAGTTATGTCAGAAAGCATTTGAAATACCTCTGTCCAGGTGATGTGTGTCAGCATCAGAAGCTTGGCATTTGGGCGGTTTGATGACTTAGTAGGATCGTATTTGGTGAGTTGCCGCAGTGTGATATAGATCCGAAGGATAAACTTGAAGTAGATTAATGTCTGTGATTGGGGGAAACCCTCTTTATTTGTTTGTGGCTATTGGCCCATTCCTTAACGGCAAACGGCGGACCCAGGGCTTCTTACCAGTGACTATGCACTTCTCTATCCTGAACTTTTTTGAGCGCCATACACGCCTGATATAGCTTGGTAATCAGATGGGCACCATCCTGGTCAGTTATAAGCATCGTGAGAGGTATAAACTTCTCAGGATGGGGAGAAAACGAAGGATTGGCCAAACGGAGAGCACAGAGCAGTCTAGTCGCTATTAATCTATCCATATAGGACATATCGGACTGCGTGGCTTGGTCCGCCATTGTTATTGCATGCCCATCAGGGAACAAGGAACCAATGGTGTGTATTTGTAGCTTACTGAGGGTGAGCTGAACCATCTTCTTAAAAATGAGCGGTAGTAACGGATTCAGCTGTAGTGGGAGGTTGGGTGAGTATAAGGAGCCCCATTAAAATAGCCAACTGAGTATGCGCCAGGCCCAGCAGGTGGTGGTTAAGGATTGTATATCATTTGGATCGCGCAATATGCCTACGGGAAGCAGCGTGCCTAAAGGGGTAGGGGGCGGACAAATCTAGTTCGGGTTTGGTATACGGTATTAGGGCTTCTACGTAAAACCAGTGGTGAGCAAACTAGGCCTGCTCGACCAGATAGTAGCGATGTAAGTCGGGAACCGCAAATCCTCCCTGCTCATAGGGGAGCGTAAGGGTGTCCTATGCTATCCGCGGCCTCGCCCGCCCATACCAGACGAATGAGTTATCCACAGAGCTGCTTGAAGAAGGCCCTTGTTAATGGAATTGGTATATTAATGAATAAATATGGGAATCAGGGAAGGACATTCATTTTAATGAGAGAAATGCGTCCGGCCATGGATAACTGCAGTTGAATCCAATGCTCAATCTGTGAAGTAGGCAACTTTATGGCTGGCCCAAAGTTAAGGCAGATAACTTGCTCTTTATTTCTATGTAAAGTGATACCTAGGTACTTGGTAGTTTCTGCCGCCCATCGCAGGGGGAGTTTTGATTTGCCCCAATTTATCCAGAGTCCGGACCTGTCGCCAAAGCAACAGATCTCATCCATGAGAGGTTTAAAATTTGCATTGGAGTCTCTAATGAAGAGCAGAATGTCATCTGCATGCATGGATAATAGCAGGGGTCCAGAGTGGATGGAGTGGAGGCCGCAAAACATATGCTTTTCTTGTAGATGCCTGATTAAGGGGTCCAAAGCCACAATAAAAAGTAAAGGGGATAATGGGCAGCCCTGATGGGTGCTGCATGAGACCGGGAAAGGAGGCGACATAGAGCTATTCACTTGGAGCTGGGCTGTAGGAGAGGAGTATAGCAAAGCAACCAGATCAATAACATGTTCTGGGATGCCAAGCTTATGCAGCGTGGCAATGAGAAATGGCCATTCCAAAGAGTCAAAGGCCTTCTCTGTGTCTAGAAGGGCCATTGCTGCCGGGACTGTCAGTGATATTCTATTTATCACAGAGAATACAGTTAAGACATTCAGGGCAGTAGATCTATGTGGGATGAAGCCGGATTGTACAAGTGAGAAAATTTGGTCCAGTAGTAGTGATAGTCTGGTGGACTTCATCTTGGCTAGTATTTTGTTGTCAAAATTAATTAAGGAGATGGGGCGATATGAAGTGGAGCTAGTGGGTTCCTTAACCGGTTTTAACAAGAGGGATAGGGCAGCTTCCCACATTAAAGGGGGGAAAGTACCTTTTTCGAGCACCTCAGCATACAGTTCGAGGAGCTGCAGTGCTAGTGTTTGTTTGAATGTCTTGTAAAACAAAAACAACAGCTGACCAAGGCCAGGGGCCTTTGATCTGTCTAGTGGATCTATAGCATGGGTAATCTCCTCAACAGTAAAGGGTTGACTTAAAAATTGGGCCTGTCCTGTAGTCAACGATACCATTCCGATTAAGCGTGAGCGCAAAATCCGTTCCGCTCACGGATTTCGCGGATTTTCGGTAAATCCGCGAACTCCCGCGAATTTACCAATTTGCCGCGAATCCGCGAGCAGCGGATTCGGGGGGGCAAAAGTTCAAGCCTTCAAGCTTGAAGTTGTTGTAACTATTTTAGGATGGCGCCGGCAAGCTGCCAGCACCATCCTAAAATAGTTACTATGTTAGCTTCATCAGGAAGCACTAATAGATAAAATAAAGCAGGTGCTCGAGCACCTGCTTTATTTTATCTATAATGTGTTTCCTGATGAAGCTAATTTAGTAACTATTTTAGGATGGCGCTGGCAGTTTGCCGGCGCCATCCTAAAATAGTTACAGGATGATGGATGGACAGCTCACTCAAGGGACCCATGCGCACATCGGTGTGCATAGTAACACACACATGGCCGCTGGAACTAGTTGAAGCTCAAATTCAGTGACTCATTCATCAGCCCAAAAACCATCGTGAGCGTCGGCGAGGCTGGGCAGGTGCGCCTTCTTCCCAAATCTACTGTCGAAAATCAGCTGTGATGCTGGATAGAGGCCTTTGTATCCTTGACTTTCACGAGCGCAATCCTCGTGCTGTTCCTGTGACCAGGAGCTTCTTTCTCTTGATCTGCTGCTCTGATTGGTCTCTGACCTTTTATACACACAAGAGGCATGTGAACTCGCATGGAAGCCCCGCCCGTTTGGCCCCGTTCACACACTCGCGGTGTGCACCGTCTTCCTGCCATTTACCCACTATGATGGACCCTCACTCAAGGGACCTCTGCGCCCTTCGGGGCGATTGCATAGTAACAAACACAAGGTCGCTGGACCTAGTTGAAGCTCAAATTCAGTGACTCAATCATCAGCCCAAAAACAATCGTGAGTGTTGTCGAGGCTGGGCAGGTGTGCCTTCTTCCCAAATCTACAGTCGAAAATCAGCTGTGATACTGGATAGAGGCCTTTGTATCCTTGCCTTTCACGAGCGCAATCCTCGTGCTGTTCCTGTGACCAGGAGCTTCTTTCACTTCATCTGCTGTTCTGATCGGTCTCTGACCATTTATACACACAAGAGGCACTTGAACTCGCACAGAAGACCCCCCCATTTAAAAAGCCCGCAAAATCCGCGAATCCGCAAATTCGCGGATTTTGCGGATCCGCGAATATGCATATCCGCAAATTCGCGGATCGTGGATCCACGAAATCCGCCCATGCTTAATTCTGATCTCCTCCAGGTAAGCAAGATACTGCGTGAAACCTGCACAAAGTTTAAACGCATATATGGACCAGTACTATGAGATTAACCTATATGCCGAGCTCCTCGGGGGGTTCACACCAGTCGCGCAAGAGTTCTACCAGGACATTCCCCTTCTCCTTATCGACGTGCCACGTGGTATTTGCCCAGTAAGATGGCTTCTCTATCCGCGTGATTGTTAAATTCAAGTATAAGAGTGTTGCATCTGTTTGTTTGGTGTGGTGGGTAAATTGTCTAGACATGTCAACTGGGATTCAACATGGGCAAGACTACCCCGTAGGGAGCGTAGAACCACAGCCTATTTGAATATGCAGATTTTGTGGATATATGCCTTAAAAGCATCCCATAAGTTTGCATAGTGTGGTACTGAGCCTGTGTTTAGTGTGAAGCATTCGTTGATCGCATCTTATAGTTCCGATTTAAAAAGTGCATCCAACATAGCTGTGGCCTGCATTGCCCACCTGCGCTCCCACCCGGTAGTGTAGAATTTTTAGATGAAGAATTACTGGGGCATGATCTGATAGAGTGCAAGCAGTGTTTCTATGCCACTAGCCCATTAACACCCAAGTGCGTTGGTGAGCCAATAGTCTTTTTGTGTCCAGGTCGAATGCGGTCGCCAATGCAATGTGTATCCTGGTGTATCCTGGTGTATCCGGATGGTATGCATGCCATTTCTCATGCAGAGCCAGAGCTTATGTTTGATCCTGGAGTGTCAGAGGGGCATGCGGTTTGCATTTTGAGCGGGGCCACAGGAGTCGCAACTGGGATCAAACCCTATATTCAGATCTCCATCAAGGAACAGTGTGTCATAATCATGGCAAAGCAAAGTAAGAGATATGGTTAAGCAAAGTATAGAGATATGAGTAGCCCCCACCCCTTCCGTGCGCCTCCTCTCGGTCAGCAAGGCCGCAGCTGGGGTCCTGATCACTCACCACATACCTCTTTGTAGCTCTCCTCGAAGCTCTCTGCGTGGCAGCCCCCAGATGGTAGTGGCGTCGTTCGGCAAAGTGGGGAGCAGAGGGCAGGCCTCAGGCTCAGCGGCGACCCTTGTCATCACTGGGCCTCTGAGCAGGCCAGGCTGCCTCCAGCTCCTGCAAGGTATTGCAGCCACCCAGAAGCACGATGGCAGGCCTCAAGGCAATCCACTGCAGGAAGAAAATAGGATTGCTTCATAGTTGGGGGAAAACTGGTGCGTTCACCAGGATTACATCAGGATGCAGGTTCTGGGTGCCGGACTTTCAATGCTGTGCCGCCATTGTGGTTTCAGGCTTGGCCACGCCCCCAATGGTCTAGTAGTTAATAGAAACAATTAGACAGACATCATGTTGGTCAGGGCAAAAGCATAAAGAAGTACTCGAACATAGGGGGACAAACCTACAGGTCATAGCGCAAAGTATGACTATCTTTGAACTTTTAGGAAGTGGACAACTGTCATTTCATCAAGCATATTTATAGGAAAAGTTCAATTCAGTGACTTGTGGTTTGAGAATGCTATATTAAAATCTGAAATCATCTACTTCTGAACCTTGTCTTTCTGTGCTTTCATTAAAATTGATGCATGCCATGACGTTTATTCACATTGCTTTTGCATTCATACTGTTAGCCATTTTTGTCTGTGCACAATGAATCACCTTTTGGGGCATATATACAAAGAATTAACACCACCAGAACATCACTTTTTAAGGCATTTTTATGGCGATATGTTGGTATCATTAAGCCACGTTTAGTGGCTTAACGCCATCTCGTAAATAAGAACCCCTTCCATGCTACACTTAGCATGAAAGGGTCAGGCAATGGGTGTTGCAGTGGGAGTTCCGCCGCATCACATATTGATTTTTTTACATTGTCCCCTATTTACAAGTGTGACGCAAATATGGGGCAGCGCCAAAATTACGACCAAAAAAACACCCTTGTCTTGGCAAAATGAAGGGAAATGTCTAATTTCTCCTCGTTTTTTCTGTTTCTATGTGTGCTGCATTGTAAATACGGAGCATCCCTCTTTTTCAACTGGTGGAGCGCTCCGTTAGCAATTTTGGAGCTAACTTGCACTCTGCCAGTTCATTGTACATATGCCCCATTTGTTTCAGATTGAGGGGCACATTTATCAAAAACTCACTCAGTGTAGCGCAGCAGGTCACCTAGCTGCACTGGGCTGTGTGATAGGGAAAGGGCAGAAATGTGCTGTATTTAACATTATTCAATGCTTTCATGTCTTTTCCCTGCTCTGGTGCACAATGTGCTGACGACTGTCATCACAGGCACCTGTGCACCATGGTGCAAGGCAAGGATGTCTGCATTAAAAACCGGATTGTGCTTGTGTAGAAAGGGACAGATCTTGCACAAAAACAATCGTGTGAGTCATTTTCCTCTTTTTATGTGTGCTGCAGAATGCAGCACACATAGAAAGAGGAAAAAGCAAGGAGATCCCTGGGGATGTCTAGAAATTGACACACTCCCACGTCTACCGGTAACAGTAAATCTTGGAATGCACCAGAACCAATGGGTGGTACATAGGAACACCTACGCTCCACCCTTGGAAACCCTCTCTGGGGCAGATTAATGCAACGCAGTGCAAATTGCAGTACATAGCGCAAGGGCAACGGAACCCATTGATAATTTTGACCCTTAATCCTCCACAGTCTCAGTTCACATTGGGTTCACATTATTCTGACAAAATTGATGGTGGGTGGGACTTTTTTAACTGCCTGAATGCATCGTCTTCAAATATTTTAATATGGTCTCAAACAAAAATGTATGTTTTCAGCAAACTACTTATTTTCCCCAGCATTGCCCGACCTGCAATGTAATAAAATTTGGAAAACAACTTTAGACCATAATCTCTTTAGGTTAGTGGTGAAGAAATATGTTGAGGGCCTCATTTTTGAGGTTTTGCTGTAGGGCAGTGCCGCAGGCCCTCCTGCAGCACTGCCCTACAGCAAAAGAAAAGGGCAGGAATGCACCATAACTATCAGATACTGCACATTCCTGTCCCTTTCCCCTGAACTGGTGCACAATGGGCGGCCGTGCACCAATGCAGGTACTTTTCAACCATGGTGACTCATTCCCAAGTTTACAAAAGGTTGTACATCTGGGAATGCGGCAAAAGCCATGGGTGTTGCGTGGGAGCACAAACATCAACACCCATGGCACGCCCCTTTCAGGCAAAGTGCTACGTGAAAACGGGTCGTATTTACAAGAAAGCGAAAAGCCACGCAGGGTGGCTTTACACGTCCTTGTAAATATGGGGCATAAAAATGTGCCACCAGTGCACAACAAAAAGTGACACACCGCTGGCACAAGGGGATTGTAAATAAGCCCCATAGTATCTTTCATGGCAATTGGACTGGGGTAATTTTACCAACAGGAGGGGTACATTAATACTCCTGATTATTTCTCTGATTCTATGTCAAAGTTTTTACAGGGGGAAATGCTGCCATAGTCTTTTTCTCCATTTCTATTTTTTATTAAATAATAATAACAACCTGGTATTTGTACAGCACAAACTAATCACCCCTAAGGGTCTCAAGGAGCTGGGGAGATTAAGCCAGCTACTGCCCAGAGTTTATTAAGGGATCTATGTCTTTCGTTCACTTTGGTGGTGATTTACTTAAATGTATAATTAATTTCCTGACAAACTGCAAATAGTTTATCGTAGTAGGTGTGTTATACTATGTTCCTATTGTTTTATGGCTTGCAGCCCTGAGGAAGTTGATTAGGCATATGACTGATGCCCAACGAAACACGTGTTGGCTGCAGAGTGTGTTTTGAACTGAGAAATTTGGATCCCTGAAATAAAACAAGGATCAACGTACTTAAGGACTTTGGTGTCTGATTTGGGATTGGATTGCAAATGGACTTGCATCTTCAATTATACTTGAATGAACTCTGAAATAAGTATAATTGTCATTTGAATGCTCTGCAAGAAATGTTGTTAATTTACACACCCTGAACCTCTGTTCAGGGAATATTGGGGGAGTGAGGTGACCTTCCTTGTCTTGCCTTGAGCATCTACTGTGATTTGTGTATCTTTACTTAAGCCAAACTTCTTGCAGTGCGCCCTCTTTACCCTGTTACCTGTCTTTTTATACTGCCCAGAGTCACTGGGTGCTGGGCTGAGTTGCCTCCGATGCTGGGAACCGAACTATGAGCCCCGTGCGTTGGAATCAGCCACCCTAGCCACTACACCATGCCTCTCCCTCTAACGGATTTAACTCCCCTCTTGTTCAGTGGAGGCTGAATAAGTCAAAACCTGAAATGCTAGTTTTTTAATTGTTCTGCCTTGGGTTTGGTTATAAATAAATATTTAAAATGTCTGTGTAACAAAATTGGAATTCAGAACTTGTCTTTTGTATTTGTATATGGCATTTTAGAAATAGGGGGCATATATAGAAGCCCCTATCGCCACCACAGTCTCACTTTTACCGACTGTGTGGTGGCAATAGGGTCTGCGTCTTATGTACAAGGTAGCGCTAAGCCACTTAACTTGGCTTAACGCTGCCTTGTACATAAGGCCTCCTTCCACGCTCTGGTTAGCGTGAAAGGGACGTTGAGTGGGTGTTGTGATGGCCGTTCCTCCACAACACCCATTGTATTTGAAGCTGCCCCCTATGTACAAAGGTGGCATACATTGGAGGCAGCACCAAAAATTAAGACCAGAAAACCCTGGTCTTAAGTTAGCGAAACGTGGAGAAATGCATTATTTCTCCTCGTTTTTGCTTTTTCAATGTGTGCTGCCTTGTACAGCACAAATAGAAAAAGCAAAATGCCATGGTTTCTTTATGCCCCTTCCTGTACATAAAGAAACCTTTAAAAATGCCATTTGTCACTTTCATGTGTGCTGCATGAAGCAACAGACATGAAAGTGACAGATTGGCATTTTAGGATTGTTTAAATGCAGGAACAGACACCTTCCCACACATAAACAATCCTCCTGTGCAATCAGACACCCTTGCACTCTGGTACAAGGGTACCTGTGTTGGCCCTAAGTTGCTTAACTTGGCGCCATCGCAGGGGGAAATGGAAGGCTGCATCCCATTCTTTTAAATATGGTGCAGCCTTGCGTTTCTGAAGTGGCAGAGCGTGTCGTTAGGCCAAAGAGACTAACGACACGCTCCACCACTCCCTTGTACATATCCCCCTGTATGTGCATTTACTGGACTAGGCTCCAGAATGACAAACTCGTGCTTTCCCTGATAAGTTGTATTTGAGCTAGCTGATGTATATATGTTTAAATTGTTATTGTTTTTATATTTTGTATCCCTGTTAGAACGCCAACAAATGTTGTATTGTTTTATCCTCTCAGTGAATTGTTAATGATTTTGTATTTTATTGATTTCGATAAAAAAGAACATTAAAGTAATTGACTGACCTTTCAATAATACCTGTTTAAATTATCCACCTTTGAACAAAAAATTAGGTGTAGACGTGAAGCATGGTGATGTTCTACTATGCCTGGTAACCTCAACAGGTTTAGTTCAACAGTCTTGTCACACTACCTCTAACCACTCCTCTGCTCTTGAGAAAGTTGCCCCTATTCAACCAATTGTCTCCACCAGACTTAAGCCCTCTGCTCCTTGGTTCACCCCGCACTACACACCGCAAAGAGCGGCTGCAAAAAATTGGAGCGTAGCTGGAGACTCACTTATAGTCTAGAGGCTAAAGCAGCATATAGAGCAGCGATTAAGAACTTTCACAGGCTAAAGCGTGCAGAAATGAAAGACTATTATGCTAAGCAGATCAACTCGGCCAGCAACTCATCTAAATCCCTCTTTAAAATCGTAAAAAGTTTTGCTAAACCAGATGCCCTGTCCAGTAAGACTCCTTCTACTCCGGAACTCTGCGACGGTCTCCCTAATTTCTTCTATGATAAAATTGTTGAGATCTACTCTTCCTTCGACCCCCCTTGCACCACCCTGAACCCATCATTGAACCCTCTCTCACTTCCTTTTCACCGATCTCTCACGAAGCTGCACTTCAAAAATGGCTTTCCTGTAAATCTGGTTCACTCATTGACCCCTGCCCAGCTTCCCTTTCTAGCTTAGTCGCCCCCCTTTGTATTTCTCCACTGACCACCATCTGGAATACTTCACTATGGACCGGAATCTTCCCCTCTGCCTGGAAACAGGCCATGCTTTTACCCATCTTAAAAAAACCTGATGCCGACCCTTCAGTTTTTAAAAACTACTGCCCCATTTCCCTTTTACCTAAACCGGCAAAGGTTCTTGAAAAAATTGTCCAGGAAGAACTCGCCACCTATCTTGAAACCAATCTTCTTCTACACGACTCTCAGTCTGGCTTCAGACCTGGTTTTAGCATCGAGACCGCCCTGCTGGAGGTGTTGGAAAAACATCTGCGAATCCGTTGACAGGGGCGAGGCAGCAATGCTAGTGCTCCTCGACCTGTCTGCGGCGTTAGATACGATTTCCCATGACATCCTGATAGAGCGCCTTCTCAGCCTTGGGATCCAGGGCCGCCCCTTTCCTGGCTTAAATCATTCCTAACTGACCGCACTCAGTTTCCTTGCCGCCCTTTGTCTCTGGTGAAAAACCACTGAATTGTGGTGTCCCACAGGGCTCCGCACTCAGCCCCCTACTTTTTAACGTCTAACTTTCCCCCTTGGCTCAAATTGTCGAAACCTCCAGAGTTCGTGTGATCTCATACGCTGACAACACCCAGTTAGTGTTCTCTATTAGGGACCACTCCGAAGCCACCGTTTACAAGTTTCGAGGCTGCCTGCGCAATATCTTGTCCTCAATACCCTCAAGCTAAACTCGCACAAAACGGAGGTGCTATTTTTTAACCAACCAAGCCCTCCTCCTCCCTCTCTCTGGTGGCCTCTAGAATTATCCCCTCCTCCCGAACCTGTGACATCAGCCAGGAACTTAGGTGTCAGATTCAACAGTAAACTCTCATGCAAAAATCAAATTGACCAAGTATCTGCAGCCTGCTTTGGGAAACTCTGCATGATCAGGAAAATCTTCCCCTTCCTCCCTCAGGACTCACGTAGGACCGTGATTCATGCATTTATTACTTCCCATTTAGACTACGCTAATAGCTTGTACTCAGGGGCCCCTGCCTACCTGATTAGAAGCTTACAGATAGTCCAAAATTGGGCAGCTAAGCTGATTTACAATATCCCTTACCGCCACTCGATTTCCCCTTTCCTGAAGAAGCTTCACTGGCTTCCTGTGGCAAAACATATCCAATTCAAATCTATGATCTTAGTCTTCGGAGCACTTCAGCATACGGGTCTGGCCTATCTGAAAGCTCGACTCAGACAGGCCTAATCTAATCGTGCTCCCCAATTCAACCACCTTCGACTCCTCATCTCCCCCCATTTTCGCCGCTCCAGAATGGGCGGTAGAGCCTTTGCGGTAGCTGCTGCTAAAGTCTGGAATAGCCTATCTTTGGGTCTACGACTGACTAACTCAGAACCCATCTTCCGCCGAGACCTCAAGACGTGGCTCTTCTCCAGCTAATATTTTTCACTGAGTCTACTCACCTCTTTGCCGTCCAAGAGCCAGGACACCACCTTTGGGGGTAGCTGTGCGCTATACAAGCTCCAAAATAAATAAATAAACCACCCAATCCACATATGCCCCTTCTGATGTTCGCCGCTGTTGAACAACTCTTTTTTGACCGTTCTGACATTTTCTAAGCTATGGCTACTAGTACGATCATGCCATTAGAAAGTTGCCTAAGCCACTCACCCTACTTGTTGGCGGACAATGTATATGGTATTTCTAACTACAACATAGATAGCTGGAAACACATCCTTCTTCTTGGCTCCAGCATTCGTAAAAAGTAGGATGGTGGTAGTTGTTGATACGCAATACCTTGTATAAAGATATTGAATGGCTACCATCTTCATCAAACCAAACTCGATTGCCTGTACATAGATGGGTGCAAAGAGATTTGAAAAATAGTTTTTTTTTTCCAAATAGCTATGAGGCTGTACAGATAAAAGATGTAAAGCCATATGAATGAAGGCAATTTTGCGATCGCAAAAGGCGTTTGCGATGGCAAAACAGCAATGTCATATGTATGACTATTATTGGCATAAGTATCAAGGACCCCCTGAGGAACCAAATAATATAAGTCCCAGGACAGGGATAAAGCAACAATTGAAATAAAAGTGCCTAGGTTGTTTTATTTCAATTATATGTATGACACAAAACACCCAGTGCAAAATAAGGAATTGCAAATTTTGTGATTCCCTATTTTGCAATTGTATTTAAGGAATCGCAAATTGAGATTCCTTAAATGCAATGTAAGACGCACAGAAAAAGTGCAATTTGGATTTAAGGAATCGCAAATTACCAACAACTTCAAGTTGGTTATGCATTTTTCAAAGTGCCATGTGACTCACATACATGACCTTAGGGCATGTATGTGCGCCACATCTGCACCCATCCCCATTTCAAGGGTGCAACAGGGTGTCCTTTTGACACCCTAGCACCCTTGAAATTGCATTCACAATTTTCAATTCTCTAATTGGGAATCGCAAATTAAAAATGTCTTTCCATTCATTCCCATGGGCGCCTAGGCCCATAGAAATGAATGGGGAGGTATTCCTTTATTGCAAATCGCGATTCGCAATTGAGGAATATGTAGGATTCGCAAAATTATTTGCTAATCCTACATACATAGGCCATTGCAATTCTCAAATAGCGATTCGCAAAAAAATGCTATTTGAGAATCGAAATGGCCATTTTCTTACATATGGCCCATCGTCCACACATATTGTAATTCTCAAATTCTCCGAACAGACATCCCATTTACAAAGCAATTAATTTATATGAGATACCTTAAGAATCAAACCCAGTGACCCACGGTGAGCTGCTTGTTTGATTCAAAGTATGCAAAAGTTTGTAGACTTAATCATCTTGTATCCATCCACTTGGAAGCTGCTGGTCTACTATTACACCAAAATATAACCTTCTCAGATTGTTTTTCATGACATTATTCTTATTCCAGAACATATTTTAAATCCTACAATTCGTTCCATACAACATCACGTACTGGCAAAGCCAATAGATTTGACCCTTTGTCCATGATTGCTTCATTTTTTCATTTTTTGTGTGAACCTGTGTTGCTGGTGGAGCTATATGCCCCCCTGGCAATAGGAGAAAAGAAAACATTTGGTCCCAAAAAGCATACTATTGACATGGTAGTCCCTGGCACTTAAGAGAACTGCTTTATGTGCAGAACTCTGTCACTCAGTGATGTTAGCCGTGCTTAACGTTGACTGATGCCCTCCCCAGTGCTGTGTTCTGTAGTAGGCGCAAGGGCAACAAATGACACAGCAACAGACCAATGGGTGAAGAAGGCTGACTAAAAGCCACTAAGTAAACATAATATATAAATAATTTGAGTAAAATCAAAAGAACTTGAGTAACGCCAGATCTAAAAGCAACTATGTTCTGACTGAATTAGGAATATCTAACAAACTAAGCTATTGCTCAATTCATTTCTTTCGTTTATTGGCCATTAATTCAAGGGTGACTGGCTTCCAGGTGTGCACTAGATGAGCTACTTATAGACCTACTGCACTACACCCATTTCCACATTTTCCTTGCGGTTTCCTCTTTTAGGGATGAGGATCAGTGCTTAATGTGTTCTGGAGATTGGCAGGATTCAGGGTTGGCACTCTTTTTTTGGATACATGAATTCTACCGTTGGTTTGCCAGCACAAACTGATATCCAGATAATCAATTAGGATAAATAAGAATTGCTAACTTTGAATGTGTACTGGGACCAGCTCACCACTGAAGACACCACAGGCATCATGATCTCCATCCATGCAGGAACACCCACTGACCCAAGCCCCCACCACATCTTCAAGCTCGGGAGCAAGGCAATTAACAGCAAGCTCACAACTATCCTCAATGCATCCATCTTCACTGCCACATTCCCAGAAGAATGGAAGCATGCAGAAGTCATGTGTCTACTCAAAAAAACAGCTGCTGACCTCTGCAAAACCAAAGTACTACCACACCATCTCTCTGCTTTCCTTTCCCACCAAAGTCATCGAGAAGGCCATCAATGGCCAACTCACAGAACACCTGGAGAACAACAATCTTCTGGACACTTCCCAATCTGGATTTTGCACCAACCCCAGCACCAAAACCATCCTGATTTCAGCCAGAGATGACATCAGATCCCTCTCGACCAAGGAGAAATGGTGGCACTGATCCCCTTCAACCTGTCAGCAGCATTCAACAAAGTATCACACTACTCCTTGATCAATAGGCTTTACACCATTGTAATCCAAGGAGAACTCACCAGCCAGGATCATCCTGTATCTCCCCAAATGGACCTACATCACCCCCATCTCAAGAACTGAACTGGCTCCCCATTCAGAAGAGATGCCAGTTCAAGTTTTGATCCACACCTTCAAAGCCCTGGACAACCAGGGACCAGCTCCATTCACTGAACTTTCACCTTCCCCAGACCTTAATTATACATAGGCATCCCGCACAATATCTCGTTGGTTTGATATTCCTTGATTGAAATGCAATTCAATGAGTTTTATACAATTTTAGTTTCAATTAATATAAGCATCTGAATGAGGTTTTATTTCTATTTCTACAGTTCAATTACACTCTCTGTTGACTTTAATTCAGGTTTGCCAAATTAATCATAACTAACATAGCTCAAAACCAATGTTGGTTACAAAAGCAACTACACAGACTCCATCTGTAAAGCACTGAAACACGTGCTCCATTTGTGGGCACAATTCCGCAATAAAACCTTTGAAGGTCCTCTTCAATTTCAGAGTTTCGGATTTAATTTAATAATTTTCATACACATATTTCATATTGCATTTAAAAAAACTGCAGAATGAATAGGTAAAATTAATTAAATTTCCTTTTCTATTTCGACATTATTGGGGGAAAAAGTTCACACTTTGTTTTCAAAAGCATAGAAATTTTATTTGAAAAAACATTCTTCGACAATTTGGGAGGGCAAAATTGACTCTTTCCACCTATTCTGTTAGGTGGCACATATTTGGGAAATTGTCTGACCGCCCATCCTTGGTATGCTGTGCAAAATAATATCTGCAGAACTGTTTGCTGAATGTTCTAAATGTTTCTATAGTCACAAACAGTCTGAATCGGTGTTTGGGACTGCAAAAACGTTTTACCGGTACTAATTGCATTTTAGAAGTGTGTAAACTTTTACTGAAATTTTTAATTTGGTGTACAACTCCATATTTAATTGCTATTTGAAAAGGGCATTCTGAAGACACCCCTTCCAAATAGCGATTCGGTATGAGATGTGTTAATGTTTTGTACCTAATATTCAGTCACCAAACATTAAAAAATTACTGACTCAGGGGCATATGTAGGTAGGAGTTTGCGATTCTCAAACGCCGGAATTCTTGGAATTTCGGCATTTGGGAATCGCAAACGGCCATTTGGTATCGTGTCACATAGCACAATAAGGAATCGCAAAAATTGTGATTCCTGATTTTGCTCAGCATGTATGGAATCGCAATTTTGCGATTCATTAAATGCCATGTAGGGGTGCCTTTAAAATAGCGATTTGGGCTTAAGGAATCGCAAAATCCCACCTACTCCAAGTAGATGGTATTTTGCGATTTCCTTTCAAAATTATTATTATTTTTTTTTTCAAAGTGCCATGTAGCACACAGACATACCCCTAGGGCATGTATGTGCGCCACATGTACTTACAGGCACATTCCAGGGGTGCAACAGGTGTCCTTTGGACACCCTGGCACCCTTGGAATTGCAATCCTCAAATTGCGATTTTCTCATAGAAAATTGCAATTTAAGAATGTATCCCCATTCATTCCTATGGGCCTCTTGGCCCATAGGAATGAATGGGCCACTCATTCCTTAATTGCGGTTTGCAATTTGCTAATCGCAATTAAGAAATTTTTGAGAAGCGCAAAAAAATTGTGAATTTTTTTCTACATTCCATTTTGCAATTCTCAAATAGCGATTCCTTAAAAATCGCTATTTGAGAATTGCAAAATCTGAATTACCTACATATGCCCCTCAGTGCTTAATTTGTGAGTGCCAGGCCCATTGGCCTGAGACCACTTCAGCTAGCATCTCCCATTTCCCATACCAGCACCAGCAATGATAGTACCAACACACCTAATTAAGGCTAGGGTGGTGGGTATTAGACATATGTAATGTATATTAAAGGCCTGATTGTGACAGCTTGTCAGAGGCTTTCCACCCAACATCATAGGTTTCCATCTGACAGCCATATTACAATACTGGTTGTCGGAGCGAAGCCCGCCGGGAAATTCCACTCCACTTCCGATGGGCTCAAGGAGCCCGGTGGAGCTTCATAAGGACCGTTAATCCCCAAATGGCAGCAGTGCTTGCTCATGCACCGCTGTCAGGATTACGATGTCCGTTTCCCACTGCCTTTCCATGTTTGCCTTTATGGACATTCTGCAGTACAGAAAGAAAAGACCAAATCACAATTACTGATTGTTTATGTGCAGGAAGGTGCTCCTGCCTGCACATATACAATTGCCCCTGCAGTGCAGTCATTCTTCCCACATGGGGTCAGGGTGCCTGTACTAGCGCGAGGCAGCTTTTTTGCACCAGCACAAGGAGAAACACAGGGATGCACCATATTTTTGTAAATATGGCGCATCACTGCATTTAAAAATGTTGGAGCTTGGCGCTGATAAATTTGATGTAGCACCACAATTGTCCATTCAGGATATGGTCTGAGCTAGTGGATGGGGTGCCTTTTATTAGATGCATACAATGATTTTCTGAGCTCAGGCCAATGATTTGTTGGCTTTGGTCTGAGAGGACCTACTGATAACTTTGAATCTCTACACCTATAATCCCACCCCAGTTTTCCATCAGCAAATGAGACGTTTGTGATCTGCTGTGTCCTATGCAGCATATAGATCAAGAAGGTGAAGTAACATGAACATTTCCGATTGTCCGGCATCAAAGAAAGAAAGAAGATGTTCTCTGACTACTGGAATTTCAATTCCTGTACACCCTAAATCCCGATTATATGTGATGGAACATATTGATCTGGCACTTTAGTATTCTGCTTAGTTTTAATAATCCTTCTGAATTATACGGAGTCAACTCATGGACGGTGTGTGCTTGGGTCGCTCAGGTGGGGTAGGGAACCAACATATCAGGGTCTGGCTCCCATGGTCAATAGAGATTATTTCCGTTCCATCGCCTGAGCGACAGTGTTCCTTATTACTACGGGGGATAATACTTCCTTGAGTTGGGGCTGCCTTTGTGTGGATGTTCTTCCTTTTACATTAACAACCAATACTAACTTTGAATTTATATCGGATAGAGGGGTGGAATCGCCTATTTCACCAGGAATTATTCGATTATGTGGAGCATATTTGGAAAACCACTAACAAGAAGTACCCGCTGCGTCGTGACACCCTGACTCAGTTTTCTAGTGCGCCTTGAAAAAGTCTGAATACTGATATGTACAGACGAAACACGTGTTGGCATCAAGAACTGCTGGGAATTTGTCGTACATAAATAAAGAAGATCTTTTTCATTGAATTTATGGATGGTCCTTGAAAATCTATGTGGGAGTGAAATAGGATATATTTGCCTTTGGACTTAGAGACTTGGATACATATTGCTTTGATATATTCATTGCGTGAATTTATTTTGACTATTAACGGTGTGCTACAACTGTATTTCTAGATATGTTTATATGCATGTTCTTATGAATTGACGACAGCACCATTTGGTAGTTGGTGCTCCCAGTTATTTCAGCACCCCGATACCTTATATTGTTGAATAAGTATTCACGCTTATATTTAGTTAACAAATACACTGGTGCTTGAGGTGTGGTTTAACCCTTTTGGGTTTTCTCAAACCAAATTAAAAGTTTTAAGGTTTTTTTTTTTAAACAGATTTTATTTGTCACAGGGCACATATTACTCTTAGCTCCGTAACCCGAAGACTACAGCATACAGCAATAGAAATCCCATAATGCCGTTGACTTTTTAACCCAACGAACAACCCCCCTCCCCTCCACCCCGATTGCGTACAAGACTACCATGTAATTTAGCGACTCACAAATTGCGCTCAATTGCGAGTCACAATTTGTGAGTCACTAAATACCATGTACAATAGTTTCTGAGACACTGTTAGCGTTTCCTAATGGGACGCCTTGCCATTTGCGACTGCCTTACCAACCTCTTGAAGAGGGCGGTAAATTGCAAGTATTTTGCAACCGTAATTGCGGTTGCAAAAAACCTTCTTACATAGACCTCTGACTTGCTACTAGGAAGGTATGTCCTTGGAACGTCCCTTCCTAATAGCAAATCACAATTCCTAGTTAGCCAGTCACAAAGAAAATTGTGACTTGCTAAATATGGATTGTACATGGCCCTATTAGATTTTGCATGGCAAATGGTTTGCAAAACTCGTTTGCGCATGCAAAATAGGGTTGTACATCTGGCCCTTAAAGTTTAAAGTGAAGTTTACTGTACATATGTTTATACTTATATACATACATTCTACATACATCACTAAAATATTAAAATATTTCATGAGTTTATCCATAGAACTGCTTGCGAAATATAATCAAATATATTCAATTTGTGTGAACAATCTAACTTTGGATATTGTGTAGTCCAAATGAAAAAGAAACATAAATGCATTCTTAAAGGGATAATCTCACAAATATTAAGGAGACATTTTAGCTTTCTAGTTGCACTCACTCAGAACAATATACAATAAGTATTAAAACATTTGGGAGGGAGATGGCTGGGGAGAGCCCCGCCTCCACTTAGCCACAGGTGACCACTGCTCCTCCCCCCGCAATGGAGCCCGCGGATTCCCGCCCCTGAGCGTCAGCGACCTGGACCGAGGTCTCGGCCCGGCAGGCATTCTCTGCAATTTTTTGGTGTTTTCGGTGACAGCTGGCATCTCGAAGTTGCTCATGGCAGGGCTCACCACGGGAGGGCCTGCAGTGCGACGGTGTACGCGGTTGGAGACCGTGGCTACAGGTTGGAGACTAACGAGCAGATGGAAATTGGCGCAAGGCGAGGCACTGCAGAGTTTAGCTTTCTACAGCCTCTGCGGTGATTGAGGAAGGAAGTGGAAACAGTGCAGTAAGGACAAAGTCGGTCTGTAGGGTTGAGCCTGCCAGGCAATAACTATCTAAGCTGACTCAGCTACCAGAATAGGTGGAGGGGTTGACTGTATTGTCAACAGCAGGAGTCTGATGGTCTTAGAGTTGGAAGCTCTCCCCCCTCAATATCTAGGTTTGTTGGGTGTAAAGCAAGACTTTGTTCATTAATTGGGGCTTTGAATACCATGCAAGGTGAACCCAAGATCCAAGGGAAAATGGGAAAACATTTAAAGCAGGCGAACACTATCGCAAAAGTTGACTCTGTGGCAGAGCTCAAAGCCTACACTTGCTTAGCCCAGGCAAAGGCGGTGTCATCGGCGGCCAGAGCTGAGAATACTCCAAATCAACCTGGCCTTAATTCTAGTTTTGAGAGCTCTGAAGAAGAGCCGTCTGAGTTTCATCAAGAGGGGGGATATCCCGCTTCACAGAAGTAAACAGATGGCTTGTCCAGTGTGGAGAAGGAACAGGCAGCCGATCCACGGGCTCCATCTACAGTCGCTCTGATATCACAAAAGTCCGGTCAACCTCTGCACAGTCAGATTGTATCATCAACGTCACTGACTCAGGCCTCGGCACCGGTTCAGTCACCTCCCAAAGACATCATAGTGCAGCAGCCAGAGGCTCAGGCACAGCCCCAGACACAGTCCCACACCCCTTGTAAGGCTGGTTTGGAATTCTCAGGCCAGCTAGCCAGGAACCAGAAGCAAGATGGGAAGGGACAACAGGACGAGTCAAAATCATCAACAGAGGGAGCTAACATTCAAAATATCGATATAAAGACCATGCTGAATCTTATCTTGGAGGAGATAGGAGAAATGAAGAAATCCCAAGAGAATGAGATAACCTCCCTCCACCGGCGTCTCAGAAAAATCGATGAGGCTGTGGCTTGTTTTCCAGCTTGAATTCCAGAAGCTGAATAAAGGATTGCATGAACTCTATGTTCCAGAGAGTACATGAGGCAGCGAAAGATAAAATCGCTCTAGAGAATACACTTGAGGAACTTGAAAATCATTCTTGATGTTCAAACTTACGAATAGTCGTGGTACCCAAGGGGAGTGAGGGATCTCAAACTCTGCAATGGGTTGAGTCGTTTATTAAGCAGAAGGTCTTGCGTGAATTCACTGGAGACCTTACGATAACAAGGGCACAACAAGTCCCCTCACACCCCCTGCCCAATTCAAAGATCCCACGTACTATCTTGACTAACTTTGCTGACTATCTCATCAAAGAGAAGATTCTGGCAAAGGCAATACAGCACAGACAATTTTCTATCAGTGAGTTCTAAAAATGTCGGATATTGGCTGATTTGTATGTGGTAGCCATAAGCAGATGCAAAGAGTTTGTGAAACTAATAAATCTTTTTAAAGCTCAAGGGGTGCAGGGTTCAATAACCCAGCAATCTAAGCTTCGAGTCCTCATGAGAGGGAATTTCCATATGTTCTCCAATAGAGGAATCCCAGGAGTTGTTGAAAGAGATCTTTTCCTCAAAATGAAAAGGCGAATAATTTGACGCTGAGGGTCTCTAGGGTTGGGGGGAGGGTCACACAGGTTGCAGCTCCAGGGCACCACATAGCGAAGTGGGGGGGTGAGATGTGGCCAGCGGAGTTCTACACATTTCCTTGGGGGGGCCGTCTGGGGGGAGGGTAGTACAGGTGGGGTCTATGGCAGTAAAAAGACCAGTAGCAAAGGGGACTAAGAAGAAGAAAATATTGTTTTGAACTCAAATTATTATTGTCTCTATTTAAAACATGGAAATGGTTAGTAAATGCTGTATTATGTCGGTAAATCTGAATGGTATGATAAACAAACAGAAATTTGGAGGGCTCATAAGATGCTTGGCCTCCTTTACGGCTCAAGTTCTCTTTCTCGAAGAATCTCACCTTAAAACTAATTCACCTAAGCTCTTTCTCCCTAGAGGTTTCTTGAATGTTTTTTTTGCGTCAGCCGGGTTGGCAATGAAAGGAGTAGCTATTTACTTCTGTAGAAGCGTAGCTTGGGAGCATGTCCAAGTCCGGAGAGATTCTCAGGGAAGATGGTTATGGGTCATTGCTAAATTAAATGGGAGTACATTGAATGGTATTAATTACTATGACCCAATTATGGATGACCCCTCAGCTTTGATTAAGGTTAATGAGCTGCTCAGGGGATCCCCGGTCGAGTCATTCTCGAAGGGGATGTTAATTACATCCAAGCCTAAGAAAAGAAACTTCCATCAAAAATAAGAAACAACTGAAGCCAAAGACTAGAATTGTAATTTTAATTTATTTGCATAAGTTAATTAAAACCATTGCATTAAAATAAAAACATTAACCTCTTGTGTGGTCATGACGAGACCAGGCCGTCATGAGTCACAGTTGAGCTGTGCTCATGACAGCCTGGTCTCATCATAACGGCACCGCTCCACTAGTGCGCAGTTTATTCCCCACCAGTGTGGGAGAACTAATCAGTGGGCGGGGTCGAGAGGAGACCAGACTGTCATGAGCACAGCTCCACCGTGACTCATGACAACCTGGTCTTGTCACAAGCACCAGGGCACTGCGCTCATCCTCCGCCTCCCCACACCCTGGGGGAATTAGCCCCGAATGGAAGGGGTTAAAGGAAAAAGACAACACAGTTCATGGGAGTTAAAAACTCTGGTAAGGTGCAATAGTTTAATGTTTGGCTCAGAGTTTCTTCACATGTTTGCTGTTGGCTGTTGTTCTTTGTCCGGTCCCCTGTGAAAGTAACAGCTGTCTGGCTCCTCAAGTCTCCAGGACTTATTTTGTTACCATTCCGCAAGCTGATACTCTTTCTCTTATAGAGTGCTTGTTTCTTTTCGACTGTGTTGGAGAATGTCCTTTCACAGTCCTGTCTTTTTTTAAATAGTCCAGTATCAGCGTTTGGACCTTACGAGGGCTAGGGTGGGAGAAGTACCAGGGTACATAGCACCCCTGATAGATTGTACAAATCTTCCACAGCAGGCCAGGATGTGAGGTTCTTTTTGTCTAAAACATACTGCACAGTTCTCATAGCAGCTGGTTACTTTTTCTCTCAGGCATAGTTCTCTGAGAAGGATCCTCCTTTCCGTGGCTAAGGTCGGGCAACAGCAGAGGAGGTGTAGCCATGATTCACATTTTTTTGTCACACAGTCAACATGCTCCTTCAGTGTTTTGGTTTGCCCAGGCCCTGCCGAAATCTGTACTTGGAAGTGCCAGCAATCGCATGCACATAATCTCTCCTGGTTTTAGAGTTAAGCGGGCAGTAAGGTAGGGCTGAGGTTTGCTTATTAAATATGAGTCATTCAGAAGGGCCAGGAAATATAAGGTTTTTATTGTGGCCTGGTCTTGCTGGAACAAGACTAGCTGGACTTTTTCATTGATACATGCTTTTCAGGTGGCGTATGAACTGAAGCCGAAGACTAAAATAGTCCTTGATGCCATAATACAGGATTATCAGCTGATTGATCAATGGCAAAAAGCCAATCAGGCAACTTGCAATTATGCATGCTACTCCCGTCAATTTCAGACAGCATGTCGTATTGATTTTATTTAACATCTCAGTCCCTGATTCACATAGAGGCAGAAATTGGGGCTTATTCATTTTCAGACCACACTTTTATTAAGCTTGATCTAGAAATCAAAGAGAGAAGAGGACGAGATCCAGGTGGCAGATGGATTGTCTCCTTCTCCTAGATCACCAATAGGTAGAAGGCTTAAGAGAGTGGATACTTGACTATTCCAGGATCCATTCTCAGTATGGACGGGTTCATGGTGGCTGTGCATGGGCAAATGATCGCCTTTTCGGCCGCTCAGTTTAAAACACGACATATTAAAATAGCTGAACTCTAGCAGGCAGTCGAAAGTGCCCTAAATCAGAGAAATGCCTTCTACGGATTCAGCTTGAAAAGGCTAAAAAGTTAAGGGTATTTTTCTTAATAGAAGAAATCAACAATGAGTATATGAAGAAAGCCAAATGGTTGGTACATTGTTAGCCGGGTCTACTAAGACAAGACAGGAAGCAGCCATAATTACAGAGGTCGTAGATCCCAAGACCGGAGTCGTAGTGACGGATAGGGATGGGATTGCTCAATTACTCATGGAGCATTATCAACAGCTCTACAGTACACTACCAAATATGTGGTCAGGCAAGATTCAATACAGAATTACTTTGAAGGCGTAAATCTCCTGAGGTTGTCCAACTCCCTAGTGGAACAGATTTAACTTGATATATCAGGCGCTGAAATCCTGGCAGCCCTGAATTCAATCGTCGGAGCGAAAGCCTGCGGAAACGATGGGCTGCCTACAGAATTTTATAAAGCATTCACTAGGAGTTGACCCCCTTCTTGACCAAGCTTTTTCTTTACTAATATAATAAAGAGAGAGCCCAAACCTTTGAGGCAGGTAATCTCAGGAACCACAGCACCAATCACAACACCACCTAATACAGCATTGGAAAGGGCAGTTGCAGCAGAAGGACATAGGCTATGCAGTTGCCCATCATATACATTTAAAAGGTAAAAGAACGTGCCAGCAAAGTAGTCCCTTGTGGGCGTGTCTGCGTTGTGCTGTGAGCGTGTGCTGGTGGAGTGACAAAAGCTGGGGGCATGTGGTACGTTACGCCCTTCATGCCATGTCTCATATCGTGTGCTGTGGGCGTGTGCTGGGGGTGCGGGCGTGAGCGGGGCGCAGGATTATGGAAAAAAAAGCACGCATTGTGCCCATTATTTCATTTTTTCTTCTTCCCAGGTTCTGTACATACCAGCTACGGGTGTCCACCCTGCTCCCTTTAAATACCCCTGCACCCCATAATCATAGCCCACCTTTACTACTTAAAATACCCCAACACCCTTAAACACTAACCCATCTTAACCCTATTAATATACCATGTACCCCAAAACCCAAACCTATTCCTAAACCCTAAAAATACCCCTGTACCCCAAAACCCAAACCTAGCCCTGAACCCTATAAATACCCCTGTACCTCAAAACCCAAACCTACCCCTGAACCCTAAAAATACCCCTGTACCCCAAAACCCAAACCTAGCCCTGAACCCTAAAAATACCCATGTACCCCAAAACACAAACCTACCCCTGATCCCTAAAATACCCCTGCACCCCAAAACCCAAACCTAGCCCTGAACCCTTAAAATACCCCTGTACCCCAAAACCCAAACCTACATCTGAACCCTAAAAATACCCCTGTACCCCAAATCCCAAACCTAGCCCTGAACTATAAAAATAACCCTGTACCCCAAAACCCAAACCTACCCGAATCCTAAAATACCCATGTACCTCAAAACCTAAAACTAGCTCTGAACCCTAAAAATACCCCTGTATCCCAAAACCCAAACCTTTCCCCGAACTCTTAAAATACCCCTGTACCCCAAAACCAAAAACTACCCCTAAACCCTAAAAGTAACCCTATACCCCAAAACCCAAACCTAGCCCTGAACCCTAAAAATACCCCTGTACCCCAAAACCCATACCTATCCCTAAACCCTAAAATTACCCCTGTACCCCATAACCCAAAACTATATCTGAACCCTTAAAATACCCAAACACCCCAAAACATATACCTCAGTACCCCAAAAGAAAAAACATATCCCCCATATCCATACTTACCTTATCCAAACATAAAAAACATGTTTTTACCATTCATGCATTTACAACGAATTTCATTGTAAATGTATGCGTGTTAAAAGCATATAAAATGAAATGCCATGCGTTATAATGGCATTGCGGAGTCATGGTACTTTCGTAATGAAAGTATGCGGAGTGATGGTGTGCGGAAAGAAAGTTGCGGAATAATGGGTGTTTACCCTCCCCCGGAAAGTACATTGGTGGCTCATCTCCAGCAACATACTCATATTTTTTCACCACCGATTTGAAAAATGCACAGGTCTCTCTCATTGATGGCCAGCACCGACATAAACTTTTAGACACACCTCCCGCCACAAGTTCTAGAATTGTGAACTTTAGAGCTGGGGAGCTACGTTCGAATCTCGGCATCAGCTCAACGTCCTGTGATTCCAGGCAAATCGCTTTGTCTCCCCGTGCCTACCACAAATGAATGTGTTCTTCTGTAATTGAAATTGTACTCATGCCATTTTGCGCTATATAATATTGCAAGGAAAAATAAAGTAGGATATCTCAAGTTCACACACTACTGAATGCGCACTCTTAAGTGCATCAGCAGTGCACAGTGAATCGGAGCGTTTCACAGGCCTGTCACAGATAAGAAATGCTATCAAAACGAAATCCAACAAAACAATATACTACTGGACAACGTCGGGACGGGCTGCTAGTAATTATATTAAGACTGGTGGCACTGTTCCCTCAGTCTTTAAAGAAGCTATTATTGTCAGATTTCTGAAAAAGGGAAAGAATCCCAAGGACTTTAACTCCTATAGACCAATCAGCCTTCTTAATGCTGACTACAAAATTTTAATGAAAATTTGGGCCCGGCGTTTTTATTCCCCTAGCACATTAAGTGATCCACAGAGTCCAGTCTGGGTTAGTCGTCGGGAGGTCGATGTCTTCGAATACAGGGTTTTTAATGCATGTTCTCAGCTTTTTGGATCTCCAGCATGCATTATGATGGTAGACACTGAAAAGGCATTTGACCTGGTTAATTGGGCGCCCTTTTTTATGGTCTGGTAGGTTTGCTGTCTCCCATCAGGTCACAAAAATGCTCTGGAATATCTATCAGGGGGCTCAGGCCTAGGTGGTGATCAATGCAAACCAAGTAGGGATAGCAAATATAAATTGTGTGACTAGACAAGGATGTCTGCTTTCTCCTTGATTATTTACTTTCTTCATAGAACCCCTGGCTATTAAAATCCGCGACAATGTTGCAATTAGAGCTCCGATTCCAGGTATGTCAAAATAAATGCTGTTTGCAGATGACATTATTTTATATCTCAGTCGTGAGAGACAAAATTTAGACCTGGTCTTAACATAATTTAGTCAATACTAAACCAAGATTGTAATTTTAAATACTGATTGCGATTTTCTTCCCGTAAATCTCAAACACCAAGCCCTTAAGTTGGATCCAATTTGTTATTTGGGGATTTATGTCTCTAATCAATACGGGCAGCTATATAAATTGAACTACAAATTCATGCGGGGTAAAATGTAAAAATTGCTAGATAACCCTTATCAAAATGTCCATACTCCCTCTACTCTTTTTTCTTTTTACAAATATACCCATAAAATTAAATACTAGTTAACTCAAAGAGCTTGAAACTTTGTTCAGAGAGTTTATCTGGAGTAAGAAGTCACCCAGGGTTAAAGTCTCAGCACTGCAACTGGAGATCAATCAGGGTGGGTTAGCATTACCGCACATTTGTACATATTATGAAGCGGCCGTTCTAGATTTAACAGCTCATTTGCTGGCATCAAATGGGTTATTGGACAACTTTTTGGGGGATAAAATGGTGCAGGAATCTGGTCCGCAGATCTTGATATTTCTAGAAACCTCTAAAGTCCCCAAGAGGACCAGATATAAGACTCTGCAGGAATATTCCTTTAGACACCAGTCTTTTTTTAGGCAAGCTGGTTCTTCTGGGTTTCACTATCTAAAAAGTAGGTGAATGTAAAGGTTTAGGTCTCCAAATTCAATCTAGTCACATTACAAATTAGAAGGAATGTGGTCTAGAGGAGATGGGGCGCTTATTAATTTACAACAGAGTAATTACCTGGCAAAAGGTGCAGAATAGATGTGGAGACCTGAGTAAGCCTGGCTTTTTAAAATATTTACAGATCATATATTTTCTAAATAGATATCATCTTTCATCTAGTGGCGCCCCAACTAAGCTGGTGACTGCTCTATTTGGAGCAAAAGTAAGAGGGCTGGGTAATTGGTACCGTCTTTTGTGCACCCAAAGTGAATCACCACTGGTCGAGAAATTCTTAGAAAGAGTAACCCGGGAAACTCAATGTACCCTTTCAAGTCAGGATTGGGAGGCCATGTCTCAGTTAGGGAGCACAGCTTTAAGAGCTGCTAATTTGAAAAGAATGGACTTTTTGTCCCAGTGGATGGCATATTATACACCCAAAGCTCTCAACAAAACATATCCAGAAGTAGAGAGAACAGATCCTTCTGCTGTCAGGCAGGAGGGGAAGGGGCTTGCCTACATATATTCTTTACGTGTCCAACGCTAGGGCTATTCTGGGTTAAGGTTTTTCCGGCTATAAGCTAGGTGATCCAGAAGAGGGTAACTATAGAGGCTGAGGTCGCCCTCTTCGGCATTACCAGATCTAGGGCAAAATTGACAAAAGTGGAGGAGACTTTTCTAGCTATTTCCTCCCTTGTTGCTTGCTCCCTAATTCTTCAGAATTGGAGGTCGACGGAAACACCTTCTTATGTGAGGTGGCTAAATAAGATGAAACGAACCACAATTTTCACAGAAATTTGCGAATCTTGAAACTATGATGGAATAGAAGTCGTATTGATATTCTAAGCAGAATTAACTAAAATTTTAGGGCTGGGGTTAAGATCTTCAACATAAAAAAAGGGGAAACAAAAAAAAGCACACGTTCTGGAATTTGGTATGTTATGTTATTTAAGTTTGTATGGCGTGCAGCTACCCCGAAGGTTTTACTGGCCCCAGTCTGAGTAGAAAAAAGACCCAAGAAGGAGAATTACTTATTAAATAACCAAGTTTTCAGACCTCTGCGAAAATTCCCATAAGCTGTTTCATTTCATTAAAAAAAGGAAGGGAGTTCTGCATGGAGGGACCTAGGTAGGCAAAAGACCGACCACCCATATGCAGCAGTCAGATTCTTGGAACCGAAAATTTTACTTGAGATGTGGAACGGAGAGGGCGTGCTGGTATGTAAGGATGAACTAAGGATTGAAGGTATAAAGGGGCTGTGCTGGTTTTAATCTTAAACATGTAGCTCAGGTCTTTGAATTTAATGCAATTCTCTACCCTGAGCCATTGAAGATTGAGTAGGAAACCAGAGATAGAAGCAGCCCTAGAGACCTGGCAGAGGAGTCTGGCGGCTGCATTCTGCACCACCTGCAATTTTTTGTGTCATATCTTTATTAGCACCCAGATACAACACGTTACCATAGTGCAGCCTGTAAGTAACAAGGGCCTGGACTACAGTTCTCTGAGTGGGGCCAGGCAGCATCCAAATAATTTTCTTAAGCCATTTAAGGATGGTAAAGCAGGTAGAGGCCACCTTAACAACTTGTTGTTTCATTGACAGCTGATCTTCAATGATGAAACCCAGATTGAGGACTTGATGACATGGCGGGGGTAAAGTGCCCATTTTCAGACGGCCAGTGCTGAGGACCCCAAAGATCTTTTTTTCCCCTCAAACCAAGACTCCAGTGTTGTTTCCATTGAGTTTTAGCAAATTTGTTTGCACCCAGGATGCAATTTTAGTCAGACCAGATTGGAGAGAAGATGACTCAGATTCTTGCAATGTGGAGAAGGAAAACATGATCTGGGTGTCAATTACATAAGAACATAGGGAAAGTCCTGCCTCCTCTGTAATCGTCGCTTGAGGTCTAACATAGACGTTAAATAATAAAGGGCTTAATACAGAGCCTTGGGGTACTCCATACGGAGATGAATGGGTTTTGGAGCTGGCAGTAGAGGAAAAAGACATGGAACGTATGATTGGAATTAAGCCATTTCAGTGCAGGGCTGTCAATGTCCACAGATTGTAAATAACAACAGGGTGTGTGATACCATGTCAAATGCAGCACTGAAATGAGGTAAAATGAGGGCCAACGTGTCCCTGTTTTCCAAACGGTGTCGAAGCATTTCAGTAACACCCAGAAGGGTTGTTTCCATAGAGAGTCCTGCTCTAAATCCAGATTGAGAGGGGTGTAGGAAGTTTTGGGATTCAATGAAGTGGGGCAACTGTGAGTTAACATGCCTTTCCAGAACTTTTGAGAAGGCCGGAAGCAATAACATTGGGTGGAAATTGGAAAGTTGAGAGGGATCGGCATTAGCCTTCTTAATAAGTGAAAGAACGATGGCATGCTTCCATTCAGACGGGACTGTTGCTTCCACAATGGAGGCATTGAGGAGTTCCATAATAAGCATAAGTGAAGGCAGCTCAAGCTGCTTTAGCACAGAAATGGGGAGTAGATCACAAGGTTAGCCATATTTTAGGCAACTCAGAAGTTGCTTAAAAGAATCTATGTCCAAAAGAGACCAAGTTTGCAGTTTATTGGTGGATTCAGTATCCTTGCAGTTTACGAGTCTAATGTTATTAGCTACAAGGGAGGGGGTATTATCCAGCTTATCCCCATTAAGGGCAGAAAAAATGTTTTCAACTTTGCTTAAGAAGAAGTTGGCGAGGTCCTCACATTGCACTCCATTCATGATTATAGGGGTGGTCTGGCTACCTGATCCAGATAGCACTTTGAACACCTTAAACATGGTCCTAGAGCAGTATTGAGCATTGGAAATAGAAGAAGAAACATGTTCAGCTCGTGCTGTTTTACAAAGGGATTGGTAGCCTCTTAAAGCTTTTTTATAACCGAGTTTTGTGTCCGAAGCATAGTTCTTCCTCCATTGTCTTTCCAATGCTTTACATTTCGTTTTTTTCATTTTTTAGCCTCTCCGTAAACCTAGAGGCAGGGGATCAGTGGTTGCACACCCTCTTATTAGAAAGATGGAGGCAGCCATCAATAGATTTTTGGATCCATCTTTGAATGGACCCTAGATCAGTAATTGACATTTGTGTAATAGCAGGGGCACTATTGGAGAGAAGATTATTTAAAGCTCCTATATCGAGTTTTCCCCAATTTATAGTTTTGGACTTAGTTCCCAGGGCAGCTACCGTCAAGCTGGGAACAACTTTAATTTGAAAACCAACCGCAAAGTGATCCGACCAGCACAATGGAAGGGCTGGCGGCAATAGATATTGAATAAATTGGAAAAATGGGATCCAATAAATGACCTTGCACATGATAGCATCCGCGTTGCACAGATGAATATTCATTGCTGTCAGGTTAGAAATGAGTGCAACACTTATTACACATGTCGGGTCGTCGAAATGAAGATTAAGGTCCCCCAAAATGGTGAAGTTAGTGGCATTAAGAAGGTGAGGGGTGACTAGATTGGGAAATGACTCAACCCATGGGTCAGAAGGCCCAGGAGGATGCCCGAAAAATTGTGGAAGTCTTTGAATTTACCATTGAGAGACTTATGTCAGATTACTGCAATGCCTCCCCCTGCCGTAAATATCCTGTCTTTCCTAACAGTGGCATAACCAGTAGGCAGTGTTATGGCTATATCAGGGCCTGAAGTATGATACAGCCAGGTTTCAGTAACAAAAACGGCATTGGGTTGCTCATTATTCAGAAGATCAAAGATGTCAGCCTTATGTTTGGGAAGTGATCGACAGTTAATATTGAAAAAGGTAAACACCTTATTTGGTAAAGGGCTGCATTTTTGTGAGGAATTTCCCCGGCACTTAGTGTCGGTACAAGTATTAAAGTCACTTTGTTTAATGCATAATCTATTTGTGTGCTCCTTGTGCATCCCCGTAGAAAAAGTAAACTTACAGCGTAAACAACTTGCCCAGGCTTCCCCGAGGTTAAGTAAGGTGCAATCAAAAAGTGCCTTACTTTGATACTTTAGGAGTTTCTTAGAGGAGCAACTCAAACTATTCCTCCCAGTTGGACCAGGGGTCGCGGCCCCTGGTACAAGTCGGGCGGGAACGGGTGCAGACGGGCTTGCCTTTGGCACGCCTGTGGTGCGACAGTGGCGCGCCTGCTGAGCGAGTCTGCTGCCTGTCCGGTCTTGGGCCATTAAGTAAGGTTGGATGCAGGACGGCATACAGCCACTAGAGCGCTGACCGCAGGGAGCGCATGGCACAATCAAAATGGCCACCTGGGGAAGAATAAGCCCCGTGAAAAGTGAAATGTGCAGAAGGTTACTGAGTTTAACACACTCAGAACGAGGTACAAAATAAAAAATAGTAGCCAACCTCAGTAAAAACGATAACTTCATAGTTCAGTATGGATCAAATACAATGGCTAAAACAACTAGACGACAGCAAGAGCAAGTGACAAAAGAACCTTTCAGGTGCTGCATGTCTGTTCTCTGCCTATTAAGTAAGGTTGGAGGCAGGACGGAGTGCAGCCAGTAGAGCGCTGATTTTAGGGAGCGCGTGGCACAAACAAGCTGCCTCCCATGGGAGATTAAACCCCGTGAAAAGTGCAATGTGCAGAAGGTTACTGAGTTTAAAACACCCAGAACGAGGTACAAAATAAAACATAGCAGCCAACATCAGTTAAAACGATAACTTCATAGTTCAGTATGTTTAAAATACAATGGCTGAAACAATTAGGCAAAAGCAAGTGACAAAAAAAACTATAGTATATCCCGTGGAACGATTTTGCTTGTAAAAAGGATAGTTTGTTATGGGTTTTCTCGTGTAATTTAGCACTTAAGCAAGTTAGAATCGCATATCCGTAAAAAGTTGGGATATTAACTTAACCACTTTTGAAAAACGGGTATGCTACCAGATTATGGTTGCAATATGCTTCTTTGCACATACTTTGCACTTTCACTGTATTGGATTTATTCTTGACTTGTATGTTCTGATCAAATGCTGTTTTTAAACTCCCTGTTCATTATTATCATTGGCATGCCCCTTATGTCGTGCTCAATGAAAAAAATCCAAGAAAAAGTATTACAACATTTGCATTTGTTCTATGCAAAGCACTCTGACACAACTGCAAGAGCACAGCAACAACACTTTTTGGGCAGTTGTTATCCAAACGGCAATAGTACTGTCGTGGCACCGCCTCAAACAGCAATTGTTAAGGGAAATAGTCTGCCATTTTTATATTGCTATTTTTTGTATTTTTAAATACTCACATCTTCCAATCTTTGTTGTTGAGCATATTTTAGCATATTGTCGTATTCAATTGGCCAAACAATGCATTCGAAAGGGCAGATCATGTCTCTGCATATCAATTTCTTTTGTACTATATGTTGCACTAGCTATTTATTTACAAATGCTGTGTGGCTAAGGCTGACTGCCCCAATTAAATGCATTTGCATACTTCTACACCTTTGACGAATGGGTAACCTTTCCTTCTTGATAAGTCTAGTCAACGTAAACGGACAATATATCACCATCATCTAAAGTGCATCACAATATTCGCCCAATCCATCAGGACCCAATTGCTCAGCGCATAATAAGCCTCATTATACGTTTGCAACGTGTGTTTCTACAATAACAATTTAGAAGCAAGTCGTCTAACAGGGACTTAAATAAATCCGTTTCACACTGAGGATGGGATGCCCATTGCTGGCCGTTTACATCCCTGTCAGGAAGACTCTAACAGGATATTAAGTATTTCATTTAGAAACATAAAATGTCAGCATCGCAGCCATGAACCTCATTAGCAGAGCAAGTGACATAGAGGAGGAAAAAAGGCCAGATAAACAAATTGCGGTGCAAATCAGGTTTGAAAAAATGTCTCAAACAATCAAATAAAGAGTTCTGATAGCAATATCTCTTTTCAGGGAGATAGATTGTTTAGAAGAGCAATGTGGAAGAGCTGGAAGCTCAAGGACAGACCTGTCAAGATCATAACAAAAACTACCTTAATATGCAGCTAAATACATCACAGTGAATTATATAAACAAATTGACATTTCGAAACCTATCCTTACTGCAAGCAATCAGGAAATCAAACTCTATTGCATAAAGCTGCAATCTGTAATACTCCACCATTTTAGGAGAAATCTAAAAGCAAACGGGTACCCTAAAATCTCATTTAGAGAATATTTGAGGTACATAATGCTTATAAAATACTGCACATATACAACATTTTGTGTTTGAGATGATGCACACTTACCTCCGCACTTATACATCTTCTTCAATTCCCTCTGCTCAATATTGAGAAACTCGTCCCTGCGCTAATTCGGAGGGGCACCAATTTGGGCCTGCCAGTGGTTAATTTGTAAAAAAATATAAGTGCCTGGGCTCTCGTCATGAAGCAGCTTGCACCAGCCCATTTCTCCAGAAATCGCCAGCCAAAACAGAACCAGCTAGTGCCCATGAAAGTGGGGAGAGGATGTGTCATAGTGGTCAGAGCTGCCAACTTTGGAGCTGGGGAGCCAGGTTTGAGTCTCAGTGTTGGCTCAACATCCTGTGAGTCTGGGCAAATCACTTTATCTTCCCCAAAATGAATGTGTACTCAATTGGTGCCCATGAAAAGCGCTGGTGTGGATGATTAAGTGCTTGAGGAAACTACCGGCTCAAATTAAGCACTGGGGCCTGCACTTCCATATGAGGATCTAACCTTTGACCCTATTATTGTGGGCAGGTGTAGCATGGACACACCTGTGGATACCTCCTCTGTTGTACATGCTTCACAGTATCTCATAGGGGAGGCCCTTTGCAACCTTGCCATTCCGTGCAAACATATCACTGTCAGGCCCGTCCGGAACTCTGCTTTCGTTGGTTCGTCTCCCCCACGCTTACTCTTGTATTGCTAAAGAGTAAGGTACATGTTCGATTTTGGAATTACTGTGGTAAGCATGCACACCTTCTTGCATGTCTTGTTGATTACGCTTGCTATCAGGATGTTCCTGTATCTATATTAGTCCTGATGAGAACCTTTTGTCCTTCCCGTGGTCAAAACTCTGTAGACAACTTTTTGCACAAACGGACTGCTGTTTTGATATTTGATGAAAATGTTCAAATTGTTATTTGGAGTTGCCTTGTGCCAAATAAAAAGCTTTGTATATTGTATTCATCAAATTGTATTGGTTTTGTTGTTTTGATACAGAGGATACATTGCACTTTGTCTTTGTTTAATTGGGATGAAACTGGTTTTGTCTGGCCATCTTGTTAAATATTGGACGGATTTGTCAGTTGAGCATGTAGCTGTCCTTGCAACAATTCCTAGTCTGTAAATGTCAGGATGTGTTTGCCAAAAACAGCCACTGTTAGCTCCTCCCACTTTGTTGAGCAAGAAGATCTTGCATGTCCATATTAGTCATTTTGCATGCTTACATGAGCCAGGACTGCCCCTTGGTCTTATGCTGACTATGTAACCCTAAGCATATATAAGGCCCCAGTTTTCTGTACTCCTTAGACTGCCTCATTCATTTGCTAAGGCTTCTGTGTGACGTTGTCTCCCTCATCTGAGGTTTAATAAATATGTATTTTATATTCTATCCTCTGTGCCAATTTCTTCTTTGTTGGTTTAAAAGGACCAAGTATCAGTGGGACCCCTGAGAAGGTTTGCTGTTTTCTTCAAATGGCGCTCCAACGTGGACCTCATCCAAGAAGTGGCTATCTGAGGGAGTGATCTTGTCAGGAGACAGAAATCTACTGAGGAGGGCAGGACAGGATTCTACTAAGGAAGTACTCTGTGCACGGAGATTCTGGGTATTCTGTCTCGATTCTGTCCTGATTTTGATCCTCCACATGATGTCACCCCTAACTGAGAACCTTTTTGGCGTGAGTATTCTTAAAAGACTGTTAGGTCATTCAGAACTTGCCGTTTAGAATTTGGACAACCATTTGTTTGGTAAGAGTCGTTCTGCGGCACTTGCTGTTGGTTTGATGCCTGGGATTGGTAAGGTAGTTTAGTAAAGCTTACTGTGGCTTTGGAATTTTGGAATTTGTGTTAGCCAACATTGGATCTGTATGGGATTGATATACGAATTGCAATTTGTGTAGGCAATGAGGAGACTTTTCTCTATTTTGTATAAGATTTGAACGGCACAACGTACGAAGAGTACCTTAAGCACTACTTTGATTATAATACTGCATATTCTGCACTATTTTTGGCATGCCTGTTTCAAGCACACATCGAAGGATGTGTTGCTCTTTGGTGGTACAATGGTGAGATGTGAATTAAATTAGCTGGCTCCCTTAGAGGGAATGCCTAAATAGGTTTAGGTATAAAAACATATCTCTTCCTTGGTGATTCTGTATCCCCAGGGAATTAAAATATGGACATAATACAAACAGGATCCTTTTTCTGCGCAATTTTATGAATGGAGAAATGCAGAGCGATTTTTAGTGTTCAGCCAGCCAAAGCTAGTGAATTGAGTGTATTTTGGCTTCTTGGAAATAAAAAAGTCTGTTGGGCTGTTTTTTTTGCAGTCTTTTGGAATACTATTGAGAAGCTTTTCTTGTAAATGTGACTTACAACTAGTATTTACAAATGGTTTGATTTAAGTACAGTTTGTGGGCTGTCCTTTGTTTCTGTCCTAAGTGTTGATCTGTGGGTTACATCTGTGTTTAAATGTCTATGTGGGTTGTGGTTTTCACATTAGTGATACTTTTGTAAGTAAATAGCGTTTGCGCTCTTTGTGTAAGGGTTGCTAGCCTTAAGCGCGCTGAATTGTGTGATTCTGAGTGTATGACCCCTTCTGTATATGTCTGGAATGAGCTTAATGTGTGTGTTTGTGTTTTTTTTGCTGTCATCAGTCTGTTATGCAAAATGTCATTTAATTAATATTAAATAGAAATAAAAAAAATCCAGAAATGAACCATATGATATGTTAAATATTTATTTGTTACTATTTAATTTATAGAGTAAGCAACCATGCACATGTACAAATTGCCAATGCTTAAAATATAAAATTAGAATTCCATTGAATAGGAATAAAATAGGCCTCAAAAACGAAATTGTGTGTTTTGCAATAAATGAACAATTATAAAAATGTGACACCATTTTCCTTAGATACACTGTGTTAGATATTAACAGTCAAATACATCATCTGAGTACATTTTTGCTGAACTAAAACACGTATTATAGAAGATGCATTGAAATGTCTCAATTTTAAATAGACTGTCCCCAAGCTTACATTTCAACACTAAACAAAGCTTTATGACAGCTGTGTTTTTACTGCCACTGAGCAAACAGCTGTCGTTTTGATTGTAGGCCACGGAGAGACAGGAATGTTGACTCAGCCAGGGTTTTGTCAGTTAAACACAGGGTAAAATCCAGCATTTCAGACTGCTGTTTTAAAAATGTACAAAAATCAGGTTCATTATTTTAGATACCAGGAAAACATTTAAAGTAGGGATTTCCTTTCTTAAAGCTTTTTTATAGGCATATTCGTGGTTCTGATATTAAATAATAACTATCCTTTTAAAAAAGTGGCGCAAAAATTTGTCATGTTTCAAGTTAGGCTTCTGTGCTTAGGCTTGTGAATAAATGCGTCTAAATATGTTAGGCAAGGAATGAAGCATGCTTTTCCTATGTGGAATTATCAAAATGATTGGTTTTATTAAAAAAAAGAAAATTAATTATGAAAAATTACTTAAAAAGTGCTTTTAAATTTGTTGTTTAATATTTATAGAGCTTAATACTCATTCTGTGACCTCCTAGCATCAACATTTAATTTAAGTTGTGTTGTATCACATAATGAGGAAATTTGCATATGAAATATCACTCTGCGCAGATGCACTAAACTCATTTTGTATAAGGGTATATATGATTACTTTTGATTTCTTACTCCTGGGCTATCTAGAGAACATTCTGATAATGAATATTATGTAAAAAAAATATAGGATATTCATTTTTAAGTGCCCCAAATATCAAAGTCGAAATTGGGTAACATTCACTATTTAAACAGCATTTTTTCCATTCAGAGCAGCTTTTAAAGTGCCTTAGGCTTCAGTAAATGCATACATTTAGTTATAATACAAACAGCTGACTTCTATATTGTTAGACAAGTATATTGCACACTGCTTACAATTGAAAATAAATATAAAAAACCAGCAGAAGTTATTATTTTACCTACAATAAGTGATGAGTGCTTTCCAGCTTTCTGTCTCTAGGCCAATTGGCACAGCCACATGGACACCCTTGAATACAGAATAGGACAGCTGGGAAGAGTTAAATATCAGTTCTATGTTTAGAAGCCTGGCAGGTCTGCCAGAGCAAAGTCTGCATTTCCATTTTGACCTCTGAAACTTTTTTGAAAGAGGACAGGGTAGAAAAGGAGAAGTTTTACTTTTTTTTTGCAAACGAAACAAGCACTTTATGCACTCATGTGATAGAAATCGATATGATGGTATATGTGAACTTTGATTAACAGATAAGCTTTGCCATATTTATACAGCACTAATGCTTAAAAGCTGAGGCAATGAAATTTAGTTTGACTTCATGTGCCCTCATGTTACATTTGTACATTTGCTAAAAGGGTTTGGGGTTTGGGTATTCATGTTTTTTAGCCCTCTCAAAAGTGCTATCAACCTCCTATAACTTTGTTTATGCCCAGTTGCTACACATAGGGGTTGATAGTGTTGACAGAAGGGAAACCTGTTTCAGGTTTCCTACAGTCAAAATGGGGGAAGGAGGCTAGCTCCTCTACTAATTAAGGCTAGGTAATATGCATGTTGCTCTCTCCTTTTCTCAATTTTTTTTTTAGCCTGTCTAAATTGTCTGTGAAATAGCAATAAGACATTTAATTGGCTATTCAGTAATACTGGTTTAAACACTGTTAGCAATAATAAAATGAATAAAAATGTATGTTATGTTACTGCCCATCCTGTTTGATGAAATTATGACAGGATCAGTAGTTTAGATTGTTGTTCCCTTATTTGACCTTTAAGGGGAGCTAGATGTGCGTAGTTTTTGTTCTAAAATTCTTAGGTGATAACACCATTATTGTATGTTATTCCATGCTACATAGTTTTGCAAGGGCCTTGCTAGTTTTGTATTAGCTAAACCATGTAAACAAACTGACAGTCCTTATTAGAGCTGATGTTGCATACAGCCAGATTCATTAAGCTGAAATCGGCTAGCAAAGGGCCAGAGTCTGAGAATCTGGCCCTGTGCGAGCGCTATTTTTGCAATTGGGATTCATCATCCAAAATGCAAAAATCGCAATTATAGAAATCGCTATATTGCGAAAAATCACATTTAAGGAATCTCTATTAGAGTTTCCTTAAATGCTATACATGAACCTTTTAAAAATTCCGAATTCGCAATATGGGGCCGCTATTTACTGCGAAGTGTAACTTTGTGGTAAAGTGCGAAAACTTAGAAAAATGCACTTTAGTGCATTTTTCTAAGTTGTATGTTACACACACACAGGTCTTTTGGACATGTGTGTGCGCAACACCAGTGTACATTTGCATTTCAGGGGTGCTACATGGTGTCCTTTGGACACCCTGGTACCCTTGAAATCGCTTCCTTATTTGCGATTCGGTAATTGCTAATCGCAAATAAGGAATGACTCCCCATTCTTTCCTATGGGCCTATGGGCCTTTAGGCCCATAGGAATGATTGGGAATGAATGGGAAAGCCATTCCTTATTTGCGATTAGCAATTACCGAATCTCAAATAAGGAAGCAGTAAAAATCGCAAAATATATTGCGATTTCTACATGCATCCCGTTTTGGGAGTCTTTAATAGCGATTCCTTAAAAATCGCTATTAAGGACTAGCAAAAGGGCACTTTGATGAATCTGGGGGATAGTGTTGATCATGAAAAGTAGAACGCAGGGAAGATGCCCATGTGATCTTTAGCAAAAAAAATAAATGTTTTGAAGAAAATGTTGTTTTATAGATAAGAAACCCTGTTAAATTAGCAGTTTTAGATTTTCCTGCTGCTCCTATGACATTAGAGCATGGTCCTAAGCTTAAAATGTAGGTATAGCCCACAAATCTGTCACACCTATCTCGGTTCTGAGCACTGAAGCTGACTTTGATTATAATCATTTACATGTAGGAGTAAACGTAAGATGTGTTAGTATTTCTCTGCATTTTATGTTGGTTTGTAGACCTTGTATACCCTGTAAAGAGCTCTGATACCCTCACAGGTCAAGTTCGCACTCTATAAGGCACTAAATTAAATAAATAAATAGGAAGAAGAATTTTAGAAGTGTCTGCAGTCCTGTACAAGTAATGTAAACTTTATGAGCAAAAGTGTAGAACATTTCCTTTTTTGAGTATTTTCAGATTAGCACACAGGAATACACCAATGTAAGGATTTGGAGTATGTCTGTGTTGTTTTTCTCTTTTCCTCACAATTTAGTAAATTAATACAGACTTCCTTGGCTGCTTGGGATTGGGTGATGTTCCTATTATACTTGCCAATAGGTCCAGGCTGTTGTTTTTTTACTCTCACATAGGTAGATGGAAATGGTTCTTGGGTGCCTTGCTAATATATGGGGCGTCCCAAGACTAGGAAATAGTTTGAGAATATCCTCTCTGTTGATAGACTGTTTCTGTGCCTTGTCTAAAGACCTTTTGTTCTGTCCACCAATAGATATTTGCTGCTTTATAACCATTGGCAGAGGGGCCCGGATATCAGATTCATCCTGGAGAGTCAGCGTCAGAACCAGTCCAGCTTGAAGCCAAAGTGAAGTTAACCAGCACAGGCATTGCTGGCAATTAGGACCTCAGTGAAGGCAGAAGCCCTGAAATGAATTGTGTACCCCTGCACTGTCTTGGGTGAAAGACGGGTTACAAATCAGAAAAGAGAAATATTTTATGCCCAGCTGAGAGTCAAAGAACAACCTGAATGGGGCGGAGGCTTTGCTTGAGGTGACCCCTTTTGAAACAAGGGTTGCTTTAGAGATCCTACCATCAGGCCTCTGAATTATGGTCCCAAAGTGAATGCAAGTTTGCTCTTTTGTTTGTTGGTCAAGAGATACCTGGGTACTCTGGATGCAATGTGTGGCCCCAACGAATGTGCAGTGCGCCAGCAGAGTAATACAAGAGTTAGGGAAGGACTTCAGATTAGGGTACAGGTGCTATACCTCTGGTGCTTGTTAGATTGAAGTGAAGAAAACTGGTGCACTGCCTGAGGCACTGGACAGGATCGCTGAGAGAATTTGCCTGGTGGGTGACTGACCTATCCTAAAAGTAGAGACCTTTTTTTCCTTGAAACTGGGCTGTGATTCTTGAGTTGCGAGTTGTGCAGCTCCACCATGGAAACAACAAGAGCCTGCCTGTGAGGCTCAAACGGACACAGGGAGAAGACTCCCCTCTGGCTTGGTTGTATAGCGGCTTTAATTTTTCCCAAGGACTTCTTCTTTTTTGTCAATAATGTACCCCTTTAGTCGTTCCATTTTTAAGGAGGAACAGCCCTTTGCAGCTCTTCATCCTAATTCCTATGGCCCAGTGTGTTCCTCCTGGTCCCAGATATGGCTGATGTCCTAGCCCTCATAAAAGGAAAATGTGAAAGTCAATTGGAAAATATTTTTATTATATATGTGCTGTTGGCTATTCTGACATTAAAATGATTGGTCGCTGAAATGCATAGGAGCCCTGAAAATGTTTATTAGATGATTCTAGGATTTGCTTTTGCTTAGGACCAGAAAAGTTATAATTCTTTTTGTAATAGTGGTCATTACTCTCTCCTGCAATCTGTATGTTAAATATGACCTGATGCTATGTTCCCTTTGTATTCCTGCTTATACCTGCTTAATGAAATGTTTAGAATGGAAAATGCCCACCTAGCAATGAATTAGAATATTGATAAATTTATGAAAATTAATGTGCACATATTTTCTATGTTCCTACTGGATCATAGGAATGTCTTTAGCTCATGCTAAAAGGACCATCTGTTAAATATTGGACGGATTTGTTAGCATGAGCTGAAAGTCATTTTGAATTTCTTGTAGCCATTTTAGTTAGCGATGGGCTGCCACATGCTCGCCATGTGCTCTGTCCCCCCTCAGTGTTGACTGCTCTTGTAATCTGCCTAGAAACGAACTATATTCAGCAACTTCCACCCTCGTACATGCTCAGTTGAGCTTGTAGCTCTCCTTGCAACTGTTCCTAGTCTGGGAATGTCAGGATGTGTTTGCCAAAAAAAAGCCACTTTTAGCTCCTCCCACTTTGTTGAGCAAGCAGATCTTGCATGTCCATATTACTCATTTTGTATGCTTACATGAGCCAGGACAGCCCTTTGGTCATATGCGGACTATGTAACCCTAAGCATATATAAGGCCCCAGTTTTCTGTACTCCTTAGACTGCCTCATTCATTTGCTAAGGCTTCTGTGTGACGTTGTCTCCCTCATCTGAGGTTTAATAAATATGTATTTTATATTCCATCCTCTGTGCCAATTTCTTCTTTGTTGTTGGTAGTCTTCACCATTCTGTGACTCCAGAGACAATCAAAATAAACTGGTTATCTCTTCATATTTGAAAATGACACATGTAACATGTAATAATGCAACTCCAATGTTTTCTGTCAAGGAGATAGACCTTCCAGTAGTAAAAAACCAAGTTAAGAGTTTTTCATAACTAGGACAAGTACAGCTTAAAAGTACATGTCCAACTTTTTAAATACATTGCATCCTGCCCTCTGAGCTGTCCATGGCCTACCCTATGGGTGACTTAAATGTATTGAAAAGTAAGCTTTGGGCATGGCAAAAGGTTTATTTTGACAGGTTGGAATGGCAGTTTCAAACTGAACTCACAGGGCCTGTAATGGCAGACCTGAAATATGTTTAAAGGGCAACTTAAGTGGGTGGCACAATGAGTGCTGCAGTCCCGCTAGTAGCATTTATTTACAGGAGTTGGGCACAAGTAGTGCCACTTTAGTAGGGACTGATAAGTAAATTAAATATGCCAATTAGAAATAAGCCAATATTGCCATGTTTAGGGGAGAAAGCACAAGCACTTTAGCATGTGTCAACAGTGGTAAAGTCCTAGACCAATAAAATTGAGTTAAGATAAAATGGAGGAGAAAGTCAAAATGTTGGGGGGAAAACTACCCTAAGGTTGAATGGTCTAACACCCTCATAGAGATAGTTGCTGTAGTACTACTTGAAGGCACCACATTAGTAACGGGTGGAGGTCCACTTAGGTTGAATGAAGATGAAGAGTCTTGACCTAGTGCTGTATTTGATAAAGGCAAGATGAGGTGATTGTTATAATATATGACATCATTGACACATTGGAGAACAACACAACGTTTATGTTCTTCAATATGTTCGCCAGAGAGGAATAATCCTGCAGCTCAGGAGAACAAATGCTTGATGCAAGGGGTGTTTTTGTGGCAGAGATTTTCTGAATAGAAACCATGTAGTTTCACACGTTTTATTGCAGATGGTGCAGGTTTACTGTAACTGTTGGTCAGTGAATTTACACCTGCTTATTGGCTATTACAAGAATAGACCCAGTGGAGTTAGCACAGGAGTCTTTCTATCATTTGCCATTAGCACAGTTATATATTTCGTTTTATGCATGAATAGAATTCATCATATCCACAGCGATTTCACTCAGCTTACTCTTACTAACTTACCTTAAAGTGGGCCATTAGTCCTTTACTTTTGTATTCAACCTACATCACAAATATTCCCAAATAAAATGGTGGTGTTCAGTCTTTGTGCCCTCGAGGGCATGCTTAGGAGGGGACCAGCACAGGGTAGCAGGCTTCTCCCCATTCATCCGCCTGCAGACAGTTGCAATAATTCACTGTCCATAGAGGACGCAGCAGTATGGTAGAGGGTTAAGTTGGGGGTGAGGGCGCGACGGACGCAACACGGACAGCGGTCACGCATAGGTCAGGCTTGACCTATTTGCCAGTAGAGGGGGGGGGGTAGGAGATGGGGGGGGTGCGTAGAAGGGTTCAGGGGGGGGAGGGAGGGAGGGGGGGTGAAACGGGCACAAAGTTTTGGTTGGTTTTGTACGATTCAGCACATTGGTACACAGTAAAGAGCACATGGGGTGAGGTATATGAAATGGGCACCCAGATTTGGTAATGTGTATAGGGTGCTAATAAGCAGGGGGTTCTCTCTGTTTTCTCCTTCAAGATCTTTCTATTTATTACAATGGCATGTAGGATAGCTTCAACTAATATATGTGGTCTCAATGAAGCAAATAAAAGAGTGAGGGTGGCGGCATACCTTAGGACCCTGCGGTTAGATCTGATTTGTCTGCAAGAGACACATATTGAAGGAAATAAGAAGTATCTCTTGGAGCAACTAGGGGTTGATGTATTGGCCAATACTAGGCAAGGGACCAAAACTAGGGGAGTAGCAGGTATAGGGAGAAGAAATGAGGTGGTAGTAAAAAGGAAGAAGGAGGATCAATGGGGGAGGTGGGTTATTCTGGAAGTAGAGGTTAAGGCGCAGAAATTTACATTAGTTTCAATTTATGGGTCCACAGAGGATGATCCAGAGATCTTCCAGTTTCTTGATGTAGAACTAGCCCTATGGTCTGAGCCGATTGTTTGCTGTGGGGATTTTAACATTTATGATCCAGAGAGCTTGTTTGTTCAGGCAGGGGTGAAATATCGGGGAAGGAAAAAGAAAGTGTTTGGGGCATTAGCCGCCATGGTGGCTCATAACTCCCTGGAGGATCCGTGGGTTAAGCTACATCCTCACATGGATGGGAACACATTTTACTCAGCCCCACATAAAATTATGGTTAGACTAGATTATTTCTTAATCTCCAACACCTTGCTCGCTGAATCACTAATTGAGAAACACCCTCGTATCCTGTCGGATCATAGTCCATTAGTTCTCACGCTAAGAAAGGGACAGGCTTTAAGAACAGTTATGCAGTGGTCTTTCGACAGAGCCTTGTTAAAGGATCCCGCATACAGGGAACATACAGTAGGATGGATTAAATACTTCTGGGACTTTAATAGAGGGACAGCACCCCCGGGGGTGGTTTGGGATGCCTTTAAGGCTGGGGTGAGGGGAGAGGCAGTGAGTTTTGTATTGGCAAGGCAAAAAAAGAAGAGGGTTAAGAGGGAAATAGTACAACAAACACTGCTGAAAGAAAAAGAACACCTAGCTTTAGCCATGCTACGGAACTCCCCTTTTGAAGCACATCTACTTAAAATAATAGCATTAAAGGCCAAAGCTATAGAAGGCTTCACTAGGAAGGCAGCTGATAATTATTTAACAAAGAAGGAGAGAACGTATGAGTTTAGCGAAAGGGTGGGGCAAGTTCTGGCCATAAGAACTAGACAGAGAACAACTATGGCTAACATCAAAGAAATAAGGGAGGCACAGGGTAATCTGGTTATAGACTCTGAATCAATAAGGAAAGTTTTTAGAAACTTTTATACAGAGTTATATGCAGCTGATGATCCAGGGGGATTGGAAGATATAGAATCCTATCTTAGGGATATCCCTGCCCCAGGCATGCTTGAGGAAGATAGGGAAAGGTTGGAGGCACCCTTGCAATTAGAAGAATTTTTGGCAGCCTTAGGCAGTTTGCCTACCGGAAAGGCAGCGGGTCCGGACTAAATACCGGTTGAATTTTATAAAATATTTAAGGACGTATTGTTGGTGGATATGTTTAATATAATGCAACAGGCACAACTGGGGGAATCCAGCCCGGAATCCTGGAGGGGGGCTCATATTGTTGTAATTTAAAAAAAGGGAAAGTCACCAGAAGCTCCCGGTTCATACAGGCCAATCACTTTAATGAACGCGGACGTTAAAGTTTATTCTCAAATACTGGCAAAGAGATTGGCAAGGTTAATTGATCAATTAGTGAGTCCCACACAACACAGGTTTATACCTGGGAAAGGCACAACACAGCACGTTAGGAGGGTAATCATCATTTTTGACGCAGTAGGTGTCCTAGGGGACCCAATGGCAGCGCTCTTTTTAGACGCAGAGAAAGCGTTGGACAGGGTCTCCTGGGACTACCTATGGCGAGTTATGAAGGGGTGCGGGATTCCCGAAGGGTTTACAAAAGCTATACTGGTGCTGTATAAGGTACCCACTGCCAGGATCAAAGTTAATGGAGGCTTTTCTGCTGCAGTAAAGATTGCTAGGGGGACTAGGCAAGGCTGCCCCTCTTCACCTTTACTGTTCGCACTGTATCTGGACCCACTGCTGCGGAAATTAGAAAGTAATCCTGCGATCCCACCGGTGAGGGCAAATGGTTGTATTGTGAAGACCCTGGCTTACGCAGACGAAGTGGCCATTTTGACCTTGAATCCATCCTTAGCTATCCAAGAGGTGGAGGCTGAGGCTCAGGTGTTTGTGCAGATATCAGGATATAGTCTGAATAGATCCAAGACTCAGATAATAGAAAATGTATATTCATGTTGTAATGACACAAGAGTGGTCAGTGCTGCGGTATACCTTGGAGTGTCAATAACTGCAGATCTGGATTCAGTGATTGAGAATAATATGGCTCCGTTAATCTCAAGGGTTAGGACAGATCTGGAGAGGATGAATAATCTACACCTCTCTATACTGGGCTGCACCAATGTCATCAAAATGCTTATTCTGCCTAAGTTTCTTTATTTTTTCAGATCCATCCCCTTACTCTTTGAAGTGAAATGGTTCAATATGTTAGACGGAATATTGAATAGGTTTATTTGGGCTCACGGTAAGACCCGGCGTGCCTATAGATTTATGTCCCTCCCGAGAGAGAGAGGTGGATCGGGGGCCCCTGATTTTAGGCTTTATCATATGGCTGCAGTTCTACAGTATATGCAGGGTTTAATTGGGGGAGGAGGGATGGACCGAGGGGTCACAATTATGTCCACGGAGGTGTATGCAGCAGTGTTGGGAACAGAGGCAGAGAACTGTTTTCTAAACAGCGTGGACTTTGGATATTACAAGAGGACGAGATTTAAGACTGTTTTGGCGGTACTCAAAATGTGGACTGCTTTCTTAAAAAAGGCCGGGTTAGGGAGGTACAATAGATACACCAGGTTGTACAAGAATAAATCCTTCCCGGCGGCAGTATTCGCCGATCTAACAATGGCTGGTTGGGCAGATAAAGGGATTACACAGATAGGAGATCTAAGGGATTTAGAGGGAATAGCCCAGTTTTCAGCTCTCAGCTCTAAGTATGGCTTAGATAGGAGGGATTTTTTTTAATTTCTCCAGGTAAGGAGTTTTCTGAGTAATAAGCAGGGGGGCACAGCCGGCTTTGAATGGTATCAAATACTGGAAAAAATAAAGCTGGGAGGTGATTGCACGATCAGATCCTTTTATGCAAGCCTTGTAAAAGGGAAGTCTGACGACATTATTAAATTTAGTAACAAATGGGCAGGAAAACTAGGGGGAGAACCGGAAAAATTCCAGGAGTCGTTGGACTTGGGCAGTACCATTTTGTGTTCAGCTCCCCTGCAGTCGCAGCATTATAAGACTTTGTATTCCTTGTTTTATACCCCAGCTAGAATAGCAAAGTGGGGAGGTTCTACCGGTACGACGTGCCCTCGATGTAATTCACTGGAGGCAGATATTGTTCACATTTTTGTGCTCTGTCCCCAGTTGTATACCCTGATTAGAGAGATAGAGGGATTTTTGAATAGGACATTAGGCTTACAAACCTCCTTAACACCCATGTGGATATTGCTGGGGATAGGTTTAGAGGAGGAAAACGTACATAAGGAATTTATGTTTATGGCAATGGCGGTGTATAGGCTGACTATAGCAAGAGCATGGCTGGATAAAAATCCTCCTCCCATACAAACGTGGGTGGTGAATCTATTAGCGACGTACAATCTTGAGAAATCCATATACGCACGTAAGGGTAGGAGAGGAAGGTTGCAAGGACTAAAGATTTGGGACCCAACAGCAAGATGGAAGGAGAATGTGGGTGCATAGCATCATGAATCTGAAATGTATTAAAGATTAGGTATCATGAATTGTAAGTGGATGTATGTATACTGTACAATGTGCTTTTGTTGGGAAAACACAATCAATAAATATATATAAAAAAAATATATATATTCCCAAATAAAATGGTGGTGTTCAGTCTTTGTGCCCTCGAGGGCATGCTTAGGAGGGGACCAGCACAGGGTGCCAGGCTTCTCCCCATTCATCCGCCTGCAGACAGTTGCAATCATTCACTGCCCTCACCTGCAGAAGGACATCTGCTCCCCTTTGACACTAAGGGGCATATGTACAACTGAATGGAGAAGCGTGGCATTAAGCAAACATTGCTAATGCCACGCTTCTCCATTCTGAAAACGCAGGGATGCGCCGTAAACACAAGAATGCAGTGCACCCCTGTGTTTCCCCCCGCGCTGGTGCTGAATTGAGCTGCCTAACACCAATGCAGGCACCCTTGCACTATCGTGCAAGGGGTGTCATTGTTGGGGGAATGATTGCTTATGCGTAGGAATGTCTTCCTTCCTGCACATAAACAATCATTCATGGCTTTTTTAAACTTTTATGTGTGCTGCTTAATGCAGCACATATTGATGTTGCAAAATGTAATTTTTTATATTGATTGTTTATGTGCAGGAAGGGACAACTTCCTACACGTAAACAATCAAAGGCGTTTTGCTGTTTCTATGTGTGCTGCACACCGCATCACACATAGAAACATAAAAAACGAGGAGAAATGAAACTTTTCTCCTCGTTGCCCCTGCTTAAGACCAGGTTTTCCCTGGTCTTAATTTTGGTGCTGCCCCATATTTACGCCACCCTTGTAAATATGGGGCAGTGCCAAAATGAATGGGTGTTGCTCTGGAACTCCCACGTAACACACATTGGTCTCCATTTTCGCGCTAAGTATAGCACAAAAGGGCGCCTTATATACAAGGCAGTGTTACACCAAGTTTAGTGGCTTAATACTGCATTGTAACTAGGGCGAAGCACATATAGCCACTGGATTGCCGCCTTCTGTGGAAGGTCGACTGGCAGTTTCAAACAGCCTGTTCACCTTCGAATAATGCAGTATTCAAAGCATCTGTACAAATTGATGTCTGCATTCTGAACAGCACATTCATGTTAATAGGCTCTGGGTTCCTGTAAATGTTTCCCAGTTTAGTTGAGCAGTGTTTAGGAAATCACATGTCCTTCTGAGGTGACCATATGAAGGTGCCAAGCATCTCACTTAGCCTGTGTAGCTGCATGGATACCAGTACCTGCCATCCCTTTCCCCCATGTCTCAAACTTGTGTACCGCAGAGATTTTGGGTCCTTTAAGACGTACGCCATTTTGTACTGCTTGAGAATGCTGTAACTTCACAGCTTTCCAGAAAGAAGCAGGGTCACTATTTCACATGTATTTATGTGAAAATCTTGTGGCCACATGTAGAGACCTCGTCATATTATTCCAGCTTCAAATAAAATACTCTGATACGGCTTTGTATACATCCCTGGACAATTCTCATTAATATGGTTTGAGATATTTTCTGAAATGAATCATCATTCCAAAAGCAAATCATTTAGAAATGTCTGCTAATGACATGATTCTTATCATATATTTTGTTTGCATTTCGACAGACACTGTAAGGATGTTTTTACAAGCCAGATAAGTTCTTGCATCATTTCTACAATAACAATCAAGATACTCCCGCCATGCAAGGGTATTTTAAAACGTTCTTTTTTGTGTATCTGCAGTTGATATACTACTGTTATTTTCTGTTCTCAGTTCTCCTCTTTCAGTCTTTTACTTTCTGCTAATTCTGCATCAGTTTCCAAATATTTTTTGTGAACTTTGAGTGAGTTCTCTCCAGATCTTCAGTCTAAACACTGCCATTTCTTCTCAGCTAGTCGGTCACTCAGAAGCAATTGATGTTATCTTTTCTACAGACCCCACGGAGAGACACAGAGGAGCTGTGGATCAGTGCTGTAGAACCTCCTCACTTGGCAGATGTCCGGATATTAGTTTTGAGTGTATGTTTGTGGTGCCCAGTCAGTGCTTAATTTGTAACAGAAATGAAGACCCAGGCCCTCGTCAGGAGGCCACCGTAGTTTGCACCATGCATTGCCTCTTTACTGCGCAACTAAGAACCATTACACTGCTACAAGCGTGACAATTCAGACTGCCTGAGGCCAGGAAAAATGTAAGAATGGCTTGGGAGGCAGATATTAGTTGTTTCTAATGTATATTGAATTAATAAACAACTGTTTTTCTGCCATCTTTAAATTACACAAACAGTGCCACCATGTGGCAGCTGTCATAAGCGCAGGGTCTGCTATTAAAGGGCAGTGCCAAGCACCGGAAACCACTGGTCTCAAATTAAGCACTGTGCCCAAGTAGTATTGGATTGAAATGTGAAGATTGTTACATCCTGCTGGCTTCACTATTGTACTCTTTACATGATTCCAATCATACTGGGACTTACACAACTAATGCCCACTACAACAACACCCAAGAAGCTTAGAGCCATTCCCACACTGCCAACAGCCCAGGCAAGGCTACCAGGGACTCTCCATTTAAGTAAAATAGTACCTTCCTTCCACAAAGTCTCGAGCTCTTATGGAATGTGAAATGCATTGAGCTTTCCTCTCCCACAATTTCTCTCTTCAGTGGCAGTAAGTTTATTCATTAGGGATATGGCAGGCAGAGTGCTAGAGGCTCATGGGCATTGGTGCAGTACTACACAGGTACAGGAATATATATATAAGATCTAATCAGGGCACAGTCTTCCTCTGAGATTTGGCTGAGCTCCCGTAATGCCCAAATAGAAGATAACATACTATTTAGTGATGACAACCATGGTTCATTTAGGGGTGAACATTTTGATCCATGCTAAGCGTCAGAGGTAAGTGAAAATAATCCCTAAGAAATGTAAAACAAAACAAAGTAAAAAGTAGAAATTGGGTTCAACAGCTAAGCAAGCATGAATATACCCTGTTGAAAACGTATACAAAAGCCTTTTCTTTGATAGTTGAGGAAAAAGATGGAAAATAGGCAAACATGTCCAAGCACGTTCAAAAGGGAAATCCAGATCCTAGAAAATAGGTCAACTAGTAATTGATATCTGGTTAGTGCACAATGTGGTTTGACAACGGATTCACATGCATGCTTTCACTGAACTCTCGTCGTTGGCGAGCACCTCTGATAGTGACAAGGGGACCAAAAAAGAATAGTCCCAAATTGTTGTGGTTTATTTAATTAAAATATATCAGACCTGCAAAGAAATCTCATTGTAATGTAGCATCTCTCAGCTCCATGTCTGGAACCACTAGGGTGAAGATAGTGGTAATGGAGCCCGTCATGCTATAGTGGCATTCTGGACTGGTTGGAATTGTTTACATTTTCCAAGGACACCGCCCCTCAATTTGGGGGCTTGCCATATCCATGTTGCTGTCTGTCATGTAGCACATGGCTGCCATGTACAGCAGATAAAAGGTTCTGTGCTAAATTATACATCCAGAGAAGTTGTCCTGACAGTCGGGCTGATGATGGTTCTGCCATCAGAAAAAACAACAATCTATCCATTAAATGAGATAGAAGAGGCAATAAGTGATTGGGACAGTTCTGTCTGTCAAATTTAGACAGAAGTCTTCGAACCATCCAGCTATAAAAACTCCAAAGTGACTTTTCGAGGCTTTAAAGAAGTCCAGCAGGATGAAATCAGAGGCTGAGCCTGATGAGATTACAGCTCGGCAGTACAAATGACTTCAAGCAGGTCGTCTGGAACCCCTATAGAATCAGGCAAATGTTCTCTAAAACAATCTCTCCCACTTAAAATGCACTAATTGATTTGTTTTAGAGACTGCTTTCTTCTGAATTGGCTTGGGGTTTCAAAGGGCTCCCCGTCAGCAAGAGAATCACATTCAGACTCCTCACCCACATACACAAGGCTCTACACGACCTGGGCCCCAAGTACCTCAACGACCACATGACCTTCTACACGCCCACCCGCCAGCTACGATCGACCAGCCACGCCCTCGCCACCGTACCACGCATCCGCAGAGCCACCGCCGGAGGAAGATCCTTCTCCTACCTGACAGCCAAGACCTGGAATTCCCTCCCCATTCACCTTCGACGTACCGAAGGCCATCTCTCCTTCAGGAAGCATCTCAAGACCTGGCTGTTCGAGCAGTGACACACCTCTCTCCCCCAGCGCCTTGAGACCCTCCCGGGTGAGTAGCACGCTATATAAATGTCGTGATTGATTGATTGATTGAAAATGATTGTTGGACACTCCAAACAAATAGCACAGGATTGTTACAATCTCCCTACCAATACACTAGCTGTTTGGAATCCTGCAAACTGCTGGTCACTGTCTGAAGTGGCAGAGTGAGCAAAAAACAGATATACCAGAATATTTAGCAGTGGCAAAAAAAGTCCACAGATCACTTTTTTTGTAAAGTGAGACACAATAAGTGTGAGGTGTATTCTTGGACACAAGTCCAACCATGGCGTTAGACTCAAGTTGCACCCTATTGACAAGGCTCCAAAGGTAGAACCTGGTTATGGACTGGTTGTGTTCCCATCTGTGGGGAACCTGATCTAGCAATTGTAGTTGTAAATGTACCTATTGCAACAGGACCAAGCCTGATTTCCATATGGCAAGAATCTCCCTAGTGTCATAATGCGGACAACACAATGAACTGGAATGCAGCCCTGCATAATTATCAGTAGGTGAGATTAATTGAAGCCTAACTGCCATCACTTTTATTTCTATGAGAGATGCCCTAAGTGCAAGGGGTATGCCCAGATAATTTTCCTTACTCAATGTGCCACTGGAGAATGGCTTTGCCCCAATGGGGGCCTGTGGTTGATTGTGTTCTCGTTTGAAGAGGATGTAATCTTACAGATTGGACTGGACTGATCCTATAGGAGCAGGACAATTATTGTTTTGATTTTGGCTGGTCTCTGAAATAGGATAATGGACATATAAGTGGTGAATTGGAATGCATCATGAGAAATTAACAGTGTCTGTGAGTAATTCAAGCATTTCACCCAGTACTTTTATTTTGTTTTTCTAAGTGAAACTTCTTAAAACCAACAGGTAGGCCCAGATGTGAGACCTGTGTTTACTGGGATATTGGATGTCAGAAAGAAGGGCTAGAGACCCAGCTTATGGGTCAAGCATGAGATAGTGATAGTCCAAAGCTGCTTGTGCTAATCTTTTTTCAGGGAAGTGAAAGCTAGTAGCCACCCTGGAGTGTTGGAGCTGTCTGAACTGATAAGGCACATGCTTGGGAAACACTCTACAGAGTCGCATTCCTATGATGAATTACAGTTCTCAGAAGGCCAGGAACTCTTGGGTGCTCTGAAGAGACTAGGCACATGTTGGATATCTGGGTATAACTATTCCCATGGCCCAACGCGTCTTTGTGAGCCATTTGTGATGCTGCCAGGATTTCACTACATGGATCTCGGATTTTCTTGCTCAGACCTATTGCTTAATTTGTGTATGGTTTAATGGACATGGGGATTACAGAGAAATACCAAGAATCCTTTGTTGTTGATGAAAATGAACTTTATACATTTTCTTGTACATTTATATGAACTATTCTAAGTCTGGGAGTAGCAACATTTAACTAAGTGTATCCTGTGATGGAGCAGGAACAGTTTTGGACTGAAATATGTTACTCACATGCATATGAATGTCACACATAAAGTACTAGAAATGTAGTATTTTGACCTTTGTTGAAATAGCATTTTGGCCAAATTCAAAATTTGGACTAACTTGCTACAAACATCTTTCATGAGTTATTCTGGAATCCTAAGATCTGTGGGAATTAAAGCTTTGAGTATACAGGATTAATGCTCTGAGCAGATGATAAATTAGAGTGAGGTCAGTGTGTGGCGAGGGTAACAAGAGGAAAGAGATGAGGGTGGGATGTGGCCCGGTAGTGGGAAGCATTACGTGAATCAGGAGTGCTTTAGGAGAGTGTTCAATGATGGCTTGGGATAGTGGACACACTACACTTGCAGGGCAATCCCAAAGTGATTTTTGTGACCAAACACTGGGCGAAATATAATTGACAATTGTAGTATCCCCATTGGGGATTCTCCTCCTTTCAACATTATGGGGCCGATTCTGATTCAGTAAACTAATCCGTACGACCAAATCGAATCCGTAGCCCTTTCTGTACGGCTCCTCCAATTACCGTCCGAATCCCGTAGTATGATTCGTAGGAAAAATATACTACTGAGTCATTGCGAACCGCACGATTAGCAAGGGAAAATCCGTACGACACGGACCCTCAAAGTGAACTGTATGAATCGTAAACATGCAGTACGACCCGACAAGTACGATCCAGACCGGGGAACCAGAATGCGATTCGTACGGAAAACTTTGCGTTTGAGCGAGTCCTATCACTATTGTAATGGAGCCATATGCAAGCGTGTGTAACACACCATACCCCGGCATTCATGGTGTGTGTGTACGCACCGCACCCCGGCATTCATGGCGTGTGTACGCACCATACCCTGGCATTCATGGCATGTGTACGCACCGTACCCCGGCTTTCATGGCGTGTGTACACACCGTATCCCATGTACGCACCGTACTCCAGCATTCATGGCATGTGTACACACAGTACCCCGGCATTCATGGTGTGTACATCACGTACGGGGATACGGTTCGGGTCAGACTTTGCTTTTCCGGACGTTTTGAGCTCCCGTAGAAAAAGAGTTGTACGAAGTCTCGCAGAGACGAATCGTACTTGCTGGGCCGGAAACTGCTGCTTACGTACGGTCATCGCATACTGCATGTTCTGGATACAAATCGCACGTATTTTTTAGTCGTACAGTTTAAGTACGATTCGTGCAGAGATCTGCTTTGGATCCGAATCGTACTTCATCGTACGTACGGGGACGTTTATGGGTACGATTCGTATGGGAAATATGCTCCGTACGGCTATTTGTAAAGGGATTTTACCGAATCGGCCGCTTTTTGTTAATAATTATGAAGGTCAGACCCCCTTGCTGTTTGATGTGTGAGGGAAAATTGGTTCCACTGTAATCAAATCATCATCGCATGAGTTTGGTCTTAGTGTTGTATATTTACTGGCTATTTGCTAGCTTGCTAAAATGAGTGTGATGGTGGTTGATGAAAGCATAGAAGCTTGGGACCCTGCTTCAGCAGAGTTCAGCAGCTTTTCTACAGCAATGAGGCTGGTAACGTAACTAAAGTTAAAGCTGGTTGCGAGTTGATTTTTGAATGTTTATTATGTGTGTGCTTTTGCCATCCACCGATCTGTGAATCATCTTAAAGTGTTTCACTTAATCCTATTCCTCAGACCAGGAGTTTGTCCTCACCTATAAGAGTACATAGAAAAGTAAGACATCAGGGTCGGATTGGGATGAAAAATCAGCACAGGCACCCCCCAAAAAAGTGGCCCACATTTGCAGTTCGCAGCCATTCATGCCTAAAAAAGTAATTTCTTCTTCTTTGTTTCTAGTCAGATTTTTTTATTGCAAAGTTATTTAATACGTTTGCTTTTCTTGTTTTTTTTCTTTAATTCTATTGCAAAGTATTTAAATGAAACTCATAACCTCAATCTGATCAAACTGGCCGTAGGCACTTGAGGCTTGTCTGTAGGGTCGTTGTGACCCTATGTGGGGAACAAAAGCTTCTTCCATGTGCCGACGACTTGTTTAATGCACTGGTCAAAAGACACCTCTCTGGAAGGCTCACTGACACCTTCTGGGGTTTGGGATGGAAGAAGGTACACCACATGATGGTGTCCCCCTGACGCCCTATTGTTATTCTGCAAATAACAATTAAATGGCATAATATGTGACCTGCTCAGACTTATCACTGACAGAATATCAAAACCAAAAATATCGACGTCAAAAATATCGGAGGCGGAATATCGATGTCAAGAATACCGAAGTCCTATCAACATTAAGGTAAGTACAAAAATATCGGAAAATAAATATTGTTGTCAAAAATATTGTTGATAAAAATATCATTTTTTAATGTATAAAAACGAATGTAAAATAAATAAAATAATACATATATTTAAAAAATAAATAGTTAAATATATTTTTAAAATGATAAGTATTACATATAAAGTAAAAAATGTATACATATACATATAAATTATAATATATATATATATATATATATATATATATATATATATATATATATATATATATATATATATATATATATATATATATATTCACTGAAAAAACCATAGGTTATAGGCCATATATAGTTAGGAATTTGCATTTACAAAACCTTGAAAATTCACTGAAAAAACCATTGGTTATAGACCATATATAGTTAGGGATTAGCCTTTTCAAAACCTTATTTTACTCACACAAAACCATTGAAATTTCATATATAGTTAGTTCCACTAACTATATATCGCGCACCCGCAATCCACTGCTGATGATGTCACATATTACATCATTCATGACATGGTTAGTGACATCACTGAGGACATCACTGATGACATCTCAAATGACATCACTGATGACATCTCAAATGACATCACTGATGACAACATCCAGTGACTGTATGTTTCTGTAAAGTTAAAATATGTCTTACATATTGAAGAATGAGTGGATGTATAAGTGTCTGGATGAAGGATTTAGTAGGTGCATGACTGACTGTATGAGTGAGTGATTAAATGTGTCTCACTGAGTGCATGGGTTAGTGACTAAACTGTTTTAATTTGTGCATCATTATATCTGTTGTTCTACAAACTGCTACATATGTTGATCAGTAGCTATATGAGTAACTGTATGGGTTATTCATTGGTTGTCCAAGTATTTGTATGGGAAACTGAGTGTGTGTGTATGGGTGGCTGGGAGGTGTGTGACTCTGTACATAGATGTGTGAGTAGTTGATTCACTATATGTATGGGTTCAAAAGTGCATGTGCAAACAACTGTATGGGCGGTTGACTGTGCATGAGTGTATTAGTGAGTGAATGGATATCTCAGTACTACATGTCAAAGTAAGTACATAAGTAAAACACAGTACATGTGAGAGTTGACATATATAAATAACTGTGCATAAGAGCCAGTGAATGTGTGAGTGGCTGTATGGATCATTGTGAACATGTATCAGGGATTGTATAAGAGAGTAAAGTAAATGTGTTAGTATATGTTTGAATAAGTAAGGTGTGTATAACTGTATAGTTGAGAAAATGGAAGTGTGATTGATTTTTTGCATAACTGACTAGGTGTGTGAGTAACTCCATGGATGAGTGACAGTCTGTGACTGTCTATTTACACTGATTGTATCTAAGGTTATATTAGAGTCTGAAGAGGTTCATGGTATTATCACATGAATGATATCATCAGTGATGTGATCAGTCATGTCAAATGAGATGTTATCAGTGATTTTATCAGTGATGTCATTTGAGAAGTCATCAGTGATGTCATTTGAGATGTCATCAGTGATGTCATCAGTGATGTCACTAACCATGTCATGAATGATGTAATATGTGACATCATCAGCAGTGGATTGCGGGTGCGCGATATATAGTTAGTGGAACTAACTATATATGAAATTTCAATGGTTTTGTGTGAGTAAAATAAGGTTTTGAAAAGGCTAATCCCTAACTATATATGGTCTATAACCAATGGTTTTTTCAGTGAATTTTCAAGGTTTTGTAAATGCAAATTCCTAACTATATATGGCCTATAACCTATGGTTTTTTCAGTGATTTTCATTGGTTTTTTAATAGCAAATATCAAAAGCTGTAAAATGTCAAGTACGTGATAGGTAAAAACTTTTTCGTGTTTATGCACGCTGATGTGCTTTGAACGCTGCCCCCCTCCCCTCTTTTCTCTTAGTAGTACTCTCTCTTTGCAGATAGTGAAGAGTAGTTAACGCAGGCCTTTACCCCCGTTGTAATCCGTCCTGCCTGCTTGTCTCTCCATTTGATTGATTGTTATCCAAGCATTTACTGTTTTACAATTGATTCTCTTTGGTTCATTCTCTATTTACAAACAAGCACAAAGTCGCAATACTCTGTTTAGTCTTTGCAGATAGTGAAAAATCGTGAAAAATCGTGTAAAAAAATAAAAGTAATCGAGCAAAATCAGTAGGCCACTAATTGGATCTCTTTTTGACCTCGCTAAAATAGAAATATTATGAACAACCCTTCATGAGAAATACGAAAATAGTGAGATGAACTGAGCTCCACACCATGAGGGCTGCAAGACAGCTCGGCTCCGTCACCCATCCCGCCCAAAATAACGACAAACCCTATGCAAATATTAAAAATATAGACAACACACCAGCAAAGAAACAGGGTAAAACATTTTATTAAATAACTATTTACATAACTATTTTATACTTTTTATTGCCCGATCCGGCTAGCTCAATCGATCGAGCATGAAACTCATGCACTCTGATAGCAAGCGTTGCTACTGATGCTATGCAGACCAAAACTGGTTTTCAGTTTGTACGTTTTTCTAGATTTTTCCATCCAAGGTTGGTTGACTTTGTAGAACGATGGCTTCAGATTTTCAACATACGGTGTGGTGGCCCGGACTGGGAGGGGGCGCTTCGCTCCTGCCCCCTCCCCAAGTAAGATTTTCATACGTGAAAGTACGTTAATGGTTTTGGTCCCTGAGTTGCTTCAATGTCACTGCCATTCTCAAATGGCATAAGTTCTGGATGTTGGGTGCCATAGTTCAGAGTTCTGAGCAGCGCTTGTAACACTGTCTGAAGCTTATTTCCACCTACTGCAGCTTCACTATTCTCAAAGTAAGTGAGTGTCGTTTGTGGACCTCACTGCATTTGAAAACAATGTGATATGTTACCTTCCTAAACCGCTTGACGGAGGCCCCCGAGGGGCGGTGTAATGGCCATGGACTCGGAGAAGACGCTTGGCTCCGACCCCCTCCCCAAGTCTTATAGCACCGGTGTAGCCTGAGATCGCCCCCGACATAGGCGGCCGGCTCCCGGGGTCCGGCGGAACTTTTTGCCTTTTGATGACTCTTCTATTCTGGACCTTGTCCCACAATCCGTTTGACCTGAAGACACGCTGTAGTGGGGCGCCCCTTTACCGTTTTAGTTGCCATTCCGCCCGCTTTTGCTACACTGTGCCTCTTCCGCCATTCAGCTGTTTACCGCCCGCTCTTGCGACTACAACGTCTCGCTCACCATGTAGTTGAGTTGCTCCCGCTCTTGCGATGCAACGATAGGCGACTGCCACAGGACTCTCAAAATGGCGGCCGGCTCTTCAGATTTGGGCATGGTCCACTAAAATGGCCCTGGGACACCTTGGAACTTGGACGCTTCCCTGATAGGGCTTGGGTCCCATTCTCGAAAGCGTCCCCTCAGCCGTGAAGATTCTACAAAAGTCTTGGGGGCCCCCGACTCCCGCAGGCTTCTGGTGGGGAGCGGCTGCCATGTTTGCTCGTGGAATGGCCACGACGGACCTACGAGATGGTAGTGCTCTCATGCTGACGCCAGCTTTAGTCTGAAACATCCAGAAACACTGTAGACTACCAATTCGATCAGTTCCGGTAGCGCCCCAACATGACCCGGTAGAGAAGAACTTGCCCTCCCCTCTTTGACTGATGGTTCTTGTTGCCTGTCCCCTCTGTTGTCATTTTACAGAACTTTTTGGACTGCTGAAAGGGGTTGTGTTCCGAACGCTGGTTGGTGGAGACATTTTGACTATATTCTTGACCTACGTTGTCGCGTAATGCGTTATATGACACGCCGCGTTAGCGCACCCGGAAGTAATCCGAGGCGCAGCGCGCAACGTAAGCATAACAGGTCATGTGACTTGTTAATAAAACTTTTTATTGGTTCATTTTACTTTTGTTATTTTAATAATGAAAAGCTTGGTCATATGACCTAAAAAATACGCTTTTTATTGATTTAGAACTTTTTTTTAAAAACATATATGTTATAATATTCCAGGCTAATGTACTTTCCCGGAAAATTTACAACTGTCCTGCAAGTAAAATATATTCCTTTTTCGAGAAAAAGGGCGTTTCTTCGTTCCATGACGGAGCTGTTGAGTAAAAGAGACTCGGCCTGCTGTCTTAGTCGCCGATACGTCTGATTATCAGATTCTTATCGATCACTTTATGTTGCAGAAGTGGAAAACACAACTGCCCTTGACCATTTATCTTTACTGCGTTCCTACATATTATACCTTTTATCCGTCATGTAATTGGACTGCTTTATTTCACTTGCCTTTAACTGATTCGAAAACAGTGACTAAAAGTAAAAACGTTACCAATGTAAATACTACTACCATGTTTTGTTTTAAAAACCTTTATTGTGAAAATGTCAGTATACAAATACGGGCCTATAACCACGAGGGCCGGCCACGGAGCAAACTGGAATCGTATATGATGAGGAGACATTTACATTATAGAGGAACGTAACGAACGAGCCATTAGGTTGCAAGAACTAAGGTGTCTAACAGTTGCGGAATCGGTGGACGTACATTTTGTAATTAAAATACGACAGGGCCACTTACAAAAAAGTTATCTAGATATACATTTGCGTGCAAGTACCATGGGTGACTTTAATTCGAACTTTCAATAGTACAGTAATCAATAACACATCAGAACTTAATATCAATAGAGATGTCGAAATATTCAATCAATTCTCGTCCCCGCCCGCCATGAGCATCAAAACTGCATTCATATCTCGTGATATCAAGGTTGTTCAACCAGTACACAACAATGAGTTACGAGTCCCATTTATACCGGCGCCATTTTGGGCGAGGCCGGGCAGGTCCAAGATATAGTCAAAATGTCTCCACCAACCATCGGCCAGACCAGAACCCCTTTCGGCCCTTTATGCTACAAGATGGTGTCTTCCATTCAGAAAATATTGTTCGCAGCATTTTGAAAGGAAACATAAACAGCCGTTCTCCTAGTGAGTCTCACATTGTTACATTTAGGACGAATGTTGAAGAGAAGTATGTGGAAAATCTGAAGCCATTTTTCTACAAACTCTCAATCAGCCTTGGATGGAAAAAAAAATCCAGAAGAATGTACAAACTGAAAACCAATTTTTGTCTGTATAGCATCAACAGCAACGCTTGAGTCAGCTTTGTGTCAAGCCGCCATTTTCATTCAATCAATAGCGTCCCCCTGCACACATTCAGGGACCTGGTTGTGTCTTCAGATGAAACGGATTGTAGGACAAGAAGCAGAAAAAAAAAGAAAAAAAGATCAGCCGGACCTCGGGAGCCGGCCGCCTATGTCATGTGCGACCTTTGGCCACACCAGGGCAATAGTGAAGCTGCAGCAGGTGCAAATAAGCTTCAGACAGTCTTACAAGCACTGCTCAGAACTCTCAACTATGGCACTCAACATCCAGGACTTGCCATTCGGATCTTGGCGCCTTGTGCTGGTTCCGACCTATTCACACATCGGTCCACTACTGACATCACCTCATAAGCCAACGGGGCACCCCACGCCGACTTTCGGCGCAGCATTGTAGGATGGCCACACCAGTGCGGCAACTTGCTGGACACCACCTCGGTGCCATCCGGATCTTGGCGCGTTCGAGTCACTGTACCGCAAGAGTGACCGGAACTCAGCTGGTCACGCCGTCTTTCGGCGCAGCATTGTAGGATGGCCACACCAGTGCGGCAACTTGCTGGACACCACCTCGGTGCCATCCGGATCTCGGCGCGTTCGAGTCACTGTACCGCAAGAGTGACCGGAACTCAGCTGGACACGCCGTCTTTCGGCGCAGCATTGTAGGATGGCCACACCAGTGCGGCAATTTGCTGGACACCACCTCGGTGCCATCCGGATCTCGGCGCGTTGTGCTGCCTTCGGCCTATTCGCACATCGGTCCGCTACTGACGCCGCCTCACGTGCCAACGGATTTTCTACGCTTTTTGTAGCCCTATGCCGCATAACAGGTCATGCGACTTGTTTATAAAACTTTTCATTGGTTCATTTTACTTTTGGTTTCCTAAAGATGGAAGGCTTGGTCATATGACCTAAAAATAACACTTTTCATTGGTTTAGAACATTTTTTTTTCCCAAACGATGAAAGCCCCACCTTGTTTCTGGATGATTCAGACTGAAGCTGGCGTCAGCATGAGAGCACCACCATCTCGTGGCTCCGTCGTGGTCATTCCGAGAGCAATCATGGCAGCCGCTCCCCACCGGAAGCCTGCAGGAGTCGAGGGCCCCCAAGACTTTTGTAGAATCTTCACGGCTGAGGGGACGCTTTCGAGAATGGAGCCCAAGCCCTAGCAGGCAAGCGTCCGAGTTCCAAGGTGTCCCAGGGCCATTTTAGTGGACCAGGCCCAAAACCGAAGAGCCGTCCGCCATTTTAAGAGTCATGTGGCAGCCGCCTATCGCTGTACTGCAAGAGTGGGAGCAACTCAACAACATGGTGAGCGAGACGCTGTAGCCGCAAGAGCGGGCGCAACTCAGCTGGATGGCCGCCACCTGGGGAGGCCCGTTCACGCCGCCTCCCCCACGCCCCCCCCCCCCCGGGCCGCCCCACGCCAATTTTCGGAGCAGCATTGTAGGATACCAAAACCAGTGCTGCAGTTTACTGGACATCACCTGGGTGCCATCAACATCTCAGCGCGTTCTGCTGCCTTGGGACTATTCGCACAACAGACCGCTACTGACGAGGCCTCCCTCCACAACACCCTGGACGCCCCACGCTGTTTTTCTTTGCTGCATTGTAGGATCCCAAAAACCAGTGCGGCACCCAGGTGACATCACCTGGGTGCCGTCCAGAACTCAGCACGTTGTGCTGCCTTGGGACTATTCGCACAAAAGACAGCTTCTGACCATTGTTGCTTTTTTTTGTGAAAAATGTTTAAATGTTTTTACAGTTTTTGTTCCGTTCGTTATATTTAAAAGTTAATAAAGTTTTATAATCCTACTTTGTTGGAGTGTTATATCTTTTTTTAAAAACGGGTGAATGGGGCCTTGAATCGGGTTATTGTCATGTGTGGGCTTTGCAAGTGTACTGCTACAGGATCGGACATTTCAAACTCAAATCCACGTTCTTTTTCTTACCTTTCCGAAGCATGGAGCGCAATAGCAGGCAGAGAAAGGGTGATGCAACTGTTGAACACTGCCTGGCCTGGAAGTTGCTGGCAGTGCCCCCCCCCCCCCGCCCGCTCCTGAAAGAAGACACACACACACCGCCGCCCCGAGTACTTCACAGATCTTTAAAAGACCATGCGCTTGTTCATGAGGCTTAAATGGTTTATCACCCCTTCTAGAACCCCTGCATCCACCCTCTGACGTTTCCTGGAAAAATTACCACGTAACACAATACCAAGCCCTGTCAGCTGAAACCCCCGAGGAATCATGGGGCATATTATCAAGGGGGTTTATCTCCGCTTTTTTGGCTTTAAAAGCCAAGAAAGCGGAGATAAAATTATCTCCCTATTACCAAGCTGTCGCTAACACCAGTTAGTGACAGCTAAAAGGAGATAGCGACCATCTTGGGCCCCGCTTTGCATGTCAGTGATATTTATCACTAATGACATGCAAAGTGGGCGTGCCAAGATGTTAGCGACTGGAAACAGTCCCTAACATCGCTATCTCCTATTACCAACTTTTGGAGATATTCGCGCTAAGCGCGAATATCTCCAAAAGCTAACACCTGACCTGAGCAGTTCTTAGCCATGTTATCCAATGGGAGGTGGATAACATGGCTAAGAGCATTTGCTCGATAATGCATGAATATCGCTGACTTTTCTGCGATATTCATGCATTGCGGCCGTTTTTTATCGCATTTGCGATAAACCTTGCTAATAGCAAGGTTTATCTGCGATAAAAATCGCCGATGTGCGGCGATAATTTTTGTCTCTAAACAAGTTAGAGACAAAAATGATCGCTAGTTGTTGGTAATATGCCCCCGGGTTTTTGCTTGCAGAAATCGAGAGGCGGGAGACTAGCACTGAAATCAGTAGTCTCACGCCTGAATCGGGAGGGTTGGCATGTCTGGATTCTCTACAGCTGGGGCCATAAACTACATCCGCAGGGCTAGGTGATAGCCTGGGACCGGCCTGGCATCTAAAATGGCTGCCGTGCACGACAAAATTGTGGCATTGGAAAAAAGGCAAGATGGCGCAGACAATGTTTATCAATAAGGATTCATTTATAACAAAATATTTTATCGCACTGACAAATTGGCGGTCAACACTTCCTGATTTCCATTGAATCGAACGTTAACAGACGTCACGCAGCAAAAAAAAAAAAAGCTCACGCACAGCCACTGGAAGAGATGTATCAACATATATGAGCCTCCTCAGCCACCCTCAGAAAACATGGGGGATTAGGATACGTCTCCCGCACCCCCTTATACCTAGTAATTTAATTAAAACGAAGCACAAAATGGCGAATTCCCGTTTCGCTACCAGTTTGCGGCCCAGTTCGCGGCCCGTGAAGCGCTTCTACCGTGAAAAATAATTTTTTTTTTATTGTCCCCACGGGACCCTTTAATAACCCCAACAACATTCCTAGGGGGTCAAGAGGGGTATACCTTGCCCCCTTTCATTAAATTCCCCCTTCGTTTTTCACCTCTTCTTCTCTCTCGATCCTACCGAGAGATAAGATGGCGGCCGCTCCGGACTGTTTAGAATGTTGACAGACACCGGGGAGCCAATCAGCTTCGCATCGCAAAGTTCCGTTTCGCGAAAAGTAAGCGGACCGGAGCGCAGCCCGGAGCGCTGTTACAGATATATATCTTGTTTTGAACGTTAATTTCTCAAAATCCACTGGAGCACATATATTGAGACCTAGCAAAGGCACATCGGGCTAACAGTCCCTACAATTTTGCCAAGTTTCGTGCAAATCCATTCAGCCGTTCGAGCTAAAAGTAAGGCCAAAGGCCCTACGGAAATTAACATGGGAAAAACGTGTTTTGGGACCCCCCTTTTTTCTCGGCCCCCCCCTGACGAAACCCCCCCAAATTTTCAGGGGCTGCTCAGAAACAAAATGTGCCATTTTCCTGAAAATTTCAGCCGATTCCGTTCACAAACGCCAAAGTTATTAGACATAGAATTTTCAAAAGTTCCATAGACAAATAATCCTAACTATATATACCTACTGGCTATCGCCAGTAGGTAATATATATATATATATATATAGAAAGCCAAGAAATGGGTCCTTCTGGGATCCTTAACTCCCGAGTCGCAAGGAAATCGGCGGACCACAAAGCTGAATTAATGTTTATGAGTACAGGTTTGCTTCAAAGCAATAAATTGCGCACTCGGGAATCCAAATTCAGCAGATTGTTTATTTTCAGTTACACGCTACGCATTTCTACACCCTTGTGTCTTGATCACACGAAGCAAACCTGTACTCATAAACATTAATTCAGCTTTGTGGTCCGCCGATTTCCTTGCGACTCGGGAGTTAAGGATCCCAGAAGGACCCATTTCTTGGCTTTCTGCATATATATATATACGCCACAAGAGCGCCACGCTCTCCCAAATTGAACCAAAGTGTGGGAATCGGTAATACGGACCTGGGAGAGAGGTGCCGCCGAGGACTGGACCTTGGTATTGGTCCCGAGTCAGCCTGAAAAGGGGGCTGACATGGGAAAACTTCAAGCCGGAAAATTGGTTTATTAGAACAGCAAGATCAACTCACCGCCCACTGGAGGGTTTAATTTGCAGACAGTCGTCGGGACCACAGGCTCCATAATGCAACTCAAAAATGGAATGCTTCCACACTGAAATGCCATCGAAGAACAAGGTAAAAAATAACAATACTGAACTGTGGAACTAACGGACTGCCTGTGAGGTGCAGGACACCACTTTGAAAAAGTTTCCAAGGGAAACGAAACGCGTCAGTAAAGTCCTTAATCACGCTGTTCGCCTTTAATTAAAATGGCCATAAAATGAAGTCATGTGTGCGACTCAGCTTCTTTCCATGAGGGAAGATGGTTTTGACATTTATATCGGCTTGGTTCTGCCGAAGAGTACACGCACCGCCACAAGAGCGCCACGCTCTCCCAAATTGAACCAAAGTGTGGGAATCGGTAATACGGACCTGGGAGAGAGGTGCCGCCGAGGACTGGACCTTGGTATTGGTCCCGAGTCAGCCTGAAAAGGGGGCTGACATGGGAAAACTTCAAGCCGGAAAATTGGTTTATTAGAACAGCAAGATCAACTCACCGCCCACTGGAGGGTTTAATTTGCAGACAGCCGTCGGGACCACAGGCTCCATAATGCAACTCAAAAATGGAATGCTTCCACATTGAAATGCCATCGAAGAACAAGGTAAAAAATAACAATACTGAACTGTGGAACTAACGGACTGCCTGTGAGGTGCAGGACACCACTTTGAAAAAGTTTCCAAGGGAAACGAAACGCGTCAGTAAAGTCCTTAATCACGCTGTTCGCCTTTAATTAAAATGGCCATAAAATGAAGTCATGTGTGCGACTCAGCTTCTTTCCATGAGGGAAGATGGTTTTGATATATATATATATATATATATATATATATATATATATATATATATATATATATATATATATATATATATATATATATATATATATATATATATATATATATATATATCTGTATGCAAAGTGATCCTTCAGCCCTTTGGACGCGCTCAGCAGTGTGTGCTCTGCCTAGGGGTTGGATCCTGACCCAAGCAATTTTGGAAAACAAAGGAGGCGGCACAATCAGGATCAGCATCCTGATTGTGCCGCCTCCTTTGTTTTCCAAAATATATATATATATATATATATATATATATTACCTACTGGCGGTCGCCAGTAGGTATATATAGTTAGGATTTTTTCTCTATGGGATTTTTGAAAATACTATGTCTAATAACTTTGGCGTTTGTGGACGGAATTGGCTGAAATTTTCAGGAAAATGGAACATTTTGTTTCTGAGCAGCCCCTGACAATTTGGGGGGTTTCATCAAGGGGGGGCCGAGAAAAAAGGGGGGTCCCAAAACACATTTTTCCCATGTTAATTTCCATAGGGCGGTTGGCCTCACTTTTAGCTCGAACGGCTGAATGGATTTGCACGAAACTTGGCAAAATTGTAGGGACTGTTAGCCCGATGTGCCTTTGCTAGGTCTCAATATATGTGCTCCAGTGGATTTTGAGTAATTTAGGTTCAAAAAAAGATATATATCTGGGCGTAGCCTAACCACACATCTGATCTGATTGGCTGTCAGCACTTCATCCAAGAAGTGTTGGCAGCCATCTTGGGACCAATATACATGATAGCACCTCATTAAAAAGCATTGTAGTTAATAGAGGGTTTTAGGACTTTAGTTACATTATAAATCATTTGTTGATGGTACCATACTCGTTTTAGGAATTGTGGTGGGTTCTAAGGTGATTTTACCATGTGAAAAAACCTTCTGCTGTGATATCATGAATATTGTTTGAAAGAAAACTAATATCTCATGATTTTCCCACAGTGGTTTGGAAGGGGATCTATAAGCTAAACTGAAAGCATATTTTCTGTAAATTCACATTATCTTTCTCAGTCATGTGAAAATGAAGTCTGACATTCTCAGTAAAACATGTACAGAGACTGTCAGTTGATTCCTTTGTGTTCTACTGCAGCCTCCTAGAGTGTTCTAAAGAACAACTAGAGCGCTAACAGTCCTACTTATTACAAAGGTATGGCACACCTGAAGCCATGAGGGGGTATATTTTGCCATAGAAAGTATGATTAGTGCTGCAGAATGAAAAATTAGGGCACATTTTGAGTGACTTCTCAAATCCTTTTCTATTTCATTAAAACATTCTGACATGCAGTCTCCCAAAATGGCCACCAGAGACAAAAGAGCCCAAATGTAGCCCAAATATCACCCAGATGTAGCCCAAGTATAGCCCAATGACAGAATGTCCCAGAGTGTTCTAAAGAACAACTAGAGCGCTAACAGTCCTACTTATTACAAAGGTATAGCACACCTGGAACCATCGTGATGGGAATAAAGTGGTAACTCTTAAAACATTTAATTTAAAAAGGAACAAAATGAGGGGGTATATTATGCAATAGAAGGTATTATTAGTGCTGCAGAAAGAAAAATTAGGACACATTTTGAGTGACTTTTCAAATCCTCTTCTATTTCATTAAAAAATTCTGACATGCAGTCTCCCAAAATGGCCACCAGAGACAAAAGAGCCCAAATGTAGCCCAAATATCACCCAGATGTAGCCCAAGTATAGCCCAATGACAGAATGTCCCAGAGTGTTCTAAAGAACAACTAGAGCGCTAACAGTCCTACTTATTACAAAGGTATGGCACACCTGAAGCCATCTTGATTGGAATAAAGTGGTAACTCTTAAAACATTTAATTTAAAAAGGAACAAAATGAGGGGGTATATTTTGCCATATGAATTATGATTAGTGCTGCAGAAAGAAAAATTAGGGCACATTTTGAGTGACTTCTCAAACCCTCTTCAATTTCATTAAAAAATTCTGACATACAGTCTCCCAAGATGGCCACCAGAGACAAAAGAGCCTAAATGTAGCCCAAATATCACCCAGATGTACCCCAAGTATAGCCCAATGACAGAATGTCCCAGAGTGTTCTAAAGAACAACTAGAGCGCTAACAGTCTTACTTATGACAAAAGTATGGCACACCAGAAGCCATCTTGATTGGAATGAAGTGGTAAGTCTGAAAACACTCAATTTAAAAAGGAACAACATGAGGGGGTTAATTTTGCCATAGAAAGTATGATTAGTGCTTCAGAAAGAAAAATTAGGGATCATTTTGAGTGACTTCTCAAATCCTCTTCTATTTCATTAAAAAAATTCTGACATGCAGACTGAAACATGCACTTTGAATACCAGCAGCAGACGTCCCTGGTGAGCAGTAGCTTTACTACAGTGATCTAATGTCCAACTAGAGTGCTAACATTCAGAATTTATGGCAAATGTGTGACACATCTGAATGCCTTCTTGATGGAACCAAAGTAAACAAGCATTGAAAATGCAATAGAGCTCGCCCTCGTTTAAGTTAAAGCCATTCTGTTTGTAATGAGGTGGCTTTTTAGCTTTGCTTTTATTAGTGTTTTTTCAACTTTCATGTAAATAACATGCATCTGTATGCATATAAGTATATGTATGCATGCATTTATGTTTGTATTTATATAGATATACAGATGATATATGTTTATATATGTATATATATATATATATTCACTGAAAAAACCATAGGTTATAGACCATATATAGTTAGGAATTAGCATTTACAAAACCTTGAAAATTCACTGAAAAAACCATAGGTTATAGACCATATATAGTTAGGAATTCGCATTTACAAAACCTTATTTTACTCACACAAAACCATTGAAATTCCATATATAGTTAGTTGCACTAACTATATATCGCGCACCCGCAATCCACTGCTGATGATGTCACATATTACATCATTCATGACATGGTCAGTGACATCACTGATGACATCACTGATGACATCTCAAATGACATCACTGATGACATCACTGATGACAACATCCAGTGACTGTATGTTTCTGTAAAGTTAAAATACGTCTTACATATTGAAGAATGAGTGGATGTATAAGTGTCTGGATGAAGGATTTAGTAGGTGCATGACTGACTGTATGAGTGAGTGATTAAATGTGTCTCACTGAGTGCATGGGTTAGTGACTAAACTGTCTTAATTTGTGCATCATTATGTCTGTTGTTCTGTAAACTGTTGCATGTGTTGATAAGTAGCTATATGAGTAACTATATGGGTTATTGGTTGGTTGCCCAAGTATTTGTATGGGAGACTGAGTGTGTGTGTGGGTGGCTGGGAGGTGTATGACTCTGTGCATAGATGTGTGAGCAGTTGATTCACTAGATGTATGGTTTCAAAAGTGCATGTGGAAATAGCTGTATGGGCGGTTGACTGTGTGCATGAGTGTATTGGTGAGTGAATGGATATCTCAGTGCTACATGTCAAAGTAAGTACATATGTAAAACACAGTACATGTGAGAGTTGACATATATAAATAACTGTGCATAAGAGCCAGTGAATGTGTGAGTGGCTGTATGGATCATTGTGAACTTGTATCAGGGATTGTATAAGAGAGTAAATATGTGTTAGTATATGTTTGAATAAGTAAAGTTTGTATAACTGTATAGTTGAGGAAATGGAGGTGTGATTGATTCTTTGCATGACTGACTAGGTGTGTGAGTAACTCCATGGATGGGTGACAGTCTGTGAGTGTCTGTTTACACTGATTGTATCTAAGGTTATATTAGAGTCTGAAGAGGTTCATCGTATTATCACATGAATGATATCATCAGTGATGTGATCAGTAATGTCAAATGAGATGTCATCAGTGATGTCATCAGTGATGTCATTTGAGATGTCATCAGTGATGTCATTTGAGATGTCATCAGTGATGTCATCAGTGATGTCACTGACCATGTCATGAATGATGTAATATGTGACATCATCAGCAGTGGATTGCGGGTGCGCGATATATAGTTAGTGCAACTAACTATATATGGAATTTCAATGGTTTTGTGTGAGTAAAATAAGGTTTTGTAAATGCGAATTCCTAACTATATATGGTCTATAACCTATGGTTTTTTCAGTGAATATATATATATATATATATATATATATATATATATATATATATATATATATATATATATGTATATATATATATATATATATATATATATATATATATATATATATATATATATATATATATACTTACCTAATAATATATACAATTAATTACCATAATAACCTATAAATTGTTAAAAAATAATAAATAGTAAATACATACATACACATACAACAATAATATACATAAAAATAGCAAAACTATATATAACAAATTAAATTAAAAAAATTAAATAAATTATACACAACATTAACTAAAACAGTAAATATTGGATAGTGTGGGGGTAAAAATTACTATTTCCACTCTAGAGAGTGCAAAAGTAGGAAAAGCGTTGGATAGGGTAGAGGTAAAAATTACTATTCCAACTCCAGAGAGTGCAACAGTAGGGAAAGTGTTGGATTGTGTAAGGGGTTAAAATTACTATTCCCGCTCTGGAGAGTGCAAAAGTAGGAAAAGTGTTGGATAGGGTAGAGGTAAAAATTACTATTCCAACTCCAGAGAGTGCAACAGTAGGAAAAGTGTTTGAAGCGTAGGGGTTAAAATTACTATTCCAACTCCAGAGAGTGCAACTGTAGGGAAAGTGTTGGATAGCGTAGGGGTTAAAATTACTATTCAAACTCCAGAGAGTGCAACAGTAGGGAAAGTGTTGGAAGCGTAGGGGTTGAAATTACTATTCCAACTCCAGAGACTGCAACAGTAGGGAAAGTGTTGGATAATGTAGGGGATAAAATACTGTACTAATAATTGAACATTTAAAAAAAAATAATAATAATTTAATTATTAAATAACAATAAATTAATTAACCATACCGATAAATAATTACTTAAAAATAATTACCAGTTAATAATTAAGTAACAATTAAATTGATGATAAATACAATAACTAATTATTATTTAAAATTAATTGCCAAATAATAACTTCTAAAAATGTAGTACATATATTCTAAAACTAGTACAATAATATAAACACAAATGTGTAAAATACATAATAAAATGCATAACACTAAAATTAATATCGATATTGATATTAGTAACATCAATATTTTTGCTATCGATATTACTAACTTCGATATTAACAAAAACGATATTTCTTACTTTCAGGTTGATATTCTGGTCCTCGATATTCTTGATTTCGATATTGTGTCCCTACGATATTTCCAACTCTGTATTCTTGTAGGTCGAAATAAAAAACTCGACATTTAGACTGTTTAATGCTGAGACTACCTCTCACCTGAAGCTGGAGCTCTTTTGGAAAACCAGCATAGGTATTTGGATTTTCTTGATTCACAGTCTAATGAAATCGGCCCAGAAGCTTGCCTGTGCCCCTGGATCCGACGGGCACGGGCAGAGTAGTGGTTTCTGGTCCTGAAGAGAATCCCAAGATTAAAAGGATTCGAAACGGGTAGACCACATTCTCTTGCCAAACAGTGGTTTTGTTAATTAGGCTTGTTTATGTTGCGCCCAAATATTGTAAATATTCGATTGGTTGTGCATTAGTGTAAATATTGTATAGGGTACATTTATAGAAAAAACCTACTTGTAAGTTAACCACATTTTTTTTTGGCATTTTAGGTGCTTTCTAGGTGGAGCATTCGTCACACCTTTTTGTGCACCAAGTGGTTTGAATGTGTATGGTGGGGTTTAGAGTGAATGGGTTTGGAAGTATGTGAATGCAAGTGGATTCATTATTAGCTCTGGTGTTGAATTTTATCTACAATTTATTTTTGTTCATCACATTTAGTCATGTGTTCCCTTTTTGAAAATATTGAAAAGATTTTGCGCTATTGAAATAAAAGCTACTAATGAGCTTACGGGTGTATTGTTTTTTGGTTCTTACACCTATGGTTGAAATAATCTAATTATGAGACCAATCTTATGTACAGCATTTAAAGATATCCCCTGGACAGGGACTCAGTTAATCCTTGCACTCTCGTGCGCGGACAATGCTGTGTTGATAGGAAGAACGGCAGTGGGGCTTCAGCAACTCTTTTTATAGGTTTTATAAATTCTTTAGACCTGAACACCAACTACGCAAAATCTCACAAAGTGGTGATGGGTTCCAAAAATAAATGTCAGAGGATAAGTTTTGAGGAAGGCATAGAAAAAATCAGGGTATCTGCCTTCTCCTATTTGAGGTACTTTTTGATGAAATGAGTTCTTGGGCTTCACAAAGTCAGGCTGAAAGGAACATAATGTCAACAGCAGTGGCAGTAGGATTTGATTTTACAAATAGATTGGGAGCTAAACCTGTACAGGCAATTGTGAAAGTTTACCAAGCTAATGGTATTTCTATTACTATTGTGTTTTTATATAGGAACCTAAATAGATATTCCTATTTTATGCCTTTGTACGGTTATAATCAATAATATCCCTATAATGGCATAAGAATCACATCCATATCTAGTTGTAGCCCATGCAGTCACATTAAGCAAGGCTACTTCCCCAGACTCCTAGAAAGCACAACAAGTTCTCTAAACAAACCAAACCTCCAGCAACCTGGGAAATCCCATGGCTTTTGTTTTAATTTGTCATAGAACTCCTGCAAGCACTGTGAGAATGGCCAGTTCTTAGTGACATCTTTATTGACGTCTTATGTCCAACCTTACGTCAAACCCGGCACCTTTCAGGTATAAATATACCAACGTTGCGATAAGCAAACACACTGTGGTGGTTTTGGAGCAGAGCGGCCATCTTGCGGCGGTTGCTGGAATATCTAGCCCTGAGGAAAGAGATACCAGACCTCCTGCATTCTATTACCCAGATACGGAACTGACTAAACCCTTTAAGAGAATTCTTGAGTCAGATTCTTGGCAAAACCAACTTAACCCCTTCCATGCTCATGACGAGCTCAGCTCGTCATGAGGCACAGTGGAGCTGTGCTGGTGACGAGCTGAGCTCGTCATGAAAGAACCAAAATCACACTTTCCAGCACAGGAGGGGAAAATGCACAGCAGCGATGTGGTTAACCTAAACTGCTACTTACTTACTCCTTCCCACGTATTAGGCTTAGGTCAGGTACACCGGGGTAGGCATATTTTAGAAGCACCAGTTGAGTCCACTTTAAAGTATCTTATGGCTAAGAAACCATATCAATGCTTTTACAGTATTATTTCATAATACTCCTTTTACTGTACGCACTTTACTTTACATTAAGTATTGCAATTATGACAATTCATTTCTCTTGCATGAGAATGAAGACTGTTCAATAAATTACACCCTTTATTGAAAACGCCCGTCTCTCTTTTCTCTGCACTCTGGTGAAACTAAATACGCACGATTGACTGAGTGAAATAGCTGTCTATTGTTTTCACACGACTCTAGAGATACACTCTTATTCTGAGGGAGAAAAGTTTTCATGTTATATGGTTGTCTGAAGCTAATCCCTTCTTGTCTATCCAGGGAGGTTAAACTCCTCCTCGTTTATTCGAGAAAGTTTCTAGTGACCTCTGAGCTAGCTGGCAAACCTTAAGTCTAATATAGTCAGTGGAGACCTAGTCGACCTCAGTCCTACGTCTACACTGCCGAATATATTATTCCAATGAGCAGAGCCTATTGGGAATATAGGAACTACACTACATGGCGCCCAACGTTTGGTAAGGCGATAAATCGAACGCAAGACGTTAGAGTAACTCAGTCGTGCTTTTTTACACAGACCCTTTTTCCCGTAAATACTCCAAAAGACGTCTGGAGTGGGTGAGAGGTTAAAATCCGCCGGAACTTAGTAGGAAGAGATTCCTATGTATAGTTTTTGGTTTAGTCAACGTTGAAGGATACAGTGTTCCAAAATATTGTGCATCTAATCTTTGTTTCCTTGAAACTTGATCTGCAACAAAAATCTTTCTGCCAGTAAAATGGGGGAAAGTAAAGACGAAAGGGAGGCAGCTAGAATAGCAGCTCAACTCCTAGAGGAGGACACGAGTCTCCTACAGACTGACCCGAATGCTATACTCATTCCGGTCAACATAAGAAAAACAATAACTATAAAACTTATAGAAAACGGACTGACATCACGAGGTGGTACAGTCATATTCGTGGTAGAGGCCCATGAATATCGGCAGACAGAGGTATTCTATTCATGGATAGACTTTCCAGCAGCAAACGCTGTAACACACGAATTCGACTATTACAAAATAGAGGAACCTCCGGATGAATACACTCCTTTCGAGGAGGTTGAAACCCCATTAAAATACCAAGAGCACCTGCCATGGTTTAAAGGCGCCCTAAAACATAATAATCACATCACCAGGCTCGGTCCACTAGGTAGACCAGGAGAAACATGGCCGGTTCTAGCCAGCTACACACCACATCCAGACATCGAAAAAATGTCAGACCGGGAACTTTTAGCCCAGCTAAAAGTACTAATTAAAATACATAGACAATTAGTCCAATATGTAATGCGGACTTCAACAGTCCAACCAGCTATTAACATTCCACAGCTGACCCCTCATCCAGGAAACACAAACAAAATTACACCACAGAACATATAATCATGTCTTGGTAAAACACCTGCAAAACGGGAACAAATTCCATTCTGGCTAGCACAAAAGATAACTCAAATAGAGGCAGTATTTTTGGATACTGCCCCTAGTGAGAAACAGGAATTCTGACTATCTGCCTTCCAATGGGGATCGCACCACATGTGGAGGATTGTGACACTTGGGGCACAGTCTTTGCTTCCATTTACACAAAAACATATGGTGTTCCGTCCATGGCGGTAATACCAGATGTACTAAGACAGATTCAAAATGAATACGGTCCAGAACCTGCTTTAACTCTGGGTATGAAATTACTGAAAGACTTCAAGCAGGTCTCGGCTATATTATTAGCCAACATAAAAGGAGAAGCAGCATCTGTGGCGATCCGCCAGAAATTAAAAGAAACAGATATAGCAGACCATCCAATTGAACTTGCCAGAATCATAGAAAAATCCTGTGAAGAACTAGGTAGAGATAGTTTGGGCGGGAAACCGGTAAAACCCCAACTAACTGAAAATCCTGAAAAGATATGTATCAAAAATAATCTAAACACTCCAAAAAAGAGCTGGGATGGAATTAAACAATCCACTCCCAAAGAAAAAAGATTCCAGTCCAGAGGAAGGTCTCCTCGGCGGAGAGAAAGATCTCCGGACCAAGGACATAAGTCTCCCCAGAGAGAGCCCTCTGAGAAAAGATACAACCTTAGAAATAGGGATAATTTGAAAAAACCTGATAGATATCAAGATATTGATACACGTCCTTCTCGATCTTTTCAGACTTCCTCACAGAAATCGGAAAGAAGACGACGGGCAGACCACAGGGAAGAGCACGTCAAGTCCAAAGACAAAGAACCTGCTCAAAGTAAAAAATTACAATTTCCAAGAAAGAAGGTAGCCAGTATTAAAAATAATGAAACATGCCGAGGATACTGAAGACACAACTGAAAAACGGAGAGTGGGACCAGACAATGCTAGACAGTGCAGCAGAAGTGACCATAGCTCGCAAGATCCTGATGAATCATCTGGAGACAGTGGACACGAATAAATACATTCAGGTGGAAACTGCAGATACCAGAGTTAGTAAACCTCATAAAATATACGAAATAACATTGCGTATAGAGGGAGATAAGACTTGGAAAGTAAGGGGTCTGTTTTGGGATAACCTTTCAAAAGGCTTTGACATCCTATTAGCTGAGAAAGACTAGCCACCAGATTTTGTCAGGGGGTGCCCTCATGGCAAAGAAATGATTATGCCTGCCTTCTCAAATCATATTCCAATTCATAGAAAATACACATATGCCAGAAAATGGGCAGTAGCCCAAGCTCCTGCATTATATAAAAATCATGTAGGATGGGATGAGGACCCCCCCTCACAAAATCCAGTTAAAATGTCAACCCACTGTACAAAGGCAGTACCCATTTAAGCAAGAAGCTAAAAAACAAGTCAGGAAGATCTTAGATCAACTTGAATATCAAGGGGTGATTGAAACATGCACCTCTCAAATGAACAATCCTTTGTTTCCTGTCTCCAAGCCGGACGATTCATATTGTCTAGTCTTGGACTACAGACACCTTAACTCATGTTGCAAGACATTTGCAGTACAAAACTCACACAGTGCAGCACTAATGAATAACATAGTTCGCAAAAAATACAAAACAACATTAGACATCTCTAATGGATTCTTTTGTCAAAACATTGACCCTGAAAGAAGGTATTTGACCGCTTTCTCAATAATGGGGTCACAGAAAAATTCTGTCGACTCCCACAGGGATTCAAGATCAGCCCAGGATTATTCTCAGCAAGGGTAACAGAGTTACTACAGATATATGATGATGAGGCATTATCTTATGTCGATGACATCTATCTCACAGATGATGACCTGGATACTCACTTGAAAAGAGTGAACACCATAATACTTGGGTTCGCAGCAGAGGGTTACAAATTCAACTGTAAAAAATCACGAATTGCCCATCTAACTGTCCTGTTTTAGGATATTAGTTATCAAGTGAACGCAAAAGCCTAGCAGACAACTTCTTAGAGAAGTGTGCTGTACTCCAAGCACCAAAAATGCTGAAGAACTTACAATCAATACCAGGTTTCCTTAATTTCAAAAGAACTACATTCTAAATTATGCAGAGAGGATTAAACCTCCCTATGAATTAATAAAACCTGATTTTAAACCAATCAATTGGACTCAGAAACACACAGAAATTTTGAGATCATTGCAAACAGACATGTTAGCTAAAACAAAATTACAAACTCGTGACAACACACGCAACCTTGTAATCCGAGTCATCCCAGGAAGTTGCGGATTCACGTACCTGACCTCTAATGAGGGAGAAACGGTACCAATAGCTTATAAATCACATTTGTACACAAAAGCTGAAATGAAATTCAGTTCAACTGAAAAAATTCTAACTGCGGTTCAGACTGCCGTAGCAAAAGAAAGAGCCCTAGCACAAGGTAAACAAATAATAATCATTACACCGGTACCAGCCCTAGAAGAGGTAACAAAAGCAAGCATTCCAAATGCTAAAGCACTACATCCGAGATGGATCCAATGGGTTAATTCTCTAGCTGCTACAGACGTAGTATATGAATTCGATCCTAATTTAAAAACACAAAAATTTCTACAATATGAATTTGAATGTCCTCTGCCAACCGAAATCCTGCCTCTAGAACACTACGGCTGTATAATATATACAGACGGATCAGCACAACCCACAGTTCGGGGTAAACAAGCTTACAGTGCTGCGTGCGCGATTGTAAAAGGTCGTTGGCACAAAGGAAAATTTAGACCACTGGTCACTAAATCACAATCTCTAGGAGATTGTACAGCTCAGCGAGCTGAACTACTAGCATTTAAGATGCCGCTTGAAAATACCGATCGCGAATTCCCCACACTAATAGTGTGCAATTCATATTACTGTGTTCAGTCTTATAATGAATACTTGCAGAACTGGGTTTAAAACGGTTTCAAAGATGCAAAAGGTGGCACAATCAAGCATAAAACGCTTTGGGAACAAGTAGTTCTTTTACAGAAAGAACTACAAAAGACTCACGTGATACATACACTGAGTCATCAACGTGATGGCGTTCACGTTGCGGGGAATTCATTGGCTGATGAAGCCGCGAAGGCAGCTGTGCAAACGGCTTCCGTAGCTTTTATCACCCGGTCAAAAACAAAAATAGACAGCGATATAATGCAAGCTGTCAGTGCGTCAGTAAAACAGGACAGAAAAACACTCCCGAAAGGCTATCCAGTAAAGTACTCATACATAACTGATGCGAATAATGTTCCTTTTGCTCGAATCCCTGGAGTGGGGGATAGGGCAATTGCAAACATGGAACACAGGTTAGGACAAATCACAGCGGCACACAAAGGGCTCGCTTCTGCACATGCTGGTGTTTCCGCCACAATATCATTATTAAAACAGAGATATTGGTGGCTGCGCATGAGAATACAAACTAAGAAATATGTTCTAGAATGTGAAATATGCCAAAGAATGAAAGTATCAACAGTGAAATGACCAGCACAGGCACCCCTTCTAATCTCAGATAAACCATTAGCATGTGTTTACCTGGGCCACTGTGGTCCCTTACAAAGGGGCAACTATAAATATATCATGGTCGCAGTGGATTCCTGTACGAGATTCATTTGGATGTGGCCCCAGCGCTCGGCTGATGCCAGAACTGTTATAAAAGATTTGCGAGTCTTTATCGGCACATACGCAATTGGCATGCAACATTCTGACCAGGGTCCTGCTTTTAGCTCTCGAGCTTATAAGGAGGCCATGACCAGCATGGGCATTGCATTGCGGTACTCTTGTCCCTTCCATCCTGAGGGGAATGGGATTGTGGAAAGAAAAAACCGGGACATAAAGCAATCTATAACGGCGAGGGTATTAGGTTCGGGTGATGGGTGGGGCCAACATTTAACAAGTGTCCAACGTAGTCTTAATAACCTGCCAAGAAATTCTCTAAAAGGTTTCAGTCCGTACGTACTATTGTTCGGGACTAGAATGCATATTCAGGACTTAGATAGTCAGACTTCAGTGGTAGAAAAGAAATGCTTTGATATCAAAGATCGTTTGGCTGTTTTACAGGACTTAAATGAAACAAGAAAAGCCCTGAGTAACATAAAGTTAAAACAACAGCCAGCAGCCACTGAAGATAAACCACCTGTCCCAGCAAGGCCTGTCTGGATTCCAAAGATTGGGGATCTGGTCAGAGAGAAGATCGCAGTGAAGAAGGAATTTCGGCCTTCTTACAGAAAAGCAGTACCGGTCTTAGCTGTCAGCGGAACAAGATCAGTTGTACTACCGCCCCTTGCTGGTAAAAAGGAGAACCGAGTTGTATCCATCGACCTGGTAAAACCACAATCATGTGGCCAATAATAAGTAGTAGGCCCAGTGGACTCCCAAGAAATAGCAGAATACCAACATTTGCTACAATCCAAGAGGTTCAAACTGAGAGACTAATCACATTTGATAAACCGGCAGTGAATAAAAAAGGACTATGCAACAATGCCATGGAACTTGTGCCTCTTGAAACCCAAATCACAACAGTTTGTCAAGAAACACCTGTCTACAACGATGTAGCCTCAGACTATGCTAATGAAATTAAAAATGAAAAAGCAAAGGAAAATTCGGAAACAATTCCAACAATTGACAGAACTGCATCCGGCTACTTCATCAATTTTGATAACTTTTCTGAAGATCCAAGCGAACCTGAATAAACACCAACAACAAAAACTTTCAAAGACAAAGTAACTGTACTCTTTCATCAACTCAAAGAAACCTATCTGATTTCTCCATGGATTGAATTTTGGATTGTGTTAGGTGTAATTTTTTCTCCTGCTTTGGCGCATCATGGTACTTTGTTTGGGAAAATTAATTGAGGGAAAATACAGTACAATGGACACAGCCAATCTGAACATAAACTTGGTCCTAAAGCCACACAAGTCATCTCACATCGAGAAAAGAGAACTATCATCAGTGAATGTCACAGCCATTCCAATACCCGGTGGGGTAACATGGGACAAAACGGATCACGAAATCTATGGCCCGGTTGAGCTCTTGAAATATCCACATCAGTTCAAGGTTTCATTAAGTGACTTTGTAAAACCAAGTACATTCTCTGATGATTGGGACTTGGAAAGCATAAATAATATGATGTCAGATTTAGTTATGTCAGCAAAATTTACAGAACATGATTACTTGCAGGGTTCATCGAATTATGAACAAATGTATTGCTACAATCACTTTGCACACCATTATTTGCATAAATCTGCTCAACCTAGAAATGTTTTTAATTATAATCAATGGGAACATTGTGCAACTCCACCTAAAAGCAGTTCGAAAACATTTTATGGGAAATTCCCATACTTCTCAGGGTTTCACACAAAGGATGCAGAAACGTTTTATTTTAAACTATTAAATAAGACAGGAGTAAAAACAATGCTGACTAACACTAAATTAATCTATTCGGAAACATTTTATGAAAAAATGATTACATTTGGTTTTGATTTTTGGAAAAACAACATTGAAACAAAAACCATCTGGGGTACAAAAGAATGGCAGGTCCAAGGTCTAGAAGCATTATTTAGAGCCTGCATGATCCCAGAACAAATTATATTCTTGAATGGCTCCATTCAACAGACAACATGTCTTGGCCTAGCCAAAAATAAAGACTTAAACAAACCGTCTATTCCAAAGCCAACATGACAGTAATAGCACTACAGATGTTGAGATAGACGTATCACATATTTTACATCAAAACAGAACACATCCTGATTGGAAAAAATGGTTGATCTGGCCAACAGACACAAATAACTGTCAAGATAGATTCCTGAACAAAATACAGGGACTCAAAATGACCAGACCACACCCTAGATACTCCCAGAGACAACATCCAGGGATAGTAACAACATACAGTGTAGGGAAACTATGCCTTGAGTGGCTAGAGAAATCCACACTGGCCGAAATGAAGCAACATTTGACTTTACTTAAAGACGGTCCTGACTTGCGTGATTTCTAAATGGGACCACGCAAACAGCGTCAAAAACGTTTCATAGTGGCCAGTATATACGCTGCATACAACGAAGCTTGGAAAGTAATGCAAATTGAAACAGCGGAAAAAATACGAGAAATTGATTGTATTAATTTGGAAAAATCACTTTCTGTTGTGGACAATGGGTTAATGAGTCTGTCCTCCAGAATATATTCACTGGACAGTATTGTATCATCTGCTATTGATATAATAGAGCAGGACTTACTAATGTTACAACACGGTCAGTCCCAATTACGTTCTATTGTACAGCTTGGATGGACTTTGCGAAATCTGCATTCAGGCACCGTGCCATGGCATTTAATAAAGGTGGCAGTGAAGTATGACATGAGAGCAGCATCACCCAGGTATGACCTTCTGTGAGCATTGCAGATCCGGACATCGATGATAGCAATCATTCTCACGACTGCACAGTTGCGGCATTTTCAAACTTAGTGGAACTTTCACCTGAAGCTGTAGACTGGTTTTTGCACATCTGTCTGAAATGATGTTCTCCCCTGAACAGAAAGAATAACTTTTTTTAAGCAACGAGCACACAGCGTTCCCTGAACTCTGAATTCGGCCTTCAGCTTTGATGAACAAAAGCTACTGAAAACATTTGGAACTAGTTTCTCCCCTGAAAACAAAATAATTTTTTTTTCAACTTCGAAAATATTTACCTTTTTCTGGCACATGTACTCTGCTTAAAGTAGAACTATTCTTAGAGAACAGAGCTTCTATTTTTGGAACTCTAGAGACAATATATTACCTCAGCCTCTAGCACATTTACAGCAACTGTATTTATATGTGATGGAATGGTCTCGACCTTCTTTTCTGTATGAAGAGCCATTTCATGTGTAATTTTCGCAAATCGTTCAGCTAATATATATAAGCATGTTTAACTGAATGATTGCACTGCTTGATAAGCGTACAGTACCATAATCATTTTCGTGTATTTTGCATACACCATTTCGAATGCAAAAAATGTATTTTGGGGTGGGTTGGAATACACATGCACCTTTAAATGTTTACTATTGCTTAGTTTTAGTAATGATGGACATTAGATCGTGGAGTGGGTATTGTGTTTTTATCTAGGAACCTAAATCGATATTCCTCATTTATGCCTTTGTACGGTTATAATCAATAATATCCCTATAATGGCATAAGAATCACATCCATTTCTAGTTGTAGCCCATGCAGTCACATTAAGCAAGGCTACTTCCCCGGACTCCTAGAAAGCACAACGAGTTCTCTAAACAAACCAAGCCTCCAGCAACCTGGGAAATCCCCATGGCTTTTGTTTTGATTTGTCATAGAACTCCTGCGAGCACTGTAAGAATGGCCAGTTCTTAGTGACATCTTTATTGACGTCTTATGTCCAACCTTACGTCAAACCCGGAACCTTTCAGGTATAAATATACCAACGTTGCCTTAAGCAAACACACGGTGGTGGTTTTGGAGCAGAGCGGCCATCACTCGCCTGAGAGCCCAGCTGATGCGAGTGCCCACGGAAGCCGCCCCTCCTTTCTGACATGCTGAGAAAGACACTGTCTTTTTCTACAGCCGAGAAAATCCAGCTCCCGCGTTTCCAGCCTACCCTTGCGGGTTGCTGCAATATCTATCCCTGAGGAAAGAGATACCAGACCTCCTGCATTCTATTACCCAGGTACGGAACTGACTAAACCCTTTAAGAGAATTCTTGAGTCAGATTCTTGGCAAAACCAACTTAACTTAAACTGCTACTTACTTACTCCTTCCCACGTATTAGGCTTAGGCTGGAACACCGGGGTAGGCGTATTTTAGAAGCACCAGTTGAGTACGTTAGTCAATGTATATATGTATGTATATATTTTATCCATTTTAAAGTATCTTATGGCTAAGAAACCATATCAATGCTTTTACAGTATTATTTCATAATACTCCATTTACAGTACGCACTTTACTTTACATTAAGTATTGCAATTATGGCAATTCATTTCTCTTGCATGAGAAAGAAGACTGTTCAATAAATTACACCCTTTATTGAAAACGCCCGTCTCTCTTTTCTCTGCACTCTGGTGAAACTAAGTACGCACGATTGACTGAGTGAAATAGTTGTCTATTGTTTTCACACGACTCTAGAGATACACTCTTATTCTGAGCGAGCAAAGTTGTCATGCTACATGGTTGTCAGAAGCTAATCCCTTCTTGTCTATCCAGGGAGGTTAAACTCCTCCTCGTTTATTCGAGAAAGTTTCTAGTGACCTCTGAGCTAGCTGGCAAACCTTAAGTCTAATATAGTCAGTAGAGTCCTAGTCGACCTCAGTCCTACGTCTACACTGCTGAATATATTATTCCAATGCGCAGAGCCTATTGGGAATATAGGAACTACACTACATTACCAGACATGGAAGTGACATTTGGGGATTTAAGGATGCTATGGAGTTACAGATAGTGAAAATAAATTTATGAGAATGCTGTTGTCAGTACCACAATCTTTAGGTTTCTTTATAGTCCTCAAAGATTCTGGTGTAGGGTGCATCTCAGATTGCTGGCACAGTCAACAATGTTAAGGTGGTTGAGGATTTGGATTAACCCTGAATTGGATCTGAAATAGACACTTATGACCAATTGTCTGTCTCTGGCTTAGTTACAGCAAGTCCATAAGAAGAAGCTGTTCCTGTCAGAGCTATATGGGTCTCAAGAAAACATCACAAGGAGAGATCTGAACTGGGTTAAGAAGCACTTCTTCTCTGTTGTGTATTCTGAGAGAGAAGCCAGAGAGCTGTGTAAACACTCAGTACGGGAATATTAATTATTTAAATCCTGCCTGTCAACAAGGTCATGTTTAGTTGTGGTTTCAATACCTCACCTTTGTTTTTGGGCCCCTGTACCTGTGGCAATTTTTCATCGAAAGATACCATGCATTTTTTAATTTTCTGTGATCCTTATTGTTTGTTAAGACAACGACATATATTGCCTTTATTAAAAGGGAAATTTTTCTTCCAAGTATGACCAGCCCAAATTTACCTTCAGATGTTGCCAAGTCCCCTAGTTTTTTTTAATGTAGCCATCTTCTTAGCGGGAGGCTTTAGAATTAGGAAGAGAAGATTTGTTCAAGTGCCCCGCTGATGTGAATGACTATGATGTGGTTTCACTATAGGAGATAATATTTTTAATGTATTTTAACTGATACAATAGATGACCTTGTAATAATTCTTGATACATTAACAATCTGCGGGGTTTTATGGTTTTAATTAACCAAATAAAGTGTGTTTGACTGACTGACTATTCCACTACTGCAGTTTCAGCATTAGTTTGATCACTTTGTTCCATGGAAATTCCCCTCACTTTGTAATTTCCTAGTGCCTGCTGTTAGCTAGTCCAGATCGCTGCCTCCCTTTTTATTACGAACAATTGGAAGATTGCCTCAGATGCCCATTTGCCGAATTCTGCACATTGGTCACCATTCAAAGTTCACATTCTTTTAAAGCATGTGCTCTGTAGGTATGTATTTTCCCTCTGAGCTTCTTTTAAAGATTTCTCATCTTTAGATGGGCGTGTGCAGAAGACTGTGTGGATTTAGCTCCCACTAACTGAAACAGGATGCCCATAAATCACCTTTTTGGGCTGACTCATCTAATAATGCAATACAAACTGACTTTGTCCTAAGTATTAAACATTCTTGTTCTTATTTGTTAGTTCTGTTTCATAGGGTGGTGTATGTTGCGCTGTATATAAGTATTGCCTATCTTCGCAATGTATTTTGAAACTGGAAATGTATGTTTTAAAAGCAGCATTGGAACGGGGGCTGATAAATAAAACATATATGCAAATGTAAACACAGTGTTTGTGGTCTGTTGTTTCCTGCAGTCTACAATCCCTGTGTTTCTTAACTAATTACAGGTGCCCTTAAGAGTGACCAGTCTATTTAATATTGATTAGGCAGCTCATTCTGGGACCCCTGAGACTGGAGATTTTGCGATGGCTCCTATTAGTAAACAGGATGCAGCACAAAATCAGCGACAGGTCACAAAAAGTTGGTGAGCAATTTGCCACCACTTTTGATCCTCGGTTTAGTATTCTATTAAATTGATTGACTTCTGAAAAAGCAGTATGTAGATGCAGAAAATGCTGAGGATTGTGCAGCCAGACCTCTGATGTCAGGGCCGGACTGACCGTAGCAGGCACTGGGCATTTCCTCAGTGGGCCGCCAGGGTGGGGTCCGGTTTGGGGCCCCTCCAGTGCTTTTTTTGTTAATGGGGTCCAGCAATATCACCCCCTGTAACAAAATCGGCCTAAACGTGCCTTAGCACACAGCTCTGCCACACTCCCGTCCTTCCCTCCTGGGGCCCGGCTGAGCAGGTTGCCAGGGCCGGTTTCGGTTCCCAGTCTGGCCCTGTCTGATGTCATAACTCTGTGAGTGTTCTTAAGCCAGAAACCTTCGTTAGGGGTGGCCAGAGCCCATTTCAGACTTGCTGCAAATGGATTTTTTGCCTTTTCATAACTTTTGCAGTTTATCCAAAAACGGATTTACTGATGAACTGTAAAGGAGTGCCAGTGTATTTGCATCTTCAATATTTAGATCAAGATGCATATTGCATTTCCCCTATCACATCAAACACTGTTACATTTAAAATCCCTCTTATAGGGTTGGCCATCTCAAACTGTCTTAACAACCTACTTGTGATATATAGCTGAGAAAATGGTTTAGCTTAAAAATGCAAAACAAGATTACACTGACACCACTTAAATACTCTGGTGTGGCATCATACATTTTTGTTTAGAATATTGTTACCAAATATCGAAACAACATTTATCTGTTAAATCTGCTGATGGCCACCTGTATATTATTAATCTAGCAAGGTGTGTTTTTGCTTGTCTTCTATTTCTGCCATTCCCAAACCATATTACAATGTAAAAAGTAAACGTGTGCAGGTCCAGCGTTTTCTACTCAAGCTTCCGTCAAAGAAGGGGTTATGAACGGAAAAATGATTGTGGGTGAATTGATTCAGTGCACAGGGTCGGACTGGCCTACAGGGCAATCAGACAGTGTCCCTTGGCCTGGTCTGACAGGTCATTGTGGGAATAGTTTTGTAGCAGTTTATAAGCCTGGTTTATCTTCTTGTGGGCTGGTTTTTACAGTTGATTTCCCTGATTTTACCACAAGCATTGTTTGCAGCAAACACAAATGCATTCAGTCTCCCTTACCTTGCAAAACACCTTTACAGGACATGAGTACTAGTTCAAAACTGTATTTGGATAATTGACTAGCTGTTCAGGCCATTCATGTTTTAGTGCCTTGGCTCAGTCCAGCCTAATCAGTGCAACAATATCCGTTGGCTCGCTTTCCATGGGAAGTATTGGATGTAAGCAGAGGTTAATTTGTAAAAAAATATTTACCAGGGCTCTTGTCAGGAGGCAGCTGTCAGGAGGCAGCTGTCAGTAGTCCATTTCTCCTTTTAGTGCCGTCTAAAAAAGAATCAACTACTAACCTTGAACGTGGGAAGAGGATGTGGCATAATGGCTAGAGCTGCTGTTTTCGGAGCTGGGGAACCAGATTTGAGTGTTGGTGTCCGCTCAACATCTGATGATTCTGGGCAAATCACTTAATCTCTCCGTAAATGACTGTACCCTTAACTGGAGCTCATAAAAAGGGCTGATGATGATTAAGCGCCGGTGCACCAGCAAACACCGGCTCATATTAAGCACTGCCTATAAGGGGATTGCTGCAGGAAAATGATGCACATAGGATGGACATTTATTATCTGGAACCTGCTTTTTTGCCTATTTTCAGAACATTTTTTATTTGTAGAAGAGGTTTCAATCAGCCATTTTGAGTATTAGACTCCAGTGAAGCTTTTGTCTTCTGAAATACAGTTCTGTCTGTACTCTATCCAATGGTTATCAAGAGTAAAATAGTAACCCCAGATTTCGAATTTTACTCAGTTGTCTAGGATAACCCTCGAAAAGGGCCAGGTCCAACACAACTTTAGCTCTGGATCCTACAGCCATTCAATTTTGATATTATCAATGCAATTTTGGATCAGCCTGCATCATGTTTTCAATCTCACACTTTTTTATAGATTTTTTGGATCAGTTTGAGTGTTTTCTATATTGGAAAGCATGGGGGAATATTTTGTATAAGAAATCAACTGTGTAGGCCCTCATACCACTGGGAAAGAACATCATCAAGAGGATACACTAATTAATATTTCAGAAATTAAAGTTGCACTTCTGTTCTGCAGGATTCACAGGTTATTTTTGCCAATGCTTGCTCCAGGCACACAAACAAGCATTGATAAAGCTGTAGGTTTGCACACTATGTATAACGATACAGTGAGTGCATGCCCGCCCCCGATCAATGTCCCAAAGGAAAGTTGTGTCCATGTAAGTCCAATTCCCAAATTGATATTGTAAAATAAAACAATTGAAATGTCCCATTCCCACCCTCTCCCCTCAACAAGTCCCACCCATCAAAAAAAGGATTACTCCAGGGTCAGAAAAAGTAATTAATGCCAATAGCTTTCTAGGAGTACGAGCTTCTTGAGGTGCCCCTCTATTCGTTCTTGCCTGGTTTCCGTGTGTGCCAGCTACTGCAGGATGCAGCGCTGAAAAACGCAGTTTGAGTAGAGAGCAGCAGTGATGGAAGTATGGTGGGCGGCTTCCATCCGACTGCAGTGCCGGTGGACTGGAGGCACTGGGATCTGATTGGGGCCCTGGGCATGCAGCTGCTGCCACCTCCTCCTCCTTCAGGGCCAACAGCTGCTGATACTCAGCCCTGGTGGCTTTCAGTTTCCTCTGTTGTAACCGGGCTGCTTTCTCTTTTCTGGTTGGAACAGCAGGAGTAGCTATAGCAAGAAAGAAAAAGTCAAATTGTAAACAATGCTCTTAGCAAAACACATACGCAACACAGTAGCAGTACATTTGTTGGTATCTTGGGCCATTCGATTTTGATGTGATTAGAGTTTCAGACATTATGCACCACGGAGTGCACAAGTATTCTCTCTGGCCATTCTCTGACCAAAATGCCTTTCAATTTTACCCTGACTACAACAAGGCATATGAATACTATCAATGATATATGTCATGTGACATACTATAAGATCAATCATGCAGACATCCTCCTGTCTGCTGTAAGTAGACGTTGGGAAAAGCGATGCACTACAGTACAAGGAAAGGATTAAGTAACAGGATAGTGCATTCACCATGTTCGTCACAAACTATCCAATCCTCAAAAGTAAAGGCACTTACTCTTAGTTCCACTTCACTCTCTGGCCTCACCCTTAGTCAACACACTTTGAAATTACTTTTTTTCAACAACAAAAAATTTGCTTGGCAGTAAGGAAAGGAATTAATAACTCACTATACTGCAGGGAAAGTTAAAGGGATTAGGTCGGGTAGGTAGACTAGATGTTTACTGACCATCATCATGTGGCTAAGCTTTAGCTAGTACTGAGTCACTGTGGTTGCCAAATGTTGAAAGGGAAAAATGTGACCAGACGTAATCCATTACAGAAGCCATGAAATATATCACTTGCCCAGAAAAATGTGGCACATTCAAAGAACGTTTTATTTCAAATTTTTGAGAAGACTAGAACAGATCTCAGAAACAAATTAAGGAATTGTGTACGAGGAAGTAAATAAGTGGGCACTGGGAGGGAAGGGAAGCACACCTTGTTTTTGCATTGCCATGAGCTTTATAAATTATTCATTAACTGAAGTAGATGCATATTGCTCAGCCAACAACGCAGTGCTGACAAATTAAACTATGCAGCCGTTAGGTTACCATGGGTGTCACTAGCGAAATGCCATGAGGAAGGAGGGTGGGATATGATGATGAATTGATGATGGTTGTGTAGGATATATAATATATGTCTTGCTTGAAAACTACTGTGAGTCAAGGGAGTAGTCAGAAATACCACCTTATCCCATTGAATGAAAGCTTTGATAAAATCGCTCCAAGGAAGTAAAGTAGGCAAGAAGAACAACCCTCCAGAGGACCTCCCTAGACTCTTGTTCTTCTCCGTTCAAAGCATTTATCCATTCATCATTGCATTGTTCTTCTAGTAGTCCTATTCTTCACCATTGGTTTTGTTTCTCACCATTTAAGTTTTACATTCCCTCATCCGGTCTTCACCATTAAAAACCATCTATCCATGAATCCATCTATCCAAACATGGCTCTTAGTCTCAACACGCCTTTCGCCAAAATACATTTACCCACCCATGCATCCTATTCCTTTCACTCATTCACCCATCCAACCCACCCGAGGATTTATTTCATTCACCCAGGCAGGCATTCTTTCACCCATACCCTACTCATCCAGGCAGGCATCCTTGTACACATATACCCTTTCATCCATCCTACACCCACCCATGCATCCCTCTTATCAGCCATTTATATGCATCCTTTCGCCCAGACATCCTTCTAGTCACTCATATTACATTTCACCTATCCTTTCTCCTTCCATCCTTCTTTCCCTTTTCCATCACCCCATCATAGTTAAAGTTCATTATGAAGATTTGTCAGCTGAGTTGCAGATAGAAGAGACCATTAAGTACTTAACTCCCACTATATCTGTAAAAGTAGGTTTTTCACAAGTCAACATAGTACTCCCTTGCAGTGAGTGTACTAATTTTTAGTAGCAAGCAAGATGACTGACCACCACCTGTCACTGCTGTTACCCCTTGGACTGCTGTGCTGGCGCTGGCACTGGTGGTTGGTGAGGCTAGAAAAACCATTATAAATTATTTAGATACCAGATATGCCCCCTATTAATTTTTTAAGCAAAATGCAACCACAATACATCACTACAATTTGCTTACAGTGTCTTCTATCAAAATATTGGGTTGGGGATTTTGTTGGTGACAACTTTTGAAATCCCAGCTCATCAAGACAAACAATAGCTTTTTGTAATGGAGTGGCAGAGATATTTATGAATCTGAGTTTTTGAAAATAAATAAATGGTGGCAATATGTTCTTGGTTGGCAAATGCAGTAGGGTCGCCCTCCTCAATATTTCCTTCTGGCCATGGTGCACAGTCATTAATTACTGCTGGTATCCTATAATAATACATACACAACATTGAGGGAGTACAACATGACATGACCATGGCCACTCTCTCATTTTACTGATTGAGCATGAGCAAGTAAGAAAAAAACCTTCTCATCTCAACAAAAATGCGTAGAATGCCTTACTTGGGCATGCAGTCTTCAAGGAAGAGTAGTAGTACGTGACCAATGTGTTCTCTGAGTCTTACAGTACCACCACCAGTACAGTCCAGAAGATATATAAAGGGAGCGGGAAAGTTTACTGACAAAGCAGAAGAAAGGATGCTACAGAAAGACTACAGACAGTTTGAAGTAAAGTACAGAAACTTCAAATATAAAAATAAGGAAGTAGGATAATGCAGGAATAATGACAAGAATTTAGGAAACAGAAAGATCAAAAAGTACTTTGAAACAAATTAGGAGGCGGGCAGAAGTAAATCAAAATATCGGAGCAGTAAAAGTTAGGGAAATAAATATTAATGTTAACAACAGGAGGACTTACAAGAGCCAGCAAATCCATCTGCCGCGGAAGTACAGTAGGCACTTCCAGCTCCCTCACCCGCCTCACCAGTCCCTGGATGCTGATGTAGGACATAAAGAAAAGAAAGGGATAAAATATTGGTGATGGATAATCTCTGAAAAATGCTTTGGCCAGGAAAAGGCAATTGCAATAACATTGAACTTTTTAAAATCAGATCGACTAGTAGTGTCATGGACCGTCCTTTTAAAAATTTCCTAAACCCTTGGAACCCTATTCTAAATTTTCTAAACTACATTTTGGAATTACTAATACATTACAATGAATGAGGTTGGCTTCTCATCTCATTTACAATCTCACAAATCCTTTCGATGGGCCAATTCAATAAGTCTGCATTTGTCAATGTATAGATGAAGGCATGCATGAACTTTCTAATAATTTCGCCCTGAGCCCCGTGACCTCAACACCATCAGGTCCAGCATGTCCTGTTCTTTGTCCAGGACGTCGGACCACGGGTGCATCAGCTGAAACAGGAAAACGGAGAAGGAAGGGAAACATCAGGAAGTAAAGAAAAGTACAAAACTACTGAAAAAACACACAAAAACAGAAAATACAACACACAAAGACAAAAGGTGAGATCATAAATAAAAATGAGGGTAGAAAAGTTTTATAAGAAAAAGATTAAACAGATTAAGAAAGGATGAAAAAGTAATAATATAAATAATCTTTATTCGGGTGTGATCACAACCATAAAAAATACATTAGATAAAAAGCAAGCAATAAAACATTCCATCATAACAGTTCAATTGTATTCAGGGTAATGTGCAAAAAAAGCAAAGGCCAATCAGCCATCAAACACATCTAGAATTTCTAAATCTGAGTGCTTCTCTTAGGAAATTTGTGACTGCAAAGAGCGTGAAGTCATTTGGCAAAAGCTGCAGATACATTATGGTGATATGGGCTTGTCTAAATCTAAAAACTTTTAAAAGGGGCTTAAGAGACCGTCTTCTGGGATGAGTAAAGTATTTACATAAGAGGACAAAATGTAGTGTGTCCTTTGGAGACCTATCCTCGCAGCCACCTCACCTCGTCCTGTAAAACAAACCCAGCCGGGGGAAGCTAAAAGGAAAGGGAGCAAAAGCACTTGTTAAAATGGAAAGATAATTCTCCATACCTTGTACTGACTTTAGAAGATCATGCCCTCTCACTGATCGTTTGATAAGCTCAATATTTTCAGGGGAATCCATAGCATGTTTAACAAATAACTATGATCAGATCCTGAGGCTTCACTGAGTCATGTTTAAGAAAATAAATCCACCATACCTAAAGCCGAAAAAGACTCTTTAACATAGTGTAACCAAGGAATTTTCAGTGCGTGGTCTAATGATTGACAATCTGAAATAATCAAACAATTGAGTTCTAACTATTTTTTAAACCAGATCTTTACCAAGCACATCAAAGACTTTACTGCCACCAGGTCAGCTATATAGTTAACTCCTAGTTCTTCATGTATGGAGAACGAGGGAGTGCCCTGGGGAACCTTCAGGTTTCATTTCAGGAACTTATTTTGGCCAGTCTGTAGTTTATTAACTGCAGTATAACCCCATTCCTTGCTTCCGTACAAGACCAGAGACTAAATGCCTAATCTATGGGCAAAATTAGCAATGGCTTTCATAGATTTGCTCCTGACACATACTTTTGCCTTCAACACACATTTCCAGTTCAGTGTTGCATCAAACAAAATTCGTAGATAAGGGAAGGCCGGGACCTTGGCTAGAGTCTGCACACCTGCCTTAAAAGTCTTAGAGCGGGTCTCTCAAGGGCCATCTTCCAAAACGTACGACTTTGTGAAGTTCGTTGATAAGTCCAACCCATTCAAAAAGAAAATAAATCCATTAATCAGGACCTGTAGGCCCATTGGTGTGCAGGCCAACAGCACCACTTTGTTGACACATAAAAGAATTGGAATTGCTTTCCTGCCACTTAAGTGCAGTCAATCTGTAAAGATGTCAGGGCAGTCTCGAAGCCATTATTATATAAAGTGAATAAAAAAGGGGCTAAAATGCATCCTTGAGGAACCCCCCTAATACAATGAAAATAGTTGGTAAGCCCTGTCAATCTGCAGCTGTAGTATGGGCGTCGAGGGTCATTAATAGGTTTACGATGTCGGGCTCAACCCACCAAATAATCAAGTAGGGCCCACAATTTCTTATTGTTCATCTGATCAAAAGTGGCAGTGATGAACATAAAACTTAAAAAAAGGGTACCAGGTAGGGCAACCATGTATTTAGAAACTAAGAGATAGAGGTTTAGGCACTGTGCTGTGGTTGATTTTCCTGATCGGAAACCATACTGCACCTCAGAAATAGTTTTATTTGAATCTGCCCAATCCGAGACTCAGCCCAAAACTTTAACTGTAGAGTCAATGAGAGAAATGGGGCTATAACAATGGGGATTATTCTTATCCCTCTTCTTGAAAATTAATACAATTGTGGCGATTGACAATAAGAGAGGGATCTCACTCATTGCCGCTGCTTCTAACGCCCTTATCAAAATCAGAGCCAATACATCAATGTTATCCCGGAAAAGGTCCGGGGGACCCCGTCGGGTCCTGGAGCCTTATTCCGGGACAATGCCTCAATGCCCGCACGCACTTCGTCCAAAGAAAAAATGACAGAAGTATCGGTCTAGTAAGGGACTGTCTCGTCAATGGATCCCCCAATTTCTCCAAAGTTATAAACTCCAAAGTGGGCGATCCATTCTTCTGGAGTGCTATGATAACAGCAAGCAGGTCTTAATGGCTCTGAGACACAGGGTCTATTTATGACTTGCCAAAAAAGAGTAATATCCCACTGCTCCCTAGCTTGAGCTAACTCATCCCATGCCTGCCTTTGCAGCATTCACGTCTGTTCCTTAAGTGCCCCCTTATAGTTGCTAAGACATTTAGACACCCATCTCTGGGAGTTTATTTTAAAGTATTCTTCAGAAGGCAGAGGGCCTAAGAGCCCTCAACATTAAACCATTTCAGGTGATCAGAGGTGGAGTGAACTACAGGGACTGTTAGCAAACTAGCAGTTGATTGGGCGATGAAAATAAATAACTCAATAATCTCCTCATCGGATACTGAAGGGTCTAGACAGGTTTGGATATCCTGTTGTCAACTTTTAAAAAGAGAGTAATTAAATAAAAAGTAGCCCGCAGCAAGTGTAAAATAAGGTGGCTATGCCCATGCAAACCTCCTGGTGCAGTTTGCACAAGATTTTGAATGAGAACCCACTTCATGTTGACGTATAACGTAAATGTCACACAAACGGGGGTGACAAGGGCACTCCACCTGATTGCGGAACTCCATGTAGCACGGTGGAGTTTTTTTCCCACTTTGGGGAGTTCCACGTATCATGATTACACGATTTCTGCCGGGGCCTACTCAAGAGTTGGTGCAAAAGAAATCAGAAAATAACATACACCAAGGTCTTAATGATAACTCAAATTCGTTACCATTGGGTCCCCAAAGGGCCACAGAAACTTTCACCCATTGCCTCGACTTCATCTGAGCTGAGCCCATGCGTGTTCACCCAAAATCCAGCTCTCCAATCATTTTCAGGGTTGCTTGAGTCTGGTCTCTTTCCTAGCAGGATACTGGGTTGGGAACAGAGAGTTAGATGAAATCGGATGCTAGAAGTTTATGTACGTTTTCCCCACACTGCTACTGTTCACTCACCCATGTTGCCTATGCGACTAGACAACCACTTCAGGCCTTCCAAGGTCCGAGTACTTAGTGCAGCACAGTTTAAAGTGATGTCTAGGACTCAGAACCCTAATATGGTGTGCTCTAAATGTCCTTCTTCAAGAAGATCGTCTTAGTATGAATTATTCAGTGGCCAGCCATGCAATTTCTTCAAGCAAATATATGCAGCACAGTTTCAGCAGAGCTCCACAATATGCATCCTTAAAATCATCAAATAACCATTAAATCATTTTGGTTCACAAGAACGATTGAGAAAACACATTTACTGCAGCATTAGTTATATCCCAGGGTTGCACAATTAATATTACATTCTCAGCATGGAGCAACTACAAACAATATTAATCCAATTCTGATAATTAGTCTAATTGGATTGAGGAATATTATACAGTGGGTCGCAATTCCCATCTCCATAAAACACATGGACATGATTAACCAATTCTCTATTCTTTCAAGTTATTACAAATATGTAGGCATTCAGGAGATAGAAAAATAAATGTACATTTAATTAAAATCCTACTTCTTCAAACCAACTTGTTTTATTATTCTAAAGTATATACCTCTGTTTCAATATTCCAACTTTTATGCCTGACAAAGGCATAATATTCTAACAGTCAATATGTGATGGGTTTTTATGTGAAAAAGACAAGATTAAAAATATAATATTGATGATATTGGATATAGGAATACACAGTAAATTCTTGACACCAACTCTTTAATGTCATGCAGGAGCAGAGCAACAGCAAAAGACCATTTGATCACTAAGGGTCAGATGCACTAAGCTTTTTTTGAGGTCACAAACCGATTTGCAGAATTCGGCATTTGCAACTGCAAAAAAGCATTTTTCAATATACAAAAGGCAAAGTGCAATTCAGTAACATATAACAGAATCACAATTTGCATTTGCCACCAAATACCAATTCAACATTTGTAAGTTGCATGTTCAAGGCGTCCCTTCCAAATACCAAACAGCAGTGGTAGGTATTAATGTTTTGAGACTAAATCCTGGTAAAAAAACAGCAAAATTGAGGGCATGGCCAGGTAAGATGGCAGGGTGGACGTGATTCACACCAGCTCTGGAGTCCTGTACCTGTTGGCAACAGCTACCGGACAGCAAGATAGCCAGCCTTTGACCGGAATGGTCCGGAAAATGTAATGACCGTGCCGGGAGCCCGGGAGACTTTATCTGACCTGCATTAGGCACAGATTTTTGAGGGAGCCTGAAGTGCGATAGAGCACACAAAGTGGCGCTGACCGCCTTGTCCACTTCAGGAAGGCGGAGAAGGTAAGGTTTAGCGGTTGTGCCCCTGCACAGAAGACGGGTACCCCCATAGAAATATACCGACTGCGGGGGCCAGCCGCAGTCTGAACGAGACAGTAAAGAGCCTTCACGGCGTTAATGGAAAACAGCCCTGGGGAGCAAGCATGTGACACGGCAGAGACTTACCCGGCCTTTGGGGAGGTGAGTGGGGGCCGCGAGGCGACAGCTGAGCGACACGCTTGTGAATACCAGTGTTGTGGGCCCACCCCCCACAAGATCAACTGCACCATAGTTGGATTGAAAAAGAATGAAATGAAAATAAAGTTTATAAAGCCCTACAGCTGCCCTCAGGCGTCCAGGCGCTAAGACTAAAAAGAGTGCCATCAGTTAAACAAAATAACTAGTTACTGAAACAAAAAAGTTTTAAGCTGCTTCTGGAAGCCGGATAGATTGGGGTTGTTTCTCATGTGCAAAGGGAGAGTGTTCCATAATCTTGATACATTATAAGAAAAGGAACAGCCTCCTGCTCTGGCTCTGAAGATTCTAGGAGTCTTAGCCAGAGATGCAGACGAGGAACGAAGCACCTTCTTGGGTAGATAAGGGGACATCAAGGAGCAATTGATTTCTGGGCCCATTTTCCAGAATGTCTGATGGGTAATGCACAGAGATTTAAACTTTAATCTGTCCTTGACTGGCAGCCAGTGCAACATTCTTAGCCCAGCTTTTATTGAAGTTCTACGTGGGACTCCAAGTAATGCACGAGCCGCACAATTTTGAGTGAGCTGAAGTTTTTGTAAGGTGTAGTCCGGTGCTCCAAAATAAAGGGCATTGTTAAAATCCAGGCGGGATTGAATGAGGCTCTGTATAATTATCTGCTTGGCCTCAAACGGAAGAAGGGGAAGGATTTTTTTTATCACCCTGAGGAGGCCAAAGCAGGTGGCCGCCACCTTGTTAGCCTGTGTATTGAAGCTCAGCCACTTATCTGGCAATACCCCCAGACTTTTGATGTTATCTCTGGGGGCCCCCATGCTCGCGGGCCATAACAACTCCAAAGTAGAAGGGGCAGGGGTGAAGCCTGAGGGACTTGCCTGACCCTAAGATGGCACCCGGACTGGAAGTGCACCGGAGGCTTGACAAAGAGGCCAAAATTTGCAATACGCTGGGGATAGGACATTTGGCATACAAGCTGGCCCACTCAACTCAATAAACGCAGCTGAGAAGTGCTCTGGTGCCTCCGGGGACACATGGCACACCTGACCCTAAGGTGCCCGCCAAATATTGACCTGAGAGAGAGTCATTGCTGAACGTGCAGCTCACTGATAGAAGGCCACAGAGCAGCAGTAGCCGGCAAAAGGGGCCGAGGCATAGATGGAGTCTGACCTCCCACGAGGAGAGGGCCTACAACTCTGCCCATATGCCACCGAAAAGACGGTGTACAAGGTCTCTAACTTTTTTACTCCTATGAAGAGGAGACAAGCCCACGATGAAGGGGGACAATCAGGCACAATGGCACTCACCAGGGAGGATCTGGTGGCCTGACTCAGGGAATTCAAATCTGAGCTCAGCACAGAGATCTAGCATGATATATGAACATCCTAGGACCAGCTAAAAGCCGACCTCACCAAACATATGACTGCACTCCAGCAAGATGTGGATTCCCTAGGCACTAGAGTCCTTGAGATAGAGAGTCAGACACAAGAGTTGGACACTGGCACACTGATGTTATGCGAAAGCGAACAGGAACTTCAAACAGTACTACAACATGTGCTTTTGAAGACATAAGATTTAGAAAACCAGTCACGGAGGGAGAATATTAGCATGAAGGACCTAGAAGAAGGAGATGAGGGGCCAGACTTGGAAGCCTTCATTGAGAGCCCTTTTGCTGAGATATTGAAGCTGCTCCAAATGAAGATTAAGATTGATAGGGCACATCCCGTGGGGAATCAGCAGTTGGGTGAGCGGCACTGTACATGCAACATCCTTGTCAAGCTTCACTCTTTTAAAACAAAGAAGCGATCCTACAAGCCGCAAGAAAGAAAGAAGAGAATTCTTTTCAAGGATACAAGTGTCTGATATTCCAGGATCTGGACCCCTCTACATTAGTGCTCAGACAACAACTCAGACTGATAACATCTAAGCTTCGGGTAGATGACATGAGGTACAGATGGACATTCCCCTTTGGTCTGGCCTTCATATTTAATAATAAATCCCGCCACATCTCCGACCTGGAGGTAGGCCTTCGCATCCTGGTTCTCCCAACCCCTGACATTGGGGGCGGCCAGGGGCCCGCAAAAGGGCGGTGCGAGACAAAAGGTATGACCTCTCCAAGGGAACGCGGTCTCCAAATGCAAGCCCAGCCTAAAATGATAATAAAGAGATGATGAGGGCCACCATGAGCATTACACCTTTATAACAGGGCAGCAGTACCTCTGGACATGCAGACACGTCGGCCAACTGACCGTGGAACCTAGTCTACATGACATCCACAATGGGCTTTTCACAATGGACCACAATATAAAACAGACTCTTATTTCGTTATCCATACATAAGGCAACCAACAGTTGAGCCTGCGGGCACTGACCTTGTCACCCGTTACTATGATCGCAGCCTCCCAGATTGGACCCCGTGGGTACTCAGCACAAGTTTTCTTTGGTTATTTGTTCTCATTGTTTTAGAGGGATGGGAATGAGTGGTGAACACAAGGGACAATCGGACAAACCAGACGTGATGGGGCTATAGGGGATCACTCTGATGCATGCTTGGATAGTTTTTGATCATGTCGAGGGAGGTTTGGGGGGACATTGCTGGCTGCAAAAGAGGTGCCTGAGAGGAGGAGGGAATGTGTGACTATGACATGGTATGAATAGCCTCATTGAATGTAAAACTCACCTCTTAAATGGCAACAAATATGGAAATACCGGATAGATCACCAGTTTGAGGTGGTAGCATTGCAGGAAATGCACCTAAAAGAAACAGTGGAGCTGCGACTCTGTCACAAATGCTACCCCTTAGTTTATAGATCTTCCACTAGCTCTAAACAGAGGGGAGTCACAATGATGTTTCTTAGCTCGTCAAAATTCCAACCTGGAGCCATAAAGGCAGACAGAGAGGGCAGAGTGATCATGGTAAACGGGAAACTGAGGGTTAGGCAATGCACATACATCTCAGCTTACGCACCCAACAAAGGCCAGCCAGCATTCATGACCTTCCTAATAAGCCTGATAGGTGGTTTTGCAAAAGGCCCAAAGATTCTTATGGGTGATTTTAACCTAACCTGGCATGCTGAGATAGATAGTACTCACCCCCATAGGGTGGCCACAAGCAACTTCCCTAAAGGGATTAAACAGAAAATACAAGCCTTAGGGACATGTGGCGGACGTTACACCCAACCACCAAAGACTATGCCTTCTTCTCACACATACATTTGACATACTCTAGGCTGAATCACATATTTATAAGTCAATCTCTATTGGGCTCTCTCCATGCACCAAAGATACTCCCAATCACTATTTCAGATCATAGTTTAGTGACAATCAGCCTATTTTGGAGAAGCAATGTGGCAGGCACACATAAATGGTATTTACCGATCTCAGTAACCAGATACAGGCTACTCCTGGATAAACTGAGGGCAACATTAATGAATACTTTGAGTAAAACCAACCCCAGGCCACATCACTTCCAAACAACTGGGACGCTTTCAAGGCGGTCCTCAGAGGCAAATGCATTGAATTAAATTCCACACTGAATCAGCAGAGGGCTAAGGATAGAGTGGAACTGGAGTCCAAACTGGAGAGAGTAGAGAGAAGCCATAAGAAGACGCCCACTCTGACTTTACAAGGCCAGCACAGTGCACTAAAGGGGAAAATCAAGGTGATTTATATAAATAGGGCAGAATACACGCTACTATGGCTCCCTCAGATATCCTATGCCCAGGAAGGCAAAGTGGGAATTTATCTAGGCAGACAGCTACGCAAAAAGAGGGAACGAGAATACATAGGGGGCATCTGTGATGGGAAAGGCAACCTAACGCGTACAGACAAAGTAAAGGCACGCACACTTTGAGGGTTTTATAAAGATCTTTACACAGGCACAGCCCCAGATAAAGAACTGTAACAACAATATTTAGACTCCCTAGACCTGCCCCAAGTCCTGCCTAGGAAAATGATCAACTCCAGAGGAAGTAGGAAAGGCAATTTTAAAACTCAAACCACATAAATTCCTTGGGGCCAATGGTTTGACAGCACACTTTTATAAAACATACACGTCGGAGCTTACACCTAACCTCACCTCTCTGTTTAATGGGTATAGAGTCAAAATATCGAGTTTTTATTATCGACTAGTCATAATATTGAGTAAAAAATATAGAATGGACGTAATATCGACTAGACATAATATAGACAACAAAAATTTCGAAATTAGGGAAAGGTAATATTACATTTTAATTTTTGTGTAATATAATTCTGTAGCGGGTTGTGGGTTTATAGGGGAATAGGGTGGGAAGTAATTTAATTATAATTATTTAAATATGTTATTTTATTTATTTATTTTCTCTAGCGGGTTGTGGGTTTATAGGGGAATAGGGTGGGAATCAATTTAATTACAATTAACTAAATATGTTATTTTATTTATTGGTATTTATTTACAAATAATTGTTAATTAATTATTAATTGGTGATTAATTAAAATATAATTGGTAATTAATTTTAATTGATTAATTGAAAAATATCTTAATTTCATTAATTTATTTACTGTATCGGGTTTATAGGGGAATAGGGTGGGAAGTAATTTAATTATAATTAATTAAATATGTTATTTTATTTGTTATTTATTTAGAATGAATTGTTAATTAATTATTAATTGGTAATTAATTAAAATATAATTTGTAATTTATTGTAATTGATTAATTGATAAATATGTTAATTTTATTACATTATTTTCTGTAGTGAGTTGTGTGTTTATAGGGGAATAGGTTAGGAAGTCATTTAATTGTAAGTAATTATATTTTAAAAACATTTTTGTGTCTAATTTTTATTTATTTTTATATTGTAAATTAATTTATTTGTAATTGGTAAATAATTAGTATTAGTAGGTAATTTTTATTATTAGTTAATTTGTATTTGTAATTTTTAATGATTAATTAATATATTTTATAAAATTGTAAAATATTTTAATTATTTTGTAATTGGTATTAATATGTATGTTATTCATATTTATATATGAAGTATTTACTTTCCCTACTATTGCACTCATTGGAGTGGGAATAATAATTTTTACCCCTACGCTATTCAACGCTTTCCCTACTGTTGCACTCTCTGGAGTAGGAATAGTAATTTTTACCCCTACGGTATCCAACGCTTTCCCAATTGTTGCACTCACTGGAGTGGAAATAGTCATTTTTACACCAACGCTATCCAACGCTTTCCCTACTGTTGCACTCTCTGGAGTTGGAATAGCAATTTTTACCCCTACGCTATCCAACGCTTTCCCTACTGTTGCACTCTCTGGAGTGGGAATAGTAATTTTTATCTCTATGCTATCCAACGCTTTCCCTACTGTTGCACTCTCTGGAGTAGGAATAGTAATTTTTATTCCTACGCTATCCAACACTTTCCCTACTGTTGCACTCACTGGAGTGGGAATAGTAATTTTTACTCCTACGCTATCCAACACTTTCCCTATTGTTGCACTCACTGGAGTAGGAATAGTTATTTTTACCCCTACGCTACCAACGCTTTCCCTACTGATTCACTCTCTGGAGTTGGAATAGTAATTTTTACCCCTACGCTATCCAACGCTTTCCCTACTATTGCACTCACTGGAGTGGGAATAGTAATTGTTATCCTTACGCTATCCAACGCTTTCCCTACTGCTGAACTCTCTGGAGTAGGAATTGTAATTTTTATGCATACGCTATCCAACGCTTTTCCTACTGTTGCACTCACTGGAGTGGGAATAATAATTTTTTCCCCTACGCTATCCAACACTTTTCCTACTGATGCACTCCCTGGAGTTGGAATAGTAATTTTTACCCCTACACTATCCAACGCTTTCCCTACTGTTGGACTCACTTGAGAAGGAATAGTGATTTTTATCCCTACGTTATCCAACGCATTCCCTACTGTTGTACTCTCTGGAGTAGGAATAGTAATTTTTATCCCTACGCTATCCAACGCTTTCCCTACTGTTGCACTCACTGGAGTGGGAATAGTAATTTTTACTCATACGCTATCCAACACTTTCCCTCCTGTTGCACTCTATGGAGTGGCAATAGTTATTTTTACCCCTACGCTCTCCAATGCTTTCCCTACTGTTGCGCTCTCTGGAGTGGGAATAGTAATTTTTACCCCTATGCTATTCAAACGCTTTCCCTACTGTTGCTCTTTCTGGAGTGGTAATTGTAATTTTTACCCTCTCACTATCCAATGCTGGCCCTAATGTTGCACTCTCTGGAGTGGGAATAGTAATTTTTACCCCTACGCTATCCAACGCTTTCCCTACTGTTGCACTCGCGGGAGTGGGAATAGTAATTTTTACCCCTACGCTATCCAACGCTTTCCCTACTGTTGCGCTCACTGGAGTGGGAATAGTAATTTTTAACCTTACGCTATCCAACGCTTTCCCTACTGTTGCGCTCTCTGGAGTGGGAATAGTAATTTTTACCCCTACGCTATCCAACGCTTTCCCTACTGTTGCACTCACTTGAGTGGGAATAGTAGTTTTTACCCCTACGCTATCCAGCGCTTTTCCTACTGTTGCACTCTCTGGAGTGTGAATAGTAAATTTAACCCACTCTCTATCCTACGGAAAAAATATTGTAAATGTTTTGTTAATAATATGTATATATATATATGTATATATATATATACATATATATATATATATATATATATATATATATATATATATATGTTTTAAAATATATTTTTTTAAGTTACATTTATTTATTAATTTTAAGTTCATTTAAGTATTTTAAGTATGTTTAAATTAATTATATTTATTATTATATTACTTTTAAATTACTTTTAAGATATTTAAATAATTCAATATTTTGACTGTCTATATTTTTTCCTATCGATATTTAGGAGTCAATATTTTTGTACTTACCTTTTTGTAGATAGAAAGTCGATATTCTGGCATTCTATATTTTTACCTCGATATTTTGGCAAGTCGATATTTTGACTGTCGATATTCTGTCAGTGATCTGTTTCATGCAATAGCGCAGGATACCATAGTGTCAAACTCCATGGCTGAGTCAGTAATCACTGTTATTCCCAAACCCGGGAACAAATCACAGAGCAGCACCTCCTACAGTCCAATTGCGCTATTTAATTTAGATGCTAATCTGTTCTCAGCCCTACTGGCACCTAGAATAGAGAACCTGATGCCTACACTAATTCACCCTGATAAATCTGGCTTTATAAAGGGGAGACAGATGCATGACAACATTCAGAGGACTTTACACCTGATCATAAAAGTGTCCAAATTTAAAATCCTGGCGATGTTGGAGGGCCCAAATGCAAAGAAAGCCTTTGACAGGGTGGATTGGTCATTCCTCTTTCTCATCCTGGAATACTTCAGCTTTGGGGAAAGGGCTATTAACATGGTCAGAGCTAACTACAGGCATCCACACTAATGGAGTCCAGGTCAACGGGTCAATGTCACACCCATTTGGATTGAGTAAAGGCACGAGACAGGGTTGTCCGCTTTCGGCTCTAATATTTGCCTTGAGTATCTAACCTCTAGCAATTCAGTTCAGGGCTAACCCGGAGATTAAGGGGATATGTTTTTGGGGAAAAAAACAAAAGGAATCACTATTTGCGGACGACATCTTGATGTCGCTTACAGAACCAGGCCCCTCATTACAGGCACGGCAGGCTGAACTTTGAAAATTTGAAGAGGTAGTGGGCTTCAAAGTCAACCTGTCAAAATCCTTTATTTTAAATCTTACGATACCAGAAGGATAGACACAGCAGCTCCGGGGACCAGCCCCTTTCCAATGGGCCAAACGCTCCCTTCAATACCTGGGTATGCAGCTCACCCCACGAATAGGGGATGTCTATAAGGCCAACAATCCCCCGTTGATGTCCCAACTCAAACAAGACCTCAGGCGCTGGAAATCTCTTTATATTTCTTAGCTCGGGTGTATAAACGCCATAAAAATGACAATGTTGCCAAAGCTACTGTATCTATTCTAGGCACTGCCAGTCGATCTGGATTGGGATCTGCTGCCCAAAATGTGCTCCCTTATTACTAAGTTTATATGGCAAAATGGTAGAGCACGTCTCCTGTTCCACACACTACATTGCGAGAAGAGGAACAGGGGAGTGACGTTAACAGATTTTAATTTATACTACAAAGCAGCCCAACTAAGGATTGTGGTGGAGTGGTCCATAAGGGAGTCTGAAAAACATTGGCTCCACATGGACAGGGCGATATTGAGCAGATCGATTTGGGATGTGCTCTGGAAATACAAGAAAGACAAGCAAGCCAATGCTTATATCAGTACCCCAACATGAACCACCCTTAAAGTTTGGGATAACATTACGAAGGACGGGGGATGGACATCCTTCCCTTTGCCCTACACTACTATCCACTTCAATCCAGACTTCCCCCCAGCACTGCAAGAGGTCCCATTTGACAGGCGGAGGGAGGGGGGATGCTTGATGCTCTCAGACCTTTTTAACAATTTTGATGTGCTTACATTTGAGAGTTGCCAATGAGTGTTCCATGTTCCAAGCAGTGACCACTTCCAATATCTCCAACTCAAACACAGGGTATACCACCCACGGATCAAGGAGGCAGCCTCTGAAGAACGAACTCTGATAGAGCAGTTTGTACAGAGGGCATGCACCAGGAAAGGGGCAATTTCCTTTCTCTACAGTCTTTGACTTTCCACATTACACTCACCTCAGGCACGTTGCATGACCTTCTGTGAACAAGTGGTCGGAAGAGATATTTCTGAAGAGGAATGTAAACACTTATGGTCCGATATACCCAAGAATAATCACTCATTGGACGTAAGAGAGGCACATTACAAAAGCCTCTTTGATTGGTACCTATATCCCACTAAACTCAAAAAGTTATTCCCAGAAACTTCCGCCACAACTGGTGGGCCTGTCCTACAATGAGAACATTCAGGGAGGAGATTCAAACACACATTAAAGACATATTGAGATACCCCATTCTGACATCTATAGCGGGAGTACTTTTGGGCATCAGAGACTCAGACCTATAGCACCAGACGAGAGCAGATAAGGCAATATTGTGGGCATAACACCAATGTGGTTTATCTCCTGAAATGCCCGTGCAGCCTTCCATTCATGGGCAAAACTGAACACAAGATAAAACTCGACTAAAGGGGCATAGGAGCAACATCCTCCCGAAAAATGTGAAATCCTGTGTGGCAGGCAGTTTTGTAAATCAAGCTCACAACTTTAGCCAAATACGGTTCCTGGTATTGGAAGTTGTCAACAAGACAGAAGGCAGAGACAATAACAAGTTTTTACTGCAAGGTGAACTTCATTGGATGCACAAATTGAATGCTTTACATCTGAAAGGGTTAAATAAAAGATTGGAATTCAGTTGTTTCCTTTAACTGTCAACTATTTACCTTGGCCTTCTTCCCTGGCTGTAATTTCTCTCTGTCCCTGTGATATTCTACATTTATCTTTTTGTCTCTACAGCTTTCAGCTGCTTCCACTTTTTTATTTCTCACTTTAGCACATGCGGGTGTTCGCACGATTTTTCATTGTTCATTACGACTTGGTGATATTAGTAAATTAACTTTACTTGTCCTTGTTCATTTTTCCTATTGCTCCATTACACGACTTTCCCTTCTTTTCCTTTTTCTCTATTTCTCCTTTTCCTTCTTTCCACTGATGATACTTTTATTTACCTTGCTGATCCTACTGTTTACCTTTTCCATTTTTCACTTTTTCACAATTCCACCACCACGTTCATGAGTGCATAACTTTATTAGTCCACTTACCGATCACTGCGCGCACAGTGCACACTGGACTCTGTCTTCGAAGTCCTCTTTCTATATCTTCACAGGTTCACCTGCATTTCACTAGCACTGTCAGGACGAGCCGCGTTAGCCTCGTCTCTCAAACGTTGGCATACTCGTGCGACTTGTTGTGACCGCTTTGAGGTAAGAGGCTTTATTTGCCTGCTAAAGTTTGCACATTCATAACTCGTGAGCACTTTCATAGCGCACTACATTGACAGACTATTGGTACTGTCCTTACGCTAGTCCGTGAGTTAATGACGGTGCACCTGAGCATGCACTCTGTACTTTTATGTTGTATTGGCGTTTTCTTCACATTCAAGTTTGCAATGTTTGTAACGCACTTAGTTGGCCACTCCACACTCAAGTTTCTTTGCAGTGACACCCTACGAGCGCTCACACTCTATGTATTGCTCACAGTTTTTCGTTAGCACAACGGTTAATTTCCGTTTCTCTCACTTCACTAATGTCGGGTTCGAGATAGCCTTTTCACGTGGATTTTCATTATGGTCTAGCAGGTTTTTAATACCCATTGCTTATCACTCATCCTTCGGGTCTTTCCTTAATCATCTTCCCGCACTTCGTTTCATTATTACGACTCCGTGTGCACCTGTATCATGCTAGTTTGTTTCGATCCTCCTTGACGGTATATATCACTTTTCCAGCATGCACAAGTCACCCCACATTTTCTGGTATTTACAGATACCTCTCCGGTATCTTATATGATGCATTCCCCCTTGGATCGCGATACACGTGGTATTTTGTACTTTTTTCATATATTCCCCCTGAAGAAGAGCTACGGCTCGAAATGCATCAGGACATATTACCAAAGGGCTAGCATTATGCTAATGGGTTATTAAATATCTTTTTTGATGTTTTCCACTTGAATGAATTTCCAGATGGAGCACTGATCATATGACATATTATGATTCAAGCTTATGATGGAATGAATTCAGGACCATCCCAGAAAAGTCAACTGTCTTTTTTCTTTCAATTTTGAGCCTAGCGATTTGGATCGCCAAAGGAGTGCTCTAGATTTCAACCTTTCACGGCGAAAGGTTTTTCTGTTGTATCACATCTTGGTACCTCTAAGAACAGGAGGTAAACATCTTCAGCACCCTAACAATTTGATATTTGGATCACCAGTATACACGTGAGTACCCCCGGTGTGCAGCGGTTTCCAGTTTTTGTCATACAGTTGTCCCTCTGTTATCACCGCCTTGCACCCTTGCAGAAACTATGTTGTACGCAGACATCGCAAATTTTATAGGTAACAAAGCTGACACCTTTCAATTTTCTTCAGATGACACCAGTAGAATTTATTTGCTCATTCAATAGCCAGAATGCTTTGCATCTAGTAATGGATCTGTAAAGTCGAATATTCGACAACTTCTTTTCGCAGCCAAGAGAGAAATCAACCAGTGTTTGCTCGCAAGCACTCTCATCAGATACCATAAAGTTCAGAGAATACCTAGGGGACAGCGTATCCCCCTTAAATCCACCCTATTGTCAGAATTGCCAGGGTGGCACTGCGTGGTCTAGGGCCAGCCCCACGCTCTATTCATGCTTGCATGCCACTAAGCGCCAAACTCTCTTGTGGTAAAGCACATGAATCTGCTTCCTTGGGTCGCTGGTGGTTGCTTTGCTCTCATTTACGTTGAGAAGTTATAAGTTATTAGTTTGCACTGAATTCCATACGCTTTACTGTGATTATTGTTTGTTATAAATGAACATTATGCAAATTACTGTACTGTTGTTGAATTAGGTAAAGGGCCCTGAAGTGATTTTCCATTATTATCTGTTCTAGGGGCATTACTATGCTTTCCTTGTCTGAAAGCAGTCTTTTCCCTAAGTGAACTACAGCTCCCAGCATTCATAGTTCTTAGCATTCTAAGGGTGAGCAGCACTGGAGCGTGGCCACGTTAACGCCTGCAGCTACGCCCTTTCTCCAGTGCTCACTATTCCTTTGGATTCTTTGAGTGAGGAGCTTTTCCCTTCGGTTTCCGATTTCTTCCTGTGTTTAGGGGCCGATTTTGCAGACCGGTGAGAGCCTTCTTCTTCTTTGGGCACAGAGCTCCATTTAACAAGCTTTTCTTTATCTGGGATTCCTCGGGGGCATCGCAACCTCGGAATCGGCTCCTGCTGCTCTCAGGCGCATCCTGCTAAGCCTTTGAAGCTTCCCGCCTCCAGCATTGAAACTCCTGATTAATCTGCATTAAAAAACAGAGTAGGTCATACTCTATAGGTAAGGGCATAATTTTCCATCATTGTATTAGCGTGTGAAGAACTCTGTTAGAGCCTTTCAGTTAATTAACATATGTGAACAATTTGAGAGAGTGCTTGCAGTATAAACATTTTGGCCTCATTTGCATATTTATCGAACAACTAGTTTTGGAAGTAGCTTTTGGTCATTTCTTGTTTATTTTGGATTCCTAGTTCATTGGAATAGGAACTACTTTGCTTTCTGTTTTTTGTGGCAAATGTAACTCTTTAGTTGAAAGTGGCAAAGTTAACTCTTCAGTTAAGCGAAGAAATATTCAAAGATAATCATTTAAGAGAATTAGTCTGCTTGCATATTTATTAACATCTTCTTTGGATTAGATCATTTGCGTGCTAAGGTAAAAACACTTGGTCTATGGAGAGAGGAGCTAATTCCAATTTTTGAGCATTTATTAGTCAGAAGTTTATGACCAAGAACTTTGCTTAACCTCTTCGCCGCTAATGACAAGGGTAACTCGTCATGGACTTTGTATTGATTTCAATGGAAATTAAATACAAACTAAAATAATGCCTTAGCAGCCAAGTGGTTAATACGATATTTGAAAAGCATTAAGTATTAGTAGTATGCCTCATTTTGTGAATCAACAAATGTTTGCTGTGTACTAAATGTTCCTTTTCAGATCTCCTTCCCTGCTGTTCCCTTCCTAAATCCCTTCCCCCGCTTGATCACTTCACTCCTCTATAAATCTAAAAACCAGAGTTGAAGGTTTCAAGAGGTGGGCCATTGTGTCGTTGCAACAGACCGTGAGGAAGCCTACTCCTGACACCTATGTAAAAATAATGTACGTTTCACAGAAAGATGGTATGGAATTTTAAACAAGTGTTCTTTAGACCTGATTCTATTGATCATCAAGGAACTTTCCAGAATGCTTGAGGAGCTGGAGAGTGAAGTCTCCCAACTGAAACAAGAACTAAGAGGCAAACTGTCCAGTCAAGAATGGGCTAAAATGCTTGAAGACATTAATTCCCAATTAGACAAGTACACCAATGAAGTTAATGAAAGGAAATTGAGGAAGTTCAAAAGAGACACAGTGGACTACAAATTGGGCAAGGTCTATAACTTTGGCAGAGCTATATGCCATCAGGAGATAACAATATCCTTTTAACAATAGGTCCACAGAAGGAGATACATCCTCATCAGATGACTCATCACGAAAAGGTTTTGAACAAGGTGCACCACGACAGACCACTCAACAAACGGAGAATCAACCTTCTACTTCTCATGCAGATCAAAGGACACAGGGGCCTTTTTTAGGCATAGGCCCGATACAACTGTTGAACCAGGAGGGCCAAGCACAAAGGACACACATCTACCAGTGGTGAAATCAACAAGGAGTCACAGAATCTAGTAATCAACATTTCAAACACAGCCATCACTGCTATTCAAACTAAGGCATTACAGAAAGGCATTTCATCTGTCCCTACTCATCAATCTAATGAACTAGATGCTCAAGTCTGTTTCTTAAAATTAATGAGATCCTTCATTTCTTCAAAAACGTGTGCGTACCTCAACCTAAAGAAGACCACGATACATTACTTGACTTACGACCCAAGAGTACTTTTTTTGCACCAGTGAGCCATAAGTTGTTAGATACTTTTGAGACCGTGGTTCAAAAGGACCTACACACCATTTTCCAGAGTAAACACCATTGTAAATCCAATCTAACCAACCAAGAACGCCAGGCCATAGCCCAACTGGACGCTAATGAGGACATTGAAATCTGTCAAGTTGACAATGAAGGAGCCTTAGTTATCCCCGTCACCGCTTTCTACATTGAAAACCCTACTTCACATGTCAATGACACAGCATTATACATGGAAGTTAGTTCTAATCCTACAGTTGAATTCAAACTATCCTTGATAAAGCTGTAAATCTGGGAACCATTACGGAACGTGACAGAATTTTTTTTGCGACAGAGCATCCTCAAATTCCATACCTTTACATAGTTCAAAAAATTGATAAACATTTCACACGATCCACCGTTCAGACCAATTGTGAGCACATGCAACTCCATCCATGAACCAAATGGCATCTACATTGATAAACATCTGCAACCCATTGTACGTAACATGTCTAGTTTCATTCAAGACACAACAGATTTTCTGAGAAAAACTAGTAACATTCAAATTGAACCTAAGCAACAGATTTACCTTTTTACCATCAATGTGAATTTGTTATATACTTCCATCCCCCACAATTTGGGACTCCAAGCCATGGAGGCATTCTTGTTAAACAGTGATAATCCATTGGACTTACAAGTTTTTTTGATGGAGCTTATGCAGTTTAATTAACACCACAGCTATTTCAGATGCCTAAATGAATTCTTTATTCAACTATCTGGAGTGGCCATGGGCAATTGCGCCGCCCCGGCGTATGCTAATCTATTCATGCATAAATACGAACTGTATTACAGCCTCTCAAACCCAGAGTGGCAAGAACACCTCAGCACATACTACAGATATATTGACAACATTTTCCTGGTTTGGAAAGGTATGGAATCTCAACACCTTGCAGCTATCAATAATCTGAATCAGGTTAATGATAGAATTCAATTTACCCATCACATAAGCCAGTCTCAAATTGCATTTCTAGACGTTAATATTCGAATCACTGACAACAGATTTGAGACCTCAGTTTATACCAAGCCCACAGATTGAAATAATTATCTACATTTCCGAAGGTTTCATCAAATGAGTCTGAAGAAGCATCTCCCATATTCCCAACTATTGCGAGTTAATAGAATCGCATCATCTGACAAGTTGTATGAAGAAGACTGACGTATCCTCATTAACAAATTCAAACAAAGAGTTTATCCTAACTCAATCATTGAAATTGCCGAAAACAGAGTGAAGACAACGGAGCGTGCCCAACTACTTGCAATCAAACCTCCGCATACCACAGAAGAACGTGCAGTATTTGTTTCCAAGTATTCCACTCAAAGTACCTAAATCAAACAATCTATTCGCAAACATTGGCAGTTGTTACAAATGGAACAGGACTTTAAGAATATTTCTCAAAATCAGCCCATATTTGCTTATCAACGCACCAAAAATGTACAACAATTACTGAAAGCTCGTAAAACCATTACTGAGACAACATAAAAGGGGACAGTCCCTTGCTACAATTGCGATAATTGTAACAGTATTATCAAGGGCACCACCATACCTCATCCCACCCAGGGTACTCTCAAATTGAGAGTGAATACCACGTGTGATACCACCAATTTGGTTTATCTCCTGAAATGCCCAAGCGGCTTTCCGTACGTGGGCAAAACTGAACGCAAAGTTAAAATTTGACTAACGGAGCATAGGAGCAACATCCGCACGAAAAATCTGAAATCCTGTGTGGCCGTGCATTTTGTAAATCAAGCTCACAACTTTAGCCAAATACGGTTCCTGGTATTGGAAGTTGCCATCAAGACAGAAGGCAGAGACAATAACAAGTTTTTACTGCAAGGTGAACATTATTGGATGCACAAATTGAATGCTTTACATCCGAAAGGGTTAAATGAAAGATTGGAATTCAGTTGTTTCCTATAACTGTAAACTGTTTACTTTGGCCTGCTTCCTGGGATGTAATTTCTCTCTGTCCTTGCAATATTCTTCATTTATCTTTTTCTCTCTACAGCTTTCAGCTGCTGCCACTTTTTTATTTCTCACTTTAGCACATGCGAGTATTCGCAAGATTTTTCAATCGTTCATTACGACTTGGTGATATTAGTAAATTAACTTTACTCGAACTGGGGGTGGCAGAGTGGGCTAAAGAACGGTGATGGATTAAACCCAGATCTGTTGACTGGGTGTGAGAATTTGATTGGTTCAGATGCTCCATACGTTACCACCCCATTTTATACCGCTTTGTACGCCATAAGTGTGGCAGGGTATGCTAAGACGTGAGTCCCTTGCTCAATTTGCCACTGGATTCAAGCAAGCCTGGCTGAAGACGGCTGTAATGCCAGAAACCGGTCCTAGGAAGCTTGTTTCCCGTCCAGGGAAGGCATGGCTTGGTAGTTTGGGCTGGACTGTTCCCATGAGGCACAGGGTAAGACTGATTTGCATATGGCCATGTCTGAACTGGGGTGGCAGAGTCGGCTAAGGAACGGTGATGGATTAAACCCAGATCTGTTGACTGGGTGTGAGTGTTTGATTGGTTCAGATGCTCCGTTCATCACCACCCCCTTTTGTACCGCTTTGTTAGCCATAAGTTTGGCAGGGTATGCTCAGACGTGAGTCCCTTGCTCACTTTGCCACTGGGTTCAAGCAAGCCTGGCTAAAGACGGCTGTAATGCCAGAAACCGGTCCTAGGAAGCTTATTTCCCGTCCAGGGAAGGCATGGCTTGGCAGTTCGGGCAGGACTGTTCCCATGAGGCACAGGGTCAGATTGATTTGCATATGGCCATGTCTGAAATGGGGTTGCAGAGTGGGCTAAAGAACGGCGATGGATTAAACCCAGATCTGTTGACTAGGTGTGAGTGTTTGATTGGTTCAGATGCTCCGTCCATCACCACCCCCTTTTGTACCAAAACGGCAATGGCGGCAGCCTGGAAAAAGAAAGAAGCTCCAGCTTTGTCGTTGAGGCACCCACGTCTGTGGAGAATACTTACCATGGAAAGACTAGCAGATATAATCAGAGATGAATACAAGAACTTTGAATGTAAATGTGCCCGCTGGTTGCCTTCCTCACTCAGGGGCTCCCCCTAGAAGTATGCCCACACTCATTAAGAGCCATGCACCCATTCCAGTTTTAACTCAGTTAGGGCCCAGGTCTGACTATGCCATTACACACAAGAGGTCTACCCATGAGGAATAGAGAGCTGGACAGGCTGCTCTGGAGCATCTCCCTACTACCTGCCACATTTCTGATGGTCCAGTAGTAGACCAAGATGAGTCCACCACCACCAGGGAAGGGATGGGGGAGAGGTGGGATAACTGGGGCAAGTTTATAAAATGTATATGCTCTATAAAGTCCTAAACATAGGGTTATTAAAGCTGACATGACTTAAGCACAGGGAGACTGGTGCTGGGACTTCCCAAAGTGAGAAGCTGTATCCTCATTAGATTGTATTGCTTATATGAAGTCCTTAATGTTTTCATACGATGTAATGTCCTCTGAAAGTCATGTTAAAAGAAAAGATCTTTGACAAAAAAATAGCAACCTTTTTTTTCCAATTCAAAATTGGTGGTAGCCCATTCGCAAATGGGGAGGGGTCCAGAGGGGACCCCCTTCCCCTGTCAGAATCTTAACCAAAATATTTTTGAGAGCAGGCTGGGTCCCACAAACCACCAACCTGCTCTTGAAAAATAAAATTTAAAACATTTCCTCTTTTTTTTAATGCATACTATTTTCCTATAAGTTAAATGTGCTGCATTAAAAAAATATTGATTTATTAAAAAGCAATCACAGAATGGTGGTTTGTGTGATCCGTGTGAAGGTTGTGATTCATAGTAGGTCACAAATTTCAACCTACCTCATCAATATTCATGATTAGGTAAATTTGTGACCCTCTAGGAATCACCATTTTATAAATTAAGGTGTCATTTACTAAAGAATTGCGACTTCCGAATTGCGATTTGGTGAAAATTGCAATTTGGAAATCACAATTGCCAAAGTTGATACATTTGGCCCTAAGACCCTTATCAAGCTGTTTGTTCAAAGAACAGCCATATTCGTAATAAACAGGCCCAATCACACCTCAGTAGGTAAGGGTGACAACTCAAGGGAAAGAAAGTAAGTTTTTTGTATGCTTAAAAACTGTGCCCCAACCAATCTACTTTTAAATTGGTCAGAAATATTTTCAAGAAGATAGTACCAAAATTGGTGCATATGACACACTTGGTTGGAAAGTTTTAGGGAGTTCTCTAAATCCTTTTTCAGTCACCAATGAAATGTGATTTTGAATAGTAATTCTTTGTGCATATGTAACTAAGAAACCGTTGACTATGTGATCATCAAGTTGTTATAGTATTGCAGTGGTTTACGTCACATGTTGTAAAATCAGCACTAGACCGCTAAGCTTACTTCCTGTTTGGCCACACATCTCAACCTTGAAGGAACCCTTCCTCTAACGAACACTAAACTGCAAACTGTGCTTCCAGTTGGGACACCTTCCTCTTGAAAGATTCTTTGGAACGTTCCCTTTAATCTTCAATCCTCATTCTCCTTCATTACAAATGAACGTTCTTTTAATCCTGGGAAGTTATCTCTGAAGCTTCTCCTCTGTCTTTTTTTCTTAGACAAAAGGAACATTCTAATACAACAGTGCTTTACTAGAAATTCCACCAAAACATTCCAACAGTGTGGGAAACATTCTACTTTGATCAGTTATAGGCACACTTCTTACATTGCCTGTCGTCTCATCACAGTTTTCAGCAATAAAAAAAAATGTTTTGTTTAACACCAACTCTTAATTACAGGTGTTCTAATTAAGTCAGTATTAAGCTCTCTTTTGAAAATGGTTGAAAGTTCATTCTAAACCTTATTTACAGGTATTCTTCTTACAACAACTCCATTTTCTTGGGCAAATCTTTGTTTCCTTTTTCCTTTCTTTTCTCTGTAACATGCAAAACGTACCTCCTTCTCCATTTTTCTTGTCTTCGCCTGGAGAGCAATCCATCACATGGAAGAAATGGAAAAATGTGTATTCATATTTTTAGCGCATATGTGGTCTCTCGCTCAGTGCAGAAAGTAAATTGTCGCTTCTTTTGCACTGTCTGGGTTCAGAAGGACAAGATATATTTTAACATGTTCCAGAGTTAACTTCTCAAGATGCTGACAATCTAAATGATTATGAGATTTGCCTTATAAAACTTGATCTTTATTTCTTGCCAAAGCTTTCAACTGTTTTAGAAATACACCATTTTGGCAAGGGTATGCAAAGATCAGGTGAGACTGTAGAAGAATATGTCACAGAATTGAGAAAACTAGCCTCTACATGTAATTTTGATACTAATTTTGAGGAGAGGTTAAGAGACCAATTTATGTTAGGCTGTACCTTAAAAAAAGTTAAAGAGGCATGTTGGGCCGAAGACAATCCATCTCTTTCTGATGTTATCTCTATAGCTAAACCGTGTGAACACACTAAAGCATGTGTAGAAGAATTAAAAAAGAAAAGAGGAAAAGAGGAAACACACAAAGAAGGTAATATTCAAGTTGTAATAAAGTTTAAGACCAAGCAAGGTAATGTCATGTCTTCTCAACAGAACAAAGGAGAGTGTAGTTACTCACAACAAAACAAAGGGGCTACTAATTACAAAAGTATCACAAAAGTAGGGATAGTTACATGAATTAATCTTTCTCAAGAAAATTCCACGGTACTTGTTATAGGTATGGTGAGTTTGATCATACAGCAAATTTTAGAGATTGCATTGGCTGGAGAGCCACACATAAACAGTGTAAGAAAAGAGGTCATATCTCAAAATGTTGTTGTAGTGGGACTTTTAAAAAGAAAGTTCAAGAAATCTCCTATGATGATGAGTGTGAAGTAGAAGAGATTGTTATGAGAATTAGTGAAGGAGAAAAAGATGGTCCTTTTGATATTGTGTTTATTGAGAATGTTCCGGTACAAATGTTGTTTGACTCAGGTGCTAAAATAACTCTAATCCCTGAAGTGGTCTATGATGAGTACTTGTTCAACAAAGTAGTATTGCATAAAGCAGACATCAAAGAAAAAGGTTACAGTAGTGAACCTATTAAGCTTTCTGGACTCAAATCCAGTCCAGCCTCAGGGAAGGTTTACGTCTCTGAAAGAGGCAATTCATTAGTAAGTTGGGCTCTTCATAAAGATCTCAGAGTGATCCTTAATCCCAAGGAAACTCCATCCATAAAACTCAAACAATATGAACCAACCCATTCACAATCTAGTCAAGATTTAACTATCAGTGGTGAACAAAATAAATTATTCCAAACTTTCATTTCATTGTTTGAGAGTGAATTTCCAGAAGTGTTTAGCGAACAACTAGGTTGTTTGAAGGGATATTCCCATAAGAAGGAAATTTCCATACCGATAGTTAGCAAAGTTAGAGTTGTTCCCATTAAAGTTAAAGAGAAAATGAAGATTGAACTTGCCAAACTCTTAAAGGGCGGTATCATTGCTGAAGTGGAGGCCACTGAGTGGTTAGCTCCAGTAGTTATAGCACTCAAAGTCAATGGAGAGTTCAGACTCTGTATAGATCTAAGAGAGCTCAATAAGTGTGTTGTCAGAGACCATTATCTCTTGCCGGACATCTCAGAAATGTTATCACTGTTGGGAGGGGCTACGTTTTTCTCCTCTATAGATCTGGCATCTGTATACCATCAAGTAAAGCTGCATGTTACATCTCAACATCTGACAGCGTTCATAACACCGCTTGGCACCCATAAATTCCTAAGGATGACGTTGGGCTAATTTCAGCTACAGCAGTCTTTCAGATGATGATGGAATATGTCTTTAAAAATTGTGATGGAATAAAAATTTATCAAGACGATATACTCATTTTTGGAAGCACTGAACAAGAACATGATAACAGAGTCAGAATGGTATTAAATAAACTCAAAGAAAATGGTTTAACACTCGAAGCGAAGAAGTTTAAATTCAATATCTCCAGCATCGATAACCTAGGTCATACCATCTCCGGGTCTGGCATCAATCCAAAAAAAAATCAAGTTGACACTATCAACAACTTGGCCAGCCTCTGCAATAAAGACGAGGTTGTAAAATTTCTTGAAATGTCGGAGTATATTACCAAATTCATTCCCAACTTTGCCAGCAAAACACATAATATGCAACTCTTGCTAAAAAAGAATGTCAGCTTCACTTGGATTACTGAGTGTGAAAAAGAGTTCAAATTCATTAAGAGACAGTTTTCTGAAGCTTCCTCTTTGAAGAGTTTTGATCCCAGCTGGGATATTATTATCATGACTGATGCCAGTGCTACTGGTCTGGGTGTAGTCATGCAAAAACTTGATGGAGTGGAAGTAACCATTGTATTTTTGTCCAGATGTTTGAGAGGGGCAGATTCTAATTATTCCGTGGTGAAAAAGGAAGCCTTTCGAGTATTCTTGGCCCTGAGGAAACTTCAAAAACTCTTGTGGGGAAATAATTGTACAATTAAGACTGACCATAAGCCACTGAAAGAGATATTTGAGAAGAAAGGCTTAGACAACATATCTTCCAAGATACGCAAATGGGAGGTCACACTTCAGGAATTTGACTTTCGGGTAGAATACGCCCCCGGTGCTAAAAACAATATAGCCGACTGTTTCTCCCACTTGACCACAAAAGACAATGCTAAAGATTATATTTTTGAGGATGCTTTTATTGATTTTGATGAATATGAAGTCTGCAGTGTCACGGAAGAAGACACTGAAGAAGATATTTGGATCAGTGAACTGTCAAAAGATGTAATGCTACAGTCTGTCTTAAGTAGTATCAAAAACAGTTGGAAGACACATGACAAAGTATATTATGCTTTCTCTAGATTTTATCGAGTAAAAGATGAACTATCGTGCCGGAATGACATCTTGCTAAGGTGAACTAGGTTGATTCCTCCAACCAGCTTAAGGAACCAATTAATTGAATTTGCTCATAAGAGCCACCCTGGTATTTCTAAAATGAAGGAAATACTAAGGCAACTGTACTGGTTGCCAGAGATGGACATCTTTATCGAGAGGTCTGTGAGGGAATGTGTTGAATGCAACAAATGTGACAAGATTCTCAAACTGAGAGTTCAACCCATGATTTTAAGAGAACTGCCCAAACTGGCTTGGGAAGAAGTTGCCATAGACATTCGGGGGCCCATCAAGCATACCAGCGCAGACAAAATACATCATAGTACTTATTGACGTTTACTCTAAGTGGGCAGAAGCCAAGGGTACCAACTCTGTGGAGACAAGAGACGTGATGAAGTTCATTTTTGTTAGAGAAGGCTTCCCAAACACCTTGTTATCTGATAAAGGGGTCCAATTCACGTCAAGAGAAATGGACAAGTACTTGTCTGATAGAGGTATCAATCACAAAAGGTCTGCTTTATACCACCCTGAAACGAATGGTGTTGTTGAAAGGTTCAACAAGGTACTCAAAGAAACCATCCCACATGCCATGTCTTACCACAAGTGTTGGCAAACTGAAGTTTTGAACAAGTCAAGTCAAGTCAATAAGTTTATTTGTTACGGAACTCCAACGGATGTCCACAAAAATACACCAATACAATAAAAGAACATGCTTTATAACAAAGGTTAAACCTACAGGCTTTCTCAACATTCCATGACTGGCAGAACCCCTTTTGACCTGTTCCGCAAAAGGAAGCTGTATACAATGTTAAGTTCCTCTTGGATCCTGAACAAATCACGCAACTTAAAGCACGTTGAAAAGGACCAAGAGAAATTTAAAAAGCAGAGGAATAGAATGCGTGATAACAAAAAGTATTTTAATGTTAGGAAAGCAGTAAAAGGGACAATCAAAAGAGTAGGTGACTTAGTTAGGATAAAAAATCCTCGTAAGGAAACAACTACTCAGGGGTCCAAGAACTTATTGCCTATGAGAATGATTATGGTTTTAACAAAATGCTGTCAGAATGGAAGACCACATGGTTTGGAATTTAAACAGAGTTGCCAAGCTCTCTCATCATATCTTTGATAATTGTAAAGAGAGTAATGGTGAAGAACCTTTACTGTAAAGTATCATGGTGAGGCAAGTAACACAAGGCAATGTGCCAAGCCAAAGTAGTTACAGGACTATGTTTGACAATAAGTGTTACTCTTACTAAGACAAATTTTGCATTCTTATTTCCGTGGTTCATTTATTGCACCTGTAGTTGTTTTTATTTAATTTTTCTGTTATTGGGAGGAAGATGTGTAATATGCTGTACATAGTACTTTAAGCCATTGTGAGCCTTTATGTAGAATGCTGAACTCATTTGGACAGACTACAGCTGAGTAAGCAGGCTGAGGTGTAAAGGATCTACTTGCATAAATATCACTTGGATTAATTCACAACTAGATTGGAGTGATCTTTACATGTGCCTCTTCCTGGCTAGGTAAGAATCTTTACAGCTTTGAAATATGAGGCTAAATGAGTATTTCCACTGTTCCTATCAAAATGTTTCTAATTTTGAAAAGGCTTCCTAATGTCAAACTGGGCATTTGTGAACAATAGAGACCCCATCCTTCATTTACAACTCTCAGTGAAGGCACTAGGACACTCACAAGTGTTTTCCACCCAATATTCCCAAACATTCAAAGGGAATGCAAGTGCATAAGAGAGCATGGTTTAATTCTAGAGAGAAACTCCTGGAACCCATTGTAGGAGAAGGTGGTATGGATTGTTGATCAACGTAAACACCTTTAGCAAATCGAGTAATGAGATCCTAACGATCATTTTCAAACACATACACATAGTACATCATTTGTTTACACATGATCAGGAATGGACCATTAGCCAACAAGTTATAAAAGTTCAACGTGACAATAAATGTTTGAAACCATTAGTTGTCTTTGCATTTAAGTTACAGTCCTAGAAAACATCAACTTACACACATCTCATCAACTAAAACTAGTCCTCAAAAATGTATAAAAAGGTCGGAAGGCAGGCGTCAATGCCAAAGCATCAGAAACAATGCACTGTGCATTGTCATCTGTTGTGAGGAACTTGTGCCTTGCCCATTTCCCTAGCGATGTGACAGTAAAAAAAACATGCTTGAGTAGCAAAGGTGGCACCTCCCACAAAAGATGACTTTTGTAGAAGTAAACATGACACTTTTGTAGGAAAAGTGACGCATTACCAAAGAATGTAGTTCTTGATTAAGAAAGGTAACACTCTAATAGGAAAGGTGACATGTTTCTAGGAAAGGTGACTTTCTACTAATAAACATGATGCTTTTGTAGGAAAAGTGACACTTTAGCACGAAACATGACACTTGAGGAGGAAAGCTGATACTCTGGAAGGAAAGATAAACATTTTCAAGGAAAGGTGACGTTTTACTAGCAAACGTGATGCTTTTGTGATGCATTAGAACAAAATGTGACATCTTAATGGGAAGAGCGTTTGGCGGAAGCTACGCATCAATGCCAAAGCATCCAAAAGCATTGGCATTGTGTAAATCTTGTCTTGGCTATTTCTCTATCAAAGTGTCAGAAAAATGTACGCTTTAGTAGGAAACGTGATGCATACATCGACAACGCAATGCTTCCACACAGGAAATGATGCAGTGGCTCAGCTTTGCTGCAAAATCTGGAAGCGTGAAGTTCCTTTGACTTAAACTTACTGTCTTTTTGTTTTTATTGGCTGGTGAGTTTGGTGCTCTTTCATGGTCTTGATTGTGTCTGTGCTGTCCCTGTCATGTCCAAAAACTGTCAAATGTGTCATGTAATTGTATTTTGTGTTGTTTGTTGTAGTGTATTGTGGGGTGTTTGTCTAAATTGAGACTAATAGTTATAAGGGTAGGGGGTGAAGGAATAGTGTTTTTGTTGTTGGGTTTAGGGTGGCTATTGGTGATAGGGAGGTGTTGGGCAGGGGAAGGCCCAGGAACGTGACAGAAGAGGAGTTTGGGGGCCTGCTGATGCTGCTGGTAAAGTACGTTCCCAACATGGGGGTAGGGGGTAGGGTAAGCCAAGGCTATCTAACCTGAAAGAGGTGGCAACTGTGGGAAAATTTGTGGTTCCAGGTGAGCCGAGTACTTGGATTCAAGCAAACGATCCACCAATACAAGCACCGGTGGGCAGATATCATCAGCCAGGAGCAGGATCTCCTAGATCAAGTGGGGATAGAAGTTGGTGGGGCTACCCGTAAGTTCTTATATACTATGAGCTTATAGCTGTGCAGCTGTAGTAAAATGCTCTCAACGGTTTTCATTCTGGAAGAGCCACATATGTATATAGATTACTAATGCATGCCATAGGGACTTGTTCACAGGGGCATTACAATAGCCACTAAATATAACTGATGTCAATGTGACCTCAGAATCTAGCAAAAGGCTTCCAATAACTTAAAACATAGACTCTTCAAAGCTCATCCAGAGACTCTTATTTCTAATGGCTATTTCTGCATGAATAATGGAGTTTTTATAAGTGACCATGTCCTTTTTATGAAAAGATGAGGACAGTGGAGGAAAGCTTTGTTCTTGTTGCTCTCGTTCTCTTCATCCAGAAAAACACCTCATGGTTTAAGACTCTGAGTAGCCTCCTCCTCAGTTTAGAAGCAGAAGCTAACATCTCTATTTACAGCAACAGGACTATCCTTATCCAATCATCAGATCATAAACTTAGAATATTTGAGGAAATGTTCCCTCTCATTAAAAAAGCTGTAGCCAGTACGGTATCCATTTCCTCTCAAGTCCTTCCTGACCCTGCGTGCAACCCAAACTACTATCAATCACCATACCAAACTACATCCGCATCCCTTACCCAGTGCAGTTACTTCTGAGTCACACAGCCATGGGAATCATTACTTCACCTCGACTATGCCTCCGACCCCTTCCATGCCTCAAACAATGATAATCCCAATATCTCAACCCCGTATCACTCAGTAACAGGTCCATAGCACTTCCTCTTACCCTACTCTCAAGGCCTCCTCCACCCATCTCCGAGCTTTCTTGTACCTCCAATTCAACTTCTCCTCCACTAGACTCCTCTGTCCTACAGTACTCCATTACCATCAGTATCTACACCCTGCCTCCTTTCCCTTGCTCAAGCCCCAACAATCTGTTATCACACATCCCTAGCATCCAGATTGGATGAGATTACTAATAACTTACAACAGCTCAAGGCAGACTTACCAAGCCATATCCACATCACAAAACAATCAACTATTTATCGGTGGCCAATTAGGAGTCCAAGAATGACAATTTATATTCAAGATCAACCCACCAATCACCTCAACTCCAACACAACTCCCTACCAACCTGATCTTACCTTCTTAGAATTCCCCACACTTGAGATGGAGGGCCCTCTCGGCCCATTAGGCAAACATATCCACTACCTGAAGAATATATCCATTCCCTCCTCCTGTTATATAACTCATCTCACTCTGTGATCACAGGTTAAAATCCATCCATTCTTGTGAACACACACAGAGAATCAAAGCCCAACCATAATAAGGTAAACAAGCACAACCTTAAGCAAATCACTACTCAGACTTCCCCATCTATCACCAAATCCCATCTGAAATGTATGCTACACAACTGCAGATCGGCTGCAAGTCATGCGGTGGACCTTGCTGACCGTATCCTTGAACATGACATTGACCTCCTTGTCTTGACCTAAACTTGGCTAAATGCATCCTATGCACCTATCCTTGACATACTAGTTCCTCCTAGATCTGGCATCACTAGATTAGATAGATCCATCCGACCAGGTGGAGCCATTGCTTGCATTCACCGTAACATCCTTTCAGTCAACCAGACTGTCTATCCACATGCAAATACATATGCATCTATATTGCATGCAAAACCAGACCACTATGCGAACTACTGACATTCTATTAATCGTCCTGGAGATAATCTTTCTTTCATAGAACAACTTATGGAAATCATCACAACAAACACAGGTCAACACAGTATCCGAATATGCCATGGAGATTTCAGCCTCCCTTGGAATGATTTGAATGGCCCTGTATTTAATATCCTTAAAACCTTTTATGCTGACCTCAACCTGACACAAATATGTGAGAGCCCCACAAACATCAAGGCAGTAACCTTAGATCGCATAACAGCGAAGGCTAACTCTATCCAGCTGGAATCCATCCTTCTCTGTGACTGGTCTGACAACTACGACATCACATTTTTTGTCTCTGAACCCGTTAGAACAAAAGCTGTTCAAGTAACAAAATTCAAAGTATGGAAAAGGAGTATGCAAAACTATAATGACCTGGAATATAAATGGGTACAATAGAATATTGGCACAGGAGGATTTTAAAAATATCTTGAGGAAAAACGATATAGTTTGCCTCCAGGAAACTTGGCTGTGTAGTGAAATCCCTGCTACCGAAGGCTTTACTTATTATGTAAAAGCCACTAAAAGGAACACGGTTGGTAGACCTTCAGGGGGTTTGATGACATTGATTTCTACAAGGATTGCCAAGGACATTGAGCCCCTGGAATTAAAGTACAACTGGGCACTGGGCAATAGAGTGCGAACAATAAACAATATGTTGGGGGGTGAAAGCCTATGCATTATAAATGTATATATTCAGAAAGGGAAAGCAAATGAATATAAGGCAGACTTGGAACATTTAAAAACTGACCTGGATGAGGTATGTAACCGGTTGCCAAGGGATATTCTCAAATTATTGGGAGACTTCAACCATAAATTGAACCCTAAAATAATGGACTCTTGGTTGAAGGACTTGTTGGATGCATATAAAATAGAGCGGGCGCAATTTCCCTGCTGCGAGACTTCAACTAAAGATGATGAGCTTGGGCAACTGTTGGGGGTTATGGGGTTTGTATGTACCAACGGTAGAAAGAAGGCAGACAGGCCTGCGAAGCGTACCTTTAAGGTAGGGCAACAATTGCCATTACCATTAGTGAGCTTCCCTGGGCAAAAGAGGTGAGAGCCTGAGGTTCCGTGACGATTTGAACCCGTGTTTTCAACATTGTCGTAAATACATAATTTTGGTATCAGCGAACCGCAAATGATCCATTTAGCATTTCCTGGTGTTTTCGCTATGCTACGAGCAAGAGTACTCCTGTTACAAACACATTTCCAATCTACCCATGGCATCCATCTTAGATCATGGCAGCCATTTTGTGTTTCTTGCCCTCACATACGCAATGACCTCTGATTACTTCATTTCGATTAAGGACACGTAGGCTTAGCCGGCGATTCACCTTTCTAGTGACACGTGCACCTTAGAACAGAACATGCTGTAGCTGCATGACTCGACAAAGGCTGCCTCCTCTGCCCGAGGCCAGCCTTGCTATACTGGTTCTCGTGTTCATTGGCCTGATCATGATTAGGCGGCCGAAGCCGGTAACCTTGCCCATTTACGACCCACAAACATCCCTTATCCTGCTTTTCTATCTTCTGCACCTGGCTCTGCTCCTTTCCTTCTGGGCCTTTATTAGGGGGAGGTAACGAAATTTACGATGAGGCGGTCCGGCTCTTGAATGAAATGTTGACATGGAATTGTGATGGAATAGTGGGAACCCCTCTTCGTAATGTTTGACATCAAATATTATCGACGATTCCTGTGCAACGCCAAATATTTATTGTTTAGGACACAAAGGTTTGGGAATGTACTAGCATTGTGAAGAAATCGCCTGAAGGCTAATATTTTGTATATAAGGAGCAACCCTTCTTGTACAAATGGATCAGGCTCCTAGACACTGCCCGTGTGTAGTTTCTGTGACTTCTGTGTCCCTGCAGTAATAAACCTTTGGTCTTTGACGCCACCATCGAGAAGCCCGTGTTTCTGTTTATTTGTGCACTGAGACAGGTAGAACTCCGGGGTCTTCGGGTGTTATCCCTGACACCTCTGGACGGAACCAAAAAAGTCCAGAACTCCAATTGGCGCCCAACGTAGGGCGACGTCATTCGGTACCGGTCCAAAAGCCTGAAGAGTTCGAGAAGCTTTGTGTGAAGATTCCTGAGGGAGGCGCCCCACTTCATCGATCCCGGCATATCGCAAAAGTGGCCCGACGTTCTCTTCCACGAGGGTTCCCGTTCAGGACGGCTGCAGTGGTCCGTTGCCTTGACCGTCGCCCTGTCTTGGACCCGAGGTGCAGTCCTTAGTACGGCGAAACGTGATGGGTTTCTCCTTGGTGACGTCTTCAGTGCCTCAGTTAAGTATTTAGTGGTTGCTAATTGGTTACTTCGTAAGGGTTGTTAAAAATCCTTTTAGTTCTTGGTTTGGTTTGGTTTCGTAAGATTATCACTGGTGGTTCTGGTTATGATAATCTATTGGTTTAGTTTGGGTATCGATACATTTGTTCGCTTTTGGTAGGCCTAAATTCTTGGTTCGAGTGCACATTCCTGTTTGTGTTTGTTTGTTCTGTGTTTCGGATTACAAAATGGTAAGTCGGAAAAATTGTATGTTGTCGTGTTTTGGTTGCAACAGTGATTCCCGGTTGGAGGACTCATGTTTGGTTCCTCCGATTGGGACTCCTCTTTATGATCTGTATTGTAAGCATGGTGTGGGTCCTATATCTTATAATGAGGTGTGGGTCCGATACACTGAAAAAGACGGTGTCCTTAGTTGGCCACTGCATGGTAGTTTTGAACCTGAAGTTCTTGACAATTTAGAAGTGAAATTGTTTAAAAAGAAAGCCCGGCCGGCAATGTTTGATTCTTTCCGTTACTGGCGAAAAGAATCTAAACAGAGAGAAATTAAAAGGTTGAAGAAAGAACAGAAAGAGCAAGAGTTGACTTTAGAACAGGCGGCTAAGCAGCTGCAAGTCAACGAGTCTGAGAAGGCAATAGAGATAGCTACTAGAGACCGTAATTTAGCGATAGACAAGTGCTATCCTGCCTTGCCATCGAGTACAACTAAGATAGTAGAGGACCCCGAAAACGATCCTCTGTTATCTTACTTGTTACAGTCACCCCCACCGTATGCACAGGGTGCTACGGCACCTCCTGTACCGAATGTTCAATTGCCGGTTGCTGGACAACCTGGTATTCCTGCTCCTGCCCCTCAGAATCAAGCTCCTATACTTCCTGTGGTTAATGTGAATGTTCCTTCGGCACCCCCTCTTCCTGGGTTGCCGACTTCGTTGCCTATACCTGTATCGCTTACACCTACTGTTTCACAAGCTACCTTACCTGATACTCCTACTGTCCCTGTGCTATCTGTTCCAACTGCTACTGTGTTTTCTACATCTGCTAGTATTATGACTCCGCTTTCTGTTCGTCGAAGAATCACTGATTCTGTCTCTAACATTCTGTCTCCTTTCTATAAAACCTTAATTAAGACTCCTACTTCTGACTCTGTACAAAGACGTAGTCAGCTCCCAAGTACTGAGGAACGGGGAATATTAGATTCCACGGCTCTCAGATGGATTTCGAAGAGTAGAAGATACAGTACTAGAGATGTATTGGATACATTTATGCAGTGGAACGAACCAACACAACGATATGTGTTCGACGAGATGTGATCTCTTTTACGAGAGGAGTTAGAAGAAGATGACTCTGACTCGAGTTTAGAAGAATTCATTAAGGTCCAGAAAGAGTTTGCTGCAGGTTTGATAGTAGGTCAAAATGTAAAAGAAGCGATGGAACTAATTTTAAGTTATAGGAATGATCCATCACTCCGTTCACCAAGGGACTTAGAGAAGAGTAGTACGAAGCAGAATCGCCAATATCCAATGAGAGAGGTTCCACCAATTTGGCGCGAAGCTGTGCAAGCTGATGCAAACCTTGGTATTGCAGCCGCTCTGGCGCAATTCCAGAGAGTGTGGATACACATTCTGTGGAAGCGAGCTGAAGTGTTAGCAGTGAAACAGGCCTTGCCAGATCCGCGTAAGAATCCTGCCGGATACTATAAGGAGTTAGCACAGACAGTTGAGGCTTGTGTAATGAATCTAGCGGACATTGACATGTTATTTGGGAATGTAGTTCCGCAACCAATTTGGGCTAAAATTCGTAAAGAGAATCATCCAGTTGCTCTAGGTGGTGATTGGGCAGCTATCATTGCAGCAGATGGTCAGCAAATAGGTGGTTCCAAACCTGAACCTCTAATTGCTAATCTTCCAGGTAGGGTAATTGACTTAATGAAGACTCTGATGCCAGCATTGCGCGTTAACTGGGACAAGTTGTCCGCATGCAGGCAGAAGAAAGACGAAAGTGTCTCCGACTTTTTCACGAGGTTCGAAGAGACTTTTGTAGACCACAGTGGTCAGGATATGAGCACAGAAGGAGGACAGAGATTGTTTGTCGATAAATTTGTACACAATCTGCTACCAGAGCTCTGCAATAAATTGAAAGATTCCGAGAGTGCGTGGGCTGTCTCTACAACTGCGCAAATACTTGCAACTGCACAGTATTATGAAAACAGGGATAAAGAGGAGAAAGAGAAATCAGATAAGAAAACGAAAGATTTAAAGACTAAAGTTCTTCTGCAACAGGCATATCCACCTCGCATGAATCAGACCAATACACAGCAAGGGTCGTATCAAAGGACAGATTATGGTTCTCAGAGACCGCAATACCAGTGGAATCAATGTGCGTATTGTAAGAAAGAGGGTCATTATAAGAATGAGTGTCCAGTCTTAGCGCAAAATAACGCTGCAGCAGCTCAGAGAGGTCGTGGTGGTTTTGTGCAAAATTCTAGAGGTCGAGGACGAGGTGCTATGCCTCCACAAACAAACGATCGCCCTTCCAATCACTTTGATCAGCGAAATGGACAGTCTGCTCAACAGAATAGGTCGCAACAGTATCATGTTGAAGACTATTGTGAAAACGATGAGGGATTTAAAAAAAATGAGTACTAGGACAGCCATGGACAGAGAGAGGGAGTAGTATCAGTTCCAGTGGATCAGAGTGGGCCTTATGTCGCAGTAGCAACATCAGGTGTAGTCGAACCGTTTCTGTTGGATACTGGTGCCGCAAAAAGTTCTATCATTCATGCGAAACTCCCTGGCGCACCTTTGTCCGGCTTAACAAATGTTTCTGTAGGTTTTTCAGGCGCCCCTGTTTACAATCCCGTATCTGGTCCTTTGTCTATTTCTGTTGGACCGTGTCAATTGAAAGCACCCCTGATTTTGACCACAGGTTGTAATGAAAATCTGCTTGGTTTAGACTTGTTAAAACGCCTATATGCGACATTGTACTGTTCTCCGGAAGAAGTACAGCTTACGTTGGGTAAACGAATCACCTCTCCGATGTACTTGTCAATGGATGCACTCCCGCCAGAGCTGCGTTCTCTCCCTGATACTCTTTGGGCGACTGGTCCTAACGATGTAGGCCTTTTGGAAATACCACCATATGTAGTCACTTTGAAAGCAAATGTCAAATTTCCACGAATTCCTCAATACAGAATATCTAGTGAAGGCGAACGTGCACTTTTATTGATTGTGCAAGATTTGATTAAGAAAGGGGTGGTTGAAGAAACTAGAGAAAATGTCTGTAACAGTCCTGTATTGCCAATTTTGAAACGTACCGATCCTTCAAAGCCTCCAGTATATAGATTTGTTATCGATCTCAGAGAGGTTAATAAAATTGTGGTTCCGCAGTTTCCTGTGGTTCCAGATATTACTGCATTGTTAACATTGATTCCTGCAACAGCCACATGGTTTTCAGTCATCGACTTGAAGAATGCCTTTTTCAGCATTCCGATAGCCGAGGAAAGCAGAGATATTTTCGGCTTCTCTCTAGGAGGTCGAAGCTTCAGGTTTAAACGTGCTCCACAAGGCTATTGTGAGAGTCCCTCCGTTTACAGTCAGGCATTAAAAAGTCAGTTAGATTCTTTTGTACTTCCTCCAGGTTCTGCTCTAGTGCAGTATGTAGATGACCTTCTGGTGGCTGCCGATGACAAGGAAACTTGCAAAGCAGCTACAATTTCGTTATTGCATCATTTGTCTAATTTGAATCATAAGGTGTCACCTTCGAAAATGCAATACTGCTGCCAAGAAGTGACCTACCTAGGTCATCTCTTGTCAAAGGAGGGAAGGAAGTTGACCCCAGAGAGAATAAAAGCAATTACGCAGATGAGTGTTCCTCGCACACAGAGAGAAGTACGTGCCTTTTTAGGTATTACCTCGTATTGTAGGCAGTGGATCCCAAATTTTTCTCTTTTGGCAAAACCATTGGTAGCTTTGACTGGGAAAAATGTTCCGAGTCCGGTGCCATGGTCTGCTGAATGTCAGGAGAGTTTTTCTGAGTTACGAAATGCACTATGTTCAGCTCCTGTATTGGGTACACCCGATTACAGCAAGCCATTCACGCTCTATGTTCACGAGAGAGAAGGTTGCGCGTTGAGTGTTCTGACACAGAGATTTGGTGATAAACAACGCCCTTGTGCGTATTTTTCATCAACATTAGATCCGGTAGCTAGAGCGTTGCCTAGTTGTTTGAGAGCTACAGCGGCAGCTGCGGCTTCCATTCGACAAACTGCTGGTTTGGTGATGAATAACATGCTAGTGGTCATGGTTCCTCATGCTGTGGATACACTCATGAACAGAACCAAGACGCAACATCTTACCAGTGCTAGATTATCTGGCTACGAGCTGACACTGTTAGCGAGTCATATACAGATCAAAAGATGCAATGTATTGAATCCAGCAACATTGTTGCCGACTAATCAAGAGTCGAGTGATTCCGAACCCCATGATTGCTGTTTCAGAACCGAGGAGGAGACAAAAGGACGAATCGATTTAAAAGACACTCCGTTGTCAGATCCAGATGGCACGTTGTATGTCGATGGGTCATGCTTTAAATTGGAGAATGGTGATGTGACTGCTGCTTATGCAGTAACGACTTTGAGTACGATTGTGGAGACTGCAAGAGTGAGTCAGAATTCTGCCCAAGCTGCAGAGTTAATCGCTCTAACGAGAGCGTGTGTTTTAGCAAAGGGAAAGAGAGTGAATGTGTTTACAGATAGTCAGTACGCATTTGGTGTGGCCCATAATTTTGGCCGTTTGTGGAAAGAAAGAGGTTTCATTACGTCCCATGGGACTAAGATTCAACATGGTCAGCTAGTTAACGACTTGTTGGAATCTCTAACCTGGCCGACTGAAGTTGCGATTGTGAAATGCAGTGCGCATAAAGCAATCACGGATGATGTTGGTCGTGGGAATGCTTTTGCTGATGAGACCGCTAAACAGACAGCTAGAAATATGATGAGTAGAATGTATGTTGCTATGTCCGCAAGATGGATTTCTGAATCTGGAATGTGCGAAGACACAGTGGAAAGTGTGAAAGAGATTCAGAAAGAGGCGACTGAGGAGGAAAAGCGTGCATGGAAAGAGAGTACGGGTAAAATGGACTCGAGTGGATGTTGGATTGATTTGTCGGAACAACAGCGTTGGATGTTGCCTGATGCGTATGTGCTTGCAGTGGTGACAATGGCACATGGAGTAGCGCATATTAGTTCTAAAGGAATCTGTAAGATGTTGGCTCCAGTCTGGAAGAATGATGGGATTAGTAAATGTGCAGAGAGAGTGGTGAAAAATTGTATGGTATGCCTGATGCATAATCCTGGCAAGGGAGTCCCTACACCTGCTGGTCACTTCGCTCCTCCCTCTTGCCCCTTTGAAGTGATTCAGTTAGACTTCATTCACATGGATCGTTGCAACAACCTAAAGTACGTCCTGGTGGTAGTTTGTGCTTTCTCCAGATGGATCAAAGCATATCCACTAAAGGACAACACTGCCCTATCAACTGCCAAAATTCTTCTCAAGGAATATTTCCCTAGGTTTGGAATGCCACGGATTGTATGGTCAGATAACGGAAGTGAGTTTATAGGGAAAGTCATGCAGAGTGTGTGTGCCGGTTTAGGGATCAAGCAAAAGTTTCACAGTGCAAACCATCCCCAGTCTGCTGGTTTAGTTGAGGGTTACAATGGCACCCTCAAACTAAAACTTGCTAAAATACAGGCATCCACGGGTTTGTCCTGGCCAGACGCATTACCCTTGGCTTTGTTATCCACGAGAGCGACTGTACATTCTAGAGTAGGGCTTAGTCCTTATGAAATTGTCTTTGGTCGTCCCGCTAACATTTGGGGAGTGCCAAGGCCGAAGGAATTCTGTTCTCTGGAATATCCAATGTTGATTGATTACCTTTACGACTTGACTGCTAAATTGAGTCTTATTCACCAACAGGTTTTCGATGCATTGCCAAAGCCACCGGAGAGTCCAGGTCACCAGCTGAAACCAGGTGACCACGTTGTGGTGCGCAACTTTGCGAGGACGAAGAACCTTCAACCCAGATTTGTCGGCCCCTATCAAGTACTGCTAGCAACGAGAACTGCTATTCGTGTGGCCGGACGCAAACACTGGATACATACGACGCACGTCAAACGTGTGCCCCTGCCACTTCCTTATGACAACTGGATTAAGAAGGGAATTGGTGCCTCTGAGTTCGAGCGAACACCCAAATTTATCCCTTTCAGCGATGCCGAACTGATAACTGACACATCGAACTCTGACTCTCCTCCTGAAACTACTTCTTTGACTCCTGAACACTTGCCCTCTGCATCAGAAGAAACTTTGCCATCTGCGAACTTGAACATTGCAACCTCTGCTGATAACACACTGTTTCCTGATCAAACAGCTCCTGCAAAACTGAGATACAATTTACGATCTCGCAATATGGACACATAAAGCAGGAAACTGCCTATTTTACACATTTGAAATTTTAACATTTTGCCTTCAGCCAGGAAGTTTGCTATTGTTTTATTGTTTTTAAAATTGCCTTGCCGTCTGGGTAGCCGTAGGGTCGTGGCGGTGTGCCTAGTTGAATCTGCGGGGGTCAGACACAAGGTCGATCTTTCTGTTAGTTCTGGGAACTCCCAGGGCTGATAGAGGCATTTTCATCTACGTACACATCATCAGTGGTCGCGAGCGGATTGTAGAAGATGGAGCTTCCTGCGCTGCAACGAGAAAATGTGATTTATGTTCGCAGAAACAGACTTTACAGAATTCTTCATAGCAAATGTTTTCTGATGCAATGTGCTATTACATTTTTAATTGTTTTGATAACGTTGGTGGGTGGAATCGTTTTTGGTATAAATTTAATTTTTATGCCAGTAACTACAGTACCTCCCCTTGATCCTGCTACCTCTACTGTTTCTTCTATGCACTCTTTTCACTCGTTTCCTGAACATGAGCAAGCTCGACGCTCAGAATTTATCAATAACACTTTTGTACAGCTCTTGCACCAACACTAACTGGTGGTCAACACTACAGACTGCTGGGTGTGTGGCTTGATACCCCACACTATGGATAAAGGCATTCCCTACCTAGTTTTGCCTTTTAGCTATAATGGATCATTTCAGGCCTTTCATGCCTATGCCCTTGAAACCTATCCTCCGCGTCCACCACGCTCCACTAAATATAACTCTGCCAACAAAGCTTTAGTCCAGGGAATTATTGACATGATCAAGGACGTCAATAATACTCCATCTTACCCTAGAGACGAATTACGAGTATATTTGAGTTGGAACTCTACAGAGTATCGCCTTAGTTTGGGAGAAAGCAAGCGTAAAAGCTCCACTCCAATCTGGGTCGTACCTCACCGAGGTCAGGTCTGTTTGCAAGGAAATGGGAGAAATCCGAGAGCTCAGCTAGGGAGGAGTGAGTGCGTTGAGACTTACGTGTTTCCGTCTAACTCTTCCCCTGCCTTCCTTACTGCTAGGGGTACCTACTTCATCTGTCAAGACAGAGCGTATACATGGTTGCCTGCTGACTTTTCAGGTTCATGTTATATTGCTCGATTGTTGCCTCCAACATACACTGCTTCTTCAGACTATCACAAGACCAGAGTAGCAAGAGGTGTTTTCAGCAAGGAAGACACCGCTGGTCAGGAAGCTGGAGACTTCTTCAAAGGTTTCCTTCCGTTCTGGGGGCCTATGGCCAATAGTAGAAACATACGTCAGCTAACACGGGTAGTTGAATCTACTATTACCGAAACTGCTGGTGCCCTTAGCAACTTGACAGCTGAGCTTCAGGCGGATAGACTCATGACGTTGCAGAACCGTATCGTTCTAGACGTAATACTTGCAGATCGAGGTGGGGTATGCAGAATGATCCAATCGAGCTGCTGTGTCTTTATTCCCAATAACGCTCCAACAGTCTATGAGGCGATCTCTAAGCTACACAAGATTTCCGACTCTATACATGTAGACAAGGGAAACTGGTCCTTCATGGAGTGGTTGTGGACTCTGATATCAGCGTGGGGATGGAAGGTTCTGATGGTCATTGGTGTCATCTTAGTATTCCTATTCTCATGCTGCCTGATTATCCAGTGTGGTCCCGCTTTGTGTAGTCTCTGTGCTGCAACCTGTTTCAGAAAACCACCTGCATTTGGAGAAAAGGCACGAGAAAGGATGATGATACAACAGCATGTCACTGACCTGATGAGCATAGAGTTAGACTCTGACATAGACTGAGTAATTGCCTATGTAAGGGCAAAAGGAGGGTCTGAGGTTCCGTGACGATTTGAATCTGTGTTTTCAACATTGTCGTAAATACATAATTTTGGTATCAGCGAACCGCAAATGATCCATTTAGCATTTCCTGGAGTTTTCGCTATGCTACGAGCAAGAGTACTCCTGTTACAAACACATTTCCAATCTACCCATGGCATCCATCTTAGATCATGGCAGCCATTTTGTGTTTCTTGCCCTCACATACGCAATGACCTCTGATTACTTCATTTCGATTAAGGACATGTAGGCTTAGCCGGCGATTCACCTTTCTAGTGACACGTGCACCTTAGAACAGAACATGCTGTAGCTGCATGACTCGACAAAGGCTGCCTCCTCTGCCCGAGGCCAGCCTTGCTATACTGGTTCTCGTGTTCGTTGGCCTGATCATGATTAGGCGGCCGAAGCCGGTAGCCTTGCCCATTTACGACCCACAAACATCCCTTATCCTGCTTTTCTATCTTCTGCACCTGGCTCTGCTCCTTTCCTTCTGGGCCTTTATTAGGGGGAGGTAACGAAATTTACGATGAGGCGGTCCGGCTCTTGAATGAAATGTTGACATGGAATTGTGATGGAATAGTGGGAACCCCTCTTCGTAATGTTTGACATCAAATATTATCGACGATTCCTGTGCAACGCCAAATATTTATTGTTTAGGACACAAAGGTTTGGGAATGTACTAGCATTGTGAAGAATTCGCCTGAAGGCTAATATTTTGTATATAAGGAGCAACCCTTCTTGTACAAATGGAACAGGCTCCTAGACACTGCCCGTGTGTAGTTTCTGTGACTTCTGTGTCCCTGCAGTAATAAACCTTTGGTCTTTGACGCCACCATCGAGAAGCCCGTGTTTCTGTTTATTTGTGCACCGAGACAGGTAGAACTCCGGGGTCTTCGGGTGTTATCCCTGACACCTCTGGACGGAACCAAAAAAGTCCAGAACTCCAAGCCTCAATAAGCAAGGTTTATGGGGTGTTAGATTTGAAGGTATGCTCGCCGCAAGACCCCATAATAATTGGGAAAAAAGAATTAAAGATTCAAGGGGTCAATATGTCCCGTAGTTATGATCGGGACTACCTCGCTCAAAAGACCTCGGTAGCACACATGAAAGTGGACTGGGAGAGTAGCCAACACTTCCCCTACGTGGATCGGCTACCCAGCCATAGTCTGAGGCGAGAAGTCTTGAAAATGCGAATTGGCATAAACCCAGGTTATGCGAATAACGGGGTTCGAAACCTAATGATAGGATGTAATGGCAAATGCACTTGCACTTTAGGAACCACCTGCGATATTTTACATATTTTATTAGATTGTACGAGATTTTTCGACTTTCGAAAGGAGTTTTTATGTCAGTTTTAAAAAAAATATAAGATTACGCACAGAATGCAAGCTGCTACTCTTTTGGTGGAAATGGAGAATTTAGATATAGCCTGTGGGTTGGGGAAATATATGAATAAAGTAAAGTTGTTCCTCAAATGCGCAGAAGAACATGTATAGTGCAGCCTTTACCTTTGAATGAAGGTAGAGATACCAAGGTATAACAGTAGTAAAAACTGCATTCTGAAGAAGTTATGTATAGGAAAAATGTTAGCGATTTTAACAAATAAATGTTATAATACTCCGTTTTAAAAGGAACAAGAGAAGTTAAACTACATGTATCTTGAGGTGTAATCGTGGTTTTAATATTATCATGTTATGCTGTCGCTCTTTCTCTTTGCTGAATATTGTCATGTTTTGCTGCTGTTTTTTCTCTTATCACGGAATGTGGGAAATGTACTTTTAAGGTTTTAACAAATCAAATAACGTTTTGTTTGACTGACTGAGTATGCAAAACATTAACTTTACTGAGCTGACATCCCTCAGCATTAACAGCCTACCTCCTGCTGGAGACATGTCAGATGTTCAAGATCTTACAACCACTACACAAGTTCCATGAAGTATATCCTAGACATGCTCACTCCCCTACTGCTAAGCACCAAAGACTCTAAACCATGGTACAATGGTAGCCTTAACAATGAAAGACGTACTTGAGACTAGCTGAACGAAGGTGGAGATCCTCACCTTCCCTTGAACACCTTAAACATATGAGATAACTTAGGAATACATATTACAAAAGCATCAACATTTCGAAAGCAATTGTCTTCAGAAACCAACTAGAGCAAGCTAGAAACCAACCAAAAACTATTTGAACTTGTTAAACTTCAATTAAAAGGCTTACCTAACTCTTCCCCAGCTGGAACCAGTCCACTACCAAACTGCAATGAATTTGCCTCCTTCTTCATTATGAAGACACAAAACATGAGGACTGACTTGCAGATCACATTGGAGCAACGCTCTCTCTTTCCTCCTCCCAGCCTTTCCCCTTCCTGGACTATTATGCCCTCATGTCTACTGGGGCCCAGGCTCAAAAACAATGCCTTGTTGAACTCTTTCAAAGTCTTGGAGGAAAATGACATTCTTAAAATTCTAGCAGATTTGAAACACTCAAACCCCTTCAATGATCCACTACCTCACCCTCTTCAATGAGATCAAACTTTGACATTTCCATTTTGGACGAAGATCGTTTATACCTCTCTACTCCAAGGCACTCCCTGATTGCCTAAGGTTTGGGCAGGTTACCCCTATCCTACAAAAGAACAATGGCAGATCACACTGACCTAAATAAGTTCTGCCCCATCTCAAACATTCCAACTGTGATGAAAGTGTACAGGTCCAACTCTAACCAATTTGAACAATCCATCTTCTTGACTGATTTTAATTTGGCTTCCACCCGGGCATAGCACCAAATCAGTCCTCACACATATAGTGGATGCAGCACTAAAACTATTGGATCAGGAAGAATCTAGTCTCTTAATCTTCCTAGACATATATCAGCATTCAATACAATTAAGCATAACTACCTACTAGACTTATTGGAACATACAATGGGATTCTCAGGATCTATCCTAAACTGGTTCACATCATTTCTCCAAAACAGATGTAAAAAAGCCAAGGTTAATCAGACTCTGTCTATGACAACTCTGGCCACTTTGGGGGCCCAACAGGGTTCCTCCCTCTCACCCACCCTCTTTAACTTGTCTATGGAGCCTCTAATGGAAATTCTGAGTTCTTCTAACATCCTCTATCACATGCGTGCCGATGAGGTCTGATTATACCTGAAGGTCTCATCCCCTCGAGACATCCAAGAACTCATCTTAACTGTGTAAAAACACCATAATTGGCTGTTATGCAATAACCTCAAACTTAACACACTCAAATCTGAATTCCTCCTAATCAACCCTTCCAAAAAGTCCCCCATCATTAATGAATGGATGAATCATCGAGCACCCTTTAATTGCCTGCCACATGTTATTGATTCAGCAAGATCATAGGGATTAACGCTCAACAAGAATATCAACATGCAGAAACACATTAGTGTTGCCACTAAAGGATCAAACCTCCAAATGAACATGTTAAAGAAATTAAAACACTTCCTCCTCCACAACGACTTCAAGTCTGCTGTCCAAGCACTGGTAATTTCCAGGTTGGACTATGGAAGTGCTACCATCTGCAGTTTGCCCAGATCCAAAACCGCTCCATTAAGTGCCTCCCTTAACTCTGCTGCAAGGCCATTACAGGATCATAAAGAAATAACCACATCACCCTGATTTGAAATCACTCAATTGGCTACTCAACAAAGCAAGAATTCAACTAAAAATTGCATGCATGATCCACAAACATACACTTCTACATCCCTAGCTACCTCACTCAGAAGCTTGGACCTTCAGGTGGCTCCAGATCCTCTAAAAGCTCCATTACCTTACTGCTGAAATCACAAAGATTCTTCAAAAAGAAAATGTAAGAGAGCCTTATCTGGCATTGGTCTGAAAATGTGGAACTTCTTCCCCCTTGAAATCAGACTGGATCCTTCAAGTATATCTTTCCAGAGAGAAGTCAAACTACTTGCTTGTCATGCTATTGTTTTTTTTTTCTATCTGTTTTATCATTTAGGTGACACCACCCTCATCTGGGTAATTGTCTTATCCTGCAATGTTCTTGATTATGACATTATTGGTTCTATATGTTTCTGCTCCTTGAGAATTTTTTTAAGTGCTCTGATACCCGGAGGCTCATGTTCACGCTATATGAAAATTGCTAAATAAAATACATTTGGCCACAGTTTGGGCAGGGTGTATGTTTCCCCCCAAATGGTCACACATACGTCTCTTTGACAAATAAAGTCATCAGACCTGTATGAGCCTGTATAGGCTTTGATTGGTCATTGTTTATTTACAGTGCACTGGTTACATGTAAAGAGCTACCTGAGGGAGTCAAATGAGCATGGATACTGCCTGATGTGTGTAGCATGGTAAAGTGCACGTATTAACTTGAGAAGACCTCAGCATTGTCATACTATGTAGAGTGAGGTCAATGAAATTAGACTGTTCACATAGGCACCAAAGCCTGGCACCCTTGCGCCATGTTGCAAGCCAGGCTGATCTTGTATCTTGCTTGCACTCTGTGAACCTCATACATGATATGCCTGCTTTCATCTGAATACACTGCAACATGGCATACATACATCCATCACTAGGGCATTCCAACTGTGCCTTGTGCTACAAGTCCAACATACAGACAATATCCGCATTTACAACGCACATGTACTGTACTTCATATGTAAACAGTGTACATGTTCAGCATTCACAGAGCTATGTACCATGTGTTTTGTCTTGCAGGTGAACCAAACCCATACACCATAAGTTAAGTGGTGACATTCCGAGATCACCATGCTGCCAGTCATTGTTACCTTATTGTTTATGTGATCTGTATGGACTGTGTGTATTTGCCTAAATAATTTGCAGGGTGATGTGCAAGCGATATTGGGGCATATGTATCCAAAAAAACCTTTGCGATTCTCAAAATGCGATTTTTAGCAAATCACATTTTGAGAATCACAAACCGCGTTGTATTTAAAAAATCACAAATAAATTGTGATTCATAAAAATTTGCAGAATGACACTGCGAACCCGCTATTTGCGATTCCTTAATTGCGAAATAACAAATAAAGAATCACAAAAATAGAGAATCTGCAATTCTGGTGCAGGTTGATGACATCACACCCAGGAAGTGGGAGAGCCCATGCTGCACCTAATTGCCTGAGGCTGAGTGAGAGGCTGTGAGGAGAGGCAGAGAACTGAGCACTGCATTTACAAACATCCAAAATGGATCGCCAGGAAAAAGAGAAGGATAAGGAGGAGGCAAGGAGAAAGAAAAAGCGGAAGTTCAGCGAGCGGGAGCAGGAGGTGCTGATTGAGGAGATGGTAATCAACCATGAGTTATTATTTGGGAAAATGTCACTCTGTGTCCCAGAGTCCAGAAAGCGGAAAATATGGCTGGACATCCAGGATAAGGTCAAGGTTGCTGGTCTGACCCAGCACACTGTGAAAGACCTCAGAAAGAGATGATATGACATGCGCTTCAGGTCAAAGGAGAAAGCTGCAACCAACCTGACGGAGGCTAAGAAGACCGGTGGGGGACCACCAACTGCAATAGAGTCAACACCCCACAATGAGTTGCTGGAGTCCACCCTTCAGCCCGAGAGCGTCAGTGGAGTGGCTGACATAGACAGCTCTGACCCTGCAAACATCAGCCAAGGTAAGATGCATGCCAAATCCATCCTCACACATCACTATCCCATGCACACACTCAGGAATGCATCAACTACAAAGTACATATGCTACTCCAGTGCACTTTTTCCAGCACACATACAGCAATGTATCATGGGAGATGTAGTCAGATGCATCAGACAGAGGAGCAATGATACACAGCAATGTAGAAACAGTATGATAAATCCAGTAAATGCAAAAAGCGGTAGACAGCAGTTAGCTAATACAAACTGGGAAAAATTTATTGAGTGAGAAATGCAGATCATGTCACAAAATCAACATTTGCCTTTTCATTCACTGCACAACCTGAAACACAGGATGACAGTTCAGGAGCTGAGGAGGCAGCACATATGGAGGAGCAGGTAGGGCAGTAGGACCCAGATGATGCTACGCAGGCCACACCCCTCCAAGAAGGTGCACCATTGTGCCTCCACTGCCACTTCTTGAAGTAGAAAGCCAGTCCATAGGGGAGGACGATGCTCAGGTTGAGTTAGGGCAGCGTGCAACGCAGGTCCAGGAACAGCACACACTACAACATAGTGAGGAAGGATCTGTGAGTCGCAGGCCAAGGGCGAGCACCAGCGCTGATGTAGATGGTGAACACAGTGTTTGCTGGACTGGAGGGCAGTATGCTAAAGATACAGCACCTGCAACAAAGATCAATTCGGTCAATTAACTGGCAGCTGGTAAACACAGTCTATGGGACATGAGGGAGGGCATCAGGGACATGGCTGTTGCAATACGGGAACTGTGTGCCACAATGAAGCAGGAGCAGGCAGCCGGGTACAGAGGGAAACAACATCACAACAGCCGTTTGGACAGCTACACCAAGGCAGTGAACTGCCTGTGCACTGCCACAAACCTGTTGTCACATCGCTCCATGAGCATGCAAGTGGAGATGGCCCACTGCAGCCAGGATGTGGCAAAAGGCCTGGTGCAGGTCACCACTGCTGTGGAACAGCTGCAGACATCCACCACAGGTGGCACAGGACTCCTGGGCTCGGGAGAGCAGGGAGCTTTCCAGCAGGAGCAGCATAACCCCACCAGTGCTCGAAACAAGACGACGCAGTGGGAGACAGGGTGCAACACCTGAGGAGTCAAGGGAGAGCTGTCAGCACCCTGAGCATGCACCAGCAGGCTGTTCCAGAAAGAGGTGGACTGCCATCACTGTGGATAGCAAATGGATGAGGCAACTCATCATAACTAGACTTGTGACGTGCCTATATACCCGCACTCTGGCCATATCATTTGCTACATCTAGTGACACTCATGATGTGTCTGTCAGGCTGTGTGACTAAATTTGTCCTGCAGTTTATGGATTGAATAAACATAGACCTGCACCAAAACACATTTTTCATTTAGTCATTATTTCTCACCTAGAAATAGTTCTGTGTGATCTCATATCGTTTCTGTCTTCCGGCAGTTGCCACAAATCCAACTGCTGGTCTGCAAGGCGGGCCTGGCCCCTCATCCTCAGAAGTATCTGTATTAGTTAGTTCTACTGGGATGCCTTTTTTCATATCTATGTTGTGGAGCATTACATAGTTAGCCACAATCTTGCAGCAGGTCTCAGGGCTGTTTTGGAGAACTCCTCCGCTTTTATGCAAGCGGCGGAACCGGCTCTTCAGGATCCCGAATGTCCACTCAATTACACAGCACGTTGACTTGTGTGCGCAATTGAATCTCCTCTCCCTTGCATTGGCTAGATTGAGGTATGGTGTCAGGATGAAATCCCGCACTGCATATGCACTGTCACCTACATAATTGAAAATAAGAGGTAAGTCACTGTCCTCCCACCCCAGAGATTTTTTGTATGTTAGAATGTCGACATCTGTATATCCCACTATGTCTAAAGATAAAAAAGTTGTGAGTACTGCCTGGGTATTTCGCTACAGTATCATTGATGATATATTTTGCATTGCAGATGACCTGTATTTTTACCGAATGATAAGATTTTCGGTTTCTTAATACATATTCAGTGTTTGATGGGGGTGTGAGGGCCACATGGATTCCATCTATGCAGCCAATTACATGGGGGAATTGTGCAATCTGGAAGAAGTCCAGTTTTGATTGCTGTAATGATTTTGTGTTCTGGGGAATTGTATATGATGTCGTAGCCTCTGTAACATTCTACCAGGAATGCATGGAAGAAGCGCAACAGGCAACTCTGGGAGACCCCACCTGCTGCTGCTATCGCCCCTTGAAAACTCCCTGAGGCCAGTAAGTGCAGTGAGCACAGGACCTGCACATGGGTTGGAATTGTTTGGGTCCTGTGTGTTCCAGCTGAGGTTTTACCTCCTCTATCAGGTTCAAAATGGTGGCTGAGTCCAGCCTATACTTGTCATGGATCTCCTCATCAGTCTTCTGGAACAGAGTGATGCGCACTCTGAAGATCTGTTCCTGTCGCCTCCTTCTCTGTGCTGCAGCCTGAATTCGCAGCCTCCTGGCTATCACATACAGCGCTGCCATTGTGGAAGTCCCTGTTGCATTGTGGGGTTGTTTAAATAGGTTGCACTTGGTAACCAGCTGCTCTGAGTTGATGGTAAAATTAAATGTGCAAAATTGTGATTTTCGCGAAATCCAATTTGTTATTTTTTCATACATAGATTTGTGAATTAGCATTTTGCAATTTCTCTATTTGCAATTTTCGCTGGTTGCCTGTTGCAACTTGTAAATTTTCATTGGGAATTCGCAGATTTCGGGCCTTGCACAATAGCTATTTGCTGAATTTGCGAATTTCTATTTTGCGATGCGAAAATGTGTCATACATGGCACAAGTCTATTTTGCCAGCGCAAACACAGTTTTTTTGCAATTCGCAGTGTTTGCAATCGCAATATAGCTTGATACAAATGCCCCTCAATCACTCTGTGGAAACACGCTACATCTTACATGTGGATTTACAGAAGTAGGACAAAGCTGCTTGTGCAAATAAAAGGGTCAAATTTCCATGTGGAATCATTAGCAATGTATGCAGGCCCATATAATGGATCCCTCTTAATATGTTGTGCTAGTGTTGTTGCAGCAATTGTGTGGATACTTATGGCACATGTACCATCACCTGCCCCAAAACCAACAGATGGCATTAGAACTAATGTTTCTCACATATACTATTGACCAAAAATACCAGAAATGTTACCCAAAATATGTGACACAAATGTTGCAAGGGATAGTCTGTGAATTTCCTGACACAGTATGTTTGGCAAAGTACAAATTTGAGCAGGACCCAGGCATGCTTGGGTTGTAAAACATATCCCAGACCAATCTCCCAATAGTCAAAAGCACAACTAATGTTGACATGCGCACAATGGACATTTTACCAATATATATGTCCTCCTATTGTGGGTTCACATCATACCAATCAAATGCCTGCAGATTAGTGTCCCCTACCAATCAATCATTCATATAACTTTATTCGGTCATTTGTACAAAACATCATCAAAGTATACCAAGATAAATACATAAATAAATGTGCAATTAAAATAGTATTAAAACTTTTTGCACACAAGTACAAATGACATCCCAAGTCATGTTAGAAACAAGCGTATACTTTACATAAATTCATTCGACCTAGTCAAACTAACAGGGAGCACTATACAACCACCAACATTTGGAATACTAAACCATATGTACCAGCTTTATATATTTTTTTTTTTTTAAAGTTTTATATAGCGCGAACAAGATCTTTGCAGATATCAGAGCGCTTTACAGAAACAGTAGGTCGGATAAGCGAGACTCTTACATCAATATGAGATTCCGTAGACAGTGCGTTGCATGAATAGGGTATCAAACATACAAGAGTATACAGAGTAATAACAATCAAGAAACAATAATATGGAGGCAATACAATGTCTATACGGATAAGATTATAGCACCCCAGAGGGTGAGGAAGCACAATGTTGACAGTAAAGCAATAGTCAGTAGTGGGTGCGTTGCAGGATGTTGAGGCACTCAAGTCATAGTGTACCAAGGTACGTATTCAGACCGCTGATAATAAGGGAGTCAAATACTGTCATTGTTCCAATATCAATAGTGTTCAGGTGTATTTAGCCATAAGGATGGCCTTCACCTCTTTCTTGAAGAGTATAGTGGACGGGATAAGCCTGATTTCTGGCGGGAGTGCATTCCAGATCCTAGGTGCCATTCCAGAGAAGGAGCGTTTGTATGTTTTTTCCTTCCGGAATCTCCGTGGTTTCAGGAGGAGAGTGTTTGTGCTTCTGTTGGATCTTGAGCCTCCTGATATGGTCAGCTTATGAGAGAGGTAGTTGGGTGCCTTGTGGTGTATGGCCGAGTGTGTACAACATGAAGAGGAGAAGAGTTAAAAATAACTTCACTACTGTGATAAAAAAATGACTTTGCCCCACCACCATTGGTACAGTCTAAAGGATCGAAGGCATGTCAGTCATTCATACCACATAAACAGCATATTATTTGGTGTTCCATACAGTTACCTGTAGTACAGCATACAGCCAAAGATTGGACACCAAGTAGCATGGTTGAAATGTTTAATTTATGATAGCATAAACAGTGGACAAGCCGCATATTCTCATTTGTTGCAGTGAGTGCATAAGTCAATTGTCCATTCCAATGGTTTACTTGGGTTCACCCCTTAGCCCAAAGGTCAGGATATGTGGCAAATGTCATCCTGCATCATGGGTACCAGTGCATCCCTCAGAGTGCTGCATATCGGTGACATGTGAGATGGTGCGCCATAGGAGAGAGTGGCAAAATGGCCTGCTGGTAAAAAGGAAGTTGTGATTAAACTCAATGTGAACATGGAATTGGAGGAATGAGCATCTATCTGCCTGTCTGCTGCACATTGCTACTGTAGGCGTACACATAGGAATTTATGAAGCTTTTTGTGTGACAGATTCACACAGGCTGTCATGAATCCTACATCAGTGCAGACTGAATAGGTATGAGTGGATGTGGGACATGTCACCAGTCCCCTCATAGCAATGCTGTTATTTGTCTGACTCCTGTCCCATACATCCAATGACCTGTAATAGACACATTTCTATATCTTTGTAGTATTTTGTAAGACTTAAGGCCAATGTGTTAAGTACCACAGGCATGTATGCACTGTGTTGTCAGCATACAGGCCATTCCACATTCCACTAAATTCTATTGTCATCCATACTGTATCCACAGGGTTCTCTCCATTGAACAACTTCTGGCCAATTACCTGAAAGATACAGCTCAATTCACCCAAAGATCTACGCTCTACAGCATGCATGTACACACTCATCACATGGAGCAAGTATGAGTTGATTTACTGCTAGGTAACAATCCGTGCAGGAAGATTGGGTCATACTATTGGGTTCTGTCAAGGAGCACATGCTCTTGTCTGATTTCCAATAGGTGCTCTATGTTATAGTGTTCCAGTTATGTCCACATGTCATTCTAAGAGGTCTGTCAAAGGTAGCTAGCCACAATCTGCCTATGTTTCAACTACCTGGTACTGAGTCAATCTATGCTGCTATGTGAGTGGCCTTTTGTATATGCCATAATGACTGGCCAAAGATTTTACCCTCTTCCATGTTGCATGATATTCCCTAGGGAGCACCTAGATGGACCATATGTACCATGCCATGTGTACACAACAGCAAATCTGTCTTCATATGCACATGGGTACATGGTACTGAGACCAGGCACTGCCATTTCCTATTCCTAAAAGTCCCAAAACTGGGTTATTTATCGTTGTTATCTTAAGAGAAGTACATGCTTCTCATGATAGTTGGTCATGATAAGTTTCATTGATTACATTCTTGTTGGCAGGACAGGCCACTTGTGCAGCTAACAGTAATTAATACATGTAAATGTTGACAATTGAGACAGGCCATGGTACTTGTGTTGCTAACAGTAATTAATGCCTATAAATGTTGACAATTGTGACAAATAAGCTTGATCAGATTCATTTGCTTTTACTCTGCAACAGGCAACTTGACCCCAGAGCAGGAGCAAGCATATTGGATCGACCTGGAGGGATATAGGCACATACACCACATCGCCAGGAGCATGGGGAACATGTATGAAAGAGTAAGGGCAGTAGGGATCTGGAACCTGCCACCTCAGGGACAGGAATCCTCCACTTGATACAGCTCAATTCACCCAAAGATCTACGCTCTACAGCATGCGTGTACACACTCATCACATGGAGCAAGTATGAGTTGATTTACTGCTAGGTAACAAGCATCAAGTGGAGGATTCCCATTATGAGATCTAGGACCAGTTCCTGGACCCTCTACAGACCCATCAGCAGTGGCACCAAAGCTGGTCGCCTCTACCACACAACAGTCAACTTAGATAGAGAGGCAGCTGCTGATGGACCAGCAAGACAATAGTTTAAACTTGGCAGAACCTCATTTACAGGTGACAACCCTCATGCAAATGGTGCAGACGTTACAGCAGAATGTGGACCATATTGAGTATAAAATGTAGGCCCTCCTTCCAACTTTTTTGCCCCCCTCATTTCTTCCTAATTGTTTTTATAGTATAGACTTTTAGCATAGCATAGGATAGTAGAATGTTAGGGTAGTTTTAGTGTTTTCATAGATTTTACTATTTATCTGTTTTTAGGTGGGGATTCGGGTGGGTACATTATTAAATGGGTGGGGGTAATGTTTAGTATATGCAAAAAACATACAAAAAACAACAAAACAATTTTGAAAATACAAAAATATGTATATGTTTAGGATTTAATGTTTAGGTAGTTTGTGTGTGGCAGTAGTTTATGTTAGTCTCATGTACAAATGTGTTATTTGGGGGTGGAGGGGTTAATAATTTACCTGCCTGGTATATGTGTAAAGTAGGATAAGTTAAGGTTAAGTAGGTTAGGTTAGTTTTAAGATAGGATAGTGTGGGTAAATTAGATTAGGTTAGTTTAGGCATAGTTTAGATAGGTATAATTTGTATAGGTTTTAGTTCTTAGATGTTAGGATTAGTATTGTGTGTTACATAATTTCTGTTTTGCACTTCCACAACTGTTTACTTATTTCCTGTTTGCCAGTTTTGATATCTGCTTAGGTTGGGTTACACACATGATGTAGGAGTGTAGCAGGGATTCTGCTCCTACACAGAACTGTGCATAGAGACTTAGAACCTCTGTGAATTAGGGTGTGCCAAAACTCACCTTAGTATCCAAAATCCCCTACCAGACTAGCAATCAGTGTCTCATTGGTACTAACAAAACCCCAATGATTTAGACAACCCAGAACATGGACTTAGAATACCTCAGTTAACGTGGAACACATGAACACTCTTTTGTTAGACTAATATATCAATCCAGAACGAGGAGTCAATGAGGGCACGTGCGAGTTTGAAATGTTTATTTCTAATGCAATGTTCTCAAATGCAGTATCTTAGCTAATTCAAGCAAACATGTTATAAATATCAAGGTTAACAACATAGTTACTATACCATAAATACAAAGGGAGAAAGCATGTTAAAATGCTAAAGGAAACAGGTCTAAATAGAACCTCAGTTTACCCTCCCTAGCTAGTATATTATATTATATCTACAAAAGGTCTCTTTGGGTTCAGAAGGGCGGGCCCATACCTTTAGGTTCAGTGGAAATGGATCACATCATCTCCTACACCAACACTCTGCATACGGATATTCATCAAGTGTGTGTCTCCTGCCTTACGTAGTGCAATATCATTTGCGCCTAAAACCAAAGTTGGCCACAGCTGCATCCATATTATGTCTACTCTGTGCGCAGATCAATCCAAACTATAAGCGCTGTGTTGAGATTACCTTGAAGGCTTCGGCACCCACTGTACAGACATAGCTTACCCAGCAGGACTGATATTATAAGCAAACATGTTATTCTCGTGTAAAGCAAAATACCTAACTAGGCGAAAAGTATTAATAACAAAATGTGTTGTGTGCAGAGGCAGCAGGAAAGGAAAAATGGAGTTTAAAACTCTAACTAACACATGCCAACTTAACACAGTGCAAAGGTGAAACACATACATAAGACAGGAGATCCTACCTGTGTTAGTATGTGTGTGTTACTACTAGGTGAAGCACTTAACCCCTTCGCTACGGGGGTTAATTCCCACACGGTGCGGGTAGTGAGCACTGCGCCGCGGTGCTCGTGACAAGACCAGCTTGTCATGAGTCACAGTGGAGCTGTGCTCATCACGAGCAGGTCTCGTCACGACTTCGCCCACTGAATAATTTGCCTGCATCGGCAGGGAATTAATCGCACGTGGGCGGCGCGTAGCCGTTATGACAAGACCAGCTTGTCATGAGCACAGCTCCACTGTGACTCATGACGAGCTGGTCTCGTCATGAGCACCGAAGGTGTTAAGTAGTTGATCCTTTCAAGTTAGCAACGGAGTCACTTAAGGAATGTTCAAACGTGATTGATCACTGTAGGTGGCACTCTTGCTGTGAATGGATGCAGAGACCAAAACAGTTATTCATCTAATGTAGCACTGTGTGTGTATGTGATGCTGCATGTTTTGCATGCATGATAGAGTCAAACCATTGTGACTAATCTAGGATGTGTTTGGTGCCACCCTGATGGCAGCCTCTTACACACTCTCCCTAGCATCTTTTTGAAGTTGCAACTCTGTTGTTTGTTGATCAAAATGAATGGCAATATAAGCTACATGGGCAGAAACAGCGTTCAGTCTTACCTTTGACAGACAACTGTTGCACTTCATACATGTGACCTTAGGTAACAACTTGCTAGTTTAGTAGCAGATAGGGATCACATAAAAGATTTAGCATGCACTGTGCATATTTATCCCTGGGTCACAGAAACACATATTCCTTTAGATGTCAGTTGTATCTTAAGAGTCAGCTAATCCACCAAGGTTTACTTACTCCAATCATGAGCAGAAATACAAAATGCTGAGCCAAGAAAGTCGTTATAATGATATGTAAACTAAGGAGCAAGAAGCAAGTTACAGTCCTTGGGGCAACAACCCCAACCTTGGGCGTGATTCACAAGGGTAAAATTAGACGTTTGGTCGAAGCATATGACTATGGAAATTCACAAAGGGCATTTACGAGTACTATCTGTATGTCTGCACTAGGGGCATGTCAGAAGTTGGCCTGGTATATGCTGTCCATAAATTAAAGTGTTTAACTAAACAGTTTAGGATTGCGCGTGCACACCTTCCCTTTCGAAATGTTATGTTTCTGCTGTGACTGCAAGTCAAAGCGTGCAATCAGCGCTGTGCTCATCCCCACACAGCTTTTCAAACTGATATAGAAAAGAGAACACCATTTGCGTCCCTAGCTGTTTCACTGCTGAGGTGAGAAGAAACTCTTCGTAAATTCTCCAGACTTTCAAATTTAACCCAAGTACTCCATGTTTAATCAAATGACTTTATACCATCTTTGTAATCCATATTCTTCATCTTCTGTGTTATTAATTCCAGAGACAGCAAGATGATGTAAGAATGTTTTAATTTGCATTTTCAAATGTCTTATGTTTTAAAAAAGCTTAAACATAAACACGTGTGTTCAACATTCCTTCGACCCCACCAGAATAAAACCCAGTGCATTTCGAACTCTTCATTAGTTCTTTGTCAGGAGTACTGAAATAAATTTAGAAAGGGCCACGTCAACAAATTCCCAAAAACACAAACCCTACATTTTTGTGCTTCAAAAAAACCCGGTGTACAGCTTAAAGTAAGATTACTTTCACACGACAATCCCATGTAATAAGTCAAATCAAATTAACAAAACCAAGCTCACCCACAACCCTCCACGTTTGGAGTCTACCTAAAACCGAACCACATTAATGAAGAACCATTACTTCATTTCCTCTCCCTCCCATATGTGGATGACAAGAACCAAAGATTAAATGCCGATGATATACTCTCCCCACACCCCTTGCTGTTCTATCGTTAATGCCACTAACCAATACATCTTTTTACCTTGCTACCGAGGTCGGTCGCTTCAACTACATGTCTTCGTTCTTGTGAAACATCAACCTGCGCGACGTTGATACCAGCTGTTCCCCTTCCCATCTTAAAGTGGGCACCCTGTACCAGCCCAAACAACCCTTATGGTGATTTAAGATGTCAAAGATAACCTTAGAAGGCTATTCGTGTGTCAGCTGTGGGGAGCAGTCTTCAGGCTTAGTCTTGAAGGAATGTTAATTAGACTGTTTTACCAGAATGGAACCTTATGGCATTGGTTAAATGAAAGGAGAACCACACAGTAGTTATAAAAATATGTATTTATGAATATAAGACTAGCTAGGATGACACCGTATCTTATACATGAAGATAATCACAAACCACACAATGCTGTAGCACAGAAACAATAGTAAATAGCACTAGTACACAGTGAGCTCCAGGGGGAAAGCCAACGCATCAGTAGATACCGAAGTACCAGAGTTACCTATCCCCGGGAAGCTGGGTGCATAGGTCTGAAGTGGTGTCGGAAACCACCCTCAAACCCAATAGAGGACTTTGAAGAAGAGCCACTGCTGGAAGTAAGAAAATTGCCCAATAGAATCCAAAGGTCGATTCTTGTTGAAGAGTACCTGAAAGCAGAGGGGACAGAGTGACCAGGGGCTCGGTAGACGAATGTTCACTGATGTCAGCTGCTTCAGGTGCTTCGAGGGTGTTCTTGACTGCAGTCACCGGGACCAGGAGATGTAGAGGACAACCAGGAGCTGGATACAAGCTGTGCCACAAACGATGTCAAGTACCGATGGGTTGGTGTCTGGCTGGAGCACCACCAAGCCTTGGCAATGGCAACCCACACACAAGGTCAAAGAAGGTTACGTTTCAGACCAGCAAAGTCCAGAAGACTCACTAAACACAGGGATGTTAGGGCAGGTCTGGAGCAATAAAGGGAGCCCAAGAAAAACAAGTTGACCCTCAAACTTTCCAGTGGCTGGAGGCACATGGGTTGTGAGAGGACATTGAGCGATTTTACCAAACAGTAGCCCACGGAGCACTCTGTTCAAAGAGGCCAGATTTCCTTGAAGGAAATAGTGCTAGAGGTTGGGGCTACTATAGGCCCAATGCACTTACTCTGGAATTGTCGACAAGCTTATGCAGTTGCAAATGATTGTGGTGCACTGGGGTACGGGTCTTGCAGTCCCCAAGAGTGATTCTGGCCTCAAACTTGGTAAGAGGGCAGCTCAGACATTCAGGAATGTAGAAACCTACCTCTTGTGTTGCTGGAGACCTAAGAGTCCATAGGAGCTCAGGATCAGCAGACCGGTCAGTCGTGATGTGGAGCCTGCAGTTGCAGGGAAGTGACTCCTTCACTCCAAGGGAGATATCTTCAGTTGTCCTTGATGCTCCACAGGTCCTGAACGGAGCCTGTAGGGTGCACAGGCACAGATGATGCTTCAGACTTAGAGGAAGAAGAAGTCGGCCCCAATGAAGTCCAGCGAAGTACAGGGTGTCCATACAGTCGAAGTTCAGTGGTTTCTGGTTCATAATCTTGTCCACATCTAATCTATGGCCCTACAGCCAGGTAAGACCTTTCGTACCCACGGTAGAGGGTTGCACAGATTCATGGGACCCTCCCATGGGAGGGTCTGGACAGTGGGTAGGTTACTGCCATATCCTTTGTCTAGTTTCACGCCAGAGCAGGAGCCAACAACTCCCAGGAGTGGTTTGAACCGGACACCAAATGTGCCCCTCATTCTGACTTACGGTCGCTGGCAAGCGCACCCATCCAGCCCAAATACACTAAATCCTGTCTGGGAGGTGGTCACATCTTCCTGTAACAGGATGCCTATTGTTCTGCCTTCACCTGCTTGAGCCTGGCTCAGCAGCAGGAGAGCAGAAATATGTCTCTGGTCGGCAGCACGTTAGATGATAATGAACGATCGCACTCCTGTTGTCAACTGAAATTTGAGTCCAAGTAGAACTGTGGGTAGGTGCAATCAGGTAAACCCTCCTGAGTTTAAGGGTGTGAATGAATTCAGTTGAACCGTTATTCCAACAGGGCGTAACGTCGCTTGATTGCACTCTGAAAAGCTTTCAATAATGTTCATTCAATTCAAAATAAAGTTTGTCAAGTGAATTTTGTTCTATTTATTCTTCTTTTATTAATAATTGATTCATCATTGTTCATATTATTTTAGTCATAATCCTTGTTTTGTATGCCCAATGTATTTCGGGACTTGCCCTTCGTCAGGGCACTTTACATTTCTATGAAATATGATCTGTGCTCCAAGCAAATTAACAAAGCTGCCTTAACAAAATATCATTCTTGATGCAAAACTGCAAAAGTTGAACATGCCAACCTAACTATCCTTGAGGCACAAAATCGTCCTAAAGCACTTTTAAGGCAGTACAAAAGCTCTCAGGCGCATTGTGTCAGCCCAAACCACCATGTCTAGATGCTGCACAGTGCAACTCACTGGCTGAATTTTTTATCGCCAAAATTGATACCATTTACTCTGATTTTGAGAAACCTGCCCCTCCTCCCTCTCTGTCCTACCTACCAGCCCCAATTTCATCTTCTGATCAAGTGACCTCAGAGGATAGGTTCCTTATCCCCACTCAGCAGACCCCCCCCACACTACCTAATCTTACGAGGGTTCCCACGGGATACCTGTCCCCCCGCCTTACAGTTGATCGACACATGGGATCCTCACAACATCCATACTCTCTCTGATATTATCAGTAAAATCAAATCCGGCTCCCCATTGGATCCTCTTCCCCCCCCAAATATTAAAAATGTTGGACAACTCTTCCCTTGAACTCATTATGGATCTTCTTACCTCCTCCCTTAGAGAAGCTACAGTACCCCCTGCATGGAAACATGCGATGATAGTGACTCTGCTAAAAAAAAAGGCTAATGCTGACCCTAGCATTCCATCTAACTTCCGTCCAATTTCACTTCTTCCGTTTTTTTCAAAAATTATGGAAAAACACATCAACTCTCAACTCTCATCCCATGTTGAATCTAGGGGAATTTTACATGCATCCCAATCCGGTTTTGGATCTGGTTTCTCGACAGAATCTACACTGTTGGGGGGCTCTGAAAACAACTCTTCCCTTGAACTCATTATGGATCTTCTTACCTCCTCCCTTAGAGAAGCTACAGTACCCCCTGCATGGAAACATACGATGATAGTGCCTCTGCTAAAAAAAGGCTAATGCTGACCCTAGCATTCCATCTAACTTCCGTCCAATTTCACTTCTTCCGTTTTTTTCAAAAATTATGGAAAAACACATCAACTCTCAACTCTCATCCCATGTTGAATCTAGGGGAATTTTACATGCATCCCAATCCGGTTTTAGATCTGGTTTCTCGACAGAATCTACACTGTTGGGGGGCTCTGAAAACATCCGATGCCGAGTGGATAGGGGGGAAACCGTGGCACTCATTCTGCTTGATTTGAGTGCCGCATTTGACACCGTTTCCCACCCCATTCTGATCAATGCCCTTAGATCATCTGGCATCACCGGCACAGCCCTCAACTGGTTTGTTAGTTTTCTATCGGACCGCACCTTCCAAGTTTTCTTTTCCTCATCAGCTTCCCAAACCTATACATCGGCGTACGGTGTTCCGCAAGGTTCCATCTTGAGCCCCTTGCTCTTCAATTTGTATGTCAGACCTTTGGCTATTATTGCGGAGCAAGCTGGGCTCACTATCTACTCGTACGCCGATGATACCCAGGTCATCTACTCTCTTTCCTCGGGTTCTCACTCCTCTTCCTCCTCCCTCTGCACAGGATTGAGTAACATCGCAGCCTGGATGTATGATAACAAACTGAAACTGAACGGGGGGAAAACAGAACTTCTTCTGTTTGGCCATAACACCACCTTATAGGGACCCCAACACTGGCCCTCTCAAATGGGCACTCTACCCACCCCATCTAAAACAGCACGCAACCTCTGCGTCATTTTTGACGATCAGTTATCTATGAAGAACCACGTGGTTAAAACTTCCTCCACTTGCATTACTATCCTTAAGTGGTTGCGTAAGATCATCTGGATGCTCCCCCAGGATACTCAGAAAACCGTGGTCCAGGCCTTAATCACCTCTAGACTGGACTACGGGAACATTCTTCTCCTGGGAGACTGCAAAGAGGTGATTCGTAAATTACAGACAGTCCAGAATATGGTAGCGCGACTGCTCTGTAAATTACCCAATACTTCCCCTACCTCCAATTCCCTACACATTCTGCACTGGCTTCGCATTGAAAGCCGCACAAAATTTAAGGCCCTCTGCTTTATGCACAGAATAAATACTGGCCTGGCCCCACCCTAGCTTAATTCCTTGGTACAGCACTACTGTCCCCCACCCCGCACTCTGCGATCATCTAATAAGCACTTATTCTCGGTTCCCAGAATCAAAAAATCCAGAATGGGTGGCCGCTCTTTCGCCTGGCTGTCCCCCTTACTCTGGAACTCCCTTTCTCTCCAGTTACGAACTGAACCCTGCTACCTTAGGTTTCGCAGACAGGTAAAAACTTGGTAATTCAACATGTAACAGCCTTCCTTCTGACTCTCCCCTCTCATTTGGTTTTAGCGCCGGGAAACCTACAGGTAGCTGAGCGCTTTATAAACTTAAATATAATAATATTAAGAAGAAGAAGTAGAGTACACAGCCAATTAAGTAAATGACCTTCAATTGAACGATAACAACAAAACATTTCATGTAATCTAACAGTGACATTGGTAACTGTGAAATACAATGCACTTTCTTAATGTGAATGGTGAAGGTGACTGAAGTGATACTTTCAGAAGTACAACACTGTGAACAGACAGTGAAATAGAAGGCTGCCTGGGACTAGAAGGCTAGTACCAGGAATACCAGGGACCCAAAGAAGCTTGTTTCTGAGGAATCATTGTTGTGGGGGTATGATTCCACAATGTTTGAGACCAAACATGATGATTGGGTTACTTTCAGCCATTTTAGAGTTGGTAATCACGCTGTTGCATAATGTCACTGTATATGTTGTAAATGGTGATGTGCTGACAACCGGGGGGAATGGACTCCGTAAGCTTCAGGGGTGTCCTGCTCATGCAGTGGCACCCTCAAACTTAGAAACAAGCACCCTGCCTTCAGGATTTTTAAGGCCTGCTCTAGGGGTGACTCATAGGTTTTAAGTGCATAGTAAACCTATATCTTAAAGCAAGTGGTGCATGCACCAAAATACACAGGCTGCAATGGCAGGCCTAGGGTTCCATTTTGCATGGCCTCTCATAGGTGGCATAATACATGTTTCAGACCATTGGATGCCTCTGGGGTACCTATGTCCTGGGTACATGGGTAAATACTGTATCAAATCTGGAGTGCACCAAAATACACAACATTACAGTTTAGGGAGAAAACAGATTGACTGGGGTCCTGATTTAGCAGGATCTCAGACTAGTCAAACACAGTATCAAATTTAGAAAAAGTGGGGGCAATCATCAGAAGCAGATCCTACTTTCCTACAGGTCAGACCTCCACCTCTGAGTATGGACATAAAGATACAACTTGTAAATGGCCTTTGTGAATTTCCATTGTTGTAAACTTAGACTTATGGTCTCTAAATTTAGACCAAACATCTAAGATTACCTTTGTGAATGAGGCCCATAATTTGTGAGCCAATGGATGTTGAGACAGAGTTCATGGGGGATACATGTAATGGAACATGTTGAGGAGAGAAGTGTTCCAGTCAGGAGGAGGAACAAATTGCACTTGGAAACGAAAGTCCACATAGACAGTCCACACATGGATGAGATCAACAGGTGGGAAAGCAAATTGAGGACAGTACCAGTATAAAAGTACACTGGCATGGCCCTAAGCTCAGGTCATTGGAGAAACTGGCCATTTGGCACAGACATATACTCCCCAGCAGATTTTCATTGCAAAGAGCTGCAGTCCACATCTTCGTCCTCTGATGTGTGTGGTGCCTCCCATGAGGGTGGTGTTGAAGGTGCCGGACCCGACAGACACACACATATACGGGGCTGCAGATGTGAATCCCCTGTTCCTCGTAGTATTTCCTTAAACCAGCAAATAAGGCAGCGAAGCACTGAGAAGGTCCTGCTGATTTGCCAGCACAGCAACAACATCACAGTAGTAGACCCCCATTATTGCTATGTAGGAGTCTTGCTTCCACTCCATGGACTCCAGGATGTTGCATATTGCCTCCTGCTGTTGGGCAACCTCACTGGTTGTGGCAGGGCATTTCCTCATGCTTCTGCCTCATGGCACCAGCGATGTCAGCAGGGACTGTTCAAAGCCATGGAGCAGAGAGTAGGTGCCTCTTACAACCTCACTGGTGTCCTTATTGGGAAAGAGGCACCAATGGACTCCCTCTAAGGTGCCTGCCATGATCGCCATCTCCATCCACACCTTATCTACCAGCTCCCGCTGGACTCCTACCGCACAATGTTGGAAGTTTGTTTGATGGTTCTAGGAGTCTAGGGCTGGGGGTGGGCTGGTAGGTGGTTTTTGTTGGGTGAAAGGCAGATCCTCTGGCCAGAGCAGGCTTTGTATCTGAGAGTTCTGGCTCTCACCCCGTGAGGTCAGAAATATGTCTGGTGTAGACAAACTGGCGAAAACAAGTCAAAGACCACACCAATGCTTGGTAGGTATTGAGTGGACCCTCTAAAATGGTCTATTGTTTGAATTCATTATTACATCGAACATTGGCATGAATGAGGATTAATTAAGAGAAGATGTTTGGCACCAAACAACTTAGAAATCAGTTAAGCGATCATGGGACAGGAAACTCACTTTGACAAGTATCCAGACCATCTACTCCTTATGGCTTCCCTGTGCACTTACAATATCTCATAATTGACTGGATATTGTAGGGGCATATTTGCTCATGATATTATGCCTTGCATAGTATATAGTGCACCCTGTTATAGGGCTAAAGAGCTGCAATAAGGGGTGACTGGCCTATATCTTATGCAGTGTATAGGTGGCATGGCACACAGACTGTGTGCCATGCCAACTCTTCAGGTTTCTCTGCACCAAGAGATGCAGCCTGAAATGGCAGAGTGCATAGTCTTCCTGGGGTCGCACAATATACGCATCAGCCTCAGTGGACCTCCTGCTGTTCCCATGCCCTAGGTACCAGGGTTAAACTTTACCCTGGACTAACAGGGGTAGCTGAAGTTGTGCCAATCGTGGGACGTTTTTAGGGAAGGACACTGGTACTCGGAACCTGGTGAGCGGTGACCCAGTACACCTCAGTCAAAGTTGCCTAAAAAACTAGGCAAAAAATGGGAGGGATTGCAACAGACAGCCACTTTCTCACAATAGTGTTGTGGCATGGAAGCTCATATAGTGGAGTCAAGTATCATAGACTGGAGCAATGCATTGTACAGTGGAATGGCATGTCAAAAAGAAGAGTAGGGTGTTGTCAAGTGGAGTGTCATAGAGTACAGTGGAAGAGAGTGTCGTAGAGTGGAGGGTCATGTTATATAGTGGAGTGGAGTTTCATAGACAGAAGTTGTGTGGCGTGATGTACATTATAGTACAGTAGCATAGAGTGAAAGGCCATAGAGTGAAGTAGAGAGGCATAGAGTGTAGTACAGTGTTGTAGATTGGAGTTGGATACAGTGGAGTAGAATGTTTTGCAGTGGAGTGGCATAGAGCAGAGTATAGTACACTCGCATAGTGTGGGATAAAGTGTAGTAGACTGTAGTAGAGTGGGGGGAGGACACTGTAGTGGGATAGTGTATAGTGGAGTAAAGGGTCGTAGACTATAGTGGTGTGGATTGCAGTAGAGTGGAGTGGTGTACAATAAAGACAAGTAAAGTATCATTAATTGGACTACCGTGTTGTAAAGTAGAGTGTAGTGGGGTGTCATACAGAATTGGAAAGTGATGTAGACTACAGTGGCATACAATGTAGTACAGCATTGCAGACTATGGTAGAGTGGATTGGCATACAGTGGTATAGAGTGGCGTAGAGTGGTGTGGCATAGAGTGGAGTAGTGGAGTAAAGTGGAATATTGTGTCAGAGTCGAGTTGATTAAAGTGGGGTGCAGTGGTATGCAAAGAGTTGCGTACATGCTGCATAGTGGACTACAGTATCGTAGAGTGAAGTGGAGTATAGTGCTTTCAGTGAAATACAGTATAGTGCAGTGTTTTACAGTAGAATGAAGTGTTTAGACTGGAACTTAGGGGCCCATTAGGCTGGCGGGCGGATTGCCCCCGCCGGGCCGGCGGTAGCCACTGCTGGCCTGGCGGGGCGATGCGCCCGCCATTCTTACCAGAAAGACCCCCCGCCTAATTAGTATGGCTGGGGGTCCACGTCGGATGGAAAAACTGTCTTCTGCTTTTCCGCCGGTCAACAAGTGGAACGGGTGTAAAAGGGGCATACCATGGTGGCGGTGTTTGCAAGACACCGCCATCCATATTATGATGATAGCGGAGATCAGGCATGCAGTTTCTGCTTTTGAGGGCCTGTTGTGGCCCCCCCAGGGTGTTGGGGGGTGGAGGTGCACATGGGATGCACATGGGGGGTACCTATAGTACCCCCTGCATTGGCATGCACAAGGTGGCAGGCACTGCACGGTGTCTGTCACGTTGTGCATGCAAATTCAGACCATGCATTTTTTACATTGTGGTGGGTGCTGCTTACAGCACCGCCCGCCGCAATGTAAAAAATGCGGAATGCGCCCTCCAATGTGGCAGGCGCATCCTAATCTGAATGACTGGACCGCCACACCTATGGCGGGTGGTCCCTTTTGCCTTTGCGGTATCAGCCCACCGTCGTAATAGACCCCAAGTGTCTGAGAGTGGCATACAGTGCAGTAGAGTGTTGTAGAGTGGAGTTGCATAGACTACAGAAGTGTGTGAAACAATGGAGCTGCATATAGTGGATTGTTGTATAGTAGCGTAGAATGAGGTCAAATCTCATACACTGGAGAAGAGTTGAATGGAGTGGTATAATGTAGTTTGGAGTGAAGTACAACAGAGTGTATTGATGGGTTGTAGTGTGGAGTGACATACATTGAAGTCTACTTGCATAGTGTAGGTAGTAAACTGCTATACATTGGAGTGGGGTCTCTACAGCTGAGTGAAGCACTGTGTTATATAGAAAATTATTGTATATTCGAACAGTGCGTTGTACATTGTAGTGTATGGGCAAAGAGGAGAGTATAGAGTAGGACAGTGTAGTTTATGGGGATAGAGTGGAGTCGAATTTTGTAGAGTGCCATGAAGTGAGGTAGACTTTTATAGAGTGGAGTTTATATATAGAGTAGAGGAGAGTGTCATTCAATGGAGTTATGTAGAGTGGAGTGGCGTACACTGTAGTGTGTTAGAGTGGATTACCGTTAAGTGGAATAGCATACTGCTGACTAGCATTCAGTGGAACAATGTACAGTGGAGTGTAGAAGAGTGGAGATGCATAGAGTGGAATAGCGTATAGTGTTGTGGCATACATTAGAAAGGCGTAAAGTTTAGTAGCATATAGTGTAGTAGCGTACAGTGGTAAGGCATACAGTGCAGTGATGTAGACTGGAGTGATGCATTGTAGGCTGGAGTAAAGTGTAACAGCATACAGTGCAGTGGTATATAGTGCAGTGGGGTAGAGTAGAATACCATGTAGTAGAGGGGAAAATACTGAAGTTTTATATAATAGCTTAGTGTGGAGTGGTGTACAGTGGAATATCGTAGAGTGGAGTACAGAGGAGTGGTGTAGAGTAGAATAGTACAGAGTGGAATATCATAGAGTAGAATAGCATAGAGTGCAGTGGTGTAGACTGGAGTGATGTACAGAGGAGTGGGGTACAGAGAAATAGCATGTAGAGGATAGGGGTAGCGTGGAGTGCTCTTTCATAAACTGGCCCGGAGAGCCAGAGCAGAGTTTATGGCAGAAGAAATCTCGGTGAATAACAACCCCTCTAAAACCATCTTCACCCTGCTCAAGGTTATGAAGAGCTCGGGGTTGAAGGTGGACTCTGCTATCATCTCTGATCCTCAGTGTGATGACTTGGCCCGTTATTTTGTGAACAAGGTGGAGAAGATATTTAAGAGTCTCCCTCTGGCCACTGGTGGCCCCTATGGAAAGGCACGGAAATACTGGATCCATTGGTATCGATGTCCTCTCGTCTTTTCCCTTACTGTCTTTGGTAACCTTGATGTCGGAAACTCTGCAGCCTTGCTTCTTTTGGACTTAAGTCACTGTCTCCCACGTGATACTTTTAAATCGCCTCCAGGAAATAGGAATTCGGGGATCGGGCTTGGCCTGGTTGCGTACCACTCTAAAATCACCTTCACCCTGCTCAAGGTAATGAAGAGCTATTTTGTGAACAAGGTGTAGAAGATATTTAAGAGTCTCCCTCTGGCCACTGGTGGCCCCTATGGAAAGGCACGGGAATACTGGATCCATTGGGATCGATGTCCTCTCGTCTTTTCCCTTACTGTCCCTCTCTGATTTTCAGTTCCTCTGTCTGAAATTTAAATCAGCCTCCCCTTTCGACCCTTTGACACCTGCTCACTTTGATCAGTATGACACTCTTATTGCTCCAGTGAGCAGGGATTTGGTCAATTCATCCTTAACCACTGCGTCTGTACCAACTGCTTGAAAGCACGCCAAAGTCATACTCCTTCTGAAGAAACCGTCCCTGGACCCAGCAGAGCTGGGTAACTATCGTCCTATTTCTAAGATGCCCTTTCTTGCTAAGATGGTAGAATCTCATGTAAATACCATCCTTACTGAGTTAATCGAGAGAAATGATGTTCTAGACTCCTCGCAAAACGGTTTCTGGTCCCCCCACAGTACCGAATCAGCGCTGTTGGCAGTGATGGAAGAAATCTTTGGTAACCTTGATGTCGGAAACTCTGCAGCCTTGGTTCTTTTGGATTTAAGTCACTGTCTCCCACGTGATACTTTTAAATCGCCTCCAGGAAATAGGAATTCGGGGATCGGCCTTGGCCTGGTTGCGTACCCCTCTAAAACCATATTCACCCTGCTCAAGGTTGTGAAGAGCTCGGGGTTGAAGGTGGACTCTGCTATCATCTCTGATCCTCAGTGTGATGACTTGGCCTGTTATTTTGTGAACAAGGTGGAGAAGATATTTAAGAGTCTCCCTCTTGCCACTGGTGGCCCCTATGGAAAGGCACAGGAATACTGGATCCATTGGGATCGATGTCCTCTCGTCTCTTCCGTTACTGTCCCTCTCTGATTTTCAGTTCCTCTGTCTGAAATTTAAATCAGCCTCCCCATTTGACCCTTTGACACCTGCTCACTTTGATCAGTATGACACTCTTATTGCTCCAGTGAGCAGGGATTTGGTCAATTCATCCTTAACCACTGCGTCTGTACCAACTGCTTGAAAGCACGCCAAAGTCATACTCCTTCTGAAGAAACCATCCCTGGACCCAGCAGAGCTGGGTAACTATCGTTCTATTTCTAAGCTGCCCTTTCTTGCTAAGATGGTAGAATCTCATGTAAATACCATCCTTACTGAGTTAATCGAGAGAAATGATATTCTAGACTCCTCGCAAAACGGTTTCTGTTCCCCCCACAGTACCGAATCAGCGCTGTTGGCAGTGACGGAAGAAATCTTTGGTAACCTTGATGTCGGAAACTCTGCAGCCTTAGTTCTTTTGGACTTAAGTCACTGTCTCCCACGTGATACTTTTAAATCGCCTCCAGGAAATAGGAATTCGGGGATCGGCCTTGGCCTGGTTTTGTTCCTTTTTGGAGGGTCGATCTTTCCAGGTCCTGTTGCCCCCTTTTTGCCTTCGGGTTTATGCCTTGCAACAGGGGGTGACACAAGGATCAATTTTGAGCCCCTTACTTTTTAACATATATGTTCAACCCCTAGCTGCTGTGGCTAAAAGTAGAGGGTTGTTGTTGGTGTCGTATACCGACGACACACAATTGGTTATCGCCTTTCCAAAGAAATGTAACCACAACCTTCTGAAATTTAAGGAGGACATGATGGTGATTGCAGACTGGATGGCTTCAAACCATTTACAGCTGAATGCCAGTAAGTCTAAAATTCTGCTGTTTGGGAGGGACCAGGATATGTGGTGTGAGCAATATTGGCCAGATCAACTAAAACTAGCAGCCTCGCCGAAAGAGGCAGTTAAGAATCTCAGTGTTTGGTTTGACAGTGGTCTCTCCTTTGATACCCAATCAAAGTCAGTAGCAGGGACCTGTTTTGGGCTCCTGCGAGGACTAAAACTTCTACTGCTTCTTTGATTCTAAAATTTGTCAGACCATTGTGCAGGCTACAATCTTATCTAGTTTGGACTATGGCAACTATCTTTATTTAGGAGCCAATAAGTCCAGCACTCGACGTTTGCAGAGAATACAGAACACAGCAGCCCATATTCTCTTGGCACTCCCTAAATCCTGTTCTGTGACTAAATTTCTACCTAAACTTCAGTGGTTGCCAGTGGAGAAAAGAGTTCAGTTCAAGACACTGTGTGGTAAAAGAGTCAGTCCACAGGTCTTTCATGATTTCGCTGTCAGATTTAATGCGTTGTTCCAAAGTTTTTGTATCTCTGACACAGTGACATTATCAGCATCTAACATAGCTGTATACCAATATGAGATTTGATTTTTCCACCTGCCACTCTTAAAGATTAGATCGAATTTTGAATTGGGATTATTAAGATTCCATGATCTCATTGACCACTATCCAGGCAGCTGGTGATATTTAAATCCGGTAAGTGTACCTCTGGTTAAACTGGATAAGGCCTCCCAGCTTAGGAGCTGCGAGTCCTCCTGTAGATCCCCCCAGCATTCTAACCCTGCCATCCTCAAGGGCCAAGATAGCTGGTCGTCTAGACAAGTCGGGGTTCCTGGGGACTCCCAAATGGGGGACTGCACTGCATAGTAAGGAATATCCAGTCTCTGCCTAATAAATACCCAGTTTCTTAAGGCAGCCCCTAAGATCTTGAGTCTGACTTTTAAAAAAAACTTTGGGTCCCCATACTTAAAAAGAAGGTAAGCTTCACCATGTGGTATGTCTTGCAAAAGTGCTTTAAATAATAACCCTAAAGACGATGCATCAGTTTTGCCCTCAAGTGGTCTAAAGTTTTTAAAGTGAAAAGCGTGTAGGTCTAAGCGTGGAAGGGTATTCTCAGATGTGAGACCCTTGCTCATTGCACCATCAGGATTCAAGCAAACCGGGCTGAAGACGGCTGTAATGCCAGAAACCGGTCCCCGGGAGCTTGTTTCCTTCCCAGTGTAAGAATTGGCTTTTGTAGTTTGGTTTGCCCTGTTCCCATCATGCACTGGGACAGGAACAGACTAATTTGCATACAGCCAGGTTCTGAAACTGGGATGGTGCAGTGAGCTAAAAAACGGTGTTGGATCTAGCCCTGATCTCTTGACTGGGTGAGAGCTTTCTGCTTAATTCAGAGACTCTGTCCCTCACCACCCCTTGTTGTAAATATAAGGGTAATACCTAGGCATTCCACTGAGTCCTTTGACGCAAGATATCGCCCCCTTCCAAAAACCAGTGTATCCATCGCCGTTACTAAGCAATCCAAGCCCAGTACCAAAAACACACCAAGTACACCTGAATTGTGTACTCAGAGGAGCACAGGGAAGATCCCGTCAACAGAGTGCCAGCAGCTACAGGGGCTGACAAGAAAAGGTTCCATGGGCAGCCGCTAGAGCAAGCCAAGGTTCTAACAAGGAAGCAATATCGCGCGCCATCCTCTCTCGATCAGAGGAACATTGACGCGATAGGCAAGACAGAAGCCTCGGCAAAACAAAGGAGTCTCTTCTCAGACTTTGCTCGTGGAATATAAATGGCTTGGCACCTAAAATTGATGATCCAGACTTCCTGCAGTATGTAACAACTTTTGATATAATTCTTTTACAGGAGACATGGCCCCTGGCTCCACAGCAGATTGAAGGCTATATCTGCTTCACTACTCCAGCAATAAGGATGAGCAGATTCGGCCACTGCTCTGGCGGGATGGCAATTTACATCTCCACCACGACATACCTTTAATAACCCGTATGGTCTCGCTGCCAAATGCAGTAATGGCAGTCACAATTTCAATCCTTCTCGAGGACGAAGACATGGAGGTGTGCTTTATTAACTCATATTTCCACCCTAAACGCAAAGCGAACGATTCAAAAGCACTTGTTGAACAGGCAGCAAAGTATGCTACAGCGATGGAAAACCCAATCTTCATTTTGACAGGGGACCTAAATCAATATCTTATTGGCTCGTCAGAAGGAGAGGAGGCAGCTATACAAAACGGAATTCATCTCTGTTAGAAACGTTGAGAACTTCTGTTTTTTCTTGGTTGAGTTTGAGGTGGTTCGCTGAGAGCCAATGCTGGACCTCTTTGAGCGTGTCATTTAGTCTGTGCATGTCTATGGTTTTAATCATTTTGGCTAGTCTTGCTGCTAAAACCCCTGCGAATACTTTATAATCCATGTTTAAAAGAGAAATCGATCTATAGGACTCGATTTTAGATGGATCCTTTTGTGGTTTCAAAATTAAGGTAACCGTAGCTTCTGCCCACGAGTCAGGGACTCTCTCACTACCTTGGAGGATTTTATTGAAAACGATTGTTAAAATGGGTAGAATTTGATCCAGAAGTATCCTATAGACTTCAACTGGCAGTCCATCGGGACCAGCCGCTTTCCCATTGACCATTTTCATGAGTTCTTATTTCGCCTTCTCTGATATCTGAGGAGAGATAGATTTTGTCACTCTCAGATAGATGTGGGAGGTGTACTTTACTTAACCAACTGTCCGCCCTCTGCGGGCAGTAGTTGACATTAGCTGTATACAATGTTTGAAAGAAAGATTGGGCCTCGTCTCTGATTACATCATCCTCATGGGTGACTGCACCCGTACTTAACACAAATAGACTGTTAATCTGGTTTCTGGTCCTGTCCGCCTGGGATTTCCATGCAAGAAGGCGGCCACATTTCTCCCCATACGGGAAGTTCTGCAGCTTGCTGGTATCCCATTTATCCTTAAGAACCTTATCCAGGCCTGCTTTGTAATCGGCTTGTAGACCATCCAGCTCCTTCTGCAGACGGGGTTTGGTGTTTGATTGATTTACTGAGGCCGCCTGAAGCTCCTGTTCTTTTAATTTGAGTTTGAGAAGGTCATCTTCATTCTTTTTTTTCCTCAGTTTATTCCTTCTGATCATCAGGGTCGTCAGGGAGCCTCTCAAAAAAGCTTTAAATGCCTCCCATATCACCTGCTGGGTTGCTGAGCAGTTGTTGTATCTAAAGAATTCCTCTGTCTGGGTCAATAGATCCCGTCTCACACCTTCTTCTAAAAGCAGGGCTCTGTCTAGAGTCCATCTCCTCTGTAATTCTTTCTTTTCGAAATGAATTACTAGCTCAACGATCGAGTGATCTGATAATATGGCTGGGGTATAGTAGATGTTATCTACCGAGGCAAGGAGTGACTGATCTAAGAGGAAAAAGTCTATTCTGGAGTGATGACCATATCTATGACTATAAAAAGAAAAATACCTTTTGGTGCTGTTTCTGGTTCTCCAAACATCCACAAGATTGAGGTCTTTAATTATGTTTTTAAGCTCCATCCGAGATTTTTGGGAAGGTGTAAATTTAACCCTGGATGTACAATCAAGTTTTTCATCGAAAATCAGATTAAAATCCCCACCTAGAATAACAGGCCCATCATACTCCATCAGGCTAGATTTTAGCTTCAAGAGAGCCGCTGGGGTATCATGATTGGGGCCATAGTACACTGCGAATGTGAATGGAAAGTTATAACATGATAATGATGCCACCAACCACCTCCCTGAACGATCTGTATTAAACTTCTCTACTCTGATACCAGCGTTTGCTCTGATAACTATTGCCACACCTCTCGTACTACCACTTTGGTCAGAAAACAAGATATCTTGAACCCACCTACGTTTACCAAACCCTCACTTACATTCAGGCCTCTCTTGAGGAGTCTCCTCAAGTAGGCATACATGTGCCCCCGAATTATACAAGTATTAGTTGACCCTGAACATTTTCTTTCTAGCCCTCAGGCCGTTAACGTTCCAACTGATGATTTTAATCTTGTTGTTGGTCATGTTTCCTCAAGTGAATCATCACCCATTTCCCTTCTGTTTCCACTGTATCTTTTAGTATGCATATGAAGAATATTGTTTCCCTTTGTACCCTCTGCTACCCACCTTACTGCCCACCTTCCTCGAGGAACCCCCCCATACCTACACAGGCGTTCTTGCCCAGAATTGGGAGCTCTCCCTTGTCCGGTCGAGGTTCTCCCCGCTGGGGAACTAGACACCTTATATAGATCTAGTGTACTTTTTTTTATAGGATTTTTATTTCTAACTTCTCCCTATCCCTATCTTATTTTTATCTCTCTTCTTCTAAAAAAGTTTTTTTTTTTTTTTTTTTCTTCTCCCCCACCCCCCTAAATCTTCTACATCTATCTCCTCTCTGAGCACTCTCATCTATATCCCTGACTCTTTTACCAACCTGCAGGCGATGGTTAAGCCAGCTACATTGAAGCGTAACCATCTTTATACCATGTACAGAGCATATATAACTCCTAAAAAATTAGCTAAGTTTTCCGACTTAGAATACTATTGTCCAAGATGCAGATTTCTTGCTGCAGACAATGTACATGTGTTTGCTGTTTGCCCCGAGATAAGAGACTATTGGGTCAAGATCCAGGATTTTTTTAAAGATGTTCTTCAGTCACAGCTGGAAATTACTACTAGAACCATTCTCTTTGGTCTGAGTCATGGCTATAGTGTCAATGTCCCTCACACAAGATTTATTTTTTATGTTATGTTACTTGCAAGGCGGAAAAAAAAATGCAGAGCATGGAAGGATCCAATCCCTCCTACTCTTTCGAACTGCCTAAAACACATTATTCTAACTAGTAAATCTGACATGGCATGCGACCCCACAAGTTCTGTTAAAATCTGGGCGCTCCTTGTGGCATGGCAAGATAGGTGAAAGCTGAAAAGTTCTTCCTATGATTTATCCTGGGCCCTGTTGGTCTCCCTTATCTCCCAAGTAACCCAGGGTACCAGCTAAAGCGTGAACGGGAGTGGAATGGGAAAGCAGTGGCAACCTGGGGGACCAGGCACGTTCCGTTACGATATTTGTCTCTAACATCAGGACTGGAACAGATTGACCAAATCGGAAGGAATAGCCTAGTTTCCCTTCAGGAATCTCCAGATTGGTATATGAGGAAAACCAAAAAAGAAAGACACTATGTGTGGCCCACAGGGTTCTAACTCAGCAAGCACCTTCAGGGTTGGCTGACCTATTAGCTCTCTATGTTCCTCAACGTTCTTTACGCTCAGCTGATCAAGGGCGGCGTGTGTTCCCTGATTCTTAAGAGCCAGAGCTGGTGGCTGCTCTTTTAGAGTGCTTGCGGCCACACGATGGAATTCACTTCCTACCTCAATCTGAGGGATTCCGAATCATCTTGCCTTTCGTAAAGCCATAAAAACGAGGCTTTTCCTGGCCTAAATCCCCTTCAACCTGTTACAGTCTTGAGTCTTTGGTTGCGCTGGTTCGCCCCGTTGCTGGGGCAGCCAGGTGCATTACAAATCCGACAATAATAATAATAATGATGACCTAGTGTAGAATAAAGTGGTGTAGAGTGGAGTGGCGTAGAGTAGCGTATAGTGGAGTGGCATATATTTGGGGAAATAGGGCAGAGTGGAGTGGTGTACAGAAGAGTGGTATATAATGGAATAACATACAGTGTAGTGAAGCACAGTGAAGTGGTGGAGACTGGAGTGGCATACACTGGAATGGGGTGGAGTGTAATACCATACAATGGAGTCGAGAACAGTGGAGTGGCCTCCAATGTAATAGAGTAGAATAGCGTGGGCTTGAGTGAATTGGGATACACTGGAGTGGTGTAGAGTGGATTAGCATACAGTGGAATGGACTAGAGTGGAATAGCTTATCCTGGAGAAGCATATAGTGGAGTGGCATACAGATTAATAGCATACAGTGGACTGGCATACAGTGGATTTGTGTACAGTCTAATAGTGTAAAATGGAGTGAAGTAGAGCAGAGTGTTGTACAGTGGAGTGGCATAGAGTATAATAGTGTATAGCGAAGTACTGTACAGTCAAGTGGCATATAATTGAATGGTGTAGCCTGTAGTGGCGTATAGTGGCATGGGGTAGAGCATAATAGTACACAGTTGAATGGCGTACATTTGAATGGCATCCAAGTGAATAGCCAAGAAGGAAGTGGCATAGAGTGGAGTGCAATACACTGGAGTGGCTTAGAATGGAGTAGCGTAAAGTGGAGTGGCATACAGAGGAACAGAGTAGAGTGCAGTGGCGTAAAGTAGAATGGAATAAAGGGGTATAATGAATATTGGAGCAGCATCCAGTGGAGTGGCTTACAGTGAAGGGATGAAGATGGGAGAGCAGTAAAGTAGAGGTCCCTACAGTGTAAGAGTGTAGAGGGTAGTGGCGTACAGTGGCTTTGCATACAGTGTAATAACGTAGAGTGGAGTGATGTAGATTGGAGGGGAAACATCCTTTGCGACGCAACTTTTACAACGCAGTGCCTTTACGACGCAACTTTTACAACGCAAACCATTACAATGCATTGCCCTGGGGGGCGCTCTAGGATAGGGAATAAGTTTAATTTACTATCCAACACCTTCCCTAGTGTCCACGGGGACTGGAGTTGGAATAGTAAATTAAATTATTCACTATCCAGCACCCCAAAGCACTATGCGTTGTAAAGGTTTTCATTGTAAATACCACGTTGTAAAGGCAGGCGTGGTAAAAGTATGCATTGTAACTTCATACATCCAGATTGGAGTCTCATACAGTGGAGTTGCGTAGAGTGGAGTGGAGAAGAGTGGAACAGCTTATAGTTCGGTAGCTACAGAGGCGTGGCATACAGATGTTTATGAAAATCAGCAGCAATGTAGATAATGGTGTGCAGAGTAACGCAAAGCAGTGAATTGCCCTGCTGTGCATTTCCCCATATTTACCAATCAACACAGGGCCACGCATGGTGGCATTGCAGTGCTTTGGATATCTGACCTAAGTATTGCATTACCCATGTGACACCATGCTTGACACAAGAGTACCACAACCCAATAATACAGCTAGGTCTTAGTTGTATTTTGGGCCATGGTGTACCATGATAACTTTGCAGTATACTGCGGTACATGGTAATGACAAGCCAGCATATAATTGGATAATGGCTTTTTTTAGAGAATGAAAAAGCTGCCATATTATTTTTACTACACTTTGGTTGTATTCAGTGTTAGAGCCTTAGAAATAGGTGAGCAACATATCCCTACCTATTCGCATTTCATAAGAGTGGTAATAGGGAGGGAATTTTTTTTTTAATGAGTTTATGGCCATGCACCACAGTAGTTTCACAAAAGTTTGTGAAATTCATAAACCATTGCAGTGACAGATATCACTAACTTTGACTACATCCTAACTTAAAAAATATTTGCTCTACGTAACTTCAGTACCCAAAAAGCATAATCTCTGAAACATAGTGTAGTTTTTGCAAAATTTAATTTAAATCCATCTAGCAGTTTTCACATTATGTCAAATACTATAATCTGTGGAAAATACATTGGTGAATAAACACGTTTTGTGACTCCTTTATCTTTGGACCTTCATAACGATTCACCATAAACATTTACATCATCTAGAAATGTAGAAAATACTAAATGTCTGGACAGTTTGGTGGTGATTCGTCAAAAGGGTGCAAAGTTATTAGGGAGATAATATCTGAGGAACTACCATCTTTAGGAATACAAACTATAACTACAGAGTGGCAATTAGATTTCATGTGATTGCTTTCTTTTTACCTATTGTGTTTGTTTGTTGGTTTACATAATCATGTGACCATAAATGTGCCTTTTAGTTGCTCATGCAGTAAATCTCAAACTTTACATATGCAGTATAGATACTTTTTTGGGCTTCCCTGCTAATTTTAGTAAGATTGTCCACTCATTATGTCCTCCATGTAGTAGTTTGTGCAGCTCACTGCTAGGTCACTTTTCAATGTTCCGCATGAGTTTTCAATAGCACGTTGCCAATAATGGGGCTCTCAGTTGTTTATGTAGTAGATGTGAAACTTTGCATATTGAATCTAGTTGAGTTTTGGGCTTCCTTTCGAATTGTAGTAGGATTGTGCTAGAGATGAAGGTCAAAGTGAATGAAAGGCAATCATTGTTATTGTTAATTATCATTTCCTTCAAATAGTAGTTTGTGTGGCTCTCTGCTAGGTCAATTCTTCATTTTGTTGCAAAGGGGTGCATAAGAAAGATGGTGTTTGTTTGGCTTGTTGGGCCAATTTTATTTTGTGAGCCAGAGAGCATGCAACGAAAACCTATGTAGAATGTATTCTATTTGTAATGTATTTGTTTACAGGTTTTCATTAGCATTTGACTATAGATGGGTCTTTCAGTTGTTGCAGTAGTAAATCTAAAACATGTGCAGCCTGTTTATTTTTTTTAGTCTTCATTTCTAATTTTACTGGGTTTGTGCTACATAATAGCACTACGTTTTTGCCCTTATAACTTCATGGAAACTGTATACCAGCACTTGCAATAGCAAGAAGAATCAATCATCTGCATAGTCAACTGTTTATTGCTATGAAAGTTCATTACGATCTGTTCAGCCATTTCACAGCTACATGAAATACAAATGTCTACGTAAAATGCGTTGGATTTTAAGCGTCTTCTGGGAGCCCCCCTTCTTTCTTTGTTCCCCCTTGACCAAACGCCCCAACATTTTCAATCCTCCGACAATGTGACAGGTGCAACAGGTCCACAAAATTATTAGGGGGCAAAAGAAAACCCTTATCTCTAGTAACCCAAGCAATATGAGTAGCTACCACCACTCTGTAATTATCTATCTATCTATCTATCTATCTATCTATCTATCTATCTATCTATCTATCTATCTATCTATCTATCTATCTATCTATCTATCTATCTATCTATCTATCTATCTATCTATCTATCTATCTATCTATCTATCTATCTATCTATCTATCTATCTATCCACACATACATACACACATTTATATGAGTATGTATGTATATGATAACTATGACATTGATCATTGTGAATGATAACTAAGCAATTGGCTTCGTATAACTCACTTTATCTGTATAATCTGAATGAGTTGTTCAGTCTGAATAATAACAGGGGTACATTTTTTGACAGTCCTTGCGGAACCCAGTAATTAAAAGTTACAGATCCATGTTTTCAATGCTTCTGAGTTTAGCCATGGATAACATTTACTATACATGTAGATAGTATTATACATAGCGTATTTGCACAAATAATAACTATGGCACTGACCATTGTGTATGACAACTAAACAATCGGTTTGGCAAAAGTTATACTGTGGGTATAACTCGAAGGGGTTTATAATCTGCATAAATAGGACTTGTTTAAGTAGTCAACATCGGAATGTACAAGAAGCACTAAAAAACTAAAATGTAGCACAATGTATACTTAAATATGAAAACAACTGATACTTGAACACGATCAATTAATTATGTCTTTTAGATGTCAAAAGTGTTTTTTTAATGTAAAGTATTAGTTGCATTATGGTAAAATTACTAGCCTAAGATGGCGCCCACATTTTCAACTATACAATGTTCCATATGTGCTGGGAGCCTGTCTTCTATGTCAATAACATACTTGGCGCGAAATTCAAATATCTTTGGATGTATATATTGTGTTGCTCCATCCCTGTCATTTGTCAGTGAGCAAGGGCACAGGCGTGCCCGAAACGCGTCTGATGACAGCTTTTCTACCAAACGATGAGCTAAAATAAAACCTTTGGATACCTTACTTTCGCCTGGGCGTGCTGATTCCTGGTCTGTGTGCCTTTCTGTGCAGCTAAGCAGTGGTGTAGACGGGCTGGATACACATATATATATATATATATATATATATATATATATATATATATATATATATATATATATATATATATATATATATATATATATATATATATATTACCTACTGGCGGTCGCCAGTAGGTAGTTATAGTTAGGATTTTTTTCAATGTTAAATCTCAAAATTCTATTTGGAATAACTTTGGCACCGGTTGACGAATCTGCCTGAAAATTTCATGAAAATGGCCTCGTCGAGCTCCGGTCCTTCCCTGAAAGTTTGGGGGGGATACAATAAGCGGGGGCCGAGATAAAAGGGGGGTCCCAAAACCCGTTTTCCCCATGTTAATTTCCATAGGGCGGTCGATTTCACTTTTAGCCCGAACGGCTGAATGGATTTACACCAAACTTGGCAAAATTGTAGGGACTGGTAGCCCGATGTGCCTTTGCTATGTCTCAAGATATGTGCTCCAGTGGATTTTGAGTAATTTAGGTTCAAAAAAATATATATATCTATAGCAGCGCACCGGTGCGCGCACCAGGGAGCGCTCCGGGCGCGTGACGCGAGGTGCGCATGGAAAGCTGATTGGCTCTCGGGTGTCTGTAAACATTCCAAACAGTCCAGAGCGGTCGCCATCTTGTGTCTCGGTAAAATCGAGACATAAGAGGTGGCTAAAACAAAGTGGGAACTGACCATAAGGCGTCAGGGATAGACCCCTTTGACCCCCTAGGTTTGATGTGGGGGCTATAAAAGGGCCCCGCGGGGCATTTAAAATATTTTTTTTTTTTCGTTTTGCGCGGGGGAAGCGCCCGGTAGGCGCACCAGGTAGCGCACCGGAGAGCGTAAAATGAGGGAAAAAGATGACAGAGTTTTTAAAAAATGAAGTTTTTATTTAGAAATTGGAGGTAGTTCTGAAAAGAACTTTTTTTTTTCTTCTTTTTGTTGTTTTATATTTTTTTTGTGTTTTTGGAACTTTTTGAACTTTTTTTGGCTTTTCAAAACAGTTTTATATTTTTTTTTGTATTTTTTAGGGGGAGAAACAAAAAAAGGGAATTGAAACTGGCTCAACTGGAGCAAAAAAACAAAAAACCCCAAAAATTATTTCTTTTTGGGGCACTTGTGATTATCACCTGCAAGGACGATGAGCTTAACACTTTGTTCCCCATAGGAGATAAGCTTGCCACAAGCCTTACAAGTAATTTTAAAATCAGCAAATCTCGGCTGAATGCAAGGCATCACCTCAGATGTTTCTGGTTGCGAGGAAGTGGGTTGGTTTCTTTGGGAGGGGGTCCTTGATGACTGGGGGAGGTTACTGGCCAGTTCCCGGAACTCTGCACGAGAGTAGTTGTTTGGATGCTTTCTTGTCATGTGCCGAATCATGGTATAGTTACCAAAAGAATATTTCTTGTTTGGGTTGCCCCGTGAAAGTTCATCATTGCAGATGAGGCAAGTCACCTTGGGAGCATTCACCTTTTTTTTCCCCTCTGGAATTGAAAAAAACTGCCAAACAATGTGTGGTTTGGGTTTGTAAGGTGTATTTTCTTCTGGCAGCCATCTTCTTCTCCCCTCCTCCTCTTCCTCTTCCTCCTCCTCCTGTTCTTGACCACCAATATAATTTGGAGCTGGTCCTCTTGGTGGTGGTGGTGGTGGTGGTGGGGCAGATGCACCAGCTGATGCTACTACTGAAGCCATTATTTGGAGCAAAAAAGTAGAGAGAGCAACAAACAGGTCTTCCTCAGTCAAAGGACAAAGTCAGAATAAGGAAAAAAGGTGGGGTCTTTCATCATTTAGAAAAAAAAACTGTCCTGAACCAATGAGAAGTGTTATTTTCAGGTCACAAGACCAGGGGCTTCATCATGATGAAACTAAAACTGTTATGAACCAATGAAAAGTGTTATTTTCTGCTCACATGACCCGACGCGCTTACGCTACGCGCATGGGGGCGCGCAGCGTAAGCGCGTCGGAAGTTTACGTTGTGCGATCGTATTCGCTCGAGTACTTCCGGGTGCGCTTACGCCGTGCGTATCACGCGGTCGCGGCTACGCGATACGTCACGATCATGTTTTCGTTTGCGATATTGGCGCTCACGAGACGCTCCCCGGAGCGCGCCCGGGGGTGCTTTTCAGAAATACGCTTTTCGGGGCGCACTCCGGGGCGCGCTCTGGGAGCGCTCCCCCCAAAAATAAAAAATAAAAAAAATGGGATAATTGTAGAGACAGGTAGCCCTATTCTGAAGTGGTTTGTAAAAAAATTAACTTTATAAAAATATGTATTGTGCTACATTGGGCTTAATATATGTTAGAGCCAAAATGTAGCCCAAATGTAGCCCAAAGTAGCCCAATGTAGCCCAAAGATGGCCACCAGAGATCAAAAATTGTAAATGTAGCCCAAAATTCAACTAGATGTAGCCCAACTGTAGCCCAATGACAGAATGTACCAGAGTGTTAAAAAGAACAACTAGAGTGCTAACAGTCTTATTTATAAAGTGAAACTTATAGTTAGGAATTAGCATTAAAAAAACCTTTGAAATTCACTGAAAAAAACCATAGGTTTCACACCAGTTATAGTTAGGAATTAGCATTTAAAAAACCTATTAAATTCACTGAAAAAACCATAGGTTTCACACCAGTTATAGTTAGCTGGAAATTTTACTGATATAAAACCATTGAAATTCCCACGTTATAGTTAGTCGGACTCACTATAACTTGCGCGTGCAATGCACTGCTGATGACATCACATATTACATCACTCATGACATGGTCAGTGACATCACTCATGACATCACTGATGACACCATCCAGTGAATATGTGTCTTTCTGAAAAATAAATATTAGTGAGTTATGTTTAAATATTTAAATACATATATTAGTGTTTCACTTTGTGTATAAGTGGCTACATGTGTTGATAAGTAGCTACATGCGTATGTATATGGGTTATTTGATATTTTTAGTAGTATCAGTATGAGTGTCTATATGGTTTGGTGGAGGTATTACTTAGCACATAGATGCATGAGTGACTGACTCTTTGTTTGTATGTGTTTTGAAGACAGCATATGTACAGGACTGTATGGGTGGATGAGTGTCTATATGTGTTTGTTAGTGAGTGAATGACTGTCTCACTAGTGTCTTTATCAGTAACTACATGTGTTTTAATCTAGTATATATGAATATTGATGTATATAAGTGAGTATATGTGAGAGTAAGAGATTGTAAGATTTCCTGTTTAAATAAGTATGTGTTTCTATAAGTGATTGTTTAAGAGAATAAATATGTGTAATTTTCAGTAGAAGTAAGGTGGAAGTGTGTGTATAACTCTATATTCAAATAAATGGTTGTTCAATAGTTTATTTGCACGTGTGAATATGTGTGTGAGTAACTTTTGGATGAATGTCGGTGTGTAACAGGATGTATAGGTGTATCTCTTCATATGATGAGTGAGTATATGTATGAGTGACTATATAGAACTGTTGGTGAATGAGTGGATGTGTATATAGATAGTGGAAGTACAGAATTGCTTGTTGTAACTGATATAGGTATGTCCATTTTTTAAAAATTTCAGTTTCTATTTTTGAATATGTGTCTCAAGGGTTACTTTACACTGAGAGGAGGTCTGTGACTGTGTCACAAGGATGGTGTCATCAGTGATGTCATGAGTGATGTCACTGACCATGTCATGAGTGATGTAATATGTGATGTCATCAGCAGTGCATTGCACGCGCAAGTTATAGTGAGTCCGACTAACTATAACGTGGGAATTTCAATGGTTTTATATCAGTAAAATTTCCAGCTAACTATAACTGGTGTGAAACCTATGGTTTTTTCAGTGAATTTAATAGGTTTTTTAAATGCTAATTCCTAACTATAACTGGTGTGAAACCTATGGTTTTTTTCAGTGAATATATATATATATATATATATATATATATATATATATATATATATATATATATATATTACCTACTGGCGGTCGCCAGTAGGTAGTTATAGTTCGGATTTTTTTCAATGTTAAATCTCAAAATTCTATTTGGAATAACTTTGGCGCCGGTTGACGAATCTGCCTGAAAATTTCCTCAAAATGGCCTCGTCGAGCTCTGGTCCTTCCCTGAAAGTTTGGGGGGATGCGTCAAGCGGGGGCCGAGATAAAAGGGGGTCCCAAAACGCGTTTTCCCCATGTTAATTTCCATAGGGCGGTCGACCTCACTTTTAACCCGAACGGCTGAACGGATTTACACCAAACTTGGCAAAATTGTAGGGACTGGTAGCCCAATGTGCCTTTGCTATGTCTCAAGATATGTGCTCCAGTGGATTTTGAGTAATTTAGGTTCAAAAAAATATATATATCTATAGGCGCGCCCCGGTACGCTCACCGGGGAGTGCACCGGGCGTGCTACGCGACTTGCGCACGGAAAGCTGATTGGCTCAAGGGTGTCTGTAAACATTCGAAACAGTCCGAAGCGGCCGCCATCTTGTGTCTCGGTAGGATCGAGACACAAGAGGTGGCATAAAAAAAGGGGGAAATGACTATAAGGGGGCAGGGTAGACCCCCCCCCCCCTGACCCCCTAGGTTTGATGTGGGGACTAAAATAGGGTCCCGTGGGGCATTTATTAAAAAAAAAAAAAAACATTTGCGCGGGGGGAGCGCCCGGTACACGCACCGGGGAGCGCACCTGAGAGAGAAGCATGGGGAAAATCCAGGGCCTTATTTATGAAGGCCTTGCAACAGTTTTGCGCTGCCGGTGCGTCACTTTTTTGTGACGCACCAGCGGTGTAAAAAATGCACCACGTTGCGCTATATTTAAAAAGTGACGCATCTAGGTAGATGGGTCACTTTTTAAAACCCTGCGCCACATTATACCTGCGTCAGGTATAATGTATGCAGAGGGGGCGTTCCCTATCTAATAGTGACGCAGTGAAATCTATGAGATTTCACTGCGTCACTTTTAGGACACTGTTGCGTCAAAATCTTGCGCCTGCCTCACAGCAGGCGTAAGACTGACGCAAGATCTTTTACATGGGGCTTTCCCCATGTGAAAGGACGCATTACTGGAGTTGCGTCCCTTTTTGACACACTCCAGCAATGCTTCACTTTTGCGCTTACAAATACGTCAGAAATACTGACGTATCTGTAACTCCTTGCGACATGATTCGTCATACATTAAATATGACACATCAGGAATGTCGTAAGGAGTGCGCACTGAAAAGTGACGCAACACTGTTTTCACGCAGAGATGCGTCACTTTTCAGAAATGAGGCCCCCAGTTTATTCACTGTTGCACCTCTACGACCCTTTCTTGCGTCAATACATCCCTTTTGCATACATTACACCTGACGTAGGAATAATGTGGCGCAGGGGCTTACAAAGTGACGCAACTACCTAGATGCGTCACTTTGTAAATATGACTGAATAAGGTGCATTTTTTACAGCACTGGTGCGTCACAAAAAGTGACGCTCTGGTGGTGTTAAAGTTACGCATGGCCTCATAAATGAGTCCTTCAGTCTTTTACTCATGCGTCATATTACATTTATGATGTATTATGTTGGAAGTTCTTACAGATACGTCAGTATTTTAGACGTATCTGTTAGCGCAAAAGTGATGCATTGCTGGAGTGTGTCTCAAAAATGAAGCAACTCCAGCAATGTATCCTTTCACATGGGGCCAAGCCCCATGTGAAAGGGCCTGCACGCCTGCTGTGAAACAGGCGTAAGATTTGGACGCAACAGCGTCATAAAAGTGACGCAGTGATATCTCATAGATTTCACTGCGTCACCTCTGCGACCCTTTCTTGCGTCAATACTTCCCTTTTGCATATATTACACCTGACATAGGAATAATGTGGCGCAGGGGCTTACAAAGTGACACATCTACCTAGATGCGCTACTTTGTAAATATGACTAAATAAGGTGCATTTTTTACTGGACTGATGCGTCACAAAAAGTGACGCTCTGGTGGCGTTAAAGTGACACATGGCTTCATAAATGAGGCCTTCAGTCTTCAACTCCAGCAATGCATCTTTTCTTACCCTTCCACTCCCCCGTTCCTTTTCAACATTTTCTTTGAATATCAACATTCCCCATATTCACTCTTCTTCTCCTTACTTTCCTTCCCAACACTCACCTTCTTTCAGTCCCCCTACTTCACTTCCTTTCTCCTCTCATACTTTTATTTGTATGGTATGAAATGTTTTGCGTTATTATTAACTTTTTATTCATATTTTTTTCACGAACGAAAGTAGCGCTCTGGTTGCGCTTCCTGGAGAGCTTACCGCAGCGCGCACCCAGAGCGCCCCAGGAAAAAATGATTAAAAAAAAAAACGTACAAATTAATACTTACACAAAACAGCAAATTTATTAAAAAAACATAGGTTAGAAACTCGATATAGAAAGGAATTAGCATTTAAAAAACCTATGAAATTCACTGAAAAAAACCATAGGTTTCACACCAGTTATAGTTAGGAATTAGAATTTAAAAAAACCTATTAAATTCACTGAAAAAAGCATAGCTATAGTTAGCTGGAAATTTTACTGACATAAAACCATTGAAATTCCCATGTTATAGTTAGTTGGACTCACTATAACTTGCGCGCCTGCAATGCACTGCTGATGATATCACATATTACATCACTCATGACATGGTCAGGGACATCACTAATGGTTTTTTCAAGGAATATATATATATATATATATATATATATACTCCAACCTCCGTTTTCCTCCCGCAATCGCTCTCACTTTGATCGCGCTGGACACAGACATGGACCAAACTTGAGATGCTGGTTAGATTTTATTCAGCTGTCGCCATAACGTTTCGGCACAATGCCTTGATCATATGACAGCGTAACCACATTTTGCGTGAGTATTTAAAGTGCACAGTGCTATTACGTGATTGGTCCATTTAAAAAACATTGACATAGTGGACAGACTTCTGATCACAGGCATATCGTACATGCATATATTCAAGGTTCACGATAAATAGTACATGACATTATTACGAATACTATATATTGCCTTAACTTTGTAAGTACCTCAATTTTCTAAAACAATGTCGGGTTAAATCCCTGATTATATTTACAGCTTTTTTTATATACATTTTCATTCTTTGTTTTTCACAATTGTAGGATAAATCCCTTAGTTGCAAAATGATACTCCAGTTCTAGGTCATAAGTCCTGCCCCATAGATTTGACCTTTTCCCCAACCCGTGTAAAGGTGCTTTTGTGTGCAAATATTAAAAAGGTTTTCATTTTGTCAGAGTAGGACTGAGCTTCTTATTCCACATCCTGTCCTTATTTCATTTCAGTTCTAAGCTGTTGTTAGGTTCCACTCCTCTCCTTTTAAGCATTTCTCATCATTGAATACTTTTCCAGCTATCCTTCGCTTTTGTTTCTTTGCAGGCATAAATCAATTTGACTACTTTGTTCAACATATATTATTTTCTGGGCATTAGCATTAGCATTCCAATTCTATTATATATATAATTCAGCCTCCACTCTGACTACTTCAGCTCTGCAACTTAGTATCTGCACATTTCAGTGAACCTTTTCCTTCCATCATGTGGCTGCAAAGTAGCTGAGAAGAAACAACATAATTTTAAGCCATATAACATAAGTATTTGTAAAGCACACGTTCACCCATAGGTATCTTAGCACTGAATAACAGATGTTTATTGTTACCCAACAGTACACATTTTATCAATCTCAGATGAAAGGCTGAGTGGACTCACCAGGATTTAAACCTGTGACCATGAGGTCAAACACAGGCCCCTGCAGTGGATGCATTAGTCCACTGAGCCACCAGAACCAGCATAGTATGTAGAGCTTCACCTCTTTTTTGGACCTGGTGGACTTGTTGCTATGCCAAAAGTGGGTCTTTGGAACTGGATGACATGGTGGTGTGGCAACTTGAGCAAGTAACTCTGACTTTACAGGATGCTGAAGCTGCCATCTTGAGTGATGGAGGGAGGGCGCATGGGTAACTGTTAACATGGCCTTATAGACCCGAACAAACGGCTGATCGGAGGGATGACAGCACGCTGCTCACTGCGAGAAAAGCTGTTTGTCCAATGTCGTGTCTGAGTTCAAGTGTAACAATAAGTGTTTGACCTTATGTTTCAAACACTCATGGAACAGAGATTAATCTCAGGTTGGAGACCTTTTACTTTGTCTTTAATTAGAATTGGACATGCGCACTCCCATGGCCGCTTCTTCAGACAAGTACCCCTAACCAAATTCAGTTGTTCCAGCTCAAGCATGTAATACCAGGATTCACTAATCTAAATAAAGGGATGGGGAGGGCTCAACATGTGTCAAAATATCAAGACTTCATTGCTTTATTTAGTTATGGATGTAAGAACCTCAAAGCAGTACTGTACCACAGAAACATATTTTGACAATTGGGCAGGTGTATATTGTTTGAACGCTGTGGGGGAGGTTTACTAAGATTCTGCACCATGTTTTACGTAACAAATGTGACGCAAATCTGCGCAAAATCTTTTTCCCCATTTACTTTCCATCTTTAAACTTGTTTAGCGCTGGAAATAATGAAGAAGTAATGCGAAGCAGTGCATAGCGCTACTTTGCTCCTTGGGGGCGAACCAAGGGTGGAGAATGGGTGTTCCCATGCAACCACCCAATGTTTTTCATGCTAAACCCAATTTACTAAATAAAGTAGATGGGGTTTTGTGTGAGAAAACGGCACCCTTTTCAAGTAAACACAAGAAGAAGTAATACTTTAATTTCTGCTTCCTTTTGTGACTTTGCATGTGTGCTGCACTGTGCAGCACGCCTACAAAGTGGAAAAAACTTTGCATCGTGTCTGGGCATCCTATTTTGTTGGTTACCCCAGTCGCAGCCGGAATGATTCGTGGGTTGGGGGGCGGATGGGAGGTTTGTGTGGGGTTTTGCGTGGGGGGAATTTAATTTTTTTTAAAAACTTACCTTCCCGGTTCCAGCGATGTCTCAGCTCCTGGTCGAGTCCCGTGGGACAGAAAGCAGGCAGCCTCCCTCCCCTTCCCTAAACCAATCACAACGCTGCGATTGTAGCATTGTGATTGGTGTTTGGACGGCGCAAAGCTGGGCGCCTATGGGGAGCCCATTTTCATTATGTAGGCTGCATGCTGCCTTCATGGAGAAAGGGGAGAGTGTGCATGACTGGTTTAGTCAGCCCCAGAGGGCCAAAAGATGGCGCACTCTCAGTAAGCCCAGTGATGGCAGCCTTCTAGAGGGGGGAAAGGAGGGCCCATGGACCCGCCAGACATCCCCTTGTAGGCAGCTGAAGTCACTGACTGCACCCACCTGCAAGGGGATCTGTAATCCCCTTAAAAAATGCAGGTGGGTCGCTGCATGCACTGTGAAAACACGGAGAGGCTGCTTTCAGCCGGTCATTGTTTTAACATGAATACGCTGCCTCCAGGGCAGCATGAGTTTGCGGATGCCATGGGTGCAGTGCATTCTTGGTTATAGGGTGCGTTTTCACTGTTCGCACATGCGCAAATAATGAAAAAGCGCAATTGCCATAATACGGTCCCTGTTCTGCTGTAAAAAAAATCTTGGATATTCACACCGCAAGCCATTTTGAGACATTTTTAAACCTGCTACGACCCATTTACCTTATCTGCGACTTACCAATTTGATGCTTTTTTACACGTCAATTCTAATTTTGAAAAGAATCCTAGAACATTGTTCTTTTTTTCCGTCCACTCTGTTCCAAAGCATAAATTTGAACCTCCTGAATTCTCTATTCCCAGCTGACCCTCAGCACTGTCCTAGCTGTCCTCCATGCCCTTACTGTTGATGGAAGGCTGGTGCAGCATGTGTATCTGCAGACATCTTAATACAACACAGGTACTCCTTCTATCCAGCATGTGTCCCATTTTCGCAAACTCAGTACCAGCACATCACCCTAGAAAAGATCACAAGAAAATCATATTTTCTCTCAAAGTAAGTGCATTACATTTTGAGAGGAGATCAGCATTTTGAGATGTGAAACTGACTCATAATTTACCAAAACTTTTAAAATCATCTCATAATTCAAATTTTGTCTAAAATAGAGAACATTTAATTCATGGGCAAAGAAGGGCCTGGCCAAGGACCCGAGACTCTCAGCCCCCCCCCCCCCCCCCCCCCCCCCCTCTGACAGAGCCAGCTCTATACTTGCCCGAATTACCTTGAATAACTATTTTAAATACCGATTTAATTTAGTTTAATTTTAATGTATAGTCTATTACAGACATTTGGAGAGAAGTGGGTTTTTCTCAACACCATGTAACATCCAACATTTTTTTTTTTAGATCCAAACAGGACCTGACATCTGAGAAATTGAATGGGCCACATGTATGATTTAAAATAATATTAGTAAGTTACTGATAAACGCACACCTCACTAACCTTAAATATTAGATGTAAATACATTTAGAATTTGGACCAGTATGTCTTAACTCTTTCAGTGACCTGGCCAAAGAAGGCATGAAACAGCTGAAATTGGATCTTAAATTCAAAGCTGGTTCAAACAGGAGCCCTAAAAATATGTTTGGGCCAGAGCTCCCAAAATCCTTCAGATGTCCTTGGTCTAAGGCCCTGTTTAGGATTGTGTCGGAGAAGAAGGTTCTGTTTATCGCACTCAATAAAATACGACTCTCTGTGCTAAAGAATGTATCAAGTTCAAATTATAGCGCGTAATGTGAGGTTTTTGGAAATAAAATATGGATTTTGGTGCTTACTGTATGAAAATCCACGTTATGGTGAATACTTTACGGTTTTCCCCACTTAAATAACCTGCTGAAATTTTACACAGGATGCAGTATTAAAAACCCCGCGGTGATAACTGGTGGTGGTAAATAACACAGATATCAAAATTCCGACCCTTTCGCAAACAAGTTCACAGTGGTCGGAATACACAACAAACTCATCATGAGCATCAATAATAATAAATATTTGAAATGTATTATTTCTCGTTATGCCTCTTCTTTCTTTTCTATCTTTTGAAAGCTTTATTAAACAGATTCACTTATTTAACCCTTTCCTTGCGCCCATCGGCCAACGGCCGTGCCGAGAACTACCTTCGTAGTGCTGCACATGTCATCGCGGTGAAGGCGTTAACAGCTTCTTATCAAACAAATCATAGCAAGTTAGTTCAAAACCATTCCCTCCACTTTATTGTGACCCTAAAATTGAGAGAATAACTAAAATGTATTTAAAAAATATTTTCGGGTTGATACACTTTTTAATATCAGTGTGATGTCATACAGAAAGAGGATCAATAGTGGTACTTAGCAGAGAGTCAGTCGCGGCTGTGATGGAATGCCCTCTCTGCCAAATTGAGGGGCTTATTTACAAGTCCATTGTGCTGACACATCGGCAGCGCAATGGGCTTCCCCATATTTACAAGGCCATGTAAAGTCACCCTGTGTGACTTATCATGGCCTTGTATATATTTTCCCTTTCACACATAGCTCTGCATAAAAGGGGCATTCTTTGGGTGTTTCCACGCAACATCTATGGAACGAGACACATTCCCAGATTTGCAACATTTTGTAAACTTGGAAATGCGTCAGAATCCTACGCCTCCCAAGGGGAGTTGTAAGGAGGTGCTATGAGAAGAAATACTTTTATTTCTCCTCGTTTTCTCTCTATCCATGCATGCTGCGTGTTCCTTGCTGCCCAAAAACCATCATCCCCTCAGTGCAGGCACTCTTGCAAAATGACGCAAGGATGTTTGCGCTGGCGCACAGCTGATGTTTGTGAACCAGCTCAGGGGAGAAGGACAGGAATGTGCCGTATCTTTTATGGGTAAAACCTGGCAATAAAGGACAGTGAAAACTCTAAAATGACCTCCAGGCCATGGGAGAAAACTCCCATGGCTAGGGGGGCATTGCCCTTTTCACTTACTTTGAAAATTAAAATGATACATTGAAAGCTTGTCGCATAGCTCCATCATGTTAACAGAGAAGTCTGTGCAAACTTTCAAAGGATTTACAGGAAGCGCCTTGAAGATGGTTCCTGTAAATGCAAGAGATTTCCACAAGGCCTGGGGGCATATCAAAATTTGGCAGGCAGGTACTCCCTCTGGGCGACGAAGTACTTTACTCAGTCACCCTGATGGAGTAAATAGCCCTCCGCTAAACTCTAAACCAGGACCTCTGTTGTCAAAAGTATGCAGTACACTTTTTCTTCATATACGCGTACATCTACATTGTAACATGAAGTAAGCACAACCTACAAACAATATTGAGAGCGCGGCAATAATGTGCAGTGTCTAATTTACAGTAGCAAATTTATAGTGGATGAGTGCACTCAAGGGCAGCTATTGATCTGGGGAGGTGAACGGCCCGAGGGAAACTCTACGCCCTGATCAATATTGATAATACTCCTTAAGATTGTTATTTTCTTTTGTTGAAGAATATCTAATTTGGCAGACGCAAGCCTACTTGTACTATTTTCTATTTTTATTTTTACTCTTGATATATGTATGCCTTTGATCATAGATATTTGTGTCGGATTTATTTGTTGTAATAAGAAATCTCCCTCTTGTAAACAGCAGAAATGTCTCCATTCCTGCAAGAGTTGGCGCCACAAGGTAAGCTTCGCTGTGGTTGCAGCTAGCTGAAAATAGTGATGAACAGTAAAACCCTGATCGTTTTAGGCTCAGCTGTCTCCTAATGGGCATAATTCAGAAGGAGGAAAGTCATAAATCAAACATGAAAGGGCGAGTTTTACAGGAATAAATATTTAAAGGTTCAAGGAAGCATATTCTTAGAAAAGAAAATGTAAAAGTAGTTGCTAGATGTTAACTTGCCCTAGGTTAAAGGAGCTGGGTGCTTTGATGTGATTCTGAGGAGCTGCATCCACTAAATTCAATCCAAGATTGCTCTGCAGTTTATGCAAATGTTTCTTGACACGACTGGTACTAAGAGGAGGGGAGAATGAGAAGAACTAAAGACCTTGTTATTGCATATCAAGTAGTGTACCGAAGCATGAGATGTTAAAAGCACTTGCATTTACCTTCTCCAAGTTTCTATGTTTATATATCTCATATGTTTAATTTTCCCCAGATCAGCCACCTGTCTCACTTGGCAGGCATGAAGAATGTCCTTCAGGCTGAATTAAGGTCAGCCTGGCAGACACCCTTTATTTTCTGGTCAGGCAACCAGGTGCTATTTATTCTCTGAATGTGCAGGCACCAGGCTGCCTGAGATGAACTTTGCCGGGTTGAGATGTCACAGCCCTCTGGGCGTGACCTCCTCAACATGGAAATGCACCTCGAGGGCCTCCCCCCTATGATGAGGGTTAGTGTCACTTTTAGCCTCGGACCTGGGCTCTTCAGTTTTAAGCCTTGAAATGCCCAAGGCTGTAAAGCCGTGGCCTGTGCAGGGAAGAGCGGTGGGCCAGGTGGGGGGGATTTTGAAGGACAATGACGAGGCCCCCACCGCCTCACCACTCCTACCTGCATGGGCAGCGGCTGAGGCAGTGCCACCTTGTTACACTTGGGGTCAGTGGTCTCAATCCTAATCCTGCAGGAACCTTGAAGGCTTTCCATCTGAGATCACCGCTGCAGACAGTACATTTATTTTAAAATGATTGGTGTGAGAGTATGTGTGTGTATGTATGTATGTGTTTGGGAGTGAGTGCTATGAATGTGTGTGTGTGTGCTTGTGAATGGTGGGTTTATGTGTGCACATTTGTGACTGCATGGAGTTGGGGTGAGTGTGAATGTAGATGGGTGAGTATATGTGTGTGGTGTGTCCCGTTCCCCACTCCAAATATCAGCAGCCTCTGCCACACATCATTCAGCTACATTTTACAGGTTTTTCCTAAGCGCTGTGATTATGCCTAGAGATGATTGTTTACTGGCTAGCTAAAATGTCAGGAAAAAACTCCTAAACATTAGGATGAAGGGGAAGAATGGGGGCTGTAAATACAGGTTGGGCTGTACATTGTGGGAGGAGTCCGACAAACGTACATGCAACTTTTTCATGTCTTTGGTAGTATTGGACTCACTTGGGCTCACTTACAGGTGAACTGTCTCACATAAGAGTGTAGAATCTTGGTAGCCACCTGCAACTTCCTGATAGGGATCCTACAATCCTGATGAATGCACCAGACCTAGTAGGCTAAACCATATGAGCAGAAACATGTTGGTGACATTAGAGACGGACTAGAGTCATTATCCTCTTAGGTTCCATCACTCAATTAAGTTAATATTGTACCAAGGGTTCTAACTTCCAAGGAACCCAAAGGTATTCTTATTGAACTGGATCCTAACCCTGTCCTGAAAATATTATGAACTCCCTCCTACCGCCAAGTCTTCATGGAGGTTGAGTCTGCCCTGAAAGCACCCTCTTAGTAGGGTGGGGATTGCTTACTTATGATGAAGCATGACCGATAATGTGTGAGGCATCCTCATCCATTAAGGAAGGCCTCCCTGTTTTGAAGGGTCCTACGAGAACATTAGTTGGTAGCATCTGAAACGAAGGCTGGGCTCTAACTTGCAGTTTTTGTTGGGCAACCCACTTCTTTTGTAGTTAACTTCTGCATGCAAACACCACGGCTTTTGATGCAAATCCGTATTTACAAAGAATTGTAGGCAGGGATTTGTGCCAAACTCCTGCACCTCCTCAAGGCAGGTGTAATGAGGATATATCTTTACATGTCTCCACATGTTTTCCTCATTGAATGTGTGCTGCATTCTATTTATTTATTTAAACTTATAACGCACACAGCTACCCACAGTGGGTTTCCCGGCGCTATGGACAGACTCGCGAATGAAAAGCAGGTAATAAAGGTGGAACTGGTACATCAGACAGAGAACTCAAAAAGCAACGTTTTGAGTCCCTTCCGGAAACGAAGCAGGTCTGTCTCCAACTTTAAAGTCACCGGTAAAGCATTCCAGAGCTTAGGGCCCAGGTGGGAAAAAGACCCATTTTACAAGCTTGAACCTTGGAATGATGAAATCACCACCTTGGAATTATGAAATCACCACACATACAATGTGAGAAATGCGATAAATAATACATTTTGTACTAGAAGCGACCCCTTTCGTTACAACAACTATGCTTTCCACAATGCAGACACACTTCCACTATGGCATAAGGGTGTCTGTGTTGGTGCATAACAACCAAAAGTGCAACAGCACAGGGGGAGAGCAGAGTAGCATCTCATCTCACTACATATAGCACTGTTCAGCTCTCTCTATTCATGCAAGACAGCACATCAACTTTGCTATCTGTTCTGAGTTGCATGAGTTCAACCTTAATTTGGGCCTAGACTCATTGCTGCGGTCATGAAGGGTTCCTAGTCAGGTAACCTTCATAACTCTCCCTGTAGCACTTGACTGGCCATCATCACCTGGTAACAGAGTTGACCTGAGATGTTGTCTCCTGTTTGTAAGGCCTAGTCAAGTTCCCTGTGCATTTTCTGAGAGCTTTTAGTGGTTAATCAAAAGTTCAACTAAGTAAGGCAGGACAAACTTGGAGAGGCAATTCACAAACAAGCTGCCTGCAACTATGGGTAAATTATGGCAGGCACTGTCTTGATGACCACCTTCTTCATTTTATTTTCTGCAGAGGTGGCCAGAGAACGTGATGCTGGTGCTCCCAATTTCAACAGCGGCCCTCTCAAGATAAGGGATCGCCGAGAAAATTATAGTTATGAATTAATTTCATGATTTAGAGGTAAATTTTCCCAGATACTTTAGTGGGCATAGAAAATACAGTTTTGCAGCATTAATATGATTATGAGCTTTCCTATAGCATTTAAAAGGCCATCTCAGTGACTCATTTACATAAATATGTATAAGGAATTGTCATGACGACTTTATGGGAAAATATGTAGAACATTATGGAGCAATTTATAAAGCATCTGTAGCACAAATGAAATATACAAAATGCACAGACATCGCTGATTGACCAATCAAGAGCCAAAGAGTGAACTACATTCAAAGTCCATTGATTTTTTTGCCCTTGCTCTTGAAACAAAATGTTTAATCATCTACCACATAAGCATTCTATAGATGTTCATCACAACAGTGGCTACAGACCTGACAGTCCTTTTTTAGTTTGTCCTGCCAGTCTCGCAAATATTGATCTAGACAGTGTTGATGCGCTCATCTTTGATTTAATTGTGCCTTCTCTTTTCAATAGTATTTTGGAAACGTGCAGTTATGGTTAAATTGTATTGTATTGTGATGCAGCATTTCTATAAAGTTTACTATCCCTCTGTGGGCAATTGAAGTCCTTACCTTCATTTGTGGCATGCTACCTCATGTAAGGTGTGTGGTTGGAAGGGTGTTGTCTTTGTTTTGAGATCCTATGTCATAAATGTTTCCATGTCGTTCGTGATGACCACCGAGGTAGTGCATAGCAGTGTGGTGGATGATGAAGTATGAGAGACAGACACAAAGATTTATGGTTTTCAGTACGCTGACAGCCTTGACTAGCTCAAATAACCTGTACTCCTGCCTCCACTTCAGACCTCTGCTGACATATGTTAATTTTCTTACTGTTTGAAGATGGTTTATGTGCAACTTTGGACTCCTCTCTTACACATTACAAAAATACAGGCTACTTGGGAAATCAAGAGCATTGCATAGTATTGAAATCTATAGTATATTTTCTGATCTTTTATTTCAACTTCCTTCGTGTACTCCTTAACTGCATAGAGTAGGTTTTTCATACTAAGCCTTCTGATGTGATTGCTATGGTCTGGTCCCCTCTCTCAAAGTCTGTTCACATAAATCCACAACTACGTTTATAATGGCTAAGATATACATATACACTTCCGTTTATATTTTCACATTTCTAAACAGCAGAAACATTTAATGCATTTGCCCGTGAACTGTACAGAACTTGCCTCCGGCTATGCAGCAATGAATAATTACATAAGCTCGGAGACACGTTCCACAAGCTTTGACGTATATATCTTTCCTCGTGTTTTGATCATTTATAATGTGAAATACCCATTAGTTTCAAAGCCATGGCCTCGTGTCATAGTCTAGGAATGTAGCTTGTCAGTTTCATAACGAAGATATATTTAGGTATGGGCTAAATTATCTTGTTTCTGTACGAAATACAATAGGGGATTTCTAATTTGCTTTTGAAAACATTGCAGAATTTATGTGTGTAGTACAAAGCAGACATTTGGTCTTCACAATCCAACAGCTAATCCCGTTTAGGCGAAGAAATTGAAACATTTACAATATTTATGAGTTGATCATAATGATTGATAGCATGCATATCCGGGTGGACCCTCAGCACTGTCAACTGTTTCCCCTGCTTTAAAAGAGAGTGTTTTATTGAACAAGATTGATACCGAAGTGGGGTTTATCTTAAGGAACTCCTCAAAACATACCATTAAAATTTAGTTTTTTTCGAGGTCCCGTCCTGATTGTTGATATGGTGGATGCAACACATTTTGCCAGGGTCTTTGAGCACACCATGGAAGATAATACCTATTCCAAGCTTCCACAGAATGTATGCATTTAAGAATCTCTACCCCTGTCTGCTCTTCGCTTAGAGTTTGGTTGAGGGCTTGTATCCTGAAGGGCCATTCTGGCACCAGTGTTATATAATCACTGTATTAGGATTGGCCCAACTGATATATCAGCGCCTTTCATTGGGGCTCTGCTGGAAACTAGTGCCAGATAGTGAAAGCATATATACAATTTTTCAAAAACCCAGTTCGAAAGAAATTGAACGGATATTTGCAAATTTTTCAGGAAAGATATTGATTGACAAGTTGATTTTTGGGCTTCCAATCCAAAGAAGCTAAGACACTGTGATCATCTATTGATTCCTCTTTATGTGAAACATGGCTGAGATCTGTGAGCAAAGGGTTGTGCTTATGGAAGCTTTATTCAATTAAATTGCTGAAACAGTTGACACCAATTTTTTGTGAAGCTCACAACTGCCATCAAAAGAAACCCTACAGCAAAATGTGGTCAACCCAAGAAAGGTTGACAGTTGTCCGACTTTGAGATCCATCTCGAACCATAACAGAGGGCACGTAGGAATACTAGAACACATAGAACGCCAGGGAGGGATTGAACTATTTAGCTCTGGACCCATCTTTCTCCTTCAAAAGTTCTACTCAGTTCTTGCAGCTCACCATTAGATAAAACGAAATGACACTCCCCACACAGGTGTAGCTGAAATTCAGTCATAACTGTTGAAAACCTGATGCATGTTAGTGAGGAGCATTGCTGTTTTCGCATTGGGCCTGATTTAGAGTCCGAAGGATGAGTTACTTTGTCATACATGTGACAGATATCTTGTTCGGTATATTTGCATTACACCCAATGGCAGTGGCGGCTGGCACAGGAAAGCACGGTGAGGCAGAGGGGCAGGGTAGGGCGCGGTAGGGGGAAACTGACATATGACGGAATATGTATCACTTATTTATTTAATTATATCTATTCCATCATCTGTCGACTTGCCCTGCTCCCACCCCGCCCCACGCCTCAGCGCGTTCACCTGTGCCGGCCACTGCTGTCTAATGGGACTTGTAATACGGCATACGGGATATCTGTTACATTTGGATGAAGCGACCCATCCTCCAAACTCCAAATCAGGCCCATGGTATCAGTCGGAGTCTGATGTCCCACTGAATGGGAAAGAGCTCTAGCTAATTAAAATAACATCAGCCAAAACACGGATTATATGAGTATTCAGATGTTGTCTGCCTTTCAGCATCAATGCAAATAGTAGAACACAAACTAAAATGTTCAATACCTAAAAACCATCCATCATAAATGGCATGTTACAATAAACAAATGGCTGATGAATGTGGGCTCATCAATATGTGATTGATTCTTACAACAACCAATGCCTGAGGAGGGCTAAACTATTGCCCCTCTTTCACTATTGATTGTATTAGCTATGCGTTCCACCCTAGACCTAAAAATAAAATGAGAAAAAAGCATCGGAAAAGACGATAAATGCCTTATTTCGGTACACCACTGGGAAAAGGATACCTAAAAAAAGTTCCATATTCAATCAAACACATGTAGCCAATGTGGTTATTTGAAATACAAGAAAGGACCTACATTTTAATTGGGCTAGATTTGGATATACTGGGATCCGACCACTCACGATCTGATGAAAGAGTTGTTGATCTCTAGCAATAATTGCAGACTTTTATTTGTTACACCTTTCTTTCGCTTTCCTGACAGCATGTTATAGCTTACTATATAATATAACGTGACGAAAATACATCCATTCTACTAAAACAGAATTATGAGCCTTCTTTGGAGGCAAATTAAGTTAGTTTCCTTTCTTACGTGTAGGTAGCATAATGAATTTGCTTATTTGTTCTAATAGTTTGAAGAGTAGGATTTCTTTATGAAGTTTTCGTGAGTCCTTTGCTATGGTATATAAGCCATAATTATGTTGTTTAACACGTGTTTAAACAAAGTTATATTCTCAGTTTTTGTCTTGCCACAAAAGTATTTCTGAGATATTCATATAAAACAATGTGGCATGTAGTCATATGAAGCAACGTGGCATGATGCGTGGCATATCTTGCTTTAAGCACACTGGTGAGTCGGTGTGGTTCACGTTTGTTGAGACAATATCCATTTCAGTCTGCCTTAAAGTGCAATTAATGTCCCATTACTTGCCAAGTTATGCCACCTTGGAGAATATGTTTGTAAAAAGTAGCATAATGACACCGGGTGATGAAAAGGTACCACACTTATAGCGGTACTTTTGAATACTAAGTCTTGGGAGCATGTAGAAAGAGTTTTTGTACATTGACAATACAGGTATCCCGTCCTATTACACATGGCAAATTTATCAGAGGTTGGGTTATGTGTAGTTATGTCAAGCCATGTCATGTCATGTTATGTGTATTTGTATGGAATTTGGGAGACCCTCAGCATCAATCTAAACCCTTCTTCTGCTTAACAGCACAGGATAATTAATTTGAGGGACACCTAGTGTGAAGGTCCAGTAAAGAAAAGCTTTAAATTCTGAAATGTACAGTGTTTCAATGCAAGATATAGCTACAAGATCCATAGCACTCAAACACTGAAAGCAAACTTTATATGACAAAGGGCAGGCCCGGACTGGCCGTTGAGGGCACCGGGCAATCCCCCGGTGGGCCGCATGGTTGGGGGCCGGTTTTGGGCCCCTAGGGCCGTTTTTGTTACAGGGTCGTTATGCTGCAAAAACGTCCCTGTAACAAAAACGGCCGAAAACCGGCCCTGTCACAGAGCGCAGTCGCACCTCTCCCGCCTCCCCTCTCCTCCCGGATGGGGAGAGGGGGGCCGGCCGAGCACATTGCCAGGGCCGGTTCTGGTTCCCAGTCCGGCCCTGCAAAGGGGGTATATTTACATGCCCCTATCGCCACCACAATGTCACTTTTAGTGATGTTGGGTGGCAATAGGGGATTCACTTTATTTACAAGGCAGAGTTAAGCTACTTAACATGGCTTAACTCTGTCTTGTATATAGAGCATCCTTTCACATTGTACTTAGCATGAAAGGGGAGGGCAATGGGCGGTGCAGTGGGCATTCAACCGCAACACCAATTGATTTTGATGCTGCCCCCTATTTATAAGGGTGGAGTAAATAGGATGCAGCGCCAAAATTAATGCTTTATTTCTCCTTTTTTTTTCTGTTGCCTTGTGCAGCACACCCAGAAACAGCAAATTGCCATTGATTGTTAATGTGCAGGAAGGTGGCCCTTCCTGCACATACACAATCCCCCAAAAATGATGTTTTGCATCTTCTATGTGTGCTGTATTAAGCAGCACACATAGAAGTTTTAAAACACCATGAATGATTGTTTATGTGCAGGAAGGGTGACCTTCCTGCACATAAACAATCCTTTCACCCAATGCTGGTGGAAACACAGGGGTGTGCCGCATTTTTGTGAATACAGTGCATCCCTGCCTTTTCATGAATGGAGAAGCGTGGCGTTAGCAATGTGCTTAAAATCATGCTTGTCCATTCTGTTGCAAATATGCCCCAAAGTCTTGGTCACTCAAAACAGGATCCTCTGTTTGGCAAACACATTTCCATGACAAAGACTGACAACACAAGTGAAAACTGCAAACAAACAACCAAATAAAAACAGAACAAATCAAAACACTTGATTTGCATAGTTGCATTGTATCTTATTTTATTTTTATTTATTTTTTTTCGAGGTTTTATATAGCGCTGGCTGGACCCAGAGGTATCAGAGCCCTCTACATGGGTAGAAGGAGGTCACATTATAGAACAATCAATCAACAGCATGTAAAATCAACATGTTAAAAAAACTGAAAACACATATAGAGAAAGGGGGCAATATACATCAGTAAGACAAGGAAGTGGGAGATCAGAATTCGTATGGTGATATGAGAAGGGAAAAGGCATGTGGGCAGCAGGGGAAAGGAGGTTAGACGAGCGACAGGGAGGAGGTAGACAAATGGGAAAATTTGGTAGGAAGGTAAGGTAGTGTAAAAGTACAATGAGAGTTAGAGGATGAGCGAAGTGAGTAAGAGGGAAATCAACGCTAGTACAATGTGATGGAACGGGGAGAGGGAGGAGAGAGAACAACGCTTCTCAGTAGGAATAAAGGGAGGACTAGAAAGGCTGGAAGGAGAAAGAGCGAGTTAAGGGCGCTGGATTAGGGTGCTGGTCAGACACCCCAAATATTATTGAGGAGGTGCATGTTGAGGTCTTTTTTGAAGCTGGTGTGGGAGGGGTTACATCCTAGGTCTTTTGGGAGGGCATTCCAGATTATTGGGGTACTGCCAAAAAAGGAGCGAGACTGAATGAATTTCTTTTTTTGTAGGGGTGGGACTTGGAGGAGAGCATTGGTGCTTCCTAAGGGTCATGTGCTGCCTGCTTTTCAGATTTTGTTGGCGAGGTGTGTTGATGTATTTTGGTGGAGGACTTTGTGAGTAATGCAAGTGGTTTTGTAGGTGGACCTGCTTTCGATGGGGAGCCATTTAAGGGGTTTGAGGGCAGGGGAGATGTGATTGAAGGGTTTGCAGTCAGTGATGAGCCTCGCTGCAAGGTTGAGCACAGATTTGAGTGGAGCAAGGTGGATGTATGGGATTCCGGTAAGGATGGTGTTGCCGTAATCAATACATGAATGACAGAGAGTGAAAAGGGCTCCTTTAGCCGTGTTTCTGATGTGCACATTGAGGGTTAGGCTATTATCGAGTGAGATACCCAGGGATTTTACTGAATTGGACAAGGATAGGGAGCAGTTGAGAGCATTGAGGTTAGTGATCCAGGTTTTGAATGGGGCGGTAGTTGTTTTTAGGGGTGAAGAGAATGATTTCAGTTTCTTTGGGGTTAAGTTTGAGATGATTTAATTGGAACCAGGATTGAATCTTGGTGAGGGTGTTGTTAAGGAGTAAGATGTCAGTGTGGGTTTTGATCTTATGGTAGTTGATCCCAGCTTGTTTAAGAATGAAGGTGAGGGGTTCCATGAAAAGGTTAAAGAGATAGGGAGAGAGAATAGATCCTTAGGGAACTCCAAGGGAGATCAGAGTGGGGTCTGATAAGCAGTTGTGAATTTTACAATCGCACAAATAAAAAATCCTAATCACTCAAAATACACAAATTAGACACCCAAAACTGTCCATCAGATAAAAAAATACCTATGTAGTTATCTATAATGAAAAATGGATATGTGTGAAGAAAAGGGTTTATCCTAAGCAGATCTCATATGATATGCAAAGATCTTCTTGAAAAGGACCACTGCTAAACAACGTTCATGCATAGGGCAGCCATCCCTCAATACACCTACCAAAAATATCTACTGGGATTCAGATTCACCAAGGTCATCAATAACAACCTTTTAAACATGTTGATGAATGATATCACCCCCTGGAAAACTCACAGTACAACATGTCATTTACTATAGTGAGGTATCACGTGGTTCCTCCAGAGGTTCAACAAAGAAAGCAGTATCATATCTCAACCAATTATTTGCAAGCTACAATGGAAAGGCATGATTGAACCGAAATCATAAATTTCATGGTGAAATAGCTTTCCTAACACATCAACGCAAACATAAAAAGTACAAAAGCATGTCAACATCATCAGTGGCGTGTCACTCACCAAATAAGCATTCACATTAACATTTCTTTATTACCAAAATCCCTGAAGTTATCGATTTATCTACTTAAACTACAAGAGATACAACAGCCTAAGCATACTGTTGGTATGTGAGATGCAACTTTGATACACCTAGTGCGAATAATTCTCAGTTTCCTAGAGTAATGCAGTCATTCTGAACAACAAATGATTTTCAGCATGCCAGAGAAGACCAATTGGAGGAAAGGTGTTCTACTAAGTGAGTTGTGCAAAGAGGTGTGGCAAAAATACTCTGCAGCCAATCACGCTGTTCAGTTTCACACAAAGAAGGATATTACCCCTTAAAGACATCTTCTCACAACTCACTCACAGAGTACTGATGAGGCACAACAAAGGACGTTTGAACTCAATGCTCCATCAAATCACTGGTGTGTTCTAAGATGTTTCCACATTAGGGATTGTGCCAGTATCAAATCTACCTCTGGAGATGGAATGTTCCTGATGCACTGACAATTGGATAATTCCTATTATTATTAAATATGAATTTGATCAAAATAAATATAGGCATCAAATGGTTTTCCATCTGTATGAACAAATGACCACTATCCCTCATACATGACCAGGTCTGAACAGACAGGCAGTCACTAAACTTGTGGTAGCACTGGCCATGCGGGAGTGGCTTGGAGCACCACATCCATCTGTCAGGTCAAAATACATGTAGAAAACCAGATGTTTACGCAAGAGCAGAATGCAACTACTCACCTTGGTAAAGCAGTCATTAAATTATACCAATTGTGAATTGTGACTAAATGAAGGGGAGGCTGTTAGGATGGGGACACCAGGGTTTGGATATTGTTGAGTGGAGAGTTTTCCCCTACATCTGTCTCTACCTCTATCATTCTACCTGGGGGATGAAATGTGTTGATCTACAGCTGAGTGTGAGAAGTTGGCCTGATATGTGATGCTCACTAATTCTAGTGATCACCTTGTATCATGCCAAGCAACCCTTATGATGATCGGTTGTAAGTCAACCTTATAGACCAGTTATCCTAGTGGTAACGTGGACAAAGCAGTCTTAGGCTAAACTCTGAAAGGCATGTGAAGCCAGCTGTATTACCATACACAACCCCCTTGAATACCACATGAAAGGACACCACACAGATATATATTGAAAAATATATATATTTATTAACTACAAATATCCCCTGAACTCTTTATGAGCACAGAAGCACAAGTGTTAAACAAAAAAAAGTTTAAAATACACCAAAGTTGCACAATATGGATGAGTCCTAGGGGCCACCTAAACCATATACTAAGAAAGTGGTATAAGAGATACCAATCTAAAAGGAAACAGGCCTAGGGCCTTGGGAATCGCTGGAGCTGTTCGGGACTAGCAGTGACTAAGTCGGGAAAGGCCCGCGGGACTCGGGTGCAATGTTTAAAGTGCACGCACTCACCAATACAAAGTCTATGGTGCGTAAAAGTTAGAAAGTTAGTTAGTTAGGAACCTTCCGAGTCACCTAGAAAGCTGAAACTTGAGACACAGGCCCTAGAGGTGTGTACCAGTGTGGGAACACCAGCGTTGCTGAGTTACCTCACCCACAGGAAGCGGGTGCATAGGGTCGAAGTAGTGTCGGGTTTCGTCACGCTGGTCGATGATGCTTGGAGCTGAAGATGCTGCAGGCGGCTCGATGTGAAGAGTTCCGGTGGATCCAAGGGTGTATATGAAGTTGTGAAGACCTGAAAGCAGAGGGGACAATGTTCAAAGTCACTAGCCAGTGACTACCGTGGAACCAGATTGGAACCAGGCGATGTCGGGTGCAAACAGGCATTGAGGTGTAGCTTCTCTCTGCAGCCACGTGGACACCGGGGGTTGAGGACGTCCAGGAGTCGGTCAGGAGCTGTCCCACGCAGGCTTCTCGCTGTTGGCGGTGTCGGCAACTTGATTGAAGCAAACAGGCCTTGACTAATGCAAGCCAAGCAGGAATCAAAAAAGGCTTATCACTCGGACCAGCAAGGTCAGAGCGGGTGCTCCCTTTTACAGGCGCGAGGGCAAGTCTGGAGCAACCAGACCCGCAGGGTAGTTCTTTGGTTTCATTGCCAAGATGGCCACTGACCACGTGGCTAGTGGCCGGGATGGCGTGTCGAGTGGCACAATGAAAAAGGGCCCCACGCAGATCGTGGAGATGCTGGGGGGCTGATCTTCGGTGCAAGGGCTGCTCGGTGGTGGGGGTTCTCAGTCCCCAAAGCACAACATCGAGGGTGCCTCTGATGCTGCGCAGTCAGCTCTTTGGGTGTCTTCCAAGAGGTCCGGTCCCACTTCTCTCGGTGCCTCCACGGGTCCCTTCTTTGCAGGAACTGTGGATCGGGCTGTGAGAAGTCTGGGTCTTGTCAGGCTCAGGGCTCGGGCTCAGCGGGAGGCGGCGGCAAAGCAGACGTCGAGTTGCTGGTTGGTACCTGTGTTCACAGGGTGGCCACTCCTAGGCCACAAGGGAGATGCTCTTCAGTCTTCTGTGCAGCAGAATGTCGAAGTCCAGTCGTCTTCTTCGTTTAAAGTTGATTCAGGATGATCTGAGGTGCTCTGGCACTGCTCCCACACTTATTCCCAATCTGAGGGGTGAATCACCTGCTAGGTCCCTCCTCTGGGTGGGACCAGGAAGGGGGGCGGTTACACCCCCTTTCCTTTGTCCAGCTCCTCACCAGGCCTGGGTCTGGAAAGTCCCAGGACCGGTTTGGACTGGCTTATGCACGGGGACGCCTTGTGTGCCCCGGGCATGTCTCAATCTATTCAGCCCTGTCCTACCCAATACAAATAAATACTGTCTGGGGTGGTGCTCGCACCTCCCAAGGCAGGAAACCCTTTGTCCAAGCCTCCCTCGCTGGAAGGACTTCCAGCAGCAGGAGGTCAGACTTGTGTCTGTGGTGGCAGCATCCCTTTTGTGATGCTGAGGCTCTGGTTACCTTTAACCGGGGTTACGGCTACACACATGTCGTGTCCCTCTAGAAGGGTGGAATGCTATCCCCGTCAACAGAACTGTCGAGTGGATAGTATTCCAAATTGTATGACACCTTACTCGACATGTTTTGATAAAGCCAAACCAAAGTTAGCATATAACCGCGAGGTTTATAATGCACTTAAGAGTATATGGTATGGCAATATCCCGGAACAACTAAGGGAGTTGTTCCCGACAGCTGCAGACAGGCTCAGCTCATGCTAGAGCACCATCTCACATATTTCCAAGCACTCTGCCTCCAGGATTGATGAGGCCTTCCATAGGAGTGGCTGATAGGAACATATGTGTCCAGTTTAAGGTTAGATATAGGGATACTATATCTAAGTAAGAGGTAATTACACCAACTTACCCCAGCTGAGTGATCAGCCAGTTGTGTCAAATATGGAGGCCAGGCCAGGGGTGGCCAAATACATGCTGCAGCCTCTGGTAGGCCTTGGATGCACCTATGCCCTGGGTACCTAGGGTACACTGTTACAGGGGCCAATAAGGTGAACCAGTTCCAATTCGTAATGCACCTGGAGTGCATTGGCAGTAATTTAGAGAGAGAACAACAGGCTGTGGGTCTGATTAGCAGGCCCACAGCCACATTAAGTCATAAACCAGTGAAGCAAAAAGCAAAAATTTGGGGTGACCATAGGATAGCAGACCCTACTCTCCTACACTGAGGATTCATCTTTCCAAGATCTTTTGAAGTGGTTATGTTAGGAAAGGGAAATTAGAACAATGTCAAGGGAATCTGACATCGAGCAAACAGTGAAGAACCACCACGTGAGCACACAAGTTTATTGTTGATAGTTTTCATAAATTTGCCACAAACCGTAACAACCAGGCTTAAAATAACAGATGTGCACATAATTTATAAGATACAATCATGACATGAGACAGTTGAAGTAAGATAGTTAAAATATGATGGCTAAAATACACAGCAAAAAACACTGACTACAAACTTCTATGCTTAAATTCATCACTATTATCTCTTACTCTCAAACTCAAAAGTAAAAAACAAATGCCAAGCTTAATGATGACAGGGGTATGTGCTAATTAAAATTGCTCTACTTAAATATCTCTTATATTGTATATAAAACACATAGACTACAATCACATAAGTCACGATTACTTTGCCAACTAGGCAATTATCATATTCATCACAGTTACAGCAGGACGGTAAATATGTATAAGTTGTACATGCCATGAACAAATCCAAATGACACTTGTCACTTGGTCTCCCACAGAATTAGAATGATGGTGATCCCAATATCAGGAAATGAGATATAGTGGGGGGAAGACACAAGAGGTACCACTTTCATCTGCCCATAGCGCCGCAATTAACCTAGGGCACAGCATTCCTATGTTCCTACTGTGGGTACTGTGGATATTCCCGGGTACTCACTGTTCACTCCATCATAGAAGATCGGGCCACCTGCCCGCCTACTACAGCGAGTCCTGCAGAGTGAGGGAAAGGGGCTAAGTGGGACCTCCGTTGAGGATTCCTGCCCACTCAGCTAATTTGCCAAAAGATGAACAAAAATTCACCCAATGATAATCCATGCAGGGAGATGGAAGAACTCCTGTGGTCCCCACTCGGGTCATGGTGGATCAGAAACTGACTCCCGGGGCACTCTCTATTGCTTCCAGAGGTGGGAGGTGTGGGGGCACATGGGAATGGGGTGGCGGCAGAGTGAGCAAAGGTGAGCCTACTACTCCTGGCCCATGTGAGGCATCCTTGCTCCTTCTCGCACCTGGCTCCTTTCTCAATGGTGTGGGGGCGCAGATAATACTGTATCTTCATCCTGAGTGCTGCAGGACGTCTGCGGCTTCCAGGGGTGTTGCTGGGTGACACCAGGAACTTTGAGCCACTGCGTTGGTTGCCTGACAATGCTGGAGTCTCCTTCACACTGGATCCAATGAAGAGCAGCTGGGTGGCTGATCAGAGATCTTCCTCGGGCCTCACGACATGGCATAGGTGGTTGAGCCTTGGGCTCTGCTCACAGCAGGAAGAAGGACCTAGCAAAAAGGCCACAATAGGGCTTTTTTTTAGCAAGGAAAACACATGGAAGCTGCCAAGAAATAAAGCAGCAGGAAGTTTCCACAGAGTGAAGCACCAGGATATTTCCAATAAGTAAAGCATCTGGAAAATTCCACTAAGTAAAGCACCAGGAATACTTTGATGTCACTGAGTCTTCCAAAAACAGGAGGCAAGTAGATACAAGCCCTTGGAGAGTCTTCACAAGCAGGACACCACAGAAGGGCAAAAAGAGTTAGTCATTTTCCTTTGCCACAGACAGAAGCAGCAACTGCAGGCCAATCTACCCCTCACACAGAAAAGGCGGCACTCCTCACACAGCTTTCAGCTCTTCTTCTTGGCAGGGTCCGCTTGGTCCTAGAAGTAATCTAACCTCCTGGGGTTTAAGGTTTAATGCTTATAACCCATTTTCTCATTGCTCTCTTTGCTTCAGAATCTCTGAGCTCAGTACAAACTAGCTGTTGTGGGTGGAGATAGCATTGTGCAATGGAGACACCGCCTATTCAGGTGTTAACAAAACTCCTCCCACCACTCTAAATGCAGACCATGTCTATTCAGCCTAGTGATGGGTCACCCAGGCAAAACAGGACACATCTCAAACCCCATTTTGACTGACTTGGGGGAATGCACATCCCCAGCTCCTGTCACTCCAAAACCAGATGGCAAATACACAAACAGACAGAGGCTCACAGAATGGCAAAGCAAGAAAATGTCTACTCTCTAAAAGTGGCATTTTCAAACAGGCAATTTAAAAGCCATCTTTACTAAAATATGTGTTAATAAATTCTAAATTCCGAGAGCCTAAACTCAATTTCTCTATCTTGTCCCATTGGAAAGTTACGCTTGTAAGAAGTTACAAGGCAGCTCCCATGTTAACCTATGGGACAGACAGCCTTTCAAAAGTGAACAACTGTCCCCAGCAGGCCACCATCCCTGTACTTTATCGATTCCTAATGGGTCACTAATTGTGACCTACCTCATGAATATTATTGAGGTAGGTTAATTGCAACCCACCGGTAATCGCCAACAGTGTAAAACAAACTATTGTACAGAGCTGTTTGTGATTTCCTAATAGCAAATCACAAAATTTCACTAATCCAAAATTGCAACTGGAAGCGTTAGTACATGTGGCCCAAGGTCTCTATGGTTGGTGCTAATAAGCACGGTCTTAAGTGCCCCTAAGGGAGGAGGTTCAGCAGGAAACAGGGGATAGAGCTCTTCCAGGGCAGACTGAAGGCAGTAGTATGTGAAGGTCATAAGAGTGGTCTGGTGTGGGGTTTGTAGCACATTGTTCAAAGCTATGAAATTCACCGAAGGCAAAACATCATTCCCACTATTTTCAACAATGCCTCCTTGAGCATAGCTCTCCCCCAATCTTGTGTGTGACCGAAATGGCCGGGGCATACAGTATTGGGAATGCTGGGGCATATAACGGAGTCTTGAACGCATGTCTACCTAGTGACTTCCATGCCCTTTTAGTTACATTAATGGCAATGATCCCCACACACACCATATCCACAAGCGAGTGTTGCAACACAGCTTTAAGTGGAATGGGATACTTCTCATCACTTTCTATCACCAAATGTGGTGTGTATGCTGGGGAGTAGTACCCGTAGGGAGCAAACTGTGCCTGAGTGCACAGGTAGTACAGATATAAATCTTTGGTCATAAGGGAATGTAAGCGTTTCCCAGCTGATTCTAGATTGTTTCCCTGCTCAACCTAGAGTTATTATGTGGGATATGAGTGTTTTCAAAAAGGTTTTATCAGACTGGTTGGTATATTGATAAATATGTAAATAAATTCACACAACACTATCATGCTCATGACTCCCACTCTGACAGGGGTAGTCCAGACCACCAATTCACCAGGTCTTCGAGTTTGAAAGCAGCCCTGCCATAGTTATATCTAAAAACCAGGACCGGTTGTCTATGCACCTGAATTCCTAAATACGGGGTATAATCTGTGCTCCACTCCAGAGGGAAGTCAAGCGAATGTGGCAAGGTGTCCAGGGTCAGAGGGAAAACAGTTGACTGCAACCAATTAATGCTTAATCCCGAATTCAATTCATATTGTATGTGTTCATGAGTGGCTAGTACCAAATGTGTGGACGGGTCATGGACATAAGGCACCATATCATCCGTGTACAGCGATATGGCCAGATGCCGCTGGTGAATTCATAGGTGGTATGTCTTTGGTGAATTACCAAAGCCACCACAAAAAGTATCTGTGACAGGGGGCACCCCTGCCATGTGCCCCTGTGTATATGTCATATATTTGACATTTTACCATCTATCCACACCCGCCCCAACGTGTACAGTAGGCATATCCATCACAGGTCGTTCTGGGGGTTTCACAAGCGATGTAGGATTGTGAACATGTATGTCCACTAAATGGAATCAAAGGCTTTAGTGGCATGCAGAAGGGCTGCTACCACCTGTATGGAGGGATCTAGTTCGTGTAGTAGTGCAGAGTGCACACATTTTGTGCGGTAAAGCAGGTGAAGACAAAGCCTGACTGGCTAGGGAGGGCCAAATTGGTGAGCAGCAGTTGGAGCTTGATGGCCAATACCTTAGCAGGGATTTTGCCATCTGGATTATTTAAGGATAGCGGTCTATAAAATTCACACCCCTCAGGCTGCTTATTCAGCTTGAGCAATGCGATAACAAGGATTTCCCTCAGACAGGGTGGTTGTATCTGTTTAGCATATTCCTCCTCAAACCCTGCATGAAGGTACAGAGCCATTATTAAGCGAATTCTGTACAAAATGTGCCCGTTAGGCCATCCATGCCAGGGGTTTTGCCATTAGGAAGCATGTGTATTGCTTCCCTGATCTGGTCTACTGTAACAGGCTATGCTAAGTACTCCAGTTGAGCCAAGGAAAGCCACGTTAAAGCCATATCATCCAAATGTGCCGCAATCTCCATCTCCGATTCTTGGGGTCATACAAATGTGTGTCTGCCTGACTGATCGTCAACGTCCCCCGACGCAGCCACATCACCCCCACCTGAGAGACCTACACTGGCTCCCTGTCGACAAGAGGATCACCTTCAAGCTCCTCACCAACACACACAAAGCACTCCACAACACCGGACCAGCCTACCTGATCAGCAGACTCAGCTTCTACACCCCCACCGGCCAGCTCCGCTCCGCCAGCATCGCCCTCTCCGCTGTTCCCCGCATCCAACGAACAACTTCCGGTGGCAGATCCTTCTCCTACCTCGCCGTCAAGACCTGGAACAACCTTCCTACCCACCTACGGCAGACCCAAGACCTACTCGCCTTCAGAAGACTCCTCAAGACCTGGCTCTTCGAGCAGTAGCGGCACCCCTCCCCTCAGCGCCTTGAGACCCTCACAGGTAAGTAGAGCGCTTTACAAGTACTCTGATTGATTGATTGACATTATAGCGACTTTTAACGAAGCCTGTTCTTCTATTTGATTTATTTTCTTTATTCTCCCCTGTTTTTATCCCCTCACTTGCACATTAATCGGTTGCTCACCGCCGCTTGAGCGGGTCCGGTTCTTGGGGTGGGCTGCCGGTTTTGGGCGCCATCTTTGAGTGGGGTGAGTGTTTGCTGGAGTTACCATCAGCTGTCTGCGCTTTAGTGTGCAGTAGCCAGCGAGGAACGCCTACTTAAGGCGAGTCCTTCTGTGGCTCGCCCTGACAAGGAGCGTACCGCTGCTGGAGCGCTGCGCGTGCATTTCCGCGCATTATAGCGACTTTTAACGAAGCCTGTTCTTCTATTTGATTTATTTACTTTATTCTCCCCTGTTTTTATCCCCTCCCTTGCACATTAATCGGTTGCTCACCGCCGCTTGAGCGGGTCCGGTTCTTGGGGTGGGCTGCCGGTTTTGGGCGCCATCTTTGAGTGGGGTGAGTGTGTGCTGGAGTTACCATCAGCTGTCTGTGCTTTAGTGCGCAGTAGCCAGCGAGGAACGCCTACTTAAGGCGAGTCCTTCTGTGGCTCGCCCTGACAAGGAGCGTACCGCTGCTGGAGCGCTGCGCGCGCATTTCCGCGCATTATAGCGACTTTTAACAAAGCCTGTTCTTCTATTTGATTTATTTACTTTATTCTCCCCTGTTTTTATCCCCTCACTTGCACATTAATCGGTTGCTCACCGCTGCTTGAGCGGGTCCGGTTCTTGGGGTGGGCTGCCGGTTTTGGGCGCCATCTTTGAGTGGGGTGAGTTTTTGCTGGAGTTACCATCAGCTGTCTGCGCTTCAGTGCGCAGTAGCCAGCGAGGAACGCCTACTTAAGGCGAGTCCTTCTGTGGCTCGCCCTGACAAGGAGCGTACCGCTGCTGGAGCGCTGCACGCGCATTTCCGCGCATTATAGCGACTTTTAATGAAGCCTGTTCTTCTATTTGATTTATTTACTTTAGTCTCCCCTGTTTTTATCCCCTCACTTGCACATTAATCGGTTGCTCACCGCCGCTTGAGCGGGTCCGGTTCTTGGGGTGGGCTGCCGGTTTTGGGCGCCATCTTTGAGTGGGGTGAGTGTTTACTGGAGTTACCATCAGCTGTCTGTGCTTTAGTGCGCCGTAGCCAGCGAGGAACGCTTACTTAAGGCGAGTCCTTCTGTGGCTCGCCCTGACAAGGAGCGTACCGCTGCTGGAGCGCTGCGCGTGCATTTCTGCGCAATATAGCGACTTTTAATGAAGCCTGTTCTTCTATTTGATTTATTTACTTTATTCTCCCCTGTTTTTATCCCCTCACTTGCACATTAATCGGTTGCTCACCGCCGCTTGAGCGGCTCCGGTTCTTGGGGTGGGCTGCCGGTTTTGGGCGCCATCTTTGAGTGGGGTGAGTGTTTGCTGGAGTTACCATCAGCTGTCTGCGCTTTAGAGCGCAGTAGCCAGCGAGCAACGCCTACTTAAAGCTCCTCCCCTAGCGTAGCGGGATCGCGTAGCGGGCGCGCCTTCGCGTGGCCGGAGTCGTGCCAGAGTCCTGCCCGTATGCGCCCGTCCGCGCTAAGGCCGTGCGGGACGCTGCGGGTAGCTGGGCTGTGGCAGGCGAGTCATCTTTTTGCCCGCCGCAATGCTGACATACTCTAGAGAGAGTCTATATTCCATCGGTCAGGTTAGTCAGAGGTGTAGTTCCCCACGTGTTCATCCGCTCTGTGGCCCGTACCGTTGTCGCTGCAACGGTTGGGCGCTTGATCCCCCGGGGTCCATTCGCCGGAAGGGCTCATTAGTTGCCCACCGTATTAAGGGCTCTCCGCCCTTTTTGCGGGTTTTAAACCTGAATGTTAGATCGGCATTGAAACACCATCAAAACATCTATGATCTAATTGAGGATGAAGCCCCCGACGTTTTTGCCATCACTGAAACCTGGCTTCAGGACGCGGATGCTGCTATTTCCAATCTTGCATGCACCCCTGACTATTCTATGTTTACTCTGAATAGATCTTCCAGAGGCGGTGGTATAGCTCTCATAGTTAGGTCCTGCTTCACCTGCGTGTGGAGTGGCCTTAATATTGCCGGGTGTGAAAGTGCCTCTTTTAAGATCTTAGTCAGCCCGAGTTCACGCTCTCTGGGATGGTTGTGTATTGTCCGCCGGGTAGCGATGTGGTGTTCAGAAATTCATTCCCCGTTGCTGGCACACTGGTCACAGATTGCGCCAACTATTCCATCTTGGGTGATCTGAACCTACATTTTGACACCCCTTCCAACCTGACGGTTCGCAGCATCTCCGCTGACTTAGAGGCCTTTCAGCTCTCCCAACTGGTCTCTCAGCCTACCCATATAGGGGGACATATCCTCGACCCCTTTTTTACCAATCTGCCGGAGACTAAAATTACATCTATTTCTCCGTTAGCGTGGACCGACCATTCCCTGGTGACCATTCATTGTCCTATTTCTGTGACCCCCTCCATCCCTTCGGCTAGACGGGTACCTAGGAGGCTCTGGAACAAACTCAGGCTAGAAGACTTTCATCGCCTTCTAGCGGAAGACCCGCTGGGCCCACTGAATGGCGTGGAAGAGGGTTACGACCTTTTTTGCTCTTGGACTACCAGGGCTCTGGACACTCTGATTCCCATCGTATCGAGTAAAATCAGTACCAGAGAGTCGAGTCCCTGGTACGACAGCGCCTTACGTGCCTTGAGGGGAGCCTGTAGACGGGCGGAGAGAGCATGGCGGAAGACGTATGGGGTTGATTTAAAAGCTGCGTATGCTGCTTCCGTCAAGATCTATCATCGGGCTATTTGTCGAGCCCGAGCGGCATTTTATGCTGCAGAAATTCGGAACAGCTCAAACCCGTCGAAGACCATCTTCAAGGCCGTGAAGGATCTTGTGGCGAAGCAGACTTCCTCTCTGGCTGTGAGTTCCATCTCCCACTGTGAATCCCTTGCTTCTTACTTTCTGGGAAAAGTCCAAGCTATCTACCGGGCATTCCTCAGCACAGGGACCGACCTGGGAAGTTCCAATGGGACGCTACATCATACCACCCTGCTCTCATTTCCCCCTCTTTATCCGGAGGGGTTTGACAAACTTGCTTTGCAAGTTAAATGTGGTTCTCCATCTGATCCAGTAAGACCTGCTCTCTTTAGAGATCAGGCCTTCATGGGACGCTCTGTTGTGTGTTCCCTAGTCAACCTCTCACTGGAGTCGGGGGTAGTTCCAACTAAGTGGAAGCAGGCGGTGGTGTCCCCGATTATTAAAAAGCCCTCCTTGGACCCGTCGAAGCCCGAAAGTTACCGTCCCATCTCACTGGTACCCTGGCCGGCGAAGATAACAGAGGCTCATGTCAACTTGGCCCTGTCAGAACATCTCGCCCGGACCAATGCCCTTGATCCCACACAAAATGGCTTCCGTGCTGGGCACAGCACGGAAACCGCTCTTCTTGTGATGGTGGAACATCTCCGTGCGGTGTTGGATGCTGGTCAAACGGCGGCGCTGATATTGTTAGACCTCAGCGCCGCCTTTGACATGGTATCTCACGGCATCCTTCTGCATCGGCTCGAGGAGATTGGTGTCGGTGGCCAGGCGCTGCAGTGGTTCCGCTCCTTCCTCGGCAATCATTCCTTCTGTGTTGCCATTCCTCCCTTCAAGTCCAATTTCCAGCCACTGGCCATGGGGGTTCTGCAGGGATCCTTGCTGAGTCCCACGTTGTTTAATCTGTACGTGAGACCGCTGGCTGAGGTCGCCAGGCAGTGGGGCCTAACTTTGGTCTCATATGCCGACGACACACAGCTGGCGGTTACTCTCAGCGGGGATGCGGAACAAGATGCCCCCAGGTTCCAGGATGGACTGAAGGTGGTGGCTAGCTGGTTGACGGGGAACTGTCTCCAGCTTAATGCCACTAAGACAGAGGTTATGCTTGTCGGAAGGGGAGTGGAACTATGGGGTGACCAATGGTGGCCGCCAGAGCTGGGACCTACCCCGACTCCGGTGTCGGAGCTGAAAAATTTGGGAGTCTGGCTGGACGCTGGTCTTACCTTTGTAGGACACACTAAAAAAACAGCTGCCTGTTGTTTTGGTTTGTTGAGAGGCTTAAGACCTGTCCTCAAATATTTTGACGCCCCAACCAGACAGCTGGTAATCCAGGCCACTGTCATCTCCCGCCTGGATTACGCTAGCTCTCTCCTGGTCGGGGCCAATCAGGCTGAGCTTACTCGCCTGCAACGGGTACAAAATGCTGCGGCCAGAGCGATTGTCGGCCTGCCCAGATTTTGCCCGGTGGCGAGTGTCCTTCGCTCCTTACACTGGCTCCCAGTGAGGAAGCGTATTCTCTTCAAGGTCCTCTGTCTGACCTTTAAGATTTTGAGAGGTATAGGCCCTGAAATCATGTCCAGCTTCCTTTCTTTTTATGTCCCCACACGCACCCTTCGTTCCCAAGGCCAGGCCTTTGCTGTAATCCCTAGATATAGGCTCAGCCGTATGGGGGGACGCTCCTTCAGTGTAAAAGCTGCATCAACTTGGAACTCTCTTCCGGTTGAAATTCGCCTGCTGGAGGATCTCATGGCTTTCCGGAAAGCCCTAAAAACCTTTCTGTTTTAGCTGTCCCTTCTAGTCTTCTGCTTATTCCTGTTGTGTTATGTTTCTCCTTGTCAATGCGCCAGGACGCTCCTTGGCTGGAGTAGCTGTGCGCACAACAAATAACAATAACATAACATAACATAACATTGATTGATTGATTAGAAGTCTGAAAATGCAGACAGAATTGCAGACGTATCATAACAGTTAGTACCAGCCAAATTAGTGATGTTGACAATATGTGATTTTGCCTAAGGTTCCTTTGACTTGGTGGCCAAATTGTGGCCCACTCTACATTCCTCCCCATATGCCCTTATGATCTATTGGCATGAGAGATGGCACATTTCCTGTGCCACCTTGTCATTATATGTAATGATTTGATCTCCAATGGCGGCCAGGTGCTGGGGCTGGGATTTGAATCATAGCCGCATTCCATAGTCATTTTCACCTCATTCCATAGTCGATTTCGCTCGCAACTCTACTTGCATCAGTACAGTGTGGGTGCAGGTCTTCCTAAGGATAAGTAGGACCCTCGAGCCGGTCAGCTCCGCACTGCAGCAGATCTTGCAGCCACCTTCTTCCCACATTAGGCCTCCCACAGGTCAGATTGCTGTTTTCCACCACTGCGCCAGCTGCTATTTTAAGGGTCCACAAGTCTTCCATATCTTCTTGCAATTCAGGACCCCCATTGTCAAGCTTATGTGAAGGATTAATTGATGTATAGACTCTCCTGGCTATAAGACCTGCACAAGGGTGTAGCCATGTTGTCATGGGCTCTCTAGCGCCACCCCCCCAGTCCAGACTCCTAATGAACCATAAACCTAGGTAATTCACATTGCTGACACATTCAAGATATTCGCAATTGACTATATATGTTAATACGTCAAAGGGGGCAGTAACAGGCACTATTGACCAATTTTTTAAAAGGGTAACCATCGTCCTAGAGAAAGAAATTGCGGACACTGAAAAACGCTTATCTATGGACTTGTTAACTGGTAAACGCTCCTCACTAGGACTGATTGGGAAAGCTTGTTCACCAAATGTGATAGTCTCAGTTTCCCCGACTTCCACCATTCCCCCTATCGATATCGATTCTCTCACCCCCCTAGGAATCGAGGTGGGCGAGGGAACAACTCAGATAAACAGTAATGAACCTATGCCAACTCCCGAAACCCTCCTAGTTAGCCCCAAAATATCTAGACTATCTAGTTCCCCCAAACTACCTGTTTCCGCCACCTTTAGAACAAACAAAGAATCACCCAAAGAAAAGAAAGAGACAGCCTTCCCCTTCGTCATTAAATACAATCATCATTTTGAATACAACACCCCCACCCACACCGTCCCCCAAGCCTAGCGTGGTGCATACAATGAACAATACAACAGGGTTACTTCCTGAAATGGAGATTGAACTTCTCTCCAGAATAGAGGTGATAATGAAGACACTCTTGCTTCCTCTTCTGGAGAGAACAAGACTAATAAGCACGCATTTAGACAAGTTGGGCAAGCAAATAGAAGAGAATACCATGGCTATAACCAAACTATCTCCGCAACTTTATAAACACTCCACACAAAAATCTATTGGCCCCAACGTCTTACCACTGGAACAACCATCTACCAGTGGTGCATCTCTAAAATCTGGAACCACGCAAGGGAAAAAAGCAGTGGCCAAATCCTCAAAAGAAACTATCAATAATGAAAACCCTAAGCCACCTAACAATTCTCAAGCAAAAGATGGAGCTAAAGTTACCGAAAGGGAAAAAAACATAGTAGAGAAGAATCCTGTAGAAACAAATCCTTCTTTACCAAAAACTAATCCTAATCCTCCTACAAATAACATACCAAGTAGAGAGTTGGGCGAGCAGTCAACACAGCGCCCATATAGATCAAGACGCAGGATAGTAGATCTACCTCCGGAATCAGCCCCATATACTATAGTTATGACAGGAGTCCCAGAGTTAGCAGAAGGGGTCAGAGAGAATTATCATGCTCTAAAAAATAAAACCATTTATTGGTTGATGCAGAACAGACCCCTTCCCGCACATGTTAATGGAGAAATCCTGTCAGTAAGGCGTGCTCTTTGGGTGGGTTCAAGACCAAAAGATAAAAGGGGAGATGTGATAATTATTAATTTTAAGGACCATAGGGCGGTAAGAACTATAGGAGACTGGTATGAGGCCATAGGAGGAGACAGTATTTCCACACACTATGTTAGCTACTTCTATCCACGAGAATTGATGAATAACCCTAAACACCACCAAACTAGAAGACAGCGTCCAGAGTGGAGAGAAATAGGCTACCAACCTACTCAGAACCATTTTTTCAACCAACCTCCGCAATCACTTTATCCTCAGTCATACTGGAGTAATCTGAACAACAACTATCAACCATCATTCCCAGACTTTAATATACCCACATTTAATCCCATTCTCAACGCTGTGTGGTCTAGAAGGAATAGACTGACTCGATAGTAATCTCCCCTCGATTCAGGACCATACCATGACAAAAGAAGCTACCCTTTTGGGAGACACCATTCTAGACATCTTAGCTAAAAATTGTAGTACCGAAGAACAAAGTCAGTCGGCCCAACCAAACCGACAATGTGCGAGGGAGGGGGGAAATTCCACCAGGGGGAATAAAACCAGCACTATACCCTCTATAATGCATGAGGTACATTACCCGGTCTTGGAGACATCTGTGCCAAACAAGGAAAATAGGACAAATGAAAGACAGGTCCCTGGTAGGAGAGTAGAAAAAATCCAAATAATGTTTTGGAATGTTGCGGGTCTCCGAGAAAAAGTTTTGGATGGAAGTGTTTTAGCCCACCAGGAGACCTGGCTCACGAAAGAAATGCACCTGACAGGGTATAAAACTTACTTCTCAGCAGGAATTGCAGGAACCCATGGGAGAGCTAAAGGCGGGTTGATAACCTACATATCAAACACCATACCAGGTCTGGTAGTTACTGCACTTAGTTTAGAACCTTATTACCAGATTTTGAGATTGGTATTTAAGACAAAGGGGACTATTCTTCTTGTTAACATATATGATAATTTAGTGGAAAACGAGAGAATAAAAAAACTGGGGGCTCTTCGCAAGAAACTGATTAGTGGTATGAAACCAACACAAGGGCCAGAACGCCCGAGTATTGTTTGGGGAGGTGACTTTAACCATCACCCTTGTGAAAGGCTAAGTAGTAATATCTGTGGTATGGGCTATGAAATAGAAGAGCAAATAACCAATTTTAGTCACTCAGTGGTGGGAGATTTCTTAAACGAAACCATGTCCAGTTTGGACTTAGTAATATTAAATCAAATAAACCCTTTATCTGGGAAATTGGACCCTACCTACCTCAGAAGGGGAAGTGAAACAACAATCGATGACATCCTCACCACAGCGACCCTTGTAAATAGGACCATGAATTTCAGAATTAAAATGAATACATTAAGCGATCATTCAGCCTTAGTCTTCGAATTAACTCTGGATCAAGGCCAGCTATCAGCCCAAACCTTAATGTCCACCCTCGCCCAGAACAATATACAACTTACAAAAACAAACGGTTATACCCTTGGGTGGGGGAAGATTGACCCAAATGAGCTGACAAACAAGGTTGTAACTGCAGCACAATCAGCAATAATGAAGTGTGTAGATACTGAGGCAAGTGATGAGGAAGTGCTATCCCATTTTAAAGTAATCTTAGGAAAAGTAAACGAATGCCTTACTGTGAAGCAGAAAGGGACCATGGAAAGGAAAAAAGGATGGTTTAACCACGACTGCACAGCTGCCCATAAAAAGCTAAAGAGGGCGTTAACAAAAACAATAAGAGATCAAGAGGAGGCCAGGAACCTTAGAAAAGTGTATAGGCTGGCGTGCAAAGCTAGAAAAGAGGGGTTAAAAAAAGCACTATGGGATCAGCTGCATGAAAGCTCACAAAACAAAAACAGCAAATTATTTTGGAAAGTGGTAAAAGCACCCTTCCTGACGGATCGAAAAGATCAGCCAATGATAGAAGTAGCTATTGAGGGACAAACCTGGGTAAATCATTTTGCAAAGATCTTTGGCAAATCCCCAGTGGTAGCCCCTACAGAAAGAAACAATAGCTCAAACCAGGATAATACATTTCCAATTCCACTGGTAGTCAAATTACACGAGGTAATAACTGCAGTGAATGCTAGTAAGAGTGGAAAAGCCCCTGGTCCGGACGGGGTACCAGTTGACTTTTTTAAATTTAAATTAGATCTTTGGGCCCCCATCATAAAAAGGGTGTTTGATGCAACAATGACGTGTGGACTACTCACATCCTGGACCCAATCAATTCTGGTACCCATTTTTAAGAAGGGAAACAGAGAGGAGGTGACTTGCTATCGACCGATCTTCCTCCTGGACTCACTGGGGAAAGTACTAGGCAGAGTGGTCCTCCAGCGTTTACAGGAGTGGGCGGACGATACCGGGACCCTCTCGGATATCCCGTACGGCTTCCGAGAGGGCCTCGGAACAACGGAACAAGTCCTGAACTTGGCCCTGCTGATGGGAAAATACGTGTCGGCAAAGCGCGAGAGGTTATACATGGTATAAGTCGATCTCTCTGCAGCTTTCGACTGCGTCTCCCATGCAAAATTATGGTCGGTCCTGATCAACATGGGAATAGATAAGGTTCTTGTGACCTTTCTTAGAGAACTCTACTCCAACGCCTCTTCTAGAGTGCGTTTTGGAGTACGGGGCGAACTGTCAGAATCTTTTTCCGTAGAGCGCGGCGTCAGGCAGGCATGTGTCCTTGCCCCCTTCCTCTTTTCCCTCTATACCAACGGCCTTGAGGCAGAGATGTTGAGGGGGTTCTTGGACTTGCCCCGTGTGAAAGATTGACTGGTGCCCGCGCTCTTGTACGCGGACGACGCGGTGATCCTAGCATGCACCCCACGTGAGCTACAAAAATCTCTGAACAGCTACGCAAAATTCATGAGCGACCTAGATCTCCATATAAACATAAAGAAAACATAGGTTATGGTAGCAGGCCAAGTCAGGAAACATGGAAAAAGCATTTTCCTCAATAATGAAAAATTAGAATCAACCCCCCAATACCCCTATTTAGGGATTATGATAGATGAGAAGCTCAACTGGAGAGCGGCTATAGAAGCGCGTAAACATCAACTTCTGCGCTCTATTGCTGTCCATATGAAATTTGCCCAGAAATTAGGGATAAAACCTCCGGTTGAACTACTTCAGATCTACAGAGCCAAGTGTCATTCCATCGCACTTTATCGGGCGGGCCTGTGGGGACACAAAAACACGAAAGCCCTCCAGGTTGCGGAGAATACCTTCACAAGATTCTTATTGGCAGTCTCAAAAAGAGTTTCCACCTTTGCCTGTCACGCAGAATTAGGATTGCCACATATTGAGGACCTGGCCAAAATTGAACCCGTACTTCTCTGGCGTTGAATATGGGTGTCAACAAAAAGCACTTTTACCAAAGACATTGTTGCGGACTGCATGACTCTAGATCGTGTCGAAAAAATAGACTGGTTAAAATACGTAAAGAATCTTCTCACTGACTTAGGAATGGTTGATAACTATCACAACCCTGAAACGATTGCTGAAATTCCAAAAAAAGAGCTAAAGGCAAGAGTTACGTATTACTATGGAGATTAAAAAACCATCTGTACAACACTCTTTGGCGGTCATGACTACTTTGAAAATGGAACCATACTTAACCTATGTTGATTCCCAGTTTCAACGCTTTCTATAAGCGAGATTCAGGCTGAACATCTTCCACAGGGTTGTAGCTTTTCCTAATAGAAACAGTTGGGAAGAAAGTCTGATGGCCTGCCCATGTGATGAACTATCCGAACAGTCAACACTTCACATCGTACTGTTCTGCAAATATTACTCCGCACACCGCAGGCTCTGGCTAACCCCCCTGTTGAGAACTTTAGGCCTTAGAATGTGTCGTCCCGCCATGTTGTGGCTGCAATTTTTAAATTCTGAATATGTATGCAAAGATGTAAGCACCTTCCTAAAATGTATTTTTAAACATAGGCTAAATCTCCAAAATAATAATTCTTAATCATTCTGATCAAGTAACAGTGACATAAATTTTAAATGAATTGAACAAGCATTAGTAATGTTAAAACGTATGTAAATGAAATGTATAAATGCTTTTATGGTTTTTCATGTAAAATTGAAACCGAATAAAGATTTTACTTACTTACTTACTTACTATAGGTTGCTGCTCAAATAAAATGCTGGCTTTATTATTATGGTCCTAGTTTTAGCAATGTTAATCAGCAGTTCTTTTTCTTTGTTACATTGTGCAACATTCTCAATCAGCAGTGCATGGACTTTTAAGTCAGGGACTGAATTACAGCATCGTCAACACGGAGAAGGATAGAAAACTCTCCATTACATAGCTTTGGGACGTCCAGTGCAATCTTTCTCAAACAATCTTCGACACCATTCATGAACAGGCTGATTAAGAGTGGACCTAGGAAACAGCATTTTCGAACACTGGTGAACATTCGAAAGCTATTACCTAATTTGCCCTCTAGGCCATAACAGATTTGTGTGCTTGTTTTTGTGTGCAGTCCATTTACTTTGTCCAATCCCAATCCGGTAAGAAATCACGATATTTTAAATCTATTGACCAGGTCCAAATGTACATTTCAAGTCCTTTAAGGGTAAGTAGAGTGAAACTTTGTTTTCATTTTTATTATACTCTATACAGGTCATAAATAACTGGATTGTGCGGAGTGCCTGGTTCGTCCGGGACTCTTTTGCTGGCAGGAGTATTGTCTTGCCAGATATTACTCAACTATGTACAGATAGAGTATGAATGTAGCTGTGGGGAGAGTGTGTGTATTTGTGTGGTTGTAATTTGATTATATGTATTTATTCTTTTCCAGGGGTAATTGCAGACAAAGATCTTTTTCAGAGGATATGTTCTTTGGTATAATCCATTTATAAACCTTGAATGTTTTTGATTGCAAAATATTGTATTGTATTAATATGGAATTATGAAAATGAACAACTGTAAAAGAAATTAATTAATTTTTTGACAATATGAATTTGATAATGTTTAAAAAAATAAATGAGAAAAAAAGAATATGAAATATTAAAAAATAATGAGAAGAGTTGAATGGTCACTATTGCTATCTTAATGTTTATTAATTTGATGAAATGCATATGAGCTAAGTCAATAGTTAAAAGTGTGTAGATCACATAGGGAAATATTCAGTATTGTGTTTTTTTCATACCCCTCTTTTCCCTGACCCAGATTCGTTGCAGAGGGGGTCCCCTAATCTAGCTTTACCATAAATAACTGGATTGCCTAATCGACTGACCACATTCGACCAAAGATCTTACCCCCTCTGTCTAAGAGGAAAATTGGTCTATGTTTAGCCAGGTCTTTTTGACTTTCTTTTTTTTATATAAAAGCACTATGATTGCAGATTGCTTAAACAGTGGTATTTTGTTCGCTGCCAAGACCGTGTTTAAGATTTTCATAAGTACTGCTCCCCATAGTTTGAAATCAACAGGGACAAAGTTCGATCCAGGGGTCTTTTTAACATTCTGGCATGCATTGCTCTCCATTTTTCAAGGCAAAAGTTTACTAGGGGGCAGTAGATAATTAGGACAGCTTTCTCTTCCTTCCAAGAATTAGCTTTATTGATATTGTTGGCCTAAAGATTCTAGAAGTGTGCTAGCCAGACTTCAGCAACAATGAGGCACTCCTGCTTATCTGTGCTATCACCTTAGCCCTCTGAAACAAGGCCCTAGTACCTTTTTGCAATTTTCTCCTTAGCGGTTGACTTTAGCTCAGTCCACTGTAGTCCTTGACCATCAAGTTTTTTCCATTGTGTCAATGTGTTGCACGTCTCCCTGAGTTCCCTGAAACGATCTTCCTAGTGTATTGATTGGCACCACACAATTAATGCATTGGAAAGTTCTCAGTTTTTCAACTCCATTCTTGGTCAAACCATCTATGTTTCATGTTGGTCACATTTCTGACTGGATTTGTGGTTGACCAGAATGAATATCCAGTATCTAATAATTTAGAATGTATCACAACATTTCCAAATGTAAGATCAAAATTAAGCTTAGGCGAAATTTTGATTGCGCTGAAGTCATTGGAGTTTTTCGGTAATTCTGTATAAAACCTTGACTTAAAATGACCTATAATATTGCAATAATGACTGTTCATGTAATTGAGGATTTTGGGGGGGTGAAGTCTACCTCAAGAGCGCATTTTGTTCACAGCAATGGCTGCTTGTGCTGCGGTTTATGTTCTGTTGCATGTAGCATTATTTTCTTAGTGCAAAGTTCAGAAACTAGCGCTTAATGCTGGGAGTTAGTTGGGGGAAAACCCTCCCCGAGCGCATATTTAGCTAAAAGCTGTTCACAATGCTATTCATGTTCTGCTGCAGTCCCAAACAATATACAAAAACTTCAATGGCAAAGAAGTCACACAGCAGCCAGAGGCCACTCCACCTCAAAACAAAACAACATTAGAGCCAGGGCTACTTCTAACAACAAAGCCCCCACCAAAGGCAACTACCAACTCAAAAGGTCAAATAGAAAGTATAAGCTCAACCCTGAACGTAAGGAAAGTGTATAGCATTTTCAACCGTCAAGGGGAGAAAGCCGGACGCAATCCACCAAGTTCAGACTTAGTTCATAGTGCAGAAAGCTCCCAACTCACGCAAGTACCAGCCAACGACGGGCAAATAGATGCAGATACACCCGTCAAGAGCAAGGCAAAAAAGATAAGAGCCATGCCGAGTGTAGAAACTCACGCATCATCTGTCCCGGCCCCAAATGACAAGGAGGCAACAAGCAGCGCAAATACATCTAATTCGCCCACTTTAGAGCCAGATGCAGAACGGGCAAGAACAGTCTCGTCAAATTTCGAAGATAGAAGATGCCCAAACGACCAAAAACGGCACACCCCAAGCAATAAAATCGAGCTAATTCCGCAATATAGCTCGAGAGGCCCTCATGACATACTGAACAGAGGGTCCATTTAAAAACTTTTAGATGTACTACCTGACCTCTGACACCTACAATCAAGCGATTTGGTATCAATCGAGTTCAAACCTAACCCATTCAAACCAGGCCATGAATCCACGATAACAACATGGACTAAACATACCATCACCGACCTAATCCTGACTCACAGTGAGGACTTTGCCTTATGGGGCATAGAGATAAAAAAGGTGGAGCCTGCACGATACCCCAGTCCGTTGCAGAAAGACAGCCCTAAACGAAGTCTTCTAAAAATGCCAAAGGTCCAGATCAAAGAAGCTGCATCGAAGATGAAGACCATCCTCCCAGGCAGATTACAATTACCTTTTCCCATCAGGTCGCAGCCAAATCCGAAAGGCACCAACAAGCAACCCAGGCACTAACCAATAAGAGCTTAGAATGAACCAACGGTGGACGTGCTATAGGAAAAGAGCAGGGCTGCAAGATCTGTTCGTGGAACGTTAACGGACTAAATGCAAAACTGGAGGAAGATGAGTTCATCGAATTCATCACCCAGTATCAATTACTCTTGTTTCAGGAAACATGGCTGACAAAAAACACTCCGATGGTGGGATATAAAGAATTCTTCACACCAGCACTTAAGGAGGCGCGTCTTGGCAGGGCCAAGGGCGGCCTATCTATTTTCATATCCACTGACTTCCTTTGGTCATCCAGCTGCATCGAACTACATTCCACATGGATGCAATGTATCAAAATTGACATCTTGCCCACCATGGGCTTATTGATCATAAATTTATATATGCACCCTGGTGGAAAACACAAAGGAAAAAGGATAAAACAACTAATTACAGCAATTAAGTCATTAAATCCACCTACCCGAGCGACAACATCTTAATTACCGGAGATTTCATCATGAATCTACTGCAGGACAATGAGGGTATCCTCCCTACCCACATCGATCCGCAACAGGGCAACCAAAGCAGGAAAAGCACAATGGGGAGGAAATGCGCAATAGAACTGGAAGCCCTTCACTTGTACACCCTAAACGGAAGGGGCCTCTTGGACAAACCGGCGGCCCTAACGAGGGTCAGCAAGACTTCAGGCTCAACAATAGACTACACTCTGGCTGACCCCGACCTATTCACCTACATCAAAGATTTTCATATTCAGGCACTGGGAGAAAGTGATCACTATCCACAGACCTTCGTACTAACTACTTTGCCAACTAAGTCCGAGCAAGCGCAGCCTTTATCTTTCAACTCTCAACTTTTCAATCTGCAAAGGCTAAATTGGAACGAAGAGAACATTTCGAACTTAATGGAGACTTGCCACTCACTGTTGTCACCCCCAGCCACGTCAAAAGACATAGTTAGGACATGGGAATCCTTAGTGTTGGATATAAGTAAGAATTACCAAAGCAAACGTAGAGGACAAAAAACAATAAGAAACAGAGGAGGGAAATGGTACACTCCAAAACTACGCTTATTAAAAAGACAAATGAACACTTATCTCAGGGCTCAACGTAAAAAGGATCCTCAACTACCAGAAGAAACCTTGAAAAAAATCCAATCCTTAAAAAAAGAGCTAAAACGAGAGACCAAAATGGCCAAACGAAACTAGAGTGCACTATACTCCATGCAAGCAAACAGCGGAATTGCAAAGACTTTTGGGCAAAAATAAATTTCATGCTAAACGGCAAACATCGGCAGTTTAATTCAGATATGACCAACCAACTCTGGTGCAGCCACATTGACTCACTATATAACCTCACCCACGATACATCCACTGATAACACACTGGCACCACCATCTGAGACTACTACAACTCAAAGCCCGAGTACAATGGCAGAATCAAAGTCCCCCGACCTTAAAGTCACCTGCAAACCACTGACAGTGGAGCATACAGGAGAATCCGATCAAATCACAACGACGCAGGTACTGAACATCATAAAAAACTTGAGAGCAGATGGAGCCCCTGGTCCAAACGACCTCCCCAACGCCTTATTCAGGCAAGATCCAAAGTTCTGGGCCAGCCAACTATCTCCTTTGTTTTGTCACAGCTTAAGCACCGGGAGTATTCCGGATTCTTGGAGGGGCAGTTTTTTACATCCGATACATAAATCAGGAGCCCGCTCAGATCCAAATAACTATAGGCTAATAGCCTTAATAGATGTAGAGGCCAAGATCTACGCATCCAATCTTTTGGTAGATCTGGAATTCTGGGTCAATGGAAAAGGGCTAATCCCACAGACACAAACAGGCTTTAGGGCTGGAATGGGCACTCTCACTAACTTATCCGCGCTAACCTCATTGGCTAAAAAGGCAATCGATAGCTCTTCCACACTTTACACCTGCTTTTTAGACTTGACAGCGGCTTTCGATAAAGTCCCCAGATCCAAACTTTGGGCCAAAATGAAAGCCTGGGGCGCACCGCCAAAGCTACTGGGAGCAATAATAGAGTTATACTCGCACACCTGGGTTCAAATAAAAAAAGGAGATGGCCGAAGTTTAACAAAGAAATTCACAACTTTGAATGGCCTAAAACAAGGCTGCGTGTTGGCCCCCAGCCTTTTTAACATCTACACCGCAGACCTAGAAAGTGATCTACGTACAATCCAGGGAGATCCACCAAAACTGGGACAAACATCCATTGTTAGTCTACAATATGCAGACGACATTGTGCTTCTCTCAAAAACCCCGATCGGCCTACAACGTTTGATTTCCCAACTCGCGTCATATATCACCAAAGCACAATTAACCATAAACCTCAAAAAATCAAATATCTTATGCTTCCCCAGCTTCAGAAAGAAAAAAACAAAATTCGTAATTTGACACAGGTGGATAAATATAAATATTTGGGCATTTTACTTGACCATCAATTAAAGTACAATCACCACTTAGAACTGGGGAAATCAAAAGCCAAACAGCTTCAATTCGCCTTTAAAACTATACAAACACACCTAAGTGGCAGTTCTACCGGCCATTTGCTAAAGATCGTAGCTGCCAAATTCCTGCCATCGCTTACATATGGCTCGGAAATGATGGCAACCAGGGCCTCCACAGTGCTAAATCTAGCCCAATCCAGACTGTTTAAAAACCTCTTCTCAATTCCAATACACATCTCACAAGCCCAAATACGCTTAGAATATGGACTAACTAATCAGATTTCGGCAAGACAAGGTGCTCTGGCCAAATACTACTGGCGCAGGAGGGATGCTGAAGATGATACCCTTGCCCATCCCTGCTGGCTAGAGGTAGAAAAACAGGCCAGACCCTCCAATTCAATATACAAATCTCTCAGGCAAGCGCTGGTTTCGTTAAAGCTGGACAACAAAGCCATCAAACAAGCATTGCTGCTAATGGACAAAGACGCAGTGCCCGGAAAAAGCCATGCCTGGATCGTGTTGTCAACTTACAAACATCTGAAACCTCAGCCATATTTGCAAGACTGCTTTAGGGACTACTATAAGAGGAAATTAAGCCTTCTGAGGCTGGGATGCTTCTTGAGTAAAGACCTCACCCCCAATTGGCAACGGTCCTGGTTAACTTCTGACTGTCGTCTCTGTGGCAACCCCACGGAGTCTTTATTGCATCTAATATGCATATGCCCTGCATTGCAGAAAACAAGGAGGACGCTTTTGCTACCACTTTTAAGAGAAGCCCAGGTGAGAACTTGTAGGGCGGCTGTGATAGAATGCCTCAGCGGGTCCCGGATACAATTAGCCTGCAAAACTATAAAATTCCTGACTCATGCTGCAAAAGAGCTAGAAAACAAGGCAATAATTAAAGATGACTTCGGCCAAAGGGCCTCATCACGGCTGCCCCCGGACTCCCACTCCCCTTCCTAATGGTTACTCCCTCGCTTTCACCTCTCTAGGTTGTGTTCTCCTTTCTGAGTTAAAATGTGCATTTTTCACCAAACTCATTCGTTCCCCAAAGTTCTCGTTTTCTTCCTAGACCAATTATCAGTCGTTTAGCAGCTCCAACGAGACAGCCTCGTCTTCCCTCAGCCACATTTTTATAATAGTATACTGTGATTGTGTATTTGTCTAAACCTGTCAAGATTAGGTTTTAACTTTAAGATTTTTTTAGGTGATTTTAATTTTGTTTTCATGCTGACCTTTTGACGTACATGCTGTTTGTATGGTGGTAAGACCCACCCTTTTATGATTTTTATAAATCAAATAAAAGTATTTTTTTTTTTTGAACTGCTGCATTTGGTGCAATTTCAGATTGCAAATTGTATAATCACGTCAATTTTTTAAATATTAGGGCATTTTTGTGGTAAAAATGTATCACTATATGTAGAATTACTCTTCTTGCGTAACTCTAAGCAGCCTCACAGAATTTGGCAATTCCACATGATTACGGTGCACAGAATTATGTGAGTTGCGCCCACCCCCTGATGCAAATATACCATCAACACAGAGAGACATTCTCCGAACCACAATTTGTAAACCGGGTCACTCTGCTTTTCTTCAATTAGTTAAATCATCAAATAGTTCTGTATCAATTTCTTTATATCTATTTTGCTTCTCTTATACTGGATTGCAGTCTTTTGCCAGACTTTCACAACAGCATTCTGATTCTATTTTCAGATCAAATGTTTTCTTCACTATCATTTTACTTTGGTGGAGCATTAAAATGTGACCCAATCATCACTTAATTACTGTTTTTTATGCCACAATGCATTTAAAATTGCCTTATACAAAAATAATGTTTTCCAATATTGAATGCCAAGGTTGGATATCCTTTTGCTCCACAATGGAAATCGCATTTCCAATTTCCTTTCATCTTGCAGCCTCCTCTAATCACAAAATGGTTTACCATTACTCTTAGACTCACTCGGGGAACTCCCCTGCTTTTCTGTATTAGACTGCAGCTATAGCTGTTCCACATCCTGAAGAACTGCAATGACTAGCAGTTATCTTTAGAGCGGCTTGCTTACAAACCATGAACTGTCAGAGTTTACTTAAGTCTTGTTTGGTATCCATACTCCAACAAGATCCAAAATGGCTACTGTAAGTAATGTGTTTTTTATTTCAGGGGGTGTAAAACCTTCTCAAACAACAGCCACAGCCCATGTCAGGATGAGCCACATAAATCAATAAATTAACCAGTGCTTAACCCTCTGATAGCTTTGCACAAAAGTATGTAGGCTTAACTTAAAGGCAATGTGTTAAGTATTTATACAGCACACAAAAAGTAATTGAGTGAAAACACAATGCAAAAAAACATTCCACACCAATTTTGAAAAATTGGTAAAACGTTCATAAATAAAATGATACCAACAGAAATTAAATCCAATTAGTAGAACTAGAGTTATGATTTTTGAAAAATGTAAATGTAAATGATTACCTAAAAGATCAAAGCGTCAGCCATAGGTGTCTTGTCATGCGAGACTGAGGCAAAATCAAAAGTTATGGCCGACAGCAAGTGAGTGCGGGTCAGCTGCACAAGATAGATTAGGTCCAGCCTCGGCATATCTTCATAGAAGGTAAAGCTCTGCAACGCAATGCAGCCTGTGGTGTCCAAGGAGGAGTTGCCGTCATCTTGGAGCCACTGGGTGGAGTCTCTGTGAAGATTTCTAAATTGCAACTTTGGGCCTGGTTATGATGCCTGTTGGATTGTCATCTTGCCGGCACCATAGTGGAAGCAGGATTGCCCGACTAGAAGTTGGTGGCCCAGCTGCCTTGATACATTTTTAATTTAATTTCTAATAGTAACTTATAGTGTCCTAATGAGTTGATGGGTTTGTAGGGGTGTAGGGTGGGAAGTTAAATAATTGTAATTCATTAATAATTATTTTTCAATTAATTATTTAATTGATTAATGGCTAGAAAATAAATGTGAATTGCACAAGAGAATTTGCACATAACTGATGATTTTACTTAGTGTAACTTGACCCTTTTATATTAAGAAATGACTTGTTGACTTGCAATGTGGAGGAATTAAATTTGCCCATATAATGTATTTTTCTTTTCCCCACAGTTTGTTATTTGTTTACCTAGGGTTTTATGTGGTCCTCGGAATTGAGGTCTTGATTTTTAATATGGCTGTGTAATTTATGATTTCCCATTGTATGATTTTAATTATTCACACAATAAAGATTTGATTTACTTTCCCTACTGTTGCGCACACTAGCGTGGGAATAGTAAATGTTAACCCCTCCGGAGTCTAACACTTTCCCTACTGTTGCACAGACTGGAGTGGGAATAGTACATTTTACCTCTCTGAAGTCCAATGCTTTCCCTACTGTTGCACAGACTGGAATGGGAATATTAAATGTTACCTCTCTGGAGTTGAACTCTTTCCCTACTGTTGCACAGACTGGAGTTGGAATAGTGTATCTTTTGTTTCCAGGCTTTAATACTCTAAACAATGTTAAAAAAATATGTGTAATATTATTGATTAGATTAATATATTTGTATATGTATGTATATTTTATTGTATACTTTTGAATTTTTTTTGTAGTAAATGTTTTTGTAAAAATATTTTATATAAACAAGCGTAGTCCTAATTTCCTGCACCCCTGATGTTCGCATGATAAATTATACCCCCCAGCATTGCTATAAACAGATGATGCTGTTTTAATCTCCAGAACACCCAAAGCTCTGTTTCAGCTAGCCCATTCCTTTGTGCAATCTTGTCTGTGCCCATATACTCTCCTCAAATTAACTGCCATAAGGAGCTGGCCTTAATTTACCTGATCGTATTTGAACTTGATCTCCTTTACTATTGTTAAAAACAGAGGAGGCCTCACTCACAAGGGACATACTTAACAATTGCTTGGCTTGTGACAGAAGTCTCTCTGGGGCATATTATCAAGGGGGTTTATCTCCCTATTACCTAGCTGTCGCTAACACCAGCTAGTAGGAGATAGCGACCAACCTGGGCCCCACTTTGCATGTCACTGATATTTATCATTAATGCCTCTTGTTCAATCAATCAATCAATCAATCAATCAATCAATCAATGACATTTATAGAGCGCACTACTTACCCGGAGGGTCTCAAGGCGCTTGGGGGGGGGGGTGCTGCTACTGCTCGAACAGCCAGGTCTTGAGCTTTTTCCTGAAGGAGAGGTGGTCTTGGGTCAGGCGCAGGTCGGTCGGGAACGAGTTCCAGGTCTTGGTGGCCAGGAAGGAGAAGGACCTTCCTCCTGTTGTTGTTCTTCGGATGCGGGGGACGGCGGCGAGGGCGTGACTGGCTGATCGGAGATGGCGTTTGGGAGCGTAGAAGTTGATGCGGTTGTTGAGGTAGCTCGGGCCTTGATCGTGTAGGGCTTTGTGTGCGTGGGTGAGGAGACGGAAGGTGATTCTTTTGTTGAAGGGGGGCCAGTGCAGGTCTCTCAGATGTCCGGAGATGTGGCTGTGTCGTGGGATGTCGAGGATGAGTCTGGCTGAGGGGTTCTGGATCCGCTGGAGTCTCTTCTGAAGCGTGGCGGTGGTTCCGGCGTAGAGGGCGTTGCCGTAGTCCAGTCGGCTGGTGACGAGGGCCTGGGTGACCGTCTTCCTGGTCTCGGTGGGGATCCACCGGAAGATCTTCCGTAGCATGCGCAGGATGTTGAAGCATGATGAGGAGACGGCGTTGACTTGTCTGTTCATGGTGAGGGAGGAGTCCAGGATGAAGCCCAGGTTGCGTGCGTGGTCTGTCGGTTTGGGTGCGGTGCCCAGGGCGGGGGCCACCAGGAGTCGTCCCAAGCGGAGGGCGAGGGGCCCAGGATGAGGACTTCCGTCTTGTCTGAGTTCAGTTTCAGGCGGCTGGTCGTCATCCACTCGGCTACATCTTTCATCCCTTCGTGAAGGTTGGCTCTGGCGGCGGCGGGGTCGTTGGTCAGGGAGAGGATCAGCTGGGTGTCGTCAGCGTAGGAGATGATGTTGAGGTTGTGTTGGCGTGCGATGGCCGCGAGGGGGCTCATGTAGACGTTGAAGAGGGTGGGGCTCAGCGAGGATCCTTGAGGGACGCCGCAGATGACTTCGGTGGCCTCTGACTTGTACGGTGGTAGACGGACTCTCTGTGTTCTTCCGTCGAGGAAGGAGATGATCCATTCCAGTGCCTTCTCCTGGATTCCGACATTGCTGAGGCGCTGCACTAGGGTGCGGTGGCAGACAGTGTCGAATGCCGCGGAGATGTCTAGGAGGATGAGGGCCGCTGTTTCTCCGTTGTCCATCAGGGCTCGGATGTCATCGGTGGCAGCGATGAGGGCGGTCTCGGTGCTGTGGTTGGCTCGGAAGCCAGACTGTGAGGGGTCGAGGGATACATTCGTCTCGAGGAAGGCGGCCAGCTGTTTGCTGACGGTCTTCTCGATGACTTTGGCTGGGAACCGGAGGAGCGAGATGGGGCGGTAATTCTTGAGTTCGGTGGGGTCCGCTGTAGGTTTCTTTAGTAGGGCGCTGAGTTTGGCATGCTTCCAGCTCTCCGGGAAGGTGGCGGTGTCGAAGGAGGTGTTGATGATGTCCTGCAGGTGGGGTGCGATGACAGTGTCGGCCTTGTTGAAGACGTGGTGAGGGCAGGGGTCGGTCGGAGATCCGGAGTGGATGGAGTTCATCATGCGGACGGTGTCTTCGGTGCTGATCGGCGTCCAGGCGCAGAGGGTGGTGGTGGGGGGCGGTGGTTCGGTCGTGGCGTGCGTCGGTTGAGTGCTGACTCTGGTCTATACCTGAGTTCTTGTGATTTCCCATTTATCATTAATGACATGCAAAGTGGGCGTGCCAAGATGTAGCGACTGGAAACAGTCACTAACATCGCTATCTCCTATTACCAACTTTTTGAGACATTCGCGCTAAGCGCGAATATCTCCAAAAGCTAACACCTGCGCTGAGCAGTTCTTAGCCATGTTATCCAATGGGAGGTGGATAGCATGGCTAAGAGCATTAGCTCGGTAATGCATGAATACACTGTATAATTCACTGTATAAATTGATTTGTGAATTCTTATGTGTAAATACTTACTTTGATGTGGTCTATAGAACATAGCCACATACTATGCTGTAGGTGTATGTAGACTACCATTCAGTTTACATGTTATGTTAGTCTGTCTGTTGCCAGTTCTGAAACTTCTTTCATATATTTAAAAACTAAAAATTGAGAATCAAAAATAAATTGAATATATTTTTGATATAAGCCCTTTGGTTACTCTACTGATTTGTGTGATCACTCAGGTGACACTTATAAATGCAAAGTGGTTATTTTGAATGATTCCTACCTGGACATTTAGCTTCTCTCTAGACAGCCACATGTAATGGGAACCTAGGTGTGAATTGATGAGCCCTAATGGGCCATTAACTGGCTTGATGGGGGGAGATAAGCACAGCCCCACATGCACCTGAATAAGCTGTGCTCTGTCTCCACATAATAAAACTAACAACCCTGCATTGTCTCTCCAGTCAGCTTGGAGCCAGGGCCGGGAAGGAAGGGGATTCCCTGCACTTCAAAGCCACTGTCTAGAAGCTTTTCTCACCTTCCAGAAGCAGGGCACCAAAGTATATATACTAGACCTCAAACACCACCACTTCAGTACATTTCTGGACCTGTGGATAATCCGCCAGGCAGAAGGACTGCTGTGCTGCTGAAATAACTGCCACTTTGGTGGACTGCTGTTTACGGGACACCTGCTTTGCCAGTCTGGCCTGTGCCTGCTGCCCTCTTGCCTGGGAGTGAGAAGAAAAAAACAGCATCTCTACAACCCAGAACCCAGAGTGACTCCAAGTGCCAGCTGACTGGCCTCCTGATTTCTGGAGTCTCAAGGACCGAAAAGATTTCAAACCAGCTTGCTCCTGCACCTGGATTCTGCCATCTATGAGTCTGCTCTGCCACGTGGTCCGACCCCACTCCTGCACCCCTGGAAGTGAGCCTATGATGCTCTGCCCTTTAGAGTCTTCATCGGAACCGCTGCAAAGCTCACAAAGCAATGCCACACAGACCACGCACCAGGATTATTTAAGGCACTGTGTTCAGTGGGCCCAAGTGGATACCTGTAGCCAGCCTGTACTCTACTGCGGTTGGCCTGAACATGTGACTTTGTATTGGTCTGACGCAACCAGATAACCACAGTTGGTGTGATGGAACAAGGATTCAAGAAAACAAAACTTGCTCGGAACAAATCCTTCATGAACTTTTACTAACTTTGGGTATTTGCCAAGCCAAGAGAAGCCAAGTTAAGCTTGCTTCTGCTGGGTTGGGAGAGGGGAGAGGGGTCAAGCAAGATCAAGAAAAAGAGAGGAGGGAGCAGCTTGGGAAGATTCAGATCCAAATGACAACCTGATTAGATTAGAAGATTCCGGAAGAACATTGAGGAGGAAGAGAGTGTAGTAGAGGGATGCGCCATGGTACGTCGGGCTTTATAGAGATGTCTAGTAAGTATATATCCTGTCCTGATCCTGTCTTATAGTCTTTGTCTCCTGATTCTAACTCAGGGGACCCCCACCAGCCCTTTGGCCAGAAGGTTTTTTTTCCGTATTTCAAATAGGTAAATATTATTCCGGCTCATAATTTGCATATTTCTTTGCAAATATATTTTTGCCTTTGAACTCTTTTTGTCTCTTCATGTATTTACTCCTTTTGCATTGATTTATTGAATGAGTTTGTGTCATTGGCTATATCTGCTAAATGATTTATCTCTCCCATGTAAAAATGATGGCGTTTGCACTGTGAATTTGTACTGAAAGAGCATTCATCTTTATGACTCAAATTTACCCAGAGTCTGAGGTTATTTCACTAAGATTTACGAATTAGTTAGAAAACTGTTAACATCACCATCAACAAACTCAGCTAATGGTCCATCGACCAGATAAAAGAGTGTTGATTAGTGAAAGATTAGTTAGGCTATATATTATGTTTCGAAAATTTGAAGACTTCAGGAAAATAACGAATCGACATCTGAGTAAATTATAAAACTTGACACCCAGCGGGTACCGGGCAAAGTGATGAGAATTTTGCTAAATGTGTATGAGCCTTATTGAAGTGTGTGGAGTATTTATCCCTGGCACACCCGCTGGATCAGGTGCTTTACTCTTTTATGTGCTATTTTCACAGAAATCTTAAAAATTGCGTATCCCAGAATCTACCTATTGGATTTTTGTCATTTTTGTCTTTTCTTTTCAATAAATTCAGCTCTATTTTTCTAAACAGATGTGGATTATTTTTGTCTGGTGTTTTCACTGTTTTACAATATTAAGGGTTGCACTTTACATATTGCCTCTTAGGTTAAGCCTAACTGCTCAGTGCCAAATTACCAGAGGGTCAGCACAGGTTAATGTATGGGGTGTGTCTGACTTACCATCAATAGGATAGTGGTTCCTACTTGGACAAGGTGCATACCTCTGTCAACTAGAGACTCAATTTCTAACACTCATGGTGGTCGGAAAATGACCAATGTGTTTTGTCCTTACGGTCTCGATCATGGTTGATATATGCTGAAAACTTTCAGGGGAACTGTTCCAGCTCTGTGTTTTGCTCCATGTTGTGAGCATTAAGAAAAAACTACCACTCAATTTTCGATTCAGTTTCATGAACTTTATTTGGTGAATAATAACTGCCATAAAAGTCCTTATGGTTAAAAAGCAATTCAAGCAATTTGCCACATAGAACGATAAAATCCTTTAAGATGTCATCACATAACAATCATAGACCCTCAACAGAATAACACAATACTTTTCTTTAGGTGAATGAATATCTTTTAACTTAAGAAGGGCAACACTTGAACACACAAATTGATTGTTTAGTGAAAGCAGAAATGTCAGTGCATCATTATAGTTTCTTGTATTCTGCATAATAAAATGGGGTTTCAAATCTAGACATCACAGCTCCTTCTAAAACTTACAAAATAAAATTAAATGCTGGGTTGTTTGCTTACTCATTCCATCACAGGGACAATGAGTTTTGTCAGTGGTATAGGCGTTCATCTTCGGAAATGCAACCATTTGGTGCACCATACCACTTCTAAATCTAATTAGGACAAACCGGTGTTGACTGTTTTTAACACACATCGAATACTATTGACAGCCCTCCCTTTTTTCCAAGGACATATACATAGCAACCATCATTTTCTTTAACTCTACACAAAATCTAGCTTCAGCTTCGGACCTAAACAGACTGCAAGTAGCTTTCATGTGGCCCATAGTTAATGCTACTACCTGTGCAGGCTCCTCACCCACTGTCAAATGGAACACAGACTTGAACGTGGATACTATATAGCCCAGCAATGGAATGCGAAAGGTTTGATGCAACTTTAAACAATTGAGTATAATCAGTTTGGTAAAGCCAGTTTCTACTTTCATCCAGATAGAGAGTCTGAGCAACAATGGTTTCATTAAAAGTGAATCCTCCAGATAAAACAACCTCACCTCATTATGCCCAATTAGGGATGGGGCTGAGGCAGGCAAATAAAGCAGCCATTTAAAAAAAGTGTTTTCTTCAACTTCAACAGAGATTTGCTAGTAGTGTACCCCCACAGTCCTGCCCCAAATGTAGCAGCAGGTAGTACTTTAGCCTTGTAGGGCTCGATCATTTCTTTAACGGGGTGCTGACCCAGTGTAGATGAAAATGTATATATCCCCTCACAATTCCTGCTCATTTCAAGTTTAGCATTTGCAATCTGTTGCACCCATATGCCATTACTTGTAAACTAGACACCCAGATCGCAAAATGTATTCACTCTGTTTTAGGGAGCATCAATGTAGAAGGGCCTGCATTTATTTGGTGATTTCTCGCATATCATTGTAAAAGTCTATGATTTGTTGATTATTGTTTTTTAGATGTCATATGCTTCCCAAATACTGCCATCAATTTCTGCAACCCATTCCGTGTCCTAGATATTAATACAGTATCATCGGCGTATAACAACACTGGAATAGGGCACCCTGTAATGAGGGGTACATCTGCCTGAAGAGCCTGCAAGGCTTCAACCTCTCCATTAATAATGAGGGAAAACAATACAGGGGGTAACACACATCCCTCTCTAATACCCTTTCCTACATTAAAATCAGGTGTGCATTTGCCTCTTGGACCACAATGGACTTTGCTCGATAGATTCTCATAAAGGCAAGCCAAGAAACATATAATCGCCATGGGAGCCCGTAGGATAATCAGGGTTGCCCATAAAATAGAATGATTAACTAGGTCAAATGCACTGCTAAGATCTACAAAGCAGAGGTACAGAAAGCCCGGCTTAGCCCTGGTATATTTCCCTAATAACAGGTCTAAATGTACACACTGTTCCATTGTTCCCAGGCCCCTCCAGAACACATATTGGGCAGGGGACAGAATAGAATTTTTAGAGGCCCATTCCTCCAGCCTCTAAAACAAAACGCTGCTGATTAATTTTACAGAAGAGTCCAAGGGGGAAATGGGGCAGTAGCATTTAAGATCTGATCTGTCACCTTTTTAAAAAATGGGGATGATTATTGATACAGACCAATACTTGGGTATTATGCTTTCGGCAGCTGCATTGAAAACCTTAATTAAAATATGTCCCTATAGTTCTTTCATCTACCGGGACCCAATTGGGTCCTGGGGCCCTTCCACTAGCACTGAAAATTATAGCACAATTAACTTAATTAATAGAGATTTTAAGTGGGATTTGATGCCAACCACAGGATCGATCAGTCGCTATTTCTCTGCCCACATTTGTAGTATCATTAACATTTTGGAAAAATGTCCCACCCATGCATTGCAGGCTACAAAGGAGTTAAATTCTGTGATCTTATCAGATTTCAAAAAGGGGCCTTAAACATATTCCAAAGCAGCTTACTGTCCTTGTCCCATCAGCTCGTCTCAAATTGGAAAATACCTCTTCTTGTAAAGACCATTTCCGCCATTGGCAATTGCCTGCTTATAATTATTGTGGCAATTCTCGATTAACACAGTATTTCTAGGTGAGCAATTTAAAGCCTCTCTCAGCTGTTGTGTTGTCATTGTACATGGTGGATCGAACCACCTCCCATGTTTAGCTGGTAGGTGTCTGGTTCTTGTCAGGAGAATGTTAACACAACTGAGGATGATTTAAAACTATTTAGCATAAGTTCCTAGATTACCACATCCCCCAGGCAATAGTTCAAATCAGTTAAATTCCTCTTAATAATTTTCCCTAGAAAGGTGTTAGGTTCTACTCCAGCCCATTCAATATGGACCCCATTTGGCCTAACTAGAGTGATGTCAGTAGCTGTTATTGAGTCCACTCGTTTATGGACCCAGAATGATAAATGTATGACAATCGGGTTATGGTTGCTAAGTATAGATGGACTAATACAAGGGGTAACAAATGTATTGCTGGTGGCCATGGTCTCTATCTAGCACATGATCAATAGTGCAGGCAGCCCTATCAGTAAAAAAGGGGATCCATACCTCATTCCAACCACTTTTGCTCTCAAACATAAGGAGATCAAATTTGAAGATAAGTGAATTCAATGTATCACCATCGTCATTGTGACAGAAATGCAACAAGTCGTCTCCATTCCAGTTAGAAAATCCACAAACCGGGATGCAGCTAAAGGGCAGTGCTGAATGTGAAAATCCTTACCCCAGATCGACTCAGAATGAATTGGATGCATAAAGGCTTCAAGCGCAGCATCGAAAGTACAAAGCACGGAGCTACAGGTAGAACTAAAAACAGTATTCGAAAAATTGACTAATATCACATCAGGTCACCTTTTTAGATAACCATAGCATCTGGGTATGCAATCCGGATGAAGAGGATCGTTTAACTATAACTGAGAGGTTATTAGAAATTAGGACTTGTAAACCTCCTTTTGCCTTTCCCATAAAATAGGGAATAGACTCCAAAAAATGGAAAGATTACCCCTCCACATGAAATGGAGTCACACACCAAGTTTCTAGGAGGCATATAATATTTAGCCCAGTGGTATCTGTAGACCATTCTAACTCGCCCACCCTGTTCTGCAGCCCACATATGTTCCATTTAGCAATTAAATAATCATTGGATCCATTATTGGTGCTAAACATTGGACATTCAACACTAGATGGAGCATTGTAACTTCGGAGCTCAGCATATATGACTAGACTAGGCCATATGTTCTTTACCCCAGTAATATTCTCCAAATCATTTAAACATGATGTATTACGTTCTACCAAACTGGCCACATGCTCGTTTTGTTTGCTTTGTTAGATACCACTCCTATTCTTGTGTCATACCTCTTACCCACCATACAATGTTCGAATTAGTCATTATCATGTAATGAAGCCAATCTTGGAACCTGTTAGATGTAGCTGGTGGGGGAACAATCTGGTAAACCTCTCTATCTACTTGGTGGCTATTGATTGTATCACTGGGTCCTGTTGCTGGGTGACGTAAATGGTGATAGAAGAAACCCAATGGGAGTAATTCAGTATTCCTGAAAAAGATGGAAAGAGGCACCACTCTTAGCTTCAAGATCAGTGGTCTTCCATAGTACCACTTTAGCATCCACTAATATTGTGATACCCCCCTATTTCAGCCCCTGATTTTACCCAAATGTCACCCATGCTAAGAGGAGGGCAACCAGGGTCCCAGACCAAGACATTGGCCGTAACTAAGGTGAAACCGACTCACTGTGACCCAGTAACAATTAACATACCTCCAGCTCGCTGCTCTTATGTAGCAGTAATGGTTAAGGTACCATTATTAAATCCAGGAAAAAATGAATCCCCACAATCCTTAAAGAATAAAGTTGTACATTGACTTGATAAGAATCATGTTCTTCCACATAATGGATCACACCAAATTTGATAGCCTAGAGAGTGGGGTGGGTAGGGCCTTTAAGGAAGACCTTTAAAGATGATTGTATTATCAATAGTCTAAAACATTCAGAACACATAGGGGAAATCCTAGCAAGGTCCATGCCTATTTTCACCACAACTACCACTCATACTCATAATTCTTTGTCCAGCGTCAGAATTTACCTAGTGAAATGTGCTGCACGGAGGATGAAAGAGGATGACAGGCTCATTTGCCATTAAGTTGTTTCAAGCCTCAAAGATCTTGGAGAATGTGGCAGTCAAGTGCTGAAAGCATAAGAGAAATCAGCTGAGACATCACTGTTGCATAACTAAATGATGTGGTTTCTACATATGTGGCATAATCCATTCAGGCTTACCATGGATTTATGTGATCACATTCCCAGTTCAAAAAGGTGGCTGTAAGAAAATGTCTCTTTTTGCATGGTCACCTCCATTTTATTGGCAGAGGACTCCATCCCCTAGAAACTCCATCAAAATGGATACCACACTGGATACTCCCACAATGCCATATTTTCCTTGCGCTATCATGAAATGCATTATTTTTAGTTGCCATTGTTTTTAAAGAATACATTTATGTGAGGGAACTGACCTGTATATTGTGGGTGTGATAAATGTAGCACTTGGTGAAGAGCCAGTACCGGTTCTAAATGACTGAGGGGAATCTTCTAGGTCTTTATCCTCAGACCCTCAATAATTTCTTTATTGTAGCAGACATTGAGAGGCATGACCATCAAACATAGATCTGGGGAGAAAGGACGCCCCTGGCTAGTACCCTGACCGAGGCTGAACCACTTAGTTTTAATCTTTTCATTGGGTGTTTAAAAGAGTGGCATGACCTTGTTAACAAAGTGATAACTGTCTTGAGCTGATAATACAAAGTTGACCAATAACATCATCAATAGTAGATAATAATGGCTCTGCATTCCACCACCCCATACACAAGAGCACTAGTATTACTGCACAGGAGCAAAGAGGATGTAAATAACAGAAGCCATTAGAATCAACAAGAAACTAAAAATAAATAGATGAACAGTCAGCAGGGACACAATGTTTAACTCAACTCCTTAATCCTGAGTTATAAAATATACCTCCAGAGAGCATTAGGATTCCATATTATCAACTGGGCGAGATAAAAAAAACTGATGTAGGACTTCTGGAACAAAAAAGAAATGAGTTTTGTCTATGTATATGATGAGAAATTTTGCCAGACCTGCAACTCCATAGTGCATGTCATTCTTTTTCAGAAAAGGTCTCAGTTCCAAGCAGGCTGGCCTCTTTTGAGGTGTCTCTTTGGAAAAGTATTGTGGAAACTTTATTAGTTGAACTTCCTACTTGTCATTTTTCTCTTTTCTAGCCCAGATGGGCATCAAGGCACTGTGTTGAAATTTCAAGGGGTAGAACATCATGGTTGTAGGATTTTTAACTCCTTTCCATGCTTATGCTTCAGAAGGCACTCTATGAGCTCTCTTGATTTCAAATGGTTGATTGAATGCTATCTTTGAAACACGCAGGCTTGAACTCTCCAGTATTCCCATGCAGAAATATAGCATCCATCTTATTTCCTCTGTAAGTCCAAATATTTGAAAATTTCCCCTTCTATTCCTGTCCTCTAATTTTTTGAAGTGTCTCAATAATTGTTGGATCATCTTGTTCGATACTACTGCCTTCTTGCCTCTCGCAAAATGCAATGCAAGTAAACATTTGTAAAAAAATTGCAAAGCGGTAATATTTGCATTCGCAAATACAGAGTCCCAATTAGTGATTCTGTAATAGCGAACTTGCAAAATAAAAAATTGCTAAATTGTGAATCTGGTATTCCAATGCAGCCTGATGATCTTACAACCAGAAAGTGAGTTTCCCCATGCTGTTTCTCCGTGCCTGAGGCTGTGCAGGAGGCTCAGAGCAGAAGCACACAACTCAGGAGAACACCCAGAGTGCAGAGACAGGCACAAATACACAGCATTGATTTACGGGAGAAGGCAAAGGAGGCTGCAGCACGCAAGAGAAAGCAAACGTTCAGTGGAAACGAATTTGAGGTCTTAATTGAGGAAACGGTGAAGAGCCATGAGAAACTGTTCGGGGAAAAATGCCTACACATCCCGGAGTTGGAGAAGAGGAAGGTCTGTCTGGACATCCAAGCCAAAGTCAAAGCCAAAGTCAACGCCATAGGGGTCACACAGCACTACGCAAGCGCTGGTACAACATGCGCTCAAGGGCAAAGGAGAAGGTGGCAAGCAGGCTTGTGGACACCACGAAGACCGGTGTAGGACCATTAACACAGCTAGCGCCCACCCCCCTTGAGAACTTGTTGGAGTCAACCCTGTAGCCTGAATCTATCAGTGGTGTAGCAGACATTGACAGCTCAGCCGCAGCCAACACCAGCCAAGGTAGGAGGCATTCTAAAATACACCTGCCCCATGACTCACAAAAAACGCCTAAAAAGAACATAATGAAAATATTTAAATTCCCACTCCTGTCCACATTTTGATTACCACCGAGCAATGCATCATGGAGATGCAGTCAAACACATAAGAGAGGAAAACAATGATTCTAAGCAACATATCCACATTTGAGATCCACCAGTAAACAGTCAATTAAAACAAACCAGTTTCATATATTATTCAAGTACATTTCATTTTCAACATAAAGCAGTGCACACAATATGTAGTTTTGCTTTATTCACAGATGAACCTGCATCATAACGTGAAGACACACCATTAGATGAGCTAGAGGAGATCCCGGAACAGGCAGGGGAAGAAGAGACAGACACCACAAAACCAACAACACCGACACCAAAACCACGCAGGTGCATGGTGGCTCCACTACAGGAGTTAGAGGTAGAAGGGGAAGACATCTAAGAAGAGCCACAGTCAAGGCCAGATGAGCAGTCACAGCCTCAAAGTGATCCGTCCCACTTGCAGTGTAGCAACACCAACTGCCCGAGACGCAAAGCAAGAGCACACGTTGCTGCTGAGGAAGGAGAGGGATCCTCTGTCTTTGCTGGGCTGGAGGGCACTATGGTGAAGGTGCAGCGGCTGCAATTGAAAAGCATGTGGTCAATGCAAAGGCTGCTGGTGTGTCTGAATCACAACATGGCTAACATTAAGGACAGCATCAGGGAGATAAACAACATAGTGGCAGAGGGCCATAGGACAAATTCAGAAAGTCTCAGGGACATGACAGCAGTGATTAAAGATCTCTGTACCACCATTCTGACGGGGGCATGCCTCCTAACGCAGTGAAAGGCACCCCCTATTTAGCTGGTTGGATGGTTACACAAAGGCAATTAACCGCCTGAGCAATGCAACAGCTGTCCTGTCCAGAAGCACTGTGTCCATGCAGGTGGAAATGGCCCACTGCAGTCATGATGTTGCCAAGGGATTGGCGCAGGTCACCACTGCTGTTGAACAGCTACAGACAGCTACTATAGCTGGGGCAAGTAAACTGGGTGCAGGGGACAGTGAGGCGGCCCCCAGCCTTAACAGCATTACTGCAACCTGTGACTGAGTCCAGACGGTGGAGTGCAAGGTACCAAACTGTAGGGGGCAGCATTTCTGCCCCGCTCCCCGTCGCACAGCTATTTTCATAAATTTACCACGTAGCTCCATACTTGTAAAACGTTTTACTCAATTCATTCTATGTACTCACAATTTGTTCAACTTCTGCATTCAATCCCATTTGCTCCACACGCAGGGATTTGCAAGGTACTGCATCCGAGGCTTCAACAAGGGAGGCCAGTATACACAATGACCGCTCTAGTGCTGTGCGTGGCCACAAACAGTAGTCAGTGGTGTGACCTAGACAAGCAAATGGGTGAGGTAACCCATAGTATATGATGATCAGTGCTGAATGTTGTGCACGGTAGGTATAAATGCCATGTTGGCCTACACACAAGAAAGGAGTTGATGGCTGTGTGCACACAGTTTACCTGATGTTAAGATGAATAGAAACACAGTTGAACAAAAGTCATGAGGTGCATTGTCTCATCATTACTCACCTAGAAATAGTTGGGTGTTATTTCATCACGTCTCTTCTGCACCTACACCACCTGCTCCTCTGCAAGGTAATCATCATTCATCCTCTTCATCAGACTCCAAATCTGTGAGGTGCAATGGTATGCCATTGGCTGTTGCTAGGTTGTGCAGCATGGCACAAGTGGCCACAATTTTGCAACATATCTTTGACCCATACTGCACTGCACCTCCACTTTTGTGTAGGCAGCTGTACCTACTCTTCAGTAAGCCGAATATCCGCTCTTTGACATTGCGCGTCGTCTTGTGTGCAGCATTGTATTTTCGTTCACTCCGAGTTGCAGAATTAAGGTATGGTGTGAGTATGAAGGGCCGCACAGCATATTCACTGTGACCTACAGAATGAAAGTAAATAGATTATTCACTGTCCTATTTCTATAGATCCAAAGAGTCGATCAGAGTGAGTAACCTGCATTTACCTAGCAGGTATCCTTCGCCAAATTCACCCCCAGTGAGACATGTGTATTTTTCACTGTGTCTTAATATGAATAAATCATGCGTACTACCAGGATATTTGGACACTATGTCAGTTATTATGTGTGACGCAATACGTATGACCTAAAGTTTGGGAGAATGAAAGGATTTCTTATTCCTAAACACATACTTATTGGCTGAGGGGGGACAGATGGCAACATGTGTCCCATCAATGCACCCAATTACATGTGGAAATTGGGCTATCTGGTAGTAATCAAATTTGGTCTGCTGCAATAGCTGTTATGTAGTGGGAAATCTGATGTAATGGTGTATCCTCTGTACCATTGCATCCAAGAAAGCATTCAAGAAGCGTGAAACAAACTTTGGAACACCCCTCCTGCTGCAGCTATCACCCCCTTGTAGCTCCCTGATGCCAGTAGGTGCAGTGAACATAGGACCTGCACAGGTGTGGAAATTACTTTTGTCCTGCGGGTCTGATGCTCCAGTATTGGATGAAAGTTAGCCATCAGGTCTAGTATTGTTGCTGAGTCTAGTCTATATTTGTCATGGATTTCTTTCTCTGTCTGCTGAAACAGGGTTATACGCACTCTGTAAATGCGTTCCTGTTACCTAGTCTTTCTTTGGGCTGCTGCTTGAATCTGCATCCTTCTCGCTATGATATACAGCGCTGTCATTGTGAAACATTCTGTGGCCCTCTGGGCCTGTTTAAATAGTTTGCACCTGGTTACCACCTGACTTGAGTTGGTGGAAAATGCACGTGCAAAATTTCGGCTTTTGAGTCATTCGCAATTTGTGAATGCTTCATACATTGGTCTGTGATTCCCAAATTGCGAATTCTCAATTTGGGATTTGCAGTTTGGGATTCTCAAAAATGGAATTTGCTGAATTGGGATTCACATTTTTTGCGATTACCAATTTTGCGAATGTGAAAGCTTTCATACATTGGATAAGGCCATTTGAGTTTGCAAACAGCCGATTTCTTGGAATCGCACCGTACGCAATTGCAAAATAGCTTGATACATCTGGCCCTTAGTATTTGTGCCTTCTATGGCACAAACTCGGCTCTCAGTTTCAGAAAATTGTAACAATCTGTTTGTTGATGTCCTGATGAGTAGCAGCAATGTTGGTATAGGCATGTTCTCTATTAGTTTTGGCAGCTTGACTGTTTTCCTTCATTGCCACCATCAATTCTCGGTTGGTAGAGTTAGCAGATGAATATCCAAAGTAAAAAGCACTCTGAAATGAAATGAAATGAGTCTTATAACGCGCTACTAAGCCCGAAGGCATCAAGGCGCCTACCAAAAACCATCAAAAAGACCAGATAACCAGCACTATGGGTACGCCTTTGAAAATAGCCACGTTTTAAGAGCTTTCCGAAACTTCAGGACAGACACCTGAGATTTAAATTCTATGGGAAGGGTATTCCACAGCTTGGGGGCAACCGTTGAAAACGCCTTCCCGCCCCATTTAGTTCTACAAACACGGGGCACCACAAGTAAGCTCTTAGTAGAGGAGCGCAGATCTCTGCCCGGTACATAGGGGAGCAGCAACTTCATCACACCGCCTGCCCCCTTACCAGAGAGTGCCCCGTAGGTCAAACACAGAGTCTTGAAGGCTATCCTGGACTCAATTGGAAGCCAGTGCAGGCTTTTCCTAGCGGCCGAGGCAGAGGAAAGTCTGGGGGCATCAAGAACAACAGGCCTTTATTGATGCCAGCGTACAAAGTGTTGCAGTAATCGAGTCGCGAAACGACCAATGCAATGACAACCTGTTTACGAGCCTGAGGGGACAGATGGTGTTTAATTTTGCGCAGAATTTTAATGATGCCCCAGCAGGTAGCAACTGTCCTGTTGACCTGCTGTGCCATTGAGAGAGCAGGATCGATCATAACTCCCAGATTCCTGGCAGAGTCTGTAGGTGTAGGACAGACTCCCAGTGAGGGGGGCCACCATTTAGCCGACCAGATGTTCGAGTTTCCGCCGAAAACCATAATCTCGGTCTTTTCCCCATTCAACTTCAGTGAATTGTAGATAATCCACTTAGAAACCGCCTCCATGCAATTTCTGAAGTTGAGAACGGAAGAGTTCCATGAATGAGAGAGAGAGACCAAGATCTGGGTATCATCGGCGTAGGGGACTATCTCCATCCCAAATGATCTTACAAGCCTGGCAAGTGGGGCCACATAGATGTTGAACAGGGTCGGACTTAATGCCGACCCTTGTGGCACCCCACATTGCACAGGTGTGGGTGGAGATAGATATTCTCCCAGCTTGGCCCTCTGCTCCCTCCGGGCCAAAAAAGAGACCAGGAGACTCAAGGCTGCGCCCTCTACCCCTATCTCCCTCAGACGAGATGTAAGCACGGAGGGAGACAGGGTATCGAAGGCAGCTGTCAGATCTAATAAGACCAGAAGGGAGGTATGGCCCTGATCGACCTGAGTGTGGATGTTATCAAGCACTATTGTAAGGGCCGACTCAGTGCTATGTCCTCTCCTGAAGCCATGCTGGGACTGATCTAGAAGACCAGAGGAATCCAGGAATGCCGCCAGATGCTGGTTTAGATGAGTCTCCAGCATCTTTGCTGGTGCTGGGAGCAAAGAAATTAATTGGGTGGAAGTTTTTAAGTACCTCAGGGTCTAATGTGGGCTTCTTAAGGAGGGGCTTGACCACAGCACTCTTCCACTGGGAAGTGAAAATACCATCCTTCATTGCCCTGTTCATGATGTCCAAGAGTGGAGGCAGCAGGGTCTCTCTACAGTCCTTAAGGACTTTAAGAGAGCAAGGGTCTAAAGAGGACCCTGACCTTGTCTTGCTTAAAAGCAAGTCAAGTTCCTGCAAGGAAAGTGGTGGAAACACAGACAGACTCCCTGTAGTAGTCGGTGCATCGGCTACAGAGGAAGGGGGGTCCTAACTGGGAGGGGGACGGACATTAGGGCCTTTTTTGAATCAAGGGCCGAGTAGATGTCCGCAATTTTAGTGTGAAAGAATCCTGCGATTTTATCACAGAGATCTTGTGAGCACACTTTGGGATCAGGCATCTGTAACGTGCACAGTGAGTCGACTATCTTAAAGAGTCCTCTCGGGGAGGTAAGATTGGTTGTAAGATGAGCAAAGTATTCTTGCTTCACCTTAATAACCTCCAACTTATACTCTTTAAGAAGAGACTTGTGCTTTTCCCTCTCTAGAAGGTTTCAGCTTGCCCGCCATAACCTTTCCTGCTTCCTACATCCCTGCCTTAGAAGCCTTAAAGACTCTGAAAACCACGGGGCTGAAGGTCTCTTTTGGGCAGAGTGTCGCAGAGTTACAGGGGCCAGCACATTAACTGCTGCCGTAATGGCATTTGTTAACACAAGGGCAGCTGTATTAACGTCTTTGGCTGAGTCACTAGGGAATTTCTGGATTAGAGGGGCAAGGGAAAGATTAGTAACCCTACTAAAGTTTCTCCTAGGTTCCATTTTGCTGGGGACAGTCCGCTTAAGGTTCTCATGGAAAAGCTGAAGTTCCAGCGGTACGGCCAGGTGGTCAGACCAAACTAGTGGGATAGGTGAGTCAGTTTTTAGTCTGGGGTCGTTAGAGAACACCCCATCCAAGATGTGACCCGCCTGGTGGGTGGGAAATTTAACCAACTGCTGGAAGCCACAGGCGGATAAAGAATCAAGGAGCGTGAGGGAGTCTCTGGAAACAAGGTTATCCAGATGAAAGTTTAGGTCCCCCAAAACCGTTAATTGGGGAGAATCGAAATAAGGTACCAGGATGTTAAGCAAAGCCTGACTAAAATCAGTTCTTGGACCGGAGGGTCTATAAATCAGTATGCCCGTAAAAGGGGCGGCACCAAGGGAACTGATTGAGAAATGAAGAGCCTGAAAGGGATCGGACGGGCCAGTCAGTGCAAAAATACGGCACATATGAGATGTCTTATAAAGAATCCCTAAGCCACCTCCTCTGCGTCCTATTCTATTCACCCTAGCTAGTGCATATCTTTCCGGAATAGCTGCAACCAGATCAGGGCCAGAGGAGTCCGAAGCCCAGGTTTCAGTGATAAACACCCAAGCGGGCCTTCTTAGCGATACAAAGTCACCAAAGGCTATGTTGTTTTTTATTAGGGATGTTGCATTGATAAGAAAACCACTTTCAATCATGGAACTGGAAATAGAAGGAGCATTTATAGGAACGGGAAACTTAGAGGGGACAACTGTCAAGCAGCCACAATAAGGGAGGTCTTGCAAAACCTCAGGAGGACAAGTAAAGTGACACGATCGCCGAGGAGGTTTATTGGCGTGAAAGTCCTGACAGGAGTATTTAAAGATTATGTGAGCAGCCGAAGCAGGACCACTTACCTTCCCTAGAGTCTCGTCCATTAGCCCAGTAGCCATTACCCCGTCCTTAGCGCAGACGGGCTGGACTTTGGCGTGACTCCAGCGTTACTACGGCGCTAACGCTGCACGCTTGTAGAGCCGCCTTAGAGCGGCCATCTTGGGTTGGGTTGGAGGCTGGTTGGTGCTCTAGACTCGGGGGAGCAAGTTAGTGACACGCGCTGTAGCGCATAAATTGAGAAGTCCTTCCCTCCGCGCAGCGGACGCGTTAGCGGTCGCGCCTAAGGAGCGCCTAAGGAAAGCCCGTCTGTGCCTGTCCATGCCAGGATGGGCCCAGGGGCCGGGAGGATGGAAGCGACTCCTGGTTTGGGAGCAGGTAGAATCATGTTTTGTAGAGACCAGCTATTGAGGTTCCGAGATGACCCCGCAGTTCCCTGTCCCCATGTGTTACTCCCCTTGGAGGTAATGATTCCCTGTCCTCTCTGTAAAGGTTTGCTGAGCCCGCAGGAACCGAGTACTTCGTTACTCCCTAAGCCCAAAAAATACTCTTTACTTCTCATTAATTGCCGTTCACTCCCAAAACATGCACATGAAATCCGCATGATATTGGAGGAGCGTGAGGCAGATGTCCTGTTCCTCACGGAAACGTGGTTAACCGAGGCCTCTGACCCGGACTTAGTCTGTGCTCCCCCCCCGGGTTTCGTAATCTGTAGGAATGACCGGCAGATTGGGCGAGGAGGTGGGGTGGCAATTATATATCGAAACTCTTTTAGGTGCCGTATCTCTGAGAGCCCGCTCGCTGACTGCGAGAGCCTCTCGTTTGTATTAACCTTTTCCTCCACATGTTCCCTTTCAGGGATTGTGGTGTACAGGCCTCCTGGATCACACACAAGTTTCTGCGACAATCTTCATGATAAAATCACCCATATCATCAGTAGCGCCCCCAATTTCTCAATCTTGGGAGATTTTAACATACATTTAGACGATCCATCTGCCCCTTCTTCGCAAGCTCTATTGGAAGGATTGGGGATGCTGCAACTCAAACAAATTGTAGCGGGACCTACCCATTTGGCAGGGCATCTAATTGATCATTTCTTTACTAATCTGGATGAGATTATTTGGGATGAGTCACTCTTTGTCCCTTGGTTAGACCATGCGCTGCTATCTTTCACTTGGACCCCGGCCGATGTCAGCCGTCCGACCACAACCTCTAAGAGATTGGGGCGTATTTGGTTGAGTCTCCCTTTAGAGGAATGGCTATCCATATTAAATAAATCTCCCCCTCCCTTCTGTGCCGATCCTATCGCAGCGAATGAGTTGCTCAACAGGTGGCTAGAGACCTCTCTCGATCCCATCCTGCCTGTAAATGAGATTAATCATCGCACCGGCGGGAATAAACTAAGCATGAGCGAATTTTGCGGATCTCGCGTTCGCGAATTTGCGGATTTTTGAACTCGCAATCCGCAAAATCCGCGAATTCTTGCGAATTTGCGGATTTTTTTTTTTTTTGTGTTCGCAAGGATTTCTGCCAGTTCGCGAGGGTTTCGTACCAGTTCGCAATTGCGAACTTACATTTCGTCGCGCAACGGTCGCGAATTATGTTGTTTCTACGTCTGGTTCATCATCACAGGTTCCCAGCACCCTCTGTTTCACCACTGCAACCCTCTGTTACATCAATGCCACCCTCTGGTTCATCATTACTGTAGATTATGGGGGGGAAAAGCAAGCACACCATCCCTGCTTCAACTCAGATGAATTAATTTGGGGTTAGTTTATTAATGTGTCACTGTTTTAAAATTCCAGTCTGGCACCTGCTTCCTTATCTGTAATTTTGCTTTCTGTTGCAGTGCATTTTTTTTCCCCAGGACCTTCTTTGTGGCCTACTTGTAGCTATTGTATGAGCCTGCTGTGAGGGTCAGAGCAGGGTCATACAATTGTTGCAACTAGCAACTGAATTCTGGAGGGGCCCCAGTCAGGAAGCACTACCGGGAATTGTTACTAATGATGAGTTTGAACTCTTGCCCCTGCCGAGTGCTTTCACTTTTGAAAAACTCGTTTTTCTGCAATTTCGCGGGGTTCGCGGGGTGCGAACACGCGCAAGATCGGATTCGGAAGCCGCAAATTCGTGCGAATATGCAATTTGTTTTTTTTGCGGCGTGTTAGTTGGCAAGGTTTTGTGCGTTTTTGCGAGCCGCTCGTAGCGCAAGACGCGAAGTTACCCTCGCGGTCGTTCAAGGGCGCAGCCATCTTGTTTGCCTGACGTATTTCCGTTTCCGGGCGCGAAGTGTAATCTCGCAAAGTCCGCGGTTTGCCAGTACAGTCTCGCGCGTGTTCGCAAGGAAAATCTCGCGCGAACTTACCCGCGCGGTCGTGAACGGGCGCGGCCATCTTGTTTCTCATTCATTGCTATGGTTCTGGGCATGGTCTTTGTATCCTCTGTCAATCTCTGCCATCCTTTGCTTGTTTGAAGTTTTTTTTTTATCTATTTTACTTATTATCTATCCCTCTATTTTTCTAGCCCTATATTTTTGTGTTTACTGCTACTTTTGGTTAATTTTAAACTACTTTTGTAAACTCTTTTCTTTTCTTCTCTTCCCTATTCTATTTTCTTTATTCCTTTCCGCCCAGACCATGGTGAAGGGAGCCGGGAAGCATCCCGAGAAGGGGAAGGGTCCCGCACCCCGTGTCCGGCTCCCGTGCGGGCGTTTGAGGGGGGAGCTAGTGATGCCACGGGAGATCTTTACCCCGGAGGAGGTGGCCCAACTCATTTTTTATGTTCAGCGCCGCCTCCCCAGGACCATCATGGGAGGCGGCAAGATCAGTGCCGGGTACGGGGCCCGGGAGCGCCGGAAGCGGTGGGAGAAGGTGTGCCAGGCCATTTACCACCACTCTCGGGTCTGGCGCACCTACAACCAGGCCACCCACCGCTGGACGGATGTCCTGACCCGTGAGCGAGATCTGCTCGACCTCCTTGGCCTTGAGATCCCCGGGCTTGGTGAGTAGTAGTAGCTATGTCTTTACTACTATGTTTTCTCCTGCTGTGTTATTATATTGCAAATTTTTGTTTTTTACCAAGAGCAATAATGCTGCTCATTACATTGTAGGTACATTTTATTTCAAAATCTTCTGTGCATTTCAGGTACACTGCTCTCCTTCTCAGTAGTGTTGCTACTATGCTTATTTGTTTTAGATTTTGTGTTCATTTCATTGGCCTGTGAAATTATGTATGAGTGTAGTTGAAAGAACTGCGCAATGCTACACACTAAGGTTCAGATTTTTAATTACCGGCGCATCCCTGCAAAGTTGCAGGGATGCGCCAGTAATTGTGCGTCACGCCACCATCACCCATGGTGCGCCGTATTACAATGCGGCGCGCCATAGGCCCAAAACGTCACCAAAGCGTTACGCATCTGTGCCGTAAAGGTGGCGCATTGCTGGAGTTGCGTCGCAACGATGGTGCAGCTCCATCAATTCTCTGGGGTGCCCTATCTCCCCAATGCTGCGTCAAGCCGTACGTCTGCTTCAAGCAGGCGCAGGGTTTGAGTCACGCATCATTGTCCTCAAAGTGACTGATTGAAATCTTGTAGATTTCCCTCAGCCACTTTTAGGATGCGTTCCTGCGCAGGAACGCCCTCCCTTGCGCCGGAACACCCCTATTGGCGCAGGGCTTTACAACGTGATGCATCTCCCAGATGCGTCACGTTGTTAATATACGCCGCACCATTGCGCCTCTTTTGTGCTGTCGCTGCGTCACAAAAGTCACGCAACAATGGAGCAAAAGAGCCGCAAGGGCCTTATAAATCAGCCCCTACAGACTCAAGTCCAGTCCTTCCTTTGTACACATGGCGATAAGAAGAAATAGTGGTGGTGGATTAATAGTTTGAGTATTTTAATGACTGGTGAATGTAGTAGGAAACTTTAGTGTTGTCGCTGTTCTTCAATCACGATGGACTTTGGCTGTCACTTTGCGTGCTGCGGACTGCTGCCTGCCAATCCTAGGCAAACCTTTTTAGTACTTTGTTTAGTGAGTTACATAGGGTAGTTTCCAATTCGACGGTCCGCAAATCAAGCAATACTAAAGTAATGACGTAGTCGACCACATGAGATTGGTCAATAATATATCCCGTGGAGTCGTTCCCTATTTGCTATTTCGCAAAAATATTTTGTTACTTTGTTAGTTCTTTTTTAAATGTTTGATTTGGTTGAGAAATAAATATCATCCATGTTTTCTGTTTTTCTTTCTTTCATGTTGTACATCAGCTTCCCCCAGGGGCAAGAGGAGGACACAGGAGGAGGAGGAGGAGGGTGCTGTTGTCGATGCAGGCCAGGACCGGGCAGTCGAGGGCTCCTTTGCTGGCCCCAGTAAGTTTTAATTTTAATATAGAGTACTTATTTTTTCCTAGCGTTCCTCATTCGATTTTTTCTAAATCGTCTTTGATCTTCTTGTAGACAGGATCTAAATTCTTATCCCTATGACTCCGTGTGGTATTACTAGATTATTCTTATTAGTCTGTCTGTGTAGCTAACTAAGATTGCACATTTGGCATTTCCATTGGACTCCCATTCTAGTCAGCAATAGCTCTATGCACTGAGTGTAGTCCTCTGGGATTGTCCATAATGTCTTTTCAAGTATTCTAAATGTTTATGCTTTGACCATTGCCAACAATAAAAAGGTGAATGACCACCACCAAGAAATAATAAGATACTACTTTACTTTTGGTTTGGATAGGACAATCCATTCTACTACTGTTGCAGGGACAAATCTGCACAAACAGAACTATGGACACTAAATAATGCATCGCTTAGCTTATCAATTATAATAGGTGCTGTAACTGTTAGACTTTCCACATACCTCAGTGATAACAGACTTTGTAGTTGAACCCCCAATCTCCTTACTGACTAGATAGTGTGGCAGAGTCATTTCGCTCCCAAAGTCACCGATGGCAGAGGCACGGACTCATGCTTGCAAAAATTCGAAAACCTTTAGCTCATCCACTCTAGTCTGGAGGACCAAAAACCACAGAGTCTATTTAAGTTTAAAAGCTTTATTAAAAGTAAACACATTTATTAAATTCAAGTTTGTCATAAAAGTGAACGTGTAACTGAAAATGGAAAAGTGCTTAGTGCTGACGATTAATTGGACACATTTCTTGTGGTCGAGCCGAGCTCTCACCTGGTTTGAACTTGATCCTGCTCGTGTTCTTAGAAGTCAAGGTTCTGTCTGTTAGGAGAAAAAGTGGTGCGTGTTAAAAAGTAAAAAGCAAACATTCATCAGTTGTGCCAAAAAGTGCAGCAAGACAACAGCCTTCCCTGGAAAAAGGGACATTTTTACTCTAGAGTACACAGTCAAAAATTATTAAATTGTACACTTTTTTTCACATTTCTTTCTTCCTCCTAGACCAAATATTATATAGTAGTGAGTGGTGTATTCTAACATTATTAAATGTACTTTGTAGGTGGAACATCTGGAGACGGGGCCAGCGCGGAGGTGGTGGCATTGGACGAGGAGGACAACTCTGGGGAGGAGGCGGTGCAAGTGCCGGAAAAGGACATGCCTGTGAGGGTTCACACGGTGGTGGCGGGCAGAGGTAAGCTATACATTCCTTAGTCATTGAGATTGAAGACTGCAGAGTGTGCTTTCTGCACGGGTGTATTATAAAAAAAGCAGGTAGTAGCCTCCTCTAAATGTACTTCGACTTAGCTGTGAAGTTTTTGGCGAGAAGAATCCCAATCAGATCTGAGGTGAACTTGATGGATGGGATGAACGAAAAGCGAAAGAAGGGTGTAAGTAAGTGTGGAAGCACGAGAAATGTAATGATGACTGGCAAAGAAGAATGATATGTGTTTGCTTGGTCCCCGAGGTGGCTGGGAAGGTAAGAAAATGGTATGGTGCATGGCTGGGTGAATGATGAAGCAAGGATGGGTGGAAGGAGAACAGCCTGGGTGGGTGAGACAGAAACTGTATGTCTGCAATATACTTTGAATGGATGGATGCCTGGATCATTCATGGTACTATCTGACTCTTAGATAGCATATGTGAATCTAGAGAGAGTAGACGGTCACTGGATGAACTAAGTGTTACTTTGAAGAGCATGTAACACCGCACCCGCACGTCCGTTCCAGTGTAGGAAAGGCAAGGAAAAGAAGTTGTAACGTTGTCCAAAGACTACCATGAATAGTAGCAGTAGTTTGTATTGCAACTGCAAGCACAGCATATATCCAGTTATTACGGTGGGCACTCCCTACCTCCCTTAATAACTTTAGTTTAGTAGTAGTACGTCATTCATGTGTGGGGGTATCACTGTTCACTCAATAATAAGCAAAGCACCTAAAGTCATCCCATATGTCATCAAATACATCCCATGTGAAGTGATAGATAATCAGATAATTTAGCTTCTTCATTTTCCTTTTCTAATACTCATTTGCACTGTAGGGTGAAAGCTAAATTAATTAAGCAGTAGCCCTTTTAACAGAGTATTCTCAGTGCCACCCGTAATAGAAAAGTAAGAGCTTCACCACCTGCATGTACTGGACCGGTACAGTAACGCAAGTCTGTCTCACTCACCATGGTGTGCGTCTGTTTTTCTCGGGTGCAAGTTCACTGCGCTGGCATTATGCCGGCTTGCATAAGATAACGTACCAATTTTCCTAAACAAGAGAGAAGAAGAAGAATAAGAGTGGTGTACTGTCATAGTCGACTGTAATAGAAGTCCATAGTGCTCGTAGAATTTGTTCCTTAAACTCCCACTAATGTTAGAGCAAGGATGAAGAAGTCGGAGGTTACATAGATACTGTCCTCAATAGTTATGCACTGTGCTTTCAATTTGCTACTTGTACTGTGACAACTTTCTGCTCAATCATTTTGTGTTAATCTTAAGGAGCATTGGTTACAGACTATGTCTTTCTTTTTTCATGTAGTTGCTCCTTCCAAATCCAAGACACCATCAAGGAGGAAGGAGCAGGCTCGAATGGCCCGGCAACGGAGGCTGGATGCCACTGTTGCTGAATATCGGCGGCTGGTGGCCCTGGAGGAGGAGGAGACGCAGTCTGGAACAACAACAACGTCCACTGGGACAGCTGCCTCCTCCTCCGTGCGGGCTGCCAGCCAGCGCAGTGCTCCAGCGGTACGGAGCCGGGCTACCAAAGCCAAACGCCACCGCCCAGCAGCAAAGAAAGCAGCTGCCCCTCACAGGATTTGCAAGGCACACCGGCGCCGCTTATCCCTCAGACTGTCCTACCTGGAGCAGGAGGTCCATAATTATAAGAACGTGGTGGAGGGCCTCCGCTTCGAACTTGCCACCCTCCGCAAGGAGCATGATGCCCTGGCTGCTAATTCCAACAGCACCCTGCCATAGTGTCCCTTGCCCCTTTTTTAGAGACTTTTGGGGGGTGGGAATTGGGAGTTGTGATTTTTGGGGACTTTTGAAGGACAATCGTTGGGGTTAGGGAGGGTCTTGCGGGAGATTCTTTTGTTAGGGCTATAAAAATATACTTTTTGAAACTTTATCTGACCATACCTGTTTTTTACTGCTTTTGAGTCTGGTGGGTGGGGGTTTAACATAACAGTAAGTTTGTTTTCCTGAATAGTCCTAGGACTTTAGTAGTACTACCGTCAATCAAATCTCTCGTCTCTCCTAATACTCCATTATACTACCTCCAACCAAACGCCTATCTTACCTGTAATTTCTGTTTGCAAGTAGGGCTAGGCCTCGGCTGGCTCCACGGGAAACAGCAAATAAGGTTGGCAATCCTGGGCGGATAAAATTTCCTCATAGCGGTGGTACTAGTGGTGTGACACAGTGGCAGTTGCTTGCCTATGAAAAAAAGAAAATGAAATCTGGTTTGTCCTCCTGAGCAATACAAAGGTACAATACAGAATATAGCAGGTGACAGAAGTACACTAGAACAGTGCCACGTTGTAGCCTAACAAATGTTAAAGTATAACTAATTCGGTTGAAGTTCTTTGACATTAGCCATGGGTCTTTGTCAAGCAGAGTAAGAATATATCCTCGGATTTCTTCACCAGCCTGTTGCTATCACCTTATCCTCCCCAGCAAGTGTGTGGATTTATTGCTGTAATTTAGTCACACATCAATCAAAACCACACAGCCCGGGGGAAGAGGGTTAGGGTTTGAAAAATGGATGGGTACGGGGGTTTTTGGGAAAGGTTTTGGGAGACAAGAAAAAGTAGCACAGCATGGACGAACAATTGTGAACATAAACAAATCTTTGGGTACAAACCTATCCATCAATCTTTGAAAGTGCATACACTACTGTAACTGCATGCATGTCAGTTAAAAGTAATTAGTACTTTCGACAACTGTGGAAGAAAGAATGCGACAGTACAGGGCGTGGGTGGAAATATTGATAACTATATTCAACATAAGGTCTCTGTAGCCAGATACCTGAGAGCCTTGCTGGTCACTATAAATCCATTCACAACAACACTCAATGGGGTTGGTCTGGAAGGTGTCAGGTTTACTCCCCGTGATCCAGTCGATGCAAATATGGTTCCACCTCCAAATGTCACCAACACCCAGAAGTGTAAACACAGGGTGTTCGAGGCATTAGGCGGGGGAGAAAAATAACAAACTAAAATAAAAAATGTGGGATGGTTAAAGGTAGGGTCAGCAGGGAAAGGATACCTGTAACAGAAGACAAGACAGGCATCAGTGAAGTGCTGTCCTAACATACAAGGGTACTCTCATATAGTCTCACTAAATAGTCTGCAAGTCTCCCGCCTACTCATGGGAAATGTAGTTTCATAGTACGGTAGGCGCTTAGGGGCTGCGTAACCTGACAGAAGGTATAGTAGATAGAAAAGGAGAAATTGCTTTTTTTCTAGGTGTCCCCTCACTCACCAGGGTTGCCCCTTGGTGACATGCTTCATCATTGGGGCCATCCCAGTCCTCTACGGCCTGGGGCGTGCTGCGACTTGCGAATTACGTAGGAGCACTTACAAATGACTATGTGTGGTGCAGATGTGATAGTGGAGTGGACTAAGTGATGTGTTAAGGGATCAATGTAGAAGCAGAGAGAGAGCCAAGAAATGCAGTCACAGTCAGAGAAAAAGGCAAGGGATACTGTATCTATGTGGTTGTAGTGGTCCTGTTGGAAGTGGTAAGTAAGTTGCCCGCAGAAAAAAAATCCTCCTATTAGCGGCACTCCTCCATTGCAGCCGACGCTTCGTCCATCGATGTTGGTCACCAGAAGACACCCTGTCCACTGCCTGCCTGATGCTGAATTGTGGCTCGCTACTGTGAAGCCTGACTCCATCCTTTTTTCCCCATTGCAGAGACTGAAACCCGGCCTGTAATTATTCAACGAAAAACAGGAAGTGATATAATATTACAACACCACTGATAAATAAATATAAGGTATGTAGGCTGTGGAGTGCAAAAAGTCACAATTTGTTTTTCCTAGTAGACAGTACAATGTTTTTGAAAGTGCGTACTCTGAGTCACCTTTTGAAGGATAAATAAGTATGGGCAAATTAATGTATCGGATCTTGCCCCTCAAGCTAGGTGTACTGTAAACTGTGTTTTAGAACAAAATTAGATCTTCCTAGCAGTGCTCCCACCCAGACCCTTACTAAAGCCAGTCGCAAAAATGTAGAAGACCCCCAATCAAATCTCAAAAAACGAGGCCTAGCAGAAAACTGGTGACAAAACTTACTTTGAAAGTAAAAGTAGGCCGAAGTACCCTAATTACCCATTACCCACCGTGGATTGCATTCAAACCACTTGCAAGCAACCAAGCAAAAGTAGCCATAGCCAGCATCGCTCCAAGACTCGAAATCCCCCCCACTCAAACACATGCAATAGAAATACTGCTAACCCTAACGAACCCTAAGTTAAGAATAGTGGCAAAGGCTTTCTTTAACTATGCCAAATCCCCCCTTTCCCACCATGGATTTTCTTCAAATGACTTGCAACCAAAATTACACATTCTCACGAGTGCTCTAAGACCCCAGAACTCAGTTTGAAAAATCTAGAACACCCCGAAACACATGCAATCCTGCTGCTAGGGCTAACCCTAACGAACCCTAAGTTACAAAAAGTGCCAAAACTAAAGGCTTTTCCGCGCGGATTTTGTCCCAACCACTTCTACCCGGTATTAGACCTTCCCAGGAATGCCCCAAGACCCGGCAACCCACCCGCCAAGAAGCGTAACACCCCCAAACAGGCCAAAAGCAAAATCTCATACTTGCAATATTTCTGGGCCTTCGGTCCAAACGCGCTGCGTAGCTAGGCCATAAGTCGGGGTTGGCACGACGGATTTCCTGAAAAGCAAATGCAATCAAGATTAGAGTGTCCCAGCAGTGCTCCCAGACCACGAAACTCACCCGCAAACAGACGGAACCCCCCCTAAGAGCACCTCAAAGGCAAGCAAGTCATCAAAAACACAAAAAAAATTCCGCCTGGGATTTGGTCCAAAACACTTTTATCCGGTATTAGAGCTTCCCAGCAATGGCCCCAGAGCCGTCAACCCAGGAGAAAACGAGTAGAAGACCCCCAAACAGCCAAAGAGCAAAAGTACAAAAATGGGGACTTAGTCACTTTTTCACAAATTTCCCAAATCACTCCGCGCGCGCTCTGCAGCTAGGCCCTAAGTCCCCTCAGCCACCATGGATTTGCTTCAAACCTCTTGCAAAGTAAAGTATATATAGCCAGCAGTGCTCCCAGACCACGAAACTCACCCGCAAACACCAGGAAGCCCCCCAAACAGGCCCCCGAAAACGCTACATAGAGCAAAATGTCAGAAATAGCCCAAAAAAAAATCGGCCTGGATTTTGTCCCAACCACTTCTACCCGGTATTAGACCTTCCCAGGAATGCCCCAAGACCCGGCAACCCACCCGCCAAGAAGCATAACACCCCCAAACAGGCCAAAAGCAAAATCTCATACTTGCAATATTTCTGGGCCTTCGGTCCAAACGCGCTGCGTAGCTAGGCCATAAGTCGGGGTTGGCACGACGGATTTCCTGAAAAGCAAATGCAATCAAGATTAGAGTGTCCCAGCAGTGCTCCCAGACCACGAAACTCACCCGCAAACACCAGGAAGCCCCCCAAACAGGCCCCCGAAAACGCTACATAGAGCAAAATGTCAGAAATAGCCCAAAAAAAAATCGGCCTGGATTTTGTCCCAACCACTTCTACCCGGTATTAGACCTTCCCAGGAATGCCCCAAGACCCGGCAACCCACCCGCCAAGAAGCATAACACCCCCAAACAGGCCAAAAGCAAAATCTCATACTTGCAATATTTCTGGGCCTTCGGTCCAAACGCGCTGCGTAGCTAGGCCATAAGTCGGGGTTGGCACGACGGATTTCCTGAAAAGCAAATGCAATCAAGATTAGAGTGTCCCAGCAATGCTCTCAGACCACGAAACTCACCCACAAACAGACGGAACCCCCCCTAAGAGCACCTCAAAGGCAAGCAAGTCATCAAAAACACAAAAAATTTTCCGCCTCGGATTTGGCACAAACCACTTTTAGTGCTTCCCAGCAATGGCCCCAGACCCGTCAACTCACCTGCAAAGAGGTAGAACAACACCCCCACAAGTGCTGAGTCTTTCTTCATTGGGCGTAAACCAGCCCTCTGCTTTGATGGAAATAGGAGTCTGGAGGAGGAGGATAGAGGAGCATGTTCTTCTGAACTTGTGAACCTGAGGAATGCAGACTGCGGCACCTTCAAATAAATTAGCAAACAAGTGAAGACAGTTCTGCTGATGGGCTTGTTTTTGTGATTATCTGATTAAAGTTTGAATTATATTAACTGTGCACAACAAAGAAAGACAGACACACAGGAATAAAAGTGAATAAGGATGAAAAAGAAAGTTATTGATTCGTTGTCTCATTTTCAGGGCTCGAAGTCGGTATCACGGTCCAGGAATAAGAATAAGGCTTCGTCATCATACTCTGCGAATTCAGCCAGGGTGAGGTCAGTGCCACCTGACAGAGTAGAAATTCCCTCATCTATGGTGCTGGCCACCTCCTCTTCATCCGGCACGCTCTCTCGTACTCTTATATCTGGTGGTATGAGGTGCTGATTCATCTTGATCATTGTTAACCTCTCCACATTTTTGGGCGAGAGGCGGCTCCGTTTGGGAGTTACAATCCCACCAGCCGCACTGAAAACCCGTTCAGAAGACACACTTGCGAGTGGGCAAGACAAGTAGTTTAAAGCCAGGTTGGTGAGCTGTGGCCACAATTCTTTTTTCCCATGCCAATACGCCAATGGGTCAGAATTAACATAGACCTCTGTGGAGTCATTCAGATAGTCCTTCACCATCGACTCAAGGTCCTCCTCCAAGGTTCCTCCACTTTGCGTAGCTCTTGCTGTGCCTCTGACCTTTTGAGAACCAAACCCACGCAGAGCTAGCCAATCCTCTTCAGCCTCCAATGTTTCTGTTGTCTTTCGTGCAGATGATCCGGTTGCCGGTGTCTTTAACGGCTGAGAGGTCACTTGTGCCACAGCCACAGGTGCAGAAGTGGATTGTTTTGACTGGGGATGGCCTGCTGATGTACTGCCATTTCCTTCAATTTCCAGCCGTTCTGTTTCAAACTTCTTGGCTGACAAGGCTAGCCAACGTTTGTACTTTGTAACATCTTCATCAGCAAAAGGAAAGAATGCTCTGCCTGCCAGCGCCTTTTTGTAGCGTGGATCCAGAATAGTAGCACAAATGTAATGCTGTTCTGAGTGGATCTTTTGAAGACGTTCATCACCTTGTAGGAGCCCTAATAATTGCTCAGCCAGAAGCAAAGAAGAGTCTTTCTTTTTGTCATCTTTTCGAAACACAGAACACACCTCCTTCAGTTGGTCCTCCAGCATGTACAACAATGGGATAGCTTTTCCCAAATTAGAGTCCTCCTTGCTGACTGCACGTGTGAAGACCTCAAAAGGACGAAGCATGCGTGTTAGGCTTTCAACTATGTTCCATTGCGGCCCACCCATCCTCAGCTCCTCTATACCCTCTTTCAAGAAATATTGATCGAGTTGCGTATACTGCTCATACAGACGCTCAAGCATGTAGAAGGTTGAGTTCCAACGTGTTACCACCTCCTGGATGAGTGCTTTCACTGGCATTTGACATTGATATAGCATGCTCCTCAGCTGCTTGCGGGCCTTAAAAGAATGCCTGAAATGCTTGCAAATTTTTCGGCAGTTCTCCAATACACTGTACGCTGCACTGCGTTTATTACCCAAGAATTTTTGGACAACCAGGTTTATACAGTGCGCCAAACACGGCACTCTGAAATAGTAACCGTCCCTCATGGCCTTAACTATATTGGAGCCATTGTCCGTGGAAACATAACCAACCTTGCGTTTTAGTGGGGACAGACAGTTAAGGACCTTTGTGTTAAAGACATCCAAAATGTTTTCTGCTGTGTGACGTTTCTCCAAACCAAACATGGCTAGTGTTGCATGTTTCCGAGCACCTTTAAAAACAATGTTAGTGTCAACACCTGAGTTTAGCTTTGCTTTAGCCCCTGAAAAAGAGACCCAGTGTGCAGTGATGCACATGTAATCAGCGCCTGCGCCACTGGTCCACATGTCTGTTGTCAGATGTATAGTGTGAACAGCACTCTTCTGCAAAGCTGCCCCAATCACCTTCAGAACATCTTCATGTAGTGCTGGAACCGCAACTCGGGCAAAATAGAACCGGCTAGGAACCTTCCATTTAGGGCAGAGCGCTGTCACTAATTCTAGAAAACCAACCCCTTCTACAAAAGAAAAAGGGAGAAGGTCCAGAGCTAGCATTTTAGCCAGCTTAGTGTTATACAGACGGGTCATTGGGTGGTTGCGTTCATATTGCGCTTCTGTAAACAACATCTTTTTAATGTTGCCCTGGACCAATGATTTACGGGATGATGATGATCTCTTCGACCCAGTTACGCTCGCTGATGAACTTTTCCGCATTGATGTCTCACTCTCTCCCACACTCTTAGTGTGGCTCCCATGGGGTGTGCTGCTGACATGGGAACTGGGTGTAAGTGAAGTGTTTGAATCGTCTTCTTCTACCTCCTCGTCATCAGCAGATGACAAATCAACGTTTTCATTACGTGCAATTCCGGCTTTCTTGACCGCCTCTAGGTGCGGAAACCATTCGACAGCGTGCCTTCTCTCAAGATGACCTCTCTGGCCTCCGGTACCATAGTTAGAACCAAGCTTACCACGACTAAATCGAAGCTTACAAAGGCTACAAATGGCTACGTTTTCCTTTTTTGGGCAAACACTAAAGAAGTCCCAAACTGGAGACTTGAAATGTCTTCGGGGGCCGGAGGAGGCGGCGATACTGGTGGTGGTGGTCCTGCTGCTAATGACAGATGAAGTGGAGGATGTGGATTGCCGAACTTCAGTACGTTTTGCACTTTCACCACCACGAATTGAGGTCGAGGACGAGGTGGGTACCTTCTTGCGAAGAAATATGGAAGCGGTAGGTTTTGGTGTACTACTTAACTCCAAATCTAATGATTCCATTTCCATTGCCTCCTCGCCGACATCATCATCACGCTCAGCAGCTTCTCGGGATAGGGTCAAAATGTCTCTATGCTGCATGCCCGGTGGGGCTGCAGTGACCTTTGTGATGACTGGCTCGTCGTCATCGTGAGAGGCTTCATCACCAGCAGTATCTGTCACTTCTTGTTGAGCCTCATCACACTCCATAGGTTTGAGTTTTTGGACGACCTTCCTTTTACGCTTAGGTACCGGTGCCAGATCATGGTGTGCCTCTGCCTCACTGTCAGACCGCAGTTGTGGTTCCCAAGACAGATCACTTGCACCAGAACGAGGTGGGCTTGAAGAAGATGTAGACACCCCCCTTGATCTTTTCCTTGCTAGGGATGTGGAAGACAATGAATGATCATCAGGAGGAGTGGCTTCCAATGATACCTCAGCTTCATTGTCGATTTCCAAATGTGCCCCTACTTCGGGAGGAACAACTATTGTGGGCACTTGTGAACGTCCATGCACCTTTGCTTGCGCATCTCCTTTTGCTGCCTCTCCTTCCACATGTACTTGGGCGTGTACTTGCACATGGTGTTGTTGTTGCGGCTGTGGTTGTTCAACACTTGTCAGATGAGTTACAACAACCTGTGTTGATTCCGGGACATTGCTGCTACTTTCTTGCGATGAGCCAACATCACTGGTCGATGGTGATTGGAGAAGTACACTGACTGCCTCTGAAGCACTCAAGGGCTTTGACTTAAGTTGGCGTGGTGGTGGAGGCACTGAACCCAATGGAGCAGGGGTGCTGCTCTCAGGTTGGTCCCCAGCAGATCCTGCTGCTGCAGGCGTACTTTTTTTTTTGCTCCCAAAAAAAGTGGCGGGTGGCACACCAGCCTCCTTGGTAACTTGCTTCTTCTGCTCCTTACTAGCAACTTTCTTGCTAGAGGAGCTACGGAGAACTTTCTTTGGGGGCGGGGCCATCTTCTTCAGAGCAGGTCAGACAGCAGGCCGCAGTTGCACGAATTGTAGAGTTGTCTGAGGCCAGACGTGACGTCGCGTGACGTTATGCTGCACACACACACCGCTGCAGGACTTCTTCCTGGCACTGGTGGTTCTCTTGAGTCTTGTGCACCTAAAAAAATGGAAGACAGAGGAACATCAGTTCAGTTATAGAGCACAAAAAAATCGAAAAACACTGCAAAATCAGCACAATCCCAATCCATCCATGCCCTCCATAATGTTTAAATTCAAGACAACCCACAGAAAGACTAGGCCCATGCAAGACTCACTACCCCTGGGCATAAATAAAGGTTGAAAAGTAGGCAAAATGGTTGGAGGCCTAACAACAAAGCCTGCATTCAAAATGGCCACTTGCCTGCCAGCACATGGCCAGTGCCTGTAGCTGCACTCAAAATGGCCACCAGCCACATGGCATGTCCCTCCCCATGAACACCCCCAAAAATCGAAAAACACTGCAAAATCAGCACAATCCCATTCCATCCATGGCCTCCATGATGTTTAAATTCAAGACAGCCCACAGAAAGACTAGGCCCATGCTAGACTCAAATACCCCTGGTGAAAAGGCCACAAGTACAGGCCCAAAAATCGAAAAACACTGCAAAATCAGCACAATCCTATTCCATCCATGGCCTCCATGATGTTTAAATTCAAGACAGCCCACAGAAAGACTAGGCCCATGCTAGACTCAAATACCCCTGGTGAAAAGGCCACAAGTACAGGCCCAAAAATCGAAAAACACTGCAAAATCAGCACAATCCTATTCCATCCATGGCCTCCATGATGTTTAAATTCAAGACAGCCCACAGAAAGACTAGGCCCATGCTAGACTCAAATACCCCTGGTGAAAAGGCCACAAGTACAGGCCCAAAAATCGAAAAACACTGCAAAATCAGCACAATCCTATTCCATCCATGGCCTCCATGATGTTTAAATTCAAGACAGCCCACAGAAAGACTAGGCCCATGCTAGACTCAAATACCCCTGGTGAAAAGGCCACAAGTACAGGCCCAAAAATCGAAAAACACTGCAAAATCAGCACAATCCTATTCCATCCATGGCCTCCATGATGTTTAAATTCAAGACAGCCCACAGAAAGACTAGGCCCATGCTAGACTCAAATACCCCTGGTGAAAAGGCCACAAGTACAGGCCCAAAAATCGAAAAACACTGCAAAATCAGCACAATCCTATTCCATCCATGGCCTCCATGATGTTTAAATTCAAGACAGCCCACAGAAAGACTAGGCCCATGCTAGACTCAAATACCCCTGGTGAAAAGGCCACAAGTACAGGCCCAAAAATCGAAAAACACTGCAAAATCAGCACAATCCTATTCCATCCATGGCCTCCATGATGTTTAAATTCAAGACAGCCCACAGAAAGACTAGGCCCATGCTAGACTGAAATACCCCTGGTGAAAAGGCCACAAGTACAGGCCCAAAAATCGAAAAACACTGCAAAATCAGCACAATCCCAATCCATCCATGCCCTCCATAATGTTTAAATTCAAGACAACCCACAGAAAGACTAGGCCCATGCAAGACTCACTACCCCTGGGCATAAATAAAGGTTGAAAAGTAGGCAAAATGGTTGGAGGCCTAACAACAAAGCCTGCATTCAAAATGGCCACTTGCCTGCCAGCACATGGCCAGTGCCTGTAGCTGCACTCAAAATGGCCACCAGCCACATGGCATGTCCCTCCCCATGAACACCCCCAAAAATCGAAAAACACTGCAAAATCAGCACAATCCCATTCCATCCATGGCCTCCATGATGTTTAAATTCAAGACAGCCCACAGAAAGACTAGGCCCATGCTAGACTCAAATACCCCTGGTGAAAAGGCCACAAGTACAGGCCCAAAAATCGAAAAACACTGCAAAATCAGCACAATCCTATTCCATCCATGGCCTCCATGATGTTTAAATTCAAGACAGCCCACAGAAAGACTAGGCCCATGCTAGACTCAAATACCCCTGGTGAAAAGGCCACAAGTACAGGCCCAAAAATCGAAAAACACTGCAAAATCAGCACAATCCTATTCCATCCATGGCCTCCATGATGTTTAAATTCAAGACAGCCCACAGAAAGACTAGGCCCATGCTAGACTGAAATACCCCTGGTGAAAAGGCCACAAGTACAGGCCCAAAAATCGAAAAACACTGCAAAATCAGCACAATCCCATTCAATCCATGGCCTCCATGATGTTTAAATTCAAGATAACCCACAGAAATACTAGGCCCATGCAAGACTCACTACCCCTGGGCATAAATAAAGGTTGAAAAGTAGGCAAAATGGTTGGAGGCCGAACAACAAAGCCTGCATTCAAAATGGCCACTTGCCTGCCAGCACATGGCCAGTGCCTGTAGCTGCACTCAAAATGGCCACCAGCCACATGGCATGTCCCTCCCCATGAACACCCCCAAAAATCGAAAAACACTGCAAAATCAGCACAATCCCATTCAATCCATGGCCTCCATGATGTTTAAATTCAAGACAACCCACAGAAAGACTAGGCCCATGCTAGACTCAAATACCCCTGGTGAAAAGGCCACAAGTACAGGCCCAAAAATCGAAAAACACTGCAAAATCAGCACAATCCTATTCCATCCATGGCCTCCATGATGTTTAAATTCAAGACAGCCCACAGAAAGACTAGGCCCATGCTAGACTCAAATACCCCTGGTGAAAAGGCCACAAGTACAGGCCCAAAAATCGAAAAACACTGCAAAATCAGCACAATCCTATTCCATCCATGGCCTCCATGATGTTTAAATTCAAGACAGCCCACAGAAAGACTAGGCCCATGCTAGACTCAAATACCCCTGGTGAAAAGGCCACAAGTACAGGCCCAAAAATCGAAAAACACTGCAAAATCAGCACAATCCCATTCAATCCATGGCCTCCATGATGTTTAAATTCAAGACAACCCACAGAAATACTAGGCCCATGCAAGACTCACTACCCCTGGGCATAAATAAAGGTTGAAAAGTAGGCAAAATGGTTGGAGGCCTAACAACAAAGCCTGCATTCAAAATGGCCACTTGCCTGCCAGCACATGGCCAGTGCCTGTAGCTGCACTCAAAATGGCCACCAGCCACATGGCATGTCCCTCCCCATGAACACCCCCAAAAATCGAAAAACACTGCAAAATCAGCACAATCCCATTCAATCCATGGCCTCCATGATGTTTAAATTCAAGACAACCCACAGAAAGACTAGGCCCATGCTAGACTCAAATACCCCTGGTGAAAAGGCCACAAGTACAGGCCCAAAAATCGAAAAACACTGCAAAATCAGCACAATCCTATTCCATCCATGGCCTCCATGATGTTTAAATTCAAGACAGCCCACAGAAAGACTAGGCCCATGCTAGACTCAAATACCCCTGGTGAAAAGGCCACAAGTACAGGCCCAAAAATCGAAAAACACTGCAAAATCAGCACAATCCCATTCCATCCATGGCCTCCATGATGTTTAAATTCAAGACAGCCCACAGAAAGACTAGGCCCATGCACCACTCACTACCCCTGGTCAAGGCCCCAACAACAGGTCAAAAATCGAAAAACACAAAATTTTACAAAAAAAAAAAAATCGAAAAACACAGAAAAATCAGCACAATCCCAATTCATCTATGGCCTCCATGATGTTTAAGTTCAAGACAACCACAGTACACCCACCACTGAGTACCCCTGGGGAAAAGGCCCCAAAACAGCCCAAAAATCGAAAATCCCAAAATTTTAGTTGCAGCAACTGTAATGCCCCAAACAAACTTACTTGTAAAATTTCTAATCCAACAGTGATCCAAAGAAAGTCAAAAAGGCCTCAAATCCAAAGATCCAGCAGCATCCACAAAAAGTAATCCTTCCAGGTCCACATCCGAATGAAAAGTGACCAGGAGATGGACAAAGCACTGGGAGGAGCCTGCTGAACAGGAACAGGAAGTTGAAGACTATGGGGCACTTCCTTCCTCCCACCCCCCTGCCCCCCTCCCCAAAATGGACTCCTCGCTAAAAAAGTGCAGGCAAATGTCAAACTAAGGAGTTATTCACATAAAAATCATCATTTCTAGAAGGTTTATGCTGCTTGCTGGTGGATTTCTTGTGCAGAATTGCAAATTTATATTTTCGCTCGCCGCATCTCAAATCTCGCAATTGCGAAGTATCGCGAGACGTGATCTCGCCGTACTCGCGTTGACAAACTATCGCTGGCAAGCCGCGATGACGTAATCGCGCTCGCCAATTCCCGCGGGATCACACAGCAAGATCCAAAATGGCGCAGCACTCGCAAACTATCGAAAAAAACAACTCGGCAAACGATGATAAACGCCGCGCGCCGCAAAAATTGTATCACCAACGCCGCGCGCCGCCAAAAAAATCCGCTGCATGCGAATTTGCGGATTTTGCGGGAAATCCGCAAATCTCGCGGATTGCGGATTTCCCGAAAATCCGCAAAATCCGCGAGCGGAACGGATTTTCCGCCCACGCTTAGAATAAACTGCCTTGGTACTCCACTGATCTGAAGGATCTTAAACGGAGCTGCAAGAGGGCGGAAAGAAAGTGGAGAAAGAACTTCTCCCTCGAGAATAAAAATTAGTATAGGATAGTTCTCAGGGATTATAAGAAGCACCTTAAAATGGCACAATCATCCTATTACCAAGGAAAAATTGCTGATGCCGCCAATTCACCCAGGGAAATTTTAAAAACCTTTAAATCTCTAGTTACTCCACCATGTCCGTCTATTGAGGTAAATGATCTCCAGAAACGGTGCACCGAATTGGCCCACTTCTTCGCCAAGAAGGTTGCCAACATATACTCAGCTTTTCCACCCCCACGTGTCACCGAGTCCACGATCCCTCCCTCTGGACCGACCTCCCTCATGAAACTCGAGTCCTTTCCGTCACTAGATCTACCTACGGCTGAAGGGCTCCTCAGGAACCTTAAATCGGGCTCCCCTCTGACATTGCCCCGCCTTCAGTTTTACAACAGGCCTCTGACATGGTTGTTCCTGTTATCAAGGATGTTATTAACTCCTCTCTGGCAGCAGGTGTAGTGCCCCCTCGGTGGAAGCAGGCCAGTGTCAAAGCTCTGCTAAAAAAACCTAGCCTTGATCCAGAAGAATGGTCCAATTATAGACCTATCTCTCTCCTGTCAGGGGTCAGCAAAATTGCAGAGAAATATGTCAACTGCATACTATCAACATTTATTGAGGATGAGGGTGCCTTGCATGTCACCCAAACGGGTTTTAGAACGAGGCATGGAACTGAGACTGCTCTGGTCGCAGTAGTGGAGGAGGCAAGGAAAATTGTGGATGGAGGAGGCTGCGCTGCGGTGGTCCTTTTGGACCTCAGCGCAGCCTTCGATACTGTAAACCACACACTCCTTCTCCAGCGGTTGCGGGAGGTTGGCATTGTGGGGACCGCCCTTAATTAGTTTCGGTCCTTCCTTGCTGACAGATCCTTTGCAGTTTTCGAGGAGGAAGCAGCATCCGAACAATTCCCACTGCATTACGGCGTTCCCCAGGGATCCTCATTGAGCCTGACCCTATTTAATATCTATATGCGGCCCCTGGCTAATGAGGTCCTTCCCTGGGGAATCCAATTGGTCACCTACGCCGATGATACGCAGTTGGTGGTTTCCCTGGCTAGGGCAGATGCTGTGGATTCCGGGGTCAATAACCTTTCCCCGTGTCTCACCAAGGTCCTCGATGGGATGGATGTCTCTTTTCTGAAACTTAACGGTTCAAAAACAGAGATTATGATGCTGGGATATAAGGCCCCCATCAATCTTGATGCTTGGTGGCCCATATGTTTGGGTCCGCCCCCTCCCCCGAAGGAGCAAATTAAAAGTCTGGGGGTGTGGCTTGATCCCACCTTTAGTTTCAAGTGCAAGCCCGTAAGGTCGCCACTACCTGTTACGGCCTTCTGAAGATCCTACGGAAGGTCCTGACCCTTCTTCCGTTTGAGGCAAGACGGATCCTGGTTCAGTCCCTGATCCTCTCGCGGCTTGACTATGCGAACGCGGTCTACTTGGGGGCACCATTAGGGACCATTAAGATACTCCAGTCAGTCCAGAACTGCTCAGCCCGAATGCTTATGGATGTCCCTGGACACAGCTCGGCGAAGACGGCCATCCGGGCTCTACACTGGTTACCTGTTCAGGAAAGGATCCAGTTTAAGGCCTTGTGTATGGCCCACAAATCAATAATCAACAAGGGCCCTGCCATTCTGGGCCCTCTCCTGAGGCACCATCAAGGGCCCAGAGCTCTTAGATCCAACCACCGGAATTTGCTCTCTGTCCCGAGGATCAAGCGTTCTCATAGAGCGGGCCGACGTTTTGCAGTACAGGCAGCAAAAAGTTGGAATCAGCTGCCCGATTACCTGCGGCTTGAGCCTAATCATTTACAGTTTAGAAAGCGGCTGAAGACCTTCCTGTTCTGCTGAGTGATTTGTCTGAGATGGGTCTAAAGCGCTGGGATGCCCCCGGGGAGCCAGCGCTGTACAAATCTGCACTCATTCATTCATTCATTAAATGCAGGTCTAGCCAGTTCTGGTGACAACTAGCCCGCCAACAAAGATGGCGCCTCCAGGCATCCACTTGTACCCCCAAGATGTCCGCTATAGTTAGGAGATGAAGCTGGGGACCCGCCAAAAGCGGTGAGAATGCTGATTACGGTGCGTGAATGAGGGCGAGTACAATAAAATCAGGGGAAAAGTGCAATACAAATTTAAAGCAAAAGACAAAACAGGTATTTTTAAAAGCGCTTTGCAAGAGCCTAAAGCGCGCTACCACTCGCGAAGGTTATCTTCTCTAATGCGCCCACCTATACTGCCCGCCTTAAATGCAGGTCTAGCCAGTCCTGGTGACACCTAGCCCACCAACAATGATGGCGCCGCCAGGCGTCCACTTGTACTCCCAAGATGTCTGCTATAGTTAGGAGATGAAGCTTGGGACCCGCCAAAAGCGGTGAGAATGCCGATTACGGTGAGTGAATGAGGGCGAGTACAATAAAATCAGGGGAAAAGTGCAATACAAATTTAAAACAAAAAACAAAACATGTATTTTTAAAAGCGCTTCGCAAGAGCCTAAAGCGTGCTACCACTCGTGAAGGTTATCTTCTCTAATGCGCCCGCCTATACTGCCCGCCTTAAATGCAGGTCTAGCCAGTCCTGGTGACAGCTAGCCCGCCAACAAAGATGGCGCTGCCAGGCGTCCACTTGTACCCCCAAGATGTCCGCTATAGTTAGGAGATGAAGTGGTGAGAATGCCGATTACGGTGCGTGAATGAGGGCGAGTACAATAAAATCAGGGGAAAAGTGCAATACGAATTTAAAACAAAAGACAAAACAGGTATTTTTAAAAGTGCTTCGCAAGAGCCTAAAGCGCGCAACCACTCGCGAAGGTTATCTTCTCTCTCTAAGAGTGACAAGGGATAAAAGTGAGTCCTGTCAATAAATAGGCTATGTGGGTGTAAGGCAATAAGGCCATCTAAGCTTGGTGACTGTGGTGTGCATGTGGATACATTTGTTTCCTGAAACAATTACTCCTTTCTGTAGACTTATGCCTCCAACCACTCACCTCTGTATCTCTCAGCAGCTGCTCAACTTTAGATGACAATTCAGCAGTCACCTCGAGCAGGCATTTGAAAGTATATTGTGGACTGTGTGAGATCACAGCACAGCATGGAATCGGGCTGTTCCAAAGGAGGTAATTACGCTGGAATAGCAGGGATTAAGAGTCCTACTGAGTCCTGCTGCCAGAGAGCTGCAGCGCGGCCAGACTTGGCTTCACTATAAACCCTGCTCGAACATCTCTCAGTGACATAATGAAACATGAGGGGCCCACTGCAAAGTACATGTAGGGGCCCCCCTCCGGACTCACTCAGGCACTCTCAGGCTAGGTTACAGAGCTGAGTCTCCGCACTGCGGAGGCTTAGGGGTCTTTTGTTACACCACTGACACCTCCGTATCTCTGTAGCAGCTGCTCGCGTTGCTTGAATTGGTGATGCAACATTTGTCTCCAAGTAGGTATTTGAGAGATAATCTTGATTTTGCTCAAATATAAGGATGAGTCAGTGTATGGATGTTTTTTGCCAGTGCTACTTGTTATATATTGCTCCAAGGGCCGAGCATGCTGATAGTGCCCACCATCTTAACCTCAAGCTCGCTCTTTCGCCTATGCTTAGTGATGAATCCAACTGCTGTCTTAAATAGACATTTGAGTACGGATATGAGCACCACACATTCAGATACCAACATGTATCATCAGATCCAGCAATCCTTTTAAGTTCAAGAAAACTTTATTTGATAATGACAAGAGAAAAACCAGGTGTCAAAACAAAGTACATTGGAATATTAACTTAAAGACTATGAGCGGAATAAAACAATCATACAAATGCAAATATTATGAGAAGGTAAATCTGGGTACCAGAGAAAAAAAAAAGGAAAAGGTAAAGGAAAGGTATGTTAAACAGCAAACATAGTAAGCATGAAAACATTCGAAAGGAATAAGAAAGTGGTACAATGGAGAAAAAGTGGAATGCTTCGAGCAATTAAGGAGGTTTGAGGACTTCCTGTTGCGAAGGTGGTGGGTGAAACAAACGTTTAGTACATGAGTCCAAATAAAGCGTGACAGGAAACCATAAGTCCATGCGTTTTGTAGCCATACATGCCGGAAAAACATAAGCAGTGTCAAGTCTATGATTATGGCAGACATTAAACCACCACGCCTTGAAGGAAATATTGGAGAAGTCTTTCCAATTGACCGTTATTTGTTGGAAGGCAGCGGCCAGTAGTAAGTCAACAATCTGAGGCTTTAGATCAACATTGTTCCAGCAAGGGGAAAGGCTGCCCATGAAGACGTGTGTGTGAGAAAAAGGGACACAAGTATGAAAAATCAAATTAATTTGAGCCCAAACCTGTAACCAAAAACTGCGAACAGGAGTGCATAAAAATAACATGTGAAATAAAGTAGCTTGTGGTGATGAACAAGACCAACATGTGTGGGGAGTGTTTGGAAAGCGTTTGTGGAGGTCAAAGGGTGTAAAAAGAAGTCTGTTGTAAATAAAAAACAAAGTCTGTGTAAGGGTTGCCGCTCTCGAGGATTTACAGATCTTAGTCCAGATTTTGTCCCAAAATGAAACTGACCAGGATACAGACAAGTCGTGCTCCCAACATTCCTCCACCTTGGATTTAGGTCTGACAGACTCACCAGTGTGGAGGTATTTGTAGATAGCAGCAGCTTTTGGTGTAGTGCGTAAAAAGGAGTGAAGTGAGGAAGGGAGAGTGGGTGAAGCAGGAGGAGGACAAAGCTGAGAAAGGCGATTATAGTTTGTTAGGACTGTATCCTTAAGCAATTGATAGTTGCGAGCAAAGGAGGTAGGTAAGTTATAAAGGGAGCAAAGAGTAGTGAATGGTAAGAAAGAGGAGTGAGAAAAGAGTTGGGAAATCCACAGCAAACCCCTGCTATGCCATGTTTTCCAAAAGAAGGGTCTGTTACAAATGAGTAAGGAAGTGTTATGCCAGATGGGGGAGGAAAGAAAATCAGCAATGGTTGTGGGAGGAGAATGAGAAGAAGATAGAAGCAATTTAGTAGTGAATTTATGAATAGGAGTAGAAATAGAAACGGGTTTACGAGAGAAGGAAAGATATTGGGCAAAGGAAAAGGGAGAAAGAAGAAGACGTTCAAATTTAGTCCATAGAGGACAGGGAGTGCTAGGGTCCTGTAACCAAAAGCAGGCTTGTCGCAGTTGGAACGCTTTATGGTAAGCAGGAAAGTCGGGGAAATTAACCCCACCCTCTGACTTAGGACGGATCAAACGGGCTAAAGACATTCGAGGCTTCTTTTTATTCCAAAGAAAGGACGTTAGAGTAGAATTAATCTTTTTGAAAAATTTAAAAGGGATGGGGACTGGAATATTAGAGAGGGTATAGAGGACAATGGGAGACAGCATCATTTTAATGGTGTCAAGACGACCCCACCAGGATAGATAAAGAGGGTGCCATTTGGACGTGAGATCCGCTAATTTATGGATGCATTTGGACATACAAAGGGAAACAGTATCTGGAATGGTGGGAGTGATGTGCAGCCCAAGGTATTTAATATTAGAGGGCTTCCATGTAAAGTTAGAAGCGGCAAAATCAGGTTTAAATGTAAATTTTGTTAAGGGAAGGATCTCACATTTATCATTGTTAAGCTTATATCCAGATATTTGGGAATAAGCGTGGACTTCAGTGAGGAAGGCGGGAATCGAAACAGTGGGATTGGAAACAAAGAGAAGGATGTCATCCGCGTATGCGGCTAATTTGATGTGGGAGTCTGATAATTGGAAACCTTGAATGGAGGGGTTTTGACGAAGTTTAGAAAGGAAAGGTTCTAAGGCCAAATTAAAGAGAAAGGGAGACAAGGGGCATCCTTGATGAACACCTCTTTTCAAATTAAAAAAAGAGGATATTCGACCATTGGCACAAACCGCCGCACGTGGGTTGGAATAAAGTAATGAAATTAGAGATATGAAAACAGGACCAAAACCGAACCAACGGAGGGTATGAAAGAGATAGGTCCATTCAACCCTATCAAACGCTTTTTCAGCATCCAGGGCAATGGCCGCAAGGGGATGGGGCAAAAGACGAGATTTAGAGAGAATATTAAAGAGAAGTCTAGTGTTATCAGTAATAAAGCGACTTTTAACGAAGCCCGACTGTTCCTCACCCAAAAGATCTGGGAGAAGAAGATCAAGACGTGCCGCGAGAGACTTCGCAAATATTTTATAATCAATATTAACCAAAGAGATTGGTCTATAATTTTTACAATGTTGAGGATCTTTCCCCTCCTTGGGTATGAGGCAGATATGCGCATCTGAAAAAGAGCCTGAGGAGGAACCCAAGGTGAGGAAAGCAGCAATGAGGGAATGAAGTTTTGGGATGAGAAGCTTTGAAAAGTGAAGAAAAATTCTACAGTAAAGCCGTCTGGCCCAGGAGCCTTATCTTTTTGGAGAGTTTGAAGTGCCTTGAGCAATTCTTATTGGGATATGTCAAGCTCTAAGTGAGAGAGGTCAAGTGGGAAGTGGGCTGGTTTTTGAATAGTAGAGAAAAAATTGTCTAGGGATTGAGAAGAGGGCTGGGTTTCAGAAGAGTATAGGGTTTTGTAAAAGGTAGAAAATTCAGTGAGGATATCTGCGTCTGTGTGTTTGAGAGTGGAGTTAGCGTCGTAGACTGATTCAATATTCAACTTATTTTGCTTAACTTTTAGATAATTAGCTAATATCTTACCAGCCTTATTTTTGCCCCCATAGAACTTGGCACTTGATTTCAATAGATACAAGGATGCATCGTCCGTGGATTTTTTGTTGAATTTCATTTTAGCGTTAATCAAGGCGGTTAGACTTTCCTGTGAACGGCAAGTAAAATAAGAATGCTCCAATTTCCTAATATCCAGAAGGATAGCCTTTGTAAAGTTGCGAGCAGCTTTCCGTTTTTTTGCAACAAAGCCAATTATGAAGTCTCTTGCTGCCGCCTTAAAGGCGTCCCAAATGGTGTGCTTAGGGACGGGGGAATTGTCATTCAAGGAGAAAAATTCATCTGAGAAGGCAGTGAAGGAGGTGGTAAATTTAGGGTCTAAAAGAAGAGAATTGTTAAAACGCCAACGTTTAGGACCAACTGATTTGGGTAAAATGTCCAATTGAACTAAAGTGGAGGCATGGTCGGAAAGTAAAATCGGACCAATTTCAGCATGGGTGAGAGTTTGAACAATGTTGTGGGTAACAAAAATGTAGTCAATCCGGGATTGGGAGTGATGGCATGGAGAGTAAAAAGTAAAATTCCTGAAGTTCTGGGTTACATAAACGCCAAGCGTCAGTAAGTTTATGCTGGGAGATAGTTTGAGAAAAGGATATCCGCGAAATGCTTTGTACCATGGAGAAAGGTCTGCAGGAGAGTATGTCCGCGATTGGCACAAAAATTGACGCCTTATCATTCAGAATGGACCGGATGTCTGAGAGGGTGGACAAACATGCGGAGAGGTTGGATATGGCGGAGCGTAGGCTGACGGAGGCGGAGGAGGCCCAGACGGAGTGGGATAAGGACCGTAAGCAGTTTGGCCATCTCCTCCAGGTCATACAGGACAAAACGGAGGACCTGGAGGCGCGTTCACGGCGCTCCAACGTCCGCATCACAGGGGTGGCGGAATCCACCAACACTGGAAAGATGGAACTGTTCGTTTAGAAGTTGCTTCACACGCTGCTGGGGGAGGACGTCTTCTCCCCCATGTTTATCGTCAAGAGGGCCCATCGCACTCTGGGTCCTAAGCCGCAGCCCGGCCTCCTGCCGAGGCCAATCATTGCCAAACTTTTGAATTACAGGGACCGCGATCTGGCTCTTCGGCTGGCGAGGGAGAAAGGGGAATTACAGTTTGAGGGCATGAACATTTCCCTCTATCCTGACTTCACGGCGAGGGTACAAGAGGAACGGAAACGCTTCGCCCCCTATAAGAAACAGATGAGAGATATGGGGCTGGACTATGCCATGTTGTACCCGGCGAGACTCCGGATCAACAAACAGGGACACTCGCACTTTTTCACCGACCCAGCGGACCTGAAGAAGTCGCTTAAGGAATGGGCCAAGGAACAGCGCAACAGCCCGAGGGGTCAACGTACAGATGAGGAGGAGGCTGTGTCTTTGGATGGTCAGGGCTGATCTGTCCCTCGCCACAGAGCCAGGTTTGGCTACGTCATCGTGAATGTTTGTGTTGCATTACAGAACCCGATGTGCCCTTTCTTTGCCTTCATTTTTTCGAACCACGATTGATGGGCCCGGAGCGGTGCCACTGTGCGGGGCTCTGACTTCTACTGCTGTACTTCTGTTTTAAGGGGGGTGCTCCCTGTAGAACGTTGGGACTGGTTATCCACCACTCTACTTGCTTTCCTGCTGGAACTTAGGTGGGGTGTCGAAAGCAATGGGGGTGGGGCGGGGAGCAACGACGTAGAACGACTTGTTAGAGCGTATTATAGTCTAGCTAGAACCTCTGCCCCTGCGCTTTCGGCTTTTTGACTCTCTAGGGGGTCCTGGGTTTGTAGTGGGTTGTTTCGGGTGGGTTCGGGGTGGGTAGTGCCATGCTCTGTCTGACCGGGTTGGGGTTGGTCGGCTGTGGGTGGGTGGTTGTTGGCTATGTTCTTGTGCGGTTGCTGACATGTTGTATGGGGTTCGGGGTCTGTTGGGTGGGGGGTCTGTTTTTTGCCGACTACTGCAATGTGTCTGATGCTTTGTCTGCTCTGCCATACTATTTTTTCTCTAACCTGCTATGTCGACCACTGAGTCTCTAGGAACAGAGAGCGTCCTAGGCTCTCTGCGATTGCTATCATGGAACGTGAGAGGGCTTAACGATTTCCGCAAACTCAGGAAGGTCTTAGCGTACTTGCAGCGCCACCGAATTGACCTTGCTTTGCTGCAGGAAACACATCTGCCGCTTTCCAGTCCTATGTTGCAGATGAGGGGTCTTGGTCCCGCTTGTGTTGCTGCGGGGTTCACCACGCATGCTAGGGGGGTGCTCACCTGGGCCAATCCCAAATCCCAATTGTCGCTGACACGGGTGGCGGTGGACCCGGAAGGGAGGTATGTGGTTGCACGTTGTGTTGGGAAGGGTCATGATCTCTTGCTGGTGAATGTGTATGGCCCCAACTACGATTCCCCAGATTTCTATTCTTCGCTGGCTGACAGCTGCAGGCAGTTTGTGGGCTCTAGATGCTGTGGGGGGGGGGACTTTAACTTGGTGTTGAACCCAGGACTGGACAGATCTGCGGGCCCCCCTAGATCCCCTGCTGCTTCGGCGTTGCTTCTACTGTCGGAATGTGTGAAACTTGATTTGCTTGATGTGTGGCGTCATAGACACTCGAGGTGGGGTGGGTTCACTCATTACTCGGCCTACCACAACGTCCATACGCGCATAGATTACTGGTTTGTTTCCCGCTCCCTGCTCGATGCGGTGAAGGGGTGTACGGTGCTGCCGCGCACGCTGTCTGATCACTCGCCCTTACTCTTATTGCTGGTGGCCCCTCCTAGGAGGATTCCCCCGTTCACCTGGAGGTTCCCCCCGTATTCCCTCCTAGACGAGGTTTTCAGAGGGGAACTGGCCGAAGACATAGAGACCTATTTCGCAACCAATGTGGGTTCGGTAGACAGCATTCAAGTGCTTTGGGATGCGTTTAAAGTGTACATCAGAGGGATGACTATGGCAAAGCACTCTGGGGTGCTCAAGGCTATCAGGCGCCGGCTGCAACTGCTTGAGTCACAGCTCAATGACCTGGATCGGCAGGCGGTGGTCTCGGGTGATCCCACTGACGCAGTCACACTTAAGTCCTTGCAAGAGGAATTTCAGGAGGAGGCGGATAGGGAAATTAAACATATGGGTAAATATGCGACAGCACGTGTGTATGGGGAACGGGAGCGGCCTGGTGCACTCCTGGCTAAACTGATGCGCAACAGCAGGCCCCCATTGGTTATTGAGGAGTTAGTGACGGCTGCTGGGGAAGTGGTGGCGGAGGAGCATGATATCCTGGCGGAATTTCACTCCTACTACACAGCACTCTACTCTTCGAGGGATGCACACCTTGAGGAGGAGATCGACGACTATTTAAGCTACATCCAAATGCCCTTCTTGGCCGACTGGCAGAGGGAGTTTCTTATGGCCCCAATCCAAAAGGAGGAGATAACGGAGGCGCTGGAGGGCATGAAGTCTGGTAGTGCTCCTGGTGCGGATGGTCTCACGGTGGCTTTTTACAAGGCCTTTCAAGACAAACTTGTCCCGTACTTGATGCTCTTGTTTGATGATATTTGTCAGCAGGGCAGCATGTCGAAATCCATGAGAGAGGCGCTGCTTATTACCATCCCGAAGCCAGGTAAACCCCCTAATCAATGTGGCTCTTACCGACCGCTGTCGCTGATTAATGTGGACGCGAAACTGTATGCCAAGGTACTTGTGACCCGTTTGGCGTTACTGGTCCCGGACCTTGTTGCCCCAGAGCAGGCTGGGTTTGTCCCCTCCCGCAATCTCACTTATAACATCCGCATGGTACTGGGCACGATCCAACATGTCAAGCACGAAAACAAGGCTGTAGCCATCTTCTTAGACATGGAGAAGGCCTTTGATTCTGTTGAGTGGTCGTTCATGCTGAGGGTCCTTCGTAAGTTTGGACTCGGTGAGCCGTTTCTACAAATGTTGGAAGCCCTGTATTACAAGCCCACAGCTAGGCAAAAGATGGGGACCCTAGTCACTGCTCCTATCGAGATTGGAAGGGGCACGCGTCAGGGTTGCCCCCTCTCTCCATTGCTGTACGCCTTGGTGGCGGAACCCCTCGCCTGCGCTATACAAGAGTATCATCGGTTCGAAGGGATAAACTTTCCGACGTACCAGATTGGTATCTCAACATACGCGGACGACACTCTGCTATATGTCCGGGACCCGGAGACTAACCTCTCTGCGGTGCTGCGGGAAGTGGTGAGGTTCGGGGCCCTATCGGGCCTTTGCGTCAACTGGAACAAATCAGTGGCGTTGCCCCTGACGCCGGTGACACTCCCTTTTGACTCAGAGTACCCATTGCAATGGACCACGGACTCCATCCGCTACCTGGGGATACGCATACATACTGACCCGGAGGTCCTGATTCGCGAGAATTATGGGATCGCCTACTCCAAACTGGTGGATGATTTCGAAGTGTGGTCCAGACTCCCGCTTTCTCTCATGGGCAGGATAGCACTCATGAAGATGGTAGTGCTCCCCAGGTTTCTTTTTCTATTTACGAATATACCGGTGGTCCTTTCCAAAGCCTTTTTCCGGCAACTTACCCAGACGCTCATCCGCCTGGCGTGGGGGGGGAAGCAGCCGCGGGTGCAGTGGCAAACGCTCACCCTTCCGTATGAACAGGGGGGCCTTGGGGCTCCAGACCTGGAGCGGTACTATAGGATCGCTCAGGGAGCACATCTTCATACATGGATTCATGGGGATCCTGGTATCCCTCATGTGAAACTGGAACGGCTCTTTGCAGACCCCATCCCGCTCCCGGCAACAGTATGCTATCCGCCTGATCGGAGGGTCGGCAATCTGGACTCTATAGCTGCCACGAATCATGCTTGGCATGCACTGGTTGGCTCCCGAGAGAGTGTGCTGCTGTATTCACCTTTGCTCCGTGTGGAATGGGCAGCCTGGCTGGCCCCACTGACGGAGAAAGGCGTCCTGAAGGCGCTACGCGACTTGGGGATTGTTATCATGGGAGACCTCTTCTCAAACGGCACCCTGAAGACGTTGCAGCAGGTCCTTCAATCCTGTCCCGGGGCAACACTGCTCCATAGCTTTCAATATCATAGGGTTCGTAGAGCGGCCCTAGCCGTGTTGGGCCCGGAACTGGCTGAACCGCAGGAAGTGCCGGAGCTCACGTATATAATCAAGACCCCCTCTTCTCGCAAACTGGTCACAGCTCTCAGGACTCTGGGTGATAGGCATCGGCAGTGTCCCCCCTCCAAGGCCCGGTTGGCCTGGCAAGCTGACCTCCAATCTCCTATCTCAGACGACAAGGGGCGTTATTGCGCTACCAACACTAGGAAAATCTCGCTCAACGGTCGACACCGCCTGGTGCACTTTAAATTCCTACAGCGTGTCTACTACACGCCCGAAAGGCTGCACAGGTATGGGCTGAGGGACTCAGCGGAATGTGAGCGCTGCCACTTTCACACGGCAGACTTTCTCCATATGGCCTGGACTTGTTCTGCCATTCATAAGTACTGGGTAGAGGTCTTTGCGGACCTCAGCACCATTCTTGGTGATGAGATTTTGCCCAGTCCGGCGCTCGCATTGCTCGGTTTTTCCAAACCGCTTCCGGTGGCAGTGAGGCGGCTTGCGGATATGGCATTATTGACAGCAAAGCGTCTGGTAGCACTGTGTTGGATGCGAGGGCCAGTTCCCACTAAGTAGCGATGGGGGGCAGACTTACTTTACTGTTGCACGCAATCAGAGGTGTATAGTGAACTCCTGCCTCCGAAGAGTCGCCCCAAAAACTTCTGGGGGTTGTTTAGGGCGTTTCAGAGTGCGCAAGAGGATGGTGAGTCGGATCCTGACGGGGAGGAGCTGGATGTGCTGCAGGAGGATGGGGTTGCGACAGCTGTGGAGGAGGAGTGTGGTAGTTGAGGGCCTTGGCGTTGTGAGTGAGTGGTGAACCGTGCCTGGTCTTCAGGGTGAGTTGTGTTGGAGGGTTGTTTGGGACGGCTGTCTTGGTTGTCGATAGGCGCTATCCCCCACCTGAGCTTTATTTCGCCCTAGTGGACAGGTGATTGGCACCCATGGCCCTATTGAGGGGTTTGTGGTAGTGGTGAATGGTGGGAGCGAGCGGGTGGACACAGGTTTAGGCAGTCTGGCTAGTTTTTTTTCGGGGTGGGTGGGCTTGTGTTTGTCTGGGGGTTTTGATTCCCGTTATACACCTTTTCTTGGTTCCTCGATGGAGAAACTCCGTCCCTGGGTCTTCACGCAGTTCTTACTGGGTGTCTACACTGATCGTACCATCCTGACACGCCACACTGCGCTTAGAACTGATATTGCTGGCGCTGCTGGGTGTGCTTTCTTTTTATATGTTGCGATCATTCATTGGCTGCTCCCATGGACTAAAACTACTGTACACTTCTTCTACACCTGCAGTTACGCCGCCAGGCCTCCGGGCTGTTGGTCTTTACGGCTGTGTGTTTCACCTTTACCCAGGGATTGGAGAGTGACCTTTTGATGCCGCCGGCCTCCGGGTTGTAGGCTATGTCGGCTGTGTATGCAACTTGAAGGTGTAATAAAGTACAAATTTAATAAAAAAAAAAAAAAAAGAAAGAAAGAAAGGCAGCGAAGACCCCTGCCGACACGGAGCGCTCACATCAGAGCCGCGGTCCTCGCCGGGCGCCAAGCCACGCCCCCCCAGATCCAGCAATCCTGAGAAGTCTGCTGATGACTCAGACTTTGGTTACTGAGGAGACTTATAGAACAGCCATCAGCATGATGACGCATGATCACTGAAAAAATAAGAGATTTCACGACATTGGCAGATGTGCCCAATGTGTGGAAAGCAAGATGCCCTGATGAGAGCCCATAGAGAATCCGTGAGGCGTGAAACGCGTTGGCAATTGCTATTAAATTAGCTGAACGTGGAAAACGGATCAAAAAGAAATATAAATGATTCAAAAAAAGGAGAAAATTCACCCATCTTCCCATTGTGTTTGCGGTTTCACGCTATCTATTCAGCATGTGGCGTAGGAGACAAACTTTTTTAACCTAATTGTTGTACCTATTGCTATTGCTTTTATTCTTGTATCTTGATAACTTGTAGTTTAATTCTCTTTTAACATTTTATGACTATTTATTGTTTTATTGTTCGTGCTGATGTATTTTATGTGCACTTTTATGGTCTTTTGACCGAAATAAAGTTATCAATGAATGAATGAACAAATGTTATAAACACTGAATGACATCTAAATTGAGCCATTACTTGATTATATGTGGCACATTGGTTTGTTTTGATGTAGTCTTGGTTGTATAAATTCTTGTGTAAAAGTACTGGATATATTAGTGCTAAAAAATGTTGGTCTTGTACATTGTTGGAAGTATTGTGTAAATTGTGATATATGTAAATATATGTATGACATTTATGTGTTGTAGATGAAGAATAAAGTCCTTCCAAAAGAAAAGAATTGTTTAAAATTAGGGTGAATAAATAAACCAATCACCGAAAGAATATAGTGTGGTTGTTTAAAAAGTAGTGCATAAGTAATTAGGCTACCAGGTTTTTTCTCTTTTAAATTATACAGAAGGCCCTACCTGGGTCCTGTCTATTGGGCTTATCTTCCCCTTCTTGCATCAGTTTCTTCAGTGGCACAGCAGAAATGCAGCGGAAACAGGTGCGGATGCATCACACTTCTCTTACTTGTGTCTCTTTTTCAGCTCCCAACAGCAGGAACAATCTCTAGAGGACCAACACAGTGCCTGACCTCTTGGCAGGTCTGACCTCCCAGCAAGGAAGTTCAGGGGAGCTTGTGGTGAAGTATTTATGTCACTGAGACTTCAGAACAGGAAGCAGGCTATACTTCAAGCCATTGGAAATCTTCTTCAATCAGGATACACATCACACATCATCATCACACACATCAAATTACTGTTTGCCTTACCCATTATGACCAACCCTACCAGTGGTTCCTCACTGGAAAAAAAAAGTGTTATTAAGAGCACCTTCCTGAAATACAATAAGGAGTTTAGAATGCTTGAAGAATACAAGAAACATACTGTACTTTTATATATAACAAATGAGTTTTTGGAAGGATGTCAGCATTATCTGACTTGAGGGACTAACACCCAACATCATTTTGTGCTAACCAGATTACAATAGGGCATTGTCCACCATTTGGTTGTCTTCTCTAAAATGAAAGGAGAGGAGTTGGCCTAATGGCTTGGGCTGTCCCCTCGAATCTGGGAACGTGGGTTCGAGTCTCGGCAATGAAAGCTGAACATCCTGTGATTCTGGGCAAATCACTTACTCTCCCTATGCCTAACAAAAATGAGTGTGTCCTTATGTAAGGCAACTGGTGCTATGTAAAGCGCTCTCATACCCGATTCGGGTCAAGTTCGCGCTATATAAAACTCTGTAAAAAAAGTATTCAACAGCCACTAACTAACCTTGTCCTTGTGATGGTGTTTCAACCCACAACACTTTATGGTCTTTATGAGACTTTGAAAAAATATTATCTAAAACCACTTCCCCTTGAAAGTAATATCAGGGATTGCAGAGTGGACATGAAATTCTTTTAACACTTTAGTCTGTATTAGAATTGCACTTTATATTTGGGCTGCCATACATCTCAGGAGAAGTATAGTATTATAACGTACATTATATGGGAGTTTCAAGCTGGTTTGTATCTCTATTTTATTATATTACTGTTAATTTATGAATTTTAATGATGATGCTTTTTTTCTACGTACTTTTATGGCTGTTTGTTTCTGAGGCAAATAAAGTTTTAAATCGAATCTATTAGGCTATTTTTAGCGTTCATCCTTTGTTCATTTTGTTCACAGCGTTACTAATAATGACGGTAATAATTCTTATCACGAGTGAGAATGGCTTGTAATTAATATGATTCTGCCGTAAATATTCATAATTGCGTGTATATTGATTTCGGGGTTCGGGACTGGGCTCTGTACTGACGGAGCCACCCGGCCTGTCCACACACGCACGCACACAGCCTGAGGGCGGGTCACGCCCCAGGTATAAATAAACGGGCGCGAGACCGCCTCGGGGTCTTCGGCCCTATGCAGAAGCTAGTGTCCGTGTGTCTCATTGTGGCTGAGTACAGTTAGGCCCCACTCTGTCGCCTAGGTTGTCCCTGCCCCTCGCAAACACTGCACTGGTGACGAGGCGGGTACTTTGCCCACGCCTCGCCCCCGCAGATGCGCCTGTCGTGTCCCGCAGTGTCCTGGGCGCCGCACTCGCGCTGCCTGTGCTCGAGCCCGCGGCTGTAGCCCACTCTTCAACCTACGGGGTAGTCCTGCCGCCTGGGCCTGTCCGGCCCCATCGGACCATTTGTGAGGTCGTCGCGCCTGCCTCGGCGCTCAGGTGAGCCCCCCCTCCTCGGGGAACCGCCTCCACTGTCGGCTGCTGTTCGCAGCGAGTCCTGCAAGGGGCCCTGTCACACGCCCCACCCTGACGGGTCAGCCGGGGGGATACATCGGCCCCCGACGGGCGCCCCGCCTCAGCGCACGCATCTCGCGGATGTGCACAGCCTGCCCTGCCTTTCCTCACGCATCTCGCGGGCGTGTGTTTTCCCGCCCTGCCATTCCTCACGCATCTCGCGGAGGTCCGTTTTCCTGCTTGGTGAAGAGGTTGGTGCTGCTCCAGTGCTTGGACCCCGCATCCCCAAGGCACTACAGCCCCTGTGACCAGCGAGCGCGTGGCTCAAGCACACCCAGCACCCCAAGGCGACAGCAAGAGCCCATCCACATCACCACAGCGGTGGACAGTCAAACGTCTTCGCTTCAAGCTTGCGTCTGCACATCGCTCGCGCGCTACCACGTGCCGAGGATGAGTGTGCAGGCAACCGACGGTAATGCTGCTCCAGACCCAGCCCGGCAGGCTCCGGCCCAACAACCAGTGGTACCACCGAACGCGCAGGCTCCGGCCCCCGTCGCCAATGCCCCGCCCGTCCTGCCCGGACATGCCATGGCGGCACCGCTCCCGCCATTCAGCGAGCTGGCAGACCCGCCCACGGCAGCTGCGCGGTGGCGCCTATGGCTAGGCCGATTGGAGCATTACTTCGTGGGGGTACGTGAAACGGACACAAAGGTAAAGCGCTCGCTGCTCATGTGCTACGGAGGTGATGAACTGTACGAGCTGTTTGAGACCCTGCCGCACAGAGGAGATGAAAACGACTACGCAGCTGTGGTCGCGGCGCTCAATCGCCATTTTGACCCGCGCGCCAACCCGGATTATGAATGGTTCAAACTACGCCAGGCCCGTCAAGCGGAAGGCGAGTCGATCGACGTATACTATGCGAGGCTTCGCAAGTTGGCGACCTCCTGCGAGTTGCCCGTCCGGACACTGGAAATCAGAGCGCAACTCATACAAGGCTGCAGGTCGGTTCAGCTGAGGCGCCTCATCCTGCAACAACCCCGGATAAGTCTAGACAAGATCCTTGTATTGGCCAGGTCACACGAACTCTCTAATGCCAGGGCGAAAGCAATGCAAGCTGCGCTCGACAGGCCTGCCGCGCCAGCCAAACACGTGTCGGTGAAAGAGGAACACGTCGACGTCCTCCGTAGGAGGCCATTTCGGGCCACACAGAAAAGCTCACAGCCGACGTCCTCGTGATCCGCCTGTGGGAATTGTGGAATGGACCACCCATCGAATGGAAGATTCTTTGCGAGAGGGAAAACCTGTTCCAACTGCGGAAAATTAAACCGCTTCGCAAAGGTGTGCCGCAGCAGTGGCAGTCGACGGGCTGGCCCAAGTGGGAGGAACGTCGCCCAAGGAGTGCGCCAAATCTCGCTCGAAGACACCGGGCCGTGTGGGGACGCCGCACAGTCGGCATGCAGAGTAGACGACGACGACAAGGATTTTTTTGTCTCGTTCGTGGGACGGGAAGGCTCGAGAAGACGACCCCCGCCAATGTGCGATGTCCAAATCGAAGGATTCCCAGTGCAAGCGTTAATTGATACTGGCGCATCCGTGAATGTGATGGACAACGTACAGTATGAACAATTGTCCCCTCGACCGCCACTATCACCCTCAAAAGCAAGGATATACATGTATGACAGCGATGATACGCTACCCCTTCGTGGAGTAATTGATGTGACGGTAGCTTGCAATGGCCAAGAAGTGAACACCAGGCTCCATGTGACAGGTGGCAAGCGGGGTACGCTCCTCAGCTGCCACACAGCGGAGGATCTACAACTGGTGTTTTTCACCAACCAGATACACGAACGGCATGCGGATTCCATGCTGAACGAATTTCCAGCGCTCTTCCAAGGGTTAGGCCGCCTAAAGGGGAAGATGTTCAAGTTGCACATCGACCACACGGTGAAGCCGACGGCATTGCGACACAGAAGAGTACCCTTTCACCTGCGGCCGCAAGTGGAAGCCGAGCTGAAGAAGCTAGAGGAACTCGGGGTGATAGAGAAAGTGTCAGGGCCCACCCCCTGGGTGTCGCCCCTTGTAGTGGCCCCCAAGCCCAAGCAGCCAGGCGCCATAAGACTCTGTGTTGATATGCGCCTCCCCAACAAGGCTATCAAGAGGGAGAGACACCTCACGCCAACCATGGATGATATAGTGGCAGATTTAAATGGAGCCCGCTGGTTCTCCAAGCTGGACCTCAACGCTGGATACCACCAGCTCGAGCTACACCCCGACAGCCAGAATATCACAACCTTCTCGACCCATGTAGGTCTCTGCAGGTACAAACGTCTGAGCTTCGGTGTCTCCTCGGCCGCCGAGGTATTCCAAAATGCAATCAGTGACACTATCCGGACTTCCAGGAGTCATCAACTTGAGTGATGATATTCTTGTCTTCTTCAAGATGCTAGAAGAGCACCATGAACACCTTCGGGCCACCCTCCGGAGGCTAGCTGAGCATGGCCTCACCCTACACAGGGAGAAGTGTTCGTTCTACAACGAGTCGGTGGAGTTCTTTGGATACGTATTCACCCGAGACGGTCTGAAAGTAGACCCAAGGAAAGCGGACGCCATCCGGGCAGCACCTAAGCCAACATCTGCAACCGAAGTCCGCAGCTTCTTATGGATGGCCACTTATTGTGGTCGCTTCATCCCTAACCTGGCATCCCTGTCGGAGCCCCTACGCACACTCACCAAGTCTGGGCATCCGTGGTCATGGTCCGGGAAGGAGGATGAGGCATTGCGGGCAGTTAAGGACGCACTCATAGACGACAAGGTCATGGCGTACTTCAGACCGCACAGACAGACAGAGGTTGTTGTGGATGCCAGCCCGTGGGGTTAGGAGCAGTCCTGATGCAGAAGACGGAAAACCAGGAATGGGATCCCACCGCTTATGCCAGCCGAGCACTGACACAGACGGAAATGAGGTATGCGCAAATAGAAAGGGAGGCGCTCGCCATCAAGTGGGCATGCCAGCACTTTCACTTATACCTGTTCAGTCACGAATTCAAGGTCTTCACGGACCACAAGCCGCTCGTGCCACTTTTTGGAGGCTCTGCCAGGCTTGCACTACCCAGGATCGAAAGATGGGCTGTCCAGCTTCAACCCTACCGATTTGAAGTCATCTTCCGCCCCGGAGCGGACAACCCGGCGGATTTCTTGTCGAGGCATCCAGGACAGCCCTCTCTCGAATCAGAGCTCGAAGACGGAGAAGAAGTGGAGGAGTTCGTCAGGGTGCTGTCACAGGATGCATGCCCTAAGGCTCTCACGCTGGAAGCGATTGGGGCCGCCACAGACCGAGATGAATGCCTCCGAAGGGTAAAAGCGACGCTTGAAAATCACTCCTGGAAGCGTTTCCTGGACGGAAGCAGTGCACTCACGCAGGATGAACAGACTTTTTGGCAACAGATGTGGCGAGCACAGAGTGAACTAAGCATGGGACCCCATGGAGTGGTGTTGCGGGGTACCACCATTGTCATACCATCGAGCCTGCAGAAAGAGGTAGTTCGCCTCGCTCACCAAGGGCATCAAGGAGTAGCAAAGACGGGTGTGGTTCCCGGGACTCGACAATGCGGTGGAAACAGAGATCCAGAACTGGCACTCGTGTGTCATCACCAGCCAAGAACCAGCACCGCACCCGGTCATCACAGAGGACCCGTGTGATATCCCGTGGTCGAAGATAAGTATTGATTTCGGCTCATTCCCAGATGGACGACAGGCCATGGTACTGATGGACTCATGTTCCAGATTCCCAGTAGTCAAGGTAGTACCCTCCACGGCGTTCAGCCACGTGAAGCCAGCGTTAGACCGTACCTTCACCATGCTAGGCTTCCCATATGAGATAAAGTCGAACAATGGGCCGCCTTTTCAAGGCAACGACTTCAAAACATACCTAAGCAGGCGAGGGATCAACCACAGGAAGATCACGCCCCAGTGGCCACAGGCAAACGGCGAGGTCGAGAGATTCATGAGGACCATGAACCGAGCCCTAAATATTGGCGTGGAACAAGGGGAAGCGCCTGAAGAGTGCCTGGCCCAATTCCTAAGCGGGTACCGGCAAACTCCACATTGCACCACCAAGTGTGCGCCAGCGCACGTCATGTTTCGGAGAACACCGCGAGACTGCATACCGACGAGCCCCTCATGGAAAGCACCCGAAATAGACCACGAGGCGACTCAGAACCGCAGGAGAAACACCAATGAAAGAGCAAGCAGAGCACGACAGGCCCAAGTCAGAGCCCTCGTGGTCGGCGACCACGTGGTGCTAAAGACTCGGCAACATAACTGGAAGTATCAGACGACGTTCGAACCCGAGGTATGGGAGGTCGTGAACATCCACGGCACCATGGTGTCGGCCACCCGCGGCATGAGAGCCGTGACGAGAAATGTGTTGTGGTTTAAGCGAATCTCCAGTGAAGGGACCTCGAGCGAACAGGGGTCCGAGGACATGGATGGAGGCGATGAAGACCTGACGCCCTCTGGGACGCCGGCGGACCAGCCGGTTCGGGAAGCATCGGTGCCTAGACCTACCTCGGAGCCTAGTATCATCCTGGCAAGTTCAGCAAGCGGCACAGAAGAACCGGAGAGTGAAGGGTCAGTTGCGGGGCCGCGAAGCAGGAGGTAAAATCTTCGACCCAATCCAACTCCCAGTCAGAGACTCAAGGACTATGCATGTGGTCTCCGTTTCGCTGGGACATTGAAGTAGCCGGGACTAAAGAACTGTTAGTTTGGAGGGAAGTACTGACGGAGCCACCCGGCCCGTCCACACACGCACGCACACAGCCTGAGGGCGGGTCACGCCCCAGGTATAAATAAACGGGCGCGAGGACACTACAGGCTCCACACTTTTTCCTGCAGGTGAAAGATTCATTACATGAACATGTCATTTGTCTTTTTCTACAATGTGCTGTTTTCTTTTTGGGGCGGAGGAAATGAATCCATGTTTGGCAAATAAGACCCACGGTTAAAACAAAACACAATAAGATATAACGTTACCAGGGAAATTGCACTGTACCCTGAGACCAAGAGTCATGCTGTTCAGTATATAACTTATAGTGTGGTTCTACGTAAGAAGGTCTTTACCATGGGGTTGGTATGTTAGGATTAGACCGGCCCTTGTCAGGCATTAATGCTCCTCCGGTGAAGCCAATCTGTTCTGAATAAACATGGAGAGGTAAACAATGAAAAACTGAAGAACCGGGGTAATTGAAATATACAAGGATTTCGAAGCCCGTCCATTCGATTATCTTCAACCGAGCTCCCAACATTTCTGAGTTCTAATATACCTATAAAGCCCTGTTCCTAAAGAGAGAGTGGAACATGTTTGGCAATACACAAAACGAGTAAACCACGTGCTTATCTTTAAATATGTTGAAACGGTTATTCCCATACTTTTATGAATGTGCAATGCATTGTGTTAATTGTACGTGTGAGTGCGCGCGCGTGCATGTTTCTCAAATGTAGGAATAACCTCTAAGCACGCGCTGGGAAGTAAAATAAACAGTGAGAGCATATAAAAACTCTCCATAGGGCTGATTTTAGGAATTAATTAACTATGCTAATGGGGTGGCAATGCTGCCACATCCAATGACTCTCTGAATGCCATAATCCAAACTTTCTCTGAAAAGGTCATGAATCATCCTTAATGGATGCAGTAACTGACATATTCATGGCTTCAGAATCAGATATTATCGACGCCCCTTTCCAAGTTCGCAGCACTAAGGTTATCTGGAGGACTTTGGATGAATTGTTTTCATGGGGTATCTCTGCAAGTTGATCTGGATATGAGAAATAAATAAACAGCTGCATAACATTCACTGCACGAGCAACGGAATAGAATATGTATTCGATCGCAGGAACAGGAGTTTCAAAATAGACCCCTTGTAAAGAATATGTGCCTTCTGTCCTGCAAGCCGGAAATCGCAGTGTCTCTGTGTACAAACCAAAAAGGTCATGTCTGCATTTTTAGCTAGATGCTTTCCATTGCCTTCAAATGACATTGGCCTTCTGCAGTTCAAGTGTCAATCTTTGTTTTATGTGAAAAGACTGCCTCAGCAGCTTACAGGAATCAAGCTTCCTTTTCAATTGCATGAGGCATTAAAGAGAGGTGAATGTATTTTATAGAAACTCTCTTTCTTCTAAGGAGGGATTACTAAATAATATTCTGAGCAGAATATTGATAAAGGCATTTTTTTTTGTTTTTATTCGTGCTCATGAGGAGTGTGAAATGGACGACTGCACGAAAAATGTCTGCCTGTATCAAGCCCTAAATTCTTTTTTGTTTTTTTTGTTTACCTTGAATTGACCTCCCCTGAAAGCTAAAGAGTGTGGATCTCTCTTAGAGCCTCATTTATAGGTAGGTGGACACTGGAGGCCAGATTTAACATTGGGTTTAGGCTGCAGCTTGTGTAGTTAAGGTGCCTTGCACGTCTCTACAGGGAAGCCTTATGATTCCCACGGAGCGCCCTTTCAAGTGTTGTGCGTGGGAAAATAAGTTTTGCCTTGTGTTTTTGATTGAGCATTTGTCCTCCAGTTCCTGCATTAGTGGAACTTACTCCAATCACTCCCACGTAGGTAAAATTCCGCCCAGGCATAGATTCCACTACTTTTTGCACTTGTGTCTATGGGATCTTTGAGGCAAGGAACACAGGCATTTACTTCCACTTTGTGCAGATGACTAAAGCTCCTCATCAGTTTATCATACAAACTATTGAATGGGGATCTGCAGATAGGTCACCGGGTGGCTCCACCGGACAGCTTCTGTTCATTGGTAACAATTCAGTATATATGCATAAAATGACGTTTAAAGCAACTTTTTCTGGACTTCCTCCTTCCCTTTTCTCATTCATTACAGACTGAGGGCCTGGTTTATGAAAAGTGTGTGGAAGCAGCGATGCAACACTTTTCAGTGCACCCCCCTTGCAACACGATGGATGCTCCGTATTTATTGTACTACAAAAGGGGGTGGTAATGGACGGAGCATCTGAACCAATCAAACACTCACACCCAGTCAAAAGATCTGGGTTTAATCCATCTCCGTTCTTTAGCCCACTCTGCCACCCCAGCTCAGACATGGCTATATGCAAATCAGTCTGACCCTGTGCCTCATGGGAACAGTCCAGTCCGAACTGCCAAGCCATGCCTTCCCTGGACCGGAAACAAGCTACCGAGGACTGGTTTCTGGCATTCCAGCCGTCTTCAGCCCAGCTTGCTTGAATCCAGTGGCAAAGTGAGCTAGGGACTCATGTCTGAGTATACCCTGCCACACTTATGGCAGCCAAAAGCGGTACAAAAGGGGGAAGTAATGGACGGAGCGTCTGAACCAATCAAACACTCACACCCAGTCAAAAGATCTGGGTTTAATCCATCTCCGTTCTTTAGCCCACTCTGCCACCCCAGTTCAGACATGGCTATATGCAAATCAGTCTGACCCTGTGCCTCATGGGAACACTCCAGCCCGAACTGCCAAGCCATGCCTTACCTGGACTGGAAACAAGCTACCGTATTTATTGTACGGCGCACCATATCGCCAGGAATGATATACGTTAGGAACCATGACTTATCTTTAGGTGCAAAACCCACGCATTGCTGGAGTTGTGTCATTAGCATAATACAACTCCAGCAATGCATGGGGGAGGCTTATTTTCTTTGCACTGCATCACCCTTTTAAGGTTGTGACGCAGTAGAGTTCTTGAAGTGACGCCGTGAAATCTGATAGATTTCACTACGCCACTTCTACGAGGCTTTTTCATATGGGAATGCCCACCCTGCATACATTTTACCTGCCACAAGTATAATGTAGCACAGGCATTTACAAAGTGATGGATCTGCTCAGATACTTCGTAAATATGGTGCAATGTGACGTGTTATTTACACCGCCGCTGTGTCACAAAAAGTGGCAAAACAGCAGCATAAAAGTGTTGCAAGCCTTCATAAATAAGGCCAGAAGACCCAATTCACATAGGGCCTCTGCACCTGTAGCAGAGGCCCCACAGTCGTGTTTGAACCTCCATACTGGAATTTCCCATTGAGGAGGTTCCACCACGAGTGTGGGGTGTCTTCCACGACTGTGGGGCCTCCCCCACGAGTGTTGAGGTCCTCTGTGAATTGCCCCATGGCCTAGAAGGATTCTTTATTTGGTTTTACCTTATACCTGCTGTTCAGTGGCAGTATCAAGGGTAAGTAATATGTAAATGTTTTCTCTGAAATGAATAGTGACAAGGCGAGCAGCTATTCTACTTTTAACTGCTTCTGAAAATTAACTGTTGGTGACATGAAATGAAATGAAAAAATCTGAAGCTGTGGGGTAAAAAAGATTCTGTTGCCATAAGCTGTCTTTGTTCTTGGACTCTTCTCTAGGAAAACAAGTTTAGAGACACGTGGCTTGACCACACTGGGATTTCCATCACACCACTTCTGTCTGCGTGAGGCATTGAATAATTTTGTACATACTACGGCACCTTAAGATTCTCACACCTAATCTCGTATTCTGTTTATCTCTTTTTAAATTGTGGCATGTCGGAAAATGGTTACAATGTGACCACATTGTGATTCAAGTTGCGTTGCAGAAATATGACATGCACTCACAAAAGATTTGAGGCCTTATTTATGAGAAAGTGACTCAGTGGGTAGGGAGACAAAATATCGAAATTTAAATATCGATATACAATGATATTGATGTTTTAATTTCGATAGTATAGAATATCGATGCCCAAAATATCAACAGACAGAAAATCGTTTTTATGGTATGTATGTTACTAATATCGAAATTTAATAATATCAAAATTATGTTTAGTGTATTTTATTATGTTGTTTATATGTTTGTTAAATATGTTATTAAATGTATGTTTGAAAATTAGTAATTTAGTTTACATTTTGCGTTTTAGTATCAGAGCGGGTTGTGGGTTTATAGGGGATTAGGGTGGGAAGTAATTTAATAATAATTAATTAATTAATATATTTTTAAAAATATTTGTAAATAATAATTAATTGGTAATTAATTAATATTAATTAGTTAATTAAATTAATTAGAGTTATTGTGCATATATATTCAATTTTTTGTTATTGGTAATTAATAATTAATTGGTAATTAATTAATATTAATTAGTTAATTACAATAATTAGAGTTAATGTGCTAATATATGTAATTTTTTGTTATTGTTAATTAATAATTAATTAGTAATACAATAATATTAATTATTTAATTAAATTAATTAGAGTTGATGTGCTAATAAATTTAATTTATTGTTATTGTTTATTAATAATTAATTGGTAATTAATAACTATTAAGTGATTAAATGATATGATTTATTTATGTGTAGTGGGTTGTGTGTTTATAGGGTAATAGGGTGTAATATAATTAAATGTAATTAATTAAAGAGATTGTATTTCTTTATTGGTATTCATTGTTAATTAATTGGTAATTAATATGTGTTAATTAGTTCAATTAAAATGACATCAATTTAATAATATTAATTGTTATTAATTGATTAATTGATATTTATATTAATTGTGTTTTTTTGTATGTGTACTGTGTTGTGTGTTAAAGGGGGAGTAGTGTGTGAAGTAATTTTTACCCCCATGCTATCCAATGCTTTCCCTACTGTTGCACCCTCTGGAGTGGGAAAAGTAATTTTCACCCCTATGCTATCCAACATTTTCCCTACTGTTGCACCCTCTGGAGTAGGATTAGTAATGTTTACCCCTACGCTATCCAACGCTTTCCCTACTGTTGCACCCTCTGGAGTGGGAATAGTAATTTTTACCCCTATGATATCCAACATTTTCCCTACTGTTGCACCCTCTGGAGTAGGAATAGTAATTTTTACCCCTACGCTATCCAACGCTTTCCCTACTGTTGCATCCTCTGGAGTGGGAATAGTAATTTTTACCCCTATGCTATCCAACCCTTTCCCTACTGTTGTACCCTCTGGAGTGGGAATAGTAATTTAAACCCCTACGCTATCCAACGTTTTCCCTACTGTTGCACCCTCTGGAGTGGGAATAGTAATTTTTACCCCTACGCTATCCAACGCTTTCCCTACTGTTGCACCCTCTGGAGTGGGAATAGTAATTTAAACCCCTACGCTATCCAACGCTTTCCCTACTGTTGCACTCTCTGGAGTGGGAATAGTAATTTAAACTCCTACGCTATCCAACACTTTCCCTACTGTTGCACCCTCTGGAGTGGGAATAGTAATTTTTACCCCTACACTATCCAACGTTTTCCCTACTGTTGCACCCTCTGGAGTGGAAATAGTAATTTGAAACCCTACGCTATCCAACCCTTTCCCTACTGTTGCACTCTCTGGAGTGGGAATAGAACTTTTTACCACTACGCTATCCAACCCTTTCCCTACTGTTGCACCCTCTGGAGTGGGAATAGTAATTTTTACCCCTACGCTATCTAATGCTTTCCCTACTGTTGCACCCTCTGGAGTAGGAATAGTAATTTTTACCCCTACGCTATCCAACGCTTTCCCTACTGTTGCACCCTCTGGAGTGGGAATAGTAATTTAAACCCCTACGCTATCCAACGCTTTTCCTGCTGTTGCAATATGTGGAGTAAGTATATATATTAATTTATACGTAGACTTTTTAATTTATTTTAAATGTTTATGTATTATTTATTATTGTTTAAATATGTTTTAATGTTTTTATTTAATATTTGTGAAATTATATGTATTTTTAAATTATGTTTACATTATTATTAATACATTTAAAAAAACGATATTTTTAATTTCGATATTTTTGTAGTACGATATTTTTTTTCTCGATATTTTTGTACTTACCTTTATGAAGATATAACTCCGATATTTGTGATGTCGATATTTTTGTATGTAGATATTTTGTCTGTCGATATTGTATGTATGTATGTATTTATTTTTATAAAGCGCACATATTACCGGTAGGTCTCACAGCGCTGGCAGAGGATATGAGTCATGCGAGAGAGAGGAGTTGTTATGCTGGTGCCTTGAATAGTAGAGTTTTGAGATCTTTTCGGAAGATTTTGTGATTTTGATTGGATCTTAAGGCCATAGGCAGGGAGTTCCATGCCGTGGGGCCCACCTTCGAGAAACTCCTGTCTCCATTTCTGACAGTGCGGACTCTTGGTGTCTTTAGGAGATATTTATTTGAAGATCATAATGTTCTTTCTGGGAAATATTCCTGAAGTTTATTTTTTAAATATTTCGGGCCTTGTCCATTCAAAGATTTGTGCACTAGGCAGCAGATCTTGAATCTTATGCGCTTTCGGACTGGAAGCCAGTGCAGTGAGACATTCCACTCTGTGGTGCCGTAAGTCAATTTGCTTCACAGCACGGAGTCACTTACAAAGCACATGGATGCATCCTATACACAACAATATGTTGGATCCCTGTCTCTCTCCTGCGCTGGCACACAATTATCTGCCATGCGGCAACGCAGACACCCTTGCACCACGGTGCAAGGGTGCAAGCGTTGCAGGGAGATTGATTTTGTGCAGGACGCGACACTTTCATGCACAAACACAATCTTGAGAGATGTTTTCCTCTTTCTATGTGTGTTGCAGATTGCAGCACGCATAGAAAGGGGAAAAATGCAGTAAAATGAAAACATTTCTCCTCGTTGCACCTCCCTATACCTCCCCAAAGTGCTTTGTGAAAAGGAGCTGGACATACAAGGACATGAAAAGCATTGCAGGGTGGCTTTATGTGTCTTTTTAAATATGTGGCAGCAAAATACGCTGCCGGTGCATCACAAAAAGTGACACAGCGGCAGTGAAAGGGGCTTGTAAGTAAGCCCCATGTTTTTTTTGTTTCTGAAATTGTACAAACTAAGGGCCTCACTTTTGTGATGTTCTGTGGAGCAGGAGCCTGTTCCATTTTTATGAGGCAGCAGTAAGCCAATTTTTTGGGTTTAATGCTGCTTTGTAAATATTGTTCTCTTTAACGCACTTTTCTGCATTAAAGGGGCGTGCAATGGGGTTTGCAGGGGGAGTTCCCAGCAACATCGATGGCTTTTTGACACTGCCCAATGAGAAATCGTAAATTTGAGATAGTGCCCACAAACGTATGCCTCTTCAGGGGAGGCTTAAGGGAGGCACAACAAGGAGAAATAGCTTTATGTGTCCTCGTTTTTCTTTTTTCTATGTGTGGTGCACCACACATAGAAAGAGGAAAAAGCCTTATGTGATTGTTTTTGAGGAGGAAGGATTCCCTTCCTGCACAAAATTAATCATCCCTGCAGCACAGGCACCCTTGCATCATACCAGATGTGTAATCCTTTTCTTGCTTGTTAGAAAAGAGTTGATGCACCATCTCATAGGTCTGAAGTCTCTATCACTCCTTATGATATTAAGGCCATTGCTCACTAGTTCACTAGCTCACTGAGAGGTATATTTGCTAAGATTTTTTGCATCACAGAATTCATGCAAATTGATGTACAATCTTTTTTTCTCAATTTATTTTCTAGCACAAAACTTGTTTTGCACTGGAAATTCACTTGAAAATAAAATATAGTTAGCGCCAAGGCGGCATTTCAAGGGCGGTGCATGGCAACTATCAATGGTTCTTGACTCAAACCCTATTACTAAAATAGGCAGACAGGGTTTGTGAAAAAAATAATAATGCCTATTTCAAAGATGCGCCATCAACAAGAAATGCTTTTAATAATCTTTTCTTTATCGACTTTGCATGGGTGCTGCATTGTACAGCACAAATGCAAGGTAGGTAAAGTTTTAAAGTTAGTCTACGCGTAGTATTTTGTACTTGAAAAGGAATCCTTACAGTACAAAACCCATGCTAGACTCACGCAGACACCATTGCACTATAGTGCAAAGGTGTGTGTGTGGGGCTCAACTGTCTAATTGTGTGCCTGCGCCAAAGAGAGGGGAGGAGAGTGCCCTATCTCTGTATGAGAATTTGGTTAATAGATCCCTAAGTGAACAATAATGGCTGAAAATAAGACACCCACATTGACTCATGAAAACTGTAACTACACTGTTTGAGAAATGTGGGACTGGATCTCAATACATATAAGGCAGAGGTTGGTGCAAATATTTACCTCTGTATGTTGAAAGTGGATTTAGGGGGGGTGTGACATAAATGTTTGAGCATATTATGTGCCATTTTGTTGTGATGATAATGTGTTGTGTTTTCTTGTGATGTTGTCATTGTGTACTGCATGGTTGCAATGTGTTTTTCTGCTTTACTTTGGTAGTTGTATTGAAGTTTTGATTGTTTTGTTGTATTGTCCTCTGCTATGCTTTAAATGTGTTAATATTCGGGTTTATGTAAGTTACTGCCTTATGTTCTGTTGTTTATATTATCAGCCAAAGATAATACATTTCATGCTAAATGCAGAACATACCAATAAAGTTCTTTGACGGTGATGTGCTCTGTTGTTTATTATGCTGTTTTTTTAATGCTGCATTAATGCAATTTAATGTTGATGTTTTTACTGCAGCTTTTGTGTTCAGTTGTGTTTAGACTGTTTTGTTGTGATGCGCCTTATTATCTTTTTATTTTGTTAGTGATGTGTATTTGTGTAAGTTATTGTATTATGTTCTGTTGTTTACTTTAGATATGTTTACAAATGCTGCTACAGTACCACCGAAAAGCAGCACATGCCACTAAATTTCTTGTGACAAGCAACCATTTGCCACTGGCTAAAGTGATAAAATAGGGCTTTACCAACTCTTCAACTATTTATGATACCCGTAAGTCCAAAAGTAAGGCATAGATTGTGTCCTAAATTTGCACTACCAATGCTCTTTATGTAATACGCCCCCAGTGCACACTTTATTTGAGGCAGCCTGTTTTAGCACAAAATCCTCTCATCTGCACAGTTAGACGATCCAACCTTGTATTTTGCATAGTCTCTCATCTTCAGAAATTCTTTTTTTTTTTAAATCTTTATTGAAGCATTTTCATGATTTTGTCCCCTCCATAATTTTACGAAATCAAATAAAACAAAATTATCTGTATATCAATATTAGGGTTATTATTAATACCCACTACCACCCCCCCCCCCCCAAGCTTGAATTTATACATAAACAAAACAACAATAGGAACACGGTACAGAAAACCTGACTGTTTTGGTGTCCAAATTATAGTAACTATAATATGCATTTTCTAGATATATAGTTGAACACAGACTGAATTATAGAAAAAGTTATCCACCCGGATTCTGTATCCAACATGTTAGTGGGTCCCAAATTTTCAAACCCGGCTTTTGTTTCTTTCTACCTTTCTTTCGGTATATAGCCATTTCTAAGTTATATGTGGCCAGGAGTCTGGGCCCTCATTGTTCGAAAGCCGGAGGGTTATCGTCTAGCCATGCCAAAGCCAAACATAATCTAAATACAGCAGAGGAAATAAAGATAAGCCCTTGAATTTCCTTTGGCCTGTTATCTCCATCTAAACCTAGTATTAATTCTGCCATCGTTATTTCAATTTGTAAATTAAAGATTTTGGATAAAAAGGTGGAAATTTCCCTACGTATTATACCCAGTGAGACACATGTCGCAAATATATGTACGATATCTGCCTCGTGCTGTTTACATCGAGGGCGTTCTGTACCTCTGCCCGATCCCCATTTGGTGATCTTGTTTGGGGTATAATATAACTGGAAAAAAGTTTTGTAATATTGGGCTTGAAGGTTGGCCGACATTAGCCATAATTGAGATGCCTTAAGTGATTTCTCTGAGGTATCTTGTACCACGTCTAATTTTTTGTGCCAATTTAATGTATATTTTGAAACATCATCTGGTAGAGCGGATATAAGGTTATTATATATACCCCCAATTCTTATTGTATGGGTACCAATTATTGTATCTATTATATGAATTTTTCCGAATTTGGCCAGGCCTCCCCCTTTCTTCATTAAGAAATCTCTAATTTGTAGAAATTTGAAAAAATCTGATTGGCTTAGTCCAAATTCTGAATTTAATTCATCAAATGATTTGAATCTAGTATTGGAATAAAAGTTACCACACAGGGTAATCCCAGCCCTTTGCCACCTTTTCATGCACACGTCATTAAATGTATCTGGTAGATTGGTATTTCCCACTAGCGCTGTATAGTATGAGAATCTCCAAATCCCCCATATCTTTCGAACATTGTTCCAAGTTGAGTATAAACCCCTTAGGGTTTTAAATCGTACTTTTTTGTAGTGACAATTGTAAGTTAGTCACCAGAGATGTACTCTTGTTTCATTACCTAATATTAAACCCTGTGGTGTCGGGATCGTTTCTTCACATTCTTCGTGGTTATACGAGGTCAGAAGTCTTTTGCTATACTGAATGATAGTGGCCCGCCAATATATTTTGAAGTTCGGTAGTGAGAGCCCACCCCTGTCTTTCGGGAGTGTAATATATTTGAGTGCCCTACGTGGTTTTTTATAATTCCATATGAACTGTGAGAATAAGTTATGTATGTCCAGGAATATTTGTGTAGTGAAGTCTAAACAGATGGTCCGGAAGAAATACAGGAATTTTGGGAGATATAGCATTTTGATGGCATTGCATCTTCCCACTATGGTCAGATGAAGATTGTGAATTCTACGGAGGTTTTTGCTGGTTTGGTTTATTAGGGGTTCCAGATTAACAATGACCAGATTGTCGAGGTCAGATGTTATATTTACTCCTAGATAAATGGCGTTGGTGACTACCCGATCATCAAGAAATGTTATTTTAATATTAACGACTATCTGGGTTTTTCCCTGATTAAGTTTGTATCCTGAGACCTCCCCAAATTGTTTGGCATCTTCTTTTATTGCTTTAATTGCTGTGTTAGGGTCTCCAGTGACTATTGCTATGTCATCCGCATAGGCTAGCATCTTAGTATTGCCGTTGATGCTTTTTTGATTGGTGATATGGCCGGATTGGATTCTAGTTTCAGGATGAAAGGATTAATGTAGATGGCAAACAATAGGGGAGAGCAAGGGCAACCCTGTCTGGTCCCTCTGGTAACTTTAATGCTCTCGGTCATCTCTCCGTTGATTGTGATAACTGCTTCAGGGTTTGTGTATAACATACGGGTAGTGTTAATGAATCGGTTATCAATACCACACTTCGACATTGCTGTCCACAGGCATTGCCAGGAGACCCTATCGAAGGAATTCTCGGCATCTAACAGGATTAGGGCCATAGGGTCTCCTGCAACTTCTGTATTGTCGAAGAGTGTGATGACTCTCTGAATATGGTCAGTGGTTGATCGGCCCGGAATAAAGCTGTGTTGTCGTGGGCATGTGATTTTGTGTATATATTGAGCCAGTCTTGTTGCCAGTAATTTTGAGTATATTTTAGAGTTGCAGTTAATCAATGTAATTGGGCGATAGGATCCCAGTTGTGCGGGATCTTTGTTCTTTTTTGGGAAAACTACAATTTTAGCCCTGGCCCATGAGCCCCCATTAAAAATATGCGTCATTAAAGTTGTTAAGATTTCCTTCAATGGTTTATAAAATTTAGTATAGAATTCGACGGGGATCCTATCCAGGCCAGTTGCTTTCCCAGGGGGTAGACTGTTAAATGATAATAAAATTTCGACCCATTCTGGGCTTTTCGCCAAACTTTCTTGGTCTTCCATAGATAGTTGTAGGCTATTAGACTGTTCTAGATAGAGTTAAATTTTACCTTGATTCTTATCAGTTTCTGTGCATAAATCCTGATAGAAACCATGAAATGCATTTCTTATTTCTAGTTGGTTTTGTGTAAGACTATTTTTAGGATCATTAATTTCTTTGATTGTATTTGCCATAGTTTCTTGTCTTATTTGCACCGCCAATTGGTGTCCGACTTTTTCACTAAGTTCGTATATGCGGTTTTTATTCAACATAGCTTTTTCTATAACTTTTTTTGTAAAGATGTTTGCCACTTTATTTTTTGCGATAGCTACCTTTGCCAATGTTTCTTCTATTTCGTGCCCCGCTTGTACTGCTCTCATCAGATCTTCCTCTGTATAGATTAGCCTATCCTGAAGTTTTCTTATTTCGTTTTTTGCTTCCCTGTTAAGCTTCAGGGAAAATCTTAGCATCTCTTCCCTTATTCCTGCTTTGAGGGTGTCCCAAACGATCTCGATTGGAGCGATCCCCATATTATACTCAGTACTCCATTTGTTTAGACATTTGCAATATTCCTCATTCGAAAGTAATGCCCGCTCAAAGGTCCATTGCTTCCGACTAAACCCAGACCCTTCTATATCCATGCTGAGAATTAGAGGATTGTGATCGGATAGTATTCGGGGGAGTTTCTCTATTGAGCACTTAGATAAGAGTGTATTGGGGATCAATATGTAATCTCGCCTTGCAAATTTATTTTGGTGAGAAAAAATGTATGGCCCGGATCTGTGGGGTGCTTCGCTTGCCAGAAATCCCCTAACCCGTGTGTGATGCATATTTCTTGTAGTGTGCTGAATACCCTTGGCTTTCTTCCTTTGTATGTAAAGTCTGGCCTTGATTGCCAGTCCGGGGGTAAATTCAGGTTAAAATCACCACATATGATAAAGGGTGGTGACCAGTGGGCTAGTTCATTTAGAATGAACATCCCTAATTCTGGGTCGTCTATTAATAGACGGCCCAGAATTATGGATGTTCATTCTAAATGATCTTCAAAAATTATTAATGTGTTGCTCAGTGCTGCAGGTATAGAGTTGGGCCCGAAAACCCCTCACAACAATGAACAAGGCTTTGAAATGTCACACATCAGAAAACTGAAAACTTGGCAACTGTGATCATGTAAACAACCAGTACTGATTTCAATATCCAGGATTAATCTCTCTGACGTTTCTAAGGCTTTGGAGAGGGGATTGCTCTTTGCTTTTGTAAATGCTTGTTGAAGATATCAGCGGTTCAGGGTCTGGGATCTCACTGTATCTTCTAGATGCATTTAATTTTACAATAAATTCTTGCACATGATCTTCATGTGTGAGTTTGAGGTGTTTTGTTGAAGTGTGCAAAATGAGTGATTCAGATGAGGGCGAATAGAGGGGGTAAGGCTAAGATAACTCTTAAAAGTGATTGAATTTCTCCACCCTCTTCTGCTACATTCTGCTCTCAGGTTTGACTAAAGCCTGCTGTATTAACTAGTTCTGGACAATATGCCCTATTATGAACCTGCCAAGACTTCCAATTTGGGGGTAAGGATACTTTACAAATTTAAGTCAAGAAAGAAAGAGAGCAATGTGTAGTGGGAAATAACCATAGAGTATCAGAAGCAGATATCTTTTGTGAGATGATGTGCTTAATAATATTAACCGCTAATGAATATTACACATGTAAACATCATTACCTAATGATATCCAGTTTTACATACTTGCCACAATTACAAAAAAAGCAGTTTACACCTAATTTGCTGTTTTAAACTTCAGTTTTGACCTGGCAAAAAGAAGCTTTTATCGGGCCTAAACCTTCCTCTCTAATAAATATAAGTCACCCCCAAGGTAAGCACTATAGGATCACATAGCAGGTGCATTGTATTCAAAATGTAGGACCCTTAAGTTTAAGTTTTAAGTGCCCTGGTATTGAAAAACTGCTAAAGTTGTTTTTCATTCTAGCAAGGCCTATCCCCCCCAAGGATACCATTGGGTTACCTTATTACACTTAGCAAGTGATAATGTAGGTTTAGGAACAGTTAGAAAAATTATGTTTGCACTTAAATGATTTATTATTTCAAATCCTCTTTAATGGTAAAGTCAGATTTTAAGTCACAATCCTCAAATTGCTGCCATTTTCTTTTCCTAATCATTTGGTGCCATTCTGGCTGTGTCCTTGGTCACATGACTCTGAATAGTTTGTCTGCTGGCCTTTAATATTCCTCCCAGACAGTGAGACAAAGGGGGTCTAGGTGTTGGCAGAAAGAGTCATCCTGTCTGGGTGGTTGAGGCGGAGATGTTACCTGTTCCACTTACATTTCAAAGGGCTGCCTCCAGCACACACACTAGGGAACCTAATAAAAGTCTTTTGTAACTCCTTGGCAGGACAATTGAATAATTTTCTAGAACCAGATGTGGGGGTGGCATAGGAGGGCACCACCACTTCAAATGCTGATAGCAGGTATACATATCGGTCCTCCTGAGTCACTCATCTGATCACTTCTGGACCTGTGGAAGACTCAGAAAGAGAACAGCACTGAGAGAACTGCACTGCTGCTCTGCTTTTGGAAGGACAGCCCTGCTGCCTGAGGAACAAAGCATGGACTTGCTCCTTGAAACCAGGACCACCAGAGTATCTCCAGGGACATAACAAGCTTCAGAAATCTGTCCTGCATCTGCTCAGCTGACCAGAGTGGACCTGACTGAACCTTGATAGCCTGTGCTAGAATGAGTCCCTGATCCTCAAAATGTACCTCCCCATCTTCTGGACTTTTGGCTGGTATCAGAGTGCACTCCTCTCTAAAGAAGGGTTACATTCTGAAGTTTTGGACACTTTGCAACTGAAAACTGCCCTGTTCATGCTTAGACTCTGCTGCTCACACATCCCAAAGACGTGAAGCTCCAGAGAACCCAGCTCATCACACTATAGGGACCACCAGCGAACTTCAGTATCGCGAAATCTGCACTTTGCACTACGGCAGCAACAGCCTGCAGTAGCCACCAACAAGAAGCTGCTGCAGAGACCAAATGTGACACCAGACCGGACCTTTGTGCTACATCAATGACTGTCTGTGATGCCAGGTCTGCTCTTCATGTGGCCTCCTCCACTGCAAACTGGACTCTTCACAGCAGACTTTGAGAGATAATTTTTTAAGCAATACTAACCTACTTTCTCTATCAGGCCCATGCTACATCATGGTCAGCCTGAACTTGTGACTTTCCGCCAGTCTAGCATGAGCAGATGACCTCAAATGGCATTTTGTGCTTTAAGGGGCTATACTCCCAGTGATAAATTTGGTTGTTGGTTGACTGGTGTGTTAACCCCTTTTCAAGCAACAGCCACATTCCCTTGCAGGATGAACCACAACAAAGTCACAAAATTAATCTGTGCCAAATCCTGGGTAGCTTGATAGAAAAAGCAGTCAGGCTTAACTTAGACAATGTGTAAGTATTCATACACCACACAAACAGTATTAGAGTGAAATCACAATGCAAGAAAAAGAAAAACCAATTTAGAAAAATTGAGTAAATTTTAATAAATTATTTGACAGTAATAGAACAAAAATCCAATCAGTAGAAACAGAGTTATGAATTTTTAAATGTATTAAAGAAAACTAGTGCCTAAAAGGTCAAATCGCTGGCCACAGATATCTGGTCATGTGAAACTGGGTCAAAGTCGAAATAGGTGGTCGACCGGAGCACAGTTCGGTGCACAAATTGGATTGGGCCCATTCAGTGATTACCTTCAACCTTAGAAGACATTTACAGAAAAAGCATTCTGAGAAGGTATTGTTCAACGGGGCAACGCTGAAGGATGTGTCCGAGAAGGGAAGGTCATCATCGCATGGCCTTGGGCTGAAACCTCAGTAAAGATTTCTATGTTTGGACTTAGTCTCTGAAATGGAAGTCGAAAATGTCCATTGAGACAAGGCAGAGGGTTGAAGCCAAAGACAGTTTCACAATACCCCTTTGGTAAAGGACCGCTGACACAGATTTGCTTCTGCAGAGATAAATGTAGTGGAAGAAGTCACAAAGTCAATCCGACCAGTGATGGAACTCGGACGAATAGGCGAGCATATTGGTCCTGGTCTCCTCCTGGTTCTCAGAAACCTTTTTAGACTAACATTTTCTAAGTCCCCACTTTTGAATTTTGGATATCTTTCCACCATCAGCACCACTACCAAGGGTTCAGACTGTGTGAGTCACCAGTTGGAGGATCTGGACCCACTTGGGGTAGGTCAAGGTAAAGGAAGCCTTTTGTGTCCCTAAGGCTCAGATAAGCAAGATAGCAAACTAGCCCTTTGGAGTCACTCCGGTGGTCCTGGGCTCATGCTGCAAGTCCAGTGCTTCTTCCCCAGGCAAGAGGGCAGCAGGGCAGAAATGCAACAATTCAGCAAGGCAGCAGAAGGTAAGCAGTCCAGCAGAGTTGCAGTCCTTTCAGCAACACAGCAGTCCTTCTTCCTTGTAGAGTATTTATTTTTCCAAAAGTGTAGAGAAAGGGTGATTTCTGGGCTCTCCTTTTTATAACCTGTGGCCCTCCTTCTAGAAGGTGGCAGATGCTTCTAGACAGTGGCTTTGAAGTGCATGTTATTCATGTCTCCAGTGCTCTGGCTCTTAGCTGGCTACAGTGATAATGGGAAGGTGTTAGGTCCCTTGTGTGAGGGCAGAGCATTCACTATGCAGTTGCAAATGGGGCTGTGCTCTGTCCCCTCAGTCTCCCAGCAGATGGCCTATCAAGGCATACCTAATTCCTATATTCTGTGACTGCTCAGAGGAATCCACCAAGTCAAACTGATGGTAACACCCAGTCATGTCTCACCAAGACAGGTGATAGGCATAAAAGGGTTCACGGCAAAAAACTTGACTTTACCAATAAATAGGGCTTTTTCAATCCCAAAAACACAAAATATGATATAGCTACCTGCTCCCAATTTGAAATTACAGCTTAATAAATAAAATAAGGAATCCCCAATGTTATCGTGTGGGAGGAGTATGTGTCACAGTAATGAAAAATTAATTTAGGAGTTCTTCACTACCCCGACATGTAAAACTTAAAAGGACATGTCTAAACATTTAATTACAGAACACCGTGCCCTATGGTTTCCAGATTCCTGCCTTAGGGGTGACTTGTATATCATAAAAGGGCAGCTTAATGCTTGGTAGGGAGATTTTAATGGCAAGTCAACATGGAAGTTTAAAACTGCATTCAGGCTGCAGTGGCAGGCCAGGGACATGTTTTACAGTGTTGCTGAAGTGGGTGACAAAATAAGTGCTGTAGGCCCACTGATAGCATTTAATTTACAGACCCTGGGTATACAGTGCACCACTCTACGAGGGAATTATAAGTAAACTGGGTAAAAACCAACCAACAGGCCAACAAAAATGAATTCAGCAATAAGTGGAGGGTAAAATCCAAAATGTTTATGGGTGAACTACGGAGAGGGCCAGATCTGACACAAACCGCTCCAGCCTAAAGCCAGGGGAGACTAATCAATACTTTGATGGACTTCCATGCTTAGGCGGTAGAATGTGGACAATAGCCCTCTACCTCAAAGGCACATGTCAGTTCTATACCCTGCAGAAATCAGTTGGATCCCTCTGTCTACACTCCCCCAAGCCACTGAACTGACTTGTGGGGAACACGTCTGCTCACCTGTGGACCCCATCTGTGCAGCACCTAACTTGGTCACGGATGCCCCCCGGGAGGCAGACAATACTACCATTACCAGCAAAGTGATGTGGCCCATTCCACCACTTGGATCAGACTTCTGCCCCCAGCCCAAGATAAACTCTGCCCATAAGGTCAGCAAACAACAAAGGCCACTGACAGCTGTCAGCATCCAGAGTCAGGTCCCAGTCCTCCCTGGGGATCTATGAGATATATTATGTTTTTAAGAGGGGGGGGGGAAATTCCCAGGGGTTTGGCACCTTTCCTCCACGTTCCTCCATACCAGTCATGGGGTAGTAGCCTGAGACTGGTCAGCCAGCCCAGTATCTGTACTCTGAGGCTGAACAGGAGTCAGGGGTGAGTCCTTCCTCCCCTTGCCCCCTCCGTTTGGGCCTCTTAACCCTCCATTAGGTAGTGGCATGCAAAGATGTCTGAGGCTTCAGGGCACAGTGGGCTGCCAACCCTCCCAACTCTTTTATCACAGGTGGCAACTCATTCCCCAGAAAAAGTCAATGAGCATCTGGGAACTAACTATGACCCTTCTTTGGGTCATCTCCAGCAGCCAGGCATACCAGGGCTATGGGGTGGACAAGGATCTGACCCTGGGCGTGAATTATCCTACACACCTGACCGGAGCACTGCTCTGGGGAAACCAACCTTTCCACTACCATGGTCCACTGGCCCCTGTATCTCTCAGAGCAGTGAGAGGGACTCCATTCACATTGCCCTGGTGGAAATGATGACTCCCACCCCTAGTGATCACTTGCCTATCGTCTGAGTTCACCCTCGAACTAAGGGAGATTACGGCATGATCTACACCAGCCCCTGGGGACTACCTACCCCTAAATTCATATTGGACATCCATAGAGAGGTCCCACCAGTGGGTGGTTTCTTAGGACAGACAGAGCCCAACTGCTTGTGTTCCAGCTAGGAACAATCAGATTAGCGGGGTTGGAAACAGGGTGCCCTGGGCCACTGCCCACCAGAACATTCCTCCTTCTTCTAAGAAGGGGTATGGGAACCCTTTCGTTCCCCTTTAACCTGAGACTTGTCTGTGTCGAATTTGACCTCCTCCTCACTCTGCTTGAGTGAACAATAACCACCCTTCTTTCCGTCACTCTCAGGCTCCTTTTTGTACACTCTGGTCTTGACCCAGAGGTCCACCTCCTCAGCAAGCTTCCTGGGATGAGCAAGCTGGCTATCTACCAGATGTTTGGACAGCTCTGTAAAGCAGGTATTGAGCATGTGCTTCCTCAGAATACGGATCCACAGCCCAATAAAATCATTAACTTTTGCTACCCCTCGCACTGCTTTTCAGTGCCTGGCTGGTGTAATTGAAGGAGTCCACCCAGGACTGGTTTGAGAGCCTGTCTTTGTCCCTGAACATCTGACAGTACTTCCAGGGGTCAGCCCACATTTTGCAACAAGTATTGTGTTCATTGGGACACACCTGGTCTGATCCTCTGTTTCTAATATAGGAAGAGTACTCCTCCCCACTGTGGGAATGATTTTTCACAGGATCTCTCCCCCCAGTATTCCTCTGGGACCTTGTGTACCCTAAGCAAAACTTTATATGTAGCAACATATTTGTCTATATCATCTCACACCAAATGTTAGGCACCACATCCTGTGACTTTCAGATTCTCACCTCTCAAGCAGGCACTGTTGGTACGCTGCCACCATCACTATTGGGTCCTAAAGGTTGCCTTGTTTTTCTGGTATCATTTTATTTATTAAAATGTACTTTATGTTTCTAAAGTGTTTTAGTATTTGTTTGTTGAGTTTCACTTTATTACTGTTTGTGTTCTGCGTAAATGCTTGCTGACTGTTTTGTGCCAAGCTACCAGAGGGTTAAGCATAGCTTAATTTAGTGACTTTTGTACTTCGCCAGGACAAAGATTATGGTTGTTGCTTGAGTAGGGCTATCACCCCTAGTACATAATAGCACACTTTTATAATGACTTCAAAATAATGTTCTTAGAATTAATCAGCAATGACAGCAAAAATGATGCTGGGGTATGCATGCCTTCATAAAAAGACAACAAAATAAGTGTTTGTTCAGCTGGAGGAAGCCTCTTCCTATACATTTGAGAGAGAAGATGGTTTGTTCACCACAAGCACATAGCAAATATTTTTTGTGGTGTTATATATCTCTTCATAAATATATTCTTCAGGCTCATGCCGTAAAGAGCAGAATTTAGGGGAAGGATGTATAATCATGAATCATCTGGTGTTTAGCTGACAAGCCCACTATATGACAAATGTTTAGTATGGATGCTATTACATAACTTCACATGGATTTAAATATATATGTGACATCCTTTGTTATAACGATTTTTGAGATATTTTTCTTCTGTTTACTTTTGCATCCTTATTTTTTATTGTCCAGACAGCTGTTCAGCACTCTGATGTAGTCCATGCTATTTCTACACCGTAAATAAACATATAAAAAATGCCACGTCTCAAGAGTTTTCCTCTCCCAATGTGTTTAAGTGATAAGCCCTTTTTTATCAGTGTTATGTGCACTGTTCTTGTGAAAATGGATTTGTTCATTACACTTGTGTCACCATCCCTGAAAGAAGTAAATTAGGGCTGACTTCTATCACTCTTCATGAATTGTGACAGTGCTGAGTGAAAGCAGAACAGAGCTTAAGGCCTGCAAAAAAGAAGAGATAAACAAATATAGGCATGGGGGAAGGAGAAATCATTTCCTTCACAACTCAATCCAGATTGATACTTAAGACTGCAGAAGCATCTATGACCAACACATGCAACAACTAATATTGCAGAATGCACCCTCAGCCAACCATAGGAGCCTGCAGCAGAACACTCTTGTCTGCATGTCTCCTTCTGTTTTACTTGATATAATTTATCTGATAAATAAGCTAATTCGTAGGTGCTGAAAATGTCTACAAGCCTTAAATGGTCAGTCAACCATTGGCGAGGATGGTCTGCTTGGACACACACATTAGTATGTAGTGGAGCAACATATCAACCGCCAAACAAAAGAAGTTGTAGTAAAAGTTCATGGGACAGTTTATAAAGTGTTTGCAAAAGCTGGATTTATCCTTAGATAGAAAAGGGGAAACCCAATTCTAAAATTTAAATCTTGATTAAAGGTATCAGGATTTCCTAGGGGACAACATTGAGCAGTTTAGCTGTTGATCAGAGGTTTCTGTAAAACAGAAAGTAAAAGATATTGATTCTATATTCCAGACACTTCTCAAATTTTGATTCTATGTTCCAGCCACCTCTCAAGGTGGTTAATGAGCTCTGTTGCACCCAAGCTCGCCATGCTTTCTCCCTACAGCCCGAACACCGCACAAGACGTCCAAAGCTTTTCTCAGGTCGCAAACAGCCGGTTTCACAGAAGCATTTTTAAATGTACAAAGCCCTATTTGGATTGGGCATGCCAAGGGCGTTCCTTCCTAATAGGGAGTCGCACTGGTATGTAGAAATGTTATGTTACTGGGAATGCGGTTGCAAAACATTCACAGTTACCACTGACTTCAAGATGGTGGTATCCCATTTGCAAACGGGAACGGATCCCCAAGCAATCCCTTCCCCTTTGTGAATGTGGGCAACAGCATTTTTTAAGAGCCTGCAGTGGTCCCAAGGACCACTGCCTACTCTTAAAAAATGAAATGGAAACTTTGCAGTTTTTCTTTTCTAAATGCATCCTGTTTCCTGTAAGGAAAACAGGATGCATTTCAAAATAAACAACTGCTTTATTTAAAAAGCAGTCACTGACCCCAGCAGGCCACCATCCCTGTGAGTGCCGGCCTTTCCAAATTGATTGAAAATTACAACCTGCCTCATAAATATTAATGAGGCAGATCCCTTGCTACTCTTTGGGAATTGCAACCAGTGTAAAACATTAGTCAGAAAGAAATTCCCTTTGGGTAAGGTAACAATAGTACAAAAATACTTTCAAACAACCATTTAAGCCACCCATATATCACACGGAAGCAATGTAGACAGATGAGACCAACAATATATGTGAAAACACTCTAAAAATATTTTTAAATTATAAAAACAATTTATTAAGGATCCATTACATTAAATAAAAACAGAATCAGAAATTGGGAAACACACAAAGACGGTACAATAATCAATAAAAACCACATTCAAATAAAAAGGAGTATACAGGGAAAAAGGATAGAACTCAATAAAAAAGCACAGTTTTGAATTCCTCCTTGGTTTGTTTTCCCAGATTCACTCCTTAGGCGTCGACGCGTTTCGGCGGAGTATTCATTTTAATCCGCCTTCATCAGGACAGTAATAACGTTTCCCAAATAAATTCTCAGACACTAGATAGGTCTAACAGATATAGTAAGGGGTATTCAGCCTCCTTGTCGTCAACTCAAGATATTCGTCCAGCGAATTCGTTTTTCTTTTATATATAGAGACACTATTAAAGGAATTTTTTTGAGGTATGAGGCGTAAATACGTCTATCTCATTCATCGAATACTCCAGCTGACTGGCTGGTAGAAATAATTAAAAAGCTAGTGCATGAGCACGCAGTAGAAAAGTATTCAATTCCCGCTTTTGTCTTATTAATCAGGCTTTTACACACTTTGTTACAGCGTGGGTTCAGGAGGTATGATCCAAGGATACCCGCTGTACGACGGAAGCCTCTCTGTAAGCCCTTCCTTGGTCTTTTTAATCAGGCTTTTACACAGTCGATGTCAGCATGGGTTCAGGGAATATGATCCAAGTATACCCGCTGTGTGAGGGAAGCCTCTCTGTAAGCCCTTGGGCGCTGTAGTTGCGGACGTCCTGCGTGCTTCTGTACGTCTTCACGGCTAGCCGCAAGGACGTCGCAACTACAGCGCCCAAGGGCTTACAGAGAGGCTTCCCTCACACAGCGGGTATACTTGGATCATATTCCCTGAACCCATGCTGGCATCGACTGTGTAAAAGCCTGATTAAAAAGACCAAGGAAGGGCTTACAGAGAGGCTTCCTTCGTACAGCGGGTATCCTTGGATCATACCTCCTGAACCCACGCTGTAACAAAGTGTGTAAAAGCCTGATTAATAAGACAAAAGCGGGAATTGAATACTTTTCTACTGCGTGCTCATGCACTTGCTTTTTAATTATTTCTACCAGCCAGTCAGCTGGAGTATTCGATGAATGAGATAGACGTATTTACGCCTCATACCTCAAAAAAATTCCTTTAATAGTGTCTCTATATATAAAAGAAAAACGAATTCGCTGGACGAATATCTTGAGTTGACGACAAGGAGGCTGAATACCCCTTACTATATCTGTTAGACCTATCTAGTGTCTGAGAATTTATTTGGGAAACGTTATTACTGTCCTGATGAAGGCGGATTAAAATGAATACTCCGCCGAAACGCGTTGACGCCTAAGGAGTGAATCTGGGAAAACAAACCAAGGAGGAATTCAAAACTGTGCTTTTTTATTGAGTTCTATCCTTTTTCCCTGTATACTCCTTTTTATTTGAATGTGGTTTTTATTGATTATTGTACCGTCTTTGTGTGTTTCCCAATTTCTGATTCTGTTTTTATTTAATGTAATGGATCCTTAATAAATTGTTTTTATAATTTAAAAATATTTTTAGAGTGTTTTCACATATATTGTTGGTCTCATCTGTCTACATTGCTTCCGTGTGATATATGGGTGGCTTAAATGGTTGTTTGAAAGTATTTTTGTACTATTGTTACCTTACCCAAAGGGAATTTCTTTCTGACTAACGTCAATTGTGGAACCCCATCCCTTTGGTTTCGGGTCCCTCTCTCTTTTATTAGAGACCAGTGTAAAACACACTGTTGTACATAGCTGTTGGCAATTTCCTAATATTGATTCACAAAAATTTGCTATTAGGAAATCACAACAGAAGTTTATGTACTTCTGCCCCACTGTCTCTTGCCAGACCCTTGAGTGCAACACTGTCCTAAGGTGTCAGGAACAGCTGGAGTCTCCAAGTAGATTACTTACCATGACTGCTATATTAGCTTAAGGGACAGACAGTAGCTGTGGCGTACAGAACTGAGCCATAGCTGTTATCACATGTTAGATATGACAGTTTAAAACGTCTAATATTATGAATGACATGCCTGTGTAGAAAGGGTTAGTTTGAGACAACACTCATAAATGTAGATAAAAGAGAGCATAGAATAAGCGTAATTACATGATCCTGTCCTAATGTTCAACTACAAAGTTCCTGCAGTTTGTTATATATATTTATATGATGATATTTGTAAAGCGCACTGTAACCCCATCTCGGGGTGTCCTGGCGCTGAAGACCGCTGGGGAACCCGTCCTGGCTTTCCCTGTGAGATGGTCCCTTCTGGGTATCTCCAAGGTAAAACCAGGCATCCCGGCGTCTGTGGGGGGCCGTTGTAGAGATGAGGCAAGCTTAATGCCCAGAGTTGCCGAGTGTGATCCCTGGTTAGAGTAGGCACCGAGGCGAGAATTATCAAGTCCGTTGACCCTGGTCCACGACCCTGCCGCGTCGGTAATTGAACCCTGGTCCCGGGCCGTTCTCTGCTTCCAGGTCTGCTACCTCTAACCAGTGAGCCACACCACTCCACTCCACTCCCCTCGTAAAGTGTCAAAAGCTAGGATGAGGCACAACTAGGATGGTGTTTTGTAGAATCCTCTTTATGTCATTGCTCTCGTGTTCGTAGTATTCTATGTTACTAGGTCACAAATTAGAATGTGTTTGGGACATTGTGTATGCTGCGCTGACCAGTGATGGAGGTGCTCTATCATCTGCACTGGTGGGTTTTTATATGTTTATTTCTCAATAAACATATTTCTACTTATCACCGCCTGAGACCCGTCTTTACATTGGCGACGAGGGTGGGATTACGGCAAGCGAGTAACCTTTGTTGTATATTTTTTAGACTTGCAATTGAATACAACCTGATCCCTTATGCAAATATCAACACTAGGTTCAAAGTAACAATTGGCAGCAAGCAACCTTGATGCCACTACATATTGTTCCACAGTTTCATCAGCAAACGGTTTCCTTTTATTAAATGCATGGCAATCAATTAAAATATTAGATTCTTCAGTAAATTGTTTTTCTAACTTACCAACAGCTTCTTGCAAATATCTCAAGAATCACCTGCTCCTGCTGGTGCTGCGATGGGAGGTAAGTTTTCAAAATTTTAAATGGCAGCTGATCCTAAATAAGTAAATAGGAGCTCATGTTTTCCTTCAGCAGAAAATCTCGTACCATCAATAGCCACAATATAGTTTTAAAAAGTTTAGTACCATTTCTTCCAAATTAATGTAGGTTTTCCTGGTATATTTAAAAATATTGATGGTTGATTGCAGACTTGTGATGATGACAGTAAGATAATGCAAACTAGTTAAACAGATACTAAATAATAAGAAATGGAAAATTACACTGAACAGAAGAAAACAAAGCATAAAATGTTTAAAGGAAAATTCAAAGTGTGAACATCACAATTAAAATATGCACTAATAACAAAGTGTGCACATCACTGAAGAAAATGTGTGCTAAAAACAAAGTGTGCCCATCACTGATGGAAATGTGCACTAATATCAAAGTGTGCACATCACTGAAGAAAATACGTGCTAAAAACAAAGTGTGCGCATCACTGATGAAGATGTGCGCTAAACACCAAGTGTGTGCATCACTGATGAAAATGCGCACTAATTACAAAGTGCTCACATCACTGGTAATAATGTACTTAATCCAGAAGAATGCAATCTCAAGTGTAGAAAAGCAAAAGTATAAATAATTTGTTGAAAAATGTGCACTGTAGAAAGTGAATACCTTCAAATTGATGTATGTAGAAGCTAGCCTGAATTAAAATGAAATTGAACCTTCGAGTGTGTGTATCACTAATACACTATGTGAAAGATATCCGATTACGTTGCTGAAAAGCAGATCCTGAAGAGACAAAACCAACTAAAAATGGGCATCACTTACAGCGTCGTGTGACGTACATTTTGGAATAAGATACCTGAGCATCTTCACAAAGAACCCAACTTGCTCCATTTTCGGAAATCACTTAAAACTCTCCTGTTTAAAGAAGCATTAAGCGTAGGTTAACTTACGATGATCTGCATTTTTCTCCATCTACTCAGTTAGTTGTTTCTTCTCCCTTGGTTCCAAGCGCTAAGAGACCTGTCGGTGATTTGGCGCTATACAAATCGAAACTAACATAACATAACATAACATAACGTTTTCCACAGGAATGCGGTCTTGAAGAAGCAGCGTATGACGTGAAGATAATGATCACAGGTAGAAGTGGCGCGTGACAACAGTGGAGGCTCGAGCAAAGATAGCTCCAACTGCCAAATGTCACCGTAAACTACTGAAGGTAAAAAAATACTTTAATCTTAGCAATTCCTTCCAAAGACATCAGCGATTTACTAGGTAGTGTTCAGGAACATCGGAACAAGTTTATGTAGAGAAAATAGCAGAAGAAGGGAATTAAAAAAAAAATCCCACAAGTATAAGAAGTGCAGTGGAAAATCTCGGGTCCTTCCTTCACGGTGGGTGTCCTAAAGTAAATGGTCAAGTGGAAAGGGCTAACAGATTCGTTAAAGATGGCATTCAGTCTGGTTTGGAGAGTAAGAAGAATGTTTTTGATTTTCTTAAAGAGAAGCTTTGGTCGTATCATACCATGCCGCACTCTGTAACTAGAGTTTCTCCTTATTATTTGATGAGGGAAAGAGAGAGTTGTACTCTTGTTTTGCCTTGTTTTGATTTTTCTGTTCATAGGAATTTTGAGAAGGTAGTAGATAAAGTTAAGGAACATTTGGATAAAGCTGCTTTAATTAACAAAGCATACCATGATCACATACATAGAACCAAAAACAAAAGTATATGTGTTGGTGATTGGGTGTACATCATTAAGCCTGGTTTACCACACAAAGGTACTTCTAAATTCTCTGCTCCTGTACAGGTAATTAAAGTTTCTGAAAGTGCTGTTCTTTTACACAAAAGAGATTGGTGGAATAAAGTTCCATAGTTCTTCTTAAACCTAGTCAAGAAAAAATGCTTAATGCATTTGATTCTTATGATTCATTTTTTAATTTAGAAGCTTCCAAGGAGAAATGTGGAGTTGTTCCCAACGTGAGAGATTCTAATGTTGATATACGCTTTGTCAATATTTCTTCTGACTGTGATTCTAATTCTTGTTCTTAACCAGCCAATTCTGTTGGTAATTCACGTGTAGTATCTGCTTCAAATGTTCATAATGTCTCTTCTTCTGAGGGGTTTGCTCCTGAAAATGTTGCATCTGATGCTTGTTTGAAAAGGGTTGTTAAATTACTGTAGTAAGGAGACTGGAGGCTTTTGTAAGGCAAGTAGCTGGAAGTTAATTCTTGAATGTTCAACACCCACAACCAGACATTCCGCTGAGCACCAGGATTCCCGACAACTAATCAACTTTGTCAGAACCCTGGAACACACCGAGCAGCGCCCAATCATGGAACCCTTTTTAAAAGAACACATGGAAAGAGCAAGACATCCTCGTGCCGGGGTGCCAGCACGAGGATGCAGTAACTACACAAGAAAACTTCTCCCTATCCACAAGGAACAAAGTGAAGAGGCAAAAACATAAACAAAGGACGTTATTAAGAGGTAACACAAAAACTATTAAAGAAGATTGAGCAGGCAAAATCATAATGAAATATAAAAATCATGACAAAACATAATCATTAAATTTGGAAGGTAATTTTCTACAACAAACTCCCACTTCCGGTGGTAAGGAATAGGTGTCAGCAGTGATCACAGCAGTGTCAGAGGCAGAGGCACATACTGGGCTGGAATATGCAACGAGAGTCCGAGATGTGGAAGAGCTTTCAAAATCAGACGCTGATTCATGTAACCAATGAGACCATTCACAATGCTCAAATTCCTTTTAGTCAAGTTAAATAAGGAACGAGCCTGTGAAACAGAAAGATGTACAAGAGATCTTTTGTTCCACCTTCCTTTAATACCAAGTAAAGCTGAACCTTTACTGACACCGGTGACTTGTACCGGTGGGGAGAATTTTGATAAACCTTTTGTTATCTTTTTGGGGTTTTTGATGAGAACCCAATCACCAACCTTCAATTCAAGCGTGTCAAAATCATTTGTAGAGTCATGCACAGACTTCACGAGATTTTGTAAAACTTTGGATGCCAATTCTTGATTGCCATCAATGCTCTTGTTGTTCTTGTTAAGAATATGGAAAATGTTGTTTTAACTTTACCTTTATTACAGTGATTGGTGATCAGAGTCTTGCTCCCATTGCTAGGTGATGGGAAGTAGGGAGACCAATGCCGAAGTACCTGACGTTATCTAGCAACTTCCGTAATTTTTCTGAAATCCTTGGGGAGACATGGTGACTGAAACAGGAACTCCCTGTGGTCTTCCGCTCGAAGAGGAGGTGTAGGGAAGAGAAAAGAGCGAGACTCAACGAGGAAATGCAGAGGAGGAAAACCTTTGGCTGGTGGGTGCTGGACGCATAGCTTCATCCGCTCGTTGCCAAATGGAATAAGGAGACTGGAGGCTTTTGTAAGGCAAGAAGCTTGAAGTTTATTCTTGAATGGTCAACACCCACAACCAGATGCTCTCGCTGCGCAACAGGATTCCCGACAACTGATCAAATTTGTCAGAACCCTGGAACAGCGCCCAACCATGGAACGCTTTTTAAAAGAACACATGGAATGAGCGAGACATCCTCTTGCCATGGTGCCAGCACGATGATGCAGTAATTACACACTACAATTACCCAAGAAATTTGATGATTTTGTTTTGAAGTAATTTTTCTGTTTTTTTTTCTTCTATTCTTTTGTATTTTCCTTTTTCTTAAAAGAAAGGGACATGTTCTGTAGAATCCTCTTTCTGTCATTACTCTTGTGTTAGTAGAATTCTATGTTGCAAGGTGACAAATTAGAATGTGTTTAGGGCATTGTGTATGCTGCGCTGACCGGTGCTGGAGGTACTCTGTAATCCGCACTGGTGGGTTTTTATATGTTTATTTCTCAATAAACATCTTTCTACTCATCACCGCCTGAGACCCATCTTTACAGATGATTTAGGCCCAGAGGTAATAGTGTGTGGCAATGATGCTCTACAATTGGGAGGACGTGCGCTTAAGCAGAACTCAGCAGCCAAAATGGTGGGAGTGTACCATGAGCCTCAAGCATAGCTGCCAGCTTACTAATAAGTCTAACCTTGATTGAGCAAATACTGTTTTAGTTAATGGTTCTAGGCATTCTGGGACTTGTAGTTTTACTTTTTCAGTCACAGTATGCTTAGTGATATTGGCTAACAATAGTGCTAACTAAAATTTGCCTTATATAATGTGGTCAATTTACAGCTATAATGAGTTTAGGTTTACTGAATAATTGCTTAGTTACTTAAAACCTATGCAAACAAAATTGACAGATTAAAATGCATGGTGCAATATACTCGTAAAATACAGTTTGTACTGTGATGCTCTGGGCGTATTTAAAAGCTGTATCACAAAATAAGCTTTCAACATCCATGATTTAAAATGTGGTGTTTAAATATGTATTAAAAATAACAGTTTGTTAATAAATAAGACTTTTAAAATGTCATGACCCGCTTCTGTCTCGATGTCACCTGATTAGAAGGACGCACTGTTTCCTAATAAAGTAAAAATACAAATAAAGTATGTGCAGCCTCATATTCAATTAGATTGTTTTTGTGAAGGATTCATACTATTACTAAGTCCAGAGCGCTACCTAGTGCAAGTCGTAGAAACGACTTGCGATGTAAAGCCATGTGCGGTAACAACGCGGACGATGTAACGTCCACGTTGTCACCTACCGTGCGGTATTTGCTCTCAGTGTAAAGAGACACATTCATCATCCACCCATGTGCTCTGTTTGATAGTGTTTCAGAAAAGGGGGTGGTGATGGACAGAGTATCTGAATTAAGCAGAACACTCCTACCCAGTCAACAGATCAGGGCTTGATCCATCACCGTTTTTTAGCTCACTGCACCATCCCAGCTCAGAACCTGGATACATGCAAATTAGTCTGTCCCTGGCCCAGTGTATCATGGGAACAGGGCAGACCAAACTACCAAGCCAATTCTTTTACTGGAAAGGAAACAAGCTTCCGGGGACCGGCTTCTGGCATTACAGCCGTCTTCGGCCCGGCTTGCTTGAATCCTGACGGTGCAGGGAGCAAGGGACTCATGTCTGAGCATACCCTTCCATGCTTATGGTGGACAAAACGATTCAGAAAAGGGGGTGGTGATGGACAGAGTATCTGAATTAAGCAGAACACTCCTACCCAGTCAACAGATCAGGACTTGATCGATCACCCTTTTTTAGCTCACTGCACCATCCCAGCTCAGAACCTGGCTACATGCAAATTAGTCTGTCCCTTGCCCAGCACATCATGGGAACAGGGCAGACCAAACTACCAAGCCAATTCTTTTACTGGAAAGGAAACAAGCTTCCGGGGACCGATTTCTTTCCCATCATGCACTGGGACAGGAACAGACTAATTTGCATGTAGCCAGGTTCTGAGCTGGGATGATGCAGTGAGCTAAAAAACGGTGATGGATCAAGCCCTGATCTCTGGACTGGGTAAGAGTGGTCTGCTTAATTCGACACTCTGTTCATCACCACCCCCTTTTCTGAATCATTTTGTCCACCATAAGCGTGGAATGGTATACTCAGATGTGAGTCCCTTGCTCATTGCACCATCAGGATTCAAGCAAGCCGGGCCGACGACGGCTGAAATGCCAGAAACCGTTCCCCGGAAGCTTGTTTCCTTCCCAGTATAAGAATTGGCTTGGTAGTTTGGTTTGCCCTGTTCCCATCATGCACTGGGACAGGAACAGACTGATTTGCATGTAGCCAGGTTCTGAGCTGGGATAGTGCAGTGGGCTAAAAAAAGGTGATGGATCAAGCCCTGATCTTTGGACTGGGAAAGAGTGGTCTGCTTAATTCAGACACTCTGTTCATCACCACCCCTGTTTCTGAATCATCTGTTTGATAGTGTGGCCATGTCCTCAGTAACAGAGGCAGGCATAATGAGGGCAGAGAGAGGGAAATTCTGTCCGGCTATTAGACTAAAGGATGCTGCAAGCACCCTTTGGGAGTGAGTACATCGTCATCTCAAAGGAAGTGAAATGTACGTGTAGATTGAACAGTGAAGGAGCATGGAAGAAGTGAATGCTTCAGGAGCCTGAAAGGAGAGAATGCTGCAACATGCTGGAGAGAGAAAAGGAAGAGATCATACAGTGGTGGGAATGTTGAGAATGAGAAATGCTGCAGGGGCTTGTTGGAACTAGGGAACTTTTTTTTGGCTGGAGCATGAATGAAGGGAGCTTGCAGTATCATGAAAAGATGAGCGAATCAGTCAGCAAAAAAGAAGATGGCATATATCGGTCTTATTCTGAGCTCTTAGAAACTGTATTTCAGAGAAAATCAGTGTGAACTAAAAGTAATTTTCATTCCTTCAACTGACTCCTGAACTTGGGGAATCCAAATAATCTAAGAATGATAGAGAAGTGTACCACATCCCTGTTTCCCACTATCGACAGCTGGGGACCAAACCTTATATTATTTTAAAATGTGTCAAATGTGTCCTTACTAGCATATTGGTTCGCTACAAATATATGCATGAGATGCTTTGGTAACTGATGTCCAATCCTTCATCTAGTAAACATTACTAATTGGTTAAAACCTCATGTGTAAGTATGCCCAAAGAACTGAAATATCTATACCTCTGGTTATTGGCAATATATAGAATTGTTGCAATTAATATAGATACCTCTGATTGCTCTGAGAAAAGTTTCTGATTCAGATGCTTGTCAATATCCCCGTGGTATGGTTTACCTTTCTTTTTGACGTTACCACTGCCCATATATTACTAGATCACTTCAAACGAAATGTTGTCTCTAACATTGGATTATTTAAAAAAAAAGATTGCGTTTTTTAAATCAGCCAGCTGTGTTTTGTTGGATATATAATAGCATAGTCAACAGTGTGCTTGTGTTTTCAGGAATTACATTCCTCTAGTAGATAATTACACTCATACTTGTGTTTATAGTAGGCCTTTGTGTCCAAACATGGGTTTATTTATTGTTTTAGTAGTTATTAGAGTTGGCCTTTTAATGTGTTGTGGTTCATGCAGGGAAAACTTCCCTAACATAATATGTCTTGCTTTCCCATACAAGGGCAGACTCCGTGTGCTGTGATCTTTGTAAATGTGGCCCATGTTCATTGAGGAATTTGGCTTGGTCATTTATGTAGCAAACACTATTAACTGTGATCGTCTCTTGGCAATTTACGCTGCCGATTTCACTACTGTCTTACTCTTCCTCATCAATCTTATACTATTAGGGGGCAAGTCCCATAAAAAGCTTATCACGCAAGTCTTTTAAATTGAACAGCACCTATTATAGTCCTCCTTTGACACCGTGGAGACAAATCCCTGACTTCTCAGTGGAAGTTGTGTTTGTATGTTTTTCTCACTCACACTCAAAGCTATTTTGGATACTGCTATGTGTATAGATAACTTCGCTTCATTTCTTTTTGTATTCTCTTTAAATCATTTTGCAGGAATGGTGGTGTTTTATGGGCTCTCTGTGCCTTTATCATGAATTGACACATGTGCCACGTGAACAGGCTGAAGGTCTGAAGTGATTACCGTGGCTATCTGACGTGGCTACGGTGTTAAGAAACCGTAGCCTTGCAAACCCGGAAATTTGATACAAGAGTTTGTCTTGCTTTCATCCATCCTGTATGTTGTGGCTTCATTTGCCATTACGCGCTGCAGCGATTCTTTTTGTTTCTAGTGTCCACTAAATCTCTTTGGGGCATAGTATCAAGAACGGCGTTAAGATTATCGCCGCTTTAGCGGCAGGAAACTGCAGCAAAAGAGGCAATAATGGGATTGATAATATGCCCTTGTGAATTCCCACGGAAATCCAGGTTCACAACAGAACATGGGCTTCTATGGGAATTCACAAGGGCATATTATCAAGTCCATTATCGCCACTTTAGCTGCAGTTTCCTACCGCTAATGCAGCGATAATTTTAGCGCTGTTCTTGATAATATGCCCCTTTGAGTTTCAAGGTGTCGTGATAATAAATGTTTGCGCAGGTGGTTGTTTCAGAAACTACGCCCATATTTATGGCCAACTCACGCAGTGCTGCGTCTCCTTGCTGCGCTGCAAGCATGACAGGGAAAGGGCATGAATGCACCGTATTTAAGGCAATACAGCGCATTCCTCACGTTTCCCCTGCACTGACGCCCTTTTGGCTGTCTAGTGCCAACACAGACACCCTTGCACCATGTGTTGTAAGGCGAATTGTTTTTGTGCAGGAAGGGGCACCATTGCTGAAGAAGAGGAAAAAAAAGACAAATCAACATATTACTCCTCATTGCACCTCACCTGGTGAGGCGTATATATTTGGTGCTTTTCAAGGTCTACCACTTCCGATAAGTCTGTGTATGCATCTAAATCCATTGATGTTGTGTGGGAACACCCACGCAATGCCCATGGGAACGCCTCCTGTGTGCAGAGTAATGCAATGAATGATTTGTGCTGCGTTGCATTGCTCCAGATTTAGGAAGCCACTCAGGGCCACACAAGGTGGGCTTGCGGAGCTTCATAATCTCATTTTTAATTTGCGTGACACAAAGGGGCTCTGAAAAGATGCCCCCCAGTGGCATAGGACCCTTTCTCTTTTCCTCAACCTACCTAAAGGCTGAAATGAAAAAGTGAAGACAGCATTTTCCCAAGAGGGTTGAATGGTGCTTTCATGCTTTGAGGTCCCTTCACCTCAGGGGGTTTAGTCTTTGGGGTGTAGTGCTTTGTTTTTTCTTTCCCTTGTTGGGGTCCCAATGAGACTTTCAAACAGTTCATTAAATTGACTAATTTGGACAGATGAGTAGCTCGCTGATTTCATGGGAGGTGGCATGTTTGCAGTTTTTGATACACTCACACGTGTGGGAGTTTGGAACCTTCCTATTTCTGTATGGTCTGAATTTTGCCTGTCTACCACCTATCCATAACTTTATCTCATTATTTTTGTTCCAATGTGAGAATATGCACACCTTAGTGGTTCCTTTTTCTCCACTGTCATCATGACCACTCTGTTCTTTGGAGAAGTTTAATTCTCAATGCTGATCTTAGCATTGGGCCACTTCCATCTTACCACCAAATGGGTTGTTTTTTCAGACATTACTATTTTTCTTGGTCTTGGTTCTGAAAATGTATTGTGTGCTGTTGTAGCAGAAAAGTAACTTTTTTCCAAGTCTGCCATAACATTTTTGATTTTGCTCTTTCTGATGTTTAGGGTTCTTGTTAACTATTTGTTAAAAAAGCTTTTTTACCTGTTGCATGATGTTGTAGGCATGTCTTTGGTATAGTTTTACTGTAGCATTGCTTCTCTGGCCATAGTATGGATGGTTCTTCCAGCTGTTGATCTTTCCTTAAAAATTGCCTGGACCTGGTGGTTTCAAATGGATGAAAGTGCTGCCTGAGTCATGGACAGCTACTATTGGATGTCAGTCAAAGGCAACTCATACTTCCGAGCATCTACTATTACATGTCATGGGGCAAGGATGTGGCCTAACTGTCAGAGCGGTCGACCTTGAATCAGGTTTGAGTCCGGCGGGATGCTCAACATCCTGTGATTCTGGGAAAATCACTTAATCGCCCATGCTTAAGGATATGAATGTGTCTGTCTGTAACGCAACTGGTGCTCATGTAAACAGCTCTGATACCTTTGGGTCGATTTTTTGCTATATAAAACTTCAGAAAAAAAGACAAGTCATAGAAGGGTATATCCTCATGGTGTAATGACTGCGGTGAGGAAGAAGCATGAACTGATAATGCTATGATTACTTATAAGTAATGTTCACAATAGAAGATCCTACTCATTCTCACGACAGACCTTGATTCCACTACTACACCATCATCTGCTATCTGTATCTTGTGTATTTGCTTAGTTCGGTAAGGCAATCTGGGGTTTTGAGTCTGAGGTTTAAATATGTACGTCCTCCGAGCAAGGGGCGGTCGAAATCTGTTGTTGGTAAATTTAGATGGCTAACACAGATGACAGTTTACTCTCAAGGTGTTATGAGAGGGTGTTACTATGAAGAAAAGCGCCCAGTGTAACTAAAAGTACTCGTAAATAAACAGATCACCTTTAGTATATTAATCACTAGGCCGTGTTAGCAATTTTATTGCTTTGAATTCCTTTCTTGCAGATTTTTAGCTTAGGTACACAACTTAGTGAGGGATCTATTCACTATGTTTGAAATTTCAGGAGTATTGCAATATTTATTTTCACGTCAATGTACATCTGGTTGGCGAAAAGGATTTTGCCAATTTGTATTTTTTCTCTAAAATGACTGCTTGTGTTTAGTACTGAATCTTCAATGAGAATAAACAGTTGCACAATAATCAGGCCACACTGTTGTAAGCGTAATAGGCCATTTATTAGGACCAGGCTGCACAACATAAACCACAACAATAATCAACAAAGAACTAAATCTCCCCCCTAACTCCAAAACTCCATCCTCATACTCTCCTTTCATTCCACCTTCCGTTCTTCAACCTACCTCCAATCTCTCTTCGCATCCTGGCACTACTCTCCTGCCACCAGTCGCCCCTTCCTTCATTCACTCCTCCCCCCCACAAGAGTTGGGTGCGCCCGCTAGTGACTCCCCCACCCCTCCAGAATATCGCCAACCAGGGAACCCCCTGTAGGGTGGTTACCTGCCCCCCCCCCAGGTGTCACTGTGCATCTTTTGCCTCCACTCACTCACACATCCCTGCGGCACCAGATCGCTTCATTCCACAACTTGCTCACTACGTCACGCACTTCCATCATGTAATACGCATTCCCCAGCGTCGAAAGATGTACTCCGTCGTCCCTAAAGCGCAACCTTTCCTCAAGTCGTAGTCCTGGATGGGAAATCACCTTAATGTCCTTTGCCTCACAGAAAACCCTCATCGCCCTGTTCAATTTCCTCCGGGCTTTCTCCACTGCCCCATGCTTATTCGCACCCCTCCAAACTCTCCTGGGGATGAATTCAGTCCAAGCAATGCAAGCCCCAGATAACCTTAGCTTCATAACCTCCAAATCCCACTGCATCAGCTGTAACAGCGCCAAACCGGACATTTGGATCAAGTCATTTTCCCCCAGGTGAATGATCAACAAGTCCGGGCATCCCCTCTGTGGGACCATCTTCGCGAGCCAGGGCAAAAGTGCCCCCCATCGCATCCCCCCTTTTCCCCACCAGTGCACCTCGTGTTGGAGTTCATTGAGTCCCAGGTTATGGCCGTACACCTGCTGCTCCGTATATCTCGATGCCGAGTGCACAAAGGAATGCCCCACGATCCATGTAACTGTCTTGGCCCCCGGTCCACCCACGCAACCTTCGAAAGAAAAAGGTATTAATACACATCATGGTAATAATGACGCTCCAACTTCTCACCAAACCACCCTTAATCCAACAACTTATTTCCGAACATACTGCTCACAACAACGTCTACCAATCCAGCGTATCCTATCCTGATACCACCCCAGATGCGCTGCCGCAGTTGCCGCCCCTATTCTAAAGGAGTGTGTCCCAAACCCCACCGGATTCATCCCCAACCGGCTCACTGCCTTACTCAACACCGCCAACAGCTGCACCGCCGTGACCCTGGCTCCAGACTTGTGGCAAAATATCTCATCGACCGGCAACCGCACCTGCTCCACAAACGACCTCCACTCAGACACCGGGCACACCCCGTCCCAGCCGCTCTCACACAGCCAAATCCACTTTCCTCTCCCCAACTGATCCGTTTTAGACTGGCTCAACCAAATACCCAGCCGTCCTGCTTCCACACGAACTTCTTCAAACCGCCTACCACCACCAGACCTCGTTCCCAACAACTCCGAGACCCTAAAGGCTCCAAAAAACATCCACACCATGCACAACCTGAACAGCCGAACCTCAGACCCATTGTAACAACATAATGGTAACACATCAATAATGCGAGCCAGCAACTCAAATGTCACCGCCTCCCTCAACACCCCTTCCCCTTTATTCTCTCTGCCCCAACCCCGCAGGATCCTACCAATGACTACATCTTTTGTGGGGTCAAAACCAAAAAACAGACTAGCATAGAAAGACAATCCCACCAATTTTCATGAAATTGTTGCAGCCGATAAACCTTTTTCAATACAGTGCAAAACGAACTGCAAGACTCCCTGCTCAATCACCGAGCGAACTCTCCCATCAGCCTCCAGACGCCACCCCATAAAAGAAACAAACTCATCCAATGCCAGCCTGTACGTCCTTCTCAATGATTCCGCCACAGAGCTCTCCACCAGTCCTAAAACTCTCACTCCCACAAGGCCCAGACGCCGGCCGGCAGCCTGGTCTTGTGCTGGTCCACTTCAGGCGCCAACCTCCGGAAACGCTGCCACTGCAAACGAGACACAGTATCCGCAATGTCGTTATTCGCCCCAGGGACATGCTTGGCTCGAAAGATCACATTCAACTTCAAGCAATGCAGCATAAATCCCCTCAACAGCCGCAACACTCTCAAATCTCTTGCCCTCTGCCGATTGACCAACTCGACCACCGTCATGTTGTCCACATGAAACAACACTGACCTGTTCTGAAACTCCGCACCCCACACTTCCAGTGCCACCAACAGAGGAAAAAATTCCAAGAAAGCAATGCTCTGCACTTGCTGTAACCAGTGTGCTGGCCATTCTTCCGCACACCACCTGCCGTCCCAGAAAAAGGCCAAAACCTGCCGCTCCCGCTGCATCGGAAAAAATCTGAATCTGCCACACCATCCTTTCCTCCACAAATTCCAGAGACACACCATTGAAGTCAGAAAGAAAAGTCCACCAAACCCGCAGGTCAGCCCGCACCCCCATGGAGATCCAGACTCTGTGATGTGGTAAGACTGCCCCCAACATGGCCATGCCGAGTCTCCTGCAAAAAGTCATCCCTGCTCTCACCACACGGCATGCAAAGTTCAAGAACCCCAAGAGCTGTTGTACCGCGCGCAGTGCAATCCTTTTTTCTCCAATGCCCCATAGCAGACATGGCTGGATCTCAGAGACCTTCGCCTGGGGAAGGCAAGCCCTCCACAAAACGGAGTCCAGCTCAATCCCCAAGAACGTCAAGCAATAGCTAGGCTCAGCCGTCTTCTCAGGCACCAAAGGGACCTCAAAACTCTGCGCCATGTCCTGGAAATGCCACAGGGCCCTGCCACAATCCCCTGCCTGCTCTCTTCCAATGAAAAGAAAATCGTCCAAGTAGTGAGTCACAGCCCGATGCCCGCTAATCTGAGTAAAAGCCCAGTGCAAAAATGTACTGAATACCTCAAAAAGCGCACAGGATATGGCACACCCAATGGGCAAAACCTTGTCCACGTAGATAGCCCCTGCAAACTGCATGCCGAACAGAAAAAAATCCGCTGGATGAATCGGCAGAAGGCGGAACGCTGATTTGATATCACACTTGGCCATCTCCACCCCCGCCAGCTCCTTCGCACCAGGTGAATAGCATCATCCACCGACGCATAAAGGACTCAGGAGTCTACGTCCGCTATGAAATCATTAACAGACAGGCCTTCTGGCCAGGACAAGTGATGTATCATCCTGAACTCCCCTTCCTCTTTCTTCGGCACCACACCCAATGGTGAAACGATAAGGTGCTCCAAGGGCCATTCCACAAAGGGGCCCGCCACTCTGCCTTCCGACACTTCTTTCTGTAGTTTAGCGGCCACTACCTCTGGCACTTCTTTTGCTGACTTAAGGTTATCTGCCCATCTACGTACTCTCGGTCCTTGGTAGCCCACTCTAAAACCCTCCGTGAACCCCCACTGCAATTTTAACTCAGCCTCCCTGTCACGGTAACACACCAGCCAGTGGGTCATTGTCTCCACCCTAACCGGAGTAGGCGCCCTTCGCGCCAGGCTGTCCCCTACCCTTTGCATTGGAGTTTTGCCACTGCTCCCAAGGCATGGCCAGGGTGAGACATTGAGTGAGAGCGTGACGGCCTCCACACTTGGAGCACTCATGCTTGAACTTACAAGGGTATCGGGAGCAATAAACCTTGTTGTAACTCCAGCAGGCACCGGTCGTGGCAGTGCTTGGTTTAGCCGCATGGGCAGTGTGTCCTGCCGGGGTAACCACCCCTCCCACCCCAGATTAGGCGGGCCGCACTGGAAAAGACCGATAAGGTACCAGCAAACCACTAACCTTGTGTGTCGAAACGGACGAGTCCGTCATTGCCATCCACTGCATCCAAAGCTCCTGATCAATCTCCCCCCATTCTTGTCAGGATTCACACTAACCCGCACCCTAAATTCTTCGTCATAGCTCAGCCATGCGAATCCTCCAAACGGTAACTGTGCCTTCCTGATAATGTCTATGTACTTGATAAGGGGGATCGCCCTATCCACATGCTTCTCGCAATAGATGCTGGCGTATATCAAAAACGCCAACGTCCAATTTTCCATATTGACAGGGACCCGTGGCCTCCTAGTCAATTCCCACTCCTCCTCCTTGGAGCCCTCCTTGGGGTGCACCTCCTTGTGTAACAGCTTGAAAACATCGACATATTCGTGTTTCCAAATCCTGCTCTTAATCTTCTCCGACAAGTGAGAGCCCAAAGGCATGGCCAAACCCATAGAGGGCAGCTTCTTCTGGTGCTTGTCCCCCCCTTTCTCTTCCTTGTCCTCATTCCCTTCTGACTTGTCCTCTAACCCCAGCTTGTCCGTCTGCACCCCTGCAGTCACTACCTGCTTACCTGTCAACGCAAGCGCCCCCACCATAGCCCCTTTAGTCCCGTTATACCGCACAGACCCCCCCCAAAGCCAACAGACCTGCACGCTTCCTTTCTGCCACCTTTCTGTCCCTCCTCCCAAGCAGCCCACCAAGCACCCTCACCTGTCAGTGTGGCTTGCGTCGGTCCCAGCCGACGGTCCGTGCTGCTGGGCTTCACCACAGACCCCTTTGTCTTCCCGGTCTTCTTCTTAGGGGCCTGCAAGACACCAAAGCCACTGTTTCCCATCGCCCTGTCAGCCGTCCTGTCCGCGTAATCTCACACTTCACCTTCTACCAGCTCCTCACTCTCAGCTCCATAATCCAACTCCAGCTCCCATTCATCCTCCACCGGCTTCCACTCCACCTCACATACCGCACGCTTCACTCCCTTCTGAACTGGCACACCGCTCCCCGACTCCTTCTCCACAACACTCACTGAGGCCCGGTCCCCCAATGGAGGGAAATCCGCCGCCGACTCCCCTACTGCTTCATGGTGGCATCCAGGAGCCGTCTTGCGCTCCGCCGAACCACCCACCCCTCTGCTCACCTCAGTCAGATGGGATCCCCCTTTACTCCCCAGGCCGCTCCAACCTGGGCGAGCTCTAGCATTGCTGGGCCTCGCTGCCATCATGGCCGTCCCTAAACGCCCCTGCCTGTCACTCTCGCCCCCCTTTGGGCCCCTCCGGGCTCTACCCCTCCTCTCAGCCTCCTCCTGTTCCGCCCAAAATTCCTCTTCCGACGCGGGTGTAGGTGGGCCCTCCAGGTCACCCCCCATGCAGCCCCTGCTCTCATGTTGTCTAATTCCAACCACCAGCAGCCTTTGCTCCCTGATCTTGGACTCCACGTCCATGGCATCCCTCCTGCCCAGCAACAGAGGGCAGTAGCCCCTGTGCCCCACCCCCTGCATAGACCTCCAAGGCAGAACCTCCCCAGGGCCCCCAGTCCCCCCAGGCCTCATCTCCAACGCCACCTGCCTAGTGGACGCCCCACCAACTCCCCGCAGTATCGGGGTGCTGGCCCTGGAACCTACAGACAGATCCAGGGGGCCACACTCTGCAGACCCCCCCAGCACCTCACACGTTGCCTCCTCACCCTCGCTACCCCCTCCCTTTCCAGAGCCTCCACCACAGGTCCCCTTTGCCCCACACCTCACAGGTAGACCAGCCCAGACCCACTAACAGGGAGCCCAGGTGCCATGCTCCCTGTATGCCCCTGAGCCCCCCTCCCATGCCTACCGCCATAACAGTTCCCGAGGGGGCGACAACGACATGCGCCCCCCTCGAGATGCCCTGCACCTGGTACAAGTCAGCCGCTTCAAAAAACTGATCCTGGCCCCCCCCCCCCACCGGGCCCCCGCTCCTTGCAGATTTCGAGCGCGGAGGCAGGCTCTTACGTCGACTTCCGCGTAGTGCTCCTCTCGGGCCCACGCCCCGCCCCTGGCCCGACACCGTCTTGCCTGCCGGAGCCCCATCCTACTGGCAGGCAAGCACCGCAGCGCTAACCCCCGCAGCAGCCGCCCATGTAGGGCGTGTAAAGCCCACCCAGGCCTGCTCCAGTACGCCCGGCCGCAACAGGTCCGCCCTCCCAGCCCTCCCCAACACCCGTAAGGCCTCCTGCACCGCCTCCGCATTCCCCGCCATACCTCGCTAATGAAATACCGCTGCCAGCAAAACCCCGGCCAACGACCAGATGGCCCACGACAATGCCCGGTACCTGCCCAACGCAAACCGCCGGCCGAAAACAAACCGCCGCCGCTTCCAAATCCAGAAGGCCCTGACCTAAAAAACTTTTCCCACAGAAAACTATCCCACCCAGCAATGCCAGAATGCAGGAAGAGGAAGTTGCCTTCCTCCCCGTGCATTCTTATACCAAGCCCCAACCCCGCCCCCCACCCCAGCCTGGCCCTTCGCCGCGCGAAAGACCCCGGGGGAAGACTAGACTGCGTCTTCGCTTCCCCCGGGGCCCTCGATTTTACTATTACTTGGATATGAGTGTTATTGAATTAACTCCCTGTTTCCATTTAAAAAACAGGTACTATAAATACCACCAATTCAACAATTGTCCAACAGTCCCTTACAGCACCATCCCACCAAGTATACAAAATTTGTAATTCCAGATTTGTAAATTGCGACTTATCACCCCTAAGGGTACCAAGGCACTGGGGGCAATCGGGGAGATTGTGGAGCATATGTAGAAGGGAAGTGGTGGAGCTTGTCATTAGCCTCCTTGGTTTAATGATACGCTCTGCCACTTCTGAAACTCAGGGTTTACACTATGGTGCAAGGGTGCCTGCGTTAGCACTAAGCTGGTAAACTAAGCGCCAGCTTAGGGGGAAACGCTGGGGTGAACCATATTTACGTGAATATGGTGCACGCCTGCGTTTCCCCTTATGCTGGCGCTTAGTTTACCAGCTTAGTGCCAACGCAGGCACCCTTGCACCATAGTGCAAGGCAGCCTGCATGCAGGGGAAGATGATTTATGTACAGAAAGATCCCTCCCTAAGCATGAGCGAATTTTGCGGATCTCGCGTTCGCGAATTTTGCGGATTTGTGGATTCGCAATCCGCAAAATCCGCGAATTCCCGCGAATTTGCGGATTTTTTTTTTTTGTGTTCGCCCGTGTTTCTGCCAGTTCGCGAGGGTTTTGTACACTTTCGCAAATTGCGAACTTACCTGTCGGGTCGCAAGTTTCGCGAACTTGTTGTTTCTACGTGTCCAGCCTGTTTGGGACACTCTTCTTCATCACTGCCACTCTCTGTTACCACTGCCACTCTCTGACTACTCATGCCACCCTCTGGCCCACCCATGCCACCCTCTGTTTCATCACCACACCCTCTGGTTGTCCAGTGTACATTATTTTCGGCAAAGCAAAGCACACCTTCCCTGCCTCAAGTGACCTGAATTAATTTGGGGCTGATTAATGTGTCACAGAATATTTTTTTAGCTGGCACCTGCTTCCTTAGTGCGCCCTGATTAGTGATCTTTTGCACTTGCTAAGTGCTTTCATTGTTGCACAATTAGTTACAACACCTGCCCTGCCCCAACTGACAATAATGAATTAGGGGCTGATTAATGGATTTTAACTTCCAGCCTGGCTCCTGCTTGTCTCCCTTAGCTGTAATTCAGGACCTTTGTGGCATATGTGTAACTATTCTGAGGTTCAGAGCAGGATAACATAATAGTTTCAACTGGCAACTGAACTCTGGAGGGGCCCCTCAGGAAGCACTACAGGAAATGGCTACTAATGATGAGCCTGAACTTTTGAACCTGGTAAGTAGTTACTTTCAGTTTTGCTAAGATCGTATTTCTGCAATTTTGCACTTATTCGCGGGGCGCGAACTCACGCGAACTCACGCGAACAGTGCGAGCAGTGCGAGCAAAATCCGCTGCTCGCGGATTTGCGGATTTTGCGGGAGATTCGCGAATCTCGCGGATTGTGGATTTCCCGAAAATCCGCAAAATCCGCGAGCGGAACGGATTTTCCGCCCATGCCTATCCCTCCCTTCCTGCACATAAACAATCTTGAAATGCCGTTTTGTAACATCTCTGTGTGCTGCTTAATGCAGCACACACAGAAGTTGCAAAACAGTATTTTTTTGTAATGATTATTTATATGCAGAAAGGGGGACCTTCCTCTACATAAACAATCATTGGCCTTTTGCTGTTTCCATGTGTGCTGCACAAAGCAGCACACATGAAAACAGCAAAAACGAGGAGAAATGAAACATTTCTCCTTGCTTTGCCCGGTTAAGACCAGGTTTTCCCTAGTCTTAATTCTGGTGTAGGAAGCAGCGACAGAACCAATGAGTGTTGCAACGGAACGCCCACCGCAACACCCATTGCCCTCCCCTTTCACACTAAGCATAGCAGGAAAGGGGGCCTTATTTACAAGGCAGCGTTAAGCCACGTTAAGTGTCTTAACACTGCCTTGTAAATAAGGCGAAGCCCCTATCGCCAAAGGAATATAGCAAAAAGTGACGTTCCTCTGGCGATAGGGGCTTGTACATATACCCCTAAGTGAGCTATTGCCCAGAGTCACATGATGGTGAGCTGCCGCCGGTTATCAAACCGTGAGTCCTGCATTAGCCGCTCTGGCTGCTGCGCCACACCTCTCCCCTTACAACACACTTACACGCCCAAACACACTCCTCCAGTCAATTAAACTCAACATGTAACCCAGAGATATGTTCACATTAGTTATTCAGTACAAGTGGCTTGGAAAATTCTGACACCCAAGGAAAGCAAGGTTTGCAGGGTTGTCAGAAATATATGTTTTTAGGATTTTACAAGCAGTTGGATGTTTCACTCAGTAAATTTCCAGCGAGTGAAAAAGATCTGGGAAATAGTAAATACTGAGACATTCAGGCTTTTGCTGTAACTACCAAATTCCGAATTTTACGATCCATTTTCACGGAACAACTTATCATTGCTGCTATTCATCACAATTGCTAAATAATGATTCAGATGGTGTCCTTACCAATTAGGCATGATAAATAACAATGCGATTAAGCAGGACCTCGTAATCAAGACCTCAGGGGCGTAACAAACGCCCCTGCAGGCCCCACGGTGCAGGGGGCCCACTCCCTTCAGTAAATGAAGGGGGCTTGGGCCCCCTCAGCTCTTCAGCGAGAGAGGCTCGCTCGCTTTGTGCTGAAGCAAGCCTCTTTCCCTCCGAAGCAGGTTGTCTGCAGCCTGCTCCGAGCCCCTCGCCCCCTCCCTCTGACTAAAGAGAAACAAGTATCAACATACTTTATTTCTCTTCAGTCAGAGGTGCCAGGCCCTGAAAGAGGTTGGGGTTGGGGGCCCCAGAGAGCAGGAGGCATCATAGAGCACTGCTGGGACTCTGACAAAGGTGGGGTGGGGGCCCCAGAGAGCAGGAGGCAGCACAGAGCACTGCTGGGACCCTGACAAGGGTGGGGTGGGGGCCCCAGAGTGCAGGAGGTGCGGGGGGGGGCACTCCCTTCAGTAAATGAAAGGGGCCTGGGCCCCCTCAGCTCTTCAGTGAGAGAGGATCGCTTCGTGCTGAAGCAAGCCTCTTTCCCTCCGAAGCAGGTGCAGGCTGTCTGGACCCTGCTCCGAGCCCCTCGCCCCCTCCCTCTGACTGAAGAGAAACAAAGTATCAACATACTTTATTTCTCTTCAGTCAGAGGTGCCAGGCCCGGAAAGAGGTTGGGGGCCCCAGAGACCAGGAGGCAGCATAGAGCACTGCTGGGACTCTGACAAACGTGGGGTGGGGGCCCCAGAGAGCAGGAGTCAGCACAGAGCACTGCTGGGACCCTGACAAGGGTGGGGAGGGGGCCCCAGAGCACAGGAGGCAGCACGGAGCACTGTTGGGACCCTGACAAGGTGGGGGTGGGGCCCCAGAGAGCAGGAGGCAGCACAGAGCTCTGCTGGGACCCTGACAAGGGTGGAGTGGGGGCCCCAGAGAGCAGGAGACAGCACAGAGCACTGATGGAATGCTGACAAGGGTGGGGGTGGGGGCCCAGAGGAGACAGCAGGAGGCAGCACAGAGCACTGCTGGGACCCTGAAAAGGGAGGAGTGGGGCCCCCAGAGAGCAGGAGGCAGCACAGAGCACTGCTCAGGACCCTGACAAGGGTGGGATGGGGGGCCCAGAGAGCAGGAGGCAGCACAGAGCACTGCTAAGGACCCTGAAAGGGTGGGGTGGGGGCCCCATAGAGCAGGAGGCAGCAAAGAGCACTGCTCAGGACCCTGACAAGGGTGGGAGTGGGGGCCCCCAGAGAGTGCATTCTCCAGGGCAAAGCTCATATGAGAAGGAATGAGGTAGCAAAATGGTGTCCTCGGGTAAGCACTCTTGTTAGAAGGCACCATGTGGGCGTCCGCAGGGGGGGGCAAGGGGTGCCGCGAAGAGTGAAAGGCAGAGGGGAGAAGGGTGCAAGGTAGAGAGGAGAAGAGTGCAAGGCAGAGAGGAGATGGGTGCAAAGTAGAGAAGGGTGCAAGGTGGAAGGGAGAAGGGCGCAAGGCAGAGGGGAGAAGGGTGCAACGGGGAGGGGAGAAGGGTGCAAGGCAGAGGGGAGAAAGGTGCATGGCAGAGGGGAGAAGGGTGCAAGGCAGAGAGGAGAAGGTTGCAAGGCGGAGGGGATAAGGGTGCAAGGCAGAGGGGAGAAGTGTGCAAGGCAGAGGGGAGAAGGGTGCAAGGTAGAGAGGAGAAGAGTGCAAGGCAGAGAGGAGATGGGTGCAAAGTAGAGAAGGGTGCAAGGTGGAAGGGAGAAGGGCGCAAGGCAGAGGGGAGAAGGGTGCAACGGGGAGGGGAGAAGGGTGCAAGGCAGAGGGGAGAAAGGTGCATGGCAGAGGGGAGAAGGGTGCAAGGCAGAGAGGAGAAGGTTGCAAGGCGGAGGGGATAAGGGTGCAAGGCAGAGGGGAGAAGTGTGCAAGGCAGAGGGGAGAAGGGTGCAAGGCAGAGGGGAGAAGGATGCCAAGCAGAGGGGAGAAGGGTGCAAGGCAGAGGGGAGAAGGATGCCAGGTAGAGAGGAGAAGAGTGCAAGGCAGAGAGGAGATGGGTGCAAAGTAGAGAAGGGTGCAAGGTGGAAGGGAGAAGGGCGCAAGGCAGAGGGGAGAAGGGTGAAACGGGGAGGGGAGAAGGGTGCAAGGCAGAGGGGAGAAAGGTGCATGGCAGAGTGGAGAAGGGTGCAAGGCGGAGTAGAGAAGTGTGCAAGGCAGAGGGGAAAAGGGTGCAAGGGGGAGGGGAGAGGGGTGCAAGGGAGAGGGGAGAAGGGTGCAAGGCGGAGGGGAGAAGGGTGCAAGGGGGAGGGTGAGAAGAGTGCAAGGGGAGGGTGGGAAGAGTGCAAGGGGGATGGCGATGAAGTTAAAAATGTACCCCCCTGGAAACATTTCTGCGGCCACCCATGGCAACACACACTACTTTGTGAGAGAGAGGGAAGAGAGAGTGGAGTGAGAGAGAGACTGGAGTGAGAGAGAGAGTGGAGTGGGAGAGAGAGTGGAGAGAGAGAGAGAGCGTGGAGAGAGAGAAAGTGGGTAGAGCGTGTAGAGAGTGGAGAGAGAGTGGGTAGAGAGAGAGAGTGGGTAGAGAGTGGAGAGAGAGAGAGTGGAGAGAGAGAGAGTGGAGAAAGTGGAGAGAGAGAGTGGAGAGGGAGAGAGTAGAGACAGAGAAGGGAGAGTAGAGACAGAGAAGGGAGAGAGAGAGAGAGAGTGGGGAGAGAGTGGAGGGAGAGAGTGGAGGGAGACAGTAGAGAGAGAGTAGAGAGAGTGAGAGACAGTGGAGAGACAGTGGGGAGACAGTGGAGAGAGAGACAGTAGAGAGAGAGACAGTGGAGAGAGAGACAGTGGAGAGAGAGAGTAGAGAGAGAGTGGAGAGAGAGTGGAGAGAGAGTGGAGAGAGGGAGAGAGAGTGGAGAGGGAGAGAGAGTGGAGAGGGAGAGAGAGTGGAGAGGGAGAGAAAGTGGAGAGGGAGAGAGAGTGGAGAGAGAGAGTGAAGAGAGGGGAGGGAGTGGAGAGAGTGGAGAGAGAGTGGAGAGAGAGTGGAGAGAGAAAGTGGAGAGAGAGAATAGAGAGGGTAGAGGGAGAGAGGGGAGAGTGGAGGGAGAGAGGGGAGAGAGAGCGAGTGGAGAGAGAGAGCGTGAAGAGAGAGAGAGTGGAGAGAGAGACACTGGAGAGAGAGAGAGAGAGAGAGAGAGAGAGAGAGAGAGGAGAGAGAGATAGTGGAGAAAGGGAGAGTAGAGATAGTAGAGAGAGAGTTGAGATGGAGAGAGAGTGGAGATGGAGAGAGAGTGGAGAGAGAGAGTGGAGAGAAAGAGAGTGGAGAGAGAGAGTGGAGAGAGAGAGAGTGGAGAGAGAGAGAGTGGAGAGAGAGAGTGGAGAGAGAGAGAGTGGAGAGGGAGAGAGAGTGGAGGGAGAGTGGAGAGAGTAGAGAGAGAGTGGAGAGAGAGTGGGGAGAGTGGAGAGAGAGTGGAGAGAGAGTGGAGAGAGTGGAGAGAGTGGAGAGAGTGGAGGGAGAGAGGAGAGAGAGAGAGTGGAGGGAGAGGGTAGAGAGAGAGAGAATGGAGGCAGAGAGTGGAGAGAGAGACACTGGAGAGAGATAGAGAGGAGAGAGAGAGCGGAGAGAGGGAGAATAGAGAGTGGAGAGAGAGTAGAGAGTGGAGAGATAGTAGAGAGAGAAGGGAGGGTAGAGAGAGAGAAGGTAGAGAGAGTGGAGAGAGAGTGGGGGGAGACAGTGGAGAGAGAGTGGAGAGAGAGTAGAGAGAATGAGAAACAGTGGAGAGAGAGAGAGAGAGTGGAGAGAGAGTAGAAAGAGTGAGAGAGTGGAGAGACAGTGGAGAGAGCCACAGTGGAGAGAGAAACAGTGGACAGAGACAGTGGAGGGAGAGACAGTGGAGGGAGAGACAGTGGAGAGAGAGTGGAGAGAGAGACAGTGGAGATAGAGTAGACAGAGTTGAGAGAGAGAATGGAGAGAGAGAGATAGAGTCGAGAGAGAGTAGAGACTGACTGACTCAGAGACTGAATACTGACTGACGGAGAGACTGACTGGCTGAGAAACTGACAGAGAGAGAGAGACTGACTGACTGACTGACAGACTTAGAGAAAGAGAGAGATAGAGAGACTGACAGAGAGAGAGAGACTGACTGGCAGACTGACTGACTGACAGACTGACAGAGAGACTGAATGACAGAGAGAGAGAGAGAGAGAAACTGACTGACTGAGAGAGAGAGACTGACTCACTGAGAGAGAGAGAGACTGTGATGGAACTGGGCTCAAAGTGTGTATGAAGCTATGCAATGCCTCTTTAGATTGCTATTGTCTACTAATAAAAATGTATTATCAAAATGTGCTCCTTGTAGTTACATCTCCTTTTGAAATACTGCATTGTCGCTTTGTCTAATGTTTTAAAATGGAAACGAGAAGGAGCAGTAGATGCACTTTTGTCAAAACTGAACAATGAGTGGGCCCGATATTGTATATCAAGACAGGAGTCTGCATCAGGAAACCCACCTAAAATTGGGCAAACTTCCCCGGCCTACTGATGGCAGGGGCCCTGTAATGAATGGACCACCACCTTTGTTAGCCTGCGGGCAGACTAAGCCCAACCTTTACCTCCACCATTCAGTGTTACTTATAACGGCTGGATTGGTGACAGTGGCGTAACGATCGACCCGCATCTCCTGCAGTATGGCGGGTCACTGGCCTGAGAGCTCTAGACTGGCACGGAGAATGGGGGGGCCCCCTCCATGTAGTTTGCAGGGGGGCCCCCTCAAGTTTCATTACGCCAGTATAAGACCTAGGTGTCTCATCATACAGCAATAAGACTCTGCTACACTAAATTACATGTCTACTTACAAATGCATCATCTTTACCCAAACACAGCACTAGCCAAATTTTCCAGACGTATAGTTTACAAAGAGAAATTACAAAGCAGCATCAACTAAACATATATGAACCCATCATTTGCCTTTCAAGATAATACCGACAAAGAGAACCTCTAAACTAGAACCGGGCAAACTGTTTTTACGGCATGGTAAATTGGCGTAATTTCAGACATTTCGTGTTACTCTTGATACGCGAAATTCCAGAAATTAGAAATTACACTGTAAAGCGAAATCGCATAGTAATGCTGCATTGGAAAGTAACTACAAATGCATCATTTACCAAAAATGCACTGGAACGACGTGAACAACAGAGCGTAACCAAATTTGATTGCAGTGTTTTTGAGGGGTGTTTTTCGCTTATTTAAGCACAAAATAAGTCTTTGGATCCAAAATGGAACCTACATGTATTTTGATCTACCATACAGCATCAAATTCCAGTTTTGTTCTTCACGTAATTAAATGCAATTAAGTGTATTTTGGACAATTTTTTTGAAAATTTCCATAATAATGAGTAAGCAAATTATATAAATTTTGCATTGCCGTTGATAATACCAAGGTAATCGACTCCTATGTGTTAGAGTGAATGAATGAGTCAGTGAGCGTGTGTGTATATTTATAGAGTGCACTATGGAGGAAACAGTTTCTTGGTTGTCAATCTCTACAACTCCATTGTAACATTCCTCCTGACAGTTTCCTACTAATTAATAGACCACTAGTATCAAATGTTCAGTTCGATTTCATTCAACATTTTTATTTCGGTTACGAACACCAGAAAAGTACATAAATACAACCAGCACAAATACATAAATAAAATACTCATTAAAAATCACGAATGTCTGACATAATATCGACAGACAGAATATCTACATACAAAAATATCGACACAAAAATATCGAAATCAAAAATATCGGAGTCATATCTTCATAAAGGTAAGTACAAAAATATCGAAAAATCAATATTGTAGTACAAAAATATCGAAATTAAAAATATTGTTTTTTAAATGTATTAATAATAATGTAAAAATAATTTTAAAATACATATATTTTACAAATATTAAATAAAAATATTAAAACATAATTTAAAAATTAAAACGAATACATATACATTTAAAATAAATGAAAAACTTAATAATTTAATGTCATTTTTTTTTTTAATTTCATTTAATTGATTTAATTTAAATTTATTTTATTTTTACCCTGTACGCCTGTACCCCAAAAACCCAAAACTGACCCTGAACCCTTAAAATATCCCTCTCCCCCAAAAACCCAAAACTGACCCTGAACCCTAAAAATACCCCTTTACCCAAAAACTGAAAACTGACCCTGAACCCTAAAAATACCCCTTTACCCAAAAACTGAAAACTGACCCTGAACCCAAAAAATACCCCTTTACCCAAGAACTGAAAACTGACCCTGAACTCAAAAAATCCCCCTTTACCCAAAAACTTAAAACTGACCCTGAACCCTAAAAATACCCCTTTACCCAAAAACTCAAAACTGACCCTGAACCCTAAAAATACCCCTTTACCCAAAAACTGAAAACTGACCCTGAACCCTAAAACTACCCCTTTACCCAAAAACTGAAAACTGACCCTGAACCCTAAAAATACCCCTTTACCCAAGAACTGAAAACTGACCCTGAACCCTAAAAAAAACCCTTTACCCAAAAACCCAAAACTGACCCTGAACCCTAAAAATACCCCTTTACCCAAAAACCCAAAACTGACCCTGAACCCTAAAAATGCTCCTTTACCCAAAATTAATTAATATTATTTAATTACCAATTAATTATTAATTAACAATAAAAATAAAGTAAATATATTAGCACAATAGCTGTAATTAATTTAATTTATTAATTAATATTATTTTTTCCCAATTAATTAACAATAACAAAAAATATATATATAAAAAAATTACTCTAATTAATGTAATTAACTAATTAATATTAATTAATTACTAATTAATTAATAATTAAAAATATGTATTACGTTGCCTTACAGCTGCTCCTCACCCCAAGCCTATTTACTTGTGTGCACTCCTAAGACAAACCATTGTCAAGACACTGTGAAATTGACCGTTGAAGGGGGTTGGCCACATGTGTGCAGGCCTATGGTGAGGATATGGCGGACACAGAGACACACACACACAGTAGTTGCTTTGGTGGCCATCCCGGAAGTGAACCATGCCCTGAGCTGCGGGCTATTAATTGCCGCTCCTACGCTGGCCCGGCCCACTCCGCTTATGCTTGCAGGGGGGATGACATAGCTACATTTCCAAGGTCTACCCCACTGCCTGAGGTAAAATGGTTGTGTCCACTGTCTACAACACTACAAACACCAGCAGTATCTGTCTACATGGACATGTCTGTGCTCTGCATACTTGAGTCTGTCCAGCACATCACCGCCACACTTGGCTTTATGTCCATTTTGATTCATGGGTCACTTGCCTCTTTCGCACATACTTGGTTCCCACCTCTCACCACATCCTGCTATTGTGTGGCAGAGGTGCCATGACATGGATGGTTTTTCTACATGGCTGGCCCCTGTTACCACAGTTCCTTGGGTAGTCATGTCTGGTAGGTGAACATGTTGTTTGGCATGTTGTATGTGATGTTGTAACGTGTGCATTCCCACAGTTGTGAGTTGCATGATTCTGGAGTTGAGATGTGTGGTGTGTTCATTTTGTACTTACCAACGAGCAGTGCATTTCTGTAGGTGCCATCCTCGAAGCGCTGGTTGATGATGGACTGTCGGAAGATGTAGGAATCATGCATACTGCCAGGGTAGTTGGCGACGTTGTTGGTGAAGAGACCCTGGTGGTCCACTATTGTCTGCACATTGATGGAATGCGTGTGCTTTCTGTTGCGGTAATTGTATACAGTGTTGCAGGGGGAACAAGTACGACATGTGTGCAGTCAATTGCCCCAACACGTACGGGAATCCACCTATGGCATAGAAGCCTTGCTTGGTCTACAGCTGTCCCTGCGCAGTGTGGGGGAAGTGAAGGTGCTGGAGTACCAAGCTGATGATGGCATCCAAGACAGTTGTGATGAACTTTGATAGGGCTGGCTCTGAGACTCCTCTGACTCTGGCGGTTGTTGGTTAGAAGGTACCAGTGGCCAGCAGGTGCAGCAAAGCCATCAGCTTTGTCTGCGGAGGGATGTTGGTTGTCCGCTGTATTGGAACCGTCAGCCTGTGGGCAATGTGATTCAAGATGCGGAGGTTGGTTCACTTCCTCTGTCGTTAAGCCTGTGAGGCTGGTGCATATCATTAGCGTTAGATGTCGCTCTCATCCGTGGCGATGTTTTTTGCGGAGGCTATTACTGGAAAACTGGCTATTTTAGCAGTTTGCACCAGCTTGAGAATGAGATGAATATTGCGCCACTTTTGCGGCGCTAAAGTGCTGATAACTCAGTGATAAGTCCTTGAGAATATGCCCCTTAGAATCATTCCCCACAACGCCTGGCTTGTTATCACTTGCTAGCCTAGGATGGGTGTTACTAGAATTGCACTGGCTATGTTTGAAGTAAAAGCCAAAAGTGAAATACCTTGACATCTAGTTTAAATAGAAATTGGGCTTTTACTCCATACAAATTATAAACTGTTATGTTCAAATCACCAAAAATCCATAGAGGAACTCTCAGGAATCTTCATGAGCAGAATGCCCCTTATATTCACATATTATCTGAGGAGCAAAAACATATATAGAGTCCTTCAGAGGGGCAAATAAATGTAATTACAAAAATCAGATTTGTACACACCAAACAGCATAGAGATACCTCAAAACAGCAAAGGCAATAGGTTGATGTGTATCATATTTCAAAATTCTAAGAGCTGTTTGGCAGCACAAGGTCCCTAGATTCCTACACATCTGAACCAGCCATATATACCTATGTTTTTTATAAGCTGGATAGATGAAAAGAACTTGGGCCTCACTTTCCTCTACCCCACTACAGGATGGACACTTCTTATTCAAGTTGCCTCTCCAATTGTTAGTAAAGAACAAAGAGGAAGGCATCCATGCCTAAATGGAATATAATGTTTTCAGGCTATAGCTGGTTGTATTTCATCTAAAAACACCTCTGGACTATAGGTATCTTTCATCCCAATTCCCAATAAAAACGATCCCTTGTGTCCAATATGCTGATGACATCGTCCTGCTAGCACAAACTCCCATAGGCCTACAGAAACTGATCACAGAACTAGGAGACTATGCCACCTCGAACCAACTTACGATTAACCATAAAAAAAACAAAAGTTATGTGTTTCTCGAAATCTATTAAAACACCGAAAAGTCTAACTTTTTCCTGGAATTTGGGTGAGCATCAATTGACAAGGGTTACGTGCTACAAATACCTGGGCTTTCAGTTAGATTGTAAGCTTAACTTCAAATCACACTTGGACCAAGGTCGCTTGAAAGCCAAACAATTGTTGTTCGCTTTTAAAACTCTAAGGAAAAAACTTATAGGATGCTCCACTGCCCACCTGCTTAAAGTGATTGCTGCAGAATTTTTACCTTCCATTTCATACGGCTCAGAAATTCTGAACACCAAAGATGCCACAGTCCTAAATACAGCACAATCTACACTATTTAAGAGACTGTTCACAATTCCGCTGCACACCTCACAGGCACAAATCCGCCTAGAATATGGTTTAAAAAATCAGATTATGGCCAGACAAGGCGCCCTAGTAAAATACTACTGGAGGATGAGGGAGGCAGAAGATAACACCCTAGCCCACTATTGTTGGGTCGAGATTGAAAACCAAAAGAGCCTAGCTAACTCAACCACAGCAGCCCTGAAGGAATACCTGTCGGCACTACAGCTAGAGGATGCTTGGCTCACCCTCACAACGTACTCAGGATTTAAAATCGTTGTCAATAACGCTATCAAACGGACCTCTTTATTAACTGATAAAACGTCCTTTGCAAAAAAACATCATGCCTGGGCTGTGATTAAGGATTATCAGAGGCTGAAGCCGCAACAATATCTTTTGGAACAATTCTCCCACCAGAAAAAACATTATCTGACTTTGATACGCATGGGGTCTTTCCCCTCACAGGAGTTGACCCCAAAATGGCAATAAACATGGCCAACCAAGGAGTGTCGTCTCTGTGGTCAAGGGGAGGAGTCGCTACTACACTTTCTATGCACATGCTCTTTTTTATTGGAAGCCCGAAAATCCATTCTCCGGGAGGCTCTAAGGAAGGAACAAATAAGAACATGTAGAGCAGCGGTCATTAAATGTCTCGGAGGATCGTCAATTCCTCTGTCCTGTAGAGCCATAATACTATGGAAAATCGCAGCAAAAGAACTGGTAAAATGCGACCCTGCCAAGCAGCCAATTAATTAGCAGATTTTTCCCAAATGCATTGTTATATTCGTCATTATTTTTAAAATAATAAGTATCTCCTTATTCAGACATCAACCTCAAGCCTTTTTAGGTTTTTTTTAAAAATGTATATTCTCAAGCATGGTGTTTTATGATGGTTGTCCATCCTTTTATGATTTTTTTAATGAATCAAATAAAAGTATATTTGACTCATCCCAATTAATCTATCTGTCAAGGTACCCAGGGTCATACTCCTCAACGAAAAAGAGAACTTGTGCCCCTTAAAAAACTTCACGAGGTCCTTTCTGGAGTTTAAGGTACAGGCTACTCCCCAAACACACCATAGACCCACTTTACAAAATCTAGTTAGGGTATTCCTAATGTAAGAGAGTCAGGGTAGCCTTTTTGCCCCAGGTAGCCCTAGTATCTCCTTGCATGCAAGTGTATACAATGTAAGCTCTGGAGTACCCAGATGCTTCTCCAGAAGAGGAGAGGTCTTAGACCAATTCCCTTAGGAGATGGGTCTGACTCCTCCATCTAGACGAAGCAGGACTAATGGAGTAATACGGGGTAGACTTGCTAGCTGCCTGATGATGTTGTTCTCAATCAGCCCAGTGTCTTTCACAGGTTTTTACCCCCATAGCTCACCCCATAGGTAATGACCCCTAAAGCTTGAGTTTTGTGAATCTCAATAGAGGGACTAATGGGTTTGAAAAAAGACCCCCTATCAAATATTATCATTGGAGAAACATAATTTAACATTGTCTCAAATATAACCATACAACCTTACTAAAATAACATTTGGCCACTAAAATGTATCATCCATCAGAGCTTTGACAGATAACTTAGGAATCTCTAATCTAATTCTTCCCATATTAGGGTCATATACTTATCTAGACAATTCCCTTTCCATCTACAAGCAGCCAGAACAATAAGCCATCACTCATATGTCCCTTCAAATCCATCACATCATCAATAATCACACCTTTATGATAGGCCTTCATAAGCTTTTACTTACTAACTATAGATGCAGCACAGTCGCACTTTATCATTTGATCACAAAGGCACTCTACCACATGAGCATTCAAACTTTCTTCAACATATGAGCAACATACTTTGCCATATTTCTATCTGCCATAAATGAGGCTGTCTCAGCCTGTGTCCTTACTTTAAAAAAAATTTCAGGCTCTTGTATTGCACATGTGCTGGTGTGCCTGACTATTGGTTCCCAGGCCTGACTTTAGGATGGCCACCGAGGTCTTGCGCGATCTCATTTGTCTAATTTGCAGCTGAGATCAATGTGGGAGACTCAGGCGGCTATGCTGGGCAAGTTGGGGTTGTTGAGCTGAGACACAGAGGTGCTCAGAGAGGAGGCACAACTTGATGCATCTGTGCTCGTATGCCTACAGAGAGGGGCATGACTACAGACATGATCGTTGAGAGGTGCACGATGCACGATGAGATGGCAGCAGCAATTACTGCTTGGTCATCTTTCTTCTTCACGGTTTGCGACTGGGGTGGGCTCTGAACATCGCTGTGAGCACCCCAGTATCCAACCTCACTCAGCTGTACACGAAGACCAAAGTGGGCTCCTGCCTCTATTTCATCTTCTTAAGGGGGCAAGTCATGCTGTATTGCAGTCTATTTTTCCCCACCTTCTTTCACCGGATTTCGTATCCCCTCTGCCCCGGCCCAGGAAAGGGCAACACATGGAGGCTGGTCAGGTATGTGGGTACTTTATTCCTCTCATCTTGCATGGTGCATGCAGGAACCTCCTTCCTAGTGGGTGGCTGTATATGTATCCCCAGTCCCTTCTCCCCGAACAGAAATGATGTGCGGTGTGCAGTCCCCTCCCCATCTGTCCTGCACATGTGCTCCAACAGTCACCACTCATATGAATGTCCATCCATTGCTCACCATCCCCAACCTAAACACAAATCATACAACTTCCTAAGTTCCTAAATTGTTTTACACCTCTATGTGTGTTTATGCCCTACATATAGTGACAAAAAGCAGGAGATGTGGATCCCAGATAGAGTTTTGCTTTTTATCCTCATTCAGATACGTGCTTCACATCCCTACTGAAAGAAAGGCATTTTGCTTTATCCAAGATGATTCTATTGATTATGGCAAGTAAGCTGACCATGAAGGGCTGGCATGAGGGGCAGTGACAGCACAACGGTCTTTGGAGAGCAGGAGAGAGGTGCATGCCAATAGACCACGGTCAGCAGAAGGAAGGGATAGGGGCATGAGTTCAGACACTATCAGTCAGCGTGAGAGGGGTTGAGACAGTGGCAGAGACAACAAGCTGACCATAGAGGGCAAATGCAAAAAGAACAACTGATGGACAGAATGTTGAAAAATGTCAAACATTCACCCCAGTACAGAGATCTGTGTCTAAATCCATCATTTTTTGCTCCCCATGCCATTCCAGTATGAATCCAGCCATATGCAAATCAGTCTCCTTGACCCTGTTACCCATGGGAACAGTCCAGCCCGAACTGCCAGGCCAGGCCCCCCCGGACCGGAAACAGGCACCCTGGGGCTGGTTTAATAGTAACACCCCTCCACAGCCAGGCTAGCTTAATTCCAGTGACATGGAGAGCACAGGGCCCATGTCTGGGCATACCCGTCCCATTCAGGGTGACAAATGCAAAAAGTACAACTGATGGACAGAATGTTGAACAATGTCAAACATTCACCCCACTACAGAGATCTGGGCCTAAAACCATTGTTTTTTGCTCCCTCTGCCCTTCAAGTTTGAACCCAGCCATATGCAAATCAGTCTTGACCCAGTTCCTCAGGGGAACATTCCTGCCTGAACTGCCATGCCAGGTCCTTCCTGGACTGGAAACAGGCATCCTGGAACCAGTTTTGTGGTAACACCCCTCATCAGCCAGGCTAGCTTGACTCCAGCGGCATGGAGAGCATGGGACCCACGCCTGAGCATACTCTTCCCACCCAAGGTGACAAATGCAAAAAGAGCAACTGGTGGACAGAATTTTTAACAATGTCAAACATTCACCCCAGTACAAAGATCTGAGCCTAAATCCATCATTTTTTTGCTCACCATGCCATTCCAGTTTGAACCCAGCCATGAGGGGCTATGCAGGAGGGCCAGAGTTAGCAAAATGGACCACACAGGGTAGAAGAGAGGGGGCAGGGGCATGCACATGGACAACATAAGGCAGGGGAATGGGGTAAGGGTGGTAAACTGACCAAACAGGTCAGGTAGGATGGGCACTGGCAGCACAACGGACCACGGATGGCAAGAAAGAGGGCTGGGCAAGCAGGAGGGAATCAGGGGCTGCAAGCTGACAATGGGGGACAGGCTGTAGTGTATTAGCCACCAGCTGGGGGTGAACTTTGCCAACCTCCTGCTGCAAATGGCTGATGGCTGAGCACAGTTGAGGTATGGACTGAATGTTTTATTTTACTTAAAAATTCATGAAAAACTAAAGTTAAATAGACATTATAGTCTAGTATGGTAATATGATCTTGCCTAACATAAAAACACAGACTTTACTGAAGAACATGTTTAATGTGATGTTATAGTTATGTCTGGTAATCAGCTAGATTAAACAAAATCTATAATTTCATTGAAAAAATCAAAGGTTTTTGTTAAGTGTTGATATGAATTAAAAGCTATTAAAATCTATTGCTTGGACACCAAACCCACTTAAATTCACGGCTTGCCACATCATTATAGATTTAGTGCATTTGCTATTTACTTTGCTACATATTTTTCTAAATTTGCAGATTTCAAACAAATCTTGCTAAACTGTATAAAAATAATCCTCCCAGAAAATGTTCCTCATAATTTGCAATTTTTGCCACCTAACTAGGAAATCTTTGCGGTAGCCACTGTGTAGTTGTAGTGTCCATATGAAATAGTTTTTTTAGTTTGCTACTAACATTGGAGACATTTGAGGAATCTGCACAAAACTTTGCACAAAAAAGGTTACATCACCTCAGCTAATTCCTGGAAAATTTTGGGGTAGAAGCCCAGAAAAAAGGGGGGGGGGTTCCAAAATGAATTTTATCCCAGGCAATTATCCATAGGAGTATTGAACAGCAATACATCAAAAATGACTGAATAGAATCACACCAAATTTTGCAAGTGTGAGAGTGTTTTGTGATTTGGTGTAAATCTGTTCAGTAGTTTTTGAGATATTAAGGTTAAAAATGTATGTATGTATAGAAATGTGATTTTGAGATCTCAGATTTTCATTTTATTGACATACTTCCTTAAAACCATTGCATCAAGACACATCGCTAAAAAGATGTAAACGCTATATAAAAAAAAATCAGTAAGATCGTTTTTGGTCAATTTTCATGTGGGATTTTTAAAAAATATATCTCCTATGCATCCTTTAGGAGCGTGGTCGTTTTGTCTGGGATTGTTGTGCTGTGTGGCCATTGCATAGGGGTTAGTGCGATGTGAAGTCCAATAATATCCTTCAGAGAGCTTTAGATTTTCTTGATGGTCCCGGCCAGGTGACCCTCCATCAGTGCACTGGCATTTTTTTGTTGCAATATAGCAATGTTATACTTTCACAGTCCCATCATGGAATACTTTGGCACACCAAGATCAAAACACATGATCTGATTTTCTGGGATGGTACTCCCTCTGTGCGATTGTGGTACAGCAAGTTAAAACACATGACCTGATTGGCTAGCCACAATATGAAGAGAAAATTGCAGCTGTCATTTTATGACTCACAGACTCTATTAAAAAAACCTAATAAAAGTAAGGAATAAGGACGCATGGTACAGTGTTCCCTGATACCCTGGCCTTGTGGGCAGGTCCCAGAGGGGCATTCCTTACAATAACATTTAAAGCATTTTTCTTCCCAGTGCCACGGTCCCACAGTACTACTGCAATGCACAGCACAACCACCTTGTAATTTTTTAATAGAAAAAAAGGCAGGCCCTTGTTGCACAGCAACACTATGGGGATTGGCCAGCAACAGGGTCTTGGCTACTATTGGGGAATTGGGCATCTACAGCTTGGAAAGGGGGTGATAGGACTAGTTAAGTTTGGTTCTAAAATATTTCTTTACATAAAAAAAACTAGAAATGCATGGATAAAAACAAAGGTTAAATTGACAATATAGTTAGGTGGAAATGTGAGTTAAAATGTAATATTTTAAACAAAAAACCCACAGAAATTCTCCAGTTATACTTACTTGAAGTACATTTAATTTGTGCCCTCATCATGCACTGCTTATCACCGCACATATTACATCACTCATGGCATGACTAATGATATCTTGATAACACCTTGCTACTTCTAAAATGACATCGCTGATACCAGCACTGCATACTGGGTAAGTAATATAACTATAACTGTTGAATTTCATCATCATTTTAACTTTTTTTCTTCAGTTTAGACATATATATATGTTTATATATACAAATATATTCATATTTATACATACATTATATATATAATATATATATATATAGAGATATATAATATATATTTTCACTGAAAAAACAACATGTTTCACGGACGATATAGCTAGGAATTAGCATTTATAAAACCTTAGAAATTCTCAGAAAAAAACAGGCTTCATAGACCTCACATTTCACTAGTACAAAAGCAGAGAAATTCAGCCGTTATAGTGAGCTGGACTAACTATAGCTCGTGTCCCCACAGTGCACTCAGGACATGGTCAGTGACATCTCTGATGACATCATTGATGACATCTCAAATGACATCACTCATGACATCACTCATGTCATCATCCACATATTCTTTGATGCACCTACTCACACTCCAATATAACCTTTCATACACCTTTCAGGACATGTCAAATGTTGGGACACCTGAAAGGAGCTTGCGCTGCTAGTTAACAAAAGGTTGTGACACAGTGTATATATAAGCGTCAGTCCAATTGATCTGTGGTAAGTACGAGCCAGATGACCCGTACCGGCAGGAGTAGACACATCGCGTAGGCACGTTTACAGGCAGCGCTATTGTAAGCGCCTGCATCTTAAAAATTATCTCCATTGAGTTAAGGATCATTTTAACCCGTGGGAACACACTTACTGTACCAAGAGCGCCACCGTGTGCATCTCGTGCCTATCCTCCGCTGCTACTCCTGGCTCGTGCTTACTACAGATCCATTGGACTGACGCTTATATAGATGGTTGCCTGCTTTCTACACCCTTCTTAGGGCTCCCGGCTGGTATCCCTGTGAGTCTTTTTTGTTCACCTTTACTACACGGTGTCACAACCTTTTGTTAACTAGCAGCGCAAGCTCCTTTCAGGTGTTCCAACATTTGACAAGTCCTGAGGAGACCCGACATCCGCCATGGGTTGAAACGTCATCAACAGTAGAAAAGAGACAGACCGTGATCAACAGTTGCTTAATTTTCCAACTGTTGTACATTTAATGGATATATTGGACTATGGTTGTCTCTTTTTTGTGTAAAACAAATAAAAAATAGAAACCTTCCATTCACTAATTTGTTAAAAACTATTTTTAGTTTACGATACTAGTTTAGGTTCTTTCAAAAAATTCACTTGGGACACACTGTCACTTGGTATATTTTGTATGTTACTATTTTATGTACTATGTGTAATAAATTATTGATCTATGTTGATATAAACTATGGAACTGTTTTGACAAACTTGACCCAATGTGGAGTCAGCTTCTTTGTTTGACATCCAACACACCACCCTCATTGCCATTGTGCATAAATACCTATTATAAGTGTTTTTGATATTTGTCCACTGGAGCCGTTGTTGTTTTCTTAAAACTTTATACCCAGGCTTCTAGTGAGTAGGGTTCCCTTGTTCCCCCTTCCAGGCTGAGAGTGAGGCACGCCACGTGAGAAGGCTAGGGAAAAGGAAGGTTCCAGAAAGCCTTGGAGTTATGGAGGAATATGTAGAAGAGGAGGATGATGGCGAGCCCCAGTGGAGATGGAGACCAACATTATTATTACCCCATCCCAAGTTCCTGTGAGGGATGTGGCACGGATACCACCAACACAGGTAACACCAACACGACCTACAGCTTCCATATTTGCATTTGCTAAGACCCAGCAGGGACCTACATCTAGCTTAACCACCACCTCAGTAGGTAGTAGTACTGTAAATGCACAGAGTCAAATTCCACATCCACCCTCCAGTTCATCTGGCATTGTAAGTGGCACCTCCAGCATCAACAGAAAGTTCACCTCCACAGTTTGTGACTTCTTTCGGTTAGTAGTAAGGAAGAGAACATTCTATATGCTCAATTTGTCAACACACTGTTAGTCGGGGTAAGCTTGGTGCAAACTATGGTTCCGGAGGCCAAACAAGCAATCTCAAAACACACCACATAATCCAGTGGGAGGAGCACGTTCTTGGCGTACACAAAAAATACAACTGCACCTAGTGCTGCTGGTGGGATGAAGAAGCAGAAGAAGGTATGACTGCGGTGGAAGGTGAACAAGAGGGAGACATTTCTAAACCTGTCCCAAGCAGTGTAGTGGTACCGCCCACATCCTCAGCAACATCTCAGTGGCACCATAGTAAGAGTCAGGCTGAGACACCAAGCCAACAAAGTACTGCAACAAAAAAGTGCGTTGCTGAGCCTAACTGGGTTCAAGAAGTCACCTGCATTAGCTGCACCACAAAGGAAAAGAATCCAGCCTACCATTGTCAGCATACTTAGGTCGGAGGGGCAGTATGAACGCAACCACCCAACAGCATGTTTGTATAATGCGAAGCTGGCTAAATATTTTCACTGGACCTTCTCTCTTTTTTTTGTGGAAGGGGTGAGTTTCTTTGAATTTGTGACAGCCATCTGTCAAAAATCCACCAGAGTTGCTGTTCCAGCACTACATCACGATGTGCTGGAATTGCTTGGACAAGCTTTATAGCAGAGTGCTGTTCCCACTATTCACCTGACAACATACATGTGGACCAGTACTTAAGGCCATGGAGGATGGTGTCTATTTCAGGATCCCATGTTGGCGCACTAAATTAACATTATTGTTCAAGACTTTCTGAAAAACGAAGCCATAGTCTGCAACTTACTGACCACCTGCAGAAGAATATGCACACATTTCAGCCATTCTTTTAAAGCCCAGAAGCAGCTGAGGATCATTCAACGTGAGTATAGATTGCTAGCAAAAAGCACTCATCCAGGAGGTAGCAACACGTTGGAACTCAACTTATTACATGCTTGACCGTCTGTTTGAGCAGTACAGACCAATTAATGAATATGTCATGAAAAGAGGGGATGCTACTGTGAAAGGCATGGCCCTCTAGATGAACCAATGGGGCCTAGTTAAATGCCTGACAGAGAAATGTCTTCCTTTCAAGGTCTTCACACGTGAAGTCAGTAAGGAGGACTGTACTATGGGTCAAGCTATCCTATTGTTGCATATGCTAGAGCAACAGCTGAAGGAGGTGTATGAAGCGTACATAATTGTGGAGGAAAAAAATTTAGCATATGAGTTGGTGGAGAGCTGATCCTGTTGCTCAACTCAAAATACAAGGGTACAAACTTGCATTGTTACAGAAAAACATTATATTTGTGCCAAAAGTCTGGATCCACAGTACAAATTGGAACTGAACAGTAAGACATTAATTCAGTTTGCAGAACTGGATGTTGCCCAGTACAGAACTGGGATAGTTGAGGCAGCCAGTGACTTTGAAAATGAATAACTGGTAATTAAAGGCCCGCTACTCAAACCCACAACATGCAGCAGGGCATCTGGCGTCAAGTTCCACTTCAGGGCCTGAGGGCAGTGCGTTTGGCTCAAAGCGGTCACCAACACTATCAGCAACAGCAAGAACAGGATCATCAGACCCAGTAAAATCGGCACAGGATTAGTATATAGAGCAAGGGCTTGCTAGGTCCAGTGCTGATGCAAAGACAAAAGATCCAAAGCAAAGTGTAGCACCCCTGAACATTGAGAGAATGGTCCAGGTCTATCTGGATGACCCAACAGAGGTCTATATTGATTAAAACCCATTGCAGTATTGGTATGGGAAAATGTGCCAATGGCCGTTTCTCAGCGGGTGGCGATAAACTATCTGGCTTGCCCTGTCACAAGTGCCATTGTAACAGTGAAAAGGACCAGTCTCTCGCCCAAAAACGTGGAGAGGTTAACCGCGATCAAAATGTATCAGCACTTTATACCACATAATTACACAATACATGAATCAACGCAGGAAGATGAGGACAGCGGCTTAGGTGACTGAAGTAGTATGTTAGATGATTACCTACTTCAGGTTGAACCCCCAGAGTTTGAGGATGAGCTATACTTCCCAGACAACTAGGCTTGAACTTCTTACTTTCTTCCTTCCTTATTTACTTTTATTTGTGTGTGTCTGTCTTTCTGGTTTAAATGTTTAAATCACAACAAATCCATCACCACCGTCTTCTAGTCTTTTTATTGCCATATTGAAGGTGCATCTGCCTGCATACATAAGTCCACTACTCCGAGTCCTGCTCCTCCATCCTCCATCCTCCTGACTCACCCTAAATCTATTTCCCTCAAGCCAGATGATGATTGGATGTAGAATAATAATAGTACAAGCAAGAAAATGTTGCCTCATTGAGTCCCTCCAAAAGAAGTGGAACATGATGACTACTATAGCTATCCTCTTTTCTGAGCCGAGAGAGGCTGCCCTTTAACTTGAGATAAGAAGTAACAGGTAATAAATGATGGCATGCATTGGGCGCTCACTCTGAGAGTGATATGTGTTTGTGATGTTGTTGTTTGTTGTGCATGAAGTGAATTCATTGTGAACTATTATTATTTAATCTACACACTAATAGTAACTTAAGTAAATGTTTCCCTTCTTGTTGTTTAATTACAAAATGGTACTTCTACTGCAGGCCGATCCATCGCATTTTTTAATATGGAATCTGGACTCACTATGTACACTGCACTGCACACTGAGTTGGACAACACCATGATGATGACCACAGTGGCATAATATCAGTGCAGTCACTCAGTAGGATCGGAGCTGATTGATGGAATAACTCAGGGCATATCATGAGTGTCAGAAAAGGTAAGCAAGTCAACAACAACCACAGGAGGCCTACATGTCTGTGTAGGGGTGAAGTCGAGTGTAGTGGCATGACTGACAGCGGTGCATTGATTTAGTCACTTAATTTGGAAAATGCTATGTTGCTGTATATGTGCTTCTTTGTCTGTCTCTGTCAAAATGTAAGCTAAATGGAGGTTGAGATACGGGTGTCGTGGGCCTGCTCTGTCCTGTTGTTGTTATAGGTTAATGCTGGAAACAGAGTAGACATTATGTATCCATGCCGCCTCCGAAAGTGTTCTTGTTGCACTCCACCGTAATTTATGCATTTTTTTCTCCTTGATTTTTAATATCCCTTTTGTTTTTCCAACTACAATTACAGGCCTACCCTTACCATGTGCTATACTGGGAAAAACAATTCGCCCTTACCTTACCAATCCGCATCCGCCAGGCAGGCAGTGGCGGCACCCAAGATTGATGAACAGAGCGTCCATGGAAGGGAGGACCAAGAGGAATGCGAGATGCAACTCCCCAATTCGACCAGGATAACATACAGTAACAGTATCAACATTCATCACCTTTTCAATAATTTGATTCATGTTTTATCTTCCAAGATTACGACTGTGTCTTGTTGGTATTATGTTTACTCTCTGCTTATAATTCATCCCTACAGCTATTTTTTAATTGTCTTTGCTATCTTTAAAAGTAAGCCAGGTACAACAGAACAGAAACTGTATGTAATTTGGGTCTCTCTGAGGGAAGACAGACAAGGCAAATTTCATAATATACTGCTGCCCTGTGCTGCTTAATTGCTAATTGTCTAGTAGTAGCTATTTAGTAAGTACTACTTATCATTAATCATCATCATGCATGCATTTGCTTTTTCTCCTTTAACAGATTTATGGATATGGTCATCTGCCAAGATTGTGTTTTGTGTTTGTCCATGCGTAGTGTTTTTCTTTGTCAAACCTTTCCCTAAACTCCCCTTCCCAACCATACATCAAACACTAACCCTCTTCCCCCGGGCTGTGTGATTTATTTTGAGGTGTGACTAAATAAATTGTACACCAATAATTGATCACACGCTTGCTGGGGCAGATGTGGTGAGAGCAACACTAATTCAATTTCAAGGCAGGGCTAGGATCTTCTTCTGTATGTCCACCCATGCTCAGTATATTTAAATTGCAAGTCCTTTTTTTTTCCAAAGGAACCTAATCCATCATAATTAATTTCCGGCATTGATTGGATTCATCAACATCCCCCTTTTCAGCACTAAAGGTTACACTTATGTCGAGTGACTCAACACAACTACAGTTTGTAACTTGTTATACTAGGCTATCCCCGCCACCATAATGTTTTATTTACTTTGTTCTAGTACTCCTCCAGAGCCTCTCTCAGTTGACTGACTGTCTCATTTTCTTTTTTTGCAAATACTACTGCCACGTCTACAACTATCACCACAACCATGGCATCTCCATTCTCTTGGGAAACCAAACCACCATCGTCATGCAGCCATCGATGTGCCTAATTTAAACATCAATCACAGCTAAGATAAGAAGTTTGGGGGGGTATAATAATGGACTAGGAGGAGAGACTGATAGTACTAGAAGGACAAGTCACTCAGTGAGGGGTACCGCATCTATCTGTTTGTGTGCTACACAATCAAGAGATTATTTAAATGAAGCACTGGCTGCAGCCCTGCAGCAGCACGGAAGGAAATCATGTGATGTAAAACAGTAACCTCCCCTAAACATTAACAACATATGCTATGTTTAAGTATAAATATAATTTAATACCCTAACAAAAATAATGTAGTCCAACGGTAACCAATGTCCAAAATGTCCATATTAAACCCTAACACCCAATCCCCACCCACCAAAAAAAGGATTAAAAAAGGTTGCTGGGGCAAATGTGGTGAGAGCAACACTAATTCAATTTCAAGGCAGGGCTAGGATCTTCTTCTGTATGTCCACCCATGCTCAGTATATTTAAATTGCAAGTCCGTTTTTTTTCCAAAGGAACCTAATCCATCATATTTAATTTCCTACATTGATTGGATTCATCAACATCCCCCTTTACAGCACTAAAGGTTACGCTTATGTCGAGTGACTCAACACAACTACAGTTTGTAACTTGTTGTACTAGGCTATCCCCGCCACCATAATGTTTTATTTACTTTGTTCTAGTACTCCTCCCAGAGCCTCTCTCAGTTGACTGACTGTCTCATTTTCTTTTTCTGCAAATATTACTGCCACGTCCACAACTATCACCACAACCATGGCATCTCCATTCTCTTGGGAAACCAAACCACCATCGTCATGCAGCCATCGATGTGCCTAACTTAAACATCAATCACAGGTAAGATAAGAAGTTTGGGGGAGGTATAATAATGGACTAGGAGGAGAGACTGATAGTACTAGAAGGACAAGTCACTCAGTGAGGGGTACTGCATCTATCTGTTTGTGTGCTACACAATCAAGAGCTTATTTAAATCAAGCACTGGCTGCAGCCCTGCAGCAGCACTGAAGGAAATCATGTGATGTAAAACAGTAACCTCCCCTAAACATTAACAACATATGCTATGTTTAAGTATAAATATAATTTAATACCCTAACAAAAATAATGTTTGTAAAAATCCCACAATACTGGACCCACCCTCTCCCTAACCCCAAACAATGTCCAAAATGAGAAAGTTCAACGGTAACCAATGTCCAAAATGACCATGTTAAACCCTAACACCCAATCCCCACCCATCAAAAAAAGGATTAAAAAAGGGGCAATCCAACAGGGTCTTAAAGTTATTGTCTGGCTCTTCGGATTTACCTCTCTAGGACCTTGAAAGTCTTCTTCAGCTCCTCTACCTGCTCCTCTAGACGCGCATTTCGGAGGAGCATGCGGTCTGCATATGCGCAGCAGTTGCATCCACAGGGGGGGGCAGCAGTTTTGGATGTTGAAGTGCAGTGGTGGGCGGCTGCCTGAACGTTGTGCCGTACCACTGGTGGGGCCAGGACATTGGATGAGGCTGCAGCTGCTGCCGCCTCCTCCTCCTCTACAAGAACCACCAGCTGCCGGTATTCTTTGCAGATGGCCTCCAGCTTCCGTTGCCGGGCCATGGCTGCCAACTCCTTCCTAGTTGGTTTTGCTTGGAAAGGAGAAGCTATATCAAGTAAGATAAAAAGACTGTTGGAACCAATACTCTTAGCAAAACAGTAACACAAAATTAATTCAACACATAGTGGCACAGTAGCACTAGCAAGCACAGTACATGGCATTTGTGGTATGTATCTATCCTCCCACTTCCTCTGCCTCTAACATTTGTGGGAGTTTCAGTCATTATACTAGCACTATGGACTTAAGTACACAGTATACCAGTCTTCTTCTTCTCTCTTGTTTAGCGAAATTATGTAACCTTATTGTAGCCGGCATGCCAGCTCAGTCAGCCTGCGCCCAAGACAAACATCCTTGAGTCATGATGTATACTAACGTTAGTTTTATATACTACTGTCTGCAGGTGGGGAAGCTCGTATTTTTCTATTACAGGTGGCACTGTCCATAAACTCTCTGTTACATCAAGGGCAACTGCTCAATTTCACTGTCACCCTGCCCTGACTACTACAAAAAGGCAGATGATATCTGATCCAATGATCATTGCTTATATATGGAATGACATGAGGTAATTTGTTTTGATTGATTGTGTAACCAGCCGATAAGCCACCCATGGCAGGCTGGCTAACACAGTCGAAAATAAATTAACATAGGTAGGGAGTGGGCCTTGGAGCTGGAGGAAGGCGCTTGATAACTACATACATACACAATATATATATGCAGTGCTTGGAAACTACTGTGAGTCAAGGGAGTATTGTATTCTGAAAATAAAATGTATATTCTCCTCAGATTTGCTACTCTGGCGCGGTTTCTTTTACAATCTCTTCAATCTAAGACTCTTCATCCAGTTACGGTCTCAACCTATGCTATCTATGATGAATACCATTCAGGCATCCATCCATTCAAAGTAAACGTCTATCATTCTTCTTAATCTCTCAACAAACTTTAGTTTATTTCACCAACAACAAACGTTTATTCTTTTTTTTTAAACCATCACCCATGCATCCTTCCTTGCTTGCCTTGGCTTTGAGTTTGACCCAAACACCACTGAGGATTCTTGCTATCCACCCATACAGTTTCACTCACCCAGGCAGGCATCGTTTCTTTCACCTTCCACCCATCCTTCAACCACCCATGCATCTGATTCCTATCAGCTACTTATGCATGTGTCCCACATATCCTTCTCTGCCATTAATTATATCTCGCCCATCCTTCCTCCTTCCGCCCTTCTTTAACTTTTCGTTCAACACATCTATCAACGTCATTTGATCTGACTTTTAGTTTGCTCCATAAAACTTTCACAGCTGAGTTGATGTCAGAAAAAAGAGGTCATTGGTTACTCAACTCCCACCGCTAATGCTATTGCTAATGCTATTGCTGATGCTTTTGCTAATGCTATTGCTAATGCTAAGTAAAGGGTGTCTTCTTCAACCGTTGTTCACTACAGTTTCTTACTTACTAAGTCTCAACAGTACAGTGCATATCCTTGCAGCGAGTGTAATGTTAATAAGTAAGGAATATAACCCTGCATGCCACTGCTGCTGGCTCATCCCCTGTAGTTCCTGCAGGTGTCGCATCTTGTGCTCCCTCCGAAATGGCAGCGTCGCCAACGCCGCTGGCCCTGACACTGGTGGTCGGTAGCACGCCTTGAAAAAACATTACCCATTTTTAAGATGCCATATACACCTCCCCCTATTTCTTCTTTTTCACTTAATACATACTTATATAACATACATCACTAGTACAAATTGGGTAGTAGAGTAGAGTAGACACGAGTAGTGTTATATGGTCCCTAGGGTCATTCTAGTCTACTCTTTGCTAAGTTAGCCTGAGCAGTGCAACCATTTTAGCTTTGTATCTTTTGCGCAGGTTACCTTGCAGCTTGTTCTGTAAGATGCCTTCGAGCCCACATGAACTCATACTGCTACTCTCAGAGCGCTGCGTACAAGTTTGAGAAACAAGTCACTTTGTTATGGAGTACTGGTCAGTCCGTATTGCTTAGCCATTGTCAGAATAGCCACTAACCTGTTTCTCCTTGATTTTTCTTTTGTGATACTCGAACCCTAACTCTCCACAGTTGCCCCTCAAATGGCAGAGTTGTTAAATTGCTCTGTAGTTCAAATGACCCCCGAGGAGGGAAAGGGGAATGGGAATCAAAAGACAAGAGAAACACGCTGTTTTGCCCGGTGCAGAATCAGACCAAAGGTTCACTGCTACTTTTGATCATCAGTCAAGTATTTGCAGTTTTCTGTTCTGACAACACCATACGTTTAACTAGAAATAAATAACACAATATAAATGACATACTATGGAAAAATTCTAAATGTTCATTAAATCACTTTTGCATAAGTATGATTACCTAAAATCATTACATTGATTGCTGAATACTTGAAATATCATTGGATACTCTCTTGGTGTTTTTTATTGTTCTTGTCCTGTAAAGAAGAAAAAAGATCATACCACAGCAACTTTAAAATACTATGTCAATCAAACTCTTGCCGTTGTACCTCTTTTACCTTTGATGTGTGGTAATTACTCTTGCCACGTTATTAATACAAATAAATAGTCTTTAGTCTTTCATTAAGTCTCTAGAAGTCCCTCTTATTAATGTCACAAATACAGTTCTGATGTCTCGTAGCAGAGGGTCTTTAAAAGGGGTTAAAGTTCGCAGGATTCGTAATTGGAGTTGTTATAAAAAGCACTCCCAAGTATTTATTGCTCGAAAATGTACTGTTGTTCAACTAAAAAGAAATTTAAAAACTTACCGATGTTTCCTTTGTTCAGAATGCGCATAAATTGAAGCTTTTCTTTCTTTACTTAACTTGTTTGTTATTCTTTTTCCTTTTTGGGTACAGAAAGGATTCACAGATGCTCTGGAAGCGGAAGAGCCCCTGTTCAGGGTCCGGATGTTTAAGGAAAAGGAGCAGTCCCTGAAGCCGAAGCGACATCCCTGAAGTCGGCCGAGAATAAAAGAGAAGGCGGGGGATCCAATGACGGCTGCGGAGGAGAAGCCAGGTAAGCATGTAGGAAGACGAGACCTAGCGAGAGGGTGATGTGCGTGAGCGGTTTAAATGTCTTCCTAGAGCTCACGTATGTGGCATGAGTGCTCAATTGCCATTTTTCTGCCGTTTACATGTGCACACGTGTTTTGATGATGTTCAACTCCACAATCTTATCGGGCTAATAACGCTGAAGTGCCCCACATGTAAAGCATGATGATAACAATTTGGCAGAGCATTACAATACCTGGTACACAAAAATAAATAGGAAACATAATTCAATAATGAAAGTGTGCAATGGAAAACCAACATAATGGCAAAGGATACATGACCTTAGGGCTTTCAATTCAAGAATGTCTTTCCTCAGGTACAGATATATGGAAGAAATGAAGAGGCTGGGTGATTAACTAGGCTTAGCAACATCAATATGCATAGAGGTTCCAGTTACCATGACAGCCATAACATGCTAAACTTTTTGGCATGACTGAGAAATGCTTGCATTATACTAACGCACACCATTTTTCTCATAACAGGCGGAAGATTCCCTTCTATGAACCAGAGCTTTGCAGAGCTTATGATGTAACCAGAACTTCTAGGTTGTAAGGTTTGGGGACCCCCAGAATGTACTAAGAGATCTTTTTACTTCTATTGACTTGTAGTTGTAACAATGTTCATTGTTTTAATCTTACACATTTTGCTGTTAGTGCTGGCTCTTATGCTGCATTATAGAACAGCATACTGAGCTTGCTAGTTGAAAATAAACCTTTTGAACTTATATAGACTCTGTGGTATTTGGTGAAGACTTACACAAGTGAGTGAGCGAAAGGATGTGCATTGCTTCTGCGACTCTGAGAGGTCGGGTGTGTTATGTTCTGGGTTGTTAAATCAATGGTTATCTTCGGGGTTCGGGGATCTAATAAGACACTATAGCTAGTCGGTCAGGCGATTGTAGGTTCTGACTGAGGTATGAGGAAGGTTCAACCTCCCATCACCAATGTCCTATTTGCCTGTGGATATTTCTTTATGTGCAGAATCCCTATAACAGTAGTAGTAACTACTATCCTATCAAAAATAGTGAAATATCTGGTTGGGCACTTTGTTGGTGGGAATTGTCAAAAAGCCTCAAGATTAAGAAGACTAGAAGAGGACAACCCAAAGAATTGGACTCAGTGGCTAGAGCAGTGAATCTGAGTTTTATTTAAACACTTTTAAATAAAGAGTGGCCAACTGGGCAAGCTTAGCTGCAAACAGACTTATAGTAGTAGTACAGAGAGTCATAGCAGAGGCAATTAGATGCAGGAATAACGAGAATTTAGAAAGAGATAGTCCAGTTTTTTAAAAAATCGAACTAGGAAACCGAAATATTAGTTCGGAAAAAATAAGGTGCAGTAAAAGTTAGGGAAATATAATTATTAATATTAACCACTAAAGGACTTACGTGGGCCAGCAGCAGAGCCCTCGGTAGAGGAGCTGTCCTGGCCCTGGGAGGCATCTTGTCCTGCTCCTGCCGACTCTGACCCAGTGTTCTTGCCCTGGGTGCTGATCATGGAAGATATAATAAAGTAAGAGACAAATATTAATGATTGGTGTGAAACAAATAAAATATTTTAAAAAACGCTCAAAAAACATTTTTGGAAACAACAATTGCAATAAAATTTACCAATCTAATCTGATCAACTAGTAGTATTGAAGGATTCATGGACCGTCTAGTTATTATTTATGCACACTAATCCAGTGTTCCATTCTGATTCCAGAATACTAAGCCTAAGTTCCACCTGACCTAGCCCACCTAGCCTAGACGGGCCAATTGTTCACAAAGTCTGCATTTCCATTTGTGTTAGCCCTAAAGAATGCATAGACAGAGGACACATGCATACATTTTTGCATATACCAAATTGTTGGTTGGATGCTGCTGATGTTCTTCTAGTGATAATCCTATTACAACTCACTAGACAAACCACAAAAGGTTCTACTAAGGACTGGGGTAAGCAGCACTCAGCAGCACATGATGTTACAGAAGATGCGTCACGCATACCACAAAAAAATTACCAACTAATACTGATATGTAACTAAACCTATCAATCCACGACCATCTCTTCTTAGTGGCAGGAGGACAAAGGAAGGACTAGAGTCTCTCTGGTATTACCTAACTTAAGTTCTCTAAAGTAAACTCTTACATAATCAGGCCAAGCAAGCAAAAATTTGCAAAGAAGTAAGATTACTAGCGCCGAACACCTGTGTCATAACAATCACAGAACATTTTTAAACGTAATTTACCTTCAATGTAAGCAGCAGCATTCTTGCTGTTCGGAAAAAAATATATATTCGCAATTTATAACACAGAGCAGAAGAACACAAAGTAGTAATATTGAATAGCTACTCACCAAGCCCCTGGACCTCCACTCCTAGCAAGTCCAGCAGGTCCTGCTCCCGGTCCAGGATATCGGACCACCAGTGCGTCAGCTAGGTATCGGTGCTCCGGACACCAGAGCAGCAAAACACTGTCCGGCACACCTTTCCCCACCGCTGGCGACGCTCCCAGAGCCTGTGCCCGGACCCAGGCCTGCAACCTGCTGCTAGGGTTAAGAGGAGGTGGCGCTGCACAAAAAAAACAAGTGCGCCTACCTACGCCTCCCTAAAGATGTCCCGAGCCTGCACCCCTTGTGGGCGCCACCTTCTGGAGGGAAGGTGGTTACAGCAGTCTTGCCCTTTCCTTTGTTGCTCTTGCTCTCTCCCTTTGCAATGGTCTGGGACTCAGGGGTGGAAAAGAAGAGGAAGGAATTTGCAAATTAAGTAAAAGAAATGAAAGAGCAAGTTATAGAAAAAGTCTTGGAAAAACTCACAAAAAAGTCAATAAAGCTCAAAATATAGAATCAGGAAAATAGAGAGATAGATAATACATAAAAAAGATTTTTAAAAAGGGTGGCGAAACAAAGAATTTCAAAGATAGAGTAAGTATAGAACAGCAGGTCCAGGACTATAGCAATAGAGTGAAAAACAAGAATGCGTGCCTGTTGCGACCGCATGGGTAAGTTTGCGCAATATTCCCCGAGCACGCAAAAAGCATTGCTAACACGTAATATGCGTTCTCGAACAGGTAACACTCATCACGAACTGGCGGGAGCACGCAGTACGTAACTCAGAATAGGAAATAGCATCGCGAATGGGCAAAACAAGCAATTCCTCATGCTCGCAGAATTCCGCAGAGATGTTTTACCGTTTCTCTGAACTTTGCGTAACTCGGTCCCCTACTCTTTTAGAGCCTCCCTATAACCCAACTGTGATTTTTTTTAAAAAATACACTTTCTTTTTTACTTTTTGGGGTGATTGGCGAACTTGCAATGAATTGGCAAAATAAAAGCATGAATTCAATTTACTTCAATATAATACACTTTTCAAGTGTAACTTTTTTAAATTACTACCAACTCAATGAATTTTAATGTGATTATGAACTTCAATCTCACTAACTCTATAAAAAAGTTCACAAATGCAACAGTACCTTCTAAATTATATTCTATTAAATAATTTATTTTAGGAGGATCCGTAAATCCACCATGACGTTACACAGGGGGCACGCTGAGAGCCGTTATCGGGTTGTGACTCCAAAATCGAGAGGAATAAAAACACCGGTGGTCTACTACTGGCGGTCGCTTGTTATAGTTATGTTAAACTGCTTTGCTTCATTGAAGAGAGAGCAGGGAAACCTGCTCTCGCTTCAATGAAGGAAAGCAGAATTGCTTTTCCACAAGGGGAGCTGCATGCCAGCAGCTCCCCATGTGGGAAAGTAATGCTGGCTTCTACAGGACGTAGCGGAGCCTGTGGGACCGTGGGGGCATTGGGGCTACAGTAGAGAAAGGGGGATCCCTTGGTGAGTCTGAATACCACAACCAGATGGAAAAAATGGTTGTCTATGTTCTAGCCCATATATTAGAAGCGAATGTCTTGAACAAATCAATAAATTCTAAAAAATGTTCTTTTATTTTCAGTTTAAAAAAGGTTTTTGTACAAACGTTTCTTTAAAAGCAATACATTATCATTACATTCAAATATACAACAATATACATCTCATGATTAAAACATTTTTGACATGAAAACAGTTGATCCTAAAGAGGGGAAAGACAAAGGAGAGAACAAGAGACAGACAATACTATTTGTCATAAAAGTACATATCAGAGAAATAAAATAAAAGAGACTAATCCAGGACACGTTCTACTTATGATGTCTACGGAAATAGCTCTGTCCCTTGATTATGTGATATCAGGCGATGGTTAGTTAAAAAATGTGACCATCTTTTTCAAGACAAAATAGATATGTCTCTCCTAACACAATGGCACTGGATGGTTGCCAAGTTCATGAAGATCCTGCAGATAAACAAACTTAAATAAGTATTATGTATATCAATGGTTCCACCTCAATTGTACCAGTCAAGTTCTTATAGATACAATATGTGGTAGAATATATAAAATCTAATCTTACACGGCCTGTACAGTAATTTACAGTGCTTGTAATGTCATCATTCCTAATACATTTATACAACAACTTTCCAGTTCTTGAACTACTATTTCTTAATGATATACACAAAATTACATTGGACCCATCTCAAACCTCTTATCTTGTTGTTGTAGAACTCTATGTATCATTTCTCATATATGGGCTTTCAGAAAAGATTTACTATTCCCAGGGATTGTAAGGGCAGAGATTCTGGGTGATCAAAATTACTGACATCCCGGTTACCCACTACCCCGGGAAACGAAGTGGAAGGGCATAAGCTTAGTTTCCTGGGTAACTGTTATTTTACCTTATATCATGTTCGCCTCAGTTTCCTTCTGACGGTCAGTTGTTGTTATTTTGCGTTTCATCAGGGAATTATTTCTGTTGCTTCTATCTATGAGAGAGAGGTGTAAAGAGTTTATAACTCCCTATTCTAAAAATTGTTATTTCCTCTACAAAACGCTATCACTGATTATTTAGTACCTCTTATTATTCAGTGGTATGTGAATAAGGAATGCCTCCTATTTTGTCAGGTTACAGACGCCCCTCCCAAGAAAGTCTGGTTATCCAATCTTTATTGACTCTGTATGGGGATTGGGGCTACCCCCACAGTCCCCACCGGATAGTGCCTGCCCCGGGGGATGGGGTCCCCGGGGCTAGAAGTGGCCCAGGAGGGGGGCCATACAGCCCACTCCCCAAAAATATTTTTTTTTAAATAAAGGCCAGCCCCGGGGGATGGGGTCCCAGGGGCCAAGAGAGGCTTCAGAAGGGGGTCACACAGCCCCCTCCATAAAAAACACAAAAAAGAATGTGGCCATGCCCGGGGAATGGGGTCCCCGGGCCGGAATTGGCCACGGAAGGGGTCCAGGGCCCAAAAAAAGGAAAAATAAGGGGGGCCACACAGCCCCTCTTCTAAAAAAAACCCCAAAAAACTCAGCTATAGTGCCAGAGGCCTCGCTCCCTCTCAGCATACTCTCTGTGGGGCGTTTTAAATTGGGTAATTAATTCCCCTTCAATACTGTGGGTCCCTGGGGGCCAACTAGCCCACCAGGTACCTCCAGTAAGAGCCAAACGGCTGTGTTGCAGAGAGGTTGGCCAGGCCACGCCCCTTTTTACACCTCTCTGCTTCGCAGATCTGTGGCGCTTTCTGGAGATACCTGGTGGGTTAGTTGGCCCCCAGGGACCCTCAGGAATCAAGGGGAATTCATCCCCCAACTTAAAACCTGCCAGGGGGTGTGTTTGCACAGTGGTGAAGGGAGGGGGCGGGACTGATGTGATGTGTGTACTTATCCAATCACTACGCCAAAAACCAAGCACTTATAAATTCGCCATGCACTCTCCTTGCAGTACTCTAATCATCCATTCAGTACCCATGCACTCATGCAATGACCCATGCACAAACTCATGCTCTGCTAAAATACCCTGAGCACTACCCATGCAGTCCAGCCGTCACCATGTCAGTACCCATGCACTCCTTCAATCACCCAGTCAGCACCATGTACTTATCTAACCACTCCACTAAAACCCAAGCACTTATAAATTCACTGTGCACTCTCCTTGCAGTACTCTAATCATCCAGTCAGTACCCATGTACTCGTGGAATGGCCCAGGCACTAACACATGCACTGCTACAATACTCTAAGCACTTCCCATGCAGACCTCTAACCACCTATACACTACTGGTTCACTCCTCAAATTATCCTGGTAGTACCCATGCACTCCGGAAATCCCTTTGTCACTACCCATGCACTCCTCCCATCATCCCAGCTAGCACTATGTACTTATCCAATCATTCCACCAAAACCTAAGCAGTTATAAAATCACCATGCACTGTCCTTGCAGCACTCTAATCATCCAGTCACTATCCATACACTCATGCAATGACCCAGTCACTAACACATGCACAGCTGCAATCCATTGAGGACTACCTATGCAGTCAAGTAATCTCCCTGGTACTACCTATGCAGTCCTCCAATCATCCAGCCAATCCTATGTGCTTATCAAATAACTGCACCAAACCCAAGCACTTATAAAATCACCATGCACTCTCCTTGTAGCACTCTAATCATCCAGTCACTACTCATGTATTCATGCAATGACCCAGGCATTAACTCATGGCAAATACAGAGGAGGTCATCCTAATCACAGGGGTACCCCAACGCTTAGTGTTCTCTAGTGTATGTAGTTTGTTCATTGTATTCTAAGTGTCTTTTAGCATAGCACTGGCTCTAGGCCTGGTTAATCAGATTCATTTACCACCAGTACCCATCAGCAAAAAGTTGGGGGCACAGGAGGACTTTCTGCTTCTCTGTTGGTTCTTTCTGCACATCTCTTCTTCTTCCTGCACTTTTCTTCGTCTTTCTGGACATCTGTTGCCACTTTCTGCATTTGTCTTACTTCTTTCTGCGCTTTTCTTCCTCTTTCTTCACATGTCTTACCTTTGTAGTGATAGTTAGATATTAGCATTTTAAAAAAGCTTAGAAATTCACTGAAAAAACCATAGGTTTAAAAGACGGTATAGTTAGAAACTAACATTTAAAAAACTTTTGAAATTCACAGAAAAAACCATAGGTTTCAGGGATGTTATAGTTAGAAATGTTACTTAAAAAAACCTTTGAAATTCACTGAAAAAACCATAGGTTTCAGGGACGTTATAGTTAGATGAAGATTTCACTCGTACAAAACCATAGAAATTCGGCCGTTATAGTTAGTGGACCTAACTATAACTCACGCCCCCCAACTAACTTTTTTTAAATGCTAATTTCTAACTATAACGTCCCTAAAACCTATGTTTTCTTCAGTGAATATATATATATATATATATATATATATATATATATATATATATATATATATATATATATATATATATATATATATATATATATATTACCTACTGGCGGTCGCCAGTAGGTAGTTATAGTTAGGACCTAGTTTCCATAGGAAATCCTCAACATTCTATTTGGAATAACTTTGGCCCTGGTTGAAGAATCTTAGCGAATTTCTCAAAGAAGATGGCTCGGTCCGCTGCACTCCTTCCCTAAATGTTTGGGGGGGATTGGTCAAGTGGGGGCTGAGATAAAAGGGGGGTCCCAAAACATGTTTTCTCCATGTTATTTTCCATAGGACCTTTAGACTCGGCTACAGGTCGAACGGCTGAATGGATTTATAAGAAATTTGGCAAAACTGTACAGTCCGGCTCGCAGATTACGCTTTTTTTGGAATGGTGTAAATCCGTTCAGTAGTTGCTGAGGAAATTAAAGTTAAAGTCAATTATATATCTATACGCGCGGACGGGTGCGTGCACTCAAGCGGCTGCGCGCGCGAGCGGAATTTTGCTGCGTGACGTCTGTTAACGTTCGATTCGAAGGAAATCAGGAAGTGTTGACCGCCATTTTGTCATTGCGAGTAAATATATTGTTGATTTCAAAGCGTTGGAACATGGAAAGGGGAGAAGATAGAGATTGTTTTGCTGCGTAGGTTTTCTCAGGGTGTGCAGTAAGGCCCTTAAAGGCGAAAATATATATATATATATTTTTTTTTTTAAAGTTGCGTGGTGCGCGCACTCGGTCGCGCACACCTATTTACAAGAGTGTGAAAATGGAGATAAATCAGAAGTTTGAGTGCTTTGATATAAGGTGGCTCTGAAAAGAGCCCTTGTGTTAATTGAGTTTTTTCTGCATTTATAAGTAAGTACCGATGCAGAGCCTGATGTTGCAGAGGAAGATTCTGTTTCCCTCATCCGTGAAATGAACACCATCTCTCCTATAGATGTCTTGCATGTGGTAACGCAAGTCGTTGTGGTAAATAGAACCCATGCTATAATCTCTGAGGAATGCAGAAACAGATTTATTTACATGTCTCCTTGCTTTCTCAATTTGTGCACAATGTTGATTGGACCAATTCCATTTCTGTCTTTAGCATATATTGGAATATACCAAGGCAGTACGAGGAAAAAGTGTCATCAATTGTTGAAAGGTGTCTTTTAGAAGCATTTCCAGACCTACCTCAGTCAATGTGCCTAGATCGTTCCCACCACAGTGCACAATTATAAGGTGTGGTTCTGGGAGATGCATAAAAGTTTTCACCAATGGGATTAATTGGTGACATCTCAATCCTCTTTGGCCAATCCACGTTATTTGCACATTTGGTAAATCAAGGTTGGAAATTCGTCTGCTTATTGCACATTTTCCAGTCCAGTGAATATAGCTGTGTCCTAAAAGCCAAACCTTCATTTTCAAGGCAGATGCACTCGTACTCCGATGGGTTCTGGAAGTGGAATGGTAGTTAGAAGCTGAAAGTCAGGATAAAAAAATGGATGAGGCTTGGTGTGGTTGAAAAACAAAAAATGATTGGTTGATTCTAATACGTGAAGATTGAAGACTACGTTGCATGTTAATGTTATGTAAAACTAAAAGTACTATTGGGTGTGAAAAAAATGACATGTAACAGAGCTGTGGATAGGCAGGTGTTTCTGGAGGGAAAACAGTGTTGTTACTTTTCTGTAGAACGTTGAGATATGAACTTTTGACCTGTGCCTTCAGCCAGGTGCAGAATGAGGTGTTACCATGGAAACAGCCAGAGATGGCAGTGGGTGATGGGTGACTTTTATGTGACATTGAAAATATTGTGAGGGAGAACCAACTGAAATGTAAATGCTTACGTTACGCGCTCCGCACCGCGCCCCGGATTGCTTCCGGGAAGCTGCGCTTCGCGCCTCGCGCACCGGAGCACTTCCGGGTGCGCTAACGCGGCGCGTCATATGACGGATTACGCAACAACGCGATACGTCGTTGGGGCTCCACCGGAACTGATCAAATTGGTAGTCTACAGCGTTTCTGGATGTTTCAGACTGAAGCTGGCGTCAGCATGAGAGCACCCCGTGGCTACGTCGTGGCCATTCCGCGAGCAATCATGGCAGTCGCTCCCCACCGGAAGTCTGCAGGAGTCGGGGGCCTCGGTGACTCTTGTAGAATCTTCAAGGCTGAGGGGACGCTTTTGGGAATGGGGCTCATGCCCTAGCAGTCAAGCGTCCGAGTTCCAGGGTTGCCCAGAGCCATCCTTGCAGGCCAGGCCCAAGTCTGTGGAGCCAACCGCCATTTCCTGAGCTCCGTGGCAGCCGCCTGTCGCTGTATCGGAAGAGTGGGTGCAATTCAGCCGGATGGCGGGTGAGACGCTGTAATAGCAAGAACAGGCGTAATTCAGCTGGCCGAGCGAGGCACTGTGCCGCAGGAGCAGGCGCAACTCAGCTGGCCGAGTGAAGCGCTGGGGTGTAGCTAAGAAACCTCCACCTGGTGAGGTGGGAGAGGCTCGTATGCGCCGCCTCTCCCTTCCAGTGCACCCCACGCCGTCTCCTGGCGCAGGTATATGTGATGGTCGGACCAGGGCACCGCAGGACGTGTCTTCAGGTCAAACGGAATGTGGGACAAGGTCCAGAATGGAAGAGGCATCAAAAGGCAAGAAGTTCCGCCTGACCCCAGGAGCCGGCCGCCTATGTCGGGGGCGATCTCAGGCCATACCAGGGGAACAAGACTTGGGGAGGGGGCAGGAGCCAAGCACCCCCTCTGAGTCCGCGTTTCTTGGACCCTGAAGTATGGCACTCAACATCCAGAACTTATGACATTTGTGCAAGGCAGGGACATCGAAGCCTCTCAGGGACCAAGCATATCCAGAGTCCTTCCTACAGAAGGTGGTGGGGGTGGCGGCATTAGCAAGGCCTCCCCCCACACAACTTGTCGGACTCTGAAGTATGGCACTCAACATCCAGAACTTATGACATTTGTGCAAGGCAGGGACATCGAAGCCTCTCAGGGACCAAGCATATCCAGAGTCCTTCCTACAGAAGGTGGTGGGGGTGGCGGCATTAGCAAGGCATCCCCCCACACAACTTGTCGGACCCTGAAGTATGGCACTCAACATCCAGAACTTATGACATTTGTGCAAGGCAGGGACATCGAAGCCTCTCACGGACCAAGCATATCCAGAGTCCTTCCTACAGAAGGTGGTGGGGGTGGCGGCATTAGCAAGGTATCCCCCCACACAACTTGTCGGACATCACCTCTGGATGTACTGGGTGTTCAATTTCAGAATTGAAACTACTAAGAAGCAATTAGAAGTGTTGTTTTCATGTTGCAGCAGGCTGCCATGTAAATAGTTATTTAATAAAACGTTTTATCCTGTTACTTTGCTGGTGTGTTGTATATATTTATAATATTTGCATAGTGTTTGTCGTTATTTTGGGCGGGGTGGGCGGCGGAGCCGAGCTGTCTTGCAGCCATCATGGCGTCGAGCTCGGTTCCTCTCACTAGTTTCATGTTTTTTCTAACGATTTATATGTTATAGTTTGCTAGCACGATACAGCGGATAGTCCGCATTTTATATATATGTCCTTTTTATTAGGGGGGTCCTCCGGTGGAGTCGGACGATCTACCTCTAATAAACGGTCCGGGTTGAACCAACTACCAACAAACGGGGCAGAGATAGGCATGACGGGTTACAAAGGGGACAAAAGTGTGCACTACCTATCCTTCACTATCTGCAAAAACTAAACAGAGTATTGCGACTCTGTGCTTATTTGTGAACAGAGAATGACCCAAAGAGAACCAATTTCGAACAATCATAGGCTATTGGCAGTGGGCAGAGAGGCCATGACACAGAAAATGGCTGTTACTTACGTGCATGATGGGGCCTAAAAGGGACTAGATGGCGTGGCCACTGTTTCGCGACTTTCACTTTACTTTTAACAGTGGCGGTGGTGAACATAAATGAACGCCGCTTATGTATACCTAAATTTAGTCATTTTCTACAAAAAAGCTTTTGATATGTGCTATTAAAAAACCAAAGAAAATCACTGAAAAAACCATAGGTTATAGACCATATATAGTTAAATATCTGAAGTCCATCTCTGCACTCGATCGAGATACAGGTCGTCGATCAGAAGATGTGCTGGCCACATCTAATGGTAATAGCGTGGCCAGGGCTCTTGTCGTTGCCTCTGCAAATTGCACAGGGTGCACTTGTTTGACATGCCGCACCATGGTATGTTTGGAAAAGGAATATTTTTTTGCTGGATTTCTTCTTGAGAGAACCAAGTCACATATCGTGCAGGTTACTTTTGGTGCATTCACTTTCTTTTGATCTTCAGGATAAGTGAAAAATTGCCAGATGAAAGATTTATTTTTTCTTATTAAAGGTAGTCGATCATTTTGGTCAGATTCGGAAGATGAATGAGATACGGTAGCCATTTCACCAAAGTCTTCCGAAAGATGTAGGACGTTGTTCTCTCTTGAGAGTAGAAAAGATAGTGAGGGAAGTGGGTGGAGTGCTGCGTGTAAATTCCAGAATTGAAACTATTAAGAACCAATTGAAAGTGTTGTTTTCATGTTGCAGCAGGCTGCCATGTAAATAGTTATTTAATAAAACGTTTTACCCTGTTACTTTGCTGGTGTGTTGTATATCTTTATAATATTTGTCGTTATTTTGGGTGGGGTGGGCGGCGGAGCCGAGCTGTCTTGCAGCCATCATGGCGTCGAGCTCGGTTCCTCTCACTAGTTTCATATTTCTCATGAGGGGTTGTTCCTAATTTTTCTATTTTAGCGAGGTCAAAAAGAGATCCCATCAGTGGCCTACTGATTTTGCTCGATTCCTTTTGTTTTTTCTAACGATTTATATGTTATAGTTTGCTAGCACGATACAGCGGCTAGTCCGCATTTTATATATATGTCCTTTTTATTAGGGGTGTCCTCCGGTGGAGTCGGACGATCTACCTCTAATAAACGGTCCGGGTTGAACCAACTACCATCCTGATTTTGTATATCTTCTGAGCTGGATTTAAGCACACAATTGTTAAAGTATGAAACGTTTTATATTTCTAAAAAAAATACCAAGGTGTGTACATCCGGTAACGCACGAAAGTTTAAAAAGACATTCGCCTCCATTTACTGAAAAGTTTCATAAGAATAAAAAAGAAGTCTAGGTACAGTCTCTTTGACGTACTATAAGTTCTTTGAGGGGTGTATGAAGAAATTCAATAAGTTCAAATTGCAAAGTTTTCACGAAATATATAGGCAGGTGCGCGCACTCGGTCGCGCACGAAAGCCTGGAAATGCGATATCCATTTTATTGACAACTGTTGCCGAGAGTGCGCACACCGGGTCGCGCACGAAAGTTTAGTAAGGCTATTTTTATTTACAGACAAATTTTAATGTGTTTAAAAAAAGGCAAGGTACAGACTTTCGAATTCTGTATCGCTTTACAAGGAGTCTCTATGCAACTTGAACAGTGAAGAAAACGGCTTGTTTTCGAAAAAAATATTGCCAGAAATTTATTGACAAAAGTATAGGTTGCATACACGACATATTTCTGAATTAGCATTTTAAAAACCAATGAAATTCACAGAAAAAAAACATAGGTTTTACACACGTTATAGTTAGGAAGTAGCATTTAAAAAACCTATGAAATTCACTGAAAAAACCATAGGTTTGACACATGTTATAGTTAGCTGGAAATGTTACTGATATAAAACCAATGAAATTCCACGTTATAGTTAGTTGGACTCACTATAACTTGCGCGTGCAATGCACTGCTGATGACATCGCATATTACATCACTCATGACATGGTCAGTGACATCACTCATGACATCACTGATGACACCATCCTTGTGACATAGTGACAGACCTCCTTTCACTGTAATGTAACCCTTGAAACATATATTCAAAAATAGAAACTGAAATTTAAAAAAAAATGGAGATACCCATATCAGTTACAACAAGCAATTCAGTAATTCCACCATCTATATACACATCCAGTCATTCACCAACAGTTCTATATAGTTACTCATACATATACTCACTCATCATATGAAGTGATACACCTATACATCCTGTTACACACCGACAGTCATCCAAAAGTTACTCACACACATACTCACACGTGCAAATAAACTATTGAACATCCATTTATTTGAATATAGAGTTATACACACACTTCCACCTTACTTCTATTGAAAATTACACATATTTATTCTCTTAAACAATCACTTATAGAAACACATACTTATTTAAACAAGAACTCTTACAATCTCTTACTCTCACATATACTAACTTATATACATCAATATTCACATATACTAGATTAAAACATATGTAGTTACTGATAAAGACACTAGTGAGACAGTCATTCACTCACTAACAAACACATATACACACTCATCCACCCATACAGTCCTGCACATATGCTGTCTTCAAAACACATACAAACAGAGAGTCAGTCACTCATGCATCTATGTGCTAAGTAATACCCCCACCAAACCATATAGACACTCATACTGATACTAAGAGAAACATCTAATAACCCATATACATACGCATGTAGCTACTTACCAATACATGTAGCCACTTATACACAAAGTGAAACACTAATATATATATTTAAATATGTAAACATTACTCACTAATATTTATTTTTCAGAAAGACACATATTCACTGGATGGTGTCATCAGTGATGTCATGAGTGATGTCACCGACCATGTCATGAGTGATGTAATATGCGATGTCATCAGCAGTGCATTGCACGCGCAAGTTATAGTGAGTCCAACTAACTATAACGTGGAATTTCATTGGTTTTATATCAGTAAAATTTCCAGCTAACTATAACATGTGTCAAACCTATGGTTTTTTCAGTGAATTTCATAGGTTTTTTAAATGCTACTTCCTAACTATAACGTGTGTAAAACCTATGGTTTTTTCTGTGAATATATATATATATATATATAAATATATATTTTCGTGCTTCCAATCTGGGACAACGCTTGCTTCATACGTTGCACAGCTTGCCTCAAATCCGGACACGGACCCTCGTTAAGTGACCAAGAAGTCTTTATTCAGGATATGCCAAGGCGCGTTTCGGAGCCTTCGCCGCTTGCTCACTTGACAATGAGTGCAGGTATGTGAGTGCAATTTAAAGTGACAACTCATGTGAAACAGATTAATCACCTGACTTTGAAGTTCATAACGATAGATAAAATACTTCCCCTACAATGAGTTAAACGATATATATATATATTACCTACTGGTGGTCGCCAGTAGGTAGTTATAGTTAGGACCAAGTTTTCATAGGAAGCCATTTTTTTGTTTTACTTATAATTTTGATGTTGTTTGATGAATCTTCATGAAATTTTCAAAAGTAAATCTTTGTTCATATCAGCTCCTATGTTGAAAGTTCGTGGTGATTCGTCAAGGAGGGCCGAGATATAAGGGGGGTCCCAAAGCATGTTTACTCAATGCAATTTCCATAGGAAACTTTAGACAAGGCTACAGGTCGAATGGGTGAAACTCATTACCCCAAATTTGGCAGGGAGAAGGGTCTTAGTCCAGAAAGCACACTTTTTTTTATTTGGTGTAAATCCATTCAGTAGTTATGGAGAAATATCGAAATTTAACACATATCGATATTTGGGAATTCTGCCTTCTGATTGGCTGGGGCATTATGAGCACAAGCTTGCTGCTTATTGGTTGCAAGTGCTGAGAGCGTTTGCTCCATTTGAGATGTCATGAGTGATGTCATGAGTGATGTCACTGACCATGTCATGAGTGATGTAATATGTGACATCATCATCAGTGCATTGCGGGCACGCGAGTTATAGTTAGTTCAACTAACTATAACAGGCGAATTTTGCTGGTTTTATATGAATTAAATGTCCAACTAACTATAACGTCCTTGAAACCTATGTTTTTTTTTGTGAATTTCAAAGGTTTTTTAAATGCTAATTCCTATCTATAAAGTCTGTAAAACCTATGGTTTTTTTCAGTGAATATATATACATTTATGAGCAGGATAGGCTTACCCTGCCCCTCTAGTCCCTGGGGAGTGGACTCAAAAGGCCCTCAATCTAGGATCCAAGGACTTCCTCAGGATCGTAAAAAAATAAAACAAATGCCAGCCAACAGTTGGTTTTTACATATGGCTGCAGGGGGCTTGAGTTGAGCTTCCCTCCACCTGCAATTTTGGGTCCCAGGGACCCTGTGGTCGTGTATGTTAATGAAGGGGAGGAGGGCGTGTGGCCTTCCTCCCTGAGCCAATGGAGGCCTTGGGAAGCCCATTGCCCATGGCAAAATATGTAAAAAATGGAGAGGGGCTGCACGGTCCCCCTCCCCGAACATCTGAAGGCACAAGGGAACCATCCCCTAGGGCCGAGTAATAAAATCAATGGAAGGGGTGCACAGTCGACCCTTGGAGCCTACTTAAGACCTGGGGATCCCTTTCCTAGGAATGAAATGTAAATAGAAGATGGTATGCACTTCCGAACCTTGAAAGGCCTCAGGGAATACATCACTGGTGCTGGCTTACTTACTGTGTCCCTGGGTTTGCACCCCAAAGACACAGTAGTTTCCCTGCCTGCACTAGAGTGGGAAGGGAAAGCTGTGTTGGCTCCTGTCTAGTGGAAGCATTTTGAAATCTCCCACCAAACGTGAGCAAACATTTAGGAGTGATTTTGAGTTTGTCGGTCCGCGGAACTCCAAACCAAGGGTAGCACAGTGGTGGCAGTGAGACAATCGTTGCACCAGCGATCCAAACGCTGTATTATGACTTTGGCATTTGAACCACTAGAGGACCACTACTGTCACCAGGGACCCGTGAGCTCATTCTCAGGCTCACAATATGCAGGTGGTGCCGCTGTGGCACTGCCAAGCATATTACAAGTTTCCTCACTGCCTCAGTTTTCATGACAGTGAGCCCCCATCAAAAGTGTGGCAGTGAGGAAGTGAATGGGGCCCTACATGTTCTCCTGTTGCTTCAGTGCCTCCCTGTGTGCATGCACCCCCTGTCCCTGCATGGCATGGACTGCCAAGTCCATGCCATGCAGGAACGGGCTTTGGCAGTACCTCATAGTTGGTTTTCTAGGGCTTGCTTATTAGCCTTACAGCTGCATCATTGTGGGACCGCCAAAGGACTGTCCGCCAGATGAGTAGAAAACTCTTAGTGTTAGTGTTGCGGGTGATCGAGTTTGGCGGTGTGGCAGCGGGCGCTGCCATGCAACCCGCTCCCATACCGCCTAACTCGTAATGAGCCCTTAATCTGTTTGCAGCCGGCAGGAAATTTAAAAATGCTCCTGAAGGTTTGGAGCAGAATTGTGTTCTATTTTCCTGACTGCATAGTTGCAGGCAGGGAAACAGAGCATATATTGCTCCTGCCCAGAGGGAACAAGCAGAAAGAGTTGTCCCTCTGGATGGGAGCAATGCAGGTTCTTTCAATATGCAGGGAGTTGGCTGGGGTGACTGGGACCCTGATGCTCCCCCCTTGATCCCCAATATGGGCTCTGTGGGTGCCAGGACACCCATCTCCCACCCTGGTCAATGGGGGCATGGGCAGAGAAGGCTCAGGAAGAGGGGCCATGCAGCCCCTCTCCCCTTTTTATCAAATAATGGGCCCAGGGAATGGGGTCCCTGGGGACTATGAAGACGCTGGATGGGTGTTGAGTGTTTTCCATCCCCTATTGTATTAAATTTGGACCCAGGTGATGGGATCCCTATGTCCTAAGAACCACAGGAAGGGCACTTTCTCTTTCAAAATACAATTTAGGCCCAGGAATGGGTTTCCTGGGGCCTTTAGAGGCACAGAGAGGGGGGCGACATGGCCCCTCCCCTTTCTTATTGGTGTTCCCCCAAGGGATTGGATCTTCAGGGCCTAATAAGGCTCAGGGAGGGGGGCTGCACAATCCCTCCCCTTAGATTTTGGTCCAGCAGTATGTGGTACCATATATCCGGGGACCTATTAAGGCTCAGGGATGGGGGCTGCATACCAACCTGCCGTGAATAATTGTATTTGTCCCTGGGAAATGGGGTCCCTGCAGCCTTTAAGGCTTGGGAAATGGGCCACACTGCCGTCTCTGCTTTTTATTGGAACTGGCCCCAGCATATAGGGTCCTCAGAGCCAATAAAGGATGGGGATCAGCATACCGTGCTCCCCTTTAAACTAGGTTTTTGCCCTAGAGGATGGGGTCCCCAGGGCCCAAATGGCAAACCTACTCTCCACACAGCAAAGGCTGTGGTAGGGTGGGGTTGGCATCCTGCTAGGGGTTTGGCTATAGGGTCTGGCAGCAGTCCAAGCCCTTTAGCCAACCCCCACTGTGCATTGCCAAAGGCTTGCACAGTGTGGGGTTGGCTGCCCGCTGGGAGCTGGACGCGGGCCCTGGGTTCAACAGCCTTTAGTTGTTCATGCTGTGGGGTTGGCTGTCTCTCTCCTGTGGGGAGTTAGACTCAGGGCCTAACTACAAATCAATTCCTGTGGCAAACCCCACACCTCGGACAACATAAGGGTGTGCGTAGTGTGGGATAACTGTCTGGGGGGTGTTGGCTGCATCTGTGTAGGTTAGCACAGGCCCTGTTGCCAACCCCCTGCTGTACACAGCCAATCTGGAAATTATGAATTATCTTCACAATCTCTACTTAGTAAGAACCTACATATCCTACCATCATGATTCTTAAGTAGAGAGTCCAGCTTTAACCATCTTTCATCAAGATTTCCCCATTTTAAATGGTCTATTCAGTTTAATACTTTAAGTGAGTGAATTTCAAAGTCTATGGAGTTTGATCAGGGGTATTTTGATGTATGACAGAACTCCCACCTGTATATTCTTTAACATTAGTTTTTTCTGCCCTTCATTTTTTCAACATCTTGCTTGTGGAGTAAGTTAGCACTGGGGACACTTACAAGTGTCCTAGTCTGCGACAAGAATGGTTCCCACTAAAGTCTTCAAAAGTTGTTAGAATCCCTGTTCTGCATGATAATGTCCAAATGGATTTTGATGTTATCATCTCTGACAAAACAGTCAGCATGGACATTAAATTGCCATCCCATCTTAATTTATTGATTCATATGCATTGTAACATTAGTAGTTCTCTCTCTCGCATGTTCCCAATACTCTAAGAAGATTGTGGTCAGTTGGTCAGATTGTGATCACTCGTTTTTCTTGGGAATATTTTTAAGGTCTTGCAGAAGCGGAACTCAGACAGATGGAATAAAGTGCAATCTATTAGAGTGTTGATTCTTAGGTAATTTGAAGTGGTTGGTCTTCAAATCTGACATTCAGAGGCATTAACCCAATATTGATAACTAGCTAGAAAGTATTTAGTCTTGCAAGACCGTGAATAGTGGAAGTAGGATCAGATTGACAGCTTACATTTACTGTCAACTTGTAGTAAGAATTCATATGCTTCTTGCTCCAAAATGATGTTGGATGAGGTTGGAAGTTAAGTTAATTGTTACAATATGAAGAGAACAGGGATTTAATTTTTTTGAGGAATGTGTCAAGCCTAAAGGTTGCATATTTTAAGTCAGGTTGTAGATTATAATAATCAATAGGCACTCTATCGGTATGTGGTCCACCTTCTTTGTAATTTTAATTGCTAAGATAAAGTATGAGGTGGTTGGTGTTCATTTAGTTTGGCAGAATAAGGAGCTATTAACCAGAATTGATAAAATACCACTAGGATAACCCTTGAAGTGAGGTATGTTTAATTATTCACATGCTTGAACGTTTTTAATCCCCAGCCTGTCAGTGTTGAGTCAGTTCTCCATGAGGTAAATAATTTGAGATAGAAAACTTGGAATTTCCAGATAAGTCTGTCCGTACGCCCACATCAATGGCAATGTGCTTTCACACCCGGGATAAAACTTCATGAGAGTACACTAAAGAGATGTGTTACTTTAGGAGCTTCAGTATAGATGTGGGACTATATTGCTGTTTATGATCTACTACATATCAGGATAATCATTGTTTGTTAGACTGTGCAGTGTGTTACTGTAGGAGGGATGGGCAAAAAACGAATCTAGGAGGCCATCTGTGTTTTTCTATTTTGGTGATTCTTTTCTTTTCTTTGGGTAGGCTTGATAGAGCAGAATGCAAGAAGAATGTCTTGGAGGGGAAAACAAAAATAATCTGTGGTTGTTGTTATAGCCTCTGAGTTCTTCTGTTTCCAATGGTAATCTTCTTCTTTGTTTCTTTGTTTTAGGTCCGGGCATCCGTGGTCCCCAGTTTGCCACGAGAAAAGAAAGGGAGAGCAAGGGAAGTAGAAAGGGTCTTTTTTTTTTGTCCTCATATATGCCACCAGAATATGTATGCTCTAGATGGGTCTCACTGTTGCCTCTTATACTGTTATTTTTCGAGTCCGCCATGGAAACAGTATCATAGCAGACAGAGATTTCCCAGAGGTAGGCTGCTTTCCTTATCCTACTCCTCCAGGCCTATTTTAGGCACCCTAGGCCTGGTGGAGGACAGGACCGACACAACCTCTGGCATAATCACAGGACCGCTCACCTATTTATCCAGACCATCAATTTAGACCAGACATTCTCAGTGTTCTCACTGCGGCCAACCTGATCCATTTTACACACTTCCATTATGTACTTCAGGCATACTGCAAATCTAGGGGGAGATGCTGACTTCCACTCCATGCAAATTTGTCTCCTTGCGATAGCTATTATGTAAAAAAATGAACTGAGTATCCAAACTTTTGATATTGTAGTCTTTCAATAGACCAAAGAAGACAAGTCTGCGAGAGCACATGATGGTTATTGAAAGTACATCACCCAGAAAATCCATTATCGCTTTCCAGTAGTCTTGAATGACTGGACATTCCAGAAAGATATGAATGTCATCAGCAGCGTTATGGTTACAACGGGGACAATAATAGTTGTTTCGTGTAATCTTATGCAATTTGGCCGGAGTCCAATAGACTCTATAAGCCGTAAACAGGTGGTTGCGTCTTAAATTGGCTGGTTTAATTAGCCTCTGTGAGAGAGAAAAGGAATCTAGCCATACTTTACTGACTTCTTCGGGGGGCTCAGATATACAATTTCCCCATAACTTTATTATCTCCGAATACAATTTACTCTCCTCTTCTTTGATCATCAAATTGTACAAAAATGAAAGCTCTTTTACCCATTTCCCCCCTCTGCCGATTGCCTCAAGAATATCTGTATCTTCCTCCCTTTGCATATTTTGACTGGACCACCAGGCGGATAGTTGATAGTATTTGAACCTAGTCAACTGTCCATCTGTAAGTTGTGCTAACGAATTCCAACTCACTAGGCCCGAATCTGACCAATAATCCCCCCATTTTTTAAACCCTTCTGTTTTCAGGGGTTGTGACAGTTGATCCTGGAGGCATTGAGGTGTACCAGGAGAGTCCCATATTGGGGAGTGTGTATGGTAATAGGGAATATTAAATGTCTTCCTGATGAACCCCCAATTTTTTAGTGCAGTCTGTAAAATTCTAAGGCGAATTTTTTAAAAAAAATTATGGTCTCCAAACTTAAATATAAAGTAATCATGGTCATAAGGTGAGTCGGTTAACAAAGCTTGGAACAGGCGGCCCTGTGATGATGCATCTAGCTTATTCGCAAGAAGCCTAAAGTTTTTAAAGTGAAATGCATGACAGTATGACAAAAGATCAGGGAGGGCAAGCCCTCCTATTTTTAAACCCCTCCTCAGTTTCTTCCATGCGATTCTTGTTGACTTACAGGCCCATATAAAGGATCCGATTTTACCCTGAAGAGTATTAATGTCTTTCAATGAGAATGATAAGGGGATGCAGTTAAATAGAAAAGTCAATTTTGGAAGAATTGTCATTTTAATAAGGTTGACCCGACCATAAATGTTCAAAGGCAAGTTCCCCCATCTTGTTAAAGTTTTATTAATATCTTTAACCACCTTTTGCCAACTGAATGATGTAATATCGTTTAATGATTGAGTTATGTAAATTCCCAGGTACCTCATATTCTGTTTTGCACCCAATATATGTGTGTTATTATTCCAACCCATAATCTCCGTTTTCTCCTTATTAATCTGGTACCCAGACAATTTCCCAAATTCTTCCGATAGATGAAATAGCCTCGGAATTGCTACCGAGTGATCAGAGGTGTATAAAAGAAGGTCATCTGCGTACAATGCCACCTTCAAGGGCAGATTTCCAAGCTGAAATGGTTGAATTATATTGTCCTCTCTAATCCCACAAACAAAGGGCTCCATATAAACGTCAAACAAAAGGGGAGACAGAGGACAACCCTGCCTGGTACCTCGAGATAAATCAAACCACTCAGATAAAATTCCGTTAACTAAGACCTTTGCCTTTGGACAGTGGTATAAGGATCTAACCGCCTCTATGAAGATTTGAGGGAACCCAAAAGCCGCCATTGTGGCCCATAGATACTTCCAATTGACCTGATCGAAGGCCTTAGCCGCATCTATGGCAACCAGAGCCAGTGGGAGATTTTTAGCGTTGGCGTAGTCTATGGCCCCTATTGCTTGAAACGTTAGTTCGTTTAACTGTCTCCCTGGGATAAAGCCTCTCTGGTCAGGGTGAATTATAGATTTTATGACCTTCGATAGTCTAGTGGCTAAAATACCAGAGTAAATCTTCATATCCGTGTTCAGTAATGAGATGGGTCTATAGGACTCTGGGGCATATTATCAAGGGGGTTTATCTCCGCTTTTTTGGCTTTAAAAGCCAAGAAAGCGGAGATAAAATTATCTCCCTATTACCAAGCTGTCACTAACACCAGTTAGTGACAGCTAATAGGAGATAGCGACCATCTTGGGCCCCGCTTTGCATGTCAGTGATATTTATCACTAATGACATGCAAAGTGGGCGTGCCAAGATGTTAGCTACTGGAAACAGTCCCTAACATCGCTATCTCCTATTACCAACGTTTGGAGATATTCGCGCTAAGCGCGAATATCTCCAAAAGCTAACACCTGCCCTGAGCAGTTCTTAGCCATGTTATCCAATGGGAGGTGGATAACATGGCTAAGAGCATTTGCTCGATAATGCATGAATATCGCTGACTTTTCAGCGATATTCATGCATTGTGGCCGTTTTTTATCGCATTTGCGATAAACCTTGCTAATAGCAAGGTTTATCTGCGATAAAAATCGCCGATGTGCGGCGATAATTTTTGTCTCTAAACAAGTTAGAGACAAAAATTATCGCTAGTTGTTGGTAATATGCCCCTCTATTCTTTTCGAGTCTTTATTTGGTTTAGGTATAAGCGTTATAATGGCTTCTCCCCATGAGGGAGGTGTGGAATAGCCATGAATCAATAAAAGATTGAAGAGTTCCCTTAATGGAGTTATTAATTGATCTTTATTATCCAAATAGATCTCCACTAGCAACCCATCTGAACCTGCAGCTTTCCCTCTTTTCATTTTCTTCAGTTGACCTAGAATTTCCCCTTCTGTTATCTCACTTTCCAAATATGCTTTATCCGATTCGGACATTTGCGGCAGATGTTTTATAACCAGCCAGGATTCTAAATCCTCCCCCTTAGGATCTTGGTCTTCCGTCTAAAGACTCTTCATGAAGGACCTTGCTTCTTCTCTTATCTCTGCGTCTGTTTCTATCAAATCTCCTGTCTGTCTTAGCAATAGGGCTTTGATGTTATTTCTCGTTCTCTCTTCTCTGGCTTTCCAGGCAAGGAGGGCTCCACACTTCTCTCCATACTCAAAATTTTTTAATCTACTAGACTCCCATTTTTCTTTAAGAGTTCTCTCATCCGATATTTTTAATTGAAGCTGTAAGTCTGTAAGTTCCTTCTCAAACAAATGTATTTCCCTGGAGTTCGTTAAGATTGCATTTTGTAATTCAAGATCCTTTCTTGTTATCGCTGCCAAGTCTTCCCTTCTTTTTATTTTTATACTCTTTCTCTTATAATACATTAGAGAACTTAAAACAACCCTCAAGTAAGCCTTATAAGTTTCCCATACTACCTGGTAGGAGGAGGATCCTGAATTTATTATAAAGAATTCTGATGTTTTATCTTTAACTTCTACTTTTATCTGATTATCTAGTAGAAACGATCTCTCCAGTGTCCACCTTGGTTTTGGTGAAGTTATATTCAGTTCAATTACCGATTCTAGAACAGCGTGGTCCGATAATCCTGTAGGAGTGAAGGAAAGATAGTTAATATCTTTGAGAAGGTGTTGGTCAACTAAAAGATGATCTATTCTAGAGTAATTCTTATATTTTTTACTATAAAAAGTGAAGCCTGGTTGAGATCTATACTTTTTTCTCCAGACATCTACTAGAGTAAAGTCTTTCATTAAGGCATCTAAAATGGCAAGTGATTTTAAGGGAGCATGGTATTTAGCCCTAGAGGTTCTATCTAGTTTTTGATCGAAGACCAGATTAAAATCCCCACCTAAGATTAGAGGGCCAGTTGTCGTAAATAATGCTAATTCTAGTTTGGACAGCGGAACCGGATTGTCCTCGTTTGGACCATAGTACACTGCGATTGTATATGGGATAGTTTGAATATATACTTCCGCGACTAGCCACCTTCCTGATTCATCTGTCTCAAAACTTCTCAAGCTTATCCCTCTGTTCGCTCGAATTATAATGGAAACTCCCCTTGTAACGCCAGATTGCCTGGAACTAATTATGTCTTGAACCCACCTAGACTTCTTAAAGAGAGAATCACATAATACTGCCTCTAAGTGTGTTTCTTGTAACATTATAATTTGAGCGTCCGAATTTCTTAAGAATTCACAAATTCTATTCTGTTTTATTTTTTCCCCTATACCATTAATATTCCATGACAGAACCTTAAGGTTATACGGATTAATCATGAATCTGGTGTACGCTCGTACCCATCCATACCTTTATGCATCAAACATTTGTTTATATATGAGGATTTTTTATTTTTCCCCCTGACTCCCCCCACCCGTTGAACCCCTCCCCCCTGAAGAACCCCCCCAACATACCTGGCGATGACTTCGCCTTTCGGAGCAACCGAGTAGTGCCCTTGATCAGTTTACTGTATTCTAGCGAGACAAATTAAATTACAAAAAAAAATCATCGTGTCCCCCAGTTTTGTTATACAGCCTACTTATACAATCATTTGCTTTCTCAAATTCTCCCCTACCATTCCCCCTTTTTTTTTTTGTTTATTTTCTTTTATTATTTTTTTCTTCCTTGAAGTAATCAGCTTATCTGCCCAGTTCTATTCCTCCTGCTCGCATCTTATTCGGTCTAAAAGATTGTCGACCTCTTCTGGCTGTGTGAAGCTATATGTCTTGTTCTTCCACATAATCCTGAGCATGGCTGGGAATCTCATCTGGACATGTGCTCCCAGTGACCTTAAATCCGGCATTCTAGTGCCCAGCTCCCATTGTCTTTGTGCAGTTCTTGCGCCAATATCGGACCTGATAAGGTAAGGACTAGACTTATAGCGTAGGTCTGTTTTCGTAAGGGATCTCCCTAGGATGAGCTCTTTAACACTGTATGTCTGGAAGTTTACAAGTATTTTCCTAGGGGTTTTCCTATCTGTACGCCTCTTGTAAGGGTCTCTATGTACCCTTTGGATTTCTGCCTCCAAATCTATATCCGGACGATCTTTTAAAACACCGTCTCTCAGAAGTTTACAGACAAATCCCTTTAAGTCCTCCAACTCTTCCCCTTCTGGTATTTTCAAGATCCTTAAGTTATTTCTCCTAGCTTGGGTCTCCAGTCGTTCAATGTCCATAACCAGTGATTTGTTCTGGGCTTTAAGAAGTTCTATGTCCTTTTGATTTCCATGTACAGTTTTGTTCAAAGCAGCTGCTTCTATTTCAAGTTTCCCTGTGCGCAGAGTGACCTCCTCTAGCTTAGATTCTAACACATCGAATCTGTCCTGTATTGTTTTTTGATTGGCTTCCGATATCTCAAATTTCGACATCATGTCGCCTCTCAAGGATCGAAAAAGATCCCCTAGTCGGTCAGTCTCCTGCTCGCTTGACTCCTCAGACCTCCTCCTTATTCCTGAAGTTATTTGGGCTGAATCTGATTGATTGTCATTGCTTGCGTCCATTCTCCTAGTCTCCTCTTCTGCCTCCTTAGAGCTGCTTAGTACAAGTTTAACCGTTCCAGCCTGACTCTTAGGTCTAGTGTCTTGGTTTCCTCGCACTTTATCTACTGGGGGTGCTTTATTTGGATTAGCCGGGGCAGAAGTCCCTGGATTTAGTGTTTCTATTCCCTCATCCGCATTCTCCATATTTCCCAAATTTTCAAGGACCCCGTAGCGGTTTTTTAAAGATGTAGTGCCAATGTTGCCCTCCAACTGCACTGAGGAACGCTTAGCCTGATCTAGGACCTTAAAAAAAGATTTGAGGGATGGAGTACTTTTCACAACTTGGCCCTCATGGGATACTCCTTTAAGTTTTTTGACTAAAGTAGTCTTTTTCTTCTTGCTTTTGCAGGGGGTTAATGGCATAGGTCGCTCCCTCTCTTCAAATTGTAAAGCCCCTTTCTCTTTTAATTCTACCCTAGATCTCAGCTGGTACCTGTTTCTTCTTATTGGAAGGATATTTCCCTGTTTTACAGGAATTGAGCTTATCTCTACATTAGCTAACTCGATAGTCCTAGGTATAACCGCTTCCTTTAATTCTTGCGCTCCTGTCTCAGGAAATTTCAACAGAGCCGGCTCTTGAGCTGAGACTTCAGTGTTCTTATAAACTGGGAGACCAAGCTGCGTTTGATCCATGCAACCCCTCCTCCCAGTAATAAGCCCGTGAGTCTCTACCACCTTACTCCCCCTCTCCCCACACCTTGTTACAAGAGAGTAAAGCTTCTTTCTCTCAAAGTCTGTTTTGTTAGGCTGTTGCTCGAGTGTATGTGTTACCAAACTTCCAAGTTTAAGTTTAAATAGTGCGGAGCGAAATCTGCTCCATAGGCACCGTCGGCGTTCTTCCAGCGTAAATGTTAATGTGCGCTGGTACGTGATCAGACCAGCCTTGGCCAGCTACAACCTCAATAGAAGTAAAGTCAAGCGGGTTGTAGATTTTCTATCTTGCAGTGATTTGCTGTAATACACCAGGGACTTACTACTATCCCCCCTTGAATACCTCCTTACCGCTGATTACCACTGAATAGCTGAATACTGCTTTCCAATGGGACGTTCTTGAATACACAGCGCGCCGGTCTCAGAAGCATTAGATTTAAAGGATGCATAACCTGCAAACCCTGCATACGTTTCCTGGCCAGCCGCCTCCGTCGGCGTTCACCCGGTAGAGGCGTTTTCCTCTCTCACTGAGCTGAACCAATTCTGAGACCATGCTGGTCCTAGCGCCGCCTGCTGCAACACCTCCTGAGACAGCCGTTGATCCTCGGAGGAAAGAAACATAGGAGCCGGCTTAGGATAATGATCGGCGGTTACGGGGGAAAAAGCGCATCTATCTCTCACCTGGACAGGGGGAGACTAGCGACCTCTCGCTATCGTGCCGCGTTCATTTCGGTCATCAGAGGCGCCTCTGTGCTGCCGCGACCGGCCCTAAGCCCGCCGCCATGTTCCTCGTGGGCGTGGCCTGAACAGTCCTCCTTGAAAACCAAGTAGAAAGGGTCTGGTGTATTTTGTTTAGGAGGGATAGAGACCATCACCACACCCAGAGGTGTTGGGAAAAAGCTCTTTTCTAGTGAGAATTGTAAATCATTGCCCCCTTTCTATTGGGTTATCTAATTATTCATATACTGGATCCTCAACCCTCTTGGACAACCCTCTTGGACAACCTCGCCAACCTCGGACTTAAACAACTAGTCACTTCCCCCACCCACATCGCAGGTCACACACTCGACCCCATCTTCACCTCCAGCAACCATGTCTCCTTCAGCCACACTACGGATCTCCTCTGGACTGACCACAGCTGCGTTCACTTCACCTTCAACAAACCAAAACCCAACATCCACCTCCAACCTACCCTGCAAAGAAACTGGAACAAAATCACCACGGACCAAATCTCCGCATCGCTCCTTCAAAACTCCCCAGCCCTCTCCTCTAACGCTAACGAAGCCGCCGCCAACCTCACCCTATGGTTATCCAACACCGCCGACACCTTAGCTCCACTGAAAAAACGTCAAAGCAAACCTGGCAGCAAGAAAGCCTCATGGTTCAACGATGATCTCAAGAAGTCCAAGAAACTCTGCCGCTCCCTTGAAAAGGCTTGGAAAAAAGACCCAACCACCAGCACCAAGGACGCCTTCAAAAGCGCCACCCGCACTCACCACCAACTGATCCGAAAAGCCAAGAAAACAGCATTCAAGGATCGACTTGACAACAACGCCCACAACAGCAAGGAACTTTTCAACATCGTCAAGGAATTTTCCAATCCCTCGGCCAACTCCAACGACATCACCCCCTCTCAAACCCTCTGCGACTCCCTAGCCTCATTTTTCCACAACAAGATTGCAGACATCCACAACAGCTTTGACAACCAACCCGGAAACCAACCCACCCTACCACTTGCTGATCATCTTCCCCCCGTGAACACCCTTAACGACTGGAACCCAATCTCCACTGAGGAGACCATCCGCCTGATGAATTCCATCCACTCAGGATCCCCCACAGACCCATGTCCTCACCACATCTTCAACAAAGCAGACTCCGTCATAGCACCGCACCTCCGAGACGTCATCAACTGCTCCTTCAACTCCGCCACCTTCCCGGAAGACTGGAAACACGCTGAACTCACCGCCCTTCTGAAAAAACCAACAGCGGACCCCACCGAACTCAAAAATTACCGCCCCATCTCGCTTCTTCCATTCCCGGCCAAAGTCATCGAGAAAGCTGTCAACAACCAGCTCGCCGCATTCCTCGAAACCAACAAATCCCTCGACTCCTCACAGTCTGGCTTCCGAGCAAAACACAGCACTGAGACCGCCCTCATCGCAGCAACAGACGACATTCGAACTCTACTGGACAATGGAGACACAGTCGCCCTCATCCTCCTTGACCTCTCTGCAGCTTTCGACACAGTCTGCCACAGCACCCTTTTACAACGCCTCAATAACATCAGAATCCAAGGAAAAGCACTTGAATGGATCACCTCGTTCCTCACCGGAAGAACCGAGAGAGTCCGCCTTCCTCCATTCAAGTCCGAGGCCTCTGAAGTCATCTGCGGCGTACCACAAGGATCCTCACTCAGTCCCACCCTCTTCAACGTATACATGAGCCCCCTCGCGGCCATCGCACGCCAACACAACCTCAACATCATCTCTTACGCGGACGACACTCAACTGATCCTTTCTCTCACCAATGACCCCAGCACCGCCAAAACTAACCTACACGAAGGAATGAAAGAAGTTGCCGAATGGATGAAACAAAGCCGTCTGAAACTGAACTCAGACAAAACTGAAGTCCTCATCTTAGGTACATCCCCCTCTGCATGGGACGACTCCTGGTGGCCGGAAGCCCTCGGAAAAGCACCCATCCCGACAGACCACACACGTAACCTAGGCGTTATCCTGGACTCTTCACTCTCAATGAACAGACAAGTCAGCGCCGTATCCTCTTCCTGCTTCAACATTCTTCGCATGCTCAGGAAAACATTTCGCTGGATCCCCACCGATACAAGGAAAACAGTCACCCACGCTCTGGTCACGAGCTGACTGGACTACGGAAACACCCTCTACGCAGGTACTACCGCAAAACTCCAGAAGAAACTCCAACGAATCCAAAACGCCTCAGCCAGGATCATATTAGACATCCCGCGCAACGAACACATCTCTGGTCACCTTAAAGACCTCCACTGGCTACCCGTCAATAAGAGGATCACCTTCCGACTACTTACCCACGCACACAAATCACTCTACGACATCGGACCAGACTGCCTCAACTCACGACTGTCCTTCTACACCCCCTCCCGCCGACTACGGTCTTCCAGCCAAGCCCTCGCCACTGTACCTCGCATCAACAGAACCACCATGGGAGGCAGATCCTTTTCATTCCTGGCTGCTAAAACATGGAACTCACTCCCCGCTTACCTTCGCCTTACCCAGAACCACCTAGCATTCAGAAAGCAACTTAAAACGTGGATATTTGACAAGTAATCCTCCTCCCCTTCCTAAGCGCCTTGAAACCCTCTGGGTATGTAGTGCGCTATACAAATTATATGACTTGACTTGACTTGACTTGACTCTGTTTCAAATAATGACATTTTGGGAAAGTGCACAAGACAATCATGTGAAATCGTGCTTTGCCTATTCTACAATTAACTCTTTATGGTTTGGAGCTGACTGCACCCATCTTGCTATTTGTCTTCTTAAATGCTCTTTCTATCTTTTGATAGATTGATCTTCCTCTCAAGCCTATTCTCTGGTTTCATTTTCATCATGGAAGGACATCCCGTTTTCTCTATTTTGGTACCATGGGAACATGAAAAGTAAAAAATAAAGAATAATTAGAACTTAAAAGTATAAAATGGTTGTAAAAAGAAATTCACTAGGCAAGGTCATTTTCCCTAGACACCACTATTCCCCTGATTGGGGCAGTGTCCCCTTTCTATATTTCTCGTACCGCCCCTTATGTCTCCCCACCCTTCCCAAACATGTGCCAGGAAATCCGCAACTCTCCTGAGTTGGGGAGGGGGATTCACGCTTCCCAGGGTGACACCACTCTTCACTCCAGGTTTCTGGAGTCTTGTCGTCTTTGCGTGCTGTCCTCTGTCCTAGTAAAGCGGGAGATGTTTTTCTCCCTGTTCCCCCACACGGCACCTCCGACATTCTCGGTAGAACTTTTCCCGCTCTCCTTGCCCCGAACACGACTTGGCTCCACGCTGTTTGGCATCTTCCAGGTGCTGCCCTTTTTTCCTCTCCTCCAATCCATTTGTCCTCTCCTGGCTCCCCGCCCTCCTTTGCGATTGGCCGTTAGCATATGTAGTCCTGCTTTCTTCTTTTGCTAGGGGCTCCTCGCTGAAGGTGTTAACCCTGTCTTCTTCTTTTTTACAGGGAATGAGTTGCTGGAGCTGTTCGCTGTGCTAGGATGAAAGAGGTAATTGAGGGTTGATTTAGGGTATATGGTTGGGGTTTTTTAGGGGTGATGGATTGAGTTCAGGGAGCGGGCCTTGTCTGTCTCACAGTTTACATAAGTGATCAACCCGTGTCCTTCCAACTCATTAATCTCTCTGTGGCTAATGACTAATGTGACAGTTTTGTTTCTTGTACTAATTAAAGATTTTCAGTGTCCCTAAAAATGTTTCCTTCAAGACCCTTCCGATTTGATATGCTTCTATATCAACATATTGAATATAGTAATTGAGTTCTTAATATTTATCTCCTGTTTTGAAGGAAATTGATGCATAGGGAGGGAGACTTACACACCGCTAGTCACTAAAGATTTGTCTATATTGAAGGTGCTCCTGATATAAGTAGCATCACTGTAGTCAGGTCCTGTGGTCAAGAGACATTCAATCCCTATGATTTCACTCAAGTTAATTATTTTAAATGTGGAGAAGTTTCTTAATACTCACTTATGTTACCTCAATTAACAATGTCATGTTGGACGTCTAAATTTTATGTTGCCTGTAGATTGAGTTTCACCTGATGCAAGGGGACCCAATGCGCCTCTATTAGATCCAAGGAATCAGTGGTAGCATCTAGTAATTTACCAAACAAGTAATTTAGATTGTTGAGATTGAGCTTGCCAGTGGGCCTCAGGCGTGGGACTTGGAATGAAGAGTAGTCTCAGTGATGGATGCCATTTTATCAGGTGAATAACTGTTGTAGTAGTTTGGTGCTTTTTTCTTTCTGATGCTCCATCTTTCCTACCCTTTGGTTTAATCATGTGCTCTGGCAGTTAATTTGCATTCATTACGTCAGAATTCTGCTTGAAAAAGTTCAGAAACCCTTTGTCTAGGCATGTCATTTCCATTTATTTGTTGGACTCCTCATGCGTTGACTCAACTGTGGACTCAAATGTGCAGAAAAAATGCATTATTTTAGACTTTTTATGCTTTTAATGTGTTATAAAATATGGCGTGTTGATTAAAACTGCCTTATTGAATGTGCCACTTTCAATTTGAATTAGCCACTTTGCTCTTCACACTTTGTGTTTGCAAAAAAAGGTCACAAAGTTATTCTAACTAGGGGGTTGCAACAGGAGTGTTTGCGCTCATTTTTACCTTATTTGCGCTAGAGTTTGCAATTTATTCTTGAGGAAGTAAAAGGGGGCTTGCACACTCTGGATACCACTCAGACAGCCATGTTAGACCGGTCAACTGTCTAGTTTCTGGGCCATATCTGGATGCTTGCACTTCACAAAAATTGGGCCGGTGCACAGATCCAATCTGTAGGTTCTGATCCTTTCTGACATGGACTCAAATACACAGAAAGCGCCCTTTTGTTTTAGCCTTTTTATGTTTTTAATCTGTAATAAACAAAATTGTATGTTGATGGAAACTGCCCAATTGAATTTTCCATTTTGAATTTGAATTTGCCACTTTGTTCTTCACAGTTTGTGCTTGTTAAAAAAAGTCACAAAGTTATCTTCACCAGGGAGGTTGAAACAGGGGTGTTCTGATTTTTAGATTACCTGTACTAGAGTTTGCACTTTATTCCTGAGGATGGAGGAGCAGGCTCTCACACTCCAAACTATCGCTCCGGCCATCATTTTAGGTGGGTCAGTGGTCTAGTTTCTAGGCCATATTCAGATGACAGCACTTCACATACAGTGGGCCAGTAAGCCTACTCTAATCAGTAGGTTCTGATCCTTTCTAACATGGACTCCAATACTTAGAAATTGCCTTTTTAATACTTTATTCCGTTATAAAAATATTGTATTGCTCAAAATTAGTCCAATTGAATTTGCAACTTTGAATTTTCCACTTTGCTCTTCACAGTTTGAGTTTGCTAAAAAAAAGTCTGATCAGGGGGTTGTAACAGGAGTATTTCTGCTCATTTTGAGCTTATCTGCACTAGAAATTGCACTTTATTCTTGAGGAGGGAGGAGGGGTCTTGCATGCTCAGAACTACTACTCTGGCTGCCATTTTATGTCATACAGCTGTCTAGTTTCTTGGCCACATTCAGAGGACAGCACTTCACAAAATGCGGGCCGGTGTATAGGCGTGCAGCGTGTGCGCCTAGTGCAAGCCTGTCTGTGTCCATCTGTGCTTGGCCCATGTTCAGCACCAGCCATGCTGCCCATTTCTTTAAGATCAGTCTTCTTTTCTCCTAAACCTCAACTGAGCTTCATCCCCCAAGGCAGAAGTCACTTTGTCCCTTTAGGTCAGACCTTAGATTCCACCTGCCACCATTGCTCCACTGGTCTACTCGAGAGTGATACTCTTATTATAGCCACACCTTTGCCTCTCCCTTCCCTAAAAACCTAATAAGGGGCCCCACCCTACTCTGCAACATATGCTCATTACATAAAATCGCTTAACAGATCCATGGCACTAAGTAAAGAAAAGGCTGATGTATTTTTCTGGACCGAAACTTGGAAGTACAACTGCTCTGTGCCAGGTGTCGCAACAGCCATCCTGGCTGGGTACTCCATGCTACACTGCGAGAGAGTAGGCAAAAAGAGAGGTGTCATCGCGATTATATAAAGACACACTTATAACTGTGTCACTTTTGACTCAAAGGAGCTTCAGCGGTCCAAATCTGCATCACACTCTCTGCAAATATAGGCCTGGTTGGAGTACTGTAATATCAGACTCCCATCCTGTGGGAGAATTTATATCTTCTCCAGATGAATTTCTAAATATATGCTAAAACAATCTAATTTCTAATTTCTAATTTCTAGGTTTGGTAGAGCGCAACAGCTACCCCAGCAATGGGGTGTCCCGGAGCTAAGAGACACACTAACTCTTACAGAACTGGGAGGGGAGGATGAGGCCCTAGAGAGTGGGGAAGAGGTGGGTCTTGATGGCTTTGCGAAAGGCCGGGAGACAATCTATGGAGCGGATGCTTAGGGGGAGATCGTTCCATAGCTTGGGCCCCAGGACGCTAAAGGAGCGGCCACCAGTACGACTAAGTCTGATTCTGGGGACTGTCAGGAGGAGTTGATTAGAGGAGCGAAGGTCACGGCCGGGGACGTATTGTCGGGCCAGATTTCGCAACAGAGGGGGATTTCCCTGCTTGACGATCTTAAAGATCGTGATAAGAGCTTTAAATTTCACTCTGTGCTCCACAGGCAGCCAGTGTAATTTGCGGATGGTAGCTCTGGCTGAGCATCTGCGTGGGAGACCGACCAGTAATCTGGCCGCCGTATTCTGGATACGTTGGAACCTAGCTATTTCCGCTTTGTTTGCTCCCAGTAAAAGAACCTTGGCATAGTCCAGGCGGGACAAGATGGTTGCCTGGATAATAAGCTGGCGAGCTTTAGATTCAAAGAGTCCAAGTATAGGCCGGAGGTTCCTTAGGAGCCCTATGCAGGTGGCTGCCACCTTTTTAGTATGTGACTGGAAGCTGAGATTGGCATCCATCCAGACTCCCAGATTTTTTACACAGTTTTTAGGGGATGGAGTGGTGCCAAGGGATGACGGCCACCAGTGCTCGTTCCATAGGCAGGTGTTACGGCCAAGGAGGAGCACCTCGGTTTTCCCGGCATTAAGTTGGAGGTAGTTGTCCGTCATCCATTGTGCCACTGATGCCATGCCCTCTCTAAACTTGGATGCCGCGGTGGACGGGCTTTCCGAGAGGGTGACGACCAACTGGGTGTCGTCGGCGTATGAGACCAGCGTGAGTCCCCACTCTTTGGCCACATCCGCAAGCGGCTGGACATATAAGTTAAAGAGGGAGGGACTCAACGCTGAACCCTGGGGGACTCCTTGGGCTATGGGGTGAGATTTAGAGAGAAATGGGGGGGCTGACACCTTAAAGGATCTGTCCTTAAGAAAGGATTGGAACCATGAAAGAGCGAAGCCAGTTACACCGGCCATCTCCAGACGTTCCAGAAGGATGTCATGGGATACCGTGTCAAAGGCTGCGCTGAGATCTAAGAGAATCAGCGCAGCACTTTGCCCGGAGTCTAGGATCGTCCGGAGATGTTCGGTGGTGGCCAGTAAGGCAGACTCAGTACTATGGCCCGCTCGAAAGCCATTTTGGGATGGATCCAGAATTCCGTGACGGTTCACATGTTTCGAGAGAGTGCCGTTGACATGGGCCTCTGCTATCTTGGATATCCAGGGTAGAAGGGATATTGGTCGGTAGCTTTCCGGTTTGGAAGGGTCAAGGGAGGGTTTCTTAATTATTGGTGATACCCACGCTTGTTTCCAAGCGATAGGTACAGATCCAGAGGTAAAGGAGAGATTGAGGATATCCATCATGGGAGGTAGAAAAAGATCCAATGAGTCCAGGAAGTGAGAGGGGCTCATTGGATCAGCTGGGGACCCAGACTTCACCTTCCTGCATAGTTTGGTCAGTTCAGCCAAACTGAACTGAACTGAACTTTACTTTTTTCCTACAACGCCACCGAACTCATCGCTCTCAACACCGACGGGATCCCTGGATGCTACCGAGCCACCCCGAGGCGCACCCACGGACCCTTCAGCTGCCACGCCTGCAAGTTCACCTGCATCCGGACCTGCCCCACACCATCACCCGCCAAGCCGAACACCAGCAGCAACCACCTCAAGTGCATCCTGCTCAACACCCGCTCCGTCCACAGGCACGCCGTCGAACTTTGGAACCTACTCGACACCACATCTCCTGACGTCGCCTTCCTCACTGAAACCTGGATGAACGACTCCTCAGCGCCCGACATCGCCATCGCCATTCCAGAGGGCTACAAGATCACCCGGAGGGACCGCTCCGCCAACCAGATGGGAGGAGGCATCGCCATCATCCACAGGGACACCATCCACATCACGACCAACATCGACGACACCCTGAAAACCGCCGAACACCTACACTTCCAGATCCGTACCGACCCGAAGACCACCCTCAGAGGGACCCTGATCTACCGACACCCGGGACCACGCATACAATTCAGCGAGGACATCGCCGACTTCGTCAGCCCGCACGCCCTCCCCTCCGCTGACTACATCCTCCTGGGGGACCTCAACTTCCACCTGGAGAACAACAACGACCGCAACACCATCACCCTGCTCGACAACCTCGCCAACCTCGGATTCAAGCAGCTGGTGTCCACCCCCACCCACCTCGCCGGACACACACTCGACGCCGTCTTCTCATCCAGCAAAGACATCGCCTTCAGCCACGCCACTAGACTCCACTGGACGGACCACAGCTGCATCCACTTCACCTTCAGAAGAACGACGATCCACCACCACCAGCAACCGGTTGCTCGAAGAAGCTGGAACAAGATCACAGCTGACCAGCTCGCCGCTTCCCTGAGTCAGCACCCTCCCGCCAGCTCAGCGAACCCCAGCCAGGCCGCCGACAACCTCACGAAGTGGATCAGCAACTGCGCGGATGAACTCGCCCCTCTGAGGACCCCGCCTAGCAGACCCGGCAGCAAGAAGGCCCCATGGTTCACCGACGAACTCAAGAGCTCCAAGAAGAACTGCCGAGCCCTCGAGAAAGCCTGGAGAAGGGAACCAACACCCGACAACATGACCGCCCTCAAGCTTGCCACCTGGAAGCACCACCAACTGATCCGCGCCACTAAGAAAACTGCATTCAAGGACCGGCTGGACAACAACGCACACAACTGCAAGGAACTCTTCAACATCGTCAAAGAGCTCTCCAACCCCAATGCCGGAAACAACGACATCACCCCATCGCAAGACCTCTGCAACTCCCTCGCCTCCTACTTCCACAACAAGATCGCGGACATACACAACAGCTTCAGCAGTCAACCGACGCACGCCACAACCGAACCACCGCCCCCCACCACCACCCTCCGCGCCTGGACTCCGACCAGCACCGAAGACACCATCCGCTTGATGAACTCCATCCATTCCGGATCTCCGACCGACCCCTGCCCTCACCACGTCTTCAACAGGGCCGACGCGGTCATCGCACCCCACCTGCGGGACATCATCAACACCTCCTTCGACACCGCCACCTTCCCGGAGAGCTGGAAGCACGCCGAACTCAGCGCTCTACTCAAGAAACCTACAGCGGACCCCACCGAACTCAAGAATTACCACCCCATCTCACGCCTCCCGTTCCCGGCCAAAGTCATCGAGAAGACCGTCAACAAGCAGCTGGCCACCTTCCTCGAGACGAATGGATCCCTCGACCCCTCACAGTCGGGCTTCCGAGCCAACCACAGCACCGAGACCGCACTCATCGCTGCTACCGATGACATCCGAGCCCTGATGGACAACGGAGAAACAGCGGCCCTCATCCTCCTAGACCTCTCCGCGGCATTCGACACTGTCTGCCACCGCACCCTAGTGCAGCGCCTCAGCAACGTCGGAATCCGGGAGAAGGCACTGGATTGGATCATCTCCTTCCTCAACGGAAGAACACAGAGAGTCCGCCTACCACCGTACAAGTCAGAGGCCACCGAAGTCATCTGCAGCGTCCCTCAAGGGTCCCTCAAGGATCCTCGCTGAGCCCCACCCTCTTCAACGTCTACATGAGCCCCCTCGCGGCCATCGCACGCCAACACAACCTGAACATCATCTCCTACGCTGACGACACCCAGCTGATCCTCTCCCTGACCAACGACCCCGCCGCCGCCAGAGCCAACCTTCATGAAGGAATGAAAGACGTAGCCGAGTGGATGACGAGCAGCCGCCTGAAACTGAACTCAAACAAGACGGAGGTCCTCATCCTGGGCTCCTCACCCTCCGCCTGGGACGACTCCTGGTGGCCCCCCGCCCTGGGCAACGCACCCAAACCGACAGACCACGCACGCAACCTGGGCTTCATCTTGGACTCCTCCCTCACCATGACCAGACAAGTCAACGCCGTCTCCTCGTCATGCTTCAACATCCTGCGCATGCTACGGAAGATCTTCTGGTGGATCTCCGCCGAGACCAGGAAGACGGTCACCCAGGCCCTCGTCACCAGCCGACTGGACTACGGTAACGCCCTCTACGCCGGAACCACCGCCAAGCTCCAGAAGAGACTCCAGCTGATCCAGAATGCCTCAGCCAGACTCATCCTCGACATCCCACGACATAGATACATCTCCGGACATCTGAGAGACCTGCACTGGCTTCCCGTCAACAAAAGAATCACCTTCCGCCTCCTCACCCACGCACACAAAGCCCTACACGATCAAGGCCCCAGCTACCTCAACAACCGCATCAACTTCTACGCTCCCAAACGACATCTCCGATCAGCCAGCCACGCCCTCGCCGTTGTCCCCCGTATCCGAAGAATGACAACGGGAGGAAGGTCCTTCTCCTACCTGGCCGCCAAGACCTGGAACTCCCTACCGACCGAACTGCGCCTGACCCAAGACCACCTCTCCTTCAGGAAGAAGCTCAAGACCTGGCTATTCGAGAAGTAGCAGCACTCCCCCCCCCCCCCCCTAGCGCCTTGAGACCCTCCGGGTAAGTAGTGCGCTATATAAATGCCTATGATTGATTGATTGATTAGGAGACCTCTACTTACTTGTGGACTCACTCTGTGACCCACATGGGAAACTTTTCCTCAAGGGACATTTAACAATTTGTGATCCAGCCAACCCATGTAGCTGGTCATACATTAGACAGCATTTTCTCTAATGGCCTTGTCCTGGTGTCCGATATCGAACCCTCACTTTGTTCTGACCACACTCGCATATATTTCACTTGGAATTTGCACTATGCTCCCGCTGATGCAGAACTTGTTCCACTGCAAAAATTGGACCACAGTCACTCCTACAGAGTTCAGCATCTCCCTGAGTGAACACCCTCCTTGTATGAGTGGGAACATTGATGTAGATGCACAGTCTGTCAATTCCTGCTTTTCTCAGACAGCATAATTGAACACAACGGTCCTTGACAAAAGGGAGATACACATTTGAATAATTATAGGCTACAATCTGTGCTATAATGAACAAGAAGTCCAGCCGGCCTTCAAAATTTAATTAATAGTGTAATAAGTAAAAATAAACAGAACAACGAATAAACAGTGGAACACAGTCCTGTATCCACAAGGCTAGACAAACAATTCACAATACATACAAATAGGAAATTTCTCAGGCAATTGAAAAGGGAAGGAGCAAAAAAATAGAATCAGTTTGCTTCACACATGTATAAAAACCATGATTTTAGCACATAGTTGTGAACTGATGTTTAGACTACATCAACTGTCTACGGCGTTTCGATCCAGTTAGAATTACGGATCATCATCAGGACAACCAATGTTTTGCCTGAATTTACAAGCCAGTATTTACAAGGGGAAATAAGGGGACACATAGGACAATGATTAGCAAGCTGTTTACTCCCAGAGGCACAAGCAGTCGGGTAGCCATACCATGCTTAAGGTGGCACCTACCATCCGTGTAGGTAAGTGTCAACGAGACAGTGCCAAACAAACACGGCACATGTGCATAAAGGAATTTGCGTGCATAAAGATGCGTTGGGCTGGAAACAACCATACGTGTGTGGTGGTGTCAAGCGAGTGTCAGTCATAATCATATACAACCACCGGTGAGGATGAACAATTAATGGAAGGCCTGGGGTATGCATTTACCTCGGGGAAGGTACAGTTAGACAGCCGGGGCGTCTTGAAGACTGGCTCTGGGTAATAGGTGGTCGTGGGGCTTCCAGATTCAGGAGCCTAAATGGATTGATGCCAGAATTAAACCTAACAAAAACCAGTCAACAACACCCAATTGCCGGGGAATGGTAAGGGCAAGGCTTACCTCGACGTTACATTGGCAATTCCTTTAATAACGGGCGATTCGTGAATTGGGGAGATTAAAGGCAGGAACACTGCAAGGATAGTGTGGGATTAGGTGGTTGTAGTGCCAGAGGGGCTCGTTATTTAAGAGCAGGAACCCGCTTACCAATTTGATGTAAAGGTCTCAGAAGGGAGAATAATTGGAGGGTATATGCGCGTGGCACAGAGACCTATTCAAAATTGTTAAAAAATTCACATACCAAGATGCTCTACCTTAGCCATTTATGCCCTTGCTCAAGCTGTGTAGCCAACTTTCCGATTTCTTTATTTCTAAGATAAAACCAATTGTAGATTCATTCAGTTGCCATACCCTGACTCCACAGGCCACATTGAGCTTAGGGTTTGACGGGAGGCCTCAACTTTACTCAGTGACCCCTCCTTGCATGTATTTTTACAGACTGGCACTGTTCCTAGTTGTTGGGAACAGGCAACATTAATTCCTCTACTAAAAAAGCTGTCAGAGGACAAATCCGGGGCCTCATTTATGAGCCCTTGCGCCACTTTTACGCTGCTGGTACGTCACTTTTTGTGACGCACCAGTGGCGTAAAAAATGCGCCTTGTTGCACCATATTTACAAAGTGACGCATCTAGGTAGATGTGTCACTTTGTAAACCCCTGTGCCACATTATACCTGCGCCAGGTATAATGTCTGCAAGGGGGGCGTATTGACGCAAGAAAGGATCGTAGAAGTGACGCAGTGAAATCTATGAGATTTCACGGCATCACTTCTAGGACGCCGTTGCGTCAAAATCTTGCGCCTGCCTCACAGCAGGCGTAAGACTGATGCAGGAGCTTTCACATGGGGCTTGCCCCATGTGAAAGGACGCATTGCTGGAGTTGCGTCACTTTTGTGACACACTCCAGCAATGCGTCACTTTTGCTCCTACAGATACGTCAGAAATACTGACGTATCTGTAACTCCTTGCAACATGATGCGTCATAATATAAATATGACTCATCATTGGTGTCGCAAGGAGGGCGCAATTAAAAGTGATGCATCGCTGTTTTCACGCAGGCCCCCAATCTGTCCAATTCCAAACCAATTTCTTTGCTGCTGGATTTCACCACGATATTGAAGAAACTTATAAACCAGCAACTTTCTGGCTTTTTAGTAAGGAATAAGCTGCTACACCTCTCCCAGTCAAGCTTTTGCCCTGGATTCAGCACCAAAACCACTCTGCTGAAGGTTGCTTACACAATAAAGCTGGTAGTGGATCAGGGGAATTAGGTGGCCCTGATTCTCCTGGATCTATCCACAGCCTTTGGCACTGTCTTACACCCTATTTTATTACAGTGCCTATGCAACATCAATCGCACTGGCCTAGCTCTGTTACTTCCTTTCTGGCAGACACTAATCTGTGTGGATGGCTCCATTGACATCAGAACTAAAGTCTCTGCATTTTGGGGTACCTCAAGGGTCTGTACTGAGTCCCACACTCTTCAATGCCTACATCACTCTATTGGCCGCCCTTGCTAAGTCCTGCAGTGTACAAACAGTTTTGTAGGCCGTCACCCTAGATATAAAAGCCCCTTCAAGCACTGAGCAACTTTAAGGCTTGCTTTTCTGTAATGTTTCACTGGATGCGCACCACCCACCAGCAATTCAATGCCAGTAACACCAAAAGATTGCTCTTTATGATCCCCCTGACTGGAACAATAACATTTGGCCCAATGAGTTCCTGTCTCCACCAGCCCCTGCTTCGGTGGTCCACAATATGGGAATGAAATTCAACAACTCTGTCACTTACCCCTCCCCCCCCCACCCCAGGTAGCTAGTCCTGTTGGCTAAAGTTCTCCCTATTCTGCAGCAGAAAACAGTTAATCTAGGTCCTGGTCACCTCAATGCTGGATTACGTTGATTCCCTTTACTTGGACATACTGGCTTATTTCTTGAGAAGACTGCAGTGAGTGCAGAAAGCTGCAGTGCAATTTCTGCTGAAACTGTCTAGGTGGACTCACTTCCAAATTCACCTGAAAGAACTTCACTGGATTCTTATCAAGGATGGGGTGAGGTTTAAATGACTTATAATGACACACAAAGCATTTTATCACTCCGGTTTACATTACCTTTCAGGTTTATCCCCTACCATCCACCTAGACCACTCTGTTCCTACAGTTGCTTTCTGGTGGAGATTCCCAAATTTAGAAGGAAAAGGTGGGGTGGCAGCTCTTGTTCTTACCTGGCTGCTCAAGATTGAAATGTCGTCCCATAGCAGCTTTGCATCTCAGAGGACTTCTTGGTCTTCATCTACCTGCTCAGAACTAGGTCTTGGTGGAGCCTGCGGAGTTTCGTAGAGACAAGATGGCTTATGGATACAGGGGTATCTAGTCCCTCGTTGAATTGCCTTATTTAACGAGCTCTAGGTATCTAAGACAAAACAGAGGGGTGTGACCAATTTGTTATTAGCCAGAAATGTATGACAATTACCCAGACATTTGCAGAAATTGCTAAAGCTGTCACAAGCACCCTTAAACAAACAGAAAAGAACTAACTGATAACAAAAACAACAATATTATTTTAAGAGTGAAAAAGGTTTGCTATTCTGAAAATGATATGAAAAAGAAGGAAAATTCTTACTCTTCCATTAGTGCTGTGAAGTGACTTAGGCAAATTAAAACGTGGGTTCCTTGCTCACTTTGCCACTGGATTCAAGCTAGCCTGGCTGATGAAGGGTAATACCCAGACCCGGTCCGAGTATTCTTGTTTCCTGTCCAGGGAAGACCTGGCTTGGTAGTTCAGGTTGGACTGTTCCCATGAGGCACAGAGTCAAGACTGATTTGCATAAAGCTGGGTCTAAACTGGGGTGGCGTAGTGAGCAGAGGAACGATGGATTTAACCCATATCTCTTGTCTAGGGGTGAATGTATGATTTATTCAGCAATCCGTCCATCATTTGTTTGCGTATTACAAATAAATAGACGTGACATCCCTGGAGTAATTTTCATAAACATTTTCTATCTGAACATGGCAAGAGGCAGCTAATTGGTTACATTTGGTAATGTTTAATAGTAAGCTGTATTTTGAGAGAGCTGACTAATGTAGATGTGATAGTTAGAAAGTCTTCTAAACAGCAGGTATTGCTTTTACCTGACTTCACTAATTTTGTCAGTTTCTGGTGGCTAAAACTTTGAGAGGACTTACCAGGATTTGAATCTGTTACTTTTGGGTTACAAACATCTGCAGTTGAAACTTAAACTCTTATGGCAACAATGGAATGAATTTACCTTTTGAGCTAAAACAGCATAAAATATTAATACTACACTCACTGTAGGTTTGTCAACCTGAGGGCAATGAACCGCCAATCCACCCCTACCTTGTTCTGAATCTCTATGGGCTACCCAAAGATTGCTGCAGTAGGTGCTTAACCTGCTGAGTTGTCTAGCAGCCTGCAAAGATGGGTTCTTCTGAGCCATGTCAATTCTTCAGATGTCCCATAGATGTACACAGTACAACCCTTGATCAGGTGCCTGTGTTCTGAAAGGACATTCCCCACACAAGAACCACAAAGATGCACTCAGTCCAAGGATGCACAGAGAATGCAACATCCTTAGGCACACAGCCCTTGGATCCAGAGCACACAATATCATAAAGCACACAGCTCCCAGGAACCACAGACCACAAAGCCCCTCAGATGTAAAGAGCATACAGCTGTGCACAGCTGAGGTTAGGCTTACCATGACCATGGTCAGGACAGCATGTGACCAGGCCACAGGCTGTGTTTTCAGACCCATTCCAATGCACTGAATGAGGGCCATGTGCCATGCCTGTAACCAACACACCAGCCAATCACCGCTCGGACTTTGAATGTACAAAGAGACAAAGTTATGCTCGCATTTTCAACAGACGTTATCTTTTTGTTGAGCATGAAATTGAATCTTCTATGCAACATTCACGGTGTCACCCATTTACATAATATAATAAGGGGTAGACACAGGAGCGAGGGAGGGGCCAAGACTTTGACAGGAAATCTAAAGGGTGATTCACAACCCAGATATCCTCCACTCAAAATGTGTGGAGGTAGAATCAGGGTCTGAGAAATTATTTTTCATGTGATTAAATTTACATTTTTTGGGGATTACGTTTTGGAATTGGAATGGTAGATCAAACTTTCCAAAGTCATACACTACCCATGGTTTTGCTTACATTGGAGTGGGAATACTAAATGTAACCATTCCAAAGTTCAACACTTTCCTTACTGTTGGTTAGATTGGAGTATGAGAAATAAATAGAACCCCTCCTTAGTGCAACTTTTTCCTTGATTTGCTTACATTTGAGTGGAAATATTAAATCTAACTCCTTCAAAGTCCAACACCTTCCCTAGATTGGATTGGGACTAGAAAATCTAATCCTCCTAAATTTTACACTTTTCCTGACTGTGCTTACATTCGAGTGGGAATAGAAAATCTAACCATTCAGAGTCCAACACTTTCGAAACTGTGGCTTAGATTCAAATGGAGGGAATAAATGTAACCCATTAAAGTTCAACAGTTTCCCTGATTTTTGCTTACAATGGAGTGGACTAGAAAACATGCCCCCTACAAAGTCCAATACTTTCCCTTCAGTTGTTCAGTTGTGTAGATTGGAGAGGAAATGGTACATCTAAGGCTCAAAAGGCTACCACTTTCCCTTCTGTTGCTTACATTGGAGAGGGAATAGTAAATCAAACCTCTCCAAAGTTCAACACTCTCCTTGATTTTGTTTATGTTGATTGTGCTGTTTATTTCTGAAGGCTGTTTTTTTTCTTTAATGTTTATTTTAAAAAAAACTATATTAATTTCATATTTAAATTATATATATATATTTTTTTATTTTATTTAAGGAGTGTTTAAATAAGTTTCTATTTTTGAAAGAATACATATGTGTGTTTGTGTACGTATATATGTGCACGTCCGAGACTGTACGAGGCTGGGCTGGGCCACCTCCCCTGGCTGTTGACTAAAAGTTCTATTAAAACTATATTGACGAGTAGTTCCTATATTCCCAATAGGCTCTGCGTATTGGAATAATATATCCTATAGATGTGACGTAGGACTTAGGTCGACTGGGTCTCTATTGAATATATTAGACTTAATTGTGAGTGCCAGCTAGCTCAGAGGTCACTAGAAACTTTCTCAAATAAACAAGAAGGGATTAGTTTCTGACAACCGCATAAGCATGACAATTTTGTTTCCCCAAGATAAAATGTATCTTCAGAGTCGTGGAAACAATAGATAGATTTTTCACTCAGTCACTCATGCATGCTCCGTTTCATCAGAGTTGCAGAGAAATAGAGAGACGGGTATTTTCAATAAAGGTATTTATTGAACAATCTTTTTTCTCATGCAGAAGAAATGAACTGCTGCAATCGTAATACTGGCTGCAAAGTATAATACGTACAGCAAGAAGAGTATTATAAAATAATATTGTCAAAGCATGGTATGGTTTCTAAGCCATAAAATACAAACATCTATACTAATATAATAAAGAGAGAGCCCAAACCTTTGAGGCGGGTAATCTCAGGAACCACAGCACCAATCACAACACTGAATACAGTGTTGGAAAGGGCAGGTGCAGCAGAAGGACATAGGCTATGCAGACGCCCACCATATACATTTAAAAGGTAAAAGAACCATGCCATGGTTTGACAAACGCTGGGGGCGTGTGGTATGTTCCGCCCTTCATGTCATGTCCCATATTGTGTGCTAATCCCACCCTGCTCCATTTAAATACCCCTGCACCGCATAATCATAACCCACTCTTATTCCTTAAAATACCCCAACACCCTTAAACACTAACCCATCTTCACCCTATAAATATACCCTGTACCCCAAAACCCAAACCTATCCCTAAACCCTATAAATACCCCTGTACCCCAAAACCCAAACCTAGCCCTGAACCCTATAAATACCCCTGTACCTCAAAACCCAAACCTACCCCTGAACCCTAAAAATACCCCTGTACCCCAAAACCCAAACCTAGCCCTGAACCCTAAAAATACCACTGTACCCCAAAACCCAAACCCACCCCTGAACCCTAAAAAATACCCCTGTACCTGAAAACCCAAACCTAGCCCTGAACCCTTAAAATGCCCCTGTACCCCAAAACCAAAACCTACCCCTGAATCCTAAAAATACCCCTATACCCCAAAACCCAAACCTAGCCCTGAACCCACAAAAATACCCCTGTACCCTAATACCATTACCTATCCCTAAACCCTAAAACTACCCCTGTACCCCATAACCCAAAACTATATCTGAAGTTGCCCTTAAAATAGCCAAACACCCCAAAACATATACCTCAGTACCCCAAAACATATACCCCTATACCCATACTTACCTTATCCAAACATTTTAAAAAAACATGCGTTTTACCATTTATGCATTTACAACGAACTTCGTTGTAAATGTATGCGTGGTAAAAGTATATAAAATGTAATGCCATGCGTTATAATGGCATTGCGGAGTCATGGTACTTTTGTAATGAAAGTATGCGGAGTGATGGTATGCGGAAAGAAAGTTGCGGAATAATGGGTGTTAACCCTCCCCCGATAAGTACATTGGTGGCACGGCGGCCCACATCTCCAGCAACATACTCATATTTTTTCACCACCCATTTGAAAAATGCACAGGGTTCTCTCATTGATAGCCAGCACCAACATACACTTTTAGACACACCTCCCACCACAAGTTCTAGAATTGCGAACTTTAGAGCTGGGGAGCTATGTTCGAATCTCGGCATCAGCTCAACATCCTGTGATTCCAGGCAAATCGCTTTGTCTCCCCGTGCCTACCACAAATAAATGTGTTCTTCTGTAATGTAAATTGTGTTCTTGCCATGTTGTCGAGTTTGCGCTATATAATATTGCAAGGAAAAATAAAGTAGGGAAACTCAAGTTCACACACTACTGAACGCGCCCTCTTAAGTGCATCAACAGTGCACTGTAAATCGGAGCGTTTCACAGGCCTGTCGCAGATAAGGAATGCTATTCAAACAAAATCCTAAAAAACTATATACTTCTGGCCGGCAGCAATTCATACCCGGACAACGTCGGGACGGGCTGCTAGTACCTATATAAGGGCATGAATTGGGAAAATTACACTAGGGTCCTAAAATACGATACAATACCCACTCCACTTTATTACGTTCGCATTACTAAATTTAAGCACTAAAACATATGTAAAGCATGTGTTTACAATCCCACCCCAAAATACATAAAATGCATTTGAAATGGATGCATACGAAAATGAGCATTTGTACTCTACGCATTTGAAAGCAATGATTTCATTTTAAGCATATAGTATGATATTGGTAATGCTAACTGAATGAATCATGAAAATTACATTTGTGAAATGGCTCTTAAATACAGAAGAAAAAGGTTGAGACCATCCCATAGCAGAATATGTCAACTGTTTTGGTTTGTGGATAAGGTCAATATTGTTTCTAGGAAGTATTCAAAGAATTCTTGGGGCATATTACCAACCTACAGCGATATTTATCGCTAAGTAGGCTCAGCGGTGGTAATATTATCGCCGCGGTTCACCTGTTTTTATCGCAGACATAACTTGCTATTGGCAAGGTATGTCTCTAAAACGATAAAAAGCAGGCGAAATGCGTGAATATCGCTGTAAATATGGCGATATTCACACATTATCGTGACAATGCTCTTAGCCATGTTATCCACCTTCCATTGGATAACATTGCTAAGAACTGCTCTGGGCAGGCGTTAGCTTTTGGAGATATTCGTGCTTAGCGCGAATATTTCCAAAACTAAGCCATTGTTGGTAATAGGAGATAGCGATATTAGCGACTGTTTCCAGTCGCTAACATCTTAGCACGGCCACTATGCATGTCATTAGCGATAATTATCGCTGACATGCAAAACGGGCCCCAAGATGATCGCTATTGCCTACTAGCTGTCGCTAACTGGTGTTAGCGACAGCTTGGCAATTGAGCGATCAAATTATCGCCGCTTTAGCGGGAAAAAGTCCCGATAAAGCGGTGATAATGGCCCTTGGTAATATGCTCCCTTGTTCTCTAAGAATAGTTCTACTTTAAGCTCATTACTCAGTGCCAAAGTTCAATTTTGGAAAAAGTCAAATCAAATCGTAGAAAAATAGAGTTCCAAAGTTAGAAGTTTTTTTGGTTTTGAAAAACAAAGGTTGAATTCAAAGTTGATAGAACACTGTGTGCTAATTTCAAAAGTTATTCTCGGTGTCAGGAGAAAACATTAAATCTTCTAAGCTGTAAGTAGATCAATCGTACACAGATAAGAAGCATCGCCGTCAGCGTCAGTCACATTAGCAATGTTCGTAGTAGATGGTACCTGTGTGCCTGTTGGTCTACGTATCTCACCGTCAGCTCGATGTGCTGGTGAGACCTCAATGAATGCCGTCATCAGGATTGGTAGCCGCAGGAGTCAACACAATGCATGAGCCATTACCGAACCAAGCAAAGCGTCAACATCCGTTAGCAGTAGGGGTGGGTGTAGTTCGTGAAGTAGGGCTACGTATAGCTATGCGAAGTGCACTTCGCACTACGCGAACTGCGCGTTGCACTTCGCAAACTGCGTAGTAGCATGTTCGCACTGTGTAAGATGTTGTTTTCAATGATTGCACAGTGCGGACAAGCATCCGGCACTGTTCCATCATTGAAAACGGGATCTTGCACAGTGCGAGCTGTACTTTTCTGCCGCTCAAGTAGATTTTTAATCGAGCTGCAGCTTTCACAACGCGGACTGGTAGTTTCTCATTGTGAGCGGTCGCGAGCAGGCGCGACCACTCACAATGAGAAACCTGACCTCCCCACGTTCAGAATCTCGCCGGGAGGTTTATTTTCCATGCTCGCGATCACGAACAAGGAAAAAGTCTTGCGAGGATGTCATTTTGCTTGCTCGTGGTCGCCAACTTGACGTTGAGGACCGCGAGCAAGCAAAAAATGACTGCTGCACTTCGCTATGCTAAGCTGCGCTACGCGTGTTTGCACTGTGCTACGTGCGGTTTGCATAGCGCGAAGTTGCGCAAACTTCGCAAACTACGCGAGCTTAGCGTAGTGCTTTGCCCAGGGCTAGCTAGCAGTGCTGATGGAAGTGTCAGACAAATATCCAACACGCATTCCTCTCCACAAAGCAGGCATCGTAGAACAGGCAAGATGCAATCTTGCCAGATTGGTCTGAATGATAGGAACCACGTGGTATTCAGATCATTCAAACGAGCCAAGCCAATAATCTGTATCATGCGCTCATTACACTGCATTGCCAGAAGAGTGTTCTCCATGGTAATCTGGGTATTGCTGGTGACTGGACTTGCCATATCGGAGCAGAAGGAACAAGAATAGTGGGGCATATTACCAAGCAATAGCGATAATTATCGCTATTGCTTGGTTAGAGACAAAAATTTACCGCATCGCTGTGGCGATTTTTACCGCAAATAAACCTTGGTATTACCAAGGTTTAACGCAAATGCGGTAAAAATCGCTGCAAAGCATGAATATCGCTGAAAAGTCAGCGATATTCATGCATTAGCGAGCTAATGCTCTTAGCCATGTTATCCACCTCCCATTGGATAACATGGCTAAGAACTGCTCAGGGCAGGTGTTAGCTTTTGGAGATATTCCCGCTTAGCGCGAATATCTCCAAAAGTTGGTAATAGGAGATAGCGATGTTAGCGACTGTTTTCAGTCTCTAACATCTTGACACGCCCACTTTGCATCTCATTAGTGATAAATATCACTGACATGCAAAGTGGGGCCCAAGATGGTCGCTATCTCCTACTAGCTGTCGCTAACTGGTGTTAGCGGCAGCTAGGTAATAGGGAGATAATTTTATCTCTGCTTTCTTGGCTTTTAAAGCCAAAAAAGCGGAGATAAACCCCCTTGATAATATGCCCCAGTATTCCTACTACGAGTCCCAAATTGAGAGGCAGGCCACCGAACACAGAGTGCACAAAGTTTGGAAAAATGCCTAGGACTGCTTCAAAGGGTGCTAACAGTCCTGAAAAAATTGTCTTAAATACATGTACAATACCACTGGTATCAGACATGTTTAAGATATAAGATACGACCTAACATTTCTGTGAAATGTATGGGGCAGTTCATTGATAATAGGGCATGTATCTCTGCAGAGGACCTTGCAACTGGCAGATCATATATCTCTTTGGACGAGGTCAGTGGAACAGTTTTTTATAAAAGAATAGCTTTCATTCTGATTAAAGTATCAATTCGTATTGAAGAGATGTTCTGTGAAGGCCATAGCGGCGACTCCCCGTCTGTCTTAGTTTTAGGAAACAATACTTGCATACAGCAAGTGACCCTGGCTGACAAACTAACAAGATAGGCTATTCCTTGCATCATTCCACAACCGCTGAGATCATTCAACATTATGTAGCTCCCATTGGAAAGCTGCCTAAAAATTGGATCTATCACTGCTGCCGGATAACCTTGCAGGTGGCAGGATAAGTTGGTCGAAGAACCATTGCAGGCGCCTTGCAAATTAATACCCTGACATGAAAGTGTACCGCTTAGTGTGCTTTTGAAATATTTACTACTAAGAAATTCCTCCTTTTTGCCACTCCTCCATTTGTGTGTGTATGCTAAATCCCAGGTCGACTTTATGTATTCTTTACCCAACCTTTCATACAGGCCTGCTGGAATGTGTTTCAATCAATACTGAAACTGGAAAATCATCACTGGCAATGTGATGGTGCCATGTATTATCCATTGTACGGCTGGTTTCTCAGAAACTGTTAATGGTAATCTATCCAGTTTTTCTATGCTCAGCACCGTATAGTCTGCTCCCCTCTGTACCAAAGAGATTTGTTGATCTGTAAGGTTAAATCCAGTAAACAATGACGTGGTGTTTATTAGACGCCAAGGCACATAGCCTGAACAAAGATTTTGTAACGTCCAGCCCAGCAGCATTATAGAACGCAATTGAGACTGTCCATGTTGTAACATTAGCAAGTCCTGCTCCATTATGTCTATGGCAAAGAATAAATTCAGGATGACAGAGTCGTTAACCCATTGTCAACTACAGGGAGAGCTTTCTCTAAATTAATACGATCAATTTCTCGTATTCGTTCTGCAGTTTCCATTTGCGTGATTTTCCATGCTTCATTATAAGCAGCATATATACCGGCATATATGAAACGTTTATGACGTGGTTTACGAGGTCCTTGTAAGAAGTATCTCAAATCAACGCCATCTTTAGGTAAAGTTAAGTGTTGTTTTATATCTGGGAGTAGGGATTTTTGTAGCCACTCAAGGCACAGTTTTCGTACACTGTATGTTGTTATTATCCCTGGATGTTGTCTCTGGACATATCTTGGATCTGGCCTAGTTAGTGTAAACCCATGTGTCTTGTTCAGGAATCTATCTTGACAGTTATTCTTTGTCTGTGGGCCAGATTTACCATGTTTTCCATTCAGGATTAGTTCTGTTTTGTTGTAAAATATAATTCATGTCTACCTCCTAATCTGTAGTGCCATTACTATCAGGTGTGGATTTTGGTATGGACGGTTTGTTTGAGTCTTTTATCTTAGCCAGGCCAAGACAAGATGTCTGTTGAACAATGTCATTTAAAAACATTATTTGTTCTGGGATGATGCAGGCTCGGAATAAGGCTTCTAAAGAGTGTACCTGTCAGTCTTTTGTGCCCCAGATAGTTTTTGTCTCAATGTTGTCTTTCCAAAAGTCAAAACCTAATGTGGATAATTGAGCATAAAAGGCTGCAGAATAAATTTGCTTAGTATTAGTCAACCTACTTTTCTTTCCTGTCTTATTAACATTTTTAAAGTAAAATGTTTCTGGATTTGTGACATTAAAACCTGAGAAGTATGACAATTTTTCATAAAATGTTTTTGAGCTACCCTTTGGTGGCGTTGAACAATGTTCCCATTGATTAAAAGAAAAAAACATTTCTAGGGTTTGCAGATTTGTGCAAATAATGATGACCATAATGATTAAAACAATAGATTTGTTCATAATCTGATGAACCTTCTAAGTATTCATGTTTTGTAAATTTTGCTGACATTTCTAAGTCTGCCATCATGTTACTAACAGTCTCAAAGTCCCAATCATCAGAAAATATGCTGGGTGAAACAAAAGTCACTCAAGGAAACTTTAAATTGCTGTGGAATCTTCAGCAGCTCTACAGGACCACAATTGTCATAATCAGTTCTGTCCCAAGCTATTCCACCAGGTAGAGGAACGGCTGTGATATTTACTGATGACAAGTCTCTCCGTTCACGATGGGATGATTTGTGTGGCTTCAGCTGCAAGTTGATGTTCATACTTGCTGTGTTCATTTTACTATATTTCCCATTTATCAGCATTCCCAAACTTAATACAAGAATGATCCAAAGTAGAAGAAAAAGCATGCCTAACACAACCCAATGTTCAACCCATTGTGATACCAGATATGTATTTGCAGGTTGATGACAGAGTTCTGTCACTTGTTCTTTTAAATTTGTATTTGCTGGCTTTGTTTCAGGTTCACTGGGATCCTCAGAAAACATATCAAAGTTGATGAAAGAGCCAGAGGTAGTGCATCAGGATTACTTGAAATCACTGGAGCTACTTGATCCCTTGTCATATTAGTACAGTCAGATGCTATATCATTGTAGACAGGAGTGTCTCTTTACAAACTGTTATTTGGGTATCAAGAGGCACAAGTTCCATGGATTTGTTGCATAGTCCTTCTTTTCTTACTGCAGATTCTTCAAAGGTGATGAGTCTCTCAGTTTGAACCCCTAGGATAGTAGCAAGATTTGGTTGTCTGCTACATCTTTGGAGTCCATTGGGCCTACTACTTATTATCGGCCACATTAAGTGGTTTTTCCAGGTCGATGAATACGATCCTGGTCTCCTTTCTTCCTGCAAGGGGAGGCAGTAACACTGTTCTTGATCCGTGGATTGCTAGCACAGGTACTGGTTTTCTGTAAGAATGTCCAAATTCCTTCTTATCCGCTATTTTTTCTCTGACCAGATCCCCAATCTTTGGAATCCAGACAGGACTTGCTGGGACAGGTGGTTTTTCTTCAGTGATCATTGGCTTCTGTAATGTGTTGCTTATTTAACTCCTGCAAAACAGCAAAACGGTATTTGATATCAAAGGGTTATTGTTCTACCACTGAAGTATGACGATCAAGGTCTTCGACAATCATTCTAGTACCAAAAAGGATTTAATTTGGAGTGATTCCACCCAGAGAATTTCTTGGCAGATTATTTAAACTATGTTGGACACTTATTAAATGTTTGACCCACCCGTTACCCGAGCCTAATACCCTAGCTGTTATAGATTGTTTTATGTCCTGTTTTTTTTTCCCACTACCTAATTTCCCTCAGGATGGAATGGGCTTGAGTGCTGCAATGCAACGCCCAGACTGGCCATGGCCTCTTTGTAAGCTTGAGAGCTAAACGAAGTACCCTGGTCAGAATGTAGTGTGCCGATTGCGTGTGTGCCGATAAAGACTCGCAAATCTTTTATAACAGTTTGGGCATCAGCCGAGCGCTGAGGCCACATCCAAATGAAACTTGAGCATGAATCCACTTTCGACCATGATATATTTATAGTTGCTGTCTCTTTGTAAGGGACCACAGTGGTCCAGGTAAACACATGCTAGTGGTTTATCTGAAATTAAGGGCATCTACGCCGGGCGTTTCACTGTTGAAACTTTCGTTTTCTGGCAGATTTCACATTCCACAACATAGTTTCGGGTCTGTTTCCTCATGCGCGGCCACCAGTATCTTTGCTTTAATAATGAGACTGTGGCGGGAACACCTGCGTGTGCAGAGGCAAGTCCTTCATGTGCTGCTAAAATTAGTCCTAATCTATGTTCCATGTTTAGGATTACTCTATCCTCCACTCTAGGGATTCGAGCAAAAGGAGCATTATTTGCATCAGTTATATATGAGTACTTGAGTGGAAAGCGTTTTGGAAGTGTTTTACCACTGTCTTTTATTGAAGCAGCGACAGCTTGCATTATTTTGCTGTCTATTGTTGTTTTTGAATGAGTGATTGCAGCTACGAAAGCGGTTTGCACAGCTGCCTCCGTGGCCTCATCAGCCAATGAATTCCGTGCACTGATGACTCAGTGTATGGATCACGTGAGTCTTTTGCAGTTCTTTATGTAATAGAACTACTTGTTCCCAAAGTAATGTATGCTTGATTGTGCCAACTTTTTCATCTTTGATACCATTTTGAACCCAGGGGCATATTATCAAGGGGGTTTATCTCCGCTTTTTTGGCTTTAAAAGCCAAGAAAGCGGAGATAAAATTATCTCCCTATTACCTAGCTGTCGCTAACACCAGTTAGCGACAGCTAGTAGGAGATAGCGACCATCTTGGGCCCCACTTTGCATGTCAGTGATATTTATCACTAATGACATGCAAAGTGGGTGTGCCAAGATGTTAGCAACTGGAAACAGTCGCTAACATCGCTATCTCCTATTACCAACTTTTGGAGAAAATCGCGCTAAGCGCAAATATCTCCAAAAGCTAACACCTGCCCTGAGCAGTTCTTAGCCATGTTATCCAATGGGAGGTGGATAACATGGCTAAGAGCATTAGCTCGGTAGTGCATGAATATCGCTGACTTTTCAGCGATATTCATGAATTTCGGCCGATTTTTATCGCTTAGGAGATAAACCTTGATAATATCAAGGCTCCTAAGCGATAAAAATCATCGCTACACAGCGATAAAATTATTGCCGCTAAGTCAACCTAGCGATAATTATCGCTAGTTGTTGGTAATATGCCTCCTAGTTCTTTAAGTATGCGTTGTAAGATTGAATGCAGTAATACGAATCGCACACTATGAGTGTGGGGAATTCGCGATCAGTATTTTCAAGCGCCATCTTGAAAGCCTGTAGTTCAGCTCGCTGAGCTGTACAATCTCAAGAGATTGAGTTTTTTGACCATAGGTCGAAATTTACCATTGCGCCAGCTACTTTTAACAATTGCACACGCAGCACTATAAGCTTGTTTACCCCCAATTGCGGGCTGTGCTGATCTGTCTGTATAAATTATACATTTATACTGTTCTAGGGGCAGAATCTTAGTGGGCAGAGGACATTCTTGTTTGTATAGTAGAAATTCCTAAGTTTTCAAGTAAGGTTCAAAAACGTATTCAACGACTGTTGCAGCAAGAGAATTAACCCATTGTATCCATCTTGGATGTAAAGCTTTTGCATTCAGAATGCTCGATTTATAAGCTATTGGTACCTTTTCAGCTTCATTAAAGGTTAAATACGTGAATCCGCATCTCCCTGGGATGATTCGGATTACAAGGTAGCGTGCGTTTATGCGTGTCTGTAAATGGGTTGTTGCTAACATGTCTGCTTGTACTGAATGCAAAATTTCTGTGTGTTTTTTAGTCTAATTAATTTATTTGAAATCAGGTTTGATTAGTTCGTAGAGAGGTTTAACCCTTTCTGCGTAATTTAGAATGTAAGTTCTTCCGAAATTCAGGAAACCTAGATTTGACTGTAAGCTTTTCAGCGTTTTTGGAGGGTGGAGCAGGGCACACTTTTCTGAAAAGTGTGTTGCCAGGCTTTTGCCTTCACTTCAAAGTTTGTATCCTAAGAATAGGGCATTGAGATGGGCAATTCTTGATTTTTTAAAGTTGAATTTGCACCCTTCAGATGCGAAACCAAGTATTATGGTGTTCACTATGTTCAAGTGCCTATCCAAGTCATCGTCTGTAAGATAGATGTCATCGACATAAGATAATGCCTCACCATCATACGTTCATAGTAGCTCTGTTACTCTGGCTGAAAGTAACCCTGGACTATTCTTGAATCCCTGGGGGAGACGACAGAACTGAATCTGTGTCCCCATAATTGAAAAAGCGGTCAAGTACCTGCTTTCAGGTGCAATGTTTTGACAGAAGAAACCGTTGAAAATACCTAATGTGATTTTATATTTTTTGCCACAATGTTATTCATCAGTGCTGCGCTGTGTACCTTTTGTACTGCAAAAGTTTTGCAACAGGAGTTACAATGTCTGCAGTCCAAAACTAGACGATATGTATTGTCCAGTTTGGAGACAGGAAAAAAAGGATTGTTCATTTACGAGGTGCATGTTTCAATCACCCCTTGGTATTCAAGTTAATCTAAGATCTCCCTGACCTGTTTTTTAGCTTCTTGCTTAACTGGATGCTGCCTCTGAGCAGTTGGCTGATTTTTTAACTGGATCTTATGATGAGGAGAATCCGCATCCCATCCCACATGATTTGCATATAATGCTGGAGCCTGGGCTGCAGCCCATTTTCTGACATAGCTGTATTTTTTATGAATATGAATATGATTGGAGCAAGCTGGCATAATGATTTCTTCGCCCTGTGGGCACTCCCTGACAAATTCAGGCGGCCAGTCTTGTTCAGCCAGTAGAATGTCATAACCCCTAAAGAGTTTCTCCCAAAAGAGTGCTCTTATTTTTCTAGTTGTGCCCCCCTCTATCCTGAGCATTACTTCATATAACTTATGGGGTACACTAACCCTAGTATCGGCAGTTTCAACTTAAATGTATTCATTCAAGTCTACTGTCTCCAGATGATCCTTCAGGATCTTGCGAGCTATGGTAACTTATGCTGCGCTGTCCAGCATTGTCTGACCCCACTCCCCGCTCTTGAGTTGTGTCCTCAAGATCCTCGGCATATCTGATTTTTAGACCTGCTATCTTCTTTTTGGTGAATTGGGTTTTCTTATTTTTGGAACGTGTTGATCGTCTTTGGACTTCACTCGTTCTCCCTTGTGTTCTGATCGTCCTCTTCTTTACGATTTCGGTGAGGAAGTCTGAAAGGTACGAGAGGAACGTGTATCAGAATCTTGATATCTATCAGGTTTTCTCAAATTATCCCTGTTTCTGAGGTTATACCTCTTTTCAAAGGGCTCCTTTTGAGAAGACTAAGTATGGGCGAAATGCGCGAATTCGCTTTCCGCATAGTCCGTGAATTCGTGCGAATTTGCAGATTTTTTGCGTGTTCGCGGGGCGTTTGCTTGTTCGCGGGCCTCTTGCAGTGCACCGACCGCAAAGTTACCCATGCGCGTTGCGTTTCCGGGCACTAGATGCATGCTCGCATTGTGCGCGGGACGCGATTACGTGGTCATGGGCGGTTTTAAGTGTTTGCGGGGGAAATATTGCGCAAACTTACCCACGCGGTCCTCTATGGGTGCGGCCATCTTGTTTTTCATTCATTGCTATGGTTCTGGGCATGCTATTTCAATCCTTCCCTAATCCTTGCAATCCTTTGTTTCTTTGAACTTTTTTTATCTTTTTTGCTCAATATCTATCTCTCTATTTTTCTACATCTATATTTTGTGTTTTTTTCTTCTTTCACCCAGGACCATCGCAAAGGGTGCCGAGAAGTCAAAGGGGAAGGGTCCCGCACCCCGTAGCCGGCTCCCTTGCGGGTGCTTGAGGGTGGAAAATGTACAGGCCAGGGAAGTCTTTACTGCGGTGGAGGTGGCCGGACTCATCTTCTATGTGCAGCACCATCTCCCGAAGACCGTGGCAGCAGGAGGCAGGCTTGCTTCGGGGTATGGCCTCCGGGAGCGTCACCAGCTGTGGGAGAAGGTGTGAAGGGCCATGCGTAGGGAGTCGGTTAGTCCGGGGCACCTACCAGCAAGTGACGCACTGGTGGTCGGACCTCCTTGACCGCGAGCAGGACATGCTCCACCTGCTAGGTGTGGAGATCCCTGGCCTTGGTGAGTAGCTATTTAATAACTACTTTGTTTTCTTCTGCTCTGTGTTATATTGCTAATATATGTGTTTCCCGAAGAGCAAGAATGCTGCCGATTCGATTACATTGCAGGTCAATTAATGTTTAAATAGCTTCTGTCATTGCCGGTGCGTGCCTGCTCAGTGGCGTTGCTACTATGCTTACTTGTTTGCAACTTTGTGCTCATTTGAGAGCGGAACTGCGTAATGCTAGAGAGACTAAAGTCTCAAGTCTAGTCCTTCCTTTGTACTCCTGCTGACACTAAGAAGAGATAGTGGTGGATTGATACATTGAGTATATTATTTATGACGTGTTATTTAGTAGTAGGACTTTTTTTGTGGTCTGCAATCATGATGACGGACTGTGTCTGTCACGTCGCGTGCTGCTGAGTGCTGGCAGTTGTAGTAGAACCTTTTTGTTTTTGGTGTAGTTAGTGATTTACATAATTTTACTAGTAGACTGTCTGCGAATCCAGCAATACGTACTATCCTCCTAGTTGACCAGATCAGATAGGTCAATACATGTAGTGCAATTGTTGGTAATTTGTTTCCCCAATAACATTTTTGATTGTGGTCAAAGAAATCAAATATTTCAAAAAAACAATCATCCATGTTGTGTTTTTTTCATGATCATTAGCACCTCCCAGGGGCAAGGAGACTATCACAACAGAGACTCCGGCGGAACAAGGTGGGCAGCAGGATCGGTCCTCTGCAGGCTCTTCTGCTAGCCCCAGTAAGTTGTTCTATTGTTATATTAATACTTATACTTCCCTAACTTTTACAGCTCCTATTTATTACAAACTGTTTCCTAATTCTATTTTTTACAAAATAGTCTTTGATCTTCTTCGAGACTGTTTCTACATTCTTATCCTGCCTCTACCATCACTCTCTGTGCTACTACTATTTACTAATATTATGAGTCGGACTGTGTAGGTAGCTAAGCTTGCCCAGTCGGCAAACAGTGTTAAACAAAACTCTGATCCAGCAATAGCTCTAGGCACTGACTGCAGTCCTCTGGGTTGCCCTTGCTGTCTATTCTGGTCTACTTAATGTAAGTGCTTTGACAATTTCCAACAACAAAATGTCAATGTGTCCACCATGAATAAGCTAGTGGTTGGCTTTTTGAATTGATAGGAGCACATACCATACCGCTAGTGCTTCAGGGACTATTCTGCACATACAGAAGTATGGACAAGAGAAATAGGACATTGTTGCTGATAGGTGCAGTTCGACATTTCACATACCTCAGTCCGAACAGAAGTTGAACCCCCAATCCCATGACTGACTATCTAGTGTGTCTGACCAATGATTACGACCCAGAAGAACAAAAGAAGACTACCGCCGAGTCCCGACCTATCAGAGTCACGGAAACATGCCTGCAAAGTGCAGTAGTTCAAACCCTTCCGCTCACTAACTCGTGAACAAAAACCACACAGTGTTTGTTAGTTTTAAAGTTTTATTTTCAAATAAAAAATAAAAAAACTATTTCTTTATTTTTAATAGCGCAGTATTCCGAGCGAGCACTGGTGATAGATGACGTTAAAGTTTAAACAACATTCCCTTGAATCAATATACTTCAACTTCACACATCAAATTATTAGAATAACTGTGCGGGAGCCCCCTCCTTCTTTAAAGTACTTAAAGTACTGCTGGTGATGAGGAGTAGGTGTTGAATTATCCTGTTGGCAGAAGGGCAATGGAATCTTCTTTCTGTAATTAGAAAAATGGTGCCAGTTAAAAAGTAATTATTCATCAGTTGTCCTAAAAAGTGTAGCATTTAATGGCTAACCATATAAAAGGTTAACACCCTCCCTAAAACCGTCCCTTTTTTCATTCCCAATGATTAAAAATTGGTTATGTATTGAAATTTTCTTCCATTACGAGATGAAATAGGGGGTGGTGCATGGCATCTGAAAATATGACATGTTTTTTCTAGACGTCACAACATTGGATGCGACACCTAACACCACCAGTGCCGGGACCAGCAGTGCGGAGGTGTCCACTCTAAGGGGTGATGCGGCGGCGCCACAAGTGCCACCAGGAGGAGCTGTGGGGTATGGCTCAGCAGCGGCGGACAGTGGTAAGTTATTATACTCCTTACTTATTGACATATTTGAGTAGGCTCGCAAAAGAGTGTATGATGTACTGTACAGTAGACAGTACACTAGTATAAATACACTCTACTGTTAAGAACAGTTACTAATATAGAACTAAATGTTTTCCAATCACGGAGAAGACAGTCAACCTTGACTTAGTAATAGCCTTAGCAGCAGTAGTTCTCGGGTAAGCAATGGCCCCCTCTATTTGACTTCAACTCAGCTGGGAAACTTTTATCATGAAGCCAAGTCATATCAGATGAACTTGAGGGATGTGAAGAACGAAAAGGGAAAGAAGGGTGAAAGGAAGGACGAGCGAGTCGTAACATTTATGACTGTAAAGAATGATACGTGTTTTTGGATGCAGGCAAAGGTGGCTGATAGGAAGGAATCAGATGCATGGCTGCTTGAAGCAAGGATGGTTGGAGGAGAAAGAAAAGATGACTGCCTGTGTGGGTGAATCAGAAAATGCATGTGTGGTGTGCATTGCAATATATATCATTTGGGTCAAACTCAAATGCAAGTCAAGACGGTGGTTTACCAAATAAAATGAAAAGGGTGTTAGTTGGTTGTTGAGAAAAAGTAAGCTTGGTACAGTTGAGACATTAAGAAGAATGATAGACGTTTACTTTGGAAGCCTGGATGGTATCTTCTTCTTCCTCATAGATAGCAGAGGTGTATGTAGTAGAGCAGACGTTCAGTGGATGAACAGTGTTACTTTGAACAGCATGTCCATGCCAGAGTAGCAAAGCTGAGGAAATCCAAATACTAGAAGTTATGATTGTTCAGAAATACTCCCTTGACTAACAGTACAATAGTTTACTTTGCAAGCACAGCATATATTGTGTATGTATTGTATAGTTGTGATTTAATCAATGAGAGAGAGGGGACTAGATAGGCTGGACTGTATCCCCTGGGTTATATGTATGTATCAATAAGGACTAGCTAAGGTTAAGAGAAGTAGGAGACTCAGAGCAGTACGTCAAATAAGGATAAACGTTGTTTTCCTTATAAAGCCCTCACCCACCGACCAAGTCGGTGGCATGCTTCATCATCGGGCCCACCGCAGTGGCACCGAATGTGCCCCGGGTGTGCTTCAACGCCAGGTGACTGCGGAGCTGGTATGTTGCTGGGTGTGCAGTGAGTTGGGTGAGAAGGGTGAACTTTAAAAGCTATACAGCTGATCCCAGTACCCGAGGGTAAAATATTTTAATGAACTGGGCCTCTGTTTAGCGGATAAAAGGCAAGTAGACGTTGATTGGAGTGCTAATTATGACCTCCAGCGTCTAGCAGAGCTCCCAGACCCCTAAACCCACTCCCAAAAATCTAGAACACCCCACATTACCCTCCCTCAAAATGTGCAACACTGCTACCTTGCAGAGGCCTAAGTTCAAATCGTGCCAAAACGCACTCTGAAAGTAGGCCCAAACCCCTCTTTTCCACCATGGATTTTCTTCAAACCACTTGCAATCAAAATTAGACCTTCCCAGCAGTGCTCTCAGACCCCTAAACCCACTCCCAAAAATCTAGAACACCCCCAAACAGCTCCCCAAAAACATGCAATACTGATAAAAAACACCCCTTTTCCACCATGGATTTTCTTCAAACCACTTGCAATCAAAATTAGACCTTCCCACTGTGACTCCCAAACCCCTCAACCGATCCCCAAAAATCAAGAACACCCCCAAACAGCCCCCTAAAAACATGCATCACTTCTATCCCCAAAGAGGCCTAACTTAAAATCGTGCCAAAACGCTCTCTGCAACTAGGCCCAAACCCCCATTTTCCACCATGGATTTTCTTCAAACAACTTGCAATTAAAATTAGACCTTCCCTGCAGTGCTCCCGGACTCCTCAAGCCACTCCCAGAAATCTAGAACACCCCCAAACAGCCCCCAAAAAAGATGCAATACTGCTAAAAAACAACCCTTTTCCGCCATAGATTTTCTTCAAACCACTTGCAATCAAAACTAGACATTCCCAACTCTCATTCGAGCTAAGCAAATCCACTAAGAACCACCTACAACACACTCCGATCGCACCCTAAAAACACGCAATAATCAAAAATTAACATAGGCGCCTATGGCAGCGGTTTCCCTTCCTCGACTTAGCCTAAACACACCCTTCCCATCAATCGATTCCTCCCAAATTTCCTGCACAACCACCAATTCCCCCTCTATACCACTCACAGAAGCCCTGTTCCCCTAGCTCAACTGGAACACCCCAAATACACTTCTCCATGCCCCCCCAAACCACCCTTTGGATAACATGGCAAATCGCGCCTTGGCAAAAAATTGCTGTTTTCAGCAATTCCACTACTTTGATCCTCTTGAAACTGACTAGGACACTTGTTCCAGGCATTCCCAAGAATGTCAGCCAGGCAGAACAAAATTGATCCACTGGAAGGTGTACGACTTTTCACCCAAACACACGCGCCCGCAAAACACCAAAAAAGGCCAACATTCGGCCAATTCTGGACCAAAAAACGCCAAACCCCCCTAAAACTTTGCCAACATCATTATGAACGAGGCTGAATCGGGCCCTGAGCCCTAGACTCTGTGAACCCTGCCAAATTCAACCCAAAAAACCTAGTAAACCTCACTGAACCCCCTAAACAGCCCTAAACCCTAAAAAAACCCAAATTCTCTCAAACCTAGCCCTCAACCCTACACTGAGCTGGCCTAAAACACAGAATATCTACCCGCTCGCAAATTTGCGCATTTTTGGGCAATTGCACGCGATTCACCGATTGCGAATTTTCTGGCGAAAATCCGCAAATTTCGCGAGTGGAACAGATTTTTGGCCCATGCTTACGGCAGGGCCATGCAGACAGTCAAGGCAGGCACCACTGAGTGAAGCAACCTTATGTAGCATACCTAGGCTCTTTGACACAGACAGACAAAGCATATCCAATTGTATGCAGCAAGCCACATACCCCCAATTTTACATGAACTGCTGTCTGTACTCTGCCTGGCATAACAGCACTACCCTGCCTCGACCACTCCATACCATGACTAGACAGACATGTAGTTCTGCTGTAGTAGTTGTTGTAGACTGGTTTACCTGTTTGCCACTCATAAATTTGCTACAGTTCTTCCGTAAACCGTGGATGATGATCCATCCATCCGAGTGAGTGACTGTAAAAAAAAAGATATATTATTTAACTTTGATCATCAACACTCATCATCAATCATCATGGTATATTGGCAAACAGTGAGTCCGAGAGCATTTTGCATGTTCCAAAATACAACGTAGTGGCCCCTGCAGTTGAAGTACAATTTGAATTAAACAAGGTAAAAAAAAGCAGAGTAGACTTTAGTTACATTTAGTGTGTAAAAGATTACATAATAGCAGAAGACATATGATTCATTTCATGCACAACAAACAAACAGCAATTGCTTTCATCAGAGCGAGACAGCCACTGCATGCCATCTTCTCATTATTCATTACCTGTTTCTCTTTTTGTCCGCATCTTCTTCTGAAAGTGAAGGCCCACAGGGCAGCCTTTCCTGTCAATTTCAGAAGTAACTTTCAGCAATCAGCATGTAGTCAGTAATTCCAGTCCCACTTGAGGGGGCTCGTCTACGAACACAAAGTTTCTTGATTCTGTGCAATCCAGCCATCTGCCTTGAGGGAAATGGATAGGGGGAGTCCGGAGGAGGAGGATAGAGGAGCATGATTGAGTTGTGAACTTGTGAACCTCAGGAATGCAGACTGTGGCACCTTCAAGTCAATAAGGAAAGAAGATGAAGACAGTGCTGCTGATGGACTTGTTGTGATTAGGTGATTAGAGTTTTGTTGTGGTAAAAGTTACAAAACAAAGAAAGACACAGGAATAAAAGTGAATAAGGACGAAAAAAAAGGAAGTCATTTTCAGGCCTCTGTGTCTGGGAAGTAGAGCTCGTCCTCAAACTCTGTGAATTGAGACGGGAGTATGTCAGCTAACAGAGAAGAACTTCTGTCACCTAAGTTGGTTTCCTCTTCTTCTTGCGTGCATTCACGTATTTTGTAATCCGGTGGTATGAAGTGCTGATTCATCTTGATCATTGTTAACCTCTCCACATTTTTGGGTGAGAGGCGGGTCCTTTTTGAAGTTACAATGGTACCAGCAGCACTGAAAACACGTTCAGAAGACACACTTGCGAGTGGGCAAGACAAATAATTTAGAGCCAGGTTGGTGATCAGTCGCCATAGAGGCCTTTTCCCATACAAATACAGCAATGGGTTCTGAGTAACAAAGACCTCTGTTGGGGCATCCAGATAGGCCTGCACCATCGACTCAAGGTTCTCCAGAGTTGCTCTACTTTGCGTACCATCTGTGGCCTTTGCATCACTGGATCAAGCAAATCCTTGATGAGTTAGCCAATCCGCTTCCGACAATATTATGGCTGGGCCTGGTGCAGGTGAGGATGATGATATGGTTGCTGGTATCGTTAACGGCTGTGAGGGAAAGTGACTCCCTTCGGCCATAGATTCAGAAGTGGACCTTGATGCCAGATGGCCTGCTGATTCAGTAGTACTGCTGCCGGTTTCTTTAATTTTTTACCACTCTTTTTCGAACCGTGTGGCTAACAGAGCTAGCCAACGTTTGTACTTTGAAACATCTGCTTCATTAAAAGGAATGAATGCTTTGCTGGCCACAGCCTTTTTGTACTGTGGATCCAGAGCAGTGGCACAACTCTAATGTTGTTCTGTATGTATTTTTTTAAGCCTTTCATTGTCAACTAGGCGGCTTAATAACCTCTCCGCCAACTGATATGCGTCTTGCTTTTCAGCATCATCTAGTAACTAGGCATGGGCGGAAAATCCGTTCCGCTCGCGGATTTTGCGGATTTTCGGGAAATCCGCAATCCGCGAGATTTGCGAATCTCCCGCAAAATCCGCAAATCCGCGAGCAGCGGATTTTGCTCGCACTGCTCGCACTGTTCGCGTGAGTTCGCGTGAGTTCGCGCCCCGTGAATAAGTGCAAAATTGCAGAAATACGATTTTAGCAAAACTGAAAGTAACTACTTACCAGGTTCAAAAGTTCAGGCTCATCATTAGTAGCCATTTCCTGTAGTGCTTCCTGAGGGGCCCCTCCAGAGTTCAGTTGCCAGTTGAAACTATTATGTGACCCTGCTCTGAACCTCAGAATAGTTACACATATGCCACAAAGGTCCTGAATTACAGCTAAGGGAGACAAGCAGGAGCCAGGCTGGAAGTTAAAATCCATTAATCAGCCCCTAATTCATTATTGTCAGTTGGGTCAGGGCAGGTGTTGTAACTAATTTTGCAACAATGAAAGCACTTAGCAAGTGCAAAAGATCACTAATCAGGGCGCACTAAGGAAGCAGGTGCCAGCTAAAAAAATATTCTGTGACACATTAATCAGCCCCAAATTAATTCAGGTCACTTGAGGCAGGGAAGGTGTGCTTTGCTTTGCCGAAAATAATGTACACTGGACAACCAGAGGGTGTGGTGATGAAACAGAGGGTGGCATGGGTGGGCCAGAGGGTGGCATGAGTAGTCAGAGAGTGGCAGTGGTGACAGAGAGTGGCAGTGATGAAGAAGAGTGTCCCAAACAGGCTGGACACGTAGAAACAACAAGTTCGCGAAACTTGCGACCCGACAGGTAAGTTCGCAATTTGCGAAAGTGTACAAAACCCTCGCGAACTGGCAGAAACACGGGCGAACACAAAAAAAAAAATCCGCAAATTCGCGGGAATTCGCGGATTTTGCGGATTGCGAATGCGCAAATCCGCAAAATTCGCGAACGCGAGATCCGCAAAATTCGCTCATGCTTACTAGTAACGTTAAAGACACCACCTTCAGTTGGTGCTCTAGCATGCGCAACAATGGGATAGCTTCGCCCAAAGTACAGTCCTCCCTGCTGACTTCATGCGTGAAGACCTCAAAAGGACGAAGCATGTCTGTCAGGCTTTTAACTAGCTTCTATTCCTCCAACTCTAGCCACATGTCTTTCATAGAAGAACCCAGTCCATAGACATACTGATTGATTAAAACTCACTGCTCAGACAGACGCTCAAGCATGTAGAAGGTTGAGTTCCAAAGTGTTACCACCTCCTGGATGAGTCCTCTGACTGGCAGTCTACGTTCACGTTACATGTTCCTCAGCTGCTTCCGGGCCTTAAAAGAATGGCTGAAATGTGTGCATATTCTTCGGCAGGTGGTCAGTAACTTGCTGACTGTCTTTTCTTTTTTCAAGAAATCTTGCACAACAATGTTAATACTGTGTGCCAAACATGGCACTCTGAAATAGTCACCGTCATGCATGGCCTTAACTATATTAGTGCAACTCTAGCAAAATAGGACCGGCTTGGAATCTTCCATTTAGGGCAGACTGTTGCCACAAATTCTAGAAATGCCCCCTTCCACAAAAGAAAAAGGGAGAAGGTCCAGCGCTAGCATTTTAGCAAGCTTTGCGTTATACAGACGTGCCATTGGGTGGTTGCGTTCAAATGGTGCATCCGACCAAAACATGCTTCTAATGGTGGTCTGGACCGTTTTACGTGATGATGATGATGATGATGCAGACTTCTTCAAACCAGTTTGGCTCATTGATGTACTTTTTCGCATTGGTGTCTCTCCCAGACTCTTAGTGTGGCTCATACATGTTGCTGGTGTACAGGGTGTGGGCGCTACCACTGCAGTGCTGCTGCCAGGGGTACTGGGTGTACCAGAAAAATGTCTCTTGCTTTTTCACTTCCCACTGCACGATCAGCCCCTCGTCATCATCAGATGCAATATGAATTGATACATTTGGATTTTTTTTCTTTTGGCTTCCTGGATCTTCCTTAGGTGTGCCTCCCACTGGATAGTGTGGTGCTTTTTGAGATGACCTCTCTGGCTTCCAGTAACATAGCTGGTACCAAACTTACCCCGACTAACTACTATTTTACAAATCGAACACACAACCATGTTTTCGCCTTTTTGCTAACACTAAAGAAGTCCCAAACTGGAGACTGGAGATGTCTGCTGGTGGTGGAGGTGCTACTTTGATAAAGGGGAGGATGGACGTGGCTGAATTTGACTCTGTTGTGCACTTACAGCACCACTACTTGAGGTAATGAAGGCCGAGCTGGATGGAGGTCCCTGCCGGCCCTTCTGACGAGAAAATATGGAAGGTGTAGGTCGTGTTTGTGTAGTAGTTAACTGCGTTGGTGGTGGTACCAATGCCACGCAGCCCACATCCCGCTGAGCATCAATTCGGCATAGGGTCAAAATGTCTGTCTGCTGCATGCCTGCTGGGGCTGGAGTGATGACTGCAATGACTGGGTCATCGTCAGACTGTTCATCAGCAGCAGAATATACCACTTCTTGTTTGTCGTCATCATCACCCATAATTGAAAGCCTTGCAGGAACCTTCTTTTTAGGATTAGCTACCTTTGTCGGCACATGGCGTGCCTCCCTCTCAGACTGCATTGCTGGGTTCCAATCAACATCAAGATCATCAGAAGAAAGGGGGCTTGAACAAGAACTTGTAGTAGCCCTCCTTGACCCTTTTCTTGCTGGGGATCTGGAAGACAATGGATCATCATCAGAAGGAGTGGCTTCCTCGGATGATACCGCCGCTTGAATCTCGATTTCCTGATGTGCCCCTACTTCCGGAGGAACAAGCATTGTGGGCAGTTGTGCCGCTCCATGCACCTCTAGTTGCGCCTCTCCATGCGCCTCTCCATGCACCTCTCAATACGCCTCTCCATGCGCCTCTACTTGCACCTCTACTTGCGCCTCTACTTGCACCTCTACTTGCGCCTCTACTTGCGCCTCTCCTTGCGCATGTACTTGCGCTTGTACTTGCGCTTGTATTAGTTGCACCTTTGGTTGTCGTTGCGGCTGTGGTTGTTGAACACTCGTCAGATGAGTTACACCCTGCATTGATTGGATGCTACTTTCTTGTAATGAGCCAACATCACTGGTCGATGTTGATTGAGCAATTAAAGTGGCTGCCGCTGCAGCACTCATGGGCTTGTCCCTAACTCGGTGAGGTGGCACTGAGCCCAATGAAGCAGAGGTGCTGCTCCCAGCTTGGTCCCCGGCAGACACTGCTGCTGCTGCAGGCGTAGTTTTTTTTTCCCAAAAAAGGTGCCTGTGGGCACACCAGTCTCCTTGGTAGGTGGTGCCACTTGCTTCTTCTGCTCCTTATTTGCAGTGGCACTGGCAACTTTTTTCGTAGAGGTGCTACAGCCACCTTTCTTTCGCCCATCTTCTTCAGATGTCAGAACAGGAGGCCACAGTTGCCGAGTTGCAGAGTTGTCTGTGGCCACACGTGACGTCACGTGACGTTGTGCTGCACACACCGCGGCAGGACTTCTTCCTGGCACTGATGATGAAAGATGACTGATGTGATTCTCTTGTGCACCTAAAAGCAAAGGAAGAAAGAGGAACATCAGTTAAATAAATGTTGCATACGTCGTGCTTCAATTAATATTTGCAACTAGGCATTGCATTTATTATTATTACAACAACACACCCAAAAATGGAAAGACACAAAATGAAAATTGCAATTCAAATCCAAAATGGATGTTTAAATTAATAGAAGAGAGACCACACAGAGAGAGTTGGTCCATGCACCACTGAGTACCCCTGGGCATAATGGATGAAAGGCAAGCAAGGCAAACTGGGTGCAGGCCTGAGCACACTGCCTGGCTTCAAAATTGCCCCTTTACCCCCAGCCACATGGCCAGGCCCTGCCTGGACCAGGCCTCAAAATGGCCCCCACCCGCTTGGCCAGGCCCCAAGAACACCCCAAAAAGTCGAAAAACACACAAAAATCACCATAATCCAATGCCATCCATGCCCTCAATGATGTTTAAATTCAAGAGACCCCACAGAAAGACTTGGTCCATGCACCACTGAGTACCTCTGGGCATTAAGGATGAAACCAAGGCAAACTGCGTGCAGGCCTGAGCACACTGCCTGGCTTCAAAATGGCCCCTTGATCCCCAGCCACATAGCCAGGCCCTGCCTGGACCAGGCCTCAAAATGACCCCCACTCACATGGCCAAGAACACCCCAAAAAGTCAAAAAACACACGAAAATCACCACAATCCAATGCCATCCATGCCCTCAATGATGTTTAAATTCAAGACACCACACAGAAAGACTTGGTCCATGCACCACTCAGTACCCTTGGGCCTACTGGCTAGTGAGGCTTTTCAGGCAACCCCAAAGTAAAAAATAAAAAACACATATACCATTGAGCTAAAGTTCCATGACATAAATGAGATTTAAGTTCAACAAAACTCACAGAAACAGTTGTATCATGCACCCATGACTAACCCTGGGCCTACTGGATACTGTGGCTACCCAACAATATATATTTTTTAAAGTTGTGAAAAAGTTTTAAAATTGTAGTTGCAGGAACTGCAATGCCCTAAACAAACAACACCAACTTACTTGTAAAATCTCAAATCCAAAAGTGATCCAAAGTCCAAAACGTCCTCAAATACAAATATCCAGCAGCAGCCACTAAAAGTAATCCTTCCAGCTCAAGATCCAAATGAAAAGTGACCAGGACATGGATGAAGCACTGGGAGGAGCCTGCTGGACAGGAACAGGAAGTTGGAGACTCTGGGGCACTTCCTTCCTCCCACCCACCTAGAAATGGACTCCTTGCACAAAACAGTGCAGCCAAATGTCAATCTGAGGAGTTATTCTGATCAAAATCATCAGTTTTAGAAGGTTTATGCTGCCTGTGGTGGATTTCTTGTGTAGAATTGCAATTTTCGCAAGTTCGGGAAAACGAGCTGTTCAAATCTCCCGCCGGAAGTCAGCTGTGCGGTGCATCTACGTGTTTGCAATTGTTTACTCCCGCGATGCGTGATCGCTGGCCTTTATGACGTACTCGCATTGTCAAAATCTCGCTGTGCAAGACGGCGGGCTGCGATGACGTACTTGCAGTCGAAAAACTCTTGCGGATCATGCAGCAAGATCCAAAATGGCACAGCACACGCAAACCGGGAGAAAACAACTTGGCGAACTCAGGATCGCGTGTGATATTGTATTTTTGAAGCGCGACCAAGCAAAAAAATCCGCCAGTTTGCGAATTTGTGGATTTTTGGACAAATTCGCGGACTGCAAATTTTTCAAAAATCAGAAAATTCCGCGAACGGAACAGATTTTGCGCCCACGCTTAGAGAAGACCTACCTCTGGATTGAGAATGCTTCTCTTTAGGAAGTGTCTGTTTAGTGTTTTCACACTTCTTTTTAGGAGTTGTGAGAGTGTTTTTAATAAAAACCTTTTCAGGATTTTCTATTAGTTGGGGTTTTACTGGTTTCCCACCCAAATTATCTCTACCTAGTTCTTCATAGGATTTTTCTATTATTCTGGCCAGTTCATAAGGTTGCTCAGTTACATCAAGTTCTTTTAGTTTTTGGCGGATCGCCACGGATGCTGCTTCACCTTTAAAATTAGCTAATATTATAGCTGAGAGCTCTTTGAAATCTTTCAGTAATTTCATACCCAGATTTTAAGCAGGCTCTGCCCTATATTCATTTTTAATCTGTTTCAGGATGTCTGGTATGACCGCCATAGACGGAACACCATGTGTTTTTGTGTAGAATGCAGCAAAGTCTGTACTCCAACTGTCACAGTCCTCCAGGTGTGGTGCGATCCCAATTGATAAACAGATTGTTAGAATCCTGTGTTTCTCATGAGGTGTACTATTTGGAAATACTGCCTCGATTTGAGTAATTTTTTGAGCTAACCCAGAATGGAATTTGTTACCTTTTTGCGGGTAATTTACCAATGACCGATTGTATAGTCTGTGGTGTAATTTTGTTTGTGCTCCCCTGATGAAGGGTGTGCTATGGAATCCTTATAGCAGGTTGGACTGTTAGAGTCCGCATGACATATTGAACCAATTGTTTATGTATTTTAATTAATTGTTTTAGCTGAGTTAATAGTTCTACATCAGTAATCCTTTCAATGTCAGGATGTGGTTTATAGCTGACTAGTACCAGTCTTGTTGCTCCTGGTCTACCTAGTGGACCGAGCCTGGTAATGTGATTTTGATATTGTAGGGCGCTTTTAAACCAGAGCACATGCTCTCGGTGTGTTAATGGAATTTCAATAGCCTCGAAAGGAGTGTATTCCGTTGGAGGTTCCTCTATCTTGAAGAAGTGGAACACATGTGTTGTTGGATTTGCTTCTGGGAAGATAATCCATGAATAGAATACCTCTGTCTGCCAATATTCATGTGCCTCTATGACAAATATCACCCTACCACCTCTCGATGATAGGCCATTTGTTATAAGCTTTATAGTGATGGTTTTCCATAGATTTTCTGGGATGATAATAGCATCCGTGTCGTCTTCATTAAAACCTGTAATGTCATAGCCTGGTCGGGCTGCTGCTGCAGCTCCACCGCTTGCGTTGTTGTCGCCCTTAACCAACATTGTTTAATGAAAGTTGCAGAGCAAGTTTCAAGAAAACAAAGAGAAGGTGCACAATATTTTGGAACAATGTATCCTCCAATGTTGAGCAAAACCAAAAACTAATACATAGGATTTTCGTCCTACTCAGCTATGGCAGACTTTATCCTTTCACCCACTCCAGACGTCTATTGGAGTATTTTACGGGGAAAAAAGGGGTCTCTGTGAAAAGCACGACTGAGTTACTCTAGTATCTAGCGTTAAGTTAGTGCCTTACCAAATGTTGGGCACCATGTAGTGTGTTCCTATATTCCCAATAGGCTCTGCGCATTGGAATAATATATCCTATAGATGTGACGAAGGACTTAGGTCGACTAGGTCTCTATCGAATATATTAGACTTAATTGTGAGTGCCAGCTAGCTCCGAGGTCACTAGAAACTTTCTCGAATAAACAAGAAGGGATTAGTTTCTGACAACCGCATAACCATGACAACATTGTTTCCCCAAGATAAAACGTATCTTCAGAGTCGTGGAAACAATAGATAGATATTTTACTCAGTCACTCGTGCATGCTTCGTTTCATCAGAGTTGCAGAGAAATAGAGAGACGGCCGTTTTCAATAAAGGTATTTATTTAACAGTCTTCTTTCTCATGCAGAATAAATGAACTGCTACAATCGTAATACTGGCTGCAAAGTATAATACGTACAGCAAGAAGAGTATTATAAAATAATATTGTAAAAGCATGGTATGGTTTCTAAGCCATAAAATACATACATAAATAAATAAAGACTAAAAAGTACTCAATTGGTGCTTCTAAAATACGCCTATCCCAATGCACCTAACCTAAGTCTAGTACGAAGGATGAAGTAAGTGAGGTGTAGCATAAGTTTAGTATTATTTGACAAGAATCTATCCAAGATTTCTATTAAGGTCTAATCAGCTCCGTACCTTGGTTTAGAATGAAAGAGGTCTAGTATTTTTCTGTCTCGGGACTCGATTTCCCAACACCCCGCAAGGGGAGCTTGGAAACACTGGAGCTGGATATCTTGACAAGAGTAAAGACAGCGGCTCTCTCAGTGCATCAGCTGGAGGGTCAACTTCCTTCGGCGCTTGCTGTAGCGAGCTGTGTCGGGCAAGTAGATAGTCAAACTGCTCCAAACCACTGTGTGTTTTGCTAGGGCAAAGGTGGGCATAATTATACATTGAAGGTCGTGAGTTTGACGTAAAGTTGGACATAATATTGTCATCAAAGAATCGCAGTTCTTTGAAAACTCCATGAGTTCTTGGACAAATCAATATTCAAGCAAGGGGAAGTCGAGTTTTCCAAGAAATCATTGTGGCTTTTCAGAAATAGTGGAAGTATCCATGCCTGTGTTTGGACTGCATGGGCTATGTCTAAATATGGTTATGATTTCTATGCCTATATAAGGACAGGGTGATTTATACCTATATAAGGGCATGAATTGGGAAAATTACACTAGGGTCCTAAAATGCTATACAACAATATGTCCTATAAGTCATAAAACTAAGTGATCCAGGGGGTTAATGTTGAGGTAATGCAGAGTAAAAGCTGAAGTTCCCAGTTTCATCAGAACTTTAATACTCCCGCCCCAAACTAACAGCAAGACGCTGTAGGAAGTATTTCGGGTTGGGGAGGTCCAGTAAGCTAATAATTATGCAAAAGAACACCTCCCCGCCCTCTAGGCTAACAACCAGGCAGAAAGCTGCATTACCCACGCCAACCGTCAAACCAACTGTTGTTGATAAAATGCTGCAGCTGGCAGTAGGAGCCGTTTCGAGTGAAATCGATCGCACCGAGAGATGCCTTTCATTACCCCAGGTGATATCAAGCATTTCCCCAATCAAGGACCCAGAGCCATCCCACTCCCCTCAAACACTGCTGGCTCCCACCACGCCAGAAATACCTTGTGCTCAAGGGCGCTTAGTTGGGGAAATAAAAAATAGGACTGGCATGGGTGGGGGGGCAAAAAAAAGAGGAGGACTTAGGAAGCAAACTGTTCAAAAAAGAGGGAAACAAGTGAAAAACCCTCGTGGCGGATCCAGATAATTTGGTGGGAGGTCAAGATGTCGCCGAAAGTAGCCCCAAATCTCTAGAGCCCCCAGTATAGGTACAACACCTGGCTACAGAGCTAAAGGACAACATCGAACAGCTTATAAAATCAGAATTTGAAGTGTGAATGAGACGCATCAATAAGTTAACTACAATGATGGTCTCGTGGTGGTCTTGTGGGGGTCCAAAATTGATGCTATCTGTTAAGCAAGGGAATTGATTAATCCACCAAATCCTAGTACAGCCTCCCTATGAACCCTGGTAAATCCATCTACCCCTCTAATCCTACCCGCTCCAGGTGAACAGGAAAAACCAGCCAATATGCAAGAGCGTACAGAGACTCCTACCGCCCAAAAAAACCAGGCCCTAGCCAACCCTCAAAATAGGCAGTCCCACACAATAGATCCTGGGCAAGAGTTTAGGCCTATGGCAACCACTTCAGATCTGACATCAGAACATCAGTCACAAATAACCGCCACTACAGTTACTCGGAACACATATAATCCCATGGTGAGGGACAAGAGCTCAACACTCCCTTGCATAGACCTGCCTCCAGCATCCGCACCTTATGTTGTTATATTAGTTGGAGTTCCAGAGCTGGAAAATGGCCCGGGGGAAACGTACCCAGAACTCAATAATAAAGTTACATATTGGCTAAATAAACACAGACCGCTTCCTTCTCAACATATAGTGAAATTAAATTTGTGCGTAGGGTTAGATGGCTGGGACAGAGCCGTAAGGAAATTTTAGGAGACTGTGTACTGATTAACTTTAGGGACAGCTGGGCAGTACAGCACATCTTGGGATGGAGACCCTCCATGGAGATGGGAGTTATTCAAACTCTTTCCTTGGACTAATTCTATCTCCCAAGCCAGCTGGTCGATGATATGGGAAGAGTGTATAGAAAATGGGAATTGAAAGCCCAGAGTGCCACCTTTCGTAATATGGGCCAGGGATGTGAGGAATACACATCTTTTAACATCCCAGTGAGCAATAGATACAGCACCCTGGACTTGGTCGACTGACTCAATACTACATCCAAAAGCTCTACATGGCTCACTGATCAGGCAGTTGAGCTAGACAATTGTGGAAAAATTAAGAGCAGGGGCGCTTGGCCGGAAAGACCTTTAAATCCCTAAAAATCCATACTAACTCTGGGTGCCCCGTTGAGACAAGCAGGGATCATGATAGCATATTTACCAAATTAGAAACTGCTGTACAGGCCAACCCCCCACATCAGTTAACATCAAGGGAAGGGAGACCATTACAACACAAAACTTCAGGTTTAGATGAGCCCCAGCACTCTAAGATTTTATCATGGAATATAGCAGGGCTCAGTCCTAAAATGGACCTCTCTGATTCGGGAGAGTACATTGACAGCCATCAATTATGACTCTTCCAGGAAACCTGGTCTAGTATAGACTTGCATACAGTGGGTTATGACATATATAGCTTCCCAGCAGTTCAGGGATTAGGGGGAGACCCTCAGGGGGATTATGCATATGGGTTGGTATTTACCTAGGATGGAGTATCAACATGGTAGAAACTCCCTCCCCCGACATTTTTGTGCATTTTCTTTTCCTTCGCAAGTTCCCTGAAGATAGCAATTATTAACATCTACTCATGTCCAGTAAGGACGGGGCAAACCTCCTCGACAATTGATTGTCTTGACTCTTTTCTATACACCCTATTAGAATGTACACATGTCATTGTTGGAGGAGACTTCAATTGTCACTTCGAACCCTTAATCGGCCTTGATAACGCTATCACGAGTAACAAAGATGTGGCTTGGTCAATCCCCGACTGTAATAGCTACCCAGCTAGGTGGTGGACCCCCTTAGTGCTTCAGATAAACTCATTAATCGGCAGCCTTCACTCAGGGCATGTAATGGCCGCATTCCGTCCGACAGCCCAGGTGAATTTACTTTCAACAAGATAGGGTAGGCCTCTATAATCGACTACATCTTGGTTGATGTAGATCTATGGCACAAAGTCCTTATCTTTTCCATCAAGCCTAGATTGAAAGTGACCACAACCCGTTGGAACTTGAAAAAGCGCTCCCCCAGCTTAATGTTTTACAGAGCACATCCCCACAAGTAGTTGCAAACTTAATTATAACTTTAGGGGGCAGTAGAGTGCGGTGGGGACCCTTTGTGCAGTCACCCGAGAATTTGGCCAGCCTTTATAAACAAGTCATTCCTTTTTTAGAAATAGCTTCTCAAGCACCTGACAATAGCCAAGGTTTAGAACTCCTGACGGTACTAAGCACGAACCATCAGGAACTGTTTTTAAAATTGTCCGAGTATTTTCATAAGAAAGAAGGTAGCAAAAGAGTAGACTCCAAACCTAAACATCCCTGGTACAACAAAATATGTAAGGATACTAAGCGGGCTCTTTTACTTGGGATCAAAAATAACGACAACCACTCTACCAAGGTAAACAGGGCACACTATAAAAAAATTATAGCTGAACGGAAAGCAACCTGGGAGTTAGATAAATGGGAAGCAATCAAAAAAGCTTTTGATAATCGGGACATGAGAGGCTTTTGGAACCTAGTGAAAACTGGCAAATTCGAAGGCAACTCTGCAAGCGAGCCAAACTTGGGGAAAGAAGTCTGGTGATCCCATTTTAAATCTTTATACATGCGGACAGTTGATGGTGAAGTGGTTCCCACCAAAGATCCACCAAATGAAATAAATCTAATCAGTGATGCGCCCCCCTGCACACTGAAAGAGGTTACTGCAGCTCTGGGAAGTCTGCTGCCAGCTAAGCACCTGGTCTTGACAGAATCCCTGGTGACCTCTTCAAAAATGAGCAAGCTGTGTGGACACCCTAACTTTGTACCTTGTTTAACGCTATCTTACAAGGTATGGCCATGCCCCCGACTTGGGTTGGGGCAGAAATCATTCCTATTTATAAAAAAGGCTCCCGCACATCCGGCAAACTATCGCCAACTAAGCCTTATTGATGTCACCAAAAAGATATTTGCTAGGGTTGTTCTTGATCGATTGAAATAATGGATAGAGGAAAAGAACGTACTAACGCCTTTACAAGCTGTGTTTAGGAGTAAAACCTCTACCATAGACCAGATCTTTAGATTGCAATTGATCTATTGAAAAACGGTTTATTTGGAGGGTGGCAGCCTCTATCTAACAATTGGGGACCTTAGATCCGCATTCGACATGGTGCAGCGGAATCAACTATGGGGCATACTCCAGGACATGGGAGTACCAACTTATTTATGCAACTTGCTCAAGCGTCTGCACCATGAAACGTACGCGAGAATAAGGCATGGTAAAGAAGGGGAACTGATAATATATAATATCTATAATGGAGAACACCTTCCTAAGGCACCTATTGGCTCTTCCTAAAAGTACTCCGTTGACACCATTACGGATGGACTTGGGTATTGGCCCCATCGCTGATCTAATCGCCTCCCGCCCACTTTTATTCTGGCGTCGTATCTGAAGCACGCCTGAGTTGGTTTATTATAGGGAAGAACTTAGAAACATTATGACCATCCTGGGTGCAGGGATCATACCCTGGCTGTCCCACATTAAGAATACTTGCCAGGTACTGGGCAGGATGAACATGTGGTTAATGCCAGAAGTGGCCTGCCCCTCCATCTCCAAAAATGCCCTACTTTCTGCCTATATGGAATATAAATTTGCCCAACTATCGCAGTGTGCTAACTCATGCAGTTTGACTCACAGGTTTTTGGAAGTCAAGCAGCAGTACAAACTGGAGTTGGCCCTGGATAGTATTCAGCCTTTTACTGCAAAGAAATTATATTTAAAATTCAGGCATGGAGTGCTTCCGCTTAGAGCGTTCACCAGCAAATGGAAGGGAGTCACCAAATAAGGATGTCCTGGGTGCTCTGTGACTGAAGAAATAGAACCCAACATCCTCCTCTTTTGCCTTGAAAATAGTAGACCCCCGTCAAAATGGATTGTCCAGCTTTGCAGAAATGTAGGAATTAGACACCACTCTGAGGCCTTCAGATTACTAAAGTATGAAACAGACCCACTATATGTGCTTGCCACCTCCAGGTTTCTATTCATGATGTGGTGCATACGCAGGAGCATCATAAAGGAAAACTCCCCTGCCGACAAATAAGCTTTATTTGTACACTGACCCTGAGGGAAACTCTTTACTGTGTATCGCTTCTCCATTGACTATTTGCTATGCCCGTTTGCGCCCGTCCGCGCCTTGACCGCACCCAGCGTCAGGACCCCTGGCCCCCGACGACTCCAGCCCACACGACGGACCTACGACGCCGCCACCCTCAACGCACTCAAACCCGATCTGCACCCCACCTGCTACAGAGCCACCCCGATTCGCACCCACAGACCCTTCCGCTGCCAAGCCTGCAAATTCACCTGCCTCCGGACCTGCACCGCACCCAAAAGACCAGGCACCAGCAGCAACCATATATTACAATAATAATAACTATGGGTCTGAAAGAAACTCAGAACTCTGTGTTCAAAAATGTGTCTAGTCCACTACATGATACGCTTGGACCCATCACTCCGTGATAGGGAATCCCATCAGTTACACACTCTGGACTGCCCTGTTTTTCATCATTTGGGCAAGTCTCACCAAGTGGTATGTCCACAACGTACAATCAAAACACTCAGACGTAAGTAACTGTCAGAACCGTAAAGGATACACTGGTTCGGCCCCCTCAGGAACAGATGCTCTTTCCTCAAACCCCCTCAAGCCAAGGCCAGAAACTACTTTGATAACGCAGTCCCTAGTCCTAACCTGCGGGGGAAAGGGGAAGTGGACAGACAAAACAAGAGAGACTTCTTCCTCAAAGGGTCTGCCTCGGGAGTCTTTTGGATGGACTCTCTGAAAAGGAAAAGACACATTTTTTAACCTTCTCTACTTAACTTTTAACATTACTCTGTTCTATTCTATTCCCAGAACTCTGAGCCCTACCAATACAGACTAGGAAGCTAGCCACTCTCCTTAGTGTATTGTCTGAAGTGTTACTACTGGTTCACTGGAAGAACACTTAAGAGGTCATTGGAAATTCTTGACAAGATAAATTGCTCCGAACACTCTCTGGACTGTGAAACTCAAAGTCTTGAACTCAGAACTGTGAACTCTCTCTCACACTCGAATTTTCCAGAAAATTTCTTGAAGATAAGTCTTTTCAAAACAATAGTCTTTACAAGTCTTGCATACTCTGAAGCTTCAAAGCCTTTACAAATATTTCTCTTCAATGTAGTCTCTGATAAGGCTCTAGACGCAATACGCTCTTCAGCCTTCTTGCTAGAAAGAGTCCTTAGCGTCTTTGGTTCATTGCCTTGAGACTTCTCTTGAATTAACCAAAACTACTACGCATACTTGAATGTCTTTGCGGGAACTTCTCTTGACTGAAGTCTTCCCAACTCTGACTCCTCCTCACGGCAACTTCTCTAGACTCTGACGACGTGATACTTCTGGTCACAAAGTTACTGAGGGAAAAAATGTTCATTAAGATATGCTATTTTATTTCTGAAAAAACGTAACACAGTTACTTTCCTTTAGGTTTCTGTTCGGAAGCTTAGTCTGATAATTTCTGGTCGAAATTAAAACTTTCTCTGAAGAGAGCGTGAGGAAACACTCTTCTCCGGTGAATTCTTCAGTTGAAGTGCGCAGCACGAATTGCGTGCGTGCGCGAAATACAGACGCTCTAGGAACAACTGCAAGGCTAACCGCCGATCGGAAAACGGAATTACTTCCGCATTCCCAAGATGGCGAACCTCCGCAACGCTGCCACTAGAAATCACAGTGAAGTCTTCCACCAAGGGTGTCTTAGCTTGTACATTCTTCTTGAACTACCCTTTTGATGAGGAGATGGACGGATCCTGACAGTACCTCCCACCAAGGATGCTCTCCCCAACCTGGGTTTTGAAGGATGAAGCTTATGAAATTCTCTGAGCAATTTCGGAGCATGTACATTTTCACAAGGCTCCCATGATCTTTCCTCTGGACCAAAGTTCTTCCAGTCAACCAAATAGTATAGTGTGCCTTTTCTGAATTTAGAATCTAAAATCTTATGTACCTCAAACTCTTCCTCCCCATCTACCTGAACTGGCTTAGGAGTTAAACCTACTCTCAAGTTCACTGGGCTTTTCTTAATTCAAAGAAACATGAAAGGTAGGATGAATTTTCAGATGTGAGGGTAAATGTAGCCTAACCGTTACTGGACCTAACATTTTCTCGACTGTGAAGGGCCCTAAAAATCGGGGTTGGAATTTCCGATTAGTTTTTAATTTCAGTTTTTTTGTGGACAGCCACACCTTTTCTCCGGGACAAAAAACTGGGTCTTCTCTCCTCTTTTTGTCAGCATATTTTTTATACGATTCCTTGGCTCTGATCAGATTTTCTTTAACTTGAGCAAGGGATCTCTGGACTTCTAAAACTATTTTGTTTACTGCAGGGACTGAACTCTCTTCTTTCTCCACAATTAAGGTAGGGTGTCTACCATAATTTACATAGAAAGGCGAATAACCAGTGGAAGAGTGAACCGAGTTATTATAAGCAAACTCTGCAGCCCACACCATCTCAGACCATTCCATCTTTTGATCCAATAGGTATAGCCGAAGGTACTGCTCAAGTTCCTGATTCACTCTCTCCATCTGGCCATCCGTTTCTGGATGGTAGCTAGTGGAGAAACGAGTGTCGATTCCTAATCTGTGGGTGAAAGCCTTCCAAAAATGTGAGACAAACTGAGGTCCCCTATCCGAAACCAGGATTTTGGGAATCCCATGCAATCACACAACATGCTGAGAAAAAAGCTGTGCTAATGTTGGGGCATCAGGAACCTTTTTAAAGGGATGAAGTGTGCCATTTTAGAAAATACATCAACAAACACTAAAACTGTAGTGAACCCAAGACTAGAAGGTAGCTCCACTATCAAATCCATTGACACTGTGTGCCAGGGGTAAGGCGGCACAGGTAAAGGCTTTAACTTCCCCTTAGGTGATCTCCTATCCGCTTTCCCTCGCAAACACCTCTCACAAGTAGTCACATATTGTCGAATCTGTGGTCTCATGTCTGGCCACCAAAAGTTCCTTTCCACCAACTCTGTGGTCTTGAGAATTCCTTTATGCCCTGCCAATAAGTGATCGTGGCAAGATTCCAATGCCTTTTCTTGAAGCTCTGATGTCGGCAGGAATAAACGTTGATCTTGATATGGCAAACCATTCTTAATTTCTCGACCTTCCTCCTTCTGAGACCAATCTTCCATTTCTTGAAGGGACATACTTTTCTGCACCTTGTCCGCCAGATCACTCGCATTAGTTACCATGATAATTTTTTCCTTCGGGATGATGCTCTGCTCTTCTCTTTCTGTCTTCTCTGAAATGGTAGAATCAATTCTTGATAAGGCATCCGCTTTGGCATTACTCTTTCCAGGGCAGAAGGTAATGGCGAAGTCAAAGTCCGCAAAAAACAATGACCATCGCAACTGCCTCGCAGTTAAGGTACGAGCAGACTTGGGGAATTGCAGATTCCTGTGGTCCGTAAAGACTGTAACCTTGTGTCTAGCTCCCATCAAATAGTGGCGCCATTCCACAAAAGCACTCTTCCCAGCCAAAAGCTCTTTATCAGCAATTGAATAATTGCACTCAGGAGGATTTAGTTTCCTAGAGTAATACGCCACAGGATGAAGCTGACCTGAGACTGGATGTCGCTGAGACAAAGTTCCTCCAATAGCAACATCAGAAGCATCAGCTTCTACATAAAAAGGGTCTTCAGTTCGAGGATGCAGCAATATCGGAGCTTGAGTGAAAGAATTCTTTAGAAATCGAAAAGCCTCCTCAGCTTCTTCTTTCCATTCAAACTTGATTCCCTTCTTAAGGAGTCGAGTAATGGGGGTTACCTTCTGAGAAAAGTCTGAAATGAACCTTCTGTAGAAGTTTGAAAACCCCAAAAAACTCTGAACTTCCTTCACAGACCTGGGAGAGGGCCAATCCTGAACTGCCTTAATTTTAGTGACATCCATGCTCACTCCATCAGGGGATAGCACAAAACCCAAAAACTCAACTCTGGTAACATGGAAGGCGCACTTTTCTAACTTGACATAGAGATGATTCTCCATCAATTTACTCAAAATTGCTCTCACATGAGGAATCTGTTCTTCCAGGCTGTTGGAGAAAATTAAAATATCATCGATATAAACCACAGCCACTCGATCAAAAACTCTCCCAACACATCGTTAACAAAGTGTTGGAAGGCTGCTGGGGCATTACAAAGGCCATACCGCATCACCTGGTATTCGAATAGCCCATATCCTGTTCGAAACGCTGTTTTCCACTCATCTCCAGTGGCCACTCTGATCAGATGATATGCCCCCCTAAGGTCTAGCTTCGTATAGACCTTAGCATTCTTAACCTGATCCAACAATACTGAGATTAATGGTAGTGGGTACCTATTCTTGACAGTCACCTGATTTAGTGCTCTGTAGTCGATGCAGGCTCGAAGATCTCCATCCCGCTTTGGGATGAAAAAAAGAGGCGAGGAAACAGGAGACTGTGAAGGACAAATAAATCCATTGGCCAAGTATTTGTCTAAGTACTCTTTCAAAAATCGATTTTCAGTTTCTGTGAGAGCATAAATTCGACTGCAGGGCAAAAAAGCTCCAGGCTCAATGTCTATCTTACAGTCGTAAGGACGATGTGGAGGAAGCGTTTCTGCCTTTTTTTTAATCAAAAACAGTTGCTAAGTCTTGATATTCCGCTGGGATTGATTTTGCTTCTACCGTACAGATTTGGGCCGGGTGAACAGAGGCTAAGATCTTGACCTGTGACTCATCTTCTGGAATCTTCACAGAACCAAAACAATTTTCAACACAATAAGGAGAGTCCATTTCTATTGTTCTTCGACTCCAATCTATTCTTGGATTGTGCTCAGTTAACCAGGGAAGTCCCAAAATTAACTGGAACTGCGGAGCATCAATTAAATTAAAAGTGATATACTCCGAATTTCCTTTTAGCCCTGTTAATTGAACCAGCTCAATTTCATGAGTAATGGGGCCAGAGGACAATTTGGTGCCATCAACAGCACGTACAGGTTCGGGAATTGTCTTCTTCACAAATTGAATTCCATGTCGCCAAGCATATTTCAGATCACAGAAGTTGCCTGTTGCTCCAGAGTCAATCATGACAGATACTTCCTTGATCTCTTGATCTCGAAACTTAACCACAAAAGTTGCAATTAAATGTGGTGCAGCAGACTGGAGGGTATTCATAATATGCTGTGATTCAGGAGTTGACTTTGCTGTCGCTTCCACCCGTGCAACTCTCTCTACGGGCGAAGCCGATCTTTTACTGGCAGCGAAGTTTTTAATCGTTTGGGACATTCTCTTACAAAATGTCCAGACACACCACAATATAGACACAATTGCGAGTTCCTCCGTCTCTCCTTCTCCTCCTTAGACAAAGGCCCTCTAACTGATCCAATTTGCATGGGTTCTTCAGCAGATGGTGCATCTGAACTCTTTTGAGATTCACTTCTCATTCGATCAAATCGAGGAGGTATGGGACGAAAGTCCTTCCTTTTTTCATGTTTACGCTCATTTAGTCTATGGTCCAACTGCAAGACCAAATCTGTGAGAGCAGAGACTTCTGTGGGTCGTTGCGGGATTTGGGCAAGAGCATCTTTTAATTCGTCCCGAAGACCTCTGTAAAAAATTGCCGCTCTTTTCTCCTCTGGCCAATTGGTTTCTACCACTAACTTATTAAAGTTAGCCAAATATCCAACCAAGTCTTGACTTCCTTGTTTAAGGTCCAACAGTTCATTATCTGTAGATTGAGCGCAGGATCATCGATCAAAGATTCGGGCAAACTCCACTTTGAAATTCTCATAATTTGTTAGAATCGGATCCTTTTTGGTGACCAATGACATGGACCAAGCAGCCGCATCTCCCGTCAGATGGGACAATATGAATGCCACCTTAGCCTGATCATCAGTACAAATTACAGGACGACACAGAAAGTGTAATGAACACTGTGTCAGAAACATCTGAGCCTTCATCGGATCCCCCCATATCTCTCTGGGGGCGCTAATGGAATGACTGGGGAGATGGAATGAATTACTTGAGTTGAAATCCCAGATGAGGATGACTGCTGTGGTGTCGAAGTTCGAGGTAAAGACCCTGCCGTCACCAAACTTTCTAACCTCGACGAGTCTGCATTGTCTCCAGACTAGATCTTTTAACTTCCTCCCTTAAGGCCTTATTTTCCTCTAAAGCGTTATTTAACTGCACCTGCATACTACCTAAGACTTCATTTAAAGCCTTCAAGTCAAAGCCTTCCGTCATTCTGTCCAGGAGGGGACCTGATTCCTCAATAAAGAGGCAGGCACTTCAATCTGTCAGAACCGTAAAGGATACACTGGTTCGGCCCCCTCAGGAACAGATGCTCTTTCCTCAAACCCCCTCAAGCCAAGGCCAGAAACTACTTTGATAACGCAGTCCCTAGTCCTAACCCGCGGGGGAAAGGGGAAGTGGACAGACAAAACAAGAGAGACTTCTTCCTCAAAGGGTCTGCCTCTGGAGTCTTTTGGATGGACTCTCTGAAAAGGAAAAGACAAATTTTTTAACCTTCTCTACTTAACTTTTAACATTACTCTGTTCTATTCTATTCCCAGAACTCTGAGCCTTACCAATACAGACTAGGAAGCTAGCCACTCTCCTTAGTGTATTGTCTGAAGTGTTACTACTGGTTCACTGGAAGAACACTTAAGAGGTCATTGGAAATTCTTGACAAGATAAATTGCTCCGAACACTCTCTGGACTGTGAAACTCAAAGTCTTGAACTCAGAACTGTGAACTCTCTCTCACACTCGAATTTTCCTGAAAATGTCTTGAAGATAAGTCTTTTCAAAACAATAGTCTTTACAAGCCTTGCATACTCTGAAGCTTCAAAGTCTTTACAAATATTTCTCTTCAATGTAGTCTCTGATAAGGCTCTAGACGCAATACGCTCTTCAGCCTTCTTGCTAGAAAGAGTCCTTAGCGTCTTTGGTTCATTGCCTTGAGACTTCTCTTGAATTAACCAAAACTACTACGCTTACTTGAATGTCTTTGAGGGAACTTCTCTTGACTGAAGTCTTCCCAACTCTGACTCCTCCTCAGGGCAACTTCTCTAGACTCCGACGACGTGATACTTCTGGTCATGAAGTTACTGAGGGAAAAAACGTAACACAGTTACTTTCCTTTAGGTTTCTGTTCGGAAGCTTAGTCTGATTAATTCTGGTCGAAATGAAAACTTTCTCTGAAGAGAGCGTGAGGAAACACTCTTCTCCGGTGAATTCTTCAGTTGAAGTGCGTAGCACGAATTGCGCGCGTGCGCGAAATACAGACGCTCTAGGAACAACTGCAAGGCTAACCGCCGATCTGAAAACGGAATTACTTCCGCATTCCCAAGATGGCGAACCTCCGCAACGCTGCCACTAGAAATCGCAGTGAAGTCTTCCAGCAAGGGTGTCTTAGCTTGTACATTCTTCTTGAACTACCCTTTTGATGAGGAGATGGGCGGATCCTGACAGTAACTGAAAAGCAGTGCCCAAAAAATAAGTGCGAGTGAGTGGTTAAAAATGGATAGTGGATGCAAAAAGGCTTTAATGAAGAGCAAACCACTTCCAAGATTAAAAAACGTGAAGTGCAAAATAACAGTAGTTTAAACAAATATCTACTGCATGTATAGAATGGTCGACATGTTTCTGCAGTTGCAGATACTGAGTGTATCACCTGCTTCTTCAGGACCAAAATTATGTTTTGCTACTGCTTCTATAAAGTGCGTGTGTGCATAATAGAAATCAAACAAATATTTAGGATATCACCTGAGTAGGCCTTCTTAAGGCTCCTGTTTAGTAGAAGCTAGAGTTTGAGAGACCGGCACCGCTCCTCGCCTGGCCACAGCTCAGGAAAATGGGGCACCGCTCTGTCCGTCGATACCCCAGTCAGACATCTGCGCTGTATGACGGGACGGGAGGTTGTCGTACAATGACCGGGAAATGTGTATCATATATATATGGCAAAGGAACTAATGTGGTACTCATGACCAGAGAAATGTAAGCTAAGGAGGCATACCGCCAACTCAATGACACATCCTGTTATGGTAAAGTGGACAGAAAATATCTAATTGACAGAGGTATCTCACAATGATACAGGGATGGCATGGCAGGGAACTGCTCACTTGGGAAGAGAAACAATTTCTCAAAAATGAAATACCTACCACACCTACACTGTATCTATTGCCCAAAATACATGGGAATGCACTAGAATGACCAGGGAGACCGCATTTTTCATCTAAGATTAGTCTCCTTCAATCTACCTAGATCTTTGTTGACCATTTTTTATTTCCATTTCTGAAAAATCTCAACTTATATTTGAAAGACATTAAAGATTTCTTTTTTTTGTTTTTTTTTCTTTTGTTTTGTCTTCATTTACCACCATGGATTCAAGTGTAGCCGCAGTCGATAGTACGCTTCTGTCACAGGTTATAGACCTGGCAGGGCATGGTTATAGGGATCAACCAAGAACCATATACCCTCAGAAGGGTCGTACCCTTAGAGAACCCTACATAGAAACCCAAAAACGAGTAAAAACCACAAGCTCAGCCAAGACCAGGTGGAAATGCAACCGTTGAGACCCAGACCTCCAGATGGAACAGGCTTTGTGGGTTCGATAAAACCACTGGTGTATAATCATAGGACCGGGGGAAAAAAAATAATAATAAACCCCGGCCAACTCAATGGCCCCAAGCCAGCTGATGCCAAAATGTTCTTTTAACCTGACTGCCAGATCTTGCAAGGTCTAATCTAGAAACTTGCAAGACAGACACTTGCCAATCCATAAATGAATGGGGAGCAGGGTCCTTCCATCTTCTACAGATCTCCCTATGGGCAAGTAGGATAGAATAAAACAGTAAGCTCCTTGCTTGCCCCTGAACATCAGCAGAAACCCCAAAGACGACAAGTGGGAGATCCAGGTTTATTTGCTTCCCTAATGATGCAGAGAGTATGTGACTTATAGCATCCCAAAAAGAAGCGAGGCAGGGACATTCGAAAAACATGTGGGCGTCCTATGCCGTGGACAAACCACACTTAGCACAGACTACCGGGTTCCTTTGTGTGATTTTCGTAAGTCTGAGAGGGGAATAGTATGCCCTATGGAGTGTGAACAAATGATTTCTACGCAACCAAGTAGGTTTAACGATGTCCCATAAAACTTTACACGGTGTATTCCATAGATCTTCCACATCTCGTCCTACCATGGTAGATCCCCGAAAACTGGTCTGGTAGTAAAAAATCACTATCCACTTCCTCCAAGATAGACTTATACCAGAGGGAAACTTCCTTTTTAGCCGGCGGAGTATCTACCAGTTGGGATATCAGGGGGCTGTAACCTCGAATAGGAAACCTGTTTGCCAAACACGGCCGTGCAAGAAATGACTGAGTCCAACCCACCATCTGCATCTACTTGAACCTCGAAAAATTTGGCCCAATCCTTCCTCTCAGGCACTCCCATGGAAGGAGATTACCATCCATAAATAGATCCCCCCAAACCACCAACCCGGCTTCTTTAAGTGGAACAACCAAGCTATCATATAGCCATAAGGGACTATCTGGAAGACCCCAAAGGGGTGCCATACTACCATAGTAACTGATTTTTATAGTAACCATTAATTTTGCCCAAGTCTTTGCAAAGCCCTGCAGAATCTTCATTTTGATCTTCTTAAAAAAATGTTGGTTGCAGAATTTAAACAAAAAAAACCTGACTGGCTAAAACCTTCACACATACAACAAACAATTGAAAAGGGTCTAAGGGCGGGTTTACCGACCGACCAGGTATATGCCCCAAACACAATATACAACAACAATTAATACCTGGGGGTCTGAAAATAATATAAGTGAGTCAGACAGAATGGATCACAAAACCACGCAAAATAACACCAGTGAGGATTAGTTAGTAACTGCAGGCCTAGTCAAGACTCAAGAGCACATGGAGAAAATTGTTCCCATTAGAAGCCACACTGTACCGCCCTCTTTGTCATCATTTGGGTTCTCCTTACCCAGGAGACTAAACGGCCGGTCAGGTGTTGTCGTGACCGATAAATGTGATATGTGGGAAGTACAGAAATAAATGCAAGTGGCTACTGAAAAAGCAGTGTATAGTGATTAGGGTGAAAAGTGAGGGGTAATAATAAAATTAGGTGAACTGGGTAGAAAAAGTAATTTAATAATATCTCCCAATCCCTAAGACTAAAAGGCAGGTGTGAGTGCGGGTTTGAAATAATAACCACACTTTATAATGGTCAACATGTTTCTGCATTACATAGAACAGAGTTTCTAATGCATTCTTCAGGACCTTGTTGGAAATACACTACTGCTTTGTGAATGATAATGAAAAAATATCACCTGAGAGTCCCAGGCGTATTCAACCGTATACTGTTAATGCATAGTAGCATTGGATCCAAACCGAAAGACAAACAAACAGATACACAGAGAAACAAAAGAGCATGAATAAATCCTACTCAGGTAGTTCCTACTTCAAATCATACTGTGATTGCAACGTATTCACTCATACTAGGACACAGGCTCTAGTATACACACTCACCCATGTATGTAGGTTGAGAGGCTTCACCCCACCTGGCTGCAGCGCAGGTAAAAGGAGCACCGCTCTAAAAATAATTGTGAATAATTTTTAGCGCAGTTTCGTCAAGAGAAAGAGAATAGAGTTTACATGGAGACAGAAGGTGATTAAATAACCCCATTGCGTTGTTAGAGGGTTTTATTGTAGGTGCCCCGCCGTAACACAGCGATCATAGTAGAGGCTAGAAACAGATGTTAGCGCATATATAGGTCACAAATTATATAATGACTTATGCGTTTGATTAAACTAGAAGTGCGTAGCTTAGCGATAAGTCTCGGGATCGAGTTAGCAATGTGATAGAATACGATGCTAGTTGGTGAGCATTGTCTCTGCTAGTGCGAGGTAACATGAAAGGACTTATTTATCAGAAACCGGAGAGCCCTTTGAAAGCGGCAACATTCTCCGCGTGAGTTTTAGCGAGCTGTCAGCATGCGCGCCAGGGAGCGCGATGTCCCGCTTACCTTTCCGTCGGTGTCTCCGGGCAGTCTTCAGTACTGCTTGGGGGGGCACCGGCGATAGATCACGGAGCCTCTTTGTAAGTTCGTATTTTCCTCCCAAGGCGTCACGTGACTAGGTGCGGTAACGTGGTACCGAGAATTATGGGACTTGTAGTTTGAGGTGCAATGGCGCCAGATGACAAGTTAAAACATATGTTGCGCATAAGCGTGACGCTGCTATTATATGTCAGTAGGTGACTGGAACAAGCCCATATCCTAAGTGTTATTCATACACATTATTGTTAAGGTGGTGGCTAAGCAGGAGCCTATCTTCTAGAGTTGAGATAATGATCTATAAGGCAGCTAGCATCTAACCCAACATGTTTAGGTGTTTTTGAGTGATAAGGAGTTAGAGATGTAACACTATTCAGAACACCATTCAAAGGGACATCCAGGGTATTGGCTCATTGAGGCCCTCCTTGTCGCTATTCAGGCGATACACCCATTTCTGTTCAATTTTAAACAGGAAGCGGCTAACGTCAGCACATGAGTCAGGAATGTGCGGTTGTTCTAGGACAGTCCAGCAAAAGTCCTCAGGGCCATGTCCCTTCTCCAGGAAGTGTGCAGTCAGGCGAGTAGCCTGTTTTCGGCATTGCACTGTACTTTTGTGTTCCTGGATACGTGTCCGTATTCTCCTGGTCGTCATGCCAACGTATCGTAATGGGCATGGACACGTTATCAAGTAAATAAGATTGCTGCTGTTGCAGTTCCTGAATTTGTTTTGTGTCCATGGGCGGTTGGTGCCTATGTCGACCTCGGTGGACTTGCGAGTTTGGGGACAGACAGTTCATGCCTCACAAGGATGGTGTCCGACCACAGGTGGTAAGTCCCATAGGGTGCCCACTTGCCTCAATTCCTTGTTGCGTGGGCGTGTGTGGACTAGCTGGTCTTTTAGGTTTGGTCCTCTCTTGTAGGCGAAAATGGGCAAGGCGATGTCATCACCTCCGGTTTTCAGGATTGACCAATGTTTTTTTATGATCTTCTGTACCTGATTTGATCGACTATTGAAAGTATTTACAAAAGCAATGCGATCGGTCTTTTCTTTGAGTGGGAGGATTTCCAGTAGGGACTCTCTGTGATTATTAGACGCCCTCTTCTTGGACTGACGGATAATTTTCTTGGGATAGTTTTTCTCTTTCAGTTGGGCCTCCAGGTTCTTCGAGTGGGTCTCGAAAGACTCTTTGTTAGAGCAGTTTCTTTGAACCCTGAGGAACTGACCAAAAGGTAAGTTGTCCCTCAGGGCTCGTGGATGGCAGCTATCATATCGCAGTAGTGCATTTTTAGCCATTGGCTTGCGATATAACTCCGATTCAATACCAGTCGGAGTGGCATGTAGCCTTAGGTCCAGAAAGGCCAGCGATGTTCTGCTGTATTTGATGGTGAACTTGAGATAAGTGTTCTTGCTATTCAACCATCCGTGAAATGACACTAGATCTTCTTCAGTGCCTCGCCACACCACCAGGATGTCGTCAATGTAACGTTTCCATACGTGTAGTGATGGTAGGTATGGATTGGTGGGCGTTAGGACAACTTGCTGCTCAAAATAGTGGACGTATGGATTCGCCAGGCTCGGCGCGAAAACACTGCCCATACTGGTCCCAGATGTTTGCAAGTAAGTGGTATCCTCGAAGCGAAAGTAATTCTCTTTCATGGCGATCTCCGCTAAGTGCATAATGAAATGTGTTGGAGTAATGGATTGGTGGTTGTTTTGCTCCAAAAGTGTGCCTACTACCTCTAGAGTCTCGGTTTGCGGGATTGACGTGTATAAAGACTCAACATCAAACGATACTAAGATGTCAGTATCGATGTTATGCTGTATTGTTGGAAGGAGTCTTAAAACATCTTTCGTGTCCTGTAGGAATGTGGGCATTGCCTTGACCATGGGGTTCAGAAAATGGTCGACAAAGGTCGAGAGTGGTTCGAAAACCGATCCAATCCCTGAAATGATGGGCCTACCAGGGGGCGGCCTCTGTGGTTTGTGCACTTTAGGAAGGCAATAAAAATACGGAATCGTAGGGTGTTTGGTAACTAGGTATTGTCCTTCCTGTGATGTTATCCAACCCTCAGTTGTTGCTTCCTCTACTAGAGTGCTTATTTTGGATTGTAATCCTTTCGTGGGATCTACTCTCAAAGGTAGATAGGATTTCCGGTCACTTAATTGCCGGAGGCATTCGTTTCTGTATGTCTCAGTGTCTAAGATAACAGTAGCACCGCCTTTATCGGCAGGCTTGATAGTAATCCTATCATTGGATGGTAATGAACGTAAGGCCAGCTGTTCATCTCTTGAGAGATTCATGAAGGGATTAATCTCTGTTCTGTAGAGGTGTGTGACATCATTCTCCACGGCTGCTTCAAAAGTCAAAACCTTAGGAGGTAAAACAGCGCTAGGTGGGTTGAATGTAGAGGGTTTCTTCAGTCCGGTGTTTTTGTCTTCAGTTACAGTTTCCAAGTTTGTTGGTTTAGAGAAAAAGTAGTGCAGTCTTACTTTCCTGAAGAACTTCGCTAGTTCGATTTGGGCCAAGAAGGAATCTCCTTTCTGGGTTGCTACAAAACCTAGGCCTTTGTTCAAAAGACGCTCTTCGTTAGTAGAGAGTGCATATGAACTGAGGTTCATCACGAGGCTGTCTGGTTGCTTGTCCCTGCAGTGTCTTGTGGGACTTTCTTCCCGGTGCGTAGGTCCATCCTCGATTGTTGTGGGGTGTTCGTGTCCGTGTTCCAATGGACCTGTTGTGGTACGGTTCCTTGTCTCCTCCTGCCCCTGCCTCGTCTCTGGCCAAACCCGAAAAAAGGAAAGGCACCAGGGCCGTGTTGCATTTGGGGTGGACAGAAGGGAGGACACATTTGGGGAGGACAGTTTGGTCCCATCATCCAGGGGTTGACCGGCCACCACGGTTGGAAGTTGTTAAAGTTCTGCGGTTGGTGTCCATTTCTCCAATTTCTTCTATTTCCTCGGCCCCTGGAGGTTTGGTCAGCAGATCCAGTTTGTGAAGTGTCTGAATCACTAGAGGCTCCATCTGAGCTTGATGTGCCATAAGTAGAGCCACCCTTTTTGCCACCTCGATTGAATGTAGGTGCTGTATACGTGTCACTCGTGTACGGATACACTTTCTCCATGGAGAATTTCGCTAGGTCTTTCTTAAACTTCTCTAATTTCGTGAACAAAATAGATTCCTTGAAGTCTTTATTACTCTTATCAGTGTCATCTTGTCCTTTTTTGAATAATCCACTTTTTAGAGTGGTTTTTATCTGGCCCTCAAGTACCTGAATCTCAATTAATATTGTATCCGCTACTCTTTTTGCGGTTTTAATAATCAAGACTAACCAGTCCTTTGGAACCACAACAGGTCCATTGGAACACGGACACGAACACCCCACAACAATCGAGGATGGACCTACGCAGCGGGAAGAAAGTCCCACAAGACACTGCAGGGACAAGCAACCAGACAGCCTCGTGATGAACCTCAGTTCATATGCACTCTCTACTAACGAAGAGCGTCTTTTGAACAAAGGCCTAGGTTTTGTAGCAACCCAGAAAGGAGATTCCTTCTTGGCCCAAATCGAACTAGCGAAGTTCTTCAGGAAAATAAGACTGCACTACTTTTTCTCTAAACCAACAAACTTGGAAACTGTAACTGAAGACAAAAACACCGGACTGAAGAAACCCTCTACATTCAACCCACCTAGCGCTGTTTTACCTCCTAAGGTTTTGACTTTTGAAGCAGCCGTGGAGAATGATGTCACACACCTCTACAGAACAGACATTAATCCCTTCATGAATCTCTCAAGAGATGAACAGCTGGCCTTACGTTCACTATCATCCAATGATAGCGTTACTATCAAGCCTGCCGATAAAGGCGGTGCTACTGTTATCTTAGACACTGAGACATACAGAAACGAATGCCTCCGGCAATTAAGTGACCGGAAATCCTATCTACCTTTGAGAGTAGATCCCACGGAAGGATTACAATCCAAAATAAGCACTCTAGTAGAGGAAGCAACAACTGAGGGTTGGATAACATCACAGGAAGGACAATACCTAGTTACCAAACACCCTACGATTCCGTATTTTTATTGCCTTCCTAAAGTGCACAAACCACAGAGGCCGCCCCCTGGTAGGCCCATCATTTCAGGGATTGGATCGGTTTTGGAACCACTCTCGACCTTTGTCGACCATTTTCTGAACCCCATGGTCAAGGCAATGCCCACATTCCTACAGGACACGAAAGATGTTTTAAGACTCCTTCCAACAATACAGTATAACATCGATACTGACATCTTAGTATCGTTTGATGTTGAGTCTTTATACACGTCAATCCCGCAAACCGAGACTCTAGAGGTAGTAGGCACACTGTTGGAGCAAAACAACCACCAATCCATTACTCCAACACATTTCATTATGCACTTAGCGGAGATCGCCATGAAAGAGAATTACTTTCGCTTCGAGGATACCACTTACTTGCAAACATCTGGGACCAGTATGGGCAGTGTTTTCGCCGAGCCTGGCGAACCTATACGTCCACTATTTTGAGCAGCAAGTTGTCCTAACGCCCACCAATCCATACCTACCATCACTACACGTATGGAAACGTTACATTGACGACATCCTGGTGGTGTGGCGAGGCACTGAAGAAGATCTAGTGTCATTTCATGGATGGTTGAATAGCAAGAACACTTATCTCAAGTTCACCATCGAATACAGCAGAACATCGCTGGCCTTTCTGGACCTAAGGCTACATGCCACTCCGACTGGTATTGAATCGGAGTTATATCGCAAGCCAATGGCTAAAAATGCACTACTGCGATATGATAGCTGCCATCCACGAGCCCTGAGGGACAACTTACCTTTTGGTCAGTTCCTCAGGGTTCAAAGAAACTGCTCTAACAAAGAGTCTTTCGAGACCCACTCGAAGAACCTGGAGGCCCAACTGAAAGAGAAAAACTATCCCAAGAAAATTATCCGTCAGTCCAAGAAGAGGGCGTCTAATAATCACAGAGAGTCCCTACTGGAAATCCTCCCACCCAAAGAAAAGACCGATCGCATTGCTTTTGTAAATACTTTCAATAGTCGATCAAATCAGGTACAGAAGATCATAAAAAAACATTGGTCAATCCTGAAAACCGGAGGTGATGACATCGCCTTGCCCATTTTCGCCTACAAGAGAGGACCAAACCTAAAAGACCAGCTAGTCCACACACGCCCACGCAACAAGGAATTGAGGCAAGTGGGCACCCTATGGGACTTACCACCTGTGGTCGGACACCATCCTTGTGGGGCATGTACTGTCTGTCCCCAAACTCGCAAGTCCACCGAGGTCGACATAGGCACCAACCGCCCATGGACACAAAACAAATTCACGAACTGCAACAGCAGCAATCTTATTTACTTGATAACGTGTCCATGCCCATTACGATACGTTGGCATGACGACCAGGAGAATACGGACACGTATCCAGGAACACAAAAGTACAGTGCGATGCCGAAAACAGGCTACTCGCCTGACTGCACACTTCCTGGAGAAGGGACATGGCCCTGAGGACTTTTGCTGGACTGTCCTAGAACAACCGCACATTCCTGACTCATGTGCTGACGTTAGCCGCTTCCTGTTTAAAATTGAACAGAAATGGGTGTATCGCCTGAATAGCGACAAGGAGGGCCTCAATGAGCCAATACCCTGGATGTCCCTTTGAATGGTGTTCTGAATAGTGTTACACCTTTAACTCCTTATCACTCAAAAACACCTAAACATGTTGGGTTAGATGCTAGCTGCCTTATAAATCATTATCTCAACTCTAGAAGATAGGCTCCTGCTTAGCCACCACCTTAACAATAATGTGTATGAATAACACTTAGGATATGGGCTTATTCCAGTCACCTACTGACATATAATAGCAGCGTCACGCTTATGCGCAACATATGTTTTAACTTGTCATCTGGCGCCATTGCGCCTCGAACTACAAGTCCCATAATTCTCGGTACCACGTGACCGCACCTAGTCACGTGACGCCTTGGGAGGAAAATACGAACTTACAAAGAGGCTCCGTGATCTATCGCCGGTGCCCCCCCAAGCAGTACTGAAGACTGCCCGGAGACACCGACGGAAAGGTAAGCGGGACATCGCGCTCCCTGGCGCGCATGCTGACAGCTCGCTAAAACTCACGCGGAGAATGTTGCCGCTTTCAAAGGGCTCTCCGGTTTCCGATAAATAAGTCCTTTCATGTTACCTCGCACTAGCAGAGACAATGCTCACCAACTAGCATCGGATTCTATCACATTGCTAACTCGATCCCGAGACTTATCGCTAAGCTACGCACTTCTAGTTTAATCAAACGCATTGGTCATTATATAATTTGTGGACCTATATATGCGCTAACATCTGTTTCTAGCCTCTACTATGATCGCTGTGTTACGGCGGGGTTATTTAATCACCTTTTGTCTCCATGTAACCTCTATTCTCTTTCTCTTGACGAAACTGCGCTAAAAATGATTCACAATTATTTTTAGAGCGGTGCTCCTTTTACCTGCGCTGCAGCCAGGTGGGGTGAAGCCTCTCAACCTACATACATGGGTGAGTGTGTATACTAGAGCCTGTGTCCTAGTATGAGTGAATACGTTGCAATCACAGTATGATTTGAAGTAGGAACTACCTGAGTAGGATTTATTCATGCTCTTTTGTTTCTCTGTTTATCTGTTTGTTTGTCTTTCGGTTTGGATCCAATGCTACTATGCATTAACAGTATACGGTTGAATACGCCTGGGACTCTCAGGTGATATTTTTTCATTATCATTCACAAAGCAGTAGTGTATTTCCAACAAGGTCCTGAAGAATGCATTAGAAACTCTGTTCTATGTAATGCAGAAACATGTTGACCATTATAAAGTGTGGTTATTATTTCAAACCCGCACTCACACCTGCCTTTTAGTCTTAGGGATTGGGAGATATTATTAAATTCCTTTTTCTACCCAGTTCACCTAATTTTATTATTACCCCTCACTTTTCACCCTAATCACTATACACTGCTTTTTCAGTAGCCACTTGCATTTATTTCTGTACTTCCCACATATCACATTTATCGGTCACAACAACACCTGACCGGCCGTTTAGTCTCCTGGGTAAGGAGAACCCAAATGATGACAAAGAGGGCGGTACAGTGTGGCTTCTGATGGGAACTATTTTCTCCATGTGCTCTTGAGCCTTGACTAGGCCTGCAGTTACTAACTAATCCTCACTGGTGTTATTTTGAGTGGTTTTGTGATCCATTCTGTCTGACTCACTTATATTATTTTCAGACCCCCAGGTATTAATGGCTAAAACCTTCCCCATTAAGTAAAGCTGAGAATAAAGAATCAACTCCACAATCTACAGACATCTTTAGAAGCATTCGGGCATGGGAGAGCTGGAACGCCCAAGCATATATCTGTAGATCAGGAGCAGCCAGCCCACCCTTCTCCCTACGCCTCCTAAGTTTCTTCCATGCAATCCTTGGAAGGAGCTTATTCCAAACAAAGGAAGTGATGTCCGCCTGCAATTTAGCTATTAGGGAGGGATCAAAATAAAGAGGAATGGTATTAAATAAAAAAGAAATGTTGGGTAAAATGATCATTTTGACCAAGTTTTCTTTGCCTAACAGGGATAACGGTAGCTGGGCCCAGGATCGCAATAGCTGGCGACATACCTTTGCTACTGCTGAGAAATTGGAACATACTAACTGGTTTATATCCTTCGTTATATTTACCCCCAGGCAGGGCATAGATGTTCCTGGCTGTATATTGATTTCACAGTGGTCATTGTTGCAAATCAATACCTCAGTTTTTGATGCATTCACTTCGTACCCAGATACTTCCCAAAATTGTTGTGCTACCTCCAATACTGCTGGGATTGCGGTTTGTGCCTCTGACGAAAAGATGAGTACACCGTCCGCATAAAAGGCAACCTTCCTCTCCCAACCCCTATAAGAAAAGGTCTTAATGCTCATATCATCCCTCAAGCATTGAGCGAGGGGCTCGATGTACAGATCGAACAGGAGAGGGTAGAGTGGACAGCCCTGTCTCGTCCCCCTACATTAAAGATTTCTTACAGAAACTACAAGATGTGACTTTAAATGTGAACCAGTGGCTTGTATATTTAGATGTTGAAAGACTATATATGAGTATGAGGCACTCTGATGGACTAAAAGCATGTAAATGTTTCCTCAAAACACGTAGCATCCAACATCTTGAACATACATATATGATCTTAGATATGATCAATATCTGTCTCAAAGAAATTGTTTTCATTTTTTAAAAAGAGCACTTTAAACAATTGCATGGACCTTTCACGGGCACCTGCTTCACCCCAAGCTACGCCAATTTGATGGTGGGCAGGTGGGAGAAGCAGGTGCTCTTGAACGATAATACTGAACATTGGATTTTCAATGTGAGTAAGTGGCTGAGGTATATTGATGATATTTTCTTTGTTTGGGAAGGAAAAGAATGGGAATTAAAAAGGTTTGTCGATGCACTCAATGATAATGCTCTTAACTTAAAATTTACTATACAACATAGCTAAATGATCATTGATTTCTTGGACCTGAAGCTGGTGGTTAAAAATTGTACTATTCATACTGATTTTTATAGGAAAGAAACCGCTGGCAATTCAATACTGCATGCCTCTAGCTGCCATCCTCCTAGCTTCAGATGGGGCATACCTAATAGTGAATTTCTGAGGACCAAAAGCAACTGTAGCTCCAAAATCAGCTACCAATGCACTAAGCAAGACATGATTGTAAGGGTAATAGAGAGAGGCTACTCATGCAAATCTTTAAAACAATCTGAAGCACAAGTTGAGAAGCAGACCAGAGATGAAGTTTTGTTTAGGTCCCCAAAGATACTACACAGGTACCCATACGGTTCATTACGAAGTTCTTCAGCCAAGCCGGACAATTACGTAAGATAACTAAATCTAGATGGGTTATTTTGAGACAGGATCCCATTCTAAGAAATAAAGTAGGTCTCAAGTCCTCTATGACCTGCAAGAGAAACTCCACACTCAGGGACTTTCTTGTCCTCCGCCACCTCCATAGTAAATAAACTAATTGCCTCAAACAAATCAAAGGTTTCACTACTCCCAGTCACTTTGGTCATGTAGGGACTGTCCACACTTATCTCTTTATTTTCTTTTGTTTTATTTTCTTGTTTGTCTCTGCATTTCTGTGTATGGCAGGTATCACTTAGACGAGATTGAGTGTAAGAACCACTACTAAGCAAGAAAGTGAAAATTTGCTGCACAGCAAGATTGGGTACTAGACCAGCATGACAAGAGGCACCTCTCCGGTGAGTAGTCACTTTTCTAGGGATACAATTTAAAATGAAGTAATGGTTGCCACACCTTTGTCAGTGATAGCAATACCAGGTCAGTTTAATGTAATTTGTTACGTGCCATTTGTGTTTTTCACATGTCAATGTTGGGTCTCTGAAAAAGGGTACTATACCCCATAGTGAGTCTGTTGCATTCATGCGATGCTGAATGATCTCAAATCATACTATAAGCCACATTGTCAATATTGAGAAATACAACCTGACAGTTTCCGGATTGTTTTGCAAAATGTATTTTGACTTCTTTACATAATGCGCACTAAGGAATGCCTATAATCCCCAATGACTCTGTCTACATTTTTCTGTCTGTCACCATATCGTTTATACTGAGAACTGTTTAGTAAGTAAGTAAGTAATAGCTTTATTTCGATATAATTCATATCATAAAAAGCAATACATGCAGATTAAAAACCAATAAAAACCAGTGCAAGGCAAAACATGTACGTTAAAAGACAGTAAAACCAGTGCATAGGTGATACCATACAATTCAGACAGCAAATTGCATAAGAGTTGCATAAAAACAATCTAAGATACATATCAAGCAATGTATGAGAGCCTATTAGATCTAATGCGCCATGCCCAGCCTAAGAATTTCGCCAGTCCACTTTCAAACAGTTTTTAGAATTCTTAAGGCCTCCTTGTGGGATCTAGTCCCGAGTTCTCTGCAGAGTGGCTTCAGCCATCTGCGGCGAGGGGCTGCATAGGCCGGGCATTCGAACAATAAGTGCGGGACTGTTTCTATACTGTTCAAGCAACAAGGGCAAAAGGGAGTTGTCTGAACCAGGGCCTTCCAGCTGGTAGTGCGTTTCCCCACTGGGGGTACGCCCACCTTAAAATTTAAAATATAGAGCCCTGTCCCAAGTAGTTAAGATAGTATCCAGATATGGTTCACAGAAATGCACCTCCTTGACCAAGAGAAATTCCACTGTGGACCTGCACAAGTTGGCATTGCTATTCCTGCCATCAATCACCCGACTCCAAAATAGTTTCTTCAGAATTGACCTGGGCGGGGCGGTTCTAGTAATCCAGGCGTCTTCAAGGCCCAGGTCAATGAGAAGGCGCTTGACTTCCCCTAGCCAAGGGACCTTTCCCCAGCCAGGCATCAGGAGGATCTCTTTTAAACCTTCTGCGTAGCTGGACATTTCCGGGACTCTCCAGATACGTGCCCACAAAAGGAGTGGGCGCAGCCTCGCCTGATCACTAATAGGACGGGTGCCCATGTCTAAAAGAAGAGGAAGAGTTGGTGTGCTGTACGGGAGGCCCAATAAGTCCTTATGGAATTTACTTTCTGAGCGGGCCAACTGGTCCACGTTCTGTACACCCCATAGTTTTGCCCCATAGAGAGGCGCACTGACACCTCGTGCCCTATAGATGTCAAGAACCGGAGCAATTGGTTTGAGGCCGGAGGCACGTTGTTCATTGAGGAGGGTCCCCACCACCCTCTTATGGGTCAACAGCATCTTTTGATGGTGGGATTTCCAACTCATAGAGTCGCAGAGACGAATGCCAAGGTAATCGAACTCCTTGACCCTCTCGAGTGGAACTGAATTTAGGGTAGGTGGTTTAACTGACTTCTTCGGGGGGTTTAAGACCAGGAACCTAGTCTTCTCTGTGTTTATAACTAATCCCCTTGAGCCACAGAAGGCCTTAAAGCTGGTTAGGAGACTCTGCAGACCCGCTGGTGATTTCGAGATCAGGAGGGTATCGTCTGCAAATAAGAGGGTTGGTATTCTCCTGCCAGCCAGGGATGGTGCGTCTGCAGGATGTTGAAGCAGGTGGTCCACCACACCGTTAACATATAATGAAAACAGAGTGGGGGCTAGCACACAACCCTGGTGGACACCTCTATTTACAGGTATTCATGTTGGTTTTTGTCCCTGTTTACCCCACCTGATCTGTGCAAAGTTGTCTGCATGAAACTTTATTAGCATTCTCAGTAAGTATGGGGGAATGCCTAGTGCATAGAGTACACTCCAGAGGTGGTTACGTGGGATCAGGTCAAAGGCAGTCCTTAGATCTATAAATGCAAGGTACAGACTGAACTGATTAGTTGTACAAATTTAATGAAACTGTATGTAGAGCTTACTCACGTTATGACGTGGTATTGTTGCACTGCAATTGATTTATAAGTAATGTTGAATCAGGCAGTCACATCGATGAGCATTTGAACAACAATGTAACAAATTGTTTATAGTTATCAACTTGTCTATGTCTATTGAAGCATCATGTTGTGGTTATGTTGATGCATGTATCGCTAAGAACTGTGTGACCCTGTGATCCAGGATGAGGTCATGTGAACAAGACCACGGCTGTGGGTGTGGTCAAAATGCATCTTTTTTTGCCATAAATAAATACCTTTTGCTGGATCAGTAGGCTTGTGTATATTCATTGATTCTGATATATATATATATATGAGATCTGTATCGCTTAATGCCAACGGCATCACTCTTCCATTCCACAGGAAAAACGAACAAGTCGGACCCAAATCTTCGTGCAAAAATTAAGTGTTCTTTATTATCATCGAGTAACACCCAAGCTGTCCTGCATGACGCGTTTCGCCTCTAGCCAGAGGCTTGATCACATGATACCCATATATATATATATTCACTGAAAAAACCATTGGTTATAGACCATATATAGTTAGGGATTAGCATTTACAAAACCTTAATTTACTCGCACAAAACCATAGAAATTTGCATATATAGTTAGTTGCAATAACTATATATCGCGCACCCGCAATCCACTGCTGATGATGTCACATATTACATCATTCATGACATGGTCAGTGACATCACTGATGACATCACTGATAACATCTCAAATGACATCACTGATGACATCTCAAATGACATCACTGATGACAACATCCAGTGACTGTATGTTTCTGTAAAGTTAAAATATGTCTTACATATTGAAGAATGAGTGGATGTATAAGTGTTTGGATGAAGGATTTAGTAGGTGCATGACTGACTGTATGAGAGAATGATTAAATGTGTCTCACTGAGTGCATGGGTTAGTGACTAAACTGTCTTAATTTGTGCATCATTATTTCTATAGTTCTGTAAACTGCTGCATGTGTTGATCAGTAGCTATATGAGTAACTATATGGGTTATTGATTGGTTGCCCAAATATTTGTATGGGAGAGTGAGTGTGTGTGTGACTCTGTGCATAGATGTGTGAGCAGTTGATTCAGTAGATGTATGGGTTCAAAAGAGCATGTGGAAACAGCTGTATGGACGGTTGACTATCTGCATGAGTGTATTGTGAGTGATTGGATTTCTCAGTGCTACATGTCAAAGTAAGTACATATGTAAAACACAGTACATGTAAGAGTTGATATATATAAATAACTGTGCATAAGAGCCAGTGAATGTGTGAGTGGCTGTATGGATCATTGTGAACTTGTATCAGTGATTGTATAAGAGAGTAAATATGTGTTAGTATATGTTTGATTAAGTAAGGTGTGTATAACTGTATAGTTGAGGAAATGGAGGTGTGATTGATTCTTTGCATGACTGACTAGGTGTGTGAGTAACTCCATGGATGAGTGACAGTCTGTGAGTGTCTGTTTACACTGATTGTATTTAAGGTTATATTAGAGTCTGAAGAGGTTCATCGTATTATCACATGAATGATATCATCAATGATGTGATCAGTTATGTCAAATGAGATGTTATCAGTGATTTCATCAGTGATGTAATTTGAGATGTCATCAGTGATGTCACCAGTGATGTCATTTGAGATGTCATCAGTGATGTCATTTGAGATGTTATCAGTGATGTCATCAGTGATGTCACTGACCATGTCATGAATGATGTAATATGTGACTTCATCAGCAGTGGATTGCGGGTGCGCGATATATAGTTATTGCAACTAACTATATATGCGAATTTCTATGGTTTTGTGCGAGTAAATTAAGGTTTTGTAAATGCTAATCCCTAACTATATATGGTCTATAACCAATGGTTTTTTCAGTGAATTTTCATGGTTTTGTCAATGCAAATTCCTAACTATATATGGTCTATAACCTATGGTTTTTTCAGTGAATTTCATTGGTTTTTTAAAAGCTAATATCTATAGCTGTAAAATATATTCTTTATTACGTGACGTATCACGTAGCCACGTGAGACGCCTCATGACGCGTCGCATAAACGTGACGTATCGTCTCTGCAGCGCAAACAAAACCCGTAACGTAAGCGCGCCAGAGCACGCTTACAGATATATATATATTTTTTTAACCTTAATTAGACAAAATCCACATGTGCACATATCTTGAGGCCTTGCAAAGGCACAACAAACAAACAGTTACTACAATTTTGCCAAGTTTGGTGGAAATCTATTCCTTTAAATTTTATTTTACTGTTTCTCTTGGTTTTCCCCTTGTTACGCTTACTGGAACGCTACCCGGTACGGAAACCGGACGCTCCAAAAACACAAGATGTCGGACTCCCGTTACGCTGCCGGTTAGCTGCCTGGTTGACGTACCGGGAAGCGCCTCTACCGCGAAAAATCGCAATTTTCTTTTTTTTTCTTTTGCCCCGCGGGGCACTTTAATAACCCCATCATCAATCCTAGGGGGTCAGGAGGGGTCTACCTTGCCCCCTTTCCTTCATTTCCCCCTTCGTTTTTCACCACCTCTTGTCACTCGATCCTACCGAGAGACAAGATGGCGGCCGCTCCGGACTGTTTACAATGTTGACAGCCAATCAGCTTCTCCTCAGACTCCCGTTACGCTGCCGGTTAGCTGCCCAGTTAGCTGCCCGGTTCGCGTACCGGGACGCGCCTCTACGGCGAAAAATCGCATTTTTTTTTTTTGCCCCGCGGGCCACTTTAATATCCCCCTCATCAATCCTAGGGGGTCAGGAGGGGTCTACCTTGCCCCCTTTCCTTCATTTTCCCCTTCGTTTTTCACCACCTCTTGACTCTCGATCCTACCGAGAGACAAGATGGCGGCCGCTCCAGACTGTTTACAATGTTGACAGCCAATCAGCTTCTCCTCAGACTCCCGTTACGCTGTCGGTTAGCTGCCCGGTTAGCTGCCCGGTTCACGTACCGATTTGCGCCTCTATGACAAAAAATCGAATTTTTTTTTTTGGCCCTGCGGGGCACTTTAATATCACCCTCATCAATCCTAGGGGTCAGAAGAGGTCTACCTTGCCCCCTTTCCTTCATTTCCCCCTTCGTTTTGGCCTCCTCTTGTCTCTCGATCCTACCGAGAGACAAGATGGCGGCCGCTCCGGACTGTTTAGAATGTTGACAGACACCGGAGAGCCAATCAGCTTCGCTTCGCAAAGCTCCGTTACGCGAAAAGTACGCGTACTGGTACGCTATCGGGTACGCTGTCACAGATATATCTGTTTTTTTAAACGTTAATTTCTCAAAATCCACTGGAGCACATATATTGAGACCCAGCAAAGGCACATCGGGCTAACAGTCCCTACAATTTTGCCAAGTTTCGTGCAAATCCATTCAGCCGTTCGAGCTAAAAGTGAGGCCAAAGGCCCTATGGAAAAATGAATGGGAAAAATGCGTTTTGGGACCCCCCTTTTTTCTCGGCCCCCCCTTGACTGAACCCCCCAAATTTTAAGGGGCTGCTCAAAAACAAAATGTGCCATTTTCCTGAAAATTTCAGCCGATTCCGTCCACAAACGCCAAAGTTATTAGACATAGAATTTTCAAAAGTTCCATAGAGAAAAAATCCTAACTATATATACCTACTGGCTATCGCCAGTAGGTAATATATATATATATATATATATATATATATATATATATATATATATATATATATATATATATATATATATATATATATATATATATATATATATATATATATATATATATATATATATATTCAATGAAAAAACCATAGGTTATAGGCCATATATAGTTAGGAATTCGCATTTACAAAACCTTATTTTACTCGCATAAAACCATTGAAATTCCATATATAGTTAGAAGCGCTAACTATATATCGCGCACCCGCAATCCACTGCTGATGATGTCACATATTACATCATTCATGACATGGTCAGTGACATCACTGATGACATCACTGATGACATCTCAAATGACATCACTGATGACATCACTGATCACAACATCCAGTGATTGTATGTGTCTGTAAAGTTTAAATATGTTTTACATATTGAAGAATGAGTGGATGTATAAGTGTCTGGATGAAGAATTTAGTAGGTGCATGACTGAGTGTATGAGAGAGTGATTAAATGTGTCTCACTGAGTGCATGGGTTAGTGACTAAACTGTCTTAATTTGTGCATCATTATGTTTGTTGTTGTGTAAGCTGCTGCATGTGTTGATCAGTAGCTATAAGAGTGGCCATATGGGTTATTGATTGGTTGCCCAAGTATTTGAATGGGAGGCTGAGTGTGTGTGTGGGTGGCTGGGAGGTGCGTGACTCTGTGCATAGATGTGTAAGCAGTTGATTCACTAGGAGTATGAGTTCAAGAGTGCATGTGGAAACAGCTATATGGGCGGTTCACTGTGCATGGGTCTGTTGGTGAGTGAATGGATTTCTCATTGCTACATGTGCAAGTAAGTACGTATGTAAAACACAATACATGTGAGAGTTGAGATATATAAATAACTGAACATAAGAGCCAGTGAATGTGTGAGTGGCTGTATCGATCACTGTGAGCTTGTATCAGGGATTATATAAGAGAGTAAATATGTGTTATTATATGTTTGAATAAGTAAGATGTGTATAACTGTATAGTTGAGGAAATGGAGGTGTGATTGATTCTTTGCATGACTGACTAGGTGTGTGAGTAACTCCATGGATGAGTGACAGTCTGTGAGTGTCTGTTTACACTGAGTGTATGTAAGGTTATATTAGAGTCTGAAGAGGTTCATTGTATTATCACATGAATGATGTGATCAGTGATGACAAATGAGATGTCATCAGTGATGTCATTTGAGTTGTCATCAGTGATGTCATCAGTGATGTCATTTGAGATGTCATCAGTGATGTCATCAGTGATGTCACTGACCATGTCATGAATGATGTAATATGTGACATCATCAGCAGTGGATTGCGGGTGCGCGATATATAGTTAGCGCTTCTAACTATATATGGAATTTCAATGGTTTTATGCGAGTAAAATAAGGTTTTGTAAATGCGAATTCCTAACTATATATGGCCTATAACCTATGGTTTTTTCATTGAATTTTCAAGGTTTTGTAAATGCAAATTCCTAACTATATATCCACTATAACCTATGGTTTTTTCTGTGAATTTCATTGGTTTTTTAATAGCAAATATGAAAAGCTTTACAATGTCAAGTACGTGATAGATAAAAACATTTTCGTATTTATGCACGCTGATGTGCTTTGAACGCTACACCCCCCCCCCCCCTCCCCTCTTTTGCCTTAGTAGTACTCTCTCTTTGCAGATACTGAAGGGTAGTTAACGCAGGCCTTTACCCCCGTTGTAATCCGTCGTGCCTCCTTGTCTCTCCATTTGATTGATTGTTGTCCAAGCATTTACTGTTTTAGAATTGGTTCTCTTTGGATCATTCTCTATTTACAAACAAGCACAAAGTCGCAATACTCTGTTTAGTCTTTGCAGATAGTGAAAAATCGTGTAAAAAAAAATAAAAGTAATCGAGCAAAATCAGTAGGCCACTAATTGGATCTCTTTTTGACCTCGCTAAAATAGAAATATTAGGAACAACCCTTCATGAGAAATACGAAAATAGTGAGATGAACTGAGCTCCACACCATGAGGGCTGCAAGACAGCTCGGCTCCATCACCCATCCCGCACAAAATAACGACAAACCCTATGCAAATATTAAAAATATAGACAACACACCAGCAAAGAAACAGGGTAAAACATTTTATTAAAAAACTATTTACATAACGTTGGTTTATAAGATGATGTCAGTAGTGGACCGATGTGTGAATAGATCGAAAACAGCACAAGGCTCCAAGATCCGGATGGCAAGCTCCTGGATGTTGGGTGCCATAGTTTAGAGTTCTGAATTTCAGCCTTTTTCAATGCCTGTGCTTTCTTGAATCAAAATGGCGGCTTGACACAAAGCTGACTCAAGCGTTGTTACTGATGCTATGCAGACCAAAACTGGTTTTCAGTTTGTACATTTTTCTAGATTTTTCAATCCAAGTTTGGTTGACTTTGTAGAACGATGGCTTCAGATTTTCAACATACGGTGTGGTGGCGCTGACTGGGAGGGGGCGCTTCGCTCCTGCCCCCTCCCCAAGTAAGATTTTCATACGTGAAAGTACGTTAATGGTTTTGGTCCCTGAGATGCTTCGATGTCACTACCATTCTCAAATAGCATAAGTTCTGGATGTTGGGTGCCATAGTTAAGAGTTCTGAGCAGTGCTTGTAACACTGTCTGAAGCTTATTTCCACCTACTGCAGCTTCACTATTCTCAAAGTAAGTGAGTGTCGTTTGTGGACCTGACTGCATTAGAAAACAATGTGATATGTTACCTTCCTAAACAGCTTGACGGAGGCCCCTGAGGGGCGGTGTGATGGCCATGGACTCGGAGAAGACGCTTGGCTCCGACACCCTCCCCAAGTCTTATAGCACTGGTGTAGCCTGAGATCGCCCCCAACATAGGCGGCCGGCTCCCGGGGTCCGGCGGAACTTTTTGCCTTTTGATGACTCTTCAATTCTGGACCTTGTCCCACAATCCGTTTGACCTGAAGACAAGCTGTAGTGGGGCGCCCCTTTATCGTTTTAGTTGCCATTCCGCCCGCTTTTGCTACACTGTGCCTCTTCCGCCATTCAGCTGTTTACCGCCCGCTCTTGCGACTACAGCGTCTCGCTCACCATGTAGTTGAGATGCGCCCGCTCTTGCGGTGCAGCGATAGGCGGCTGCCACAGGACTCTCAAAATGGCGGCCGGCTCTTCGGTTTTGGGCCTGGTCCACTAAAATGGCCCTGGGACACCTTGGAACTCGGACGCTTGTCTGCTAGGGCTTGGGTCCCATTCTCGAAAAGCGTCCCCTCAGCCGTGAAGATTCTACAAAAGTCTTGGGGGCCTCCGACTCCCGCAGGCTTCTGGTGGGGAGCGGCTGCCATGATTGCTCGTGGAATGGCCACGACGGAGCTACGAGATGGTAGTGGTCTCATGCTGACGCCAGCTTTAGTCTGAAACATCCAGAAACACTGTAGACTACCAATTCGATCAGTTCCGGTAGCGCCCCAACATGACCCGGAAGAGAAGAACTTGCCCTCCCCTCTTTGACTGATGGTTCTTGTTGCCTGTCCCCTCTGTTGTCATTTAACAGAACTTTTTGGACTGCTGAAAGGGGTTGTGTTCTGAACGCTGGTTGGTGGAGACATTTAGACTATATTCTTGACCTACGTTGTCGCGTAATGCGTTTTATGACACGCCGCGTTAGCGCACCCGGAAGTGATCCGAGGCGCGGCGCGCAGCGCGTAACGTAAGCATAACAGGTCATGTGACTTGTTAATAAAACTTTTCATTGGTTCATTTTACTTTTGTTAATTTAATGATGAAAAGCTTGGTCATATGACCTAAAAATTACGCTTTTTATTATTTTCGAACAATATTTTTTTTTCAAACATATGTTATAATATTCCAGGCTAATGTACTTTCCCGGAAAATTTACAACTGTCTTGCAAGTAAAATATATTCCTTTTTCGAGAAAAAGGGCGTTTCTTCCTTCCATGACGGAGCCGTTGAGTAAAAGAGATTCGGCCTGCTGTCTTAGTCGCCGATACGCCTGATTATCAGATTCTTATCGATCACTTTATGTTGCAGACATGAAAAACACAACTGCCCTTGACCATTTATCTTTACTGCGTTCCTACATATTATACCTTTTATCCGTCATGTAATTGGACTGCTTTATTTCACTTGCCTTTTACTGATTCGAAAACAGTCACTAAAAGTAAAAACTTTACAAATGAAAATACTACTACCGTGTTTTGTTTTAAAAACCTTTATTGTGAAAATGTCAGTATACAAATACGGGCCTATAACCACGTGGGCCGGCCACGGAGCAAACTGAAATCGTATATGATGAGGAGACATTTACACTGTAGAAGAACGTAACGAGCGGGCCATTAGGTGACAAGAACAAAGGTGTCTAACAGTTGCGGAATCGGTGGACGTACATTTTGTAATTAAAATACGACAGGGCCACTTACAATAACATTTTCTAGATATACATTTGCGGGCAAGGAGTTACGAGTCCCATTTATACCGGCGCCATTTTGGGCGAGGCCGGGCAGGTCCAAGATATAGTCAAAATGTCTCCACCAACCATCGGCCAGACCAGAACCCCTTTCGGCCCTTTATGCTACAAGATGGTGTCTTCCATTCAGAAAATATTGGTGGCAGCATTTTGAAAGGAAACAGAAACAGCCGTTCTCCTAGTGAGTCTCACATTGTTACATTTAGGAAGAATGTTGAAGAGTAGTACGTGGAAAATCTGAAGCCATTTTTCTACAAACTCTCAATCAGACTTGGATGGAAAAAAAAAACCTGAAGAATGTACAAACTGAAAACCAATTTTTGTCTGTATAGCACCAACAGTAACGCTTGAGTCAGCTTTGTGTCAAGCCGCCATTTTCATTCAATCAATAGCGTCCCCCTGCACACATTCAGGGACCTGGTCGTGTCTTCAGATGAAACGCATTGTAGGAAAAGAAGCAGAAAGGAAAAGGAAAAAAGTTCCGCCGGACCTAGTGAAGCTGCAGCAGGTGCAAATAAGCTTCAGACAGTCTTACAAGCACTGCTCAGAACTCTCAACTGAGGCACTCAACATCCAGGACTTGCCATTCGGATCTTGGCGCCTTGTATTTTTGTTTTGTTTTTGATGGAGGGGAAACAACAAAAAACAGGCATTGAAAAAGGCTCAACAGTGCAGGGCGCCTTGTGCTGGTTCCGACCTATTCACACATCGGTCCACTACTGACATCACCTCATAAACCAACGGGGCACCCCACGCCGACTTTCGGCGCAGCATTGTAGGATGGCCACACCAGTGCGGCAATTTGCTGGACACCACCTCGGTGCCATCCAGATCTCGGCGCGTTCATTCAATCAATAGCGTCCCCCTGCACACATTCAGGGACCTGGTCGTGTCTTCAGATGAAACGCATTGTAGGAAAAGAAGCAGAAAGGAAAAGGCAAAAAGTTCCGCCGGACCTAGTGAAGCTGCAGCAGGTGCAAATAAGCTTCAGACAGTCTTACAAGCACTGCTCAGAAATCTCAACTGAGGCACTCAACATCCAGGACTTGCCATTCGGATCTTGGTGCCTTGTGCTGGTTCCGACCTATTCACACATCGGTCCACTACTGACATCACCTCATAAGCCAACGGGGCACCCCACGCCGACTTTCGGCGCAGCATTGTAGGATGGCCACACCAGTGCGGCAACTTGCTGGACACAACATCGGGGCCATCCAGATCTCGGCGCGTTCGACTCACTGTACCGCAACAGTGACCGCAACTCAGCTGGACACGCCGTCTTTCGGCGCAGCATTGTAGGATGCCACACCAGTGCGGCAATTTGCTGGACACCACCTCGGTACCATCCGGATCTCGGCCCGTTGTGCTGCCTTCGGCCTATTCGCCTATCGGTCCGCTACTGACGCCGCCTCACGTGCCAACGGATTTTCTACGCTTTTTGTAGCCCTATGCCGCATAACAGGTCATGTGACTTGTTTATAAAACTTTTCATTGGTTCATTTTACTTTTGGTTTCCTAAAGATGGAAGGCTTGGTCATATGACCTAAAAATAACACTTTTCATTGGTTTAGAACATTTTTTTTTCCCAAACGATGAAAGCCCCACCTTGTTTCTGGATCATTCAGACTGAAGCTGGCGTCAGCATGAGAGCACCACCATCTCGTGGCTCCGTCGTGGTCATTCCGCGAGCAATCATGGCAGCCGCTCCCCACCGGAAGCCTGCGGGAGTCGGGGGCCCCCCAAGACTTTTATACAATCTTCACGGCTGAGGGGACGCTTTTCGTGAATGGAGCCCAAGCCCTAGCAGGCAAGCGTCCGAGTTCCAAAGTGTCCCAGGGCCATTTCAGTGGACCAGGCCTAAAACCGAGGAGCTGTCCGCCATTTTAAGAGCCATGTGGCAGCCGCCTATCGCTGCACTGCAAGAGTGGGAGCAACTCAACAACATGGTGAGCGAGACGCTGTGGCCGCAAGAGCGAGCGCAACTCAGCTAGATGGCCGCCACCTGGGGAGGCCCGTTCACGCCGGCTCCCCCCCCCCCCCCCCCCCGGGCCGCCGCACACCAATTTTCGGAGCAGCATTGTAGGATACCAAAACCAGTGCGGCAGTTTACTGGACATCACCTGGGTGCCTGTCGTACATGTTGTGTCAGCCATGTGACACTGGACACAGACCGCTACTGACGAGGCCTCCCCCCGCACCACCCGGGACGCCCCACGCTGTTTTTCTGTGCTGCATTGTAGGATCCCTAAACCAATGCGGCACCCAGGCGACATCACCTGGGTGCCGTCCAGAACTCTGCACGTTGTGCTGCCTTGGGACTATTCGCACAACAGACCGCTACTGACGAGGCCTCCCCCCGCCCCACCCGGGACGCCCCACGCCAATTTTCGGAGCAGCATTGTAGGATCCCTAAACCAGTGCGGCACCCAGGCGACATCACCTGGGTGCCGTCCAGAACTCTGCACGTTGTGCTGCCTTGGGACTATTCGCACAAAAGACAGCTTCTAACCATTGTTGCTTTTTGTGTTGAGAAATGTTTAAATGTTTTTAGTTTTTGTTCCGTTCGTTAAAGTTAGTAGTTAATAAAGTTTTATAACCTTACTTTCTTGGAGTGTTATCTATTTTTTTTAAAAACGGGTGAATGGGGCCTTGAATCGGGTTATTGTCATGTGTGGGCTTTGGAAGTGTGCTGCTGCAGGATCGGACATTTCAAACTCAAATGCACGTTCTTTTTCTTACCTTTCCGAAGCATGGAGCGCAATAGCAGGCAGAGAAAGGGTGATGCACGTGTTGAACACTACCTGACCTGGCAAGTTGCTGGCAGTGCCCCCCCGCCCGCTCCTGAAAGAGGGCACACACACACCGCCGCCCCGAGTACTTCACAAATCTTTAAAAGACCATGCGCTTGTTCATGAGGCTTAAATGGTTTATCACCTCTTCTAGAACCCCTGCATCGACCCTCTGACGTTTCATGGAAAAATTACCATGTAACACAATACCAAGCCCTGTCAGCTGAAACCCCCAAGGAATCGTGGGGCATATTATCAAGGGGGTTTATCTCCGCTTTTTTGGCTTTAAAAGCCATGAAAGCGGAGATAAAATTATTTCCCTATTACCAAGCTGTCGCTAACACCAGTTAGTGACAGCTAAAAGGAGATAGCGACCATCTTGGGCCCCGCTTTGCATGTCAGTGATACTTATCACTAATGACATGCAAAGTGGCGTGCCAAGATGTTAGCGACTGGAAACAGTCCCTAACATCGCTACCTTCTATTACCAACTTTTGGAGATATTCGCGCTAAGCGCGAATATCTCCAAAATCTAACACCTGCCTTGAGCAGTTCTTAGCCATGTTATCCAATGGGAGGTGGATAACATGGCTAAGAGCATTAGGTCGATAATACATGAATATCGCTGACTTTTCTGCGATAATAGCAAGGTTTATCTGCGATAAAAATCGCCGATGTGCGGCGATAATTTTTGTCTCTAAACAAGTTAGAGACAAAAATTATCGCTAGTTGTTCGTAATATGCCCCCGGGTTTTTGCTTGCAGAAATCGGGAGGCAGGAGACTAGCACTGAAATCAGTAGTCACACGCCTGAATCAGGAGGATTGGCATGTCTGAATTCTCTACAGCTGGGGCCATAAACTACATCCGCAGGGTTAGGTGATAGCCTGGGACCAGCCTGGCATCTAAAATGGCTGCCGTGCACGACAAAATTGTGGCATTCGAAAAAAGGCAAGATGGCGCAGCCGCTGGAAGAGATGTATCAACATATATCAGCCTCCTCAGCCACCCTCAGGAAACATAGGGGATTAGGATACGTCTCCCGCACCCCCTTATACCTAGTACTTTAATTAACGAAGCACAAAATGGCGAATTCCCGTTTCGCTACCAGTTTGCGGCCCAGTTCGCGGCCCGTGAAGCGCTTCTACCGTGAAAAATCATTTTTTTTTTTTCCCCACGGGACCCTTTAATAACCCCAACAACATTCCTAGGGGGTCAAGAGGGGGATACCTTGCCCCCTTTCATTAAATTCCCCTTTCGTTTTTCACCTTTTCTTCTCTCTCGATCCTACCGAGAGACAAGATGGCGGCCGCTCCGGACTGTCACGCAGCAAAAAAAAAAAAAAAGCTCACGCACAGCCGCTGGAAGAGATGTATCAACATATATCAGCCTCCTCAGCCACCCTCAGGAAACATAGGGGATTAGGATACGTCTCCCGCACCCACTTATAACTAGTAATTTAATTAACGAAGCACAAAATGGCGAATTCCCGTTTCGCTACCAGTTCGCGGCCGCGCTTCTACCGTGAAAAATCATTTTTTTTTTATTTTCCCCACGGGACCCTTTAATAACCCCAACAACATTCCTAGGGGGTCAAGAGGGGGATACCTTGCCCCCTTTCATTAAATTCCCCTTTCGTTTTCCACCTCTTCTTCTCTCTCGATCCTACCGAGAGACAAGATGGCGTCCGCTCCGGACTGTTTAGAATGTTGACAGACACCGGAGAGCCAATCAGCTTTCTGCGCGCAAAGTTCCGATAAGCGAAAAGTAAGCGGACCGGATCGCTGCCCAGAGCGCTGTTACAGATATATATCTTGGTTTGAACGTTAATTTCTCAAAAACTACTGGAGCACATATATTGAGACCTAGCAAAGGCACATCGGGCTAACAGTCCCTACAATTTTGCCAAGTTTCGTGCAAATCCATTCAGCCGTTCGAGCTAAAAGTGAGTCCAACCGCCCTATGGAAAAATGAATGGGAAAAACGCGTTTTGGGACCCCCCTTTTTTCTCGGCCCCCCCTTGACGAAACCCCACCAAATTTTCAGGGGCTGCTCAGAAACAAAATGTGCCATTTTCCTAAAAATTTCAGCCGATTCCGTCCACAAACGCCAAAGTTATTAGACATAGAATTTTCAAAAATCCCATAGGGAAAAAATCCTAACTATATATACCTACTGGCGACAGCCAGTAGGTAATATATACATATATATATATATATATATAAAATGTGATCAAAGCCTTTGTTCACGGCCGAAACGCGTCAAGGGCAGCACAAGCTTGGAACAACACTTGAATTATTCAGCATCAGCAATATTTGAGTCTGTTTGATCTGTTCATGCATCATTTAAACTTGGATTGTGTATATATATTTGCTCAAAAGCAACCCAGCCTGCAATTCAGGCACCAATGGGATGGGGTAGAACCTTCTCCCATCTAGCTCCTGCTTTTTGCAATAAACTTCCATTACAGCTCGGCATTATCACAGACCACAAGCAGTACCAAAGGGAATTAAAAACTTGGCTATTTGGATCACTTCTGATGGCCCTTTCTGTTCAATTGGTCTTCAGCCCTTACAGGAGTTTTACGCTAGCGCTATGAGACCCTTGGGTGATATGTGCGCTCAATATATCTCTTTGACTTGATTTGATAATTGCACCAAGGAGTAAGGGTGCCTGCATTTGTGCTCTGCAGCAGATTGTGCGCCAGCACAGTCAGGGTAACTAGAAATAATATTGAATACAAAATACAGAATGGACAAAATATTGAAGTTAAAAATATAGAATGGAAAAAATATCGAATGGACAAAATATAGTGGTTAAAAATATCAAATTGAAGGTAAGTAATATAATATCGATTGTAAAAATGTAGAAATTTAAAATATCGAAGTATATGATATAGGCATTAAAATATATCGAATTTTTAATAATATCGAATTTTTTAAAGTGTTTTGTATGTTAGTATATGTGTGAAAAGTGTTTATTATTTTTGTAATGTATGTTTAATTTATTTTAAGTAATTAGTTTTATGTTATTTCATTTTTGCTTAATTTAATTCTGTAGTCGGTTGTCGGTTTATAGGGGAATAGGGTGGGAAGTAATTTAATTATATTAAATTAAATATAATTTTTAAGCAATTATTAATTATTTTTTATTTAATTTTTTTTTTAGTTCTGTAGCTTGTTGTGGGTTTTTAGGGGAATAGGGTGGGAAGTAATTTAATTGTAATTACTTAAATATTTTTATTTATTTATTGGTATTCATTTTGAATTTATTGTTCATTAATTTTTAATTGGTAATTATTTTTATTAATTGGCAATTCATTTTTATTAATTGATTAATAGATAATTGTGTTAATGTGATAAATTTATTTTCTGGAGTGGGTTGTGGGTTTATAGGGGAATAGGGTGGGAAGTAATTTCATTGCAATTAAGTAAATCATTGATTTGTATTTATTGGTATTGATTTTTAATGTATTGTTAATTAATTTTTAATTGGTAATTCTTTTTTATTAATTGGTAATTATTTGTATTAATTATTTATTTGATAATTATGATTATTGTATTAATTTATTTCCTGTAGTGGTTTGTGGGTTTATAGGGGAATAGGCTCGGAAGTAATGTAATTGTAATTAATGACATATAAAAAATATTTTTTGTGTATTGATAATTAATTTATTGTTAATTATTAATGGGTATCAATTTTTAATATTCATTATTTGTTGTTATTGAAAATTAATTGATTGTTTATTAATTATGAATATGTAAGTAATTTGTAACAACTAATATTTATTTTAATTTCTAATTAATTCAATATTGTATCATATTAAATTGGTAATTAATTTTAAATAATGTTTTATTGGTATTGAGATTTAATTTATTTTTATCTATATATTAAATCATTACTTTCCCTACTGTTAAACTTACTGGAGTGGGATTAGTAATTTCTACCCTGACGCTATCCAACGCTTTCCCTACTGTTTCACTCTCTGGAGTGGGAATAGTAATTGTTACCCCTACGGTATCCAACGCTTTCCCTACTGTTGCACTCTCTGGAGTGGGAATAGTAATTTTTACCCTCCCGCTATCCAACGCTTTCCCTACTGTTGCACTCTCTGGAGTGGGAATAGTAATTTATACCCTCCTGCTATCCAACGCTTTCCCTACTGTTGCACCCTCTGGAGGGGGAATAGTAATTTTTACCCTCCCGCTATCCATCGCTTTCCCTACTGTTGCACTCTCTGGAGTGGGAATAGTATTTTTTACCCCTACGCTATCTAACGCTTTCCCTACTGTTGCACTCTCTGGAGTGGGAATAGTAATGTTTACCCCAACGCTATCCAACGCTTTCCCTACTATCTCTGGAGTGGGAATAGTAAGTTTTTACCCCCACGCTACTGTTGCACTCTCTGGAGTGGGAATAGTATTTTTTACCCCTACGCTATCCAACGCTTTCCCTACTGTTGCACTCTCTGGAGTGGGAATAGTAATGTTTACCCCAACGCTATCCAACGCTTTCCTTACTATCTCTGGAGTGGGAATAGTAAGTTTTTACCCCCACGCTATCCAACGCTTTCCCTACTGTTGCACTCTCTGGAGTGGGAATAGTTATTTTTACCCCTACGCTATCCAACATTTTCCCTACTGTTGCACTCACTGGAGTGTTAATAGTAAATGTTACCCTCCCTCTATCTTACAGTAAAAATATTGTATATTTTTCATTAATATTAAGTTAATATATATGTATTAAAAAATGTATGTTTTTTAACTTAAATTAGTTATTTATTAATGTTAAGGTTATTTAAGTATTTTTATGTATGTTTCAGTTAATTATATTTAGTATTAATTTTAAATTACTTTTAAGACATTTAAAAAAATTCGATATTTTGACTAACTATATTTTTTACAAAGATATTTTTGATTCAATATTTTGTCAACGATATTTTGGTAAGTCTATATTTTTGTGTTCAATATTATGTCAGTGATTCCACAGTCAGAGTCAATGAATGCACTATATATGCTATATTTTCCTTTCCCTTTCATGCAGCACCGTGCAGCATGTTGTTTTGCTGTACTGTGTTGCATGAAATATTGATGAATCTATCCCCAGATCTTTGAATATATTTAATAATGTTGACCTTAATCCCAGGAAGATAGATGTTACCCATCACCAATCATGAGGTAGAACTATAACACATTGTGAGAATTATGCAATGGTTTCCTTTTTTTCTGGGACTAATGTGCATGACACACTCTGTGTAGCATTTCAAAGACTACAACATACACATAACATACTTAACAGAATAACCAATTGCTGGGGGCCACCTGTGACCTAGTGGTGGCGTTTGTTGACAAAGAGAAATAACTAACTACCTGAACAAATACATTATAATCACGTATACAATACCTATTGGCCTTATCAAGTGAAACAGGCAGTGGATTAATTTGTTTAATTTATTATAGAACAAAATCAATATAATATATGGTCTACAATAAATGACGCTATATTTGTCACATTATTTGGTGTAGGACTGCAAACATTTGAACAAACAATTGTTGGCAAACACACTAAAGAAGTTACCTTCCCCTGAAACCAAAGTTTACATTTTATGTTTTGGCTGTCAATGTTATTAATATAAACTTTGGAGCTGTTGTTGCTAAGAAACCTAAATGAGAATGAGCATGCATTTTTCAGTAAATTAACCGCACTCTGTCTGCTCCAAGCTCTCATAAGGTTTCACGATCGTCGTTTTAGATCCAAAATAACTATCTCAAATGATGTTGCAAGGTTTTATTGCAATATTTTGAATCCCAAATGATGAATAGTTTCTATACAAAAAAAGTATGGTTAATAATCTCATATTAGCTGTGTAGCTATGCGTGCTACTACGGGAATATTCTTTAGCAAAGAACCTTGATTTCCAAGATTAAAAATACGATTTAATGAATGTGTGGGAGTAGAGCATACACTGGGAATTGAATTGTTTATGATGAAAGTGGAATATTTTTCAGCTGTTCTGTTATCTGTTGCAAACAAACTTATGCTCATCTTTTTTATATGTAATGTAGTTGTAAAGGGAATTCTTTTCCAGATGAGAGGAATTAAACGGTCAAGATATAAAACAGGACATTTACTGTCTCCTAGGCAGGAAAATCCTCTGCGACTGTTCAATAACACTACAATGTGACAGTCAATTGTTGTTGGTTCACCAACATTTGCTATCAGACACAGGTATCAACATTCCTACAAATGTAGTTGCCAAACGTTTATTGTTTTTCTTATTCTATTTAAAGAGTCATACTGAAAATATGCAGCACAGTATATGATGCTGTTAGATCTCACTAGAGACTGCTTGGACTGTCTGTTGCAAGAGCTTTTGTCTCAATAAATCTTCTTTTAAATATAAAGGTCTAAAGAAGTATAGCCAGGGAGTGGACTTTGGGTCAGCCATATTCAAATATTAGCTTTAATATGTTTTTCCTACCTTTTCACTGCTTGGATGAGCTGTCCGTCAAGGACTTGACATTTTGAGGTTTTTCTATGGTTAATTTGCAGATTTAACATGACCCATTGTGTGTACTTTGAACTATTAACTTTGCTGGCACAACATTTTATTGGCTGATTTACTGCTTTGGTTCTTTTTGCTTGCTTGCCTAAGCTTGTCATAAAAGGAGCATAGATCAATTGACTATTCACTCTTAGCCATTCATTTATTTTACTTTGCTGGTATTATATCATTTTGGATCTTTTATTCATCGAATACGTATGTGCACATACATAAAGATGTAACAAAAACAGGGCCCCTTCGGTAAAAGTATTAAAAGTATCTGTTAGTGATTACCAGTAAAAGTGCTACTATTTGTAAGGAAGAAGTCTAGAAAATGCTTTAATTCTTCAAACATTTAATTAGCACTTACCAGACAAAATTGATATTTCTAACCATACCTGACCTATCAAACGTACTATACCTACCTACCATACACAATGTATCATACCTACCTTCCGTACCTATACTTCCTACCATACCTTTCATACTTGATGTGACCAAATTTAATCTATTATACTTTCTGTGCCTCATTACTATACCTAACCTATCACACTTACCAAACCTATGTACCATCTCTATTTATTTATCATAGCTAATTACCCTCTATAAGTAACTGTTATATCTAACATAACATACACACCTACCATAACTACCATACAAACTCACCGACTTACCCTGTTGTGCCCACTGTATCTACCTACCATTCCTACCATACTTAACCTACTTTACCTACAATATCTAATGTACCATAGTATTATATTTGCCTGCTATACCTAACCCATGATATCCAATGTACCGCCCACATCTAATTTACCATTCTAACTTGTCTTGCCTTCCTGCAAATAGAATTGATCATGCCTGCCTAATATACACACCTACCTTGTCTACAATGTCTACCATACTTTACCTACTTTACCTAACCACAACTCACATGCAATACCTTCCATATGTAACAACTTTACCTAACCTATAATACTTAATCTATCACCCGTATCTAACCTACCATACCTAATTTACCATGCCAACCTGCCATACTCACCTACCATACATATTTTGTCACACAGACCTTAAAACCATGTGTACCAAACCTATCTACTTTTTGTACCTTCCATGGTATCATACCTAACTACCTACCATACCTAACCTCTCATACTTAACCCATCTAACATAAATACCTATCTACCACACCTACCATAACTACCTACCATGCAATACTCACTTGCTATACTTAGTCTACTTTACCTACCATACATTTCATAAATACCAAACTTAGCTACCATACCTAATAAACATACCTCCCTACAGTATTTACCACACCAACCTACCATTTATATACACAACACCCGAGCACACCATACTGTTGTAACAAATCAAGTGATATAAGAATTTTTTTTTTGTATAGAACAGTCCATGAAGTCTTAACATCCAGTGAATTTCTAAATCCCAACACTTCTCAAAAGAGCATCCAAACGAATCTTCTTAGGTTGAAATCTGATATTTAATATCCAAAGTTCATAAGAGGAAAAACGGCAGCCGACGCGCCTTTCGCCCACAGGGCTTTTTCAAGGCTATTTGTTCACTCTCATCAGATGTAAGGCTATAAGCTCCCACTGGACAATAGCAAAATAGAGCGCTTGCTGTGAAGTTGTATATGTTGTATTTCCGCTCATTCATATGGTAATTATGGCCCCAACAGCATTCGAGCCTATCCTCTTCCAATGTCACCACTCAAAACAGGATAAGAATTACCACCTGGTGCTTCGATACACGACCTGAACTTAAAAACAAGAACAACCTTGGATGTATCAAGATTCAAGAGTGTATATGCACAATAGAATGGATTTGAACACTCACTTTGAGTGGTGACATTGGAAGAGGATAGGCTCGAATGCTGTTGGGGCCATAATTACCAAATGAATGAGCGGAAATACAACATATGCAACTTCACAGCAAGCGCTCTATTTTGCTATTGTCCAGTGGGAGATTATAGCCTTACATCTGAGGAGATTGAACAAATAGCCTTGAAAAAGCCCTGTGGGCGAAACGCGCGTCGGCTGCAGTTTTTCCTCTTATGAACTTTGGATATTAAATATCAGATTTCAACCTAAGAAGATTCATTTGGATGCTCTTTTGAGAAGTGTTGGGATTTAGAAATTCACTGGATGTTAAGACTTCATGGACTGTTCTATACAAAAAAAAAAATTCTTATATCACTTGATTTGTTACAACAGTATGGTGTGCTCAGGGTGTTGTGTATATAAATGTTTGACCTAGGTTCAACTGAATACTAGGATGGATTAACACTTTGGTGGGTAGGTGTCATACATCTTAGGAACACCCCAGCCATAGATGCATTTTTCAACTCACTTTTGTGTATACTATAATTGGCTTAACTCATTGATGTGCGGTGGAAAATAGCAAACCCATTTGTCCCTTTTGTGAAACACCAACCTACCATACCTGTTTATTTACCATACCTAATATACCTATTTCCTTTAAATATACCTTACCTATCAATTTCAAAAGTCTTTATTTCGATCGCATAAGATCACAAAAGACAGGAAACAATACACACACTGGTTAAAAAAAAAAATAGAAAAAAACATATGACTCTAAAATGTGATCATTAAAAATACTACTTTCCAACTAATAAATCTACCACGTATATGTACCTTTCATACTTAAATGACCCGGCTGTACTTAACTTACCATAACTAAACCTCCCTCCAACTTTGCAGTACATATGCCTTACACCTGCCCAAACTTGGCATTTATATTAAAAAGGGGCAAGTGATGTTTATGGAAACTCGAGTAATGGCTTGAGGAACTGCAGCCTGCTAATAAAAAGCACTTGCGTCTAACCTGAGAGACCGCTAGGAAACAACCTAAGAGAACAGAGCCTGCATCAGGCAAGTGCTGGTTGTAGCTTTTGAATGGCATGAAATTGTGAATAACATTACTTCTTTAAAAATTAGCTATCCATTGGATTTGTCAATGTCTATTTTTACTTAGGTCTTGTAATTGGTTTGCATATATGGATATATGGAGGAATAGCTTTTTCAATCGCATGAACAGATGAAACTTTGACATAAACAAAGGAGCACTGCACAATAGAAAAGAGAGTAATAATGGAGGATGAGCAACGGTTACTTATAAGTGGAAAGTGACAGCAAGCTAAACTTATTCACTAAAGGGAGGTGTATTGATTTTTTTTTTACATGTAAGATAAGCAATTAAAAGTGTGACTTCTAGAGCTGCTGTTCTTAAAATGGTATATCTTATTTTTTATACCACGACAATGTTGCATTAATCTTGCCTCCTTGATTAATCTGCAGAAATGATAACATGTATTTATCTATTACAAGAAAATGTTGTCCAAACCTGTTTGTCAACTCATCAATTGTAAAGTAGAAAAAAGCCATGCAGGGGCTGTGAGTCATAAGTAAGCAGGCAATGGTAAGTCCAGTAATTATATGACGTCAAAGTGTATGGGCGAAATTCAGAATCCTAGATTCACATGCGGAGTACTCTTTCTCTTTGCTCATAGATTTATGCCTACACTTGGGCATGAATCTGCACCTAGATTCTTTTCTCAAACACTGAGCAGGGATGTATACTTAATGGTAGGCATGCATGCCTCTACCCCCTTATGGGATAGGATGGATAGATAAGACTCAAAATAGAACTGTAAATCTATTACTACTAACTTTACCGGTGTATTTCAGTAGAAAATCAGCCAAATGTTGTTGTACCTAGCCTAGGCAACAAATTGGGTCTGTGCTACATAGAACTAATATTAGAAGAGTGTAGGAAACTGGTATCACTTAACCCCTCCCATGCTCGTGACGGAACCGTTCCCTCACGAGCCTCGGGTGGGCTGTGCTGGTGACGGAACAGTTCCGTCACGGCCCTCTCGACGCGCCTGCGCCTCGCGAATTCCGCTACTGCGCTAACGTTCTCTAGCGCCGGCGGGGCCGTGACGGAACCGTTCCATCACAAGCACAGATCACCCGCGTGCCGTGACGGAGCGGTTCCGTCACGAGCACGGGACCGCCGCGCGGCCCCCCCACCCCCTTAGCACTGCGGCGGAATAGCCACCGCAGTGAAGGGGTTAAGGAAAATAATGCACATCTGACAAACATCACAATAGGAAACCTATGAATGAAGCACACAGTCTGTGTGTGTGTGTATTTACAAGCCCCTAACACCACCAGAGCATCACTTTTTCTGAAGATCCAGTGGCACTGCTCTCTACCCCATAATTACAAGGTGGCGTTAAGCCATTCAGTGGCTTAACGCCACCTTGTAAATATGCCCTTGACTCAGCAGTCCGCTGCTGCAAAGTGGTGGGCAATAAGAGTTGCTGTGGGTGTTCCACTACAGCACCCATTGCTTTTTGACGCTGCCCCAAATTTACAAGGATGAGGCAGCGCCAAAAACTAAGGCCAGGTAAAACCTAGTCTTTGGATGGTAATACAAGGAGAAATTATAAATTTCTTCTTGTATGTTTCTCTTCCTTTGTGTGCGGCATTCTGTAGCACACATAGAAACAGCAAATCACCTTTAAAGACTGTTTGTGTGCAGGAAGGGGTCTTTTCCTATACATAAACAATCGCCCCTGCAGCGCAGGCACCACTGCAACATGGCAGGAGGGTGCCTGCGCTAGCGCTAGGCAGCTTTTTCATCTCTGCGTTCATAAAATGTCAGAATGCGGCGTTATCAATCTTGGAGTAACACCACGCTCCGACATTTTATTGTAAATATCCCCCATAGTCTGTGCGTGTTTCTTTGCTTTTTCCACACTTTTTTAGCATATTCCCCTATGACTGACTATAACCACGTGTGATACCTATTTCATTCCTTGTAAATCTCTTATTTCTACTGTCCTGAAAAGAGAGCATCTTTTTCTCTACTACTTCTGCATGATTTCGAGTTTTGCTGGAGGGTTTTCAGAAAGAAGTCATATTTTCTCAGTTGGGGTTAATATGTCATCATCGAATCTAATTATTTCAGTGAAATGATGAAAACAAATGATAAAACAAATTTGCAACAGAAACAGGGCCCATCTATCAACCTCTCCAGTCATAAAACGCCTTTCACTAGACAATCAGAACAGGTATTGCTTAAGGCATTTGCTGCCATATCACACAATGAGGGTGATATCAAGTTGAAAATGTTTGTTGTTCCAAGTGAAAAATAGCAGATCTTGGATTATACTTTTACACTAGAGATTTCTTATTGTGTAAAATACTGCTTGACAGTTTCCTGATATACGCGGCAGGCTTATTATCTTTAAAATAATGAATTTAAGTTTATTTTGTATGAAAATAACACACCATTTTGCTATCTTTTTCATATGTTAACTAGCAGTGTACGGTTGGAAGAAAAGCATTGCTGACTATGTTTAAAGGTAGCTGCGCTTTCAGTTTAGGTATATTGTAGACCCATATGGGAAGCCATTTTAGTTTTTTACATGGAGTCGTGCAGCCGGTGCAATATTTGGCAAGGTGATTGTAACATTAAGAACTCTTCGAAACACCTTGGTTTACCTAGGAAATGAACACATATTAGAAACATTGCCTGCAGGAAGTTCTTATATATACTAAACGTATGTTTGAACATAGTTTCCGTTTGCAAGACGAGAGAGTGTGAGAGGGTTGAGATGATGAGAGTGGAATGCAGAGTCATCTGTCTTTTTTACACTATATACTTGCATTTGAGGTTTATATGCACAAACGGCGTATGTGCACATATCCGGTGCAAACACAAATACCGTGGCTGTAACTAGCTGTAGCGCCAGTTGCTATTCCTTTCCACCGAGCTACCATTGCGTAATGTCCATGATCTGGAGAGACCACAGAGACGCACGTGTGTGTGGTAGGCGCTTTATAAATGCTGCCGCTTTGTCAGTCACTCGCCCATTAGATGAGTAAGAGTTCAGGTGGAAAATAAATGCAGTCCACAGATTTGCAGGTGGTATCTCCATTTGCACTGTACAGGTGTGTGCCAAAGTGTGATGCAGGACCGACACGTCTCCTCAGATGAACTGCGCATCCCCGAGCAGAACCAATGCATAGTCTCTGCCGCGTGGATTGGATTCAGTGCAAAAGACACACACCACTGCCACAACACACTTCTTAGAACCAACGCATGGCCTTTGGAACTATTAGTGTACAACGCTTTACCCAGTGCAGCCCCTCGCATCCCTCGTCAATGGCAGCTTTGACAAAGGTGTCAAGACTCCTCATCACCCCTTCACAGCTCTTCAAAATCAACGCATAACCTCAGCTGCACATCACATCCCCAACACTAGACTTCTTCTTCACAAGCCCCTTTGATGGGATCCTCATTGTCGACTTACAGGTCCTCGCAGCGCGGCCTCCCCGCACTTGGAACCAACGCATCATCTCGGCTGCATAACACATCTTCGACTCCGGATCCACACAACTTTCTGCGACCAGGATTTAAGGTACTCTGTTCAGCAAACCTGACAGTGTCCTTATATCCTGCCCACGCTCCATCGCTGTCAGCCTGAACTTGTGACTTTGTCCAGGTATGGCGCAACCAGATTTCCCCATTAGCCCATTGTGCTGTTTGGCGATATTTCTCTCTATAAACTTTAACATTCAATAAATCTATTTATACTCATCTGATTTTTGTTGTTTTGGTGTTGTTTCATTTAATCAATTCAGTTTTATTTTTCTAACATGGTGTGGGATTTTTTGTGCTGTGATTTCACTGATGTACTGTTTGAAGTGTTGCACAAATACTCTAAGTAAAGCCTGCATGCTCTGTGCCAAGCTATCAAAGGGTGATGAAGGGTAAAGAAAACCAAGCTCATAACAAGCATGAATATATGAAATTATATCAGGACATCTTACACCTGATCAACCGACATAGTGCTTGATTATTATCAAAAATATATTTTTGCTTTGTTTTGCATAATATTTTATCATTTTTTCGAGTACCAAAAATACATAATTCTGTATCTTTTATAATCACAATGCATCAACAACATATAATCACAATCCATCAACAACATATAATACGCAATCACATGAGTTATAGATTAAAACAAACATGATACTGATATCTATTGATACAATATTCTTTCTCTTATATTTCCAATAAGGTCCAGATCAACATGGACAGAAAGGAGGGTCGGCGGTAGATGAGACTATGCGTGTTTTGGCAGGTTGCCTTCGTCAGGACATCGTCTCAACTTTCACTGCATTGGACCCACAATTAAACACAATACATTGATTACATGCACTTATGCCGATTTGTCATTTCACTCTTAATGCCCTGTGATGAATTTGTTTAATATGTTTACAATAAAATCGACTACATTATTAAAGGTTCAGTTGTGTTTTTGGGAAACTCTAAAAGTTAAAAACCGTGCTTTTATGTGAAGTAACAAACAGATTTTGTAAAGAGAAAAATAGTTTTTACATACACAGGCTTAAAATTAGTTCAAAACTACATCACACATAAACCTTAGAAAGTGCTTAATTGGTAAACTTTGTTCTGGTCTTTTGTTCTTGGAGTAATATGCCTGCGACTGCAGCAAATCCTCAGACTACACCAACAAAATCCTTGGGGTGTACTAAGTTCACTTAAAACAATCGAATGTTCAGAAATATACATTGACTACTCAATAAGGTATATAAGTAAGCCTAAATAATTAATCTTAGCATTAAAAATCTCTGGATCACTTTTATTTAGATATATGCATTGTTTTCTTTTCTGTAGACTCAGGGACTCTGTGCATTTTATCAGTTACAAACATGTTACGTTATGTTATATTTATTTATAGCACGCACAGCTACTCCATGAGTGTCCCTGCGCAAGCAATGGAAAAGGAGGCAAACACCTGGATCAGGCTAGAAGAGAAGGGTTTTTAGTTTTTTCTTGAAGATTGTAAAGTCTGGAAGGCCACACAGTGACAGCGGAAGTCGTTTCCAGACTAGAGCAGCTGACCTGACAAATGAGCACCCACCCATCCTTTGGCGGTTAAATCTGGGGGTCTGCATCAAAAACTGAGAGGAAGAACACAGCTGTCTCACTGGTGTGTAAAAGCAAATCTCTTTTGAAGTTAGACAGGACCTAGACCATATAAAGCCTTATGAGCAGTGGTCAGCATTTTGAATTTTATCCGAGACTCCACTGGCAGCCAATGCAGGGAGTACAGGTGAGCATGCACACTACTCCTCTTTGACAAACTCCGAAGGAGTCTGGCTGCCGAGTTTTGGACTACTTGCAATTTCTTAAGGAGGTAGCCAGGGATACCCACAAAAAGTGTATTCGCAGAGTCCAGACGGGACAGAATCAGAGCCCGGACCACCGTTTCTTTGGCAGGTCTAGGGAGAAGAGGATGAAATGTCCTCAACGCCTTCAAGGTGCCAACTGTTAACAATAAAGGGTATGGCTCTAACTCAGTAAGGCTGAGCCCTTAAACCCCTTGCATGCTGGTGACGAACCCCAGCCGTCACGCTCCATGGTGCTCGTGTGCTGATGACGGCTGGGGTTCGTCACGGCCCCGCCCTGTTCATTTGTTTACCGCACAGCGGCGGAAACGGGCCAGCAGCGAAGGGGTTAACCTGAACAACAAGAAAAATGCCAGTACTAATGCATTAATTAAATTGATTTAACCAAAGGTGTATAGACCGCACAACAGTACACCTGAAAGCTCATTAGTCGCTTTTATTTCAATAGTACAAATGTTTTTTTCTACAAGGAACAGATAACTGAAAGTGGTGAACAATCATACAATATGAATACATTTAAACACAAGGACTGGTGATGAATCCAATTATATTCACATCCATTCCAAGACCCATTCAATCTATCACAACCCACTCTCTCAATCAAACAAAAACACACTCAATCTGATTGGTGTAAAACAACAAGGGAAAACAATTATATCACCTAAAAAGCACCTCGATTACCAAACAAGAATGTGGTAAACTTTTCAAAAAAGATTATTTCTGTATGTACACCCTGTAAGAAATGGGGGTTACCCAAATCTCCAAGGGGGTAGCATGGCATCAAGCGGGCAGGCCAAACTTCGAGGACATGTGAAGCATTCACGCAGTACCCACAGACGACACACCAATCACACCACAAAAGAGTCACAACACCACCTTTGGTTGGAAAAAGATTACGTTTAGTGATGTCTCCAACCTGCAAAGTAAAAAGGAACAGAATAGTGGTAGTCACAACAAGGCGCCAACTGGCACCAGAGCCAAGTACTTCAGTGGGGGATTATTTACATGGGACAAAAAAGGTTGAGTCCAAAGTCCATGCTGAAAGGAAAAAGGATGGTTAATTAAACACTAGACCAGGGGCCAATCTGGCGGGGCCAACTCAGGCTCTCATCCTCGGGGAAAGGCTGTAATTGCAAAATCCAACTTTATGCATAAACACACCTCATGCGTTATAACGCCAATCCCCACCCCTGTAAGGGAAGAACAACAGAGCATCACAGCACATACTAGACAGGAGCACCTGTAATAAATCAGTACGGCAGGCTCATTAACAAGGGGCATGAACAGAGGCCTGGAATACACATCAGGCCAGCACCGGGCAGGACACCATTAGCATAAAAACAGTAACCTCAGGTAACTGTAGAGCGTGAGTAGATAGCTTCCTTTAGGTAGGCCTAAACACTTTAGTGAAAAATCATGTAACCTCGTGCCGTCCTAATCCCTTAGCATTCAGGTGACATCTCATTAGGAGAACAAACGCTGCATTACTTAGCCATCAATATTTCCTAGCTGCAGGAATCAGCCGGTCATTAAATGGGGTTAAACCATTACATTGCTGGTCAGGCTAGAATAAACATTTCATTAATTAGAAGTAACCCCCCTCAGTAGATAGGGACCACCCTTTCAGTAGGGTAAAGCCCACCCTTCCAGTAAATAGGAGTAAAACATTTCATTAAGGCCAGGATGAGTATGCCACTGGGCAGGAACATTTCATTAAAGAGGAGGCCACAGTTCATTAGGCAGTAATGCAACTTTTATCAGGCAGGAATGGACAGGAAGCAAAACACTTCTTCAGATCCCAATATTTCTCCCGGAATCACGCATTTCATCAGGCATAAACCTGATCTCCGCCTGTCAGGAACCAACCAGGGGTTAACTTTTATGGCCAGGCCGTCACTAAAAGGGCTTTATCCCTGTTCTTGCCCAGTTCTGGCATTTCCTTTGGCTAAGCAGGGCCAACGGGGCCCTTTCGCAGTGTTCCCCAGAGGGGAGGGGCGGTTCCAGGACTCCCCCTCGCTCCTAGGAGTTCCCGCTACTGTGCCGCTCACCGCCCTCCCTACCGGGCTTTACCTGACATCTTTGGCTCACACAGGAGCCCTTGCGCGGGTTTCCGGTGTGGGGAGAGCCCAGGCTTCTTTTGGGGCCCTCCGGCGATGGTGCTGGAAGGGAGGGGCTCTCTGGTTCCTCCGAGCCCTCCCCGGTCCCAGTACAAGCCCCGGTCAGGCGGCGGCGCTTCCCTTGTGGCGGCGGGGCTGGCACCGACAGAGTGCCCCGGCCCCGCCTCCTCCGCCACTTCAACCCTCGGCTGCAGACCGGCGGGGTAGGCTCCCGCTCCGGTCTTTCTCCGTCTCCCGGGTCAAAGCTTCTTCCTCCAGCTCACTCCAGGCTGCCCGACCGGCAGCCAATCCCTGCGCGGCGTGGCTGGGGGCGCGGCGATGACGTCACCGGCGCCCCAGCCACGTGATGCTGGACGCGCTGGCTTCAGGGCCTATCGCGGCCCTCACCTCCTCATCGGCGGCCCCCTCCTGGCACCGGGGGTCGCCGTGACGACGAAAAACACGGCGGGGGTCCCTCCAAGCTGGCACCGGGCCGTGGCGGTGATCTGTGGCCAAAATAAGGGGTAGGCTCCCTTTTAATAAATTATATTTATTAGCCAAAGCGCCCCTCCACAACGGCGCTATTCACCAGCTGCCATAGTCTCCACAGTAAACGGCGCTATTCACAGAGCATCGCTCCTCCCTCAGCTCACACAGTTCTCAGGGCCACAAGCACTAGGGGGGTATCAACAGTCCCAGGGCCCAGCGCTTTCACAGAGGACAGCAATGAGGGGTAGGCTCCCTTCTGGTCAGTTTCTCCTCACGCAGAGCGCGCGCCACCACAAGGGGTAAGCTCCCTCAGCGCTGTTCAGTCACAAACTTCCTCAGGCCACACAGCAGGCACAGCGCTATCACTGGCAGGGGGGCGCTTTGCGATCTTCTAGCGCTCAGGGCTCCTCAACTTCCAGGGTCCTGAGACACAAAGGGCACAGTTCCTCCAGCAGGGCGCAATCCTCCCAGCCCACTGCCTCCAGAGGGGCCACAAATTCCTGGGGGCACCGACCTCCCCAGACAGCGTCTGACAGGCGCACCTCATTGAGGGGAGGGGCGAACAGTTCCACAGCCAGTCCCAGGGGCACACTCCTCACCTCCTGGGGGGGCTCAGGCCCACAGCATTCCTCCTCTTCTGGGCACCTCTTTCTCTCAGCGCTGGCGTAGTTCAAGGTCCCACAGTGTCTGGGACCTGGGTAGGGGCCCTCCCTTATCAGGGGCCCATGGGGACAGTAGAGGGGGGGTTCATAGGGGTGCAGGGCCCAGCTCACAGGCCCATGTGGCGGTAGCACCTCACAGCAGGTCCCCTCTCTTCTTTGTCCCCGCGCTGACTGACTCTCTGGTGACACTTCTCCCTATTTATACCCTCCTCCCAGGCAGTGCCAGGACCTTCTAGAATGTTGGCAAATCTGGCCTAAACTGGCTCAAGGGGAGGGGTGAGTACCCTGGGTGCCAGGCCTTCCCTCCAAAAGCTAGGGGTAGCTGGGTAATATTAACTAGACCGCCAACCTAACGCAGTCAGGTGGCACTACCCAGGGCCATGGCATCCATTTTAAAATCACAGTACATTTTAGTCAGGTACATTTTCAAAATGGGGGATATTTTCTGTACACCATTTAACAACATGTAATTTTACATCATGGTAACTCTTACCACACATGGTCCTTATATGTTTAATACCATGGGGGAGACATTCAATTTAGGGGGGCAAAAAGCAAAAAATTTGGGGTTAAAAGGCCAAGTCCAACACAACTCCCCCCCAGCCAAAAGCCAGGGTAGACTGATCAATGCCTTGATGGGCTTCCCTGCTTGGGGCGGAAAAAGGTGGACGCAGGCCTGCAACTACAGGAGCACCTGCAGTTTCTCCTCCATTCTGGAACCCAATGGTTCTCTCTCGCAACCCTCCCTTCACTAACAAAACCACCCAATGGGTGTTCCCTAGTGGGATGTTTCTCCTTCCTAGAGTGGGAGGCTCTAGCCTCAGGCTTGGAATTCTCTTGAACCACTCTCCTCTCTCCAAATTTCCACTGGTCCACCCACCTGGGGTCTACACCCTCAGACTGACCAGCCCTTAGGGGTGAGGCTCCCCTCCCCCTACTTCTCCTCCTAGGGTTCCTCCATCTCCTACGCCTGGGGACACCCTCACACAACTCTCTCCCCAACCTGGAGTCGAAACCCACAGGCTGAACCGGTGACAGGGGTGAGTCCTCCCTCTCCCTGCACCCCCTCCCAGAGTTCCGCACTCTCCTGCCCGGAGAAGTACCCCTGGGAGTCACTTCCGGGGGGACTCTGGTTTCAGATGTCCCTCCCACCAGGGCAGGCAACTCCTGTCCCTGGCCACCCAACCCGGGATTTATGCCCTGTGGCTGAGCCGGTGACAGAGCAGAGACCTTCCTCCCTCTGCATCCCCTCCCAGAGTTCCGCACCCTCCTGACTGGAGTAGTACCCCTGGGAGTCAATTTGGTAGGGACCTGCATTACAGGAACCCCACCTTCCAGGTCAGGCAACCCCTGAACCTGGAACCCCAGTCCAGGATCTAAACCCTGTGACTGGTCAGACCCCTGAACCACTGGAGCTCCGATTATTGATGCTCCGGGTTCTCCTGACATAAGGGGATCCCTCCCTCTGGATGACACATCGGGGCAGCCTAGCCTCCCAAGCTGGGGTTCTCTTAAAGAACACTCCACGCCCGGTGGCCGCAGCTGGGGCACCTCGGGACACCTCCCCGTCCCACTCCCTTCAGGATCACTCCCCTCAGCCTTCCCAGACGCTCTGGCACTTACCCAGAGGTCTGCCTCCCGTGCAAGTTCCCTGGGGTCTGAGAACCCGCACTGCAACAGATGGTGACGCAGTCTTGGGAAACAACTCCTCAGCATGTGCTCCCGAATAACGGCATGGCACAGCCCTTCCCAATCCTCCACTGCTCTCCTCACCACCCAATCCTCCAGTACAGTCCAACACTCCTCCTCAAACTCTCCCCAGGACTGATGGGACAGCTTTCCCCTACCCCTGAACACTAACCCGTCCTCCTCTTCCGGGGAATCAGGCACGGTCTCCTGGGCTTCGGGAGTGGGACTCCTTGCACTGGACCTACACTCGCTGCCACCACTGGATCCCACCCACCTCGGTGAATCCAGACTCCTAAAACCACTCTCATGGGACAAACTACCCACCTGAGCTGATCTCTCCCTGGCGAAGGCCCTCTCCGCCTCCGCCATCCTCTCCAGCGCTAGGACTTTTTCAGTCTCTAGTCGCTGCTCTTCTACCCTCAGCTGCGCTAAGCCCTCGGCATGCCTGAGCTTTGCCAGCGCCAGCTGATACTCCCTCTCTTCTCTCCTATCTACCCACTCTTCTGGGGACAGGGAAAGGGATGGGGCAGTGCCCCCGGGACTGGACCCAGTGCGAGACTCCCTATCTTTGGTGTCCTCCACAGCTACTGGCATCTCCGCCCTCTCAAATTCTTCCTCCTCCTCATCGGAGTAATTACCTCCCAGGGTTCTGGATGGGGAGCCCTCTCTCTGGTCTCTAACCCACTGACCCTTTAAAACCTCGGGGGGGTAGTCAGACAAGTCCCCATCAATCTCTAAGGGCTCTCCCCTCTTGAGGGCCTCATAGAGAAACAAATTCCTCCTAATGTTCCCTACTGGGGGTATCCCTCTCTCCAGGAGGAAGTCTATCACCTCCTGTTCGGTGTACTCCATCAGTTCCACTTCCTGGTAAATCAACCCCATCGTGGCGAGGTACACTTAGGACACACCCTCCCAGTGCAACAAGGGGACAATTCAGAACACTTACAGGAGGAAGCAATTTAGCAAACAATCCAACATCAATCCCCACCACAAGGCTCTACCTGTGGTGTAACCTGTGGCCACTGTGGTACTGCGTAAACACAAGTCCTATCGCACCGCTTGCCACCAATGTAAGAAATGGGGGTTACCCAAATCTCCAAGGGGGTAGCATGGCATCAAGCGGGCCAAACTTCGAGGACATGTGAAGCATTCACGCAGTACCAACAGACGACACACCAATCACACCACAAAAGAGTCACGACACCACCTTTGGTTGGAAAAAGATTAAGTTTAGTGATGTCTCCAACCTGCAAAGTAAAAAGGAACAGAATAGTGGTAGTCACAACAAGGCGCCAACTGGCACCAGAGCCAAGTACTTCAGTGGGGGATTATTTACATGGGACAAAAAGGGTTGAGTCCAAAGTCCATGCTGAAAGGAAAAAGGATGGTTAATTAAACACTAGACCTGGGGCCAATCTGGCGGGGCCAACTCAGGCTCTCATCCTCGGGGAAAGGCTGTAATTGCAAAATCCAACTTTATGCATAAACACACCTCATGTGTTATATCGCCAATCCCCACCCCTGTAAGGTAAGAACAACAGAGCATCACAGCACATACTAGACAGGAGCACCTGTAATAAATCAGTACGGCAGGCTCATTAACAAGGGGCATGAACAGAGGCCTGGAATACACATCAGGCCAGCACCGGGCAGGACACCATTAGCATAAAAACAGTAACCTCAGGTAACTCTAGGGCGTGAGTAGACAGCTTCCTTTAGGTAGGCCTAAACACTTTAGTGAAAAATCATGTAACCTCGTGCCGTCCTAATCCCTTAGCATTCAGGTGACATCTCATTAGGAGAACAAACGCTGCATTACTTAGCCATCAATATTTCCTAGCTGCAGGAATCAGCCGGTCATTAAATGGGGTTAAACCATTACATTGCTGGTCAGGCTAGAATAAACGTTTCATTAATTAGAAGTAACCCCCCTCAGTAGATAGGGACCACCCTTTCAGTAGGGTAAAGCCCACCCTTCCAGTAAATAGGAGTAAAACATTTCATTAAGGCCAGGATGAGTATGCCACTGGGCAGGAACATTTCATTAAAGAGGAGGCCACAGTTCATTAGGCAGTAATGCAACTTTTATCAGGCAGGAATGGACAGGAAGCAAAACACTTCTTCAGATCCCAATATTTCTCCCGGAATCACGCATTTCATCAGGCATAAACCTGATCTCCGCCTGTCAGGAACCAACCAGGGGTTAACTTTTATGGCCAGGCCGTCACTAAAAGGGCTTTGTCCCTGTTCTTGCCCAGTTCTGGCGTTTCCTTTGGCTAAGCAGGGCCAACGGGGCCCTTTCGCAGTGTTCCCCAGAGGGGAGGGGAGGTTCCAGGACTCCCCCTTGCTCCTAGGAGTTCCCGCTACTGTGCCGCTCACCGCCCTCCCTACCGGGCTTTACCTGACATCTTCGGCTCACACAGGAGCCCTTGCGTGGGTTTCCGGTGTGGGGAGAGCCCAGGCTTCTTTTGGGGCCCTCCGGCGATGGTGCTGGAAGGGAGGGGCTCTCTGGTTCCTCCGAGCCCTCCCCGGTCCCAGTACAAGCCCCGGTCTGGCGGTGGCGCTTCCCTTGTGGCGGCGGGGCTGGCACCGACAGAGTGCCCCGGCCCCGCCTCCTCCGCCACTTCAACCCTCGGCTGCAGACCGGCGGGGTAGGCTCACGCTCCGGTCTTTCTCCGTCTACCGGGTCAAAGCTTCTTCCTCCAGCTCACTCCAGGCTGCCCGACCGGCAGCCAATCCCTGCGCGGCGTGGCTGGGGGCGCGGCGATGACGTCACCGGCGCCCCAGCCACGTGATGCTGGACGCGCTGGCTTCAGGGCCTATCGCGGCCCTCACCTCCTCATCGGCGGCCCCCTCCTGGCACCGGGGGTCGCCGTGACGACGACAAACACGGCGGGGGTCCCTCCAAGCTGGCACCGGGCCGCGGCGGTGATCTGTGGCCAAAATAAGGGGTAGGCTCCCTTTTAATAAATTATATTTATTAGCCAAAGCGCCCCTCCACAACGGCGCTATTCACCAGCTGCCACAGTCTCCACAGTAAACTATTCACAGAGCATCGCTCCTCCCTCAGCTCACACAGTTCTCAGGGCCACAAGCACTAAGGGGGTATCAACAGTCCCAGGGCCCAGCGCTTTCACAGAGGACAGCAATGAGGGGTAGGCTCCCTTCTGGTCAGTTTCTCCTCACGCAGAGCGCGCGCCACCACAAGGGGTAAGCTCCCTCAGCGCTGTTCAGTCACAAACTTCCTCAGGCCACACAGCAGGCACAGCGCTATCACTGGCAGGGGGGCGCTTTACGATCTTCTAGCGCTCAGGGCTCCTCAACTTCCAGGGTCCTGAGACACAAAGGGCACAGTTCCTCCAGCAGGGCGCAATCCTCCCAGCCCACTGCCTCCAGAGGGGCCACAACTTCCTGGGGGCACCGACCTCCCCAGACAGCGTCTGACAGGCGCACCTCATTGAGGGGAGGGGCAAACAGTTCCACAGCCAGTCCCAGGGGCACACTCCTCACCTCCTGGGGGGGCTCAGGCCCACAGCATTCCTCCTCTTCTGGGCACCTCTTTCTCTCAGCGCTGGCGTAGTTCAAGGTCCCACAGTGTCTGGGAGCTGGGTAGGGGCCCTCCCTTATCAGGGGCCCATGGGGACAGTAGAGGTGGGGTTCATAGGGGTGCAGGGCCCAGCTCACAGGCCCATGTGGCGGTAGCACCTCACAGCAGGTCCCCTCTCTTCTTTGTCCCCGCGCTGACTGACTCTCTGGTGACACTTCTCCCTATTTATACCCTCCTCCCAGGCAGTGCCAGGACCTTCTAGAATGTTGGCAAATCTGGCCTAAACTGGCTCAAGGGGAGGGGGTGAGCACCCTGGGTGCCAGGCTTTCCCTCCAAAAGCTAGGGGTAGCTGGGTAATATTAACTAGACCGCCAACCTAACGCAGTCAGGTGGCACTACCCAGGGCCATGGCATCCATTTTAAAATCACAGTACATTTTAGTCAGGTACATTTTCAAAATGGGGGATATTTTCTGTACACCATTTAACAACATGTAATTTTACATCATGGTAACTCTTACCACACATGGTCCTTATATGTTTAATACCATGGGGGAGACATTCAATTTAGGGGGGCAAAAAGCGAAAAATTTGGGGGAAAAAGGCCAAGTCCAACACACCCTATGCAATATTTACTCTATTATACAACCAATGGAGTATTTACAACAAATGGGCATAACACAAACAAATCAAAATGACAAAAAACACTGTTTGGCACAATCTGTGGTCCACGCGTTTCAAATCCCTTTATTCCTGGGATTCTCCTCAGGACCAAAAACTGTGAAATAAAACAACACAAATTGTATTACAAATGCCTGTTTAAAGATCAAAAAAAAGAGAGAGCGCTCAACACACGTCATTGGCCCCAGTGCCTGCTTACCTAATTAGAAAGAAGCCACCCGGTCTACTTTCAAGAAAAACATGAAATCTCCACTCTCTGTGGGACATACCAGAATGAAAAAAGGAAGGGAAAGGAGTGGAAAAAGGAGAAAAGCAAAACGTCAGTTCAACAAGTCATAAACCAATCATTCAACCCCATTGTCGGTTTTAATAGTCCTAGGGGCACTTACTTAATAGTTGCCACTTTGTTGGAATCTTGGACTTGACCTTCTAATGTGCTGCGCTGGTAAAATCCTGTTTATAAAACAGAAACAATTGTGGGCTTGATTCTATTTGGGACTTAGACTGATAGATATACAATGGCTCGTCTTCAATACCACTCAAGCTGCTCCAAACAGATCAGCCAGCCGGCGCAACGCCCAATCCTGAATGAGTTAACCCAGTGCAGTAGCGTTCTGTACCTAAAACGCGAATACAAATTCAAGTGCCAGAGCCAAGAGCCTTATTGTTTTCTTCCTCAAAAGGATTTATGCGTCCATCCAACTTATCAAATACAGCATGAAGACATTCCTTTCCTAGTCCAGTTACTCGAACACTAACGTCGGACACGAGCCTCTGTCAAACGCGGCGTTACGTTTGCTCGCCATTCTGACTGCTATAGTAAACAAATAGCTATGTACTGAATGGGCTTCAGGACTCTGATCCACATAAGCTCCATATGAAATCAGCACTGATATGGGTCTGAGGGATAAACTGATGAGTCTGAGATCAGTGGATGTCTGGCAGCAGCTGCATCCCCAGGAAAGGGTCTACTCCTGGTATATCCCAGCGGCCAGCCCATATAGTGGGATTGACTACTGTTTTGTTTCAGGGACATTTGGTGCAAAGTGTACAGATCATAGGGGTATATATCTGATCACTCCCCCTTACTGATGAGAATACATCTTGGGCAATGGCGACCAGCCATACCAGTGCGGAAACTCAGAGCACAGGTGTTGTCTGACCCACCTTTTGTGGCCATTGTCATTGAAACGTTGACGCACTATTTTGATGATAACTGGGAAAGTGCAAGTAGTAGGGCAATGGAGTGGGAAGCCCTTACGGCGGTACTCCACAGTGAGTGCATGAAGCAGTTGGAGAGCGACCTGGATAGCCAGTAAAGAAACAACTGAGTGCCTTTGAAATAGAGCTGCTGCAAAATCAGGGCAAACTCCTAGAATCGCTGTAACATAAACAGTAACTCCTGGCAGATTGTAATACATTGCGCACATTTTTATATAGGATCTATCACCAGAGGTTGCATACTAGGAAGGGATTAAGCGGGAGTGCTGTTGTCCCAGTTGATTAAACACGAGGAAGGACAGTCCTGCTGTTATAAGATGTGCATGGGAAACTGGTATGTACGATACAGGCCAATAATGCCATGTTTGTGGTACATATATCAACGGAGGCCTGGGGACATAGTGGGGAGAACACAATATCTCAGGTGTGCACCGATGAACAGATTGGAAGCCGAAGAAAGGGAGAACCTAGAGTCACCATTAACCAGGGAAGAGATAACAGCGGAAATATGCAGTCTCAAAACGGTTATGGTGCTGGAAGGGGACGGGATACAGGCAGAGCTCTACAGAGGTACGCTGGAGTGCTAGCAGACGAATTGTCAGAAGTCTATAATGAGGCACTTGACAGGGGGCTTCTGTCAGACTCAATGCAGAAGACATAGGTGGTGATGTTGCTGAAGCGGGCTATCCGGCGGGGACGTCATTATACCGCCCATTATCAATGTTGAATGTTGATGTAAAGATACTTAGGGGGATATTCTCAAAAATGCGTGATAACCATCGCAAAAGTAACTTAACGCTATGGTAATTAAGTATTCACAACACGGAGGCACCATGCGATAGGCCCCCGACAATGCCTCAAATGTCTGCGATAAAGTCAACGCGACGCCGCAAAAATGCAAAACGCCAACACAGAAAAAGTAGCGATGAGGCCAAACGCGATACAAAAAGCACCGGAAACCAGAGACAGGCCTGCAAATCCCACGCGTTAGGCAGAAAAAATAATCATAAAAGCAGAGTAAAAAAATGGTGAGATGACAGCATACGAACACAACCCCACAGCTGTGACGCTGAACAAATGACCATTGTCCCACATCAGATAGGCATTTCCTTACAAACAGTCACAATGTCCCTCGACGTGCATTCAGTATGTAACCTGCGCCAATGCGGAGACATACATGGAACACACTGTGAAACTGCATCTCCCCTTCACATTGCAGAGGGACAAACAACACCCCCTGCACAGCGACGTGCCATGTCCATGATTAAACATTAATGAAAGCATGGACTAATGTAGGGACAGTGACTGCCCCTTAGGTACATGTCGCCCATGTCATGGGACTTGAATCACAGGTTGCATCCCTGCATCATGGCGGCACATATCAGAGCCCAAAAGAAGCCTTGTTGTCACTTGTAGGCCACAAATGACGCCAAAATGGAATGAATTGGGACACAGTCCAATCCATCATCCTCTCCCGGCTGGACTATGCTAGCGTCCTACTGTTGGGCGCTAATAAAGCGGAGACAACTAGGCTTCAACGAATTCAGAATTCTGCGGCCAGAGCTATTGTTGGCCTTCCAAGAAGATGCTCTGCTAGAGCCACCATACGGAGACTCCACTGGCTCCCAGTGGAAGCCCGAATCCAATTTAAGGCCCTCACCACTGCCTTTAAAATCCTCAAGACCGATGGCCCTGAACTCCTCCGCCCGCTTCTAACACCCTACAGCCCCCAGCGCAACTTGCGCTCCCTAGGTCAACATCTAGTAGTGGTTCCCCGCACGAAACTCTGCCGTGTCGGGGGTCGCTCCTTTAGAGTTTTAGGAGCAAAACTCTGGAACTCCCTTCCCCCGAACATCCGCCGCCTTGACAATCTATCCACTTTTTGCAAGGCAATAAAAACTCACCTGTTCCCACTGCCTTAAACCCTTGACCCCCCCCCCCCCTCTCAGTAGGTTATGCTATGGTTTCTCAGCGCCGGGACGCCCCGTTGCTGGGGCAGCTGTCGCGCTTCAACATACTCGTAACATAGCATAACATAACATGTGAAACGCCGAATAGCGGGATACCATAACAACTGTGACACACAGAATTGGCAGTTCGAATATGTGACACCCTAAACAGCCAACGCACAGAGGTGATACAACCACCATCCATTAACAAATTATAAAATTGCCAGCACTACATGTCGCACCCACATTTGTCTGAGTGAAATGCCTGTATAGATGAGTGACATGCATGCAGGGAATGTGTGTTGGAATGCATTATTTTCACATGCTGTGCCTTTGGTCGTACATCGTACTGTTTGATTATTGCCAAGCACTGTCACAATGTGACGTCAACCAGAGAAGAAATTGTTAATGATGGAGTCCCTGTGGGCTATTCCTGCTGTGACTGCAGTGGGGTGAGGTCCACCTGCCTCATCTTCATCATCATTGTCCGGTGAAACTGACACTCGTATCCATGGGGCTTTGCTGCGTACACATATGTTGTGCAACACACAACATGCAACAATCATCTGGCACACGATGGCTGGGCTGTGCAGGAGCCTTCCACCTGTGACGTCCAGGCACCTCAAATGTGACTTCAACACGCCAAATGTGCGCTCCACGATGCCCCTGGTGTGTTTTTGGGCAAAATTGTACTGCCTCTGGGCCTGTGTGTTCAGGGCTCGGAGTGATGTCATCATTCAAGTGCAGATTGCATATCCTTGGTCACCTGTGACAGTGCAGAGAGACATGAGTCAATACTACGTCCTGCATGATTTGTTGGCAGGCTCACTGGTTCATTGGTGTGTGATGTGTGACTTAGTAAATCTTCTATGACATGAACTGTTTGTTGCAAATGAGGGGCATCAATGTGTCTTATGTAGCCTCAGTGCTGCACTTCGCCCCAGGCATAGTCACTAGTGAGCGCAGCATGTTTGTATCACTTGCACCCCTACGGCACACCATTGTATGCCTGTTTGCGCATGTCCACAAGCCTGATTACGACTCAGTGATGATGTGTGCTGAAGGTGGCTGGCCACATGTGTGTAGGCCCATTGTAAGGACAGCCATTAAATGTAATGGGGTAACCCTGTAACCCTCAGAACCCGGGCGGGTAATTAAATAAACAATAATGGTTCTGTCAGAAAAAACATTTCAATTGGACACAGTACTTAATACATAGATGCAACTGTATATCCCATGAAGGGTATATATGAACAATAAACACCAACCACAGGGAGGAAAAAGTAAATCTTTTGTATTCAACTTTTTCATAGATTTAAATTTTACAGAGAATAAGGTATGCTGTCCAATATACACAAAACACATGGACTGTGAATACACAAGGGGTGTGGGTCGTGACTGGTGACTGAGTATTACAAGTGATAAAACAAATATACATATACAATGAAACTTTTTCAAAATATCCACTGTAAATCACATTAGTCTCAGGAGGTTAAAATTGTTTCTTTTGATCGTTGGGACTTTGTGCAGATGGATATGGCATAGTACGACTAGTAAGGACAGGGCTGACACAGATGTAGAGAACCTGCCTGACTGAACCTGCAGGTTGAGGGTAGATCTTTTGGTCATGCTGCACTAATAGCGGCCCACACAACAGTTGGCATGTGTGATCCATGACCCCGAGCGGGCATGACATCCTCCATGTACCCCTTCTGCCGAGCACGCACACCGGAGGCATGCCACATAGCAATATTGTCCATTGCGGACGGGTTGGGCAGAAACTGCAACAGAGACACAAGCATCAGCCAAATCCTTGGCAAGACCTACAATTTACCACACCCAGATCCATGTGTGGTGGAGCCACAGCCCCACGCTATACAGTCGTACGCCTGTCGACTCTGCTTACGCTCACAGGGAGGTATGACACGGTTATATGTTCCAGGTCTTCACCACTGCCTGCGGTGACATGGTTGCACCCGCTGAACACAGCACAATGTAATGTGGAATGGCCCTGGTCCCTCATGCATACATAATGACTACACTGATACACTGAGTGAGTTTGTGGAACTGGATACGGGCACGTGAACCTGGCCCCTTTTATTGCCAGGGTTACATGTCCAGTGGCGCCTGTGCTGGATGGTGTTGAGTAGTGTAAGCCACCCCTCACCGGTTGGTTGGTGCTGGCAATAACCACAGCAGTGATCAGACAACCAGCAGTACAAGGTACAAACAGCAAGGGTCCCTGACTTGAGCAGCAAAAAGTTAGTGGCCCCGGATGCACAGCGGCCGGCACAGGCACACTGCCAAGGTACGGTGACTTATGGTGCACTGAGGTTATGCCAAGCAAGCTGAGCGGGGCCTAATGGATGACCAAGGAGAATGTCGGGAAGGGTTGCGGGAGACAGTGGAAGGGGTCCCTACAGGGCATGATGCAGAGGGCAGAATCAAGCAGAAACAGGCAAATGGTGGAGTGGAATGCCACAGACTCCTCTTTTACACCATGTCAGTATTAGTTTATTTTTATTTTTATTTATTTATTTAGGAAGTTTTCTATAGCGCTGTCAAGACCCGGAGGTAGCAGAGCGCTTTACAGTAATAGAATGACAAAAATCTGTATAAACATATGCATAACATAAACATAAACATGAACATAACATATGTAAGGTATAAGCATTCAAAGATTGACATTGTAAGCGGAACATGGGTGAGTTGCCGAGCTTCTTTGGATATGGAATACATAAAGATGATGAAAACCCCCAGCCCATGGACTCAGATGCCACCGAAGTTCAACCAGAGATTGCCCATGAATTTGAAGCCACACACTCAGTAGCACCAGAGACTGCGATGAGGCCTGTACAGTGACATGAGCTCTGCTATGAAGAAATCAAGACTCATTTCCAAAAGCGTGAGGCCAGTGGAGTACGTCAAAGAGAAAATAGTACTACGGGCCTGTGTCACGGATGCCATGATGGTCTGAGGAGGCTGCCATGGTCGGGGGCCTCAGGTTTGGAGCTTGCAGCAGCACGTAGTGGGCCCTCTGTGACACCCGCCGGTGTTGGCAGGTGAGTAGTGATGCCTGGATGCGCAGGGTCGGGTATGATGCATATTGCCCCTGTGTAGAACCTTGGGCATCAGAAAGCAGATGGAGGCTCTCAGGATCTTAAGGACGAATGGCTCTATGTTGCTAGTTTTTTGCAGTTTTAAGATATCTTATGGCTGCTTAAATTTGGTGCTCAAATGTATTCATTACCTGCAATTACTAGGTTAACTGTGTGGGAGGGCTTGGTGGGGGATACCTTTTTGTACAGTATGCTGCTATACTCCCTGGTGATTGTGTCACTATGATTTTTAAAATTTGTGTTAATTTTTGCTTTTGTGATTTTACTTTTTTTGGCTTTAAATTCAGTTTTTACTTGCGTTTTAAACTAATTTATTGGTATTTGTTGCAGAAGGGCATTTTATGTCGCTACTGTGATCCAATAGTATTTCGCAGACCAAAGGTGTTGTAAATACAGTTCCTACAACAGGCAACTCGCAAAAGAGAGAATTTGGGAATTTCTAATAACTATTTAAAAATTATAACAGATCCACATGTATAAAATTTGTACTTTTGAAGTTTCTCATTTGTATGGTATTTATGGATTTGGATTGGATGGTTTAAAATGTGGTCCTCTTGTATGTGTTCTTTTTTGATCATTGGTGATTGAATAAAGTCGTTGATGATGATGAAAAAGTCAAATCCAAGTTCGTTGGTCTGTTTTCCATTTTAAAGTAGGCTAAAGAAGAAGAAAAGAGGAGTCCAGGCTGGCACACTGCTACTAGTAAACACAGAAGTGAAACATTAAGGATGCTGCTACCTACCATTGTTCTAATTGATGCTACGCAAGTTCTTCATCCAAGAAAGAATATCAGATTGTTGTGCCTCTTCCATCCAACCGTGGGGCCTCAAGACAAAGTCTAAGGAAGGGAAAGATATCTTTATGATGGATAAATTACTTGAACTCTTGAATGTATTTGAAAAAAAACTGACTCTCACCTAGTTTCGTCATACTTTAAGTATTAGTAGTACTATGGACATTTTCTGGGGCGTGTTCATGTTTTCAGTCCTTTCTATGATTGTGGAACTTTTTTGGTTGTTAGACCAGTCCTCTTTTTTATTGTCTTTCAATATTGGCTGTGTGTTTTGTTGTATTAAAGAGGGATGTGTTAGGGGTTGTTCTCGTCATATAAATGTAGCCTATTGAGTTAACAAACAATGTTAAAGAGTTACTGGCGGGACTTGTAGGTTGGAAATCTGAAGAGGCAGTGGTAGGTTGTAAGTGGGCTACACTGGTTGTTGCCAACTATTTCTGCTGTGATTTTAATCTTGAATAAAGTCTTAAAAGGAACTTGATTGTGGTATCTTTTTGGTGATTTCACAATGTGAAGGTACCACAACAAAACATTATGTTCCAAAATAAAGTATCTCACAAAAATAAAAAATGGTTATTTATTTATTTATTTAAGAAATTTTATATAGCGCTGGCCTGACCCGAGGGTATCGGAGCGCTTTACAGAAGATACATTGCAGAGATGCACAACACACGAGACAAAAGAATGACTCGTTAATACTGCACGACGCTGGTTGAGTGGTCTGCTTCATAGTCATGGGACATCTGTTTCTTAGTCTCTTAGTCTCCTATCAACTCCCTAGGGAGCAGTTGAGGAACAGGATTTTGAGTTGGCTTTTGAATTTTACAAAAGAGGGAATGGTTCTGATGTGAGGGGGAATGGAGTTCCAGATTTTGGGTGTCCCGTGAAGGATCGAGCCGCAGTTTTTTGTTTTTGAGTTTTTGGCGGGATGAATAGGAGGGAGTTAGAACTTCTGAGGTTCCTGGCCTGACCGGCTTTTTTGAGTTTGGCCACTAGATATTCGGGTTTGCCGGTATGTTGGGCTTTATGAGTGAGGCAGGCTGTTCTGAATCTGATCTGCATTTCGACTGGGAGCCACTTAAGTTCTCTGAGTGCAGGGGAATTGTGGTTGAATTTCTTGATTCCGGTGACCTTTCTGGCTGCCGCATTCAGAGTTCTCTGATGAGGCTAGGTGTGACTTTGCAATTCCTTAGGGGACTGCATTCCCATAGTTCAGTCTTGACAGCACCAGTGTTTGAGTGGCCTGTTTAAGATCAATTGGGCGGAATGAAAGGTTTGATTTTGTTCAGTAGTTTAAGGTCAAGGAAAGTGCTTTTGGCCGAATTCTTGATGTGTTTGGTCATGTTCAGTTTTGGGTCTAATGTGATGCCTAGTGATTTGACCGAGTCAGCCAGGGTGAGATTCCCGTTAAGTGCATCAACAGCCTTCAGCCATTCAGCAATATAAGTGTTCTCCTGCTTGTTCAAGATAAGAAGTATCTCAATTTTGTCGGGGTTTAGTTTAAGGTGAATCGATGAAAGCCAGTGTTGGATATCTCTCTGTACGTCATTGAGTCTTTGAATGTCACTGAGGGAGGTGGTTCCCAGATATATCTGAGTATTGTCTGCGTAATGATGGAAACGAATGTTGGCTGCTTTGAGTTGTTTGGTGAGAGGTTCCATGTAGATGTTAAATAGTTTCGGGGAGAGCACTGAGCCTTGAGGGAGTCTCTTGTTGGCAGGGTGAGTGTCAGAAGCAAAGGTTTCTTATTTTTATTTTTTGAGTGCGATTGTGCAAGAAGGAGGAAAACCATTGGAGGACCGCCTCACCAAGACCGGCTCTTTCTTGGAGAGCCCTAATGAGGAGTTTGTGGTCTACTGTATTGAATGTTGCCGATAGGTCAAAGAGAATGAGGAGGCAGTATTGGTCAGAGTGTAGTGAATTGTGGACATCGTCGATGATGTTGAGGATCGCGATTTGTGTGCTACAGCCTTTTCTGAAGCCAGATTGGTGAGAGTCCAGGAGGTTGATGTTGTCCAGGTGGTGGGTTAGCTGTTGGAGTACACATTTTTCAAGGATTTTGGACAGAAGGGGAAGGTTAGATACAGGTCTAAAGTTATTCAAATCTGTTAAGTCAAGGCAGGGTTTTTTCAGCAAGAGTGTGACTTGTCCTACCTTAAGGTAGTCTGGAACGTCTCCATTTTTCATGGAGCTGTTTATTATCACGCATCAAAGCGGTGCTAGAGAGCACTTCAGCTTTTTGGTTAGTAGGGGAGGAATGGGGTCAAGGACATGAAACGAGGGTTTGAAGGTGGAGATCATCGTGATCATCTCAGATTCCTGAATGTGGCGGAAGCTTAGCCAAGATTTTGAAGAGGGGCAGAGAGCTGTATCGTCCGCCCCGAGCATGGTGCTCTTAGTGGGTCGAGTGTTGATGGTGTCCAGTACGTTTTCGATCTTATTAATCTTGTTGTGAAAGAAGTTGGCAAAGTTGTCACAGAGGTCTTTGGACGCCTGTTTCAAGGAGGTCACAGGCCCGGAGGTTTGTTGCCTGATGATGCTATATGGCTCGTTGGGTCTATTTTTTGCACTGTCCAGCGCAGAGCAGAAAAACAAGGATTTTTTTTATGTGATTGTTGTATTTCCTGCGAGCTGTTTTGAGTTGTTTGCAGAGGGTGGAGGTAGGGTTCTTCCTCCAGCTTCTTTCTTTGGCTCTTAATGTTCTCCTTTCAGAATTAATGTCAGTATAGACCCATGACCAGACATCGCAGCTTCGGTCCAAGTAGGTCTTGAGGAGAAGGGCTCGATGTCGGAGTATGAGCAACTCTGAGCCCTAGTGACACGGGCTATGTTTCTTAGGGTTTATTGTGACAAGGCCTCTGTGTCTGTTCTTGAGGATCTCTGTCCCCATGTCACAGGAGTTGCTACGGGCCTAGTGGGGCGCTGGTGGTGGTTGGAGTTGGATGGAGAGAGCACCCTGTGAGGGGATTGTTGGGGCCTCCGGCCTTGTCGAGGTTGGTGAGGATTTTGTTCAAGTCCCTGGAAATTGATTCTAGCTGTTTTTCTAGTTAAGCAAGATGCTGTGCCATGGTGTTGTGTGCAAGGTGAGGGCATCTTGGGGAGGGTCATCCTGTGCAGTGTAGGTTGTTTTTAGGATAAGATTCCTATTGCTACATGTTGTCCCCTTTTGGGACCCTGGGAGGGGGGTGAGTTGGGTCATTGCACGAGATCGACCTTCTGAGATCAGGGCGAGTACTAGTGTGATTAGGGGTCGTTGACGACCAAGCGAGTTCAAGGAGTTGCGGTTGGTGGGTCAAATTAGGAAGTCGAGTTTGACGTTCCTTTGAGAGTTTGAGAACACTCTTTGTAGAGGTGCTGGAGAGGGGGGGTGACTCGGGGAGGCGGCGTGGGCGAGGTGGGGATAGTTTGTTTTTCCTGTTGGGGCCGGTTATCTGTTGGTGGGTCCTGGGTCGGGAAGGATCATGGCAGGTGAGGGAGAGCGGAGCAGAGTGTGGGGTAGAGGGAGTCGAAAGCCTCTAGGTTCTCGTTATTTGCCTGAATCAGGACAGTGCGGTTAGTGTAGATGGTCACAGACGTGATCCCACCCCTTGATGAATGGTTAGGGAGGGAGGTTGTTAGTTTGCCGCTATGTGAGGTAGTTGTGGTTTTGGAGATGTAGAGTTGTGTTATGAGGAAAGTGTTCCAGTCTCCTGGTCTTTCATTGTGAAAGATTAAGTCCATCTTAATCTGTCCTTTAGAGGGTCAATGATATGTGTCCGTAAATAAAGTTTATTTGTGTTGTCTAATCAATTTCTTCTTGAAATTTCGTCTTGCTTTAGGAGAAAGGTTGGGGGGAAGCTAATAGTGTAGACAGAATAACAAGTGTAGTCCTTTTACTATTATCTTGAGGAGACCTGTTTTTTTTAACATTGAAAAATGCTGGTCACTCTGTAACATACACTATGTGTATCTGTTTCCCTAATGAGGGGTCACCTCATCGGGATGAGTCATGGAGTAGCTTAATCTCATGGTAAGGGAGTGATTACTGTGGTGAAGAGGGTGGCCATATTGGAACGGGCGAACTGTATTGCATAATGTAGAGTGGGAGGCTGCATAAAGGGGGGATATTTCTGGAGTTGTCGGCAGAAGTTTGTTGCATTTATCTTGTTTGGTGGCCCTTGCAGCGATTAGTTCTTGTTGAAGATTCTATTTTTGAAAAATACACGGATCCCCAAGAGTCATGGATTGGCAATCTTAAGGCCAGGCAAAGTTAAGTGAAGGAATGGGGCTCCGATTAGGACTTAGGCACTAATTTCAGGTTCTTCTTTGGCTATGAGTAGAGGCCGTTGAGAACTCCTTATTTGCTGATCCTTGCAACTGTTGGAGGAGTTTAGAGATTCTATCTTTATCTAAATGCGGAATATCTAGAGTTGGGGATCGGCCATCTTGAGGCCGGGCAGAATCGGCTGAGGGAATGGGGCTCCATGTAGGAGTTGCATGCTGTTATTAGTGGCTTCTTGATGGTGGGCAGAAGATCGATGTGTCCCTTTTAGCATGATGACCCTTGCAGCGTTAGATGTATTTAGGGCTTTAGACTTTATCTAAAAGCGGATCCCAGGGAGTCGGGGATCGGCTCACTTGTGGCCAGGCAAATTCAAATGGAGGAGCGAGGCTCTGTGAGGAACTTGCATGCTCTGTTTCGTATTCCCAGGTCACCTATGGACAGTTATTAAGAGTGGGAGGCCTCGCTCTGTATCGCCGGGGGCCCCAGGGCATGGCGAGCCCTAGCAATCATTGTTGTAGGGGCCCGTTGGATAAGCAGTGGCGACCATTTTAAGGGCTGTCATCGTACCTTCACAGAGGGACGTGCAGGATTCACTCCGGTTTTGATCCTGCGGTCCTTGTCCCGGAGGAGACACTCGTCTGGTCTGGGAATTCTTGTGCGTTTCCTTAAGAGTCCGACGTGAGGCCGGTCCAGGAGTGCTTGATTGGTTCCTTCACAATGGATGACCTGCCAGGCCAGCTTGCAGCCCTGAAAGGTATCGGCGAGGGACAACACTCCAAGCACTACGATCTCCGCCGTTGCCGCCGTCTGGCCTGTTCCACTACGGTGAGTCCCGCTTTGTGGGTTGGCGGGGGAGGGGGTCGCTGTGGGGGTTTGGGTAGGGATTTACTGGTATAGTGACCCCGAGCCCGGGAGATTGGTTTCACAGCTCTTTCCCCGCAGCCATTTTCTGCCATTTTCACACAGCTTTGTGTAATCTGGAGGGGACTCCAAACAGATGGTGGAACACTTCAAAAGATTTTACCCAAAAAAACAAAAATGGAATTCTTCTTATTAATAATAATAGACAACTCCTATATTGGAAAACCTTTGTTAACAAGCATGTGCTGTTATTTGGTTAATTGTATTGCTATAAACATTTACGTGGCACAAGCTTGCGAAAATAAGAAACACAATAAAAAGTACACCAATTTTCTCCAATTATCTGTTATAGTGCTATTGCCTAATTTGTTGTTAACAGTCCATTAATCGAGCATAAATGCTTGATTATTTTTACTTATTGGAATGATTTTGGGAAGTAATATAAACTTTGGAATAGAAGATAAAAAGAAAACTGCGAGACTGAAAGAAATCCCTGTAATCTTGCAGATGAAACAACATGAGGAAAATTACTTCCAGAATTACCTCTCAATCGGCCTTGGCCAATCTATTGGGGCAGAGGGCCCACGCCCCCCAACCTTTTGCTCCTCACGAACAGTGTCTGTTTGGCTGACCTTTGTTTAGCCTGATAGACACATTTCCAAGGTCAGGAAACCAGGAGCCAGACATGCGCTAAATGTACAGGCTCCTGGCTGCCTGAACTGAACTTTGCTGGGCTGAGGGAGTCACAGCTCCTGTGGGCATGACCTGCTCAGCTCAGCAAAGGTGCCTGACGCACTCCCCTCAGTGTCAAGGGGAAGCGTCACTGATTGACTCACACTTGGGCGCTTCAATTTTAAGCCCTGAAACACTCATAGTCGATTGTCAATCAGTGGCACTTCATCACAGAGTGGGGTGGGGTCAGCTGTTTCACCGACCGCATCCCAGTCAGCCAATGAGGGAAGGCAGCAGTCCCAAGCCTCCTAGGACTTCCGAGGCAGAGCTGCAGGTTTGTGTGTGTGTTTTTTTAATGAATGTTTGGTGCGTGTGTGTATGTATGAATGTTTTGTAATGATGTTTGTGAATGGATGTGTTTCAGTGTGCACGTGTGAATGCATGGCTGAATGTGCATGTGTATGTGTGCTTGTGTGTGTGTCCCATCCACCCCCCTCCCTCTAAACTTACCGGCCGCTACTGCTCTCAATAGCCAAGACTGAATCAGGTGCATCAGATAACTTGACTGAACGAGACAAAGTTAAGAAATGGTTGGCCTTGGTTTTAAGTATGCAAAAGTAACAACTGATGGACAGAATGCCGAACAATGCAAACATTCATCTCCAGTCACAAAGATATGGGTTTAATCCATCATTCTTTTGCTAACCACGCTACCCCAGTTTGACCCAGCGATATGCAAATCAGTCTTCCCCCTGTTCCTTAATTAAACTGTCCAGCCCAAACTGCCAAGCCAGGTCCTCTTTGGACCCGAAACAAGCATCCTGGGACCAGTTTTGGGGTCACCCTCATCAGCCAGACTAACTTGAATCCAGTGGCGCAGTGAGCACGGGACCCATGTCTGGGGATACCCTTCCCACTTAGGGTGACAAACAAAAAAAGGAAAAATTGATTAACAGAATGCTAAAAAATGCAAACATTCACCCCCAGTCATAAAGATCTGGGTTTAATCCATTGTTCTTTTCCTCACCACGCCACCCCAGTTTGGACCCAGTTATATGCAAATCAGTCTTGACCCTGCTCCTTATGGGAACAGTCCAGCCCAAACCGAAGTATGACATAATATTGCTTGCCTCAACGATAGTTGATGCATGATATACTATACATTTTCTCTTCTCAATTGTGCACTGATGAACAATATTGTTTCTTTGGGCACTTAAATGTTCCTACTCTCCTATTAATATTCAAATCCCAATGGACATATGATCAACAAAGTGCACTGGTGAACTATATTGTGTCTTTGGGAAATGACATGCTCGTGCACCCCTATGAATTATCAAATCCAATGAACAGAGAATAAACCTCTAAGGTTTACCAGATCACATTAGTATAAGAGAATCTTGATCTATTCAAACTTTGATCTACTGAACACAAACAAGGAAAATCACTTCACATTTGCATGCAGCTCTACTTGTGTTTCATGCAAGTGACCTCTGAAATTGCCAAGGAGAAATTGCATTTTGGGACCCCTCATGTCGCTGCCACTGGTTGACAGATCAACCTGGAATGTTTTAAGAAGTAGCTGAGGTGGGAGAATGATCAAAAATCACTACAGTTATAGGCAAAACAATAAACGTTGTTCCAGTGGAAAATCTGCTCTTACTATAACGACACAGTGGCAACCACCACTGTGCAATTCGAAATAATTCTACAGAAATATTTAAAAACAGAACATAATATACTTATTCTCATGAATAAATCAAATGTGAAAAAGTATTTCAGTATATCTCAGGAAGTTTGAGACATAGGACCTTATTTATAGTTTGGTATGGTGCCTGATGTTCGCCCAGAAGTAGAGGTAAAAAGCTCTGCTCCCCTGGAGGACTACCGCTCACAATATTTATAGATCTAAGCAAAATATATTTTTTTTACAAACAGAAGCACCCAAAGCTGCAGATGTTTTTGTATTCTTTAAAATCAAATAAATTAGATAACATCTTGAAATGTGTGGAATACTGATTGAATTGTGTTTGAATTTGGATTTTAGCATTAGGGATTTCTTGACAAAAGTTGTTGTTAGAAATGGGGTTTCTGGTTGACAGCGAGGTGCACCTTGTCTAAGCAGAAACCACCACTCTAGTCAGGGTAAGATAGATACACACTAAAAGATAACCTGTGCTCACCCTCTGAAAGCTTGGCAAAGAGCCATTAGGCCTATCTAAAGAGGCAACGTGTAAAGTATTTGTGCAACACACACACATTATTAAAATGAAAACACCACAAAAATACTACACACAGGGTTGGAGGAATTGCTTATATTTTTATGAGAAAAATAAGACCAAAACAACAAAAATTCAATAGGCAGAATCTGACTTATGAATTTCTAACCATTAAATCAAAATATAGTGCTTATTTATTTCTTTTTATTTAATTACTTTATAAAGCACAACATTCAACCAAATGGATATCACAGCGCTGATGGACAGCCCTTTACAGGTGAAAAATACAGTAGTGAGGGGGCTTCTATTACTTATCAGGCTTTGGGAAATAGGTGTGTTTTCAGCTTTTTCCTGAATAGCAAGTGGCAATTGATAAGTCGAAGTTCAGATGGAAGTTTGTTCCAAGATTTTGCCGCCAAATAAGAACAGGAGCGGCCCCCTAGTCTAGACTTTTTAATAGGCTTAGTGGTTGCCTTGGCCAGATGGCATGATCGGAAATTCCGATTGGGAAGACAGAACTTGACTCTGCCTTGTAGGATATTTGGTCCGGCATCAATCAATCAATCAATCATCGCATTTATATAGCGCACTACTTACCCAGTGGGTCTCAAGGCGCTGGGGGAGGGGGATCTGCTACTGCTCGAACAACCAGGTCTTGAGTTGCTTCCTGAAGGCGAGGTGGTCCTGGGTTAGGCGGAGGTGGGTGGGGAGGGAGTTCCATGTCTTGGCGGCGAGGTAGGAGAAGGACCGTCCCCCTGTGGTGGTTCTACGGATGCGGGGGACGGCGGCGAGGGCGTGGCTGGTCGATCGAAGCTGGCGTTTGGGAGCGTAGAAGTTGAGGCGGCTGTTGAGGTATCCTGGGCCTTGGCTGTGTAGGGCTTTGTGTGCGTGGGTGAGGAGACGGAAGGTGATTCTCTTGTTGACCGGGAGCCAGTGCAGGTCTCTCAGGTGTCCGGAGATGTGGCTGCGGCGGGGGATGTCCAGGATGAGTCATGCTGAGGCGTTCTGGATCCGCTGGAGTCTCTTCTGGAGTTTGGCGGTGGTTCCGGCATAGAGGGTGTTGCCGTAGTCCAGACGGCTGGTGACGAGGGCCTGGGTGACTGTCTTCCTGGTCTCGGTGGGGATCCACCGGAAGATCTTACGTAGCATGCGCAGGATGTTGAAGCACGACGAGGAGACGGCGTTGACTTGTCTGGTCATGGAGAGGGAGGAGTCCAGGATGAAGCCCAGGTTGCGTGCGTGGTCTGTTGGTTTGGAGCGCTGCCTAGGGCGGGGGGCCACCAGGAGTTGTCCCAAGCGTCGGGTGAGGATCCCAGGATAAGTTCAGTTTCAGGCCGCTGTTCTTCATCCATTCGGCTACCTCTTTCGTCCCTTCGTGAAGGTTGGCTCTGGCGGTGGTGGGGTCGTTGGTAAGGGAGAGGATCAGCTGGGTGTCGTCGGCGTAGGAGATGATGTTGAGGTTGTGCTGGTGTGCGATGTCTGCGAGGGGGCTCATGTAGATGTTGAAGAGGGTTGGACTGAGCAAGGAGCCTTGAGGGACGCCGCAGATGACTTCGGTGGCTTCAGATCTGAACGGAGGGAGATGGACTCTCTGTGTCCTTCCGGCGAGGAAGGAGATGATCCACTCCAGTGCCTTCTCCTGGACTCCGATGTTGCTGAGGCGTTGTACTAGGGTACGATGGCAGACAGTGTCAAAGGCCGAGGAGAGGTCGAGGAGGATGAGGGCCGCTGTTTCTCCGTTGTCGAGCAGCGCTCGGATGTCATCGGTGACTGCGATCAGGGCGGTCTCGGTGCTGTGGTTGGCCCGGAAGCCAGACTGCGAGGGGTCGAGGGATCCGTTCGTCTCGAGGAAGGCGGCCAGCTGCTTGTTGACGGTCTTCTCGATGACTTTTGCAGGAAACGGGAGCAGCGAGATGGGTCGGTAGTTTTTGAGGTCGGTGGGGTCAGCCGATGGCTTCTTGAGTAGAGCGCTGAGTTCGGCGTGCTTCCAGCTCTCCGGGAAGGAAGCGGTGTCGAAGGATGTGTTGATGATGTCCCGCAGGTGGGGTGCAATGACAGCGTCGGCCTTGTTGAAGACGTGGTGAGGGCAGGGGTCGGTCGGAGATCCGGAGTGGATGGAGTTCATCGTGCGGACGGTGTCTTCGGTGCTGATCGGAGTCCAGGCGCGGAGGGTGGTGGTGGGGGGTGGTGGTTCGGTCATGGAGTTCGTCGGTTGAGTGCTGAAGCTGTTGTGTATGTCCGCGATCTTGTTGTGGAAGTAGGAGGCGAGGGAGTTGCAGAGGTCTTGCAAAGGGGTGATGTCGTTGTTTCCGGCGTTGGGGTTGGAGAGCTCTTTGACGATGTTGAAGAGTTCTTTGCTGTTGTGTGCATTGTTGTCCAGTCGTTCCTTGAATGCAGTTTTCTTGGTGGCGCGGATGAGTTGGTGGTGTTTTCGGGTGGCGAGCTTGAGGGCAGTCATGTTGTCCGGTGTTTGGTCTCTGCGCCAGGTTCTCTTGAGGGCTCGGCAGTTCTTCTTGGAGCTCTTGAGTTGAATAATGCAGGACCTTGTGTGCAGGACACAGTAATTGAAACATGGCCCTCTGTCTCATAGGGAGCCAGTGTAGGGTATTCATGCATTCCGAGACTGAGCTATACTTCTTCACATTGCATACCGCTTACAAGTATACTACATTAACATTAACATTAACATTATGGTTTGTGTTCGACTGGTCAGAAATGAGTGAAGCCATTGTAGAGCTTTGGAATGTAATTGGTAAATAGTGTTTTTAGCAAAAGATTGTGTGAAACAGTATTGAACGCTGCTGACAGGTCCAATAGTATCTGTGCAACAGATTTGCCCTGATCTGCCACACATTTGATGTTGTCCAATACTGCGAGGAGTGTTGTCTCAGTACTGTTATTAGTTCTGAAGCCTGCCTGGGAAATATCCAGAAGTTCATTGGCTTCAAGATGCTGCGTCATTTGTCTGTTCACTAATTTCTCCATTACTTTAGACAGATAAGGCAGTTGCGATATGGGATGGTCATAACGAGCCAACCAGGGACATCGGGTCTTGATTGACTCGGTAAATCCAAGGTTCTGGCTGACCGTGATGGAGGTCAGGCCACCTGCAGAACTCAACCATCTACAGCCGAAAAAATACCTTGGATGGAAGATGCTTTGAAGTTGAGTACCTGCTGCAAGGAACATAAAAGGTGATGCTTCATCGTCAATCCCGTAGAAGTTGGGGATGCGTTGTTGTTGATCCGTGCAGCCAATGAAAGCTTGTCGTCGAACCCCTTTTCGATGCAGGTGATGCATTGTCCTTGAGCAAAGGAGTCTGTCATTGTTGAGCAATGCAGTCCATTGAGGCACTATTGTTGATGAGGTCCTGCAAAGGTGATGCATCAGTTCCAATTGGTGTAAAGTCATTGATGCGTCGGTTCTGCTGGGTCAGCATAGAAAAGTCACTTCCAAGGATTAGGTCTGGGGTACAACCCTTGGCTTGGCAGGTATCACAGATGGCAAAGTCAAGGTGCTGTTGCAGGGTTGCATAGGAAGTCTTTGAGGTCCCTGAGACTGCCAGTAATCCATTGGAGTCACTCTGGGTTCAAGTGAGATGGGTCCAGTCCTTTCCTCAGCAAAGTAGAGGATAGCAAGCAACTGGCAACAAGCAGCACATCAGAGCAGAATAGCAGTTCTTCCAAAGCAGCAGTCCAGAAGAGTGGCAGTCCTTTTAGTAGCATAGCAGCCCTTCTTCCTGACCGTTTTTTTCACAGGTCCAGTGGTGTACTATCTTGGTAGGGCCAGAAAACCAGTAATTATAACCAGTTGTGAATTTGAAGTAGGGGTGACTTCAAATAAGAATCTTTGAAGTTCACAGAGGTCCTTTCTTCTCAACCCTCGCTCCATACTATCAGTAGGGGATAATCAGTCCTTTGTGTGAGAACAGGAGATTGCCTATTCAGGTTTGTCAGCTCTCTCCTTGGACGCAGATCCATCAGAATGCAGATGCGTATACAGACACAACTAGCGTTCCCATTTGTTTGGATGTATATAGGGAATGCACCAAGTGGAATTGTCATCCACTCCAGATTAGTATTAGAGAAAGCCTGCAGACACACAGAGCAGTAAGAGCAGAGAAATGCCTACTTTCTAAAAGTGGCATTTCTAAAATAGTAATGTTAAATCCAACTTTAACAGTAACACAGAGTTATCATTACCACTCCAAAGATAGAAAACATGATGCTGCTACTCCTTTCTAATCAGGAATTACATCTTAGAAGTCTAATATGGAATTCAAAGGAATTCACTCTCTTGTGGCTGCTATCTTTCGCTAGGACCCCCCAACCCTGTTTCCATCTACCCTACCTCTGAACACCCTATCACATCTACTGCTAGTACAGTAGAAGTAGAGGGCATCTTGGTTAACGCCCGCTCCCTTATCAAGAACAAGGTTATGTTCAAGGAGATGGTACTGGACAGAACGCCCACCCTAGTGTTTGTGACCGAAACCTGGGCTAAGGACTCCTCCGACCCTGATCTAATAGAGGCTGTCCCGGAAGGCTACTGCCTGGCCAGACTTGATAGACAGGGACGAGTTGGAGGGGGGATAGCGATCCTTTACAAAGATCACCTTCAATGCCATACTGTACCCCTGATTGATTTTCCTGATAGTTTCCAAGCTCTTTATTTTTCTATAAAGGAAGAGCAACGTCCCTTTTTTAACGGTATCTTAATTTACCGTCCTCCCGGCTCGAGAACCCACTTTACGCACCATCTTCTTCAATCTCTTGAACCTCATTTTGGCCAAGATAATTTTTCCATCATGGGTGATTTTAACTACCATCTAGAGCGGCATGACCTCTCTGACACCTCCTGTCTCACTGAGGCCCTTGAATCTTGTGGGCTTACGCAACGTGTCACCGGAGCCACTCACCGTGCAGGACACACCCTGGATGGCATCTTTTCCAATGACCCCCGCTTGATTATCAAGGATACGATCCATCTTTCCTGGTCCGACCATCTGGCGGTCCATTTTCTTCTGATTCACCAACGGGTGAACTCCCGTAAATTGGGGAATCATATTATGGAGACCACTAGAAATTTCAGGAATATCAATAGCAACTCCTTCGTGCCCTGGGCTGTAAGCCTTGCTACCACTGGCCTACATAGCGTACAGACCGCAGTCGCTCACTTCGAACAGGTCACTACCGAGGCCCTGAATCAACAAGCCCCAGAACAATCCCGACGCCGCGCTAGAAAGAGACCGTCCGCCCCCTGGTACTCCGAATCTTCTAGGCTTCTTAGGCAAGAAGTGAGGAGAAAGGAGAGGTTATGGCACGCTAGTTGGGACTTCAAAAACAAGGATGCTCATCGACTTCTTGTTAAAAAATACAAGGCTGAAATTTTGCAGGCCAAACAAGAATACTTTGTGACCGCGACTTCCTCGCTCTCCTCCCCGAATGAACTTTTTAAAACTGTAGACTCCCTGGTCAGATTGCAAGTCCCTGACCCTGTCATCCCTTCGCAGGATCTCTGTAATAAGATCGCCTCCTTTTTCCATTCTAAAATACAGAACATTCACCTAGCCCTTGAGGAACAAAGAGTTGTCCTTAGTGCATCTATACCCAGTGTGGAGACGAGTTCGACCATCAATGAACTCTCCCCTTCTGGCACTCTGGACACCTTTCCGCCGCTGGACTTGCAAGACCTTGAGCTTTTGTTAGCCAAGACTAAGTCTGGTTCACCTTTGGATACCTGCCCACTGAAGGTCATCAAACAAATCTAGCTATTAGAGATGGCGTTTTCCCTGCAGAGTGGAAGAAGGCGGTAGTGAAACCCCTGCTGAAAAAGGCCTCTTTGGATCCGGGGGTCCTAAAAAACTTCCGGCCTATTTCCCTGCTCCCTGCTCCTGCTAAGATGCTTGAAACACATCTTAACAAGCATCTTGCTGCCTTTGTCGAAAGTTCGGGATGCTTAGACTCCTCCCAGCATGGATTCAGAAAAGAATTTAGCACCGAGTCAGCCCTCACCATCGTGCTTGACAAGATCCGCACTTCAGTAGATGAGGGCCAGACCTCTCTCCTGGTCCTGCTAGATCTAACTGCGGCTTTCGACACCCTCTCCCCCTCAGTACTTACATCTCGGCTGAGGGAGGTGGGGGTGAAGAACGCAGCTCTGGATCTCTTGACCTCCTTCCTCACGGGGAGGGAACAAAGAGTCAAGCTTGGGGAGTTTCTATCTCCATCCCATCCTTTGCTATGTGGGGTTCCTCAAGGGTCGGCACTTAGCCCGACCCTCTTTAATATCTATGTTACCCCACTAGCCAAATTAATAAGATCATTCGGGATGGAGGTAGTCTCGTACGCAGACGACACTCAAATCCTCGTCTCTCTTCCCCGTTCAGATGACCTAATCGCCTCCAAGTTTAGATCCTGCATGGAGGCGGTTGGTCAATGGATGATCTGGAACTCTCTGAAACTGAATGGGGAGAAGACAGAGGTGATGGTGTTTGGGGGGAAAGAAAACATCTGATCAGCCAATTGGTGGCCTGACTCCCTTGGAACTTGCCCTTCCCCCACATCCTCTGCTAAAAATCTCGGGGTGTTAATAGATCCCGCCCTTGACTTAGGCAACCAGGTGAGCAGAACTGTTTCCACCTGTTGGGGCTTGATCCACACTCTGCGCAGGGTCAGGAAATATCTCTCTCTCCAGGCAAGAAAACAAATAGCTGTTGCTCTTATCGGCTCGCGTTTGGACTATTGTAATGCGCTGTATGCTGGACTTAATAAAGGTCAGCTGCAGCGCTTACAGGTAGTCCAAAACGCCATAGCTAGATTTGTCCTGGACTTACCCAGACGCTCTTCGGCCACTGCAGCCAGGAAAACACTGCACTGGCTGCCGATGGAATATCGAATCCGGTTCAAGGTCCTTTGTATGACCTATAGAGCCATTGCTAAAAAGAGTGACACTGGAATAGGATCCATCATCTTCCATTATGTCCCCCGAAGGAACTTGCGCTCCTCTGGTAAACTGCTTCTGACAGTCCCCCGTGTACGAAGAGCCAAGAGGGGAGGCAGAGCCTTCTCCACCCTTGCTCCTAAATGGTGGAACGAACTCCCTTTGGACTTGAGATCTCTCCCGTCCCTTCAGAACTTCCGCACTGCCTTAAAAACCCTTCTCTTCAAGCAAGCCTATGTCTAGGGTCCTAAGCTTTCTTGATCATTCTCTGATCTTCTGTTAGGCGCCTTGATACCTGCGGGTTATTGTTCTGCGCATTATAAATTATTTTTCAATTCAATTATTTTTCAATTCAAAGTACATGTCCTACCTTTTACTTACACATCACTCTGCCCCATGGACTACCTACGACCTACCTTAATGGTGATGTACATGTAATAAAAGGGGAGTTTAAGGCCTGGAAAAGAGTTTCAAATGCCAAGTCGGAGTGGCAGTAAACTGCACACACAGGCCCTGAAATGGCAGGGGCTGAGAAAGTATTTAAAGGCTACTTGTGTCAGTGGCATAATCAGTACTCCAGGCCCACTAGTAGCTTTTAATGTACAGGTCCTGGGTATATGATATACCACTTTAAAAGGGACATACAAGTAAACTAAATATGTCAATTGTTTGTACATCAATGTTATCATGTTTAGGGGCGAAGTAAAGTGCTTAGAGTCCTAAGCCCAACAAAAAGAATCAACAAAAAAGAGGAGGTAAGCTGGCAAAGTTTTAGTGGAAGACCACCCTAAGGAAGGCAGGTCTAACAGTTGTAGACCTGACTTTTGAGTAATACACTATTCATGTTGTTTTAGGCACATAGTGAAGTAGGGGTCTCGGCTTGCTGGTGTGCAAACTGTTAGAGGCACATCCAGCACAGTGGCCCATGCTAGATATAGGGATTATCAGATCTATGGGATTTTTATGTAGCATGTAACCCTCTGTTGGTCCTTAGGCTCCTTATGGTATGCCACCATACCCATTCCCACCTGTCATATTTTTTAGTTTGTGCATAGTGTTTACTAGTGTGAGTAAGAAAACACTCTTCCTTTTTAAATGAAAAGGAATTGGCAGGATTGAAAATTATTAATTGTTTTTTTATGCGTACTTGGTACCCAATTGGGGGCCTGCAGTATGGGATCCCAAGGACACCAGTGACGAAAGATCCCAGTTGTTTTTTTATTTAGGTTCTGGTATTTCTTTAGAGTGCTGATCGACCCAGCTCAGCTCACATATGGGAGGAGGGGTCCAAGGACAAAGAATAAGAGCATTCTACCAAATGACCAATTGCCCCACTGTATCTGGTACCCCTGAGATATCAGAAAAAATGAACAATCGTCTCATGGCCACTCCACCCCTTCTATGTATATTGGTCCAGATGTACATAGCAGTGTTCTCAAAATATTGTGCCAGTATTTTTGCAACCTGTGTGATAATTTGTGAACCGATCTATATGCTAATATTTCCTAGTGGGTTGCTGTTCAACCTAAACCATGAATATTAATGCAGTAGGTAGCAAATTGCAACACACTAGGAATTGCAGTCTTCAAAGGGATGATCCTTTGTATAGGGGGGTAATAAATTAATGTTTAATACCGAAATTCAGGGTCTAAACAATATACTAATGAAAATCGGTATGTGGAAGGGACACCTTAAACATGCCCTTTCTAAATACTTACTGGGGCTTTGGACGCAAACCCAAAATACAGTTCGGTAATATGTTACAGAATTGGAGGCTTTGATTTGTATATACAGAAGAGCTTTTTTGTGGTCGCAACCAGGTAAACCCTAAGGAGAAACATGAATGAGGCATTGGTTCAAGATTCATTGAACCAAAATTCTGCAACACAAAGTAAATTAAAGGAGTAATTTCTTCGTAGGTCTCACTTAGGGCCTCATTTATGAGGTCACTTGCACTGCTGGAACAAAACTTTTTGTGACATGCCATTGCGCAGGAGCCTGCTCCATATTTACGAGGCAGCACTAAGCCACTTTTTTTGTAAATATCTTTCCCTTTAACGCAGTTTCCTGCGTTAAAGGGGTGTTGCTGGGGGTTTTCCTAGCAACATCCATGTCTTTTTGACACTGCCCCAGATTTAAGAGAAATTGTAACTTTGAGGCAGCACCAAAAACGTACGCTTCACCAAGGGAGGTGTAAGGGAGGCACAATGAGGAGAAATATCTTTATTTCTCCTCGGTATTCCTTTTCCTATGTGTGCTGCAGTGCAGCACACATAGAAAGAGGAAAAAACCTGTTGTGATTGTTTTTGAGCAGGAAGGCTTCCCTTCCTACACAAAAGAAATCATCCCTGCAATGCAGGCACCGTTGCACCATGGTGCAAAGGTGCCTACGTTGGCTCATGGAAGCCCATTGGGCTCCGGCACAAGGGAAAAGCACAGGAATGTGCTGTATCTGATAGATACAGCACATTCTTGCCCTTTTCTTTTGTAGTAGGGCAGCCCAGGAAGGCCAGCAGCACTGCCCTACAGCAAAACCTCATAAATGAGGCCCTAAATATTTATTTTAGGATGGAAGTGTGAATGGCATGGATTGATTTGGTCTTGTGATGACAAATTCATAGTAAAATTCAATGTTTTATGATGCTCACAACTGCTGAATTGTATCATAACCAGCATAGGATGATTCTATTATCCAGCTCTCATAACTGAGGTTGCTGCTAAAAAAACTGGTGTCTGTTAAAATTGGGTAGGAAATGAGCTAGGTTCACTGCACCTCATGCTCTTTAGACCCCTTCATCAGTTTGTCTCCAAGGTGAACCCTCCCCTTGTGGCATTTTCCAGGGATGCCTAACTCCAGAACGACTGATCAGACACCCGAATTTGGGTCAGGTGAATAAGTGACAGGAAGAAGGGATGCTGTCAGTGCTTAATTTGTAAATGAAAGAGTGCCAAAGCTCTGCCCAGAAGTCCGCAAACAGTGCACTTAAGTATCGGCTTCTTTAATTCACTACCCTGTGTACCTTTATCTGACCCTTATCTGACCCTTACACATTCCTGCTTTCGCCCTTTGTGACAGTTTTTCTGCCTTCGTCTGCCTCAGTTTTTCCGAACTGTGGGGGATATTTCAGAAATGTGCCATATTTGCAAAGGTATAGTGCATTTTTGTTACCTCCTTGCTCTGGTGTACTGTGTGCTGCTTAGGGCCAACTGAGGCACCTTGCACCATCATGCAAGGTTGCCTGTGTTAACAGAAGGATTATTTTTGTGCAGGAGGAGGCACCGTCCTCCACAAATGCAAGGGGGCACACCATGTTGACACATTCCCAGGTTTGTAACACTTTATAAATCTGGGAATGTGCTAAAATCCATGAGTGATTCATGGGAGAGCCCACACTCCACCCAAAGAACACCTACTTGTCGCAAGGTAGTTCAAGGCTCTGCCTTGCATTACATTGGATTGACTAAACCATGCAGAGCCATGCCAGATGGATTTGTGTGGCATTGTAAATCCCAGTTAAGGGCTTGTGTTGCCTAGCTTCGCCTTGCATCATGTAAGGGCAGGTGCAAGCCCTTAGTAAATCTGAACCTCTGGGTTTTTCCTCTTTTGCTCTCTGGAATAGCTGGTGTGGTACAATAAGTGCATGTCATCAAAAATATGTGCTGGCAGCCCCCACCACCAACCACCTTCTCAAATTAATCACTGGGCGCTGCAATTCTGTGACCAAGGGCCATATGTATCAAGCAAATTCGCATTCGCAAAGGCCGAAATTCACAGAATTTCGGCCTTTGCGAATGCGAATTTGCTAAATGGTATGTATTAAGCAAAATGTGGTGCAAAACAAGGAATCGCAAAATTTGTGATTCCTTATTTTGCAATTACATTTAAGGAATCGCAAATTTCCACCAACTTCTAGTTGGTGGTAAGTTGCGAATTCCTTGAAAAATGCAAATTTTTGCATTTTTCAAAGTGCCATGTGACGCACATACATGCCCTTAGGGCATGTATGTCGGCCACATGTTCACCCATGCATATTTATGGGGTGCAACAGGGTGTTCTTTGGACACCCCTGCACCCTTGAAATTATTCTCAATTTGTGATTTGCAAATTGCGAATCGCAAATTGAGAATAACTTCCAATTCATTCCTATGGGCCTGGGCCTCCTGGCAAATAGAAATGAATGAGAAAGAATTCCTTAATTGCGATTCGCAATTTGCGAATTGCAATTAGGGAATTTTAAGAAATCGCAAAAAAATGCGATTTTGTACATACATACCTATTTGCAATTCTCAAATAGCGATTTCTTAAAAATCGCTTTTTGGGAATCGCAAATCAGGTTGATGATACACATGGCCCTTGTGCTTTACTCCACGCACTACGCAATCATGAGTCAGAAGCCAGTGCTTAACTGCACCTTAGTCAAAAAGCTTTTTCAAAAACATCTATATGACAGAAAAAGGCTTTGCTGTGTCTTGTTGCATAAATCAGAAAGTCAATTGTGCTTTATATAGAGTCCTACCAAATTAACAGTGTGTGCCGATTCAGAGCTGAACCAAGGGTCTTGCTTGGCTCTCAGAGCCTGTGCATGAACATAACCCTAAAAATGTCTGCCATATAAAAAGTGCAACAAACATCACATAAAATATAAAGCACCTTCAAAAACTCAAAATAGTGTGGCACATATTTATTGAAGTGTTGCGTCACTTTTGCACCTCTCAACTGGGTGCATGCATGACGCAAACCTTAAGTGCAATTTATCAAGCTATGCAAGCCCAAATTGCGTGGCCTTGAGTGACTTGGTAAATCTGGAGCAACAGAACGCAGCACAAATTGCTGCGTTGTGTTATTCTGCACCAGGGAGGTGTTCCATGGGTGGTCCTTGGGTTTTCCTATGCAACACCCATGGATTTTGGTGCATTCCCAGATTTTCCATGAGTAGTATTTCTTCTGGTTCTTTCCTCTTTCTATGTGTGTTGCATTCTGAAGCACACATAGAAGGAGGAAATTTTCACTGTGCATTGTTTTCGTGCAGGAAGGTGCGGATTCCTGCACGAAAACAATCCGGCTTACAACGCAGGCACCCTTTCACCATGGTGTAAGAATGCCAGCATTGGCTCTAGGTAGCACATTTTGTGCCAGCGCTGGGAAAAGACAGGAATGTGCAATATTGTGATAACTACGGCACATTCCTGCCCTTTTTCTATCACACAGTGCAGAATATCAAGGTTGCTTTCTGCGCATCACATAATGATGAATGTCCCCCTGTTTTTATTTAACATGTGGAAGATTTGACATTAAAATGTCACATTGTAGCACTGTGCAAAGAAGTAGTCATTAAAAGTGATTGTTTTTAAACAAGAACTTAAAGCCATAACTGCCCCCACCCCACCTTGTTGGCTGTGCCTTTGTTGAACTAATTCAATTCATTAATTTTATAAAGCGCGCTACATACCCAGAGGGTCTCAAGGCGCTAGGAGAAGGGTGGGGGATTACTTGTCGAATATCCAGGTTTTAAGTTGCTTTCTGAATGCTAGGTGGTTCTGAGTGAGGCGAAGGTGAATGGGAAGTGAGTTCCAGGTTGTAGCCGCCAGGTAGGAGAAGGATCTTCCTCCCATGGTGGTTTTGTTGATATGAGGTACAGCAGCGAGGGCATGGTTGGAGGAGCGTAGCTGGCGGGAGGGGGTGTAGAAGGAAAGTCGTGTGTTGAGGCATTCGGGTCCAAGTTCGTAAAGTGCTTTGTGTGCGTGGGTTAGGAGGCGGAATGTTATCCTCTTATTGACGGGGAGCCAGTGGAGGTTTTTCAGGTGATCAGAAATGTGGTCGTTACGCGGGATGTCTAGTATGAGTCTGGCTGATGCGTTCTGGATGCGTTGGAGTTTTTTCTGAAGTTTTGCGGTGGTACCGGCATAAAGGGTGTTTCCGTAGTCCAGGCGGCTTGTGACCAGTGCGTGGGTGACCGTTTTTTTAGTTTCGGTGGGGATCCAGCAAAATGTTTTTTTGAGCATGCGAAGGATGTTGAAGCAAGATGAGGAAATGGCGTTGACTTGTCTGGTCATCGAGAGTGAGGAGTCCAGAATGACGCCCAAGTTCCGTGCGTGGTCTGTCGGGATGGGTGCATTTCCAAGGGACTCTGGCCACCAAGAGTCATCCCAGGCAGAGGGGGAGGTACCTAAGATAAGGACTTCTGTTTTGTCGGAATTCAGTTTCAGACGGCTGTGCTTCATCCACTCGGCTACTTCTTTCATTCCTTCATGTAGGTTGTTTTTGGCGGGGTTAGGGTCTTTGGTGAGTGAGAGGATAAGTTGAGTGTCATCAGCGTAGGAGATGATGTTGAGGTTGTGTTGGCGTGCGATGGCAGCGAGGGGGCTCATGTATACGTTGAAGAGGGTGGGACTGAGCGAGGATCCTTGTGGCACGCCGCAAATGAGTTCAGTGGCCTCTGACTTGAATGGTGGGAGGCGGACTCTCTGTGTTCTTCCGGTGAGGAACGAGGTGATCCAATCCAGTGCTTTTCCCTGGATTCCGATGTTTTTGAGGCGTTGTATCAGGGTGCTATGACAGACTGTGTCGAAGGCTGCGGAAAGTTCGAGGAGGATGAGGGCGACTGTGTCTCCATTGTCTAGTAGAGTACGAATGTCGTCTGTTGCTGCGATGAGTGCGGTCTCAGTGCTGTGTTTTGCTCAGAAGCCGGACTGTGAGGAGTCAAGGGATTTGTTGGTTTCGAGGAAGGTGGTAAGTTGTTTGTTGATAGCTTTCTCGATGACTTTGGCCGGGAATGGAAGGAGCGAGATGGGGCGGTAGTTTTTGAGTTCGGTGGGGTCAGCTGTGGGTTTTTTCAGAAGGGCGCTGAGTTTGGCGTGTTTCCAGCTTTCTGGGAAGGTGGCAGAGTTTAGGGAGCAATTGATGATGTCTCGGAGGTGTGGTGCTATGATGGAATCTGCTTTGTTAAAGATGTGGTGAGGGCATGGGTCTGTGGGGGAACCCGAGTGGATGGAGTTCATCAGGCGGATGGTGTCCTCAGTGGAGATTGGGTTCCATTCGTTAAGGATGTTCAAAGGGGGTGAAGGTACGACAGAAGGTTGGGTGGGTTGATCTCCGGGTTGATTGTCGAAGCTGTTGTGGATGTCTGCGATTTTGTCATGGAAGAACGAAGCTAGGGAGTCCTAAGGCTTTGAGAGGGAGTGATGTCGTTGGAGTTGGCAGTGGGGTTGGTAAACTCTTTGACGATGTTGAATAATTCCTTGCTGTTATGGGCGTTGTTGTCTAGTCGGTCTTTGAATGCGGCTTTCTTGGCAGTCCGGATCAGTTGGTGGTGTATGCGGGTGGCGTTTTTGAAGGCGTCTCTGGTGCTGGTGTTTGGGTCTTTTTTCCAGGCCTTCTCAAGGGAGCGACAGAGTTTCTTGGATTTCTTGAGATCATCGTTGAACCAGGGGGCCTTTTTGTAGCCTAGTTTGATTTGACGTTTTTTCAGGGGTGCTAGGTTGTCAGCGCTGTTGGTAAGCCATTGGGTGAGGTTAATGACTGCTTGGTTGGGGTTCGAAGAGTGGGCAGGGGGGTTTAGAAGAAGCGATGAGGAGATCTGGTCGATGGTGATTTTGTTCCAGTTTCTTCGCAGAGTAGGTTGAGGATGATTGTGGGTTGTGTTCTTATCGTAGATAAAGTGAACGCAGCTGTGGCCCATCCAATGGAGAGATGTGGTGTGACTGAAGGAGACATGTTTGCTGGAGGTGAAGATAGGGTCGAGTGTGTGACCTGCGATGTGGGTGGGGGTAGTGACAAGTTGTTTGAGTCCGAGGTTGGCGAGATTGTCCAGAAGGGTGGTGGCGTTGCTGTCATTGCTCTTTTCCAGGTGAAAATTGAGGTCTCCCATTAGGATGTAGTCCTCGGAGGGGAGGGCGTGTGGTGTGATGAAGTCAGTGATGTCTTCACTGAATTGTGCACGGGGTCCTGGTGGCCTGTAGAGGAGGGTGCCTCTGAGTGTGGTCTTGGGGTCGGTGTGGATCTGGAAGTGGAGGTGTTCGGCGCTGGCGAGGTTGACGTCTGAGCTGGTTGAGATGCGGATGGAATTCTTGTGGACGATAGCGATGCCTCCTCCTGTTTGCTGGTTGCGGTCTTTTCGGATGATCTTGTAGCCTTCCGGGATGGCAATGGTGATGTCTGGGGCTGAGGAGGCATTCATCCATGTTTCTGTTAGGAAGGCGACGTCCGGGGAGATGGTGTCTAGTAGATTCCAGAGGTCGATGGCGTGTCTGTGGACCGAGCGGGTGTTGAGCAGGATGCATTTAAGGTGGTTGGTGTCAGGTCTCTGTTTGGTTTTAGTGGATGAGGAGTTGGTCTTGCTGCCGTCATACTTGCAGGAGTTGCATGAGAAGGGTCCATGGGTGTGTCCGGGGGCGGTTTGGGCGCAGTTGGGGAGTCGGCCGGGGCTTAGGGCTAAGAGGGTAGAGGCGGCGTATGTAATGCGGGTGGGGTGGGTGGGACGGGGGCCAGGGGGTCTGGCGCTGGGCGCGGTCTTGGCGCGGACGGGCGTAGACGGGCTTACCTTTGGCGCACCTTCGGCGTGGACGCAGCGCGTGGACGCAGCGCGTGGACGCTGCGCGTTGGGTCATCAGCCTTAAATGGACAGTGGAGGGGGCGGAGCGTGGGAGGGGCAGCAGCTGGGAGGCGGTAGCGGGGAGGAGGGGCGGACCAGGGGAAACCAACAACAAAATGGAGGGTCAAAGGCAAAGAGAGACAGGGGCAGCAAACGCTCAAATGCGCTGAGTGTGCAGTCCAATGAAACAAAAGCACAACAGCCTCAGCGGCGCAGTCTGCAAAAATATCAATCACAACAGCCTCAGCAAGGTCGCGCTATTATGTAAATAAGATAGTGCGGCGCTACGCGTGCAAAGCGCTACAATGCTTCGAGGATCAGCCAAACAAAGCTATTACTGTAACAGATGAAATGATACCGCTAAGGCGACAGAGCGTGGTAGCTGCAAGTGAGAGGTAAGACACTCATCACATGAACCTTGCATGTGGCCCAGATTTTTAATGGAGCAACATTACAGCCTATTAAATTAAACAAAAAAAGTTTTTGTACAACTTGTATTCTGAACTCATGTATTTGACGGTGCTTTTATATTCAATAGTGAAGAAAAAGGAGGATCTGTAAAATAAAATATTTAGTGAAGATTACGCATTTTTGTTAAGCAGGGAAGCTGCGATTATTACAGATTTTCTGGTTTCACTTAGTACACTTCGGGGCATATTTACAAGCCCCTATCGCCACCACAACATAACTTTTCTCGATGTTGTGGTGGCGATAGGGGCTTTGCCTTATTAACAAGGTGGCATAAAGCCACATAATGTGGCTTAACGCTGCCTTGTGAATAAGGGACCCTTTCATGCTATATTTAGCGTCAAAGGGGCGGGCAATGGGAGTTGTGGTGGGCGTTCCACCACAAAACCCATTGATTTTAACGCTGCCCCATATTTAAAAGGGTGGTGTAAATATGGGGCAGCACCAAAATCAAGACCAGAGAAAACTTGGTCTTACCCTGGCACAAACAGAAGAAAGTTTTTATTTCTCCTCGTTTTCGCAGTTTCCATGTGTGCTGCATTGTGCAGCTCAAATAGAAACAGCAAAACACCATTGTTTGTTTATGTGGTGGAAGGTGGCCCTTCCTGCACATAAAAAATCATTTTACAAAAATGACGTTTTGCAAATTCTATGTGTGCTGCATTAGGCAGCAGACAAAGAAGTTTCAAAACGCCATTTTCAATTGTTTATGTGTAGGAAGGGACACCTTCCTGCACATAAACAATCATTACCCTCAACGCAGGCACCCTTGCACTATGGGTCAAGGATACCTGCATTGGTGCTAGGCAGCTAAATTAGCACCCTTGCAGGGGGAAATGCAAGGCTTCACTGTATTCTTGTAAGTACCATGCAGCCCTGCGTTTTCAGAAGTGGTGGAGCTCAGCATTAAGCCAAAGAGGCTAACGCCGCACTCTGCCACTTCCTTATAAATATGCCACATCATCCGCTAAATGGGTATCTATTTGTAGCGGCTTTTGCATCAAACGTTAATGTTTTGGGGTCTATTTAGGAGCTGGTTTGTGTCGCTCTTGCACCACACAATGCAATGCAAGTAGAACGCAAACCGTAAGCCCCAATTTATGAAGCCATGCAAGGCTACTTTGCGTGACCCTAAGTAGCTCCATAAATCTGGGGTAAGGCAATGCAGAGCTAATGGCTGTGTTGGGTTTTGTGTAGGTGTTCCTATGCAACTCCCATGGTTTTGACTTATTCCCAAATTTATCAGAACTGGTAAACCTGGGAATGCGGTAAAAAGATATGCCTTCCCAGGAGAGGCATAACGAGGAGGAATATGCCTCTCATTGTTGTTTTTGCGAAGGAAGATGTCCCTTTCTGCACAAAAACAATCCTGCATGCAGTGTAGGCACCCTACTACCATGGTGCAAGGGTGCCTGCAGTGGCTCTAGCCTAGGCTACCAAAGGGGTGCCAGCATAGAGGAAAAGGCAGGAATGCACAGTATCGCCTTAAATACAGCGCGTTACTGCCCTTTCCCTACCATGCAGTGCAACACAGTATGGTGACTTGCTGCGCTGCATGATTTTTTCATAATTAAGGCACTTTTTTATCACATTTTGCATGTGGGCAGAGAAAGGGTGGCAGGAAGAATTCACATGACAAGTTGTTGCGTTATGAGCTTGAGGTTGCAACATGGCCTTGAGCAGAGCTAGGCATCAGGCTCGAATTTGGCCCGAGCTTTTAGTGGCTTGCCCATCTGTAGAATTATAGTGATTTTACATCTGTGGCATGACTCATATAACACTGCTTCGTTTCATGTCATCATTCAGCCCTCATTTCACCTTTCTCGGTAATCCTAAATTGCATGCAAACAGGATTTTTTGCTGGACTTGTGATTACAAGGTTTCTGGTACTTACTGGTCCGGCAGGTGTTTGACCCACAATTTTCACAAGGTAAAACCTAACTGAAAAGTTGAAGAGCACAAGCTACACGCACCAAGGGGCATATTATCAAGGGCTGGCCATATAATTATCGCCGCTTTAGCATCCGTTTTCAGGCGAAAAGCAGCGATAATTATATTGCACTATCATCAAGGTCACATAGCTTGTGAATTCATGCCTCAGCGCACGTTTTCTGAACGCCCAGCATCGCAAAGACAATGAGAAGCAAAGTGGGCGTATCTCAATGAAATTACATGACAAATGTCGCTAACACGACTTTCTCCTATCATCAACGTAGCCGCTAACCCACTTAGCAATGACAAAGGCAGCAGTAAATGCGCTTATCGCCCCTTTCTTTACGCCTTTTTTTCAATTTGACATAGCCAAGAGCTCCTATGTGAGGTGTATGGTGAGGATGAATCCACCCTGCCCTATCATCAACGATTCGCCTATCACTGTGCAATTATCACTGGATTTCCAGCGATAATCACACATTTTGCAGCTATCGCTGCATTATATATCGCATATAAGCGTTGCTGATAGTGCACTATCTTGGCGATATGATTAAGCGATAGTCGGCGATAGTTATCCTCACGCTAAGTGCGCTGAGCGATAATTATCAAAGGGCCTTGTTGATATGCCCCCAAGTTTGCACACATTCGACCAGGAGAAACTGACAGTGTCATTTTCTTATCCCTTATTATTCTGAGGTGTGCAACTTGAAATGTTGAAGTAAAACCATACGTGGTAAATACCATGCTCTATGGTATCGGTATTTACCAGGTGCAACATTAGCATGGCAGCATACCATATAATTGGTTCCACCACATAGGCACCATGGCTCTTATTACATGCTCCTATAAATATGCTTTTAGACCTGATGTCTTCTTTCCTGGTATGTCAAACGGTGGACATTTGATTGGCAGAAGTTCAGGGGTAAGTTTCAAAATGGAGTTTGTCTGAATCAGTTTCTTCATGTCCCTTCATCAAATACAATGCAAACATTTTCTTCTGCCATCGGTTTAGTTGATTGGTTTTCATTCAGGTATAATACCGGAAGAATATTGAACTGCATCCGTCATCGCTTTTAATAGGAACAATAATGATTCACCTGCGATATTTATATGAAATAAGGGATCGATTAAAGTGATTAAAGTGATGTGCACGATACTGATTAGTATTACCTACAGATTCAGCAAACACATGGGGAACAACCTGCTGTAGGAAAGTTATCACACACTGTCCAACATTTAATGCTCTGGTTTTTCACTAGTCTTTTGCAGGTGGAAACTGTTGCTGAAAATGTTGTGATCTAATGCGGTATAACCCTTTTTTTTCTAGTTCTGCAATTTGGATAAACACATACGTGGTAATGCAGAAAATGTACATTTCTACTATTTCCACTTTTTTTTTATAAGACCATTATATACCTAACATCAATGCATTCCTTAAAACAGATTTTTATGACCTTACATAACACAGGAAAGGTTAAATGCCACAAAGAAGGGACTTTTTTGTTAAATGAAAAAAACATGAAGGCATCTACTTAAACTCTCCTGGCAAACCTGAATGTTAAAGTGATTTTTCGTAATGTCGATATATTCTGTGAAACCAGTCTACCATAATACCAGAAGCATTATTTCACACACTACTGCACTAGGTAATACTAGCTCTACCCAGAGAGCCCAGGCCCTCCATTATGCTTTTGTATGAATTATAAGGGAATTACAGGGGCATTAGCAACACATGTTTCTGCTCAATTTGTGGCCATTGTTCTTGTGAGCAAATATGTAAAGCTGCAAACACGGGTGAATTCCTGGAACAATGTGATACTGGGAAAACAGTGGTATTAAGGAAGGGTCTTGCATGCAAGCAGATTATAATGTGTTTAGATTCCTGGAGTCAAAGCTGGGTTTCAAGGATCACAAAAGTCGAGGGTTTTGTTTTTTTCTACTGTAGGAGCGTATCTTGGATCTCAACTATTGTAGACAATAGACATTCAGATGAGTGATCAAATGTGACTCCAAGCTTACTTTTTTTAAATTTATTTTTTTATTGTATACGTCCACAATATCAGATTATGACAACGTACTTTAAACAGTCATATATACTCATGATTCCAAGCTTACATGAACATGTCCTTCCTCAATTGGGGTTTTCACTCACTTCTGCCAAAAATAATAGTTACATGTTTTTAGGTAGGTGTGTCAAGCCAGGTAGTCCACACTTTGGGGCCGATTTACAAGCCCCTTGCGCCACTTTTGCGTCACTATTCCCATGTTAAAAAAGTGACTCAAAAGTGGAGCACGGCCTTGTAAATCTGCCCCATTGGTGGTTTTGTCATTGACAAGATGCGTATATCTAAACATGTTTACTTCTTGTTTAAGGCAATATTTCTTTAGAATTCTTCAACTTGTACTTATTTGTAACATCAATATTATTTAGCTTCACCTTAAAAAAAAGAAATCACAAAAAATGTCCACTAAAAAAGAGGATGCACACCAGTCAATTAAAACAATTATTTACTGCAACAGTAATGTTTATAGTAAAGAGCCCCAGAGAAGAACACTGAGCATGCAACAGACCACACATCAGGAAGCACCCGGAGGGACAGCTGGCTCACAACAATTCACCTACCCACACATGGCACCCCATTGGCATGTGTCAGCAGGCCAAATGGAGGTGGCCCAACAGGTGTTGGAGAAGACCCAACTGAGGTTCCGTGATTCTGAACCCGTTCAATAAAGGTCGTCGTATCAAGACGATTTTGGTATCAGCGGACCGCAAATAACGAGTGCGGTATGTACGAGTGTTTTCGTCATGTTCGATTGATGGATACACTGCATATTCAGGGATTTCGTTCGAACCTCAGGGTTCCATTTTGTGCGCGGCAGCCATTTTGTGGTTGCCCTCACATAGGCCGATGACTACAGCCGAACAAGTCTTTAGGACACGTACACCTTTAGCTGACTACTGTGTGACCTGAACGAACTGACTCCATTGCCCGAAGCTGACCTTGTTAAGCCAGTTCCTTGTTAGGCAGCTGGTCAGATAGAGATCAAAGAGCAGGACATTGCTGAGTTTATGGTACATGCACACACCCTTCTATCTTGTTTCCCATCTGTTTCTGTTCCTTCTTTTATGGCCTATTTATGGTTTGGGTTGAGGTCCTTTAATTATGGGTTTTTTCCGGCCTGTCCGAGCAAGAATGTTGGATTTTTGCCTTGTCATTTATGGTGGGCTGGACAACTGAAAGTGGGCTTGTCGTTATGCGATATCTTTTGAAATGTCACTGTGTGATTGGACAGTTCGTAAATAATTGATGCTAGTCAGGAATGTGATTTTTGGCATAAAAGATGATGTCTTGCAATACTACAATTGTACAGTCTCTGACGAACCACCCGTGTTGTGCTTCGTAGACCTCTGGTCCTGGCTGCAGCCAATAAATTTGGTCTTTGACGTCACCGAGAAGTATCCCGTGTCTCTGTATTCTAAGACAGGTGAACCTGAAGACATTGAGCGTGCCCCTGGCGCCGCTGGGTTCTAAAACCCGGTTCTTCAGTTGGCGCCCAACGTAGGGCGACTTCAGCGGTACCGGTCCAAGCCTGAAGATCGTGAGGAGCTTCGTGTGAAAATTCTGGAGGAAGGCCTGCCACTTCGACCCCTGTATGTCGTCGTGGTCCGAAAGTCTTTGCTGCGAGGTTCCCCGCTTTCCGACGGCTACGAAGGACTGCTGCCCTGACTGTCGCCCTGTCTTGGAGCCTTTTGACAATTTGTAGAGCGAGACAATAGACGGGTCTTCTGGCGACATCATCGATATTTCAGTTAAGTATGAGTGGAGAGTCTCCCAGTCCTTAGTTTTGTTTTGGGTATCCCCTTGGGATCTTTGATTTGGGACTTGCAAGCTCCAAAGCCGAGGGACTCATGTATTCAAGAGGCTATCGTATTCGATATTCCCTTGAAGTTTGAAGCTAGACTAGTGAGCGAAGATGCCTGGTAGAGAGGTGTGGCTCACTGGTTAGAGGCGGCAGACCCGGAGGCTGAGAACGGCCCGGGACCAGGGTTCGATTCCCGACGCGGCAGGGTCGCGGACCAGGGTCAGCGGACTGATAATTCTCGCCTCGGTGCCCACTTTGGGCAGTGATCACACTCGGTTACTCTGGGCATTAAGCTTGCCTCATCTCTACAACGGCCCCCCACAGACGCCGGGGATGCCTGGCTTCACCTTGGAGATACCCAGCAAGGGACCATCTCACAGGGAAAGCCAGGACGGGTTCCCCAGCGGTCATTCGCGCCAGGATACTCCGGTAGTAATTGAGCGCGCTACAAAACACCTTACATTTACATTTACATTTACATTTAGCAGACTTAGAAAGATATCTTGCTGTGGTTGTAATAGGGATTCCCGATTGGAGGACTCGTGTCCAGTGCCTCCGATTGGAACTGCGACCTATGAGCTCTATTTAAAACATGGCGTGGGCCCTATCACGTATAATGAAGTATGGATTAGATATACTAGGAAGGATGGTGTCCTAAAGTGGCCCCAATGTGGTAGTTATGCCACTGAGATTTTAGATAATTTAGAGGTTAAACTTTTTAAGAAGAAATCACGGCCGGCGATGATTGACTCTTTCCGCCTCTGGCGAAAGGAAGCCAAACAGAAAGAAATTAAGTTAGCAAATAGAAATAAAAGAGAATAAGGTATTTCGATAATGCAAGCTGCTATACAGTTTAAAGATAACGAAGAAGATCAAGCGAGTGAGCAGTTGCACAGGCAACGTAAAATGGCGATTGATAAGTGTTATCCAGCTTTGCCACCTCAACAGCAAGGTGCAACGAAGGACCTTGAGAAAGATCCTTTGATGTCACATTTGTTGAGTTCGCCACCCCCTTATGTGCAGAGTGCTACAGCACCTCCGCACGCAACCTTTAGTTGCGCAACCTCCGGTTGCTTTGCTTCCTGCTATTGTACAACCGCCAGCTCCTCTTCAGTTGGCTCCTATTCCTTTGGTGCAGCCTTCTCCAGGGCCGGCGACTTTGCTACCTGCTCTGTCTCCAACTCCTACGACTTTGTCTCCTGTACTTGCTACTTTGCCTGCTATTGTTCCTACGTTGGTTTCCTCTCAGTCTGCTTTGTCTCCTGTTCTTATGTCAACTTCTCCTTCTGTTCGACAGAGAATGTCTGATACTGTTACTGGTCTCTTTTCTCCTCTCTTTGGGTCATTGGGTATGACCCCTGTTTTGGCACGTACACAGTTGCATAGCCAACTGCCTGGTCCCGAGGAGCGGGAAGTATTGGATCATTTAGCGCGTAAATGGGTGACTCATTCTTTAAGATATAATTTAGAGTCTGTTATGGATGTCTTCCGTCAATGGGAAGCACCGAAGCAGACATATGTTTTCGAGAAGATGTGTACTTTCCTTCGGGAAGAATGGGAAGATGGTGATTTGGGACAGACTCCGTCTGAGTTGTTCCACGTACAGTCCGAGTTTGCGAAGGGAACTATAGTGGGTCTCGACGTTGAAAGAGCAGTTGCGACATTGTTGTCATTTAGGAGTGAGTCTCCTTCTCAGCCGTTGTTTTAGCCTGATTCTTCTGTTAGGAGGACAGTACGTCAATATCCGATGAGAGAGGTTCCCCCAGTTTGGAGAGCGGGAGATGTAGCCACTAATCCACCTATTCTGCCACATTTTCAGCGTGTTTAGGTACATGTTCCATGGAAGCGAGTTGAAGTTTTGGCCCTTAAGCAGACTTTGCCTGATCGACGTAAAACTCCTGCAGGGTACTATAAGGAATTATCACAGACTGCAGACTCATGTGTTATGAATTTAGCCGACATAGACATGTTGTTTGGGAATGTAGTTCCACAGCCTTTATCGGGACTGATTCGTCATACGGATCATGCGCAGGAATTAGGTGATACATGGGCTAATATTGTTGCTGCAGGTGGCCGACAAGTTGGTGGTGCTAAACCTGAGCCTTTAGTTGCAGAACTCCCTGGTAGGATTATTAACCCGTTCGCTGCTCATGACGAACTCAGCTCGTCATGAGGCACACTGGAGCTGTGCTTATGACGAGCTGAGCTCGTCATGAACAATGGGAAAACAAAGGATCCAGAACCGCGGGGAAAAGTCATAGCAGCCAAGGTGTTAATTACATGAAGACGTTGATGCCTGCTATGCATGTAAACTGGGACAAATTGTCTGCATGTAAGCAGAAGAAAGACGAAAGTGTGTCCGATTTCTTCACTAGGTTTGAAGAGACGTTTAGCGACCATAGTGGCCAGGACATGAGTACGGAAGGTAGTCAACGATTGTTTGTTGATAAGTTCGTGCATAATTTGCTTCCAGATTTGTGCACTAAGTTGAAGGATTCTGAGAGTGCTTGAGCTGTTTCGTCGTCAGCACAGATTTTGGCTACTGCACAGTACTACGAGAATAGGGATAGGGACAAGAAAGATAGAGCCGACAAGAAGACTAAAGAGTTAAAGACAAAGGTTCTTTTGCAGCAAGCGTATCCGCCTCATAATAATCAGCGCGATTATCAGCAACCTCAGCAGTATCAGAGAAACTCGCAAAGGTTCGAGTCTTCTCAGCCGCGTTTTCTTGTAGGCCCTAATCAGTGTGCGTATTGTAAAGAAGAGGGTCATTTCAAGAGTAGTTGTCCGGTTCTGTTACAACGCACGAATGGTGCTTCTGGTGTGAGAGGTCGAGGTGTTCAGCAAGCTCCTAGAGGTAGAGACGTGGTGTGTTTCCTCAGAATGCGCGTTCCTTGCTTCCACAGAATTCTATGAATAGTTTTGATCAGCAGAATGGTGCGCCTGGTAGGACGGCTCAGTACTATGCGGACGACTATTATGTCGAAGGTGAGAATATGGATGGTAAGGATTGCTAGGACAGCCATAGACAAAGAGAGGGAGTTGTTTCAGTTCCAGTAGATCAGAGTGGACCTTATGTTGATGTGATTACATCAGGTGTGTCAGAGCCTTTTCTGTTGGATACTGGGGCTGCGAAGAGTTCTATATTGCACTCTAAACTCCCTGGCGCACCTTTGTCTGGCTTGACGAATGTTTAAGTAGGTTTTTCTGGCGCCCCTGTTAGTAATCCGATTTCTAGTCCTTTGTCTCTTTCTGTTGGACCTTGTGAATTCGAAGCACCCCTTATTTTGACGCTACATTGCTCTCCTTTAGGAGTACAGCTTACATTGGGTAAGAGAGTTGTCTCTCCGATGTATTTGTCTAAAGATGGACTTCCAGCTGAATTGTCTTCTCTACCTGATTCTCTTTGGGCTACTGGTCCTAATGATGTGCGTCTTTTGGAGATTCCACCATATGTTGTAACGTTGAAAGCGAATGCTAGATTGCCACGTATTCCCCAATATCGGATTTCCAGTGATGGTGAGAGAGCACTTTTAGCAATTATCTATGATCTGATTAAGAAAGGTGTGATTGAAGAAACGAGAGGCAATGTGTGCAATAGTCCGGTTTTGCCTGTTTTGAAACGTACAGATTCTTCACAACCGCCTGTATATAGGTTTGTGATCGATCTTCGCGAGGTGAATAAGATCGTAGTTCCGCAATTTCCTATTGTGCCAGATATCACTGCTTTATTGACTATGATTCCGGCTTCTGCTACCTGGTTTTCGGTGATTGACTTGAAGAATGCTTTCTTCAGCATCCCGATTGCCGAGGAGAGTAGGGATATTTTTGGCTTCTCTTTAGGAGGCCGAAGTTTCCGGTTCAAGCACGCTCCTCAATGCTATTGTGAGAGTCCATCCATCTATAGTCAGGCGTTGAAAACACAGCTTGATTCGATTGTCTTAGCTGATGGTGCTGCCCTTGTTCAGTATGTTGACTATCTGTTAGTTGCTGCTGACAATGAAGAGATTTGTAAAGAGGCTACTTTGTCGTTGTTACGTCATTTGTCTGATTTCCATCATAAGGTGTCTCTTTCGAAGTTGCAATATTGTCGACAACAAGTGACCTACTGAATTCACCTCTTATCGAAGGAGGGAAGAAGATTGAACCCAGAACGAATTCAAGCGATCACGAAAATGAGTGTGCCAACGACACAGAGAGAAGTGCGTGCTTTCCTGGGTATCACATTGTACTGTAGACAGTGGAAACCTAATTTTTCGCTTCTTGCTAAACCTTTGATAGCTCTTACTGTTAAGGATACTTCAAATCCTATTCCTTGGACTGACGAATGTCAGAAAGGTTTTTCAGAATTGCGTGATGCGTTGTGTTCGGCTCCTGTTTTGGGTACTCCTGACTACAGTAAGCCTTTTACACTTTATGTCCACGAGAGAGAGGGATGTGCATTGTCAGTTTTGACACAATAGTTTGGCGATAAACAACGTCCATGTGCTTATTTTTTATCGACTTTGGATCCGGTAGCTAGAGCGTTGCCGAGTTGTCTGAGAGCTACAGCGGCAGCGGGTGTCTCTATTCGACAGTCTGCTGGTTTGGTGATGGATAATACGTTGATAGTGATGGTTCCACATGCTGTGGATACTTTGTTGAACAGGACCAAGACACAGCACTTAACTAGTGCTCGGTTGTCAGGTTACGAGTTAACACTCTTAGCGAGTCATGTGCACATAAAGAGATGTAATACGTTGAATCCAGCTATGTTGTTGCTGTTTTTAATTGAGACAGATGTTATTGAACAGCATGATTGCTTCCTTAGGACAGAGGAAGAAACGAAAGGTAGAATAGACCTTAGGGACTTTCCTCTTGCAGAGTGTGATGGTACCTTATGGGTTGATGGTTCGTGCTTCAAGCTTCCGAATGGTGATACGACTGCGGCATATGCTGTTACGACTTTGCATACAATTGTTGAAGCTGCACGTATCCCACATAATTCAGCACAAGCAGCGGAGTTGATTGCATTGACAAGAGGGTGTGTGTTGTCGAAAGGGAAACGAGTGACTGTGTACACTGATAGCCAATATGCGTTTGGTGTGGCTCATAGTTTTGGACGTTTGTGGAAAGAGCGTGGGTTCCTGACTTCGCATGGAACCAAGATTCAGCATGGTCAGTTGGTGAATGAACTTCTTGAGTCACTTACTTTGCCGTTGCAAGTTGCGATCGTGAAATGCAGTGCGCATAAGAAAATTACTGATGTTTATTTATTTTTATTTATTTAGTTTCTTATATCGCGCCAGAATCGACCCCAATGGGGTATCTCCGCGCTTTGCAAGCCAGGATGGTAATGAATGTACCTCTGTAGATGAGCTAGGGTCTCAATAGATGAGCTAAGGCCATTATTCTTCCAGGAACAGGTTTGTCCTAAGCATTTTCCTGAAGGATAGGTGGTTGGTGTTTTGTCTGAGACTAAGGGGCAAGTTATTCCACAGGGTCGGCCCCACAAAGGAGAGGGCGCGGCCACCTTGTCTGGTCTTCTTAATGAGTGGGGATTTTAATAACAGTTGGCTACTTGATCGAAGAGAGCGATCTGGTTTATAGAACTGGAATTTTTGGGGCAGGTATTTGGGGCCATCTCCAAAAAGGCATTTATGAACGGTGCAACAGATTTTAAACTTGATACGTTGCCGTATCGGTAGCCAGTGGAGTTCTCTCAATAGGGGCTTGGAGGGGGTTCTTGTGGGAGCGTTCAGGATCAGTCTTGCCGCCGTATTCTGGACCACCTGTAGCCGGTTTAAGGCATCCTTATTAGCTAATATCAGGAGCCTGTTACAGTAGTCTAACCGGCTTATCACCAGGGCCTGTACAAGAGTCTTTCTATACATATCGGGCAGGAGAGGGAAAACTCGCCTCAACAGGCCAATGGTGTGGAAACATGCTCCAGAGATTACATTTGCATGCTCCTTTAAGGTTAAGTTTTGATCTAACTTCACACCCAGGTTTTTAACGGTCAACTTTGGGGAGGGCACTGGTCCCAGGTCCAGAGGCCACCAGTCGGGAGATCAGAGTATAGTAGCTTTCCCAAAAAGCATTACCTCCGTCTTCCCGACATTGCATTGGAGGCAGTTGGAAGCCATCCAATTTGAAATTGCCCTCATGCCCTCAGCAAAATTTTCCCTAACATTTGAGTTAAGAGAGTGGAAAGGGTTGAGAAGTTGGGTGTCGTTGGCGTAGGACACCGGAGTGAATCCGTACTTCATCACAATCTCAGCAAGGGGGGCCACGTACACATTAAACAATGTGGGGCTTAGGCATGAGCCCTGTGGCAAACCCTTCGTGAGCACCCTTGAGATGGAACGATAGGGGCCCAGGCTGACAGATTGTGATCGCCCGGAAAGGAAATTCTCCAACCAAGACAAAGCCTGTCCTCCAATGCCCACTCCCTGCAAACGGCCCAGAAGTATTTTGTGAGACACAGTATCAAAAGAGGCCGACAGGTCTAACAGCACCAGAATCATTGAGCCTCCTCTATCCTGTGACATCTTGATGTTGTCGGTCACGGAGAGGAGTGCTGATTCGGTGCTGTAGTTGGGCCTGAACCCAGATTGTGAGTGGTCCAGGCCCCCTGTCGCCTCTATGAAACTGGAGACATGGGTGTTGACATGTTTCTCACCCAGTTTGCTCAGGAGGGGCAGAAGAGAGATGGGACGGAGGTTGGAGAGTTCCGTCCAAGGAGAAGCTGAGTTTTTCCGTATAGGATTCACTACTGCCTCTTTCCATTGCTGAGGGAGTTGCCCTTCTTTGAAGGAGAGCTTCAAGATTTTATAAATGATTGGGCATAGTGTCCTGCTCAAAGTGGTCACCAGTCTAGCAGGAAGCAGATCAAGGGGGAAGCCTGTTTTCATGTTATTTAATAGTGATATAATGTCACTCTCAGTGGCTTCAGGAATGTCAAGAAAGGTATCTCTTTGAGTCTCCATGCGAAGGGTACTAGGGGCCTCAGTGTCCATGGGGTGTTTGGCCAAGGTGATTTTACTGTAAATAGTTTCAATTTTATCCTCAAAGAATTGAGAGATATTGTTACACAACTCTTGGGAGAATGTGTCGGGGCTTTCACATACCAAAGGGTTAGTGAAGGTCTGCAGGATTTTGTATAATTCCCTAGTCGAATTGCCAGCTTCAGCTAGCTGTGATGTTAAGCAGGTTTTTCTAGCTTTTTTAATATTTTTAAAATAGATGGACATTGCCTGCAGATAGTGTTCCTTACTAGCGCTGGTGTGTGTTTTCCTCCAGAGTTTTTCCAACTTTCTGCATCCTTGTTTTTCTAGTTTTAATGTTTCAGTGTACCATATCTCTTTTTTGGCAGTAGAGGATTGTTTAATTAATTTTTGAAGGGCCAAGAAATTGATAGCATCCAGGAGTGCATTATTAAGTTTGGATAGAGCCGACTCAATATTATCAGAGTCTGATATTATTGGCTCTTTCCAGACTTGCTCAAATGTGTCCGGGGTGACTTTATGCCAAGATCTCCGCTTAATACTCAGAGTGGCAGGGGGGTCATTAGATTTGGCTAACTGCATGAAGGAGAATTCCAACATACTATGATCTGACCAGTTTATGAATTTGGGGGGGTGACAGTGTATAGTAGAATGATTAGTAAAGATTAAATCCAGGGTATGACCTCCCCTATGAGTGGGGCCACAGTTTCGCAGATGAAGACCTAGAAGAGCGAGGTCAGCTAAAAGGAACTTTGTGTCAGAGTGTTCCGATACATCAGCGTGAAAATTAAAATCTCCAAGTAGAATGACATTTTCTTTGGCCTTCATGTGTGGAGCTAATATTTCGGTTAGGGCTAATGTAAAGCCAGCATTGGATCCAGGGGGCCGGTACACTAAAGCACCTTTCCAGTGATCCTTGGGTCCTGTTTTTATTTTAAAAATCATTATTTCCATGGAAGGTTGTATAATTTGTTCTATCACTGTAATGTGAAGCCTTTCTTTATATATAATGGTTGGTCGTGGTAATGCGTTTGCAGATGAAGTTCCGAAAGAAACGTCGAGAGATGTAATGAGTCGAATGTATGTTGCAGGTTCTGCGAGATGGGTTCCAGATAGAAGTATGTGTGAAGATACGATAGAGAGCGTGAAGTCCATTCAAGCTGAAGCTACAGAGAAAGAGTTGAATGAATGGAGAGAAAAAGTACGGGTAAATTGGATTTGAATGGTTGTTGTCAGAGCATCAGCGATGGTTGTTACCCGATGCGTATGTGCTTCCAGTGGTTATGATGGCGCATAGAATGGCTCATATCAGTGTGAAAGGGATTTGTAAGTTGTTGGCTCTAGTATGGCAAAATGCTGGAATTCCTAAGTGTGCAGAGAACTTGGTTAAGAATTGTATGGTTTGTCTGATGTACAATCCTGGTAAGGGAACTCCAACTCCAGCTGGTCATTTTGCACCTCTGACGTATCCTTTCGAGGTTTTGCAGCTAGATTTCATCCACATTGAGAGATGCAACAACTTAAAATATGTGCTCGTGGTTGTTTGTGCCTTTTCGAGATGGGTAGAAGCATATCCCCTGAAAGATAACACTGCTTTGTCCACAGCTAAAACCCTTGTCAGGGAATTCTTCCCTAGATTTGGATTGCTGAGAATGGTCTGGAGCGACAATGGGAGTGAATTTCTGGGTCAAGTGATGAAGAGAGTGTGTGATGATTTAGGAATCCGCCACAAATGTCATGCTGCAAATCACCCCCAATCAGCTGGTTTGGTAGAATGCTATAATGGCACCCTTAAGCTAAAACTGGCCAAGATTCAGGCGAGCTCCAGTCTACAATGGCCCGATGCCTTGCCATTAGCACTTCTGTCAACAAGAATGACTGTACATTCGCAAATGGGACTTAGTCCCTATGAAGTCGTTTTTGGTCGCCCGGCAAATATATGGGGAGTGCCGCGGCCGACCAAATTTAGTGAAATAGAGCACCCTGTATTGCTTGATTACCTTTACGAATTGACGGCTAAATTGCGTGTTTTGCACCAACAGGTTCATGATCCATTGCCACAAGCATCTGAAGATCCAGGATATGTTATCAAACCTGGTTCCTGGGTTTTGGTAAAGAATTTCCAGCGGACCAAGAATGATCAGCCCCGCTGGATTGGACCCTACTTGGAGCTACTGTCCACGCAATCAGCAGTGCGAGTGCGCGGTAAAAAGAACTGGATCCACGGCGTACATCTTAAGAGGGCCCCTTTGCCTCTGCCATACGACCAGTGGGTCCAGAATGGTATTCCTGACTCTGAAACTGAAACCGTGCCTCGTTTTCTGCCTTTTAGCGATGCCCGTTTAATTGGGACAAACTCTGAACGAGAAAGCGACGATCTTCTGCAAGAAGCTGTGCCTCCGTCAAATCGTTTGGACACTTCCGAACCTGAACTTTTGTTCCGTGATCAGACATTGCCTGGCAAAAGGCCATTATAATTTGCGACCAAGAGTCGTGGGACAAATAAAATGAAACTCTTTTTCTTTGCTATTTTTGAAACTATGTTCTCTTCTCCGAGGAACTGTTTTGATTGATTTTTGTTTTTCGAACCGCCATCCTGGTTCAGCTGTAAGGTTGCGATGCAAAGACTTGGGAGTGCAAGACGAAGACACAAGGTCGATGGTTCTGGTTGGTCTCAGGGTGTTCCCTGGACTGACAGACGCATTCCTTAGCACGGAAGACCCAACCGCCGCGAACAGCACGGTTAGAGGATGGAGTTTTTCGAGATGGAGAGACCTGTTGAAAGAATGAGCTTCAAGAGCAAAATATGTACAGTGATGAGCAGAAAACGTTTTTTAATATTATGTTTGTTGATGCTGTTTAGTTTAATTATGTTTCTGATGGGATATATAATATTCTCTTTAAAAGTGATGTTTGCACCCACTACACAACCTATGCCTCCTCCTACTGTTTCTTCGCATTCTTTTCACCCTCTGCCCGAACATGAATCTATTAGAAGATTGGAATTCGTCAATAATTCCTTTGTTCAGCTTCTGCACTAACACCAGCTAGTAGTGAACACGACTAATTGTTGGGTGTGTGGTCTTATGCCTCATACTACTGATAAAGGTATTCCTTACCTGGTTCTCCCTTTTAGCTACAATGGTTCTGTGTGGGCATACAGAACGATGTTCATCTATGCTCGTGAAGTTTACCCCCTACGTTCTGTGAAGGATAGTCCAAAGAATAGTGCTCTAGTCAAGGGTATAGTCGATATGATTAGAGGAATTAGTTCCTAAGAGACTATCCTGAGAGATGAGACACTAGCATATATTGGATGGAATGTGACTGGATATGGAGTTAGTCTGAGTGAGAACCAGCGAGCGAAAAGATCCTCTCCGATTTGGATTGTACCCCCATCAGGGTCATTACTGTCTGCAAGGTAATGGCAAGAATCCGAGAGCTCAGTTAGGGAAGAGTGTTTGTACTGAGACGTATGTTTTTACGTCCCAGGCTTGCCCATCGTTTCTAGCATCTAAGGGTACCTATTTTATTTGCTATGATAGAGCGTACACATGGTTGCCCCCTAATTTCTCTGGCACATGTTTTGTTTCATTCCTGTTGCCACTTACGTATACAGCTGCGGCAGATTACCACAAGACGAGAGTTGTTAGAGGTGTCTTCAGTAAGGAAGATACTGCAGGACAAGAATCAGGAGATTTCTTGAAGGGTTTTCTGCCGTTTTAGGGACCTATGGTTAACAGCAGGAACATTCGACAACTGATGACAGTGGTTGAGTCCACCATAGTCGAAACTGCCGGTGTCCTTAGTAACTTGACTGCTGAGCTCCAGTCGGATCGCCTTATGACTCTTCAGAACAGAGTTGCGTTAGATGTCATACTTGCAGATAGAGGAGGGGTATGCAAATTGATTCAATCGAGCCGCTGTGTTTTCATTCCAGATAACGCTCCGACAGTCTACCAAGCCATTTCCAAGCTACATAAGATCTCCAAGTCTGTACATGTGAACGAAGGAGATTGGTTGTTAATGGGATGGTTTTGTGGATTGTTATCCACCTGGGGATGGAAGATTCTGATGGTCATTGGGATAATCTTAGCTATCCTTTTCCTGTTCTGTCTTTGCGTTCAGTGTGCTCCTGCTGTATGTGGCCTTTGTGCTACTTCGTGTGCTAGGAGACCTGTCCAGAGAGAGTTGCTAAGTAATATGATGATGCTACAGCAACATCTTGATGATCTGATGAATATAGACCTGGATTCAGACTGACATGAGTTTTGGTTTATTGCCTATGCAAGGGCAAAAGGAGGGGCTGAGGTTCCGTGATTCTGAACCCGTTCAATAAAGTTTGTCGTATCAAGACGATTTTGGTATCAGCGGACCGCAAATAACGAGTGCGGTATGTACGAGTGTTTTCGTCATGTTGGATTGATGGATACACTGCATATTCAGGGATTTCGTTCGAACCTGCGGGTTCCAATTTGTGGGTGGCAGCCATTTTGTGGTTGCCCTCACATAGGCCGATGACTACGGCCGAACGAGTCTTTGGGACACGTACACCTTTAGCTGACTTCTGTGTGACGTGAACAAACTGACTCCATTGCCCGAAGCTGACCTTGTTGAGCCAGTTCCTTGTTAGGCAGCTGGTCAGATAGAGATCAAAGAGCAGGACATTGCTGAGTTTCTGGTACATGCACACACCCTTCTATCTTGTTTCTCATCTGTTTCTGTTCCTTCTTTTATGGCCTATTTATGGTTTGGGTTGAGGTCCTTTTATTATGGGTTTTGTCCGGCCTGTCCGAGCAAGATTGTTGGATTTTGCCTTGTCATTTATGGTGGGCTCGACAACTGAAAGTGGGCTTGTCGTTATGCGATATCTTTTGAAATGTCACTGTGTGATTGGACAGTTCGTAAATAATTGATGCTAGTCAGGAATGTGATTTTTGGCATAAAAGACGATGTCTCGCAATACTACAATTGTACAGTCTCTGACGAACCACCCGTGTTGTGCTTCGTAGACCTCTGTTCCTGGTTGCAGCCAATAAATTTGGTCTTTGACGTCACCGAGAAGAAGCCTGTGTCTCTGTATTCTAAGACAGGTGAACCCGAAGACATTGGGCGTGCCCCTGGCGCCGCTGGGTTCTAAAACCCGGTTCTTCACAACCCATAGAATGCGAACCAGGACGCTTACGTAGGGGTCTATCACCCTACAAGGCCCACGCACTCCCCATGAAGGAGACCCACGCTGCCAAAGACACACATGAAGATGCACATGAAAAGCACAGAACCACGCCCAGGGGCGTGCAATTAGCAGTCACACACCCATGTTGGCTGTGCGTACAATGGCCCTGGCCACTCCCCTACGAATGGAGTGGGTGAGGACAAAGCTACATGTCCCGGCCCCAAACCGCTGCCTCCTGTGACATGTCTGCATCTGTGGTACACCGCACAATGTAAAATCGTAGGGCCCAGGACTGCATGCATACTACAAGACCACAGGGACACCTGCAGAGATCATGTTGAACTGGCTACAGGCACGTTGTGTGCCCGGCCCCTTTATTGGCAGGGCCACATGTACAGTGACACCTGTGCTGGATGTGCGTGGGGTGAGTGTAAGCCATTCCGCATGGAATGTCTGGTGTTGGCAACCACATGGACATTGGACACCAGTACAACACAAACAGAAAACACATGCAATACAGAGTCAAATGATGAGCAACATGGGGTAACTAGAGATGAGCACGCTCATGTTTAGAAAAAGTCTTGGATTGTGTCCGTACGATATATTCCCTATGCAGATGCAGTGGGGTGTGTCAGACCTGCATCATCTTCACCATCACTGTCTCAGGGCCCCCACACTGTTTGAGGTGACATACCTGCGTAACCGCTCCACAGCACAAAACACAATCAGCTACAGACAATGGCCTGCAGTGCACTGAGTCACTGGCACCTGGAGTGCTGAGCAGGGTAACCAGCCGATGATGGCAGAGACGACATGCCTGAACAACCGCAAAGTCTGTCACCACCGCTTCAACTCTGGCAGATGACATTTGGAGGTGGTACTTGCGGTGGTGGCGTGTGCCTCCTGGGGTGCTGCATCATCCGAGAAGGTCTGGACTCGCTTTAGTGTATGAGCCCTGGTGGGACGCATGTGGGCCCGAAGGCTGCGTACAGCACAAGGCCACAGAGCCATGGCATTGATAAGCCCAAGGCCCACGCCTCAGGGCCCGGCCTATGTCTCCGGGGAAGGGGTCCCACTTGACAAGCACAGAGTTAGTGGCCCTGGATGCACAGCGGCCGGCACAGGCATCCAGCCACGGGACGGTGACTTGCGGTGCAGTCAGATGGGCCATGCGACCTGAGAGGGTAAACATCATTTTCCGAGGTGTATGTTTCGGAGTGTTTCGGGGGACAGTGGAAGGTGTCCTCCATGTCAAGACGCCGAGAGGTTTGATTTTAACCGTACGATACAAAAGGGGATGATGGACTATCTTGAATCCTGTGGCAAAGTGAGAAACGGACTCACATCTGAGCATACCCTGCCAACTTAGGGCGAACAAAGCGATACAAAAGGGGATGATGGACGGAGCGTTTGAGCAAATCGAAGATTCACCCAAAGTCAACTGATCTGAGTTTAATCCATCACCATTCTTTAGCTCACTCAGCCACCCCAGTTCAGACATGGCCATATGCAAATCAGTCTGAACCTGTGCCTCAAGGGAACAGTCCATCCCTAACTGCCAAGCCATGTCTTCCCTGGACCGGAAACAAACACCCTGAGACCGGTTTCGGGTTCATAACCCTCATCAGCCAGGCCATCTTGAATCCAGTGGCAAAGTGAGCAAGGGACTCACGTCTGAGCATACCCTGCCAACTTAGGGCGAACAAAGCGATACAAAAGGGGATGATGGACGGAGCTTTGAGCAAATTAAACACTCACCCCCAGTCAACTGATCTGGGTTTAATCCATCACCATTTTTTAGCTCACTCCGCCACCCCAGTTCAGACATGGCCATATGCAAATCAGTCTGACCCTGTGCCTCATGGGAACAGTACAGCTTGAACTGCCAAGCCATGTCTTCCCTGGACCGGAAACAAGCATCCTGGGACCGGTTTCGGGTTAATAACCCTCATCAGCCAGGCTATCTTAAATCCAGTGGCAAAGTGAGCAAGGGACTCACGTCTGAGCATACCCTGCCAATTTAGGGTGAACATAGCGATACAAAAGGGGATGATGGACGGAGCGTTTGAGCAAATCAAACACTCACCCCTGTCAACTGATCTGGGTTTAATCCATCACCATTCTTTAGCTCACTCCGCCACCCCAGTTCAGAAATGGCCATATGCAAATCAGTCTGACCCTGTGCCTCATGGGCACAGTCTAGCCCGAACTGCCAAGCCATGTCTTCCCTGGACCGGAAACAAGCATCCTGGGACCTGTTTCGGGTTCATAACCCTTATCAGCCAGGCTATCTTGAATCCAGTGGCAAAGTGAGCAAGGGACTCACGTCTGAGCATACCGTGCCCACTTAGGGCGAACAAAGCGATACAAAAGGGGATGATGGACGGAGCGTTTGAGCAAATCAAACACTCACCCCCAGTCAACTGATCTGGGTTTAATCCATCACTATTCTTTAGCTGACTCCGCCACCCCAGTTCAGACATGTCCAAATGCAAATCAGTCTGACTCTGTGCCTCATGGGAACAGTCCAGCCCGAACTGCCAAGCAATTTCTTCCCAGGACCGGAAACAAGCATCCTGGGACCGGTTTCAGATTCATAAATCTCATCAGCCAGGCTATCTTGAATCCAGTGGCAATGTGAGCAAGGGACTCACGTCTGAGCATACCCTGCCAATTTAGGGCGAACAAAGCGATACAAAAGGGGATGATGGATGGAGCGTTTGAGCAAATCAAACACTCACCCCCAGTCAACTGATCTGGGTTTAATCCATCACCATTCTTTAGCTCACTCCTCCACCCCAGTTCAGACATGGCCATATGCAAATCAGTCTGACCCTGTTCCTCATGGGAACAGTTCAGCCCGAACTGCCAAGCCATGTCTTCCATGGACCTGAAACAAGCATCCTGGGACCGGTTTCGGGTTGATAACCCTCATCAGCCAGGCTACCTTGAATGCAGTGGCAAAGTGAGCAAGGGACTCACGTCTGAGCATACCCTGCCAACTTAGGGCGAACAAATCGATACAAAAGGGGATGATGGAGGGAGCGTTTGAGCAAATCAAACACTCACACCCAGTCAACTGATCTGGGTTAAATCCATCACCATTCTTTATCTCACTCCGCCACCCCATTTCAGACATGGCCATATGCAATTCAGTCTGACCCTGTACCTCATTGGAACAGTCCAGCCCGAACTGCAAGCCATGTCTGCCCTGGACCGGAAACAAGCATCCTGGGACCGGTTATGGATTCATAACCCTCATCAGCCAGGCTATCTTGAATCCAGTGGCAAAGTGAGCAAGGGACTCACGTCTGAGCATACCCTGCCAACTTAGGGTGAACATAGCGATACAAAAGGGGATGATGGACGGAGCGTTTGAGCAAATCAAACACTCACCCCTGTCAACTGATCTGGGTTTAATCCATCACCATTCTTTAGCTCACTCCGCCACCCCAGTTCAGAAATGGCCATATGCAAATCAGTCTGACCCTGTGCCTCATGGGCACAGTCTAGCCCGAACTGCCAAGCCATGTCTTCCCTGAACCGGAAAGAACCATCCTGGGACCTGTTTCGGGTTTATAACCCTCATCAGCCAGGCTTTCTTGAATCCAGTGGCAAAGTGAGCAAGGGACTCACGTCTGAGCATACCGTGCCCACTTAGGGTGAACAAAGCGATACAAAAGGGGATGATGGACGGAGCGTTTGAGCAAATAAAGCACTCACCCCCAGTCAACTGATCTGGGTTTAATCCATCACTATTCTTTAGCTGACTCCGCCACCCCAGTTCAGACATGTCCAAATGCAAATCAGTCTGACTCTGTGCCTCATGGGAACAGTCCACCCCTAACTGCCAAGCCATGTCTTCCCTGGACCGGAAACAAACACCCGGGGACCGGTTTCGGGTTCATAACCCTCATCAGCCAGGCTATCTTAAATCCAGTGGCAAAGTGAGCAAGGGACTCACGTCTGAGCATACCCTGCCAACTTAGGGTGAACATAGCGATACAAAAGGGGATGATGGACGGAGCGTTTGAGCAAATCAAACACTCACCCCTGTCAACTGATCTGGGTTTAATCCATCACCATTCTTTAGCTTACTCCGCCACCCCAGTTCAGAAATGGCCATATGCAAATCAGTCTGACTCTGTGCCTCATGGGAACAGTCCAGCCCGAACTGCCAAGCCATTTCTTCCCAGGACCGGAAACAAGCATCCTGGGACCGCTTTCAGATTCATAACCCTCATCAGCCAGGCTATCTTGAATCCAGTGGTAATGTGAGCAAGGGACTCACGTCTGAGCATACCCTGCCAATTTAGGGCGAACAAAGCGATACAAAAGGGGATGATGGATGGAGCGTTTGAGCAAATCAAACACTCACCCCCAGTCAACTGATCTGGGTTTAATCCATCACCATTCTTTAGCTCACTCCTCCACCCCAGTTCAGACATGGCCATATGCAAATCAGTCTGACCCTGTTCCTCATGGGAACAGTCCAGCCCGAACTGCCAAGCCATGTCTTCCCTGGACCCCAAACAAGCATCCTGGGACCGGTTTCGGGTTGATAACCCTCATCAGCCAGGCTACCTTGAATGAAGTGGCAAAGTGAGCAAGGGACTCACGTCTGAGCATACCCCGCCAACTTAGGGCGAAGAAATCGATACAAAAGGGGATGATGGACGGAGCGTTTGAGCAAATCAAACACTCACACCCAGTCAACTGATCTGGGTTAAATCCATCACCATTCTTTATCTCACTCCGCCACCCCATTTCAGACATGGCCATATGCAATTCAGTCTGACCCTGTACCTCATTGGAACAGTCCAGCCCGAACTGCCAAGCCATGTCTTCCCTGGACCGGAAACAAGCATCCTGGGATCGGTTACGGATTCATAACCCTCATCAGCCAGGCTATCTTGAATCCAGTGGCAAAGAGAGCAAGGGACTCATGTCTTTGCATACCCTGCCAACTTAGTGCGAACAAAGCGATAAAAAAGGGGATGATGGACGGAGCGTTTGAGCAAATCAAACACTCACACCCAGTCAACTGATCTGGGTTTAATCCATCACCATTTTTTAGCTCACTCCGCCACCCCAGTTCAGACATGGCCATATGCAAATCAGTCTGACCCTGTGCCTCATGGGCACAGTCCAGCCCAAACTGCCAAGCCATGTCTTCCCTGGACAGGAAACAAGCATCCTGGGACCCGTTTTGGGTTCATAACTCTCATCAGCCAGGCTATCTTGAATCCAGTGGCAAAGTGAGCATGGGACTCACGTGTGAGCACACCGTGCCAACTTAGGGCGATCAAAGCGATAAAAAAGGGGATGATGGACGGAGCGTTTGAGCAAATGAAACACTCACCCCCAGTCAACTGATCTGGGTTTATTCCATCACCATTCTTTAGTTCACTTTGCCACCCCAGTTCAGATATGGCCAAATGCAAGTCAGTCTGACCCTGTGCCTCATGGGAACAGTCCAGCCCGAACTGCCAAGCCATGTCTTCCCTTGACCTGAAACAAGCATCCTGGGACCGGTTTCAGGTTCATAACCCTCATCAGCCAGGCTATCTTGAATGCAGTGGCAAAGTGAGCAAGGGACTCACGTCTGAGTATACCCTGCCAACTTAGGGGGAACAAATTGATACAAAAGGGGATGATGGACGGAGCGTTTGAGCAAATCAAACACTCACACCCAGTCAACTGATCTGGGTTTAATCCATCACCATTCTTTATCTCACTCCGCCACCCCAATTCAGACATGGCCATATGCAATTCAGTCTGACCCTGTACCTCATTGGAACAGTCCAGCCCGAACTGCCAAGCCATGTCTTCCCTGGACCTGAAACAAGCATCCTGGGACCGGTTTCGGATTCATAACCCTCATCAGCCAGGCTATCTTGAATCCAGTGGCAAAGTGAGCAAGGGACTCATGTCTCAGCATACCCTGCCAACTTAGGGCAAACAAAGCGATAAAAAAGGGGATGATGGACGGAGTGTTTGAGCAAATCAAACACTCACACCCAGTCACCTGATCTGGGTTTAATCCATCACCATTCTTTAGCTCACTCCCCACCCCAGTTCAGACATGGCCATATGCAAATCAGTCTGACACTGTGCCTCGTGGGCACAGTCCAGCCCGAACTGCCAAGCCATGTCTTTTCTGGACAGGAAACAAGCATCCTGGGACCCGTTTTGGGTTCATAACCCTCATCAGCCAGGCTATCTTGAATCCAGTGGCAAAGTGAACAAGGGACTCACGTCTGAGCATACGCTGCCAACTTATGGCGAACAAAGCGGTACAAAAGGGGGTGGTGATGGATGGAGCATCTGAACCAATCAAACACTCACACCCAGCCAACAGATCTGGGTTTATTCCATCACCATTTTTTAGTTCACTCTGCCACCCCAGTTCAGGATTTCTTGAAGGCATAAGTGTTAGTAATTTGCCTTAAAATTAGAGGCAGAGTGTTCCACAGAGTGGGGCCCTTATAGGACAGGGCACTACCCCCTTGTCTTGCCTTCTTAATACGAGGGACCTGCAGCAATAATTGGTTGCTAGAGCGCAATGAACGGGTCGGAATATATAGCCGGAATAATTCAGCCAGATCCATGAAGACATCTGTGGATTACACCACACACTTTAAACTCAATTCGCTGGCGGAGAGGCGGCCAATGGAGTTTGTGCAGAAGAGGGCGTGAGGAAGACCTGGGGGGAGCGTCAAGAATTAATCTGGCTGCAGTGTTCTGGACTACCTGCAGATGGCTCAGTTGTTCCTCGTTAGCAGATAGTAGTAGTCCATTGCAGTAATCCAATCTACTGACGACCAGTGCCTGAACCAGCGTTTTCCTATAGCAGTCATCCAGGAACGGGAACACATGCCTCAGGAGCCCAATGGTCCTGAAACAGGTTCCCGCCACCAGATTCACATGTTCCTTTAGTAGTAACGCCTGGTCAAGCCGTACCCCCAGGTTTTTTACTATCTGCTTAGGGCAAGGAGCAGATCCTAGATCCAGGGGCCACCACTCAGGCGACCACAAGAGGGGGGCTTCTCCAAAAAGCATGACCTCCGTCTTGCTCACATTGCATTGTAGGCCATCCAATCAGATACTGCTCTCATACCGGTGGCAAATGCATGTTTAATTGCCGGTGTCAGGGTATGGAAGGGAAACAGAAGCTGAGTATCGTCAGCATACGATACTGGAGTAAACCCATATTCTCTCACAATATCCACCAAGGGGGCCGCATACACATTAAAAAGTGTAGGGCTTAGGCATGAGCCCTGTGGAACCCCCTTGGTGAGCTCCCTAGAGGTCGATTGATGGTAGCCCAACCAGACGGCTTGTGATCGGCCAGAGAGAAAGCTCTTAAGCCAATGCCAGAGCTGAGCCGCCTATCCCCACCTTCCGCAGACGACCGAGAAGAATATCATGTGAAACCGTGTCAAAGGCAGCGGACAAATCCAACAGCACCAAGATCATGGAGCCCCCTCTATCCTGTGCCATCCTGATGGTATTGGTCGGTGCTGTGGTTAGGTCTGAACCCAGATTGAGAATGGTCCAGACCACCCGCTGCCTCGATGAACTTAGACAGATGGGTATTCACATGTTTCTCGGTCATCTTGCTGATATGAGGAAGTAGGGAGATGGGACGGAGGTTGGAAAGGTCTGACCATGGCAGGGCTGCATTCTTTCGAATAGGGTTCACTACCGCTCTCTTCCATTCACCTGGCACATGTCCTTCTCTAAGAGAGAGGTTGATCACAGTTTGAATTCCAGGTAGGAGCAGATTCCCTAGGGAGGCCACCATCTTTGCTAGCAGAAGATCTAAAGGAGATCCTGTTTTAATTTGACTGGCCAGGGAAGTAGCATCGGAATAATTAATCTCTGGAAATGTGGTAAGCAGAATATTAGCACATGCAGATGACGGAGGTGAGGTAGGTAGTGTCAGGGAGGAACTGCTGGTATTACTCCCAACAATCCCTGACTGCTTGATTTTCTCATACATAAGCTCTGTTTTATTCTCGAAGAATAGCGATATTTCATCACACAGGACTTGAGAGAAGTCATCTGGACTCTCGCAGGCCACAGGTTTTATGAAGGACTGTAGGATCTTATAGAGTTCTCTGGAAGAGTTGCCTGCTTCAGCCAATTGTGACGCAAGATAGCTCCTCTTGGCCATCTTTAAGTTTTTATGATAGGAGGCCATGGCATCAGTATACTCTTTCTTACTAGCTTCCATGTGGGATTTCCTCCAAGCTTTTTCGAACTTTCCTCAATATTAAGCCTGGTAAAAGAATTAGGTGGGGATGGTTGAGAACAGGGCCCAGTAGGTAACTTGTTTTGCTCGGCAATACCACCAATATCCGGATTAGTAAAATATGCCTGGAAGCAAAAGTGCAAACATGAGAATAGACCCTCGGGCGTGTAAGAGAACGCACAACACAGGGTTCTGGCTGCAGATCTTTGAGCGCCTGGGAAGAATACTGAAAACACTATCTCATGATTGCATCTGAGACATTTGAAGCATAGCCCAAGACCCCTGGTCCCGGTCGATCGCGAACGGGTGCAGGCAACCTCGCCTTTGGCCCGCCTTCGGCGCGCCACCGGCGCGCCCGCTGTGCCCGCCCGCTGCGCCTCCGGGGTGAAAGTGCCATTTTATTGTAGACAGGGTGGGAGGGCCGAGCAAGTAGTCTGCTCGCCCTCTCACTCACGCAAGATGGCGGCGGAATTACTCAGAGCAGCATGAATCGGTTGCTGTGGCCCCTGCTGCGAAGCGCCGGTCAAAACCGGAGCTAGGGGTGCTCAGGGAGTAATTACCGGTAAAGTGACACAATAAAATTAATAAAAGTACAGTTTTGCAAATTTTTACAAAGTTTCCTTTCCCCGCATTAAAACAAACACTGTTCCCGGCTCAAGCCTCAGGAACCAGACAATCGGGCAATCACTCAGTGCCACCACATTATCACTCAGCACCACCACAGCACCACTCAGCATCACAACAGCATCACTCAGCACCACCACAGCATCACTCAGCACCACCACAGCACCAATTAGCACCACCACAGCACCACTCAGCGCCACCACAGCATCACTCAGCACCAATACAGCATCACTCAGCACCACCACAGCATCACTCAGCACCACCCCAGCATCACTCAGCACCATCCCAGTGTCACTCAGCACCACCACAGCACCACTCAGCATCACCACAGCACCACTCAGCACCACCACAGCACCACTGAGCGCCACTCCAGCATCAATCTGCGCATCCATTCAACAACAACTGGTTCAAATATGTTCTCTCAATGTTTCAAACTTCATTACAAATGTCACAAAAAGATGTTAATATTTCACTTCTTTTCTTGGATTTTCGTCACAATAAAATACACTGAACATAATCTTCACAAAAGTTATTTACAAATGTTTAAGCTATTGCCATTATAAATCAAAATCACTTTTATTTAAGTATTAATTATTTTTAAAAATGAAATGCAATTGTAATTTGTAATATCAATACAGCTAAGTCACGTAAATACAAAACATGTTGCATTACAAATGCTATAGGTATCACATTTGCGAAAGTTATTACTATTGGCATTGTAAATGACAAAGCTATTAATTTAGCTATTTTCAAAACCAACACATAAATAAAAAAAATTGTCATTTGCAAGACCAATAGCTCAAACTTTCCTAATGCGAGACCTATTGCATTGCAAATGCTTGTTTTTATATCTGTCAGTGCTTCCTGTTGAGGTTTAATTTTTGTGACAGGCGCCTCATTGCCTACTTGTAACTATTCTCTGACCCTGCTTCAAGGGTCAGAGAATAGTTTTAAGTAGGCAACGAGGCGCCAGGAAGCACTTACAGGCTTACAGCAGCAGGTGCCCAAGTTGAATGTAATGTCTTTGTAACCCTTTTGTAAAAGGTTTCAAAAAATTAGCTTCAACTTTTGCACCTGCTGCTTTAACCCTGTAAGTGCTTGGCTGAAAATTCATCCCCTCTGATTCGCGGATTTTACTGCGATTTTGCGAGATTCACGGATCGCGAAATCGCGGAAAGTCTTCAAATTCCGCGTGCGGAACGAATTTTCAGCCCAGGCTTATAAAAAAGGGTGTGGCCTCATTACACCTCTCTGCAATGCAGCCCCCTGGCGCGTACTGCATGTTTAAGGTGGGCTAGGTGGCCCCCAGGGACCCCCAGTATGCAAGTGGAATTAGTTCCCCCTCTGCAAACACGCCCGGGGGCTGCGTTGCAGAGAGGTGTAAAAAGGGGCGTGGCTTCATTACACCTCTCTGCAATGCAGTCCCCTGGCGCATACTGGAGATTCCTGGTGGGCTTTCAGGTCTTATATAGTTAGGAATTAGCATCAAAAAAACCTTTGAAATTCATTGAAAATACCATAGGTTTCAGGCCTTATATAGTTAGGAATTAGCATTTAAAAAACCTTGCAAATTCACTGAAAAAAACATAGGTTTCAGGCCTTATATAGTTAGGAATTAGCATTTAAAAAACCTTTGAAATTCACTGAAAAAACGATAGGTTTCAGGCCTTATATAGTTAGGAATTAGCATTTAAAAAAACCTTTAAAATTCACTCAAAAACTATAAGTTTTAGGGGTGTTATAGTTAGCAGGACATTTCACTCATACAAAACCATTGGAATTGCTCCTATATAGTTAGTTGTACTAACTATATTTCGCGCACCCGCAATCCACTGCTGATGATGTCACATATTACATAATTCATGACATGGTCAGTGACATCACTGATGACATCTCAAATGACATCACTGATGACATCACTGATGACATCATCCAGTGAATGTGGTTTGCTTCGTTATTTAAATATGCATTATATATATAGCAATTTGCATTGAAGAATGAGTGGATATATAAAAATAAATATTTGGATGGAGGATTTAGTAGCAGTGTAATTGACTGTTTACTTGACCAATTTATAGTGTCTCACTAAATATAGTGGATAGTGACTAAACTGTGTGAATATCTGTATCACTTTAGCAACATTGTGATAACAGTCACTCCCTTGATTGCCTGAAACAGATTGGAGAGAATAACAGGTGTGAATGTAAGGAGTGCAGGATGAGTGTAAAAGAAACAGGAGCATGGATACCATAGAAGATACCTGCAGGTACACAGATTTACCACAGTCAAAAGGAAAAAAAGACAAACATTTTTTGTTGGAGTAATAAACTTGTAACTAACATAACCTGGTTAATTAAGCTTATGTTCTAAAGAAGTGTGAATCTTATGCCCAAAATACTGTGTGATGCTAGTCTGGATCAAATGTAAAGTGTGACGTGTATCATGTATCACCTGCTTCAGAGATTGTGAGTAATATAGAAAATAGGTCAAGACCAGTAGGGTTTGTGGCCTGTTTAGTTTCAGTTGCTTGCTTACATTTCAATAAACAAAAGGATGTTGATAATGCTTTATTTGCCAGCGTTGTGACTGTGTACCTTATGATTCAGTCATGATATATTTGTCCACCAAGCCATGAGCAAACAGCAGACGGTAGACCTGCGTTAGACACAAAGTTAAGAAAAGAAAATGAGGACGCTGTGCTTGTGAAAATTCAGAGAATTTAGTTTATCACCCTAGTGGCAGATTGAACGATTCATTTTCACAAATAGTTTCAATTTTAGGGGACTTAAAACTCACATTCGAGTAAGTCCCCAAATCCTATTGCACCCTTGCTGTGGCAAAACATATACAGGATAGTCTCACTTAACTGACACTATTCATCTCGCTCTAGTATGTGTCTGGACATTTAAGCCTTCATTATGAGTATGTCAGATTCCAGTGCGGGGATACAGGGGCATGGAGTGCCGGGCAGAATCTCCCCTCCTGGGCGGTATGGCCACACACAAATGTGGCAATTGCAAGATTTGTCCCCCTGATGAAGAATTCCCACACATGCCCAGGTACCCTGGAATATCCTGTCCTTTTCAGTGAATTTTCCTCATTCTGAGATCAAGTTCACAGTCATTTTTTGTTGTATCACAGCAGGTGGAAAATACCAGTGGAGGAGTGGGGAAAGTCCCATATTGTGCAGTTGTTGGTTGCTGGGAAAAGTACAAGGTCAAGGGCCGTCCTTCTTTGGGCGAGGAGGATTGTACTCAGCCTCAGGCTGTTTCATTATCCAGGGTCTGCCCGTTTTTGGTTGGGTGGATCGATTGTACACAGTCTATGCTCTATGTGTGCCACTAGGGCTGTTCTTCAGGGTTGAGAGTCACCCAGGGCCTGCTACCAGGGAGCATAGTTTGCACCTCCTGGTTTGGGGTGAGTGGGGGCCATCTCTGACCCAGGACACAGCCAAGTACTCTGGAAGTGGATGGGTGCCCGCTCACATCCAGCTTTGCTAATTGATCGGTATGGAAGGATGCCCTGGGAAGGTGTGGGTGTACTTAGCTGCAGTATTGACAGCTCCTTCTGTGCTGCAGGGGTTGTGCAGAAGAACAGGTATATTTTCCTGACTACAGCCCATACTTCAGCAGTGATTTCACCAGGTGTTCATCTGTACCTGGTGAGAGTGCGTTTGGTGTCTACGGGTCCATACATTTCAGGTTCTGAGTCTGCTTACTGGACCACTAAAACTGGCGTGTGGTAGAACTGCAGACACTGCTTGGTTTTGAAAATTGTCACTTGGAACAAAGACTTAAGTATATATCAGCAAGATCAATTGAGGGAGCGGGGCTTTTGCACAAGTGTTAAGGTCAGACAAAAAGAATTGTGAATCTTTCTGAATCTGAAAACAACAAATACTGTTTAGTATCACAAGACATTTTTCACAAAGCACACACTAGTATATGTAGCCTTTTTTGTATTGTTTGTGTTATGTGGTTCATTTTGTTGTTTTGTTTTCCTATGTTTTCGTTTCGTTCTATGCACAATAAAACATAAACACATAATATATCAGTCAAAGTGTTTACCGTATAAAAAGTTCTCTTTCTAGTGGTCCATCACACATGACCTGGGTGGTTATCAAAGTTTATGCTGTAAGGTAGTCTTCTCAACATCGTCCTCCAATTCATGCCAGCTGAGCACCTGCGACAGACCATATGCCACGTCACCACCAGACTACAGCATGTGTCCTAATCTGTGGTTGGAGGCAGAGCACATTTATTTATTTATGCGTTTTTATATAGCGTGGACTTTACCCGAAGGCGTCAGAGCGCTTCACAATAGGAACAGTAATGATACATGAGGAGAAAATTACAAGTGAACAAATTACGAAAGCAGACGTTAGGTTACATGAGGTAAAAGGGACAATTGTGAGCAAACAAAATACATGAGGTAGCAAACAGTGCATTACAGGAGGAAAAAGTGACAAGTGTGCAGGTTACAAAAGAAAACAAAGTACAATTAGAGGTATAATACTGCAATATATGCTAGACACTCAGGCACAAGAGCAAACGTTACGTAGGTAATGGTGGCACTTGTGCAAGTGTCAAAAGCCAAAAAAAAGTGAGAGGTAGCAAACAGTGTGTTACAAGAGAAAAGTGGCTTGTGCATGTTACAAAAGAGTACCAAACACAGGTACAAGGATAATACTGAAATAAATGGCAAACACTCCAACCACAAGAACACACTAGGATGGCACTTCCATAGTCATGGAGAATAGAATTTTCAATAATGGGAGGTCTTCCTTAGGATAATAGAGAGGGCGTGAAATTACTTTTGGAGGTGTCTTTCGAGGAGGAGAACTTTGAGGTCCGTTTTGAAGGCCTGGGAGGAGGTGGCGGTCCGGAGCTGAGGCGGAAGGGAGTTCCAGATTCTCACTGCGTTGCCTGAAAAGGATTAGGCCATCGATCTTTCCTTCTTGAAAGTGGGAGGTTCAAGCAGTAGATTTTCCGCATTACTTGATGGTCTAGAGCCTCCAGAGAGTTTCAGTTTATGCGCCAGGTATCGAGGAGAGGAGGAGTGCAGGACAAGGTGTTGTAAGCATCCCACAAATTTGAGGGTAATGCCCAAGGGCCTCACCTAGTTAGATTTTCATGGCCCTAAGAGGATACTATGACAATTATAGAGAAAGGGAAAAGAGACAGGTTCTTCTCAACCCTCTGAGTTATTCTCTTGATGCACAAACCTGCAAAGTTTAATTTGCAATTGTCTCTTGGAGCTACCATGAACACAACCATTAACATTCAGCAGAGAATGGAAAAAAAATCCCTTCTTGCTAAAGCAACATGATTTTTTTTTTATTGTCTTTATTCGTTTTTCATAATGTGTGCATAATGCAATCTGCCAGCATTATTATACAAAACAGTACAATGACATGTACACATTTGACACTTGGTGGGGAACCAGGCTGCCCTTCATATTGGTGACAGAAAGAACAAAGACAAGGAAAATAATGTCTAACTTTTGTACATATCTATGTATGGTGGCCGCTTTGTGATCAGTAAATAAATCAGTTGACTCTCTTTTTCCATCTTTATAATTCCGCACCAAATGATTTATAAAAGAAAAAACCATAGACTGTATGATCTCAACTAACCCATATGTGCTATGCGATTTAGGTCTTCAATGAGCCAGAGTGACTGCTTACGTGTGTACACTTTAAAGGATAGTGGGAGCAGTGAAGAGGAGGGGGGAAGTGGGAGGGGGGAGAAGGAGGACAGACAAGTGAAAGAAAGAGAGAGAGGGGGTGTTGCGCATATTGCGCTATTGCATATTCGCAAGAGCCGGAGATCTTGCCTAGTAAGGCTAGGCCTTACCAGGTAAGGTGCCCATCTCGACTCGCTCACTATTGCATTGCTGCATGTTATTATAAATGTCTAGCATAGGGTGCCCACTCAAGTGGCTGAGGTGTTAGATGTGTGCAATTTGCTTTCCACAAATGATAAGTAATCCTGCTATTGCATGGGGCTGGCCCATGAGCGGTCTCGAGGCGCATTCAGTGTTTGTGTTGTGTGCTCCACCACATGTGCCTTGCGGAGATCCAGTAACCATGTATGCGTGTTGGGAGCTGCACTTGATTTCCATGACATTGCTATTCTTCATTTTGCTAGCGCCAAAGCTAAATCTAGGAATGTATTACGGTGTTTTTCCCGCAGCAGTGCGCTTGGTGATGCCAAGTAAGAAGTGTAGGCCTTACACCAGAATCATAATATCGGTTGCTTCCCCAAATGTCGCCGCGACCTCGTTCCAGTAGGCCCCGAGGCATGGAACTGTCCAAACCATACGTATAATTTTTGCATCTGTCCTTGAGCAGCGAGGTCATATTTTGACGAAGAATACGTGCGGGACAGTCTCTGTCGTGTTAAGTAAGTATGATGTAAAAAATTGAGTTGCGAGTACTTCAGTCTAGCGTTCGTAGATACAGTTTTGGGGTATCCTATACACTGAGACCACTGCTTGTCACTCATGACAACCGATTATTCAGAATAGCAGTACGCCCGAAGCGTAGCCAATAAAGGGCCAGGACCAGGTGTAGTACTGAAGATTCTGGACCCGTGTTATAAACATCGTCGTATCATGACGATTTTGGTATCAGCAGACGGTAATGATTGAGATACTATGCACAAGCATTTCCGTCATGTTTGATTGACGGAAGCACCCTGAAATCGGAGTTTCCGTCTTGAACCCTTGGGTTCCATTTTGTGAGCGGCAGCCATTTTGTGATTGCCCTCACCTATGCTATATGACTGAAGCCAAGATCGAGTCAGAAAGACACGTATACCTTCGTTGACTTTTCTGTGACCTGGGCGAGCTCAGTCCACTGTCCCAAGCCAAACCTGTTCGGCCAGTTCTTTTCCCAGTGGCCGAATGAGATTAGCATCCAGGTGCGCATGTTGTAAACCTTTTCATCGAATACAAACTGTGTCTAATCTCACATACACCTGTCTCTGTTTCTTTCTTTATGACTTGCTTTACGATGAGGAGGTGCCCGTTTTTATTATGGGTCCATCGATATCTGATGGAAACACTGGACCTTGCCGGATAGTTAATTACGGGCTGAGCAAACTGAAATATGGGCTTGTCATCATGACTCTGCTTTTTCTTTGTAGTGGAAATATGTGAATGGTCAACTGTAAAATAAGGAATGTTTGCCTAAAGCATAATATTTTGTATAAAAGAAGAAGGCTGGCTTTGTAAGATGGAGCAGTCTCCTGAGAATATACACGTTGTTGTACTTCTAGGATTTCGGTTACTGGCTGCAGCTAATAAATACGATCTTTGACTTCACCTAGAAAACTCTGTGTTTCTGTAGTCCAAAACAGGAGCACTCAAAGTCTTCGGGTGTTGTACCCTGGCACCACTAGGTTCTTAAAACCCAGTACTTCACAGGTCTAAGGGAGCTATATAATGCTGTCACCGCATGTTTGCCCTTCCCATGTGTGAGCAATGTCTGTAAAACCTGTGAAGTGGCCGGTTCTGACTCAACGTTTCCCCATGTTTGGTGGAATTGTCTCGCTAGTAGCGTGTAGAGCATATATGTACCCTGTGTGATCCCGAAGTCCTCCATCAGCCCTTCCAGGCTCTGTTATTGTGCATCTGCTAATAAGTCGCCCCAAGTGTAAAATCCTGCCTCCACCCAGGATTCCAACTACGGACGGTCATGACAAGTGAATGACCCGGGTAGAATCTCGAGTGGTAGCGCAGGTGCATATGGCATTGTTTGAGTGCTGGGCATCCCCAATCTCAGCCAACTACATCTGGCTGCCGACAGTAGCTGGTTGCCTTGCTTCTTTTGTGTGAGAGTGGTAGTACCCGATAGCCATTCTATTATGGCTGTATGTCTTAAGGGTAGTGCCCAGCTTGACATCTCTATAAGATGAGCTCCCGCTAACCGTCTCATTGGCAACTGAAGTTGTGCGTCAGCTTAATAGTGCTTATAGTTTGGTGCCCCTAATCCCCCCTTTGCGAGTGGTAATTACAATTCACGGAGTGGCATTCGAGACCTGGAGCCTCCCCAAAAGAGCACCACCAGAGTAATCTCCAGATCCTTAAACATGCTCCGAGGCAGCCTGTGCAGAAGAGCAGTAAAAAAGTAAAGTAGCCTCAGAAGAAGCAACATTTTAGCAATGGGTACTCTTTCCATAGGGGACAGGGGAGACAGCGCCAGAATGGCAACGTAGCTAGCACTCTGGACTTTGCCTTCCCCAAGTTCCCGTCTATGACGTCTGCACTAGAATGATACATCTGTGCACCCAGGTACTTGAAGGTATAGAATGCCCATTCCAGCAGGGTTCTAGGCATGTCCTGCCTCTGATCTGGTGGGATAATTTTCATGGGAAAGATTACAGACTTGGGCCAGTTAACCCGAAGGCCTGAGGCCTAAGCGTGTGCATTCAGGAGTGCCATCAGATCGTGCAATACAGTATCCTCCCCCCAAAGGTAGACCAAGGCGTTGTCGGCATATAGCGAGATTACATGCCACTGCCTGTCTGCATGGATACCCCAGTCGCAATTTACATGCTAAGGCCTCCATAGCAAATTCAAATAGGATAGACAATAAGGGACAACCCTGTATGGTGCCTCACTCAATGACAAAATGTGGGGATATGTGGCGATCTGTTCTTACTCTTGCCTGGGGGTTGGTATGTAATATACGCACCCAGCACAAGTATTTGGGTCCAATGACAAACTTACCCAGGCCAGCCAACAGATACTCCCACCCGAGGGTATCAAATGTCTTTTCAATTTCCAAGGCTCCCAACTTGGGAGTGGCAGCCTCCGTACGAGCCCAGTCAAGGGGACGATATGATGCAAACTGCAACGGATCTGTAGCACCACTAACAGTGCTTCTCATAAGGATGCAGGAAGTACTCCTCTTTCGTAAGCATCCTTATAGACAAGCTGTGATTGGGGTACAAGCTTGTCAGTCTATGCGGAATAAAACTCCAATGGGCAACCAACTGCAACCGGTGACTTACCAGCCGCTAACTGTTTAATAGCGTCTAATATTTTGCTTTCTATAATATCTGCACTGGTGCTAAAAAGCGTTATATGTGGGGAAGCTATCAGCAACTGGTACCCTGTACAATGTTGTAGAGTATTTATAGAATGCATCGTTAATTGCCGCCTATGTGTTCAACAGTACCCCCGTGATTGTATAACGCTTTGATTGGAGGTTGGGTGGTATCGGTTTTTAAGAGCCAAGATACCATTTTACCTATTTATCACCCTCTGAGTGTTGTCGGGCTAGGTAATGTTTGTAATCCAACGCAAATAGACTTTCTGAGGTCTCCTTTTAAGCTAGTCATGCCTTGGCCAGCAGGGGAGTCACCAGAGGGCCCGCAGGCACCAGGGTTTCACCGCGTTGGATTTCTGCCTCATGTCTATGTAACACAGTTGACAGTGCCATTCGTGAGATGTATGGAAATTTACCTGAGCAACCGTTTTAAATGCATCGCACTCTACGCCCTGTTGGCGACAGTGCCCGTATTCTCCTGGAAGTAAGTGATAATTGTCTGTGATGGAGCAGAGCGGGACGCCGTGTCCCTTAGCACAGCTACAGAGAGACGTCAAGTCGGGATCCGAGCTCTGCAGGCACCCCATGCAAGATGCTGCTGCAATGGATTATGGTCACGCAAATTATCTGTTTGCGTCACCCTAGCTAAAGCTTCCATGAAATTTGGACCCTGTCCCTGTCCCCCCCTCCATAGAGGAGCCGAACCGAGGAGCTTTGCATTCACATACATCTCATTGTGTTTGGTACTCTTTTGTAACATGCACACGTCACTTTTCTCTTGTAACTCACTGTTTGCTATCTCTTACATTTTGTTTACTTTAGATACTTGCACAAGTGCAACCTTTGCCTACGTAACGTTTGTTCCTGTGTTGGAGTGTCTGCCATATATTGCAGTATTACACCTCTACTTGTACTTAGTACGCCTTTGTAACCTGCACACATGTCACTTTTTCCTCCTGTAATGCTACCTCTTGTATTTTGTTTGCTCACAATTGTCACTTTTGCCTCATGTAACTTAACGTTTGCTTTTGTAATGTGTTCACTTGTAATTGTTTCCTCATGTATCATTAACGTTCCTTTTGTGAAGCGCTCTGACACCTTCGAGTAAGGCGGGGCTCTCGTGAGGAGAGAGAGCCCCGCAAGCACCGCCACAGGTGAATAGACCAGGGAAGGAGAAACTGCCCCCAGAGCCGGTGAGTGCTCAAGGGGACGGGGTGGTTCCGATCAAGGGACAGATTCTGAGCGGGCCCGCCACAAGAGCGGGTCGCTCCACCGTTGGTTAGTCCCCACTTACCCGGGCCCCGAGGAGCCCATTCTTTCATTGTGCATGGGGGCGTAGTTGGTGACAGAGCCCCCAGAGGCTCCAACGTGGGGTACACTCTCTTTTCGAGCCCAAGTGGCTCAGACGATGGCACTATAATCTTATGGCTGGCCCAGAGGGGCCCATGATTTTCTCCAGTAATTGCCCCAGCCTCGGGCATACTTCATTTTAAAAAGCGCTAGTGCACTCCACGTTCTTGGGGGTATAATTTGTTCTATGGAGCCCAGGTGGCTCCAATGTTTGGCAACATTAGTGTCAGAGCCAGATGGCTCCAGAGTTTTAATAATTATTTACTGAGCCCCGAGTGACTCCATCAAAGGGGGACACATTTGTCCTGAGGGCCAAGACAAATGTGGAGAAGTGTGGCTCACTGGTTAGAGGAGGCAGACCTGGAAGAAGAGGTCAGCCTGGGACCAGGGTTCAATTCCCGGCTCGGTGGGGTCTTGAGTCCTAAAATGTCCATGGACTCGACAATTCTCGCTCCGGTGCCTACTCGATTCACGGGTTCACACTCTGCGACTCTGGGCAATAGCTTGCTTAATCTCCACAACGGCCCCTCGCGGCGGGATGCCTGGCTTTCACCTTGCGGATACATTGCCGGGGTTATCTCACAGGGGAATACCAGGATGGGATCCCTAAGCAAGCGCTTAGAAACTGCTCAGTGATTTGTGCTATATAAATTCCTGTATATTTCACATTTACATCACAGCTGCCCAGCAAGTAGTGGGCAGCTGCATCATTTAGGTTCTTCTTTATTTCAGGGGACATGTCTTTTTACTCCAGGAGTGAGACACACTCTTTTGCCGATCCCTACCTTGGCCTGCACAGCTGCGCAGCACTTAGTGCCAGCTGCAACGTTTAGGCCCTTCATTGAAGATTCCCATCTGCCCAGCTAGTAGTGGGCAGCTGCCATGTTTAGGTTTGCACCAAGTGTGCCCCCTGTGAATGTCGCTGCTTTGGCAGCGCGCCCTGACGTTTTGAACAGAGGGCATTTGAGCCCCTTATAGATGGCCAGCTGGCCCAGGGGACTATTAGGTTTGTACGGCGTAAGGCCCTAGTGTACTTTTTATAGGCGATAGGAAATGTAATGTTTGTAGTGTGATTTATGCACCCTGATTTATGCTTATAGACGTGCTTTTATGCTTACTAGGTTTTACCTACTGTCTTATGTTTTCTACTGTGGTCTAGGTTTGATTTATTCCCTACTGCAGGTTATATTACTAAGTTTATTTCCTAATGCAAGTAATGTTTAGGAGTTGTGGTCTACTAGATTTAGGCTTATGAGGTTGGTGCAGAAGGGAGTTCTCGCCTTTAGTGCTACTGTGCCTGTTCTTTGATGAAATTATGTAAGCGAGGAGCTTGTATGCTCGATGGGATTGCAGAACGAAAGGGCTCCCTGATTATTCCAGAATGACTCTGGAGATACCACGCCAGACCTGCCACTCACCCCCTCTGAAGACATGCGGACACTAGCCCTGTCCTCCTGCCACTTCACGGCATAGATTACACCCCCTATGCTTTAGGAATTTTGGGGACTGACTGAACTTAACACCAAGGTCTAACCCCCCCTGCCTGACCTCAAGTTGGCAGCCTCAGTCGGTCTCTCCACGATGCTCTAATGCTCCGGGACAATAGAACTGGTCAGCGTCCTGAGCTTAACAACATCCCTCACCTGACCTTGATCCTGCTATCCCTCCTGGACATATACTCTGAACCTTCCCTCGACCGTAGAGACCCTGCTATTTGTCCGGTGGAGTTACCTGTTAGCTGAAGAGGAGATGGGTTGTGGATTCCCCCTCGGCCATCACCTACCTAGCCGGATTTTGGGCAGACTTTCCTTCGTCTCTCTGTCGTTTCCCCCTCCTACCCTTTCACCCCACCCCCTTCCTCCTCTACGCTCCCTTCTTCTCGCCCTCTTCTCCTTTAATGTTTTTCTGTTGAGACCTAGACATTTGACCGATGCCCGGTGGACCTACCTGATAGCTGAAGAGGAGATGGACGAGGATTCCCTCTCGGGCATCACCTATCCAGCTGGACCTTGGACAAACTTTCCTTTCGTCTGTCCGCTGTATCTATACACTACCCCTTTTTCCCTCACCCCCTTTCCATTCCTCAACTCATTTTCCTTTTCTTCTATGCTCCTAAAAAGTTTCTTCTGGTATCTTTTGTAAATATTTTCCCCTCATCTCTATGTCCTGTCTTCCTCCTACCCCTTTACCCTATCCCCTTACCCTTCCTGCTCCATTCACCTTGTTCCCTTATGTTCTTTAAATGCTTCTGTTGAAACTTATGTAACTTTCAACTGATGTAATTTGCAACATTATTGTCCCTCATGTAAAGCGCTCTGATTCCATCGGGTCTAGCCAGCGCTATATAATAACTCATTAATTAAATGTGTTCCCATTTAGTACTCTTTCTCCCTTGGTCAACCTCCCTAGCTCCTAGCTCCTATCCTCTCTCCCCTGAATCTCTCACCTTACCTGCTAGTCTGCTTTGCCCCCTGTCCTTTGTGCCCTTTGACTAAGCACTCCTTCTCCCCTTGTTGGGAAAAATCCAATATTTATACTCTAGAGTCTCAGCGTACCCGCTGAGAGAGTCCATTGCACCAAGGGAGCCACTCACAGCTGAGGTATGGTATGGCACCCCTTGCCAAAGCACTCTCTCCCCCCTTTTTGGGAAGGATCCAGTATGTAGGCCTGGAGTCTCAGAGACCCCTCTGAGAGAGTCCACTGCGTAAAGGGAGCCTCCTGCAACAGAGATAGGGAAGTGATATCACTTCCCCTGGGATCACAGCTTACTGGACCTTGGACGTTGCTTTGACTCATCTACCGGTTTGTGTCCCCGTCGCCCTTCCCCTCCTCTTTCCTTGCGATGTCCTTCACCCTCCCCTCCTCTTTCCCGCCTTCATTACCTATCTACTTCCCCAGCTCCTTCCCCCCTCCCCTGAATCTTTCCCCTTGATTGCTTTTCCCCTTTCAAATTTGTGCTTATTGTTTATCTTGACCTTACAGGTAACTATGTTGCCATGCTCTAATAACTGTGTAACCTTTGTAACGATGTAACCTGTAACTACGATCTGATGCTCATGTAAAGCACTCTGATACCTCCGGGTATAGCCAGCGCTATATAAAACCTTTAAAAGAAATAAAAATAAATAAATAAAGAGTATGTGAGTACTACAGGGTGCTGGCTAAGCCAAATGTATCACAGCTGCATGTGGTTCAACCAGTCTCTTAGGTGTTTTGGAATCTGTATGGATTGTGCTCCCCGGAGGTGCGGGCAGGGGCGACCCAGGTCTAGGTCACATGTACTATTGTAGTACCCCATAGGGTCAGTGATGTAGGGGCAGATAACAGAGATGGCATGAGTGATTGTAGGTAGGAACTGCGCTTGCCCAGTATTCAGGCATACAGGGAAACTAACGCCAGCGGGGCTCCATCAAGTTGGCCCTCCAGGGTCATGTAGCGGCCCTGAGGATCTATTTGAGTGTGTGCCACATAGATGAGCTTGCTTGGCACCACCCAAATAAGGGTGCCCCTAGCATATCCGGAGTATATGGTGCCTATGACCATACCTCTCCAGCGCTTGTGCAGGGAGGCTAATGTCTGAGTGGTAAGGTGCGTCTCCTGTATTAGCACAATTGAAACCTGTGGGTGCGGGAATATTAGTATATCTTATGTCTTTTGACACATCCTGCTAGCCCCCGCACGTTCCAAGTTAAAAGTGTGTACTCATAATTAGCCATTATGAAGTGTAAAGGGAATTTTCAACCTACCCCTCCTCCCATTAGCCGCTTAGCCCACGTCTGCATCCCCCACCCTACAGTCATCCCGCTGTACGTCATATTACTCAGTTGTATCGCCTGAACCGCACAGAAAAAGTTAGAGATCACATTGAAAAATAATAACATTCCCCTAACTCCCCAATCAAGGCAGACTTGCCAATGGGCAATTGGCCACTTGCACTGAAATGCCATTAAACCTATAATAGAACAATTGGTATCTCAGCCACTTAACATTATCTGTGGTCGCAACTGTAATCCAACCCAGGCTGACTTTTGGCTGTCATCATTTAATCAGCATTATGATATATCATAATTCAGTCCCCTGTGTCCAGAGAAAAAGAAGTATGGATCAGTAGGGCAATCCCCCCTCAGGATCTGATCATCTGCCCATCAATTGTGTATACACATTAAAAGGATATACAGAAAGTCTCCCATGTTCATTTGCAAGCTGATTATTCATCGCAGGTTAATTTCCTCAGGACTCTGCAGACTTCAGGGCATTACCCAACTTCGTTTGCGATTTGGGAGGTCATCTCCGGATCGTCTCAGTTCAATGCTTTGTGAGTCTGTTAGGGATAGTTGGCGGTCTTGCCCATCATCCGATTCCAATCTTGCAGATGCCATAGCATTTTTTTAGGTGTTCCGCCATCTTTATTGCTTGTGCCTGCTCCGCTGCCACTTGTTTCTTGGTGGGCCATTGTACTTTAGACCTCCCCCGTCTTCTTCGTGTTCCCACTGACTTTTAGGGTGACCGTGGTTCTGTCCGAGCGGTGGGTGGAGGATGCGCAAAACCATGTTGATCTATCCAGTATCTATCCGAGTTGTGAGCACGCTGCTTATTTCGCACTGTTTTAAACTTACTTGGTCCTTGGTCCTTGCACTAGGCACTTGCTCCAGGCTCGTGTGCTCCGATCCCGGTCCACCACAGCTGACGCTGCTTGAGTGGAGGGTGGACACACACGGCCTTACACTCCCCCTGGCATGCCCGACGCTTCGGCTAGGCGACAGGCGGAGCAGTATTTAATCGGCAAGAAGAGAGCGCGCAGCCGAGTTGTTAGTGCTGCTAGCGCGAAAGTTTGATTTTTAAAATAACCTTGTCCTGCACTCTTGTTGGATTTTAAACCACACTGCTTATTTCGCACTGTTTTAAACTTACTTGGTCCTTGGTCCTTGCACTAGGCACTTGCTCCAGGCTCCTGTGCTCCGGCCCCGGTCCACCATAGCTGACGCTGCTTGAGTGGAGGGCGGACACACACGGCCTGACACTCCCCCTGGCACGCCCGACGCTTCGGCTAGGCGGCAGGCGGAGCAGTATTTAATTGCCTGAACTGACCGCGGACGCGCGCAACGGGCATGCCGATGGCGCACCGAAGGTGCGCCAAAGGTAAGCCCATCTGCGCCCGTCCGCGCCGGCCGGGCCCAGGGCCCAGCACTGCGACCCCCAAACCTTTGATCTCCCCATTTTACTCTAGGGACACTCTGCTTCAATTGAGACAGGCTCCTCTACCTCCCTGCTCCCATTCCATCTCCATTGTGGAATCTCGCTGCCACTGTCTCCATTGCTCGTATACGCTCTCAACTCATAAGCCCAACCACCGCACTGACCTGGTAACCAACATGGCCCTGCTGAACTGCAGGTCCCTGCCCAAATATGCTCTTGAAATGTCCATGCTCCTACAAGATCACCACCTCGAGGTTCTGTTTCTGACTGAAACGTGGCTCTCTCAAGACTCTGACCCAGACATCGTCCAGGCTCTGCCCCCGGGCTTCCTGATCCAACTCCTTGACCGGCCGAAGGAAAAAGGAGGAGGAGTAGTAATAATATATAAAGACCATTTTTCATGCCGCCTTCGCGACAGCCCCATCTCAGACTGCGAAAGCGTCCACTTTGCTATTCCACTCTCCCCTCTGAGCTTCCTTTCTCGGATCCTCATTTACCGTCCCCCAGGCACCTTCAGCCAATTTTGCAGTTCTCTCCTCAAAACCTCCCTTGCCTTGTCCAGTACTCTACCCAACTTCACTATCCTAGGAGACCTGAACATCCATTTTGACGGCCCCAAAGACAACCTAGCAACCAAATTGGCATTAGATCTCGCTGCATATCAGCTCCACCTCGGAAATCGCCTACCCACTCATACATTGGGCCACCTCTTAGACCCTATTTTCTCTAACATTTCTGATCTAAAAATTCTAGCACCTACCCCTGTGCCCTGGTCAGACAACTTCCTAGTCCCGTTCAACTGGCAGATTCCCGCCATTCCCCGCTCCAGACCTGCACCCAGCACGCTTGTACGCCCCTGGTTGAAACTTGCCTCGGAAGAGTGGAGACAACTCCTGGAGCTCTCCCTCCCTTCACTTGACCCCGACCCTGTACTAGCAGACACCAAGTACTCGGCGTGGATTGAGAACTCCCTGGACTTAGTTCTCCTGAAAAAATCTGCCCTCAAACCAGAGAGAAAGACCACATCCCCCTTTTTCACTAAGGAACTTCGCCTCCTAAAAAAACACTGCAAAAAAGCAGAAAGAGCATGGAGGAAGGGTTTTGACTCCCAGAAAAAACAAGAATACAAGCACTCTATCTTAAACTTTAAAAAGGCACTCAAAACCACTCAGGCCGCCTTCTTCGAAGAAAAAATCAGATCCTCCTCCAACTCCTCCAGGGAAAACTTCCGCATCATGAAAAAACTCCTTAAAACTCCAGACCCCCCTCCTCCCTTGGATCCCTCCAACCACCACTGTAAGGAGCTAGCCAAATTTTTTGACAACAAAGTCCAAAATATTCTTAAACTCCTCCCTCCCAATAATCCTGAATACCCTTCAGAACCGCCCTCCTCAGTATCTAAGCAATGGTATCTCAGCCTAGAATCATTCTCCCCCATTACAGAAGACACTCTCCTCCCCATCCTCCAATCAATAAAAAGCGGCTCTCCGCGGGATCCAGCTCCAATTAATATTCTAAAATTAGTCGCCCCTACCATCCTTTCTCCGATGGCCAAATTAATCAACACCTCCCTCTCACAGGGCATCATCCCCCCCCGAACTGGAAGATAGCAATAGTAAAAGCACTCCTAAAAAAAAACAATCTTGACACCTCGGAGCTGTGTAATCTGCCCGGAATCAGCAAAGTGGCTGAAAAATTCGTCAACCACCAGCTTTCCGACTTCCTCGAATCAGGTGACTTACTCCAACCCTCCCAGACAGGCTTCCGCCCAGGCCAAGGCACTGAAACTGATATGATTGCTGTGGTAGAAGAGGCCAGAAAGATCCTCGATTCAGGAGGATCAGTGGCAGTGATCCTCCTGGATCTGAGCGCAGCCTTTGATACTGTTAACCATCTCACCCTGGTTTGCCGTCTCAAGGGTCTGGGAGTCACCGGGTCTACCCTGTCCTGGCTGAAATCCTTCCTCTACAACCGATCCTTCCAAGTGCTTGAGGGCAACTCCATATCCAACATAACTCCTGTGCACTTTGGTGTCCCTCAGGGCTCCTCCCTGAGCCCAACACTTTTTAACTTGTACATGTCTTCCCTTGAGAAAATTGTTCCCCACATGGTGTTAAACTTCTGACTTACGCTGGCGACACCCAGCTCATTGTATCACTGAGCCAGCTGGATCGTCCCCCCACTGACCTCTGCTTCTGCCTTAAAGACATCACTAGATGGATGGATAGTTCCCACCTCAAATTAAAGAGTGACACAACTGAGATTCTGGTTATGGGCAATCAGTCTTACTTCTGACCCAAGACCATGTGGCCTCCCTGCATGGGACCGCCTCCTATCCCTAAACCAGACATTAAAAGCTTGGGAATCAGGCTTGATCAAGGACTCACGATCAGCACCCAAGCCAGGAAAACCACGGGGCCTGTTATGGCCTCCTTCGAACTTCCCGCAAAATTCTGCCTCTCCTTCCCCCTCAGTCTAGAAAGCTCCTGATTCAGGGCCTTATACTGTCCAGACTAGACTATGGCAATGCCCTGTACCTCGGCACCCCAGGAAAGTAATTGCCAAACTACAGGTTGTTCAAAATACAGCTGCCAGGTTCCTCACAGGGACCAAAAACCGGTGCTCAGCAAAACCTACTCCTAGCTCACTCCACTGTCTACCCATACAGGAAAGAATACACTTTAAAACCCTATGCACCACCCACAAACTTCTTCATGGCAAAGGTCCCCCTGTCTCAAAAGACCTCATTGCCAATAGAACTCTTCGGTCGACTCACCTTCATCTTGCCTCCACGCCCAGGATTAAGAGGGCCCGCACTGGGGATCGCCTGTCTTCCTACAACACCCCCAAGCTGTGGAACTCAATACCCCTTGTCATCCGTGCCCAACCCAATCTTCGCTCCTTCCGTAAACTTTTAAAAACCTGGTTATTCCCTTAAAATCCCCTTCCTTCCCACCAGTACACTCACTAGCGCTGGGACACTCCCGGGCAGCCATGCGCTCTACAAATCTTTTTTATTTCATATCATTTCAGGACCAGGCTTCCTCAGGAGTAGAGCATTACACATTGAGTTCCTTATGGCGTATGCGAAGTTTAGCCAGGCACTGTAGCGCATACGGTATCTGGTGTTCCCTCAGGCAATGCTTGACCTCCATGTATGAGTATCTGCGATGCTGGACAGCCAACGTGTAGTCAGGGTAGATGTGTACTATTGCATCTTCTATCTGCCAGGGACCCTTAAACCTGGTTGCCTGGAAAATATGGTCTCTGTCCCAATAGTTGAACAATCGTGCCACCACTGGTCGCGGCAGGTTACCTGGACATGGAGGGCCTCCTGGAACCTTGTCTGCCCTTTATATGGAGAAGAATTTTGAGACCCTGCCCTGTAAGATTTCATCGGAGGTCCAGGTTTCTAGATACAGGTCCATGGCTGGTCCTTCTATTCATTCTGGCAACCACACTATGCAGATATCGTTCCTGCGGGAACGACCTTCCTGGTCCTCCAGCCGATCTGCCAGGTATTCCACCTCATTCTGCGGAGGCTTTATTTGGGATGATCTAGTCCAAGACAGTCCTAACCTCAGATTGAGTTATAGGATTTCTGTTATAATCAGAGAGGTTTAGTGGAGGATAAACTGGCCAAGCACCCACTGAGCCACAGCCATATTTGGAGTTTTCCACAAAATCAGAAGCAGGAGAGTAGAGCTCAGAAAAATGGATAATTCAGTCTGCTGTTGAAATATTATTTTCCTGAGACGAAAATGTTTCCTGACCTTCATTAGTTAAAATATGCCAAAAGGAACAATGGTCTCTTTCCTTAAGGGCATGATACATGGAGGCCCGGCAATCAAGGTCCCAATCTTTCTTAGCACGGGTTATAATGGCCTTGTAAGCTTGCCTGAATTCTGATATCAGTGGCCTATCCTGGCCCTGAATGGGTTTAGATAGAAAGTGTCAGGCTGCCCTACATAACTTATTATACCCTGATTTTGCAGAATATTTCTTCTTATGTAATTTCGACTCCACAAAGAAAATAATCCTCAGTGATGTGAACATAGCACTGTGAACTGTAAAAATAGACTGCCAAGGACTTGTCTGCCTGGGATTGAGCCAAAGATTTCCCAGCCTCCAACCTTGCTGCAATATGCTATAAACCTCTTTGATTTTAACAGGGGAACCCACAACTGAGCTCCATTTATAATCCTCTTTGATTTCAACAGGCGAACCCACAACTGAGCTCCATTTAAGTCTGCCCCTATTATTAAAAAGACTGAGCAGCCCATCAAGGGGTTCAGTGCAGGTACTGACCAGGGCAATCCTTAATGGGCTCAATGTCAAGTCTAGGCCATTGTGCTTACTATCCTGCCGAGAGACAATACCCATGTGAACCAACTTAGGCCAGAGTCTGTGATCCAGGAGTATGTCATCTATTAAACTACTGTTGTTTGGGCATGTTCGGAGGCCTTGATTTAGACAAAACAGCTTTTTGGTACCGTCCAGAGGTGTCAGGGACAACACCCGAAGACCCCTGAGTTCTACCTGTCTCGGTGCACAAATAAACAGAAACACGGGCTTCTCGATGGTGGCGTCAAGACCAAAGGTTTATTACTGCAGGGACACAGAAGTCACAGAAACTACACACGGGCAGATTCTAGGAGCCTGTTAGATTTGTACAAAATGGGTTGCTCCTTAAATACTAAATTTTCAGCTTGGGGCAAATTCTTTACATGCTAGTACATTTCTAAACCTTCGTGTCCTAAACAATAAATATTTGGCGTTACACAAGAATCGTCCACAATATCTGATGTCAAAACATTACGAACGAGGGGTTCCCACTGTTCCATCATAATCCCATGTCAACTTTTCATTCAAGAGCCGGACCGCCTCATCGTAAATTTCGTTACCTCCCCCTAATAAAGGCCCAGAAGGAAAGGAGCAGAGCCAGGTGCAGAAGATAGAAAAGCAGGATAAGAGATGTTTGTGGGTCGTAAATGGGCAAGGCTACCAGCTTCGGCCGCCTAATCATGATCAGGCCAACGAACACGAGAACCAGTATAGCAGGACTGGCCTCAGGCTGGGGAGGCAGCTTCTACCGAGTCATGCGGCCACAGCGTTTTCTGTCCTAAGGTGCACGTGTCACTAGCAAGGTGAATCGCCGGCTAAAGCTTACGTGTCCTTAATGAAAGAGGTCACTGCGTGTTCATTGACTATGTGAGGGCAAGAATACAAAATGGCTGCCGTAATCTAAGATGGATGCCATGGGTAAATCAGAAATGTGCTTATAACAGGAGTGCTCTTGCTTGTAGCGTAGTGCAAACACCAGGACATGCTAAATGGCTCATTTGCGGTTCACTGATACCGAAATTATGACTTTACGACAATGTTGAAAACACGGGTTCAAATCGTCACGGAACCTCAGACCCTCCTTTTGCCCTTACATAGGCAATTACTCAGTCTATGTCAGAGTCTATCTCGATGTTCATCAGGTCGGTGATATGTTGTTGCATCAACATCCTTTCTCGTACCTTGTCTCCAAACACAGGTGGTTTTCTAAGACAGGTTGCAGCACAGAGGCTACACAGAGCAGGACCACATCGGACAATAAGGCAGCACGAGAACAGGAATACTAGGATAATACCAACGACCATCAGAACCTTCCATCCCCACGCTGATAGCAGAGTCCAAAGCCACTCCATTAAAGACCAGTTTCCCTTGTCTAGGTGAATAGAGTCGGAAATCTTGTGTAGCTTAGAGATCGCTTCGTATACTGTCGGAGCATTATTGGGTATAAAAACACAGCAGCTCGATTGGATCATTCTACATACCCCACCTCGATCTGCAAGTATTACGTCTAGAACCATACGATTCTGTAACATCATGAGACGATCCGCCTGGAGCTCAGCTGTTAAATTACTAAGGGCACCAGCAGTTTCTGTAATAGTAGATTAAACTACCCGTGTTAGCTGACGTAGATTTCTACTATTGGCCATAGGCCCCCAGAACGGAAGGAAACCTTTGAAGAAGTCTCCAGCTTCCTGACCAGCGGTATCTTCCTTGCTGAAAACACCTCTTGCTACTCTGGTCTTGTGATAATCAGGAGAGGCAGTGTATGTCGGAGGCAACAGTCGAGCAATATAGCATGAACCTGAAAAGTCAGCAGGAAGCCATGTATATGCTCTATCCTGACAGATGAAGTAGGTACCCCTAGCAGTAAGAAAGGCAGGGGAAGAGTTAGTCGGATACACGTAGGTCTCAACGCACTCACTCTTCCCTAGCTGAGCTCTCGGATTTCTCCCATTTCCTTGCAAACAGACTTGACCTCGGTGAGGTACGACCCAGACTGGAGTGGAGCTCTTACGCTTGCTTTCACCCAAACTAATGCTATACTCCGTGGAATTCCAACTCAGATAAACTCGTAGTTCATCTCTAGGGACAGGTGGTGAGTTATTGACGTCTCTAACCATGTCAGTTATTCCCTTTATCAAGGCTTTATTAACAGATGTATACTTAGCGGAGCGTGGAGGGCGCGGGGGATAGGTTTCGAGAGCATAGACGAATATAGTTTGGAAGGCCCGACATGATCCATTGTAGCTAAAAGGCAAGACCAGGTAAGGAATGCCTTTATCCATAGTGTGGGGTATCAAACCACATACCCAGCAGTCTGTTGTGTTAACTACCAGTTGGTGTTGGTGCAAGAGCTGTACAAAAGTGTTATTTATGAATTCTGAGCGTCGAGCTTGCTCATGTTCAGGGAATGGATGAAAGGAATGGTAAGAAGCAATAGTAGAAGGAATAGGATCAAGGGGAGGCACTGTGGTTGCTACCGGTGTAAAAATTAACTGGACACCAAAGACGATTCCACCCACCAACGTTATTAAAACAATCAAAAATGTAATTGCACATTGCATCAGGAAACATTTGTTATGAAGAATCTTGTAAAGTCTATTTCTGCGAACATAAATTACATTCTCTCGGTGCAGCCCAGGAAGCTCCATCTTCTACAACCGCTCGCGACCACTGATGATGTGTACGTAGTTGAAAATGCCTCTATCAGCCCTGGGAGTTCCCAGAACTAACAGAAAGGCCGACCTTGTGTCTGGCCCCCGCAGATTCAATTAGGCACACAGCCACGACCCTACGGCTACCCAGACGGCAAGGCAATTTAAAACAACATAACATACATGAAGAAAAAAAAATACAAAATGTTAGCAAACTTCCTGGCTGGAGGTAATGTATCAAAATTCAAATATGTAAAATAGGCAGTTTCCTGCTTTATTAGTCCTTTGAGTGAGAACGTAAGTTGTATCTCAATTTTTCTGGAACTGTTTGATCCGGAAACAGTCTATTATCAGCAGGAGTGGCAATGTTCAAGTTCGCAGATGGCAAATGTTCTTTTGATGCAGAGGACAAATGTTCGGAATTCAAAGGAGCAGTTTCAGAAGGGGAATCAGAGTTCGGTGAATCAGTGATCAGTTCTGCATCGCTGAACGGTATGTATTTAGGGACTGGTTCAGTTTCAGAAGCACCAATTCCTTTCTTCACCCAGTTGTCGTAAGGAAGTGGAAGGGGTACACGTTTTGCGTGCGTCGCATGGATCCAGTTCTTTCTGCCAGCCACACGTATAGCAGTCCTCGTCGCCAACAGGACCTGGAATGGTCCGACGAATTTGGGTTGGAGATTTCTGGTCCGTCCAAAGTTCCGGATGACCACTTGGTCACCGGGTTTCAGCTGATGACCTGGACTCTCCGGTGGCTTTGGCAATGCATCGAAAACCTGTTGGTGAATGAGACTCAATTTAGCAGTCAAGTCGAAAAGGTAATCAATTAACATTGGATATTCCAGCTGCTTAAACTCCTTCGGTCTAGGTACCCCCAAACATTCGCAGGTCGACCAAATACAATCTCATAAGGGCTAAGCCCTACTCGAGAATGTACAGTCTCTCTTGCGGATAACAGGGCCAAAGGTAAGGCATCTGGCCAGGCCAAGCCCGTGGAGGCTTGTATCTTAGCCAGTTTCAGTTTGAGGGTGCCATTGTACCCTTCAACTAAACCAGCAGACTGGGGATGATTCGCACTGTGGAACTTTTGTCTTATTCCTAAACCTGCACACACACTCTGCATAACTTTCCCTACAAATTCACTTCCATTATCCGACCATACAATCCGTGGCATGCCGAACCTGGGGAAATATTCTTTGAGAAGGATTTTGGCAGTGGACAAAGCAGTATTGTCCTTTAGTGGATATGCTTCGATCCATCTGGAAAAAGCACAGACTACCACTAGGACGTATTTAAGATTATTGCAACGATCCATGTGAATGAAGTCTAACTGGATCACTTCAAAGGGGCAAGAAGGAGGTGCGAAGTGACCAGCGGGTGTGGGGATTCCCTTGCCAGGATTATGCATCAAGCATATCATACAATTTCTCACCACTCTCTCTGCACACTTACTAATTCCATCATTCTTCCTGACTGGAGCCAACATCTTACAAATCCCTTTAGAACTGATGTGCGCTGCTCCATGCGCCATCGTTACTACCGCAAGCACATACGCATCAGGCAACATCCAACGCTGCTGTTCCGACAAATCAATCCAACACCCGCTCGAGTCCAATTTACCCGTATTCTCTTTCCATGCAAGTTTTTCCTCCTCAGTTGCTTCATCTTGAATCATTCTCACACTTTCCATTGTGTCTTCACACATTCCCGAATCAGTAATCCATCTTGCAGACGTTGCAACATACATCCTACTCATCATATTCCTAGCTGTCTGTTTAGCTGTTTCATCAGCAAAGGCATTTCCTCGACCAACATCATCCGTGATTGCTCGATGAGCACTGCACTTCACAATCGCAACTTCCATTGGTAAGGTTAGAGATTCCAACAAGTCATTAACTAGCTGACCATGTTGAATCTTAGTCCCATGGGACGTAATAAAACCTCTTTCTTTCCACAAACGTCCAAAGCTATGGGCTTCGCCAAATGCGTACTGACTATCTGTGAACACATTCACTCTCTTTCCCTTAGCTAAAACACACGCTCTAGTCAACGCAATCAATTCTGCAGCTTGGGCAGAATTCTGACTCACTCTTGCAGTCTCCACAATCGTACTCAAAGTCGTTACTGCATAGGCAGCTGTCACATCACCATTCTCCAATTTAAAACACGACCCATCAACATACAACGTGCCATCTGGATCTGACAACGGAGTGTCTTTTAAATCAATTCGTCCTTTTGTCTCTTCCTCTGTTCTGAAACAACAGTCATGTGGTTCGGAATCACTCGACTCTTGACTAGTCGGCAACAATGTTGCTGGATTCAATACATTGCATCTTTTGATCTGAATATGACTCGCTAACAGTGTCAGCTCATAGCCTGATAATCTAGCACTGGTAAGATGCTGCCTCTTGGTTCGGTTCATGAGTGTGTCCACAGCATGAGGAACCATGACCACTAGCATGTTGTTCATAACCAAACCAGCAGATTGTCGAATGGACGCTGCAGCTGCCGCTGTAGCTCTCAAACAACTAGGCAACGCTCTGGCTACCGGATCCAACGTTGATGAAAAATACGCACAAGGGCGTTGTTTATCACCAAATTGCTGTGTCAGAACACTCAACGCGCAACCTTCTCTCTCGTGGACATAGAGTGTAAATGGCTTACTGTAGTCAGGTGTTCCCAACACAGGAGCTGAACATAGTGCATTTTGTAACTCAGAAAAGCTCTGCTGACATTCGTCAGACCATGGCACTGAATTCGGAACACCTTTCCCAGTCAAGGCCACTAACGGTTTTGCCAAAAGAGAAAAATTTGGGATCCATTGCCTACAGTATGAAGTAATACCTAAAAACGCACGCACTTCTCTCTGTGTGCTAGGAACATTCATCTGCGTAATTGCTTTTATTCTCTCTGGGGTCAACCTTCTTCCCTCCTTTGACAAGAGATGACCTAGGTAGGTCACTTCTTGACAACAGTATTGCATTTTGGAAGGAGATACCTTGAGGTTCAAATCAGACAAGTGATGCAATAGAGAAATTGTAGCTGCTTTGCAAGTTTCCTTGTCATCGGCAGCCACTAGAAGATCATCGACATATTGTACTAAAGCAGAACCAGAAGGAAGTACAAAAGAATCTAGCTGACTTTTTAATGCCTGACTGTAAATGGATGGGCTTTCACAATAGCCTTGTGGAGCACGTTTAAACCTTAAGCTTCGTCCTCCTAGAGAGAAGCCAAAAATATCTCTGCTTTCCTCGGCTATTGGAATGCTGAAAAAGGCATTCTTCAAGTCGATGACTGAGAACCATGTGGCTGAAGCAGGAATCAACGTTAACAATGCAGTAATGTCTGGAACCACAGGAAACTGTGGGATCACAATTTTATTAACCTCTCTAAGATCAATTACAAATCTATAGACTGGAGGCTTTGAAGGATCAGTGCGTTTTAAAATTGACAGTACAGGACTGTTACAGACATTTCCTCTAGTTTCTTCTACTACATCTTTCTCGATCAAATCTTGCACTATCAACAAGAGCGCACGCTCACCTTCACTAGAGATCTTGTACTGAGGGATTCGTGGAAATTTAACATTTGCTTTCAAAGTCACTACATATGGCGGGATTTCCAAAAGGCCTACATCGTTAGGACCAGTCGCCCAAAGAGTATCAGGGAGAGATCGCAGCTCCAGTGGGAGCGCATCCATTGACAAATACATCGGGGAGATGATTCTCTTACCTAATGTAAGCTGTACTCCTGAAGGAGAACAGTACAATGTCACATATAGGCGTTTTAACAAGTCTAAACCAAGCAGATTTTCATTACAACCAGTCGTCAAAATCAGGGGTGCTTTCAATTGACGAGGTCCAACAGAAATAGACAAAGGACAAGAAACAGGGTTGTGGACAGGGGCGCCTGAAAAACCTACTGAAACATTTGTTAAGCCGGACAAAGGTGCGCCAGGGAGTTTTGCATGTATGATAGAACTTTTTGCTGCACCAGTATCCAACAGAAACGGTTCGACTACACCTGATGTAGCTACTGCGACATAAGGCCCACTCTGATCTACTGGAACTGATACTACTCCCTCTCTTTGTCCATGGCTGTCCTAGTACTGGTTTTGCTGGAATTCCTCACTAACTTCACTGTAATCTTCAACATGATACTGTTGAGATCTAGTCGGTTGGGCAGACTGTCCATTTCGCTGATCAAAATAATTAGAAGGGCGATCATTCGTTTGCGGAGGCATAGCACCTCGTCCTCGTCCTCTAGAATTTTGCATAGAACCAACACGACCTCTCTGAGCTGCTGCAGCATTATTCTGTGACAGTACCGGACACTCATTCTTGTAATGACCTTCCTTTTTGCAATAAGCACATTGATTCCATTTGTATTGCGGTCTCTGAGAACCATCGTCATTCCTCTGATATGGCCCTTGCTGTGTATTCGTTTGATTCGTGCGAGGCGGATATGCCTGCTGCAAAAGAACTTTAGTTTTTAAATCTTTTGTTTTCTTATCTGACTTTTCCTTCTCTTCTTTATCCCTATTTTCATAGTACTGGGCAGTTGCAAGTATTTGCGCTGTCGTAGAGACAGCCCACGCACTTTCAGAATCTTTTAATTTATTACTGAGCTCTGGCGACAGATTGTGCACAAATTTATCAACAAATAGTCTCTGTCCTCCTTCCGTGCTCATATCCTGACCACTGTGATCTACGAAAGTTTCTTCAAACCTTGTGAAAAAGTCGGAGACACTTTCGTCCTTCTTCTGCCTGCATGCGGACAACTTGTCCCAGTTAACGCGTAATGCTGGCATCAGGGTTTTCATTAAATCTATTATTCTTCCGGGCAAATTAGCAATTAGGGGTTCGGGTTTAGAACCACCTATTTGTTAACCATCTGCCGCTATTATAGCTGCCCAATCACCACCTAATGCAACTGGATGATTTTCTTTACGAATTTTAGCCCAAATTGGTTGTGGTACTACATTGCCAAATAACATGTCAATATCTGCTAAATTCATTACGCACGCTTCAACTGTTTGAGCCAACTCTTTGTAGTACCCAGCAGGATTTTTACGCGGATCTGGCAAGGCCTGTTTCACTGCTAATACTTCAGCTCGTTTCCACGGAATGTGTATCCACACTCTCTGGAACTGAGCCGGAGCGGCTACGATACCATTCACTGCATCAGCTTGCACAGCTTCGCGCCATATCGGAGGAACCTCTCTCATGGGGTATTGACGACCTTTATTGGCACTACCACCCCTTGTTGAACGGAGAGAAGGATCAACCCTAAAATCTAAAATTAGTTCCATTGCTTCTTTTATCTCCTGACCAACTATCATTCCTGCGGCAAATTTTTGTTGAGTATGAATTAATTCGTCTGGAACTTGTTCAGAATCATTCTCATCCAATTCCTCACGCAACAGAGAACACATAACATCAAACACATAGCGTTGTGTCGGTTCGTTCCATTGCATGAATGTATCTAATACATCTCGTACACTATATCTTCCCACTTTCGACACCCACCTAAGAGCAGTGGAATCTAGTATTCCTCGTTCTTCGATATTAGGAAGCTGACTACGTCTCTGAACAGATTCAGAGGCAGGACTCTTAATCAAAGTTTTGTAGAAAGGAGAGAGAATATTAGAGACAGAGTCGGTGATTCTCCGACGAACAGAAAGCGGAGTCATATAGCTTGCAGAAGTTTGAAGAAGAGTAGTAGTCGGAACAGAAGAAACAGTACCAGTAGGGGTAGCAGGTAAAGTAGCTTGCGAGGTAACAGGTATTAATGGTACAGGTATAGGCAAAGGAGCAGGAGCTGGCAACCCTGGAAGAGGAGGTGTCGGAGGAACATTGATAACCACAGGGACGACAGGAGCTTGATTCAAGGGAGCAGGAGCAGGTATACCAGGCTGTCCAGCAACTGGTAATTGAACATTCGGTAAAGGTGGAGCCATACCACCCTGTGCATACGGGGGAGGTGACCTCAACAAGTAAGACAACAGGGGATCCTTTTCGGGGTCCTCTACTATCTTAGCTGTACTCGATAGCAAGGCAGGATAGCACTTGTCTATCGCTAAATTACGCTCTCTATTGGCCACCTCCATCGCTTTCTCAGATTCATTGAGTTGCAGCTGCTTGGCAGACTGTTCTAAAGTCAACTCTTGCTCTTTTTGTTCTTTCTTCAACTTTTTAGTTTCTCTCTGTTTGGATTCTTTTCGCCAACAACGGAAAGAATCAAACATTGCCGTCCGGGCTTTCTTCTTAAACAATTTTCTTTCTAGATTATCGAGAATTTCAGGTTCGAAACTACCATGTAGTGGCCAACTAAGGACACCATCTTTCTTTGTATAGCGGATCCATACCTCGTTATAAGAGATAGGGCCCACACCAAATTTACAGTACAAATCATAAAGAGGAGTTCCAATCGGAGGAACCAGACATGAGTCCTCCAATCGGGAATCGCTGTTGCAACCAAAACATGAAAACACAGAACTTTTCCGACTTACCATTTTATAAACCGGAACACAGAACAAACACAAATAACAGTGCGCACTCGAACTTAGGCCTACCAAAGAGAACAAAATGTATCGATACCCAAACTAAACCAAAAGATTATCGTAACCAGAACAACCAGTGATAATCTTACGAAACCAAACCAAACCAAGGAACTAAAAGGTTTATCTGAACCCTTACGAAGTAACCAAACAACTCGCAACCACTTAATACTTAACTGAGGTACTGAAGACGTCACCAAGGAGAAACCCGTCTCGTCTCGCTGTACTAAGGTCTGCACCTCGGGTCCAAGACAGGGCAACGGTCTAGGCAACGGACCACTGCAGCCGTCCGAACGGGAACCCTCGTGGAAGAGAACGTCGGGCCACTTTTGCGATATGCCGGGATCGATGAAGTGGGACGCCTCCCTCCGGAATCTTCACACGAAGCTTCTCGAACTCTTCAGGCTTTTGGACCGGAACCAAATGATGTCGCCCTACGTTGGGCGCCAATTGGAGTTCTGGACTTTTTGGTACCGTCCAGAGGTGTCAGGGACAACACCCGAAGACCCCTGAGTTCTACCTGTCTCGGTGCACAAATAAACAGAAACACGGGCTTCTCGATGGTGGCATCAAGACCAAAGGTTTATTACAGCAGGGACACAGAAGTCACAGAAACTACACACGGGCAGATTCTAGGAGCCTGTTCGATTTGTACAAAATGGGTTGCTCCTTAAATACTAAATTTTCAGCTTGGGGCAAATTCTTTACATGCTAGTACATTTCTAAACCTTCGTGTCCTAAACAATAAATATTTGGCGTTACACAAGAATCGTCCACAATATCTGATGTCAAAACATTACGAACGAGGGGTTCCCACTGTTCCATCATAATCCCATGTCAACTTTTCATTCAAGAGCCGGACCGCCTCATCGTAAATTTCGTTACCTCCCCCTAATAAAGGCCCAGAAGGAAAGGAGCAGAGCCAGGTGCAGAAGATAGAAAAGCAGGATAAGAGATGTTTGTGGGTCGTAAATGGGCAAGGCTACCAGCTTCGGCCGCCTAATCATGATCAGGCCAACGAACACGAGAACCAGTATAGCAGGATTGGCCTCAGGCTGGGGAGGCAGCTTCTACCGAGTCATGCGGCCACAGCGTTTTCTGTCCTAAGGTGCACGTGTCACTAGCAAGGTGAATCGCCGGCTAAAGCTTATGTGTCCTTAAGTGAAAGAGGTCACTGCGTGTTCATTGACTATGTGAGGGCAAGAATACAAAATGGCTGCCGTAATCTAAGATGGATGCCATGGGTAAATCAGAAATGTGCTTATAACAGGAGTGCTCTTGCTCGTAGCGTAGTGCAAACACCAGGACATGCTAAATGGATCATTTGCGGTTCACTGATACCGAAATTATGACTTTACGACAATGTTGAAAACACGGGTTCAAATCGTCACGGAACCTCAGAGCTGGTACTCAGGGGCTTACATGGACAATTAAAATCACCATCAACAATGTTATAGGCTTCAAGGGGAAGGCTGCCAGGTGAGGGTTCACCAGATCAATAATGGTAGACTCTGACCCACTACCCCCTGGCCTTCGATACACATTATAGACATAGTAAGTCGGTTTGGGAGAGAATTGCAGGCTGGCAAATAGAATGTCGGCCAATCCCACCTCAACAACAGCAATAATGCAAGCTGGGAATTTGTAAATAATAATAATAATAATAAAACATTTGTATAGCGCATGGCTGCACAACTGTGTATCCCCGCGCTGATTGCTAAAGAATCTCTACCGAGGATCAAGTCAAGGGAGCAAGAGTGGCAAAAGTTATTGAGGGAACAGGTGGGTTTTCAAATTAGCTCTGAACAGAGTTTCCGATGGTTCCATTCTTAAATGAATAGGAAGAGCATTCCAGTGTTTCACTCCAAGATAACAAAAGGAGCGACCACCAATTTTTGCTTTGTGGATGCGAGGGAGTTTGAAAAGGGACATTCCTGCGGACCTCAGGTTTCGGGTAGGGCGGTGTATGGTCATCAGGCTCCTTAAATAGGTGGGACCCTTGTTGTGGGCTATCCTATGGGCATAGCAGAGGCTCTTGAATTTTATTCTCTCCTTTACGGGGAGCCAGTGCAGTTTGGATAATGCAGTTTTGGTAGAGGTTCTTTTGGGAAGGCCTAATACCAAACGGGCTGCTGCATTTTGTACACACTGCAGCCGGTGTAGGTGTTTTTGATTGATGCCTAAAAGAAGGGCATTCCCGTAGTCCAGGTGCGGTGTGATAAGAGCATGCACAATGGTTTTCCTGGCTTTGATCGGTATCAGGTCAATAATTTTTCAGAGAATTCTTAGAGTGCTAGTGCATTTTCCAATGATCTTATTAACTTGGGATTTACCTGATAGATCTGAGTCGATCATGATCCCAAGATTCTTGACTTTCTCGACAGGTCGAGGGTAATCGCCGAGAGATGTGGGCCACCACGCTTGAGACCATAGGGAGGTTTTGTTCCCTATCACTAACACCTCCGTCTTATCTCCATTAAGACGGAGGCAGTTACTGTCCATCCACACTGCCACAGCAGTGACACTGGTGCTCAACCCAACAGAGGGTCGCCTGTCCACTTAGAAGTGGCAGCCTTAGAGTAATTACCATAACGAACAATGGGGCATATTACCAAGGGCTAGTATTGCTTTCTCTGCGAATTGTGCCGAGAAAGCGGCGATACAGCTAGAGCCCTATTACCAAGGGCACTTTAAAGCCTGGGCCGAGCCCACTTTGCATGTCGGCGATAAACATCGCTAATGACATGCAAAGTGGGCGTTCCCACGTCCAACCACATGTAAAATGTGGTTGGAGGTGGGAACACCCAATTACCAAGGCAGGAGTTGGGAGACAAAAACCTGCGATAAATTCATTTATCGCAGGTCTCCCAACGCCTGCTTCGACCAGGCGTTAGGCATTGTTAACATGGGCGTGTGGATCATAAAGCTGAATCCACCCCCCTATATTATCAAGGCCCACATTAGCGCATGAAAACAACGTTTGTTATCATGCGCTAAAGTGCCATATCGCCGACTATCGCCGGATTTCTAATCGCCTGCCTGATGCGCATTGATAATTGCACGCTAATTAGGCGATGAAATCCGGCGATATCCGGCGATACGGAGATGTGCGTTGTGCGTTTTGCAAAGCGCACCTCGGTAATATACCCCAATATAATTAGAGCCTTTGTTTGCATGCATTACTTGTGTGAGCCCGTTCCTGTATGTGTGCAGTCATTACGTACATATTTGCCTCCACATAAACTGTGTGTGTAAGCATGTGTGTGCTTGACCCTGTGTCTGTGATGCTGCCTTTCTATGTTATCCTGCATTTACTAAATGAAAGCCAGCGTTATTAGCTTTGTCAGTGTTTGTTTACGAGCTTTACGAGAAGGTGCTGATAAGCTTTAGTGGGGTGATTCAAATTACCAAACCTTAGCCAAAGAAACTTCGAAATGTTTGATTTCTTCTTTAAAAAGGATCTGACAAGCTGGCAAAACATTGAAAGTGCGCCCTTATCTCAATCTACATATTTATATTTTTGAAAGCATAATCGGCTTTTGACATTCTAGCACACAGACCCCATTGTTTGACAATAAGGACTGACTGCAGAGTGCCCACAGGATATTGCTAAATCAGGATCACCAGAAAACTGCAATTAAGCTGTGTAGTATTCCTGGGACATGACACACACTTTTGCAGTTCCATTATTTTGCTGATAAATTAGATCCATGAGTAGACTGACTAATACACTATCCATTTATGACAATGGATTGAACTAATTGAAGTCTGGCTTTTTGCCTTGTAATGTCTTTCTGGTATAGAGGTGATGCTCTCGCCCTCTGGCAGACTAACTGCTTCAGCGCCTTGATGCCCTCGGGCATTTGTTCTCGCTTTATAAGTTGCCCAATCAAATCAAGCCCGAGTTACAAGTTATGCCTAAAACGCCAAACTTACTTTTTACACCTCTGTGTCCTAGATTCTAGAGAAATGGACATTTGAGTCATTCTGAAAAATAAATGAAGGCTTTTCTGGATATACAAATATATTTTTGGCCTTAAAATTGGTCTTAAACGTCAGTTTATGACAGAATGCATCTCTTTTATTCTTGCCAGAACTAACAAAGCGATTCCGGGCATATGTAAGCTTCCTTATGACTGTGGAGATCTCCACTATGAGGGCCAATGTTTCCGCACCAATACATTCCTCTCAATGGTTGGGAAAATGGGAGTACCAAGGCATGATCAACCTTGGAAGTTTGTGAATGCTCACAAGCACATGGATTTTTGGGTATTCACAAACACCTCCCAGTTCTCTTTCCACCCTGGAAAGAGTAGCATTTTTACTCCACTAAATATTCATATTAGGAATCTTTCAATTACAAAATAATGTATCTAACTTCAGGAGGAATGATTTGATGTCCCCAGGTTCCTCATAACCATTGTGTTGCCCAGTTGTTATATATCCTATTGTGGGAACCTGCTTATGGTGCAGTTTTTTGGGTATACTTCTGTGAATGTTTGTGATTTCCAGAAAGTTGTAAAATTGCATCCATGTGAAGATTTACACCTTTAATTTTCAGACTTTCTTTGTGAAATGGGCAATTTGTGTTCTGCAAATATTTCCCAATTATTTAGTAATGTGGAGAATGCTTGTTGACACCTTTCTCATCCATTCTCCTCCTTCCTGTTCTATGTCCCAGAAAGCTTTTGATTCATCAGCAGAAGATTTAGCTCCTGTCTTTGAAATCACTTAAATAGATTTACCTTCAGCCCTGAAAATGTACTAATCTGTTGAATAAATTGTTAGCAGCTGTAAATAAGAGACATGGTTAATCTTCCGTTTTTCACTAGCTAAAAAGTATTTTTAGAATGTATTTGACATATTGTTTCTTTCATATAATACCACCCTTGGTATTGCATTACTAAATGACACCACACTCATAGCTATAAAAAGACCGGGAGAAAGTTGCAAGCTTGCCTTTTGACATGCTTAAGAACAGATTATGTTCTAGCTTGTCAATTTTGAAAGTCCCTCACATTATCCAGTCTGCCATCATTGCCCACTGGCCCAGGCCAAGAACTGTATCATGGGTTTCAAGAGATCAGCTAGAACACTTCCAATCAGAAATTGGGTCCCTCGTTGGCAGAGGTATGCACCCTATCCAAGTAGGGCCCACAATCCGTGTCAGGGTAAGTCAGATTTTCTCACTACTTGGGCATGTAAAACTTGAAGGCAAAAGTCCATATTTCTAAATACACTGCAATCTTTATTTATTTATTTATTACAGGATTTGTAATGCGCATGGCTGCCTCAGGGACGAGGCGTCCCAGCGCAACCAGAAACCAGACAAGAGCAGGGAAACATAGCAGGCAACAGGAATCACAAAGTAGGGAACAACCACGTCTTCAGGGATTTGCGAAACGTCAGAAGGCATGGGGTAGCTCGAATATTTAATGGAAGGGAATTCCACAGTTTGGCCGCCAAGAGGCCGAACGAACGGCCCTCTGCCCTCGCTTTCCTAGCACGGGGGACACAGACCAAACCTGGATTAGCCGAACGCAGAGCTCGGGTAGGCAGGTATGGCTTCAGTAGGCCCAATAGCCCCACCGGGGCTTAGAGCCTCAAGAGCACCTTAAACTGTATGCGCACTTCGATTGGCAACCAATGCAGCTTCACAAGAACCTGGGCCACAGAGTGAGATTTGGGAGAGCAACTAACATGCGTGCGGCTGCATTCTGGACCCTCTGCAGTCGCTTGATGCTAGCTTATCAATACACTGTTATCTTGGGGCTTTCCAGAGCCTACCTTAGGGGTGGTATTAAAAAGGAAGGTTTGGACATGGCAAATGGGTTAGTTTGCCAGGTCGAAATGACAGCTAAAACTGCATAGACAGGCTCTGCAGTGGCAGGTCTGAGATATGTTTAAAGAGTTACATAAGTGGGTGGCACAATCAATACTGTAGGCCACTATTCACATTTAATTTACAGGCCCTGGGCACATGTAGTGCCCTTTACTAGGTACTTATAAGTAAAATAAATATGCCAATTGTGGGTAAGCCAAGGTTACCATGTTTTAAGTAGAGAGCACCTGCAGTTTAGCACTGGTGAGCAGTGGTAAAGTGCCCAGAGTCCTAAGCCTACAAAAACAAATACAGCAAAAATAGGAGGAAGAAGGCAAATATTTTGGGGGTGACCCTGCGGAAAGGGCCAGGTCCAATACTTCTCATCACTCCTGGGACTGGCCCTCCATGGAGTTGCCAGGGGTGTGTGTGCTTACCTCAACACACAGGAAATTCACCACTGTAATAGGAGTGATAGCTTTTCCAAAAGGACACCAGCTAACAAATTACCTTTAGTCGTATCCCTAATTAAGATCAAGCTTTGGGCACCATTCTCTTTCACCTCTGAGATTTAAGGACCCAATGGACATTACTTAAGGTATGCATAGTTGACCTGGCCAAGTGTGGCAAACATCCTCTGTCCATAGACCAGCAATCCTAAAGCACTTCCTAGAAACACAGGCCTCCATCTTCTTTAAGAATCAGGGGGCCATGCCTTTCTCTAATCTCTTTCATTATATATATCACCCTGAGACTGGGCATTTAGTCCAGGGGTTTCCTCCTAGGCTGAACACATATTTGGTAACCTGGAGCTCTCACACAGCACAAATCAAGAGTGGTACAATCAATGTGTGTAATTCAGGGAACTGTTTGAACTGGGTCTCCTATACATTGCCTCCAAAGAAAAGACAAGGAGGCTGATTCACTAACGCATTTTTGAGTATAGGAAGTATTATTTGTATGTACTCCTAAATGCCTTTGTGAATCAGCCTAAATTTTTTCAATTCTCTACTGGTGAAAGTGCAAAGAAGGCACAGTCTTTTCCAGTTGTACTAATTGTATATGAATATCCCCCAATATTCAAATTTTATTTCCACTTTAGATGTTTTGGGGCCATTTTACAAAGGCAGGAATACTACTTTACATACTCGAAAAACCTTTGTGCAAAGGCCCCATAAAATGTCTTCAAATCAAAATGGGTTTTCAGCATCAGCTTTAGAGTAGGGGTGGGCAGATCTCACGGCGTTCTGCTCCGTGGAATCCTGCAGAGTACCCAAAAAACTTTGCAGAATTGTGCAGAATTTTGTAAGCAGGCAAAAGTGCTCATCCGCCCATTCGCGCTGGTTTTTTACATGTCAGGAGCACGATGTGTGCTTCCTCACTGCAAAACCAGCACAAACGGTCCCAAGAGGTTTGCACGGGCACAGCCATTTTGTTTTACCTGCTTTGCTGTTCTGTGCTTGTGGTGGGCCTGAGTTTTGTATTTAAATTAAATCTTTGCGATCCTCCACCTATCCTACTAATGTACCCCTCATTTACTTTTAATTTATTAATGTGTCTTTGTGTTTTCGTATTTTACGTTTTTGTCTATTTTTCTTTTTCTGTGACTTTTTTGTTCTTTTTCGGTTTTCTCTTTACTTTCTTACTTCTTTTTCTCTCCTAAATTCCTTCCTTTTCATATGTCTTTTTTTTTCCCCACCCAGCACCATTGCAGAGGAGGGCACGGCAGGGAACGGTGGTGCCAGTGTTGCTACCTACCCCATAATTTCAGAGGCGGAGGTGGGCATATTTCTTTTTTACATGTAGCGCCACCTTCCAACAATGCTGTCAGCAAGCAGCAGGCCCCGAAGCAGTTATACTCTGCGAGAGCATCGCGTTCAGTGGAAGAGGGTGCACTGGCGCACTGGCGTCCAGCTCACCCAGCAACCGTTGACGCAAAGCTCGGTGGACACACTGAACTGAGAGCAGGACCTGCTCGACCTGCCGGCTGTTGAGGTTGCGGTCTTTGGTGAGTAATTATTTATTTATTTGTCATGTTGTGTCCTACATTGCAAATATTTTTTTTGAATAGCATAGCACACTCTGAGGTAAGTTAAGTTTACGCTATGAATATTATATGATACAGTTTGAGTTAGCTAGGTGCTTGGTGCTACTTAATCATACTCGTCAGCACTCGGTTGGGCTGAATATTTTTATGAAGCCATGCCGACTCCTCTGTCCTCTCACTAAGATGTGGTAGTAGTAAGTAATATCAGGGAGTTATTGTTCTGTGTGTCTTACTTTATGTAGCTCATACTGTCACACGTCCCAGTGATGTGTAGCATCAGCTTGCCCATCCAACAGGGTTGAGAATGAGATGAGAAGCAAAGATTATTCTTGCAATGCATTAGTAGTTCCAATGTAGCTTAGTTTATGAAATTTAGAATAGGCCTTAGGTTTAGGAAAAAAGGAATAGATCAACCCAATACGAGTAGTATTGCAATCTGATTTAGCAAAGTACAAAGTTACTGCCCTTGCTTTAACCTGCCAAAATATTTTTGGAGAGATTGACTGTACCACTAATCCATTTTTTAATCTTCTTTATTTCTTAGATTAGCACCCAATGGCAAGAAGTAGGCTTCGGAGGCAGTCAGGAAGCCAGAGGTGCCACCAGTGCCAATGCTGATGGATGTGCTGGCCCCAGTAAGTCCTTCCATTACTCTTTGTATTATTTCCCTAACTTTTACCTCTCCCCATTTAGAATAATGCTTTCTTTTGTGTTCTATTACCATGCTATCTCCTTTTCTAACTCCTCTTCAATCTAGCTAATGTTTGGTAAATTCTTGTTATCTATACTTTATCCTATTTTTTTCTATATTTCAAGTGTCTGAAGCTGACTTCCTCTTGTCTGTTCTAGTCTGTATCTTTCTTCTGCTTTGTTATTAAGAGTTCCCTCTCCACTTATTTAACTTGTGCACTGGCACTGTAAGACTAAGAGAACAGATTTTGGGACAAGTACTCTACCAAGAAAATCAAATTGTCAAGTAGGCTATTCTATGCATGTTAGTTAAGAAGGCTTTCTTTTTCTTGCTCATGCTCAAACAGTAGAATGTAAGAGTTACCATGGACCCCCCCAAAGTTGTGTTGTATGTATTATCAGTCATTTATACAGTAGTATACCAGCAGTTTCGATGACAGTTCAGCATGACTGGAAAGTAGTATGAGGACGGTCCCATTGCATTTGCCAACCAAGACCATTTGTCCTTCATTGACCAATTACTGCATTTCTGCATTTCACTTTAATAACTTTGAGTTATCCGCGCTCTGCCCCGCCATTAGACGAAGATTTTGGTTGGCTTGACTATCTGGCTTTTCTAACACTATCCACCACAAAAAGGTTCAAACTGAACTGCAGTGATGTTTCATGGTTGTATTGTGTTCCCACCCATCATTCATCACCTCCACGCCCCTGGCATTTCACCAGCCATGAGCTAACTGCTGCATGGTTCAATTCGGCACTGCAGTGTTGGTTGTCCAGTGTGTATCTGCTTCAGTTTATGCAGCATTTGCAAAGTTTTCATTGCATTGCAAACCTAAAACAAGGTGTGTTTCCCTTCCCTCCCAGTACCTCCTAGTACTCCATTCCTTTATTATTTCCTAAGTTCTGTCCCAGCCTACCAAAAAAGATAAAAAATCCATTCTTGGATGTGCCACATTTTCCTGGACAAGTTATAATTTATATTTCATGGCTTCCATGACAAATTTACGGCACGCCTGTTCCAATTTTTCCCTTTCGACAATTGTCAACTACAGTGACTGACCAAACCAGAGCTTAGGAAGTGGGCACATGATGATGATAATCAGTGACACCCCACTATTCTATAGCAAACCCTCTACCTACCTCTACCTAATCACTCTAACTTACCCTGCAGTAGAATGTATTTGTTGGAAATAATTTGTGGTGGAGGGCGAGGCCAGAGAGTACAGTGGGATTAAGGGACAGACTTGCAATTCCTGGCGCATCTCTGCAAATCAGCAGCGATGCGCTAGGAAACTTGCGACATGCATTACAAACCTTGCGCCACCACGGATGCACCTCATATACAATGCGGCGTGCCATGGTGCAAGGAAATGCAGATGCATGTCATGTGGCGCAGGGCTTTACAACGTGACGCATCTCCCTAGATGTGTCACGTTGTAATACCGTTGCAGCATGGCACTAGTTTTACGCCGCCGCTGCGTCACAGAAGTGACGCAACGGCAGCGCAAAAGTGGAGCAAGGGGCTTATAAATGTGCCCCATAGTGCTTGTTTTGCAGATGAGATACTCTGTGATGAATACTCCAAATACAATCTATTTCTCGTTCCTTTCCCTGTAGTACAGCGCATCCTTTTTCCCACCATTTACTTATGTCAGACCAGATATCCACATTTTATAAGTGACATGTGTGATAAAATGTCATTATTATTAGTGATCTGCCTCTTTGGAGTCAAGTTATAATTGAAAGTGTTCCAGTGATTCTGAAGGTATGCAGAACTATGCCTTGGGGTGACAGGACATCAAATGTAGGGACTGTGTCTCTCTTCTATGTCAGCACCTGGCAGCCCAAATCTGGGTAAGCTCACACTGCCTCACCTAAAGTCCTAACCTTCCCAGAGTAGCAGGTGATTTTGGCAAACCTAAAACATGAACCTCTAGTCGCCAAGGGAACCATGGAAACAGATCATCACCTTTTGTATCTCACTCATGCATGCCCTTAGTGAGCAAAGGAAAGACATGATGAAAGTTTACAATACATATATTGACACTATCGCAGTCTATTAGTAAGCAGCTATGATACAAAAGTTACAAGGGGCGATCAAAAAAGTAGGTCTAACTTGCTCTGAAATATCGGACAGAATGGTCCCCGTGGAAACACGCACCGAAAACTTGGAAAAAGACGTTGCTAGCCTCCAAACGCAAGGTAAAGATCAAGACGACGATATTATAAAAGATCTGATGCTAAAGGTTGAAGATCACGAAAACCGAGCTAGACGAAACAACCTCCATTTCCTCGGAATCCCTGAAGGTGTAGAAGGAAAAGATAAAAGGGCCTTCATGATCTCCCTCCTTAATACAGCCTTCCCTGAACTACAGTCGTGGGAAATGGAGAGGGAGGTGCAGAGTGTTCATCGCTTTCTATTAACTCTCTTAAAGCGAACTAACAATCCTTTGCAATACCCAAGAGCAGTACTGATATACTTTGGGAATTTTCTGCTTCGCGAAGCCATATATGATCTCGCTCGGCCCAACAGCAAGAGGGAACACAAGGGGTTCATGTTTTTCGCTCGACCTGACTATGCTCATGTTACGGTGGAACGGAGGTGGAGGCTGCGGCAACTAATTACACCATTCGAGCAAATAGGGGCCACCGTTTTTCTACAAGATCCAGCCAGACTAAAAATTATTATCAATGGGACAACACGAAGTTTCAGGCTCAGGCTTTCCTCAAAGAAATTTCTCTCTCAAGTAACCCTAAAACAGAAAGACAACAAAAACCAGCAGGTAGACAAGATCCAGCAAGCAAATGAAGTATTGGGCTCAAATCTTCTGAAGAAAAGATGGAGTGAAAAGGGAAAAAAGGGGGAAAAAAATTAAAGACTAATATCTAAACTATGACGTAATATATGGATATCCACTAAGACACTGAGGAACTGTATTTTATGTCCAGCACACCAGGGTTCGGGAGGCGGGACGGGCTGGGGCACACTGACCAGACTGACGCCCACACCTGGATCCCCCTGGATTCAGGAAATCCCAAGGGGTAGTTGGGGGGGAGAAAGGGTGGGGGGCGGTTGGGAAGAGTACACAAGCAAATTAAACACGGGTAATCATAGTCATACCAGGATCCAAAATTGGAAAAAGAAAAATGACACATTCACGCTATAAAATTGCAAACAGAAATGAATAACACAAGACAAAGGCTAGCACAAGGTTGAACCAGAAACCTCAAAAAGTATGGCTAAGTTAAGTATTAATATTTGCGGTCTCAATGATGTGAAAAAAAGACAAAGGGTGGCAATCGGCCTCAAGTCAATAGGTCCTAATATTATATGCATACAAGAGACACATGTGGAAGGGTCACAGCAACAACTTCTGAAAAACATGGGATTGGGACTGATTATATTAACATCGCAGGCAACAAAGACAAGGGGGGTAGCCATCCTTGCAATCGGTGGGGGGCTACAGTTCTCCAGGTCTACAGCTAATAAATTAGGGCGCTGGGCAATAACAGAATGCCTATATGGTCAAGGGAAGAAAGGAACAATTTCTTCCATATATGGGACACTAACAGATGACCCAGAATTATGGATATTTTTCTTAAACCAACTAGCTCACTGGTCACCCCCTTTTATCATATGTGGCGATTTTAACTTGAATCTTTCCCCGGACTGGCAATCAAGGCCAGACTTTACATATAAAGGAAGGAAGCCAAGAGTTTTTAGCACAATACAAGAAATATGCACTACACACGGATTAGGGGATTGTTGGCAAGCAAAACACCCCACAGATCCGGGTCATACATTTTTTTCCCACCTACACAATAAACTGGCAAGGTTAGATTACATACTAATCTCAAATACAATCTTATCTAAATGCTTAATGGAGAAACTTCCCCGAGTCTTATCTGACCACAATCCACTGAGTATGGATATCGAAGGCCGGGCCATAGTCAGAATCAATGGACTTTTGAGAGGGCCTTACTTCTGAATGAAGAGTATTGTCAATGTTTAAACAAATGGATCCCAGAGTTCCTAGAGGACAGTATGGGGACCGCTCCAATTGAAATAGTCTGGGACACCTAAAAGCAGGAATAAGGGGATAGACTCTAAGATTCTCCCTCAACCTTAATCGGGTAGCAAAAAAAGAAATGAAAACTCGGCAAGAAAGACAGGTAAATGCATAGGAAGATCTTATGAGGGCAATACAAGAGGGGCACAAATTAGAAGAAACACTGGTTACTGTAGCTATTGCCAAAAATAAAGTGGCAGATATTTTTACCAAAAAAGCAATGGAAAAAGCTATGGCGAATAAAGAACGCATATGTGAACTTAGCAAAAAAGTAGGGCATCACTTGGCGGTACGAACAAGACAAGAAACTATGGCCAATACTATTAGAGAAATTAATGATCCAAAAAAAGGTCCTACACAAAATCAATTAGAGATAAGAAGGGCATTTCGAGATTACTATCAGGATCTGTACACGGAAACTGATAAAAATCAAAGTAAAATTGAAAGGTATCTAGAACAGTCCAATAGTCCACGACTATCTATGGAAGACCAAGAAAGCTTGGCGAAAATTCCAGAATGGGTTGAAATTTTATTATCAATTAATAGCCTACCCCCTGGGAAAGCATCCCCGTCGAATTCGATGACCCTGCACAACTGGTATCCTATCGCCCTATCACACTAATTAATTGTGATTCTTAAATATACTCGAAATTGCTGGCATTCAGAATGGCGCAACATATACATAAAATTACCTCTCCATGCCAACACGGCTTCATTCCGGGTCGATCGACCACTGATCATGTCCAGAGGGTCATTACACTTTGCGAAGTTACAGAAGTGGCAGGAGACCCTATGGCCTTGACACTTTTAGACGCTGAGAAGGCCTTCGATAGGGTCTCCTGACAGTATCTGTGGACAGCAATGTCGAAGTGCGGTATCGACAACCGATTCATTAAAGCCACCCGTATGTTATACACAAACCATGAAGCGGTTGTCACAATAAGCGGGGAGATGACCGGGAGCATCAGAGTTACCAGAGGGACAAGCCAGGGGTGTCCGTGCTCTCCGTTACTGTTCGCTATTTTCATTAATCCTTTCATTCTCAGATTAGAATCCAACCTGGCGATACCACCAATCAGAACTATTAATGGCAATACTAAGACCCTAGCCTATGCGGACGACATAGCATTAGTTACCGGAGATCCTAGCGTAGCAGTGAAAGCAATGAAAGAAGATGCTAAACAATTTGGGGAGGTTTCAGGATACAAACCTAACCAGGGGAAAAACCCAGATAGTTGTTAATAGCAAGATCACATACCATGATGACCAGGTAGTTACCAACGTCATGTATCTAGGAGTGAACATAACATCAGACCTAGACAATCTGGTCAAAATTAACCTGGAACCTCTCATAAACCAAACAAGCAAAAATATCCGGAGAATTCATAATCTCCATCTGACCTTAGTGGGAAGATGCAATGCCATTAAAATGCTTTATCTCCCCAAATGTTTATATTTCTTTAGGACCATTTGTTTAGATTTCACCTCACAAATATTCAAGGACATAGATACCCTATTCTCACAGTTTATAAGGAATTATAAAAATCCACGTAGGGCACTCAAATATATTACACTCCCAAAAGAAAGAGGCGGGCTCGCACTACCGAATTTCAAAGTATATTGGTGGGCCACGATTATACAGTATAGCAACATATTACTGACCCCAAAAAACCCAGCAGAATACGAGGGAGCGATCCCAACACCACAGGGATTCATTTTAGGTAATGAAGCAAAAGCACATCTTTGGCGACTAACCAACAATTGCTACTACAAAAAAGTACAATTTAAAACCCTAAGGGGTGTATACTCAGCATGGAACAATGTTCGAAAGCTTTTGGGTATTGGGAGATTTTCCTACTACACAACGTTAGTGGGAAATACCAACCTCCCAGAAACATTTAGGGATGCATGCATGATAAGGGGGCAAAGGGCAGGGATCACCCAGTGTGGTAATTTTTACTCAAATATAGGATTCAAATCATTCGAGGAACTGAAATCAGAATTTGGACTAAACCAATCAGATTTCTTCAAATTCTTACAAATGAGAGATTTCTTAATGAAGAAAGGGGGAGGCCCAGCCAAATTTGGAAAAATTCACTTAATCGACACAATAAGTCTTACCCCCACTATAAAGATTGGTGGTATATATAGTAACCTCATATCTGCTCTACCAGATGATATTGCAAAATTTATAACAAACTGGCACGAAAAATTAGATGTGGTGGAAGATACCTGTGAGAAATCACTTAAGCTATGTCAACTCTGGCTAATGTCGGCCAACCTTCAAGCCCAATATTATAAAACTTTTTTTCAGTTATATTATACCCCAAACAAGATTGCCAAATGGGGTCGGGCAGAGGTACAGAATGCCCTCGCTGTAAGCAGTACAAGGCAGATATTGTACACATATTTGCAACATGTGTCACACTGGGTACAATGCGTAGGGAAATCTCCACCTTTCTATCCAAAATCTTTAACATACAAATTGAAATCACGATGGCAGAACTAATACTTGGTCTAGATGGAGACAAGCGGCCAAAAGAAATTCAAGGGCTCATATTTATTGCTGCGGCAGTATTCAAATTATGCTAGGCCACAGCATGGCTAGACCATAACCCTCCTGCTTTTGAACAATGGCGGGCCAGACTCTTGGCCAAATATAATTTAGAAAAGGCTATATATCAAAGGAAAGGTAGAAAGAGACAAAAGACGGGGCTGAAAATTTGGAACTCACTGACACGTTGGATACAGAATCCGGTTGGATAATTATATAATTTAAACTGATTGCAATTGTATTGTGAAAATGTTTGCTATAATTTGGATACAAAAATGTCATGTTTCATCTACCGTGTTTTTTTCCTTTAGTTTTTGTTTTGTTTATGTATATACTCAAGCTTGGGGGGAGAGGGTGGTGGTCATGTATATTAGCTTTAATTCCTACATATGAGATTTTTATGTAAAATCAAGGAGGGGATAAAATTAAAATGCCTTAATAAAGATTTTTTTTTAAAGGAAGCAGCTATGATTAGTAGACATATACAACTAAGCTAAGTAATCAACATTAATAGCAGACTATATACAATGAACAACCCAACAATGGCAAAATACCAATTTACATGTAAGCAAAGGGATATATTAGTGATCTCTGGGATTAGCAATGGACCCCATACCTGGTGTGTTTTCGTTCCACAACAGGTCTCTCGGCAGGAAATCTCTTCTCTGCCCACAAAAGGAAAAAGCACAGTTTATATGATTAAATTACTGTTATGGAGAGCTGCAGCTGTGCTACTGTGTTATGTCTAAAACATCAGGAGCTGTTGCTGACCAAGCAGAAAACAGTACAACATGGTGTTATGCATTCTAAATATCCTTGTACAAAATGCGCAGATTAAATCCTAAGAAGAGTCACTGAACAACAAAACAACATTTACAGCGTATTTCTAAAATAATGTCTCAAAAGCAAAGATGGTATGTGTGGCTGTGCAAACAGAAGCAGCCTAAAACATCTAATCCACCAAACTAAAGGAGAACCAAAATGGGCAAAGAACGGATGTCACTACCCCCTCTTTGATTGGGAAAGTAACTTTGTGATTAATAAAAAAATACATTTCACATGCAAAGCAAATTCATGATGATGCTAATAAGCATAATAATCAAATGTATAAGTATTATGTTAAATATAACTGAAAAGTTTGAAAAGGTGGCCTAATTAGGTTGAGGATGGGGCACCCATGGTTTTTCCACACAATCAATGTTTAACAAATCCAGAATGGATTCATTCTCCGCAGATGATGATTTCTGACGAGCCCTATTCAAAAGCTCCAAAGAACAGACATGATCCTCATCATCAGTCGATGCTGAGAAGGTAGTCTGTAGTCCTGCAGTAGTGATATTAGAATGATGATGAACAGTCATCGTTCAGTTCCTGGAGCAGTGGGACTCCAAAGAGTCATATAATACACTCACGGCACAGCTGAAATGGTGGTAGTTCCATTAGTGCTGGGCTTGGAAACAGAACATCCATTGCGGAGCAGCCAAAATAGAACCAAAATGCTGCAAATTAGGAATAACAGACAAGGTATGCCCCCCAAAACACTCAAAAACAGGACATGTATGAAGTTGAGGATATTACTCCAAAGATTTTCTGGAAGGTACTGACTAAACCAGTTTCAGTAGTTTTGAAAAAGTGTGCAATACCAGCAGTGTTGGAAGCATTAAAGATGTGATGCACAAGCTCACCAAAATGCTGTGGGAGATTTGTGCTTAAAAGTGACTGTATTTCGCTTGATGCCCTTGCAACCTGCAAATCAAAGGTTTCTCGGGCAGCTGGTAATGCCACATCTTTTTGAAACAATAAGGGTTTGAGTCGGTTTAAGTTGTTAAAGCCTGTCTTCAAAGTTGGAATTGAAGGCCACAACTAACTCTCAGAAAAAACATGATTAGGTGGAAAAGCATGTTATTGCAGCAGGTCAGTACAGGACCTAGAGGACAAACAGGATCACGGTCTTCAATCCACAACCGTCTTGATTGCTTAACATTAAATAGGTTCAATTTGAAAGAACCATAATGAGGGGAGAATTGAAGGGGCTGGTATTTATTTTTTGAAAACAGGCCAAAATCTCTACCTAAGTGGTACATGTCCTGTGATTTGTAAAGTGTTAACAAACAAGTGAGTGGCTGATGTATGAGCCACACTGGACTTCCTCTCTGTCAGGCCGTTCACATCAGAAGTCGAAAGGGAGTGTTCATAATTCATGGATAAAGCTTCCTCCCAGGGCTTCATATCTACATACCGTGAAATGTTTCATACATGATGTGATTTGCAATGTGGAATTCAACAACCATATTACAATGTTAATTAACCATCCAGTGGAGGGTGTTTCAGCTACAGTAAAGGGCAAGAGTTCTAACTTCTCAATATCTAACATTGTATATGGGGCATCTTGTTTGCCCATGCGTCACTCTTGAGGACTTTAGGTGTCCAGCTAAATTGCATAGTAGATCTAAGCAGACTGTGCCCATGGAATAATAAAGACATGTAATTTTGCATATTATCAGTAACAAACCACACCTTGTTATTTAAACTGTAAATGCGAGAAGACGACATGTTATCAACAACAGCGGGGATTTTATCCAAATTATCTTGATCAATTTGCCTTTAACGTGCAGCTTCTTCCATTTGTGATAGTTTCCAAATTTAATTGTAAGTTGCATACACAAATCTTTTTGAATGCAAGGATGTAGGACACAATAAGAAATCAGATAATTCCATGTCTTCAGACAGGAGGGAAAGATGTTGTTTTACTTCAGTGTGGAATGTTCCAAACATTGCTGGCACAATTTCCTTACTGAATTGGTGGCGGCCTTAAACCCTGGTGTGGAATTAAAAAAACGAGCATAACAACCATTTGTGTCCCCTGACCAAGATAACCGCACATTTGGACCTGAAAGTGTGGTAATAAATGTAGCATTCTGAACCATACCATTGAGCTGTTATTCAGTATAATTTGTTAAATGTTAATTTGTTAAATGTTGACAAGTATGAAATTGGTCAATGGAAGGAATAATGGGAGAATTAATTTTGATCGCATCCCAGACAAGTAGTCCTTTGAACTGCATCATTTAGAAAATGTATTGTTGTTGGAATTAAACAGGTTTTAAATTAAGAGTCTATTCCCTGAACTTGCTAATGTTTGGAAATCCTAATTGATTTCATGTCAGTGGTATCCTCCTATACTGTTTGACAAATAAATCTGCATATTAGCTTAGTTTGTGTCAGGATATATTTCTTTGCTGGTGTGGGGAAAAATAATTGTAAAATAAAAAGGATTTCGGGGTAACTGTATCATGACCAGAAAAATATGTGCATTTTTCCCTATCTGTTTTTGACGTCCCCTGTGCGGGAGTGGGGCATTGGTCCCATCGTGTATAATTAAATATTCTGCATTAAATACTAGCTTTATTTAAATGATGATATCCATAATGATGATAACAGAAAATTTCACCATAATTAGCAGAATTTAGAAACAGGTCCTCGCTTTCAAAAACAGTGTAATATTTCAACTCTGAGAGCATAGAGTTTACAGTATCAACATCCCAATCGTCAGAATGTAACCCAAGTACAATAACATCCCCCATAGACACCTTAAGACGTAAGGAATCTGCAGTATTTCTGTAGGGCTAAAGTTATCATAAGGGACCTAGAGCCATATGTAGTAAAGCAATGTAGCAGCTTTCTAGATGTATGAAAGGCATTCACAGTTCAATTTGAGAAAATCACAATTTTTGTGATTCCCTAAAATTATGACTCCAAATAGGGAAGCACACATAGCAATTCGTACCCATGTGTAGGTGTTGTGTTCCCTGCACCCCTTCACATCAGGAAGCTTCCAGGGTAGGATAGCTGCAGCATGAGTGGATTCCCAAAGTGTGTTTTCATGCTTTTTTCCATGCATTGCTGGATGCAAAGCTTCATGAAAATCAATGATTATATCAAATTTTCAAACTCAGCCTAGGAATTGCAGCTTACTAAATTAAAATGTTACCAGTTAACCCAATTCCCACATGTGATTGACTGCATTGATGGGACACATTTCAACTTGTCCGCCATCTGAATATGAATACATCTTAAGAAATTGTAAGAGTACCCATTCATTGAACATTCAAGTGGTATGCAATGCCTCATATATTATAACTGATATAGCAGCCAGATTCCCAGCTAGGACACATGATTCCCTCATATTTCGCCATTGTGTAATTTACACACAGCTTCTTGGTGGTGAGTATGGAGAAGGATATGTACGAGGTAAATCTCCTTATATCTATGCAGTAGATATTGGAGTTGTATTCCTATTTGTCAGTACATCATTATTTGACCTTGTTATTATAGCAGACAGTGCCTATGCTGTGTGCTAGTTCATTTTCAAACCCCGTATTTGAACGCTGCTTCTGCAAGTAAACACCCCCACCCAGCTGGGGAGAAACAACTTCGATGTTGCTCACAAGCGGTAGAGGAATTTCCTGTTTGGTAGCGAGAAGAGTTAGGGAACTACCAAGGATTCCCCATAGCCTGCTGTTAAGATTTGGCATCATGAAGTAACTTGATGTGATCAACGGAGGCAAAATGATTGTTTTTAGAACCTGAAAGCAGTGGCACTATTACATTTCTTGTATCTTGAATAGCAAGGATTGGCATGGTGCACAAAATGGTCACTGGCCACATGGTCAGACAACAACAACCGTCAAAGAGCCCAGACCACAACAAAGAATACATGCAGGCCTATGACAAAAGCAGTGAAGTACATTGACTTGCTAGGGCTACACAAAATGGCCACCAGCCACATGGTCAAACAACAACAACCAGCAAGGAGGCATGGCCACAACAAAGAACACATGCAGGCCTATAGCCAAAGTAGTAAAGCACACTGGCTTGCTAGGGCTACAAAAAATTGGCCACTGGCCACATGGTCAAACAACAACAACCAGCAAGGAGGCATGGTGACAACAAAGAGCAAACGCAGGCCTATTGCAAAAATACCCTGTCTGGCTACACAAAATGGCTACCAGCCACATGGTCAAATAACAACAAGCAGCAAGGAGCTCTGGCCACAACAAAGAATACATGCAAGCCCAGGCCTATGACAAAAGCAGTGAAGTGCACTGGCTTGCTAGGGCTACACAAAATGGCCACAGGCCACATGGTCAAACAAAAACACCCAGCAAGGAGCTCTGGCCACAACAAAGAATACATGCATGCCTATGACAATAGCAGTGAAGCGCAGTGGCTTGCTAGGGCTACACAAAACAGCCACCGGCCACATGGTCAAATAACAGCAACCAGCAAGGAGCACTGGATACAACAAAGAATACATGAAGGCCTAGGACAAAAGCAGTGAAGCGCACTGGCTTGCTAGGGTTACACAAAATGGCCACCGGCCACATAGTCAAACAACAACAACCAGCAAGGAGGCTTGACCACAACTAAGAACACATGCAGGCTTATGGCAAAAGCAGTATCGCGTACTGGCTAGCTAGAGCTACATCAAAAGGCCACCGGGCCCATGATCAAGCATAACAATCGGCAAGGAGGCATGGCCACAACTAAGATCATATGCAGGCATATGACAAAAACAGTGAAGCACATTGGCTGGCAAGGGCTAAACATAAGGGCCACTGGCCACATGGTCAAACACCTACAACCAGCAAGGAGGCATGGCCAGAACAAAGAACAGATGTAGTCCTATGGCCAAAGCAGTAAAGCACACTGCCTGGTTAGAGCTACACATAATGGCCACTGGTCACATGGTCAAACAACAACCAGCAAGGTGGCCTGGTCCCAACAAAGAACACATGCGGACCTATGGCAAAAGCACACTGACTGACTACATAAAATGGCCACCGGCCACAGGGTCAAAGAACAAGCAAGAAGGCTTGGCAAACAAGAGCACATGCACGCCCATGGACAGGGACTACACAAAATGGCCCCTGGCCACATGGCATGGAGAGCAAAGACAAATGGTAGCCTATAACAAACATAGTCACTGACCAGACAAGGGAAGCATGGTAACACAGCAGAAAACACCACCACTAATTCAGCAATACCAAAACCAAAACAATACGTATCTTCCCAAGGCATCAACTATTATCTCATCTATACACTTTTTAGAGAAAAAAAATGATATACCACCAAAAAACTTAAATGTTTTATTTAATCCAATGCCATCCCTACCCTAAATGATATTTTAAACAACATATACCACAGAAACAGTTGTTTCATGCATCCATGACTAGTACTGTGCCTATTGGCTGGACGGCCCACGGGCAGACTATGCCACATAGCAAGATAACATTAATATATATTGCAAACATGGAGAAAATGTTCTGAGTTATGCAACATTTTTCCTTTATAAAAGATAAATAATTAAATGCAAAAAAAATTAGGCAACCTACCGAAACTGAAGGCCACCCAGCACAGTGCATTATAAAAATCTAAGAGTTGTACAAATAAATACTGGTACATGCCCTCTATCAACCAAACAACACCCTTATACGTCCATTTTTTAATTTACCTGTCACATCACAAAACAAAGTCTTTAAATCCAATAGTATATAGGCAGCAGACAAACAAAGTGATCCTTTCAGCTTCAACTCCAAATGAAAAGTGACCAGGAGATGGACAAAGTCCTAGGAGGAGCCTGCTGGACAGGGCCAGGAAGTTGGAGTCTCTGGGCACTTCCTTCTAGTTAATAAAAGTAAAATAATAAAATGCTTCTTGCACTAAAAAACAACTGGAGTGGAATTTTAACTCAAAAGCATGTTTTGGTGTAGGTTTAGCTGCTTCTTGATAAGACAATCTGCTCAAGGTGCACCCGCTGTCGCTCACGCTCAACGGTATCATGAAAAAGGCACTGTTGCATCCATAAGCCACACTAGCTTCTGCCAAATATTGCACACACATGCTAGAGGCTGGCAAGTCTTGTGCCACTCAGTAGTGTGAGCTAAAACAAGTCTCATGTGCGCCAATGGAAAAAAACTTCTACCACGTGCCAGGTGGCAGAATTCAGCTGGAATTCCAAGCAGGGTGGAGAGTCCCTGAAGTCGGCAAAGTCCCCAAGCGGAGTGAATTTTTCCATCATCCACTCTACTTTACAGTAATTTTTTGAAAGGGCGTGTACTCTATGATACTGCTTACCATCTACTTCTCACATTTCTTTTAGGTCTCTCAACCGTAGGCCAATGGCTGTGACCACACCCTCAAAGCTTGGAGTACTCAAGGTCTAAGTGAGATTAGAGTGTAGATAACTACCTACATTGAAGGGTCTACTACTTTTTCTCTTGCAACACATCAATTATCAGGTCTGTTATATATTAAAGGGTCCTCTCTTTTTTCTCTTGTAATAAATGCATTATCAGCCCAGTTATATTCCTGAAGTGAGAGGCAGTTTGAAAATGTTTTGAGTTTATGAGGTTGAATGCCATGAATCTACCAAGCATTAAACAATGTTATGCTTAGGAAATTCAATTCTATGTATATTAGACCAAGATATGCAGCAGAGCCATACAACATTATTGGCTCTGCCTTGATTTTTGAGGTAGTTAGTACTTCTTCTGGTTCTGTCCAACCACAAGCTTTCTACATTTCTACAAATCACCCACCCATCATAAACATCTTGTCAGGATCTTGATTCCTGGTTTAGTTTCTTATGTTACTTCTCTGCCTCAAAAAGCCTAGTCTTCACAGGCTTAGGGCCTGATTTACATTTCGGCAGACAGTATACTCTGTCACAACGGTGGCGTATAGCCCGGCTGCCTAAATCTAAATACCATTATATCCTAAGTGGTTTATATTTTGGCAGACAGGCTTTTCGTCACAGTTGTGATGGAGTAATCCATCCACTGAAATCTAAATCAGGCCCTTAGTCTACCACATATATGGGCACCCTCTTCGAGTAATCATAATGCCACTAACACAGGAAAGTGCCTAGTAGATAGTAAATTTGCTAGAAATTGAGTTCCTGGTTGACTTGGATATGAGCCATGGTTAAGCAGTAACCACAATCCAGGTCAGGGTAAGTCGCAAACACACCCTAATTTAGCCAGTGCTTAGCCTGTGGTAACTTGGCACAGATCTGCCAGGCCTAGCTTTAGAGACAATATGTAAAGTACTTGTGCAATTCTTCAAAAGGTAAAACAGTGAAAACACCACACAAGACAATTTCACATCAGGTTAGAAAATAACACTTAATTTACTGAACAAAACAAGACCTAAACGACAAACATGCAATAAGTAGAACTAGAGTTATGAAATTTTAAAGATTAAACTGCAAAATAGTGTTTAAACGTATAAAGTGTCAACAGGTGATATCTGATTGTTCCAGACTGGGTTAACGCCAAAAGTTCAGTCCAACTGTGCTTGAATGTGGGTCGGATACAGTGCCAGATAAGTCCCGGTGAAGTTTTGCCATCTCAAGAATTGTGCCTAGTTTCACGTTTGCTGGGAAAAAGTTCGCTAGGACCAAGAACAGCATCATTGGCTGTGATCCCCCGGCATGTCGAACTGGATGTGCAGCGCCGACGTGCGAGCTGGAGCCTCACGGTTAAGAGCGGTGATACTTACAATGCCAAGAGATTGTGGTGGCTTGCGCTGATCAGGCAAATGGTAGTGTTCTGATGCCAACAGGCATGTTTGAATTCACGAAGAGCCCAAAATATTGATTTGAGGAGCCAAAAACCACTCTTAGGGGCCCAGGACCTGAGAGGCTCCTCTTGGTAGTCAGGAGCTTGTTGAAGACGGGTCCAGCAGATGTGGGGAGCCTGTTATGCTCCTGAGGCTCAGATCAGGAGGCCAGCCAACCAGCCCTTAGATTCACTCTGAGGTCATGGTTTACAAGATGGGTTCCGGGTCCAGTTCTTCTGCCCCAGACAAGAGGGAAGCAGGTCAGCACAACAAGAAGAAGAATTTGTACTTGTAAAGCGCACTAATACCCCAACTGGGGAGTCCTGGCGCTTTAACACATACCGCTGTGGAACCCTTCCTGGCCTTTCCCTGTGAAATGTCCACTCCTGGGCACCCCCAAGGTGAAGCCAGGCATCCCAGCACTGTTTGGCCCGTTGTGGAGATGAAGCAAGCTATTGCCCAGAGTTGCAGAGTGGGACCCATGATTAGAATAGGCACTGATATTTACAACAAGGGGTGGTGAGGGACAGAGTCTCTGAATTAAGCAGAAAGCTCTCACCCAGTCAAGAGATCAGGGCTAGATCCAACACCGTTTTTTAGCTCACTGCACCATCCCAGTTTCAGAACCTGGCTGTATGCAAATTAGTCTGTTCCTGTCCCAGTGCATGATGGGAACAGGGCAAACCAAACTACAAAAGCCAATTCTTACACTGGGAAGGAAACAAGCTCCCGGGGACCGGTTTCTGGCATTACAGCCGTCTTCGGCCCGGTTTGCTTGAATCCTGATGGTGCAATGAGCAAGGGTCTCACATCTGAGAATACCCTTCCACGCTTAGGGTGGACAAAAATATTTACAACAAGGGGTGGTGAGGGACAGAGTCTCTGAATTAAGCAGAAAGCTCTCACCCAGTCAAGAGATCAGGGCTAGATCCAACACCGTTTTTTAGCTCACTGCACCATCCCAGTTTCAGAACCTGGCTGTATGCAAATTAGTCTGTTCCTGTCCCAGTGCATGATGGGAACAGGGCAAACCAAACTACAAAAGCCAATTCTTACACTGGGAAGGAAACAAGCTCCCGGGGACCGGTTTCTGGCATTACAGCCGTCTTCGGCCCGGTTTGCTTGAATCCTGATGGTGCAATGAGCAAGGGTCTCACATCTGAGAATACCCTTCCACGCTTAGGGTGGACAAAAATATTTACAACAAGGGGTGGTGAGGGACAGAGTCTCTGAATTAAGCAGAAAGCTCTCACCCAGTCAAGAGATCAGGGCTAGATCCAATACCGTTTTTTAGCTCACTGCACCATACTCAGACATGAGTCCCTTTCTCACTGCTCCATCAGGATTCAAGCAAGCCGGGCCGAAGAGGCTGAAATGCCAGAAACCGGTCCCCGGTAGCTTGTCTCCTTTCTGGTAAAGAATTGGCTTGGTAGTTTAGTCTGCCCTGTTCCCATGATGCACTGGGCCAGGGACAGACTGATTTGCATATAGCCAGGTTCTGAGCTGGGATGGGGCAGTGAGATAAATAACGGTGATGGATCAAGCCCTGATCTTTGGACTGGGTAAGAGTGGTCTGCTCAATTCAGACACTCTGTTCATCACCACCCCCTTTTGTAAATCGATTTTGGCCACTATAGGTGTGGCAGGGTATACTCAGACATGAGTCCCTTTCTCACTGCTCCATCAGGATTCAAGCAAGCCGGGCCGAAGAGGCTGAAATGCCAGAAACCGGTCCCCGGTAGCTTGTCTCCTTTCTGGTAAAGAATTGGCTTGGTAGTTTAGTCTGCCCTGTTCCCATGATGCACTGGGCCAGGGACAGACTGATTTGCATATAGCCAGGTTCTGAGCTGGGATGGGGCAGTGAGATAAATAACGGTGATGGATCAAGCCCTGATCTTTGGACTGGGTAAGAGTGGTCTGCTCAATTCAGACACTCTGTTCATCACCACCCCCTTTTGTAAATCGATTTTGGCCACTATAGGTGTGGCAGGGTATACTCAGACATGAGTCCCTTTCTCACTGCTCCATCAGGATTCAAGCAAGCCGGGCCGAAGAGGCTGAAATGCCAGAAACCGGTCCCCGGTAGCTTGTCTCCTTTCTGGTAAAGAATTGGCTTGGTAGTTTAGTCTGCCCTGTTCCCATGATGCACTGGGCCAGGGACAGACTGATTTGCATATAGCCAGGTTCTGAGCTGGGATGGGGCAGTGAGATAAATAACGGTGATGGATCAAGCCCTGATCTTTGGACTGGGTAAGAGTGGTCTGCTCAATTCAGACACTCTGTTCATCACCACCCCCTTTTGTAAATCGATTTTGGCCACTATAGGTGTGGCAGGGTATACTCAGACATGAGTCCCTTTCTCACTGCTCCATCAGGATTCAAGCAAGCCGGGCCGAAGAGGCTGAAATGCCAGAAACCGGTCCCCGGTAGCTTGTCTCCTTTCTGGTAAAGAATTGGCTTGGTAGTTTAGTCTGCCCTGTTCCCATGATGCACTGGGCCAGGGACAGACTGATTTGCATATAGCCAGGTTCTGAGCTGGGATGGGGCAGTGAGATAAATAACGGTGATGGATCAAGCCCTGATCTTTGGACTGGGTAAGAGTGGTCTGCTCAATTCAGACACTCTGTTCATCACCACCCCCTTTTGTAAATCAATTTTGGCCACTATAGGTGTGGCAGGGTATACTCAGACATGAGTCCCTTTCTCACTGCTCCATCAGGATTCAAGCAAGCCGGGCCGAAGAGGCTGAAATGCCAGAAACCGGTCCCCGGTAGCTTGTCTCCTTTCTGGTAAAGAATTGGCTTGGTAGTTTAGTCTGCCCTGTTCCCATGATGCACTGGGCCAGGGACAGACTGATTTGCATATAGCCAGGTTCTGAGCTGGGATGGGGCAGTGAGATAAATAACGGTGATGGATCAAGCCCTGATCTTTGGACTGGGTAAGAGTGGTCTGCTCAATTCAGACACTCTGTTCATCACCACCCCCTTTTGTAAATCGATTTTGGCCACTATAGGTGTGGCAGGGTATACTCAGACATGAGTCCCTTTCTCACTGCTCCATCAGGATTCAAGCAAGCCGGGCCGAAGAGGCTGAAATGCCAGAAACCGGTCCCCGGTAGCTTGTCTCCTTTCTGGTAAAGAATTGGCTTGGTAGTTTAGTCTGCCCTGTTCCCATGATGCACTGGGCCAGGGACAGACTGATTTGCATATAGCCAGGTTCTGAGCTGGGATGGGGCAGTGAGATAAATAACGGTGATGGATCAAGCCCTGATCTTTGGACTGGGTAAGAGTGGTCTGCTCAATTCAGACACTCTGTTCATCACCACCCCCTTTTGTAAATCGATTTTGGCCACTATAGGTGTGGCAGGGTATACTCAGACATGAGTCCCTTTCTCACTGCTCCATCAGGATTCAAGCAAGCCGGGCCGAAGAGGCTGAAATGCCAGAAACCGGTCCCCGGTAGCTTGTCTCCTTTCTGGTAAAGAATTGGCTTGGTAGTTTAGTCTGCCCTGTTCCCATGATGCACTGGGCCAGGGACAGACTGATTTGCATATAGCCAGGTTCTGAGCTGGGATGGGGCAGTGAGATAAATAACGGTGATGGATCAAGCCCTGATCTTTGGACTGGGTAAGAGTGGTCTGCTCAATTCAGACACTCTGTTCATCACCACCCCCTTTTGTAAATCGATTTTGGCCACTATAGGTGTGGCAGGGTATACTCAGACATGAGTCCCTTTCTCACTGCTCCATCAGGATTCAAGCAAGCCGGGCCGAAGAGGCTGAAATGCCAGAAACCGGTCCCCGGTAGCTTGTCTCCTTTCTGGTAAAGAATTGGCTTGGTAGTTTAGTCTGCCCTGTTCCCATGATGCACTGGGCCAGGGACAGACTGATTTGCATATAGCCAGGTTCTGAGCTGGGATGGGGCAGTGAGATAAATAACGGTGATGGATCAAGCCCTGATCTTTGGACTGGGTAAGAGTGGTCTGCTCAATTCAGACACTCTGTTCATCACCACCCCCTTTTGTAAATAGAATAGGCACTGAGGCACGAATTATCAGGTCAGGGGAAATTGAGCCCAAGACCCGCTGAGGCAGGAATTGAACCCTGGTCCCGAGCCAGACCCCTGCATCAGGGTCTGCCGCTCTAACCATTGAGCCACACTTCTCCACTTCAGGGTAGCAGTCCAGCAGAGTGGCAGTCCATTTGTTGCTACTGTGACGGGACACTTCATTTCACCCATTCGCCTTATTTTATTATGGACACTGCTCTGACTGCGATTTTTCCCCGCGGGTGAGCCTTGCTCGTTCAAACAACTGGCTTGCCTCCGATTTTACGCTAGTGCTAACAGCAGTTTTTTGACGTGGTGCTCCTGCCTGCTTCACTCCACTTTGGATTTTACCAACGGAGATTGGTACCTCATCGCAGATGGCATTGTTTTGCCGTGCAGACCTGCCATGCCTTTGCATCCCACAGGGACTTTATTTAGTGCTACGTTGTCCAAACAAGTTTAAACCCCTGCAGATACCTATTGGATGGCCTTACCTTCCTCACCTGTTGACTTGGACCATCCTCCTACTATTCAGCCCTATATGAAATTCAAGTAACCTGGTCCTGATGACGACTTAAACTAAGACAGGTCAAAACGCCGTCGACCACCCAGCGTTATCTCTGGCTTCAATTTGGTCAATATAAATAATTTAAAGCGGAATATTTATCTTGTATATACCTTCATTTTTGGTATTGACCACCAATCTTCTTGTGATTTTTGCGCTGTTGACGCTGTTTTGTCACCTCATTGTGTCACTACCATCCACTATCACAAGGACGTCCAATGCACAACCCACTCATGGTTACTTATACATATAATGTACTGTAGTGCTGTTATAACTACTTGCAAATAAGAACCTTTTTTCTTACAAACTTCTTTGGGTCTCCCTTTTATCCTTCTCTCCTTTTGATTAATTCCTCTTGTTTAATTGCCTTGTGAATGATTACTGGTTAATACATTGTTTTGTGTATGCATACTCTACACGGCTCTCAACTGGGTTAACAGGTGTACTCCTGTCCTTTCAGCATAACAGCAGTCCTTCTTCCTGGCAGAGTATCCACACAGAAGTGTACTGAGTTGCTGGTGTCAGAGGCCCAATACTTATACCCAGTTGTTCCTTTGAAGTGGGGAAGGTTCCAAAGAGATGCCTGCCGTTCCTTCCCTGGCTCCATACTCAGCACAGCAACCCAGACATGCAGTAAGATAGAGACAACAGGCACCAAATTGCCAAAGTAAGAAAATACCAACTTTCAAAAAGTGAATGTATAAAATTGGATCTCTTCTACAGTGCAAGAAAAAATGATGAATCTAGCTATAGTCTTTCAATTGTAATTGACTCAGAAATGAAGGGGCAAGTAACTGAATCACGTCTCAACAAAATAACTTGGGGAACAGCCTGCAAGAATAGGACACTTTAGTGGACTAATCTACACACAAGCACTATCCCACTTTTACCTGAGTCAATGCAGTAGCCCCCAAGAGTGTAAAAGCACCAAGAGATTCACTACATTCAGAATAACCGTGATAGGTTATCTCTGGTTTTAGTCAGGAAAAGCTGATTGGAATTTGTATTTCACAAGTTTGGTGTCTTAATTTGTATATGAATGTTATTAACGTGCGTTCATTCTTTGTATTATATGAGCTTAACATGTTACATTTGATTTATGTTGTATTATTTGAGTTTAACACTTTACATGTGATTTATGTTGAATGTTGCCTTACAGCTCTGTGCTGTATGTTCGTGTACAGATAAAAAGTAAAAAAAAGTGGCCCTTTGATGACATGATATAAAGTCGCAATAGAAAGAAAAGGTATTTGAAAAATAAAGCAAATAAAACAAGGGGCCAAGATGATTCAGTTACTTATCCCTTCAATTTTCTAAAAGTGGCTTTTTCAGAATTGCAATTTAAAATCATACTTCATCTTAAGTTGTAATTTTAAAGTGCGATCCCAGAGACACCAAACTCCAAAATGTGATCTCTTCCAGTTTGTGAATTACACTTATAAAATGTAATAAGGTAATCCCAATGCTAAATTATAGGATAGATACGCCTTGCAGGAGTGAAAAACTAATTTAATTGTTTTTCACTACCAGGACATGTAAAACATAAAGGTACATGTCTAACTTTTTAAATACACTGCACTCCCCCTTGGGGCTGTCCAAGACCTACCCTAGGGGTGGCGTATGTGCAAAAAAGGAAGATCCGGGCCTGTCAAGCAGGCTATCCTGCCAGATCGATATGCCAGTTTAAACTGCACTCACAGACTCTGCAGTAGCAGACCTTAGACATGTTTAAAGGGCTACTTGAGTAGTACTGTACCAATCCATGGGAGTAAAAACATCCTGGGCAGGCAAGCTGGGTCAGTAGACAAACTGGTTACCAGAATCTACAAAGCCACTATGCCTTCCAAAGAGTGCATCACCGGTGCAAGTGAGACTTGAGTACAACATCTTAAAACAGCATTGGGCCAGAGGCTGGTGTGTCCATTTTGTTCTGTCATAGGCTCAAACCGGTTACCACCCGACACCATGCATGGTCTACACTGGTGTGAATTAGAGGCGCCGATTCAAGATCAACATACAAGCAACATCTCCAGGACAAACTGGTGGAATTCTCCTTGTCTGAGGCGTGGAATAAACACCTCTTGTCAGGATTTGCAAACGATATCGCGCCTGCCTAGTGTCTAGGACTACATCTCCCAGAATTCCCTGTGCTTCCTTGAGGAATAAAAGAGGGGGCGGGGCCTGGAGACATTGCACGTAATTTGTTTTTGCTGGTGTTACATGGAAGAGAACTGTGTCGCTGCATTCCAGAGCGACTTCTGAAGACCTAGCAGAAGAAAGGTTAAAGATTCCAGCGGCTGTGGGAACGGAGGTCTGCCTTTTAGCAGACAGGTACCGAAGGGCGGGCTGTGTCTTGAACAGCTCCGCTCGTTGTTGGCGTTCCGTAATTCCGGATGAGGAAGAAGGGAGGAACCTCTGTGAAGTCAAACAGCGGGTCCGCTGTGTTTGTGATAGAACTGTTCCTTCGTAGCGCGGAGTGAAGCGGTAAGCTGAGCCTGTGTTCAAGCGTTCCGAGGAAGAAGAGAGGAGGTAACATTAAACTCACCAGAGCGGAGAATAGTGGGGCAGCGCCCTACATTCTGCCGTGTCTGGTATTATTGGAACTTTGTTCGTCGTAACTGAGGGGTTATTGGACATCTAATTTGACTGGTCAGCGGATGATAGTAGTCGGAAGCTACATCATACCGTGTACCTCGAGTGGCAACTCGTATTGAATGCTAGTCTGGAACATTTGGTCATTTTACTTTGGAGCACGTTACATTGGGGGAAAAACTTATCATTTCTAAGGAACTACATCTTAAAGGATAGAGTGCCAATTATATTTTGGGAAGATTTACGATTTCACGTTTTTCAAGAAACCAGGAGGGGGGCTGTTTGTTCATGATAGCACGAGGTACGAATCAATGAATGGAGCAGTGTTTTTCTCACATACAGCCATCCCTTCCCAGCTGTCCCTTTCCTTCCCCTCCTGGTTATTGTTTTGTTCTCTTATTTTCCCTCGCTTGATCACTCGAACACCCTGTGCAAACAACAAGGGGTGTTGGTGCGATCGGGAGGTGGACCCATATTGCTGCAATCGGTTCCTGCGGAGTCTGGCTCTGACAGAATTACGTGCCCACGAATTGTACTCCGCCTGATTCGATTGTGGCAGATATGGCCACCTTGGAGGATGTATTACACGCATTAGTGTTGGTGCAGCAGGAATTGGCAGCATCTAAGGCTGAAGCTATTACATTGAAGGACAGAGTAGAACAGTTGTCAAAAAATCCTTTTTCCTCCGGTCCATCTCAAGTTCAGGTTACTATTCCCCCCCCTATCCCTTTGGCTACTCCCGAGCGGTATGCAGGTGACCCCCGTAAAATACAGGTGTTCCTCACTCAAGTGTTGCTTCATTTTTCTTGCAAACCTGCTGCATTCCCGAGTAATCATTCCAGAGTGGCATTCGCCATTTCATATTTAGTAGGCGAAGCCGCTCTTTGGGCTGTCCCATTGGTTAGGAATGATGATGCTATACTTTCCGATTGGTCAGCATTTAGAACTGAATTTGAAAAGGTATTTGACAGAAGGGGAAATACTTTTAGTGCTGACAAAGACCTAATGGAATTAAAACAGGGTAGAGGAGAGTTAATTACTTACTTAACATCCTTTAATCGCCTGGTGGCAGAGTCTGATTGGCCAGAGGGGAAACGGATGTCTCTCTTCTATCAAGGGCTCAGAGATGAGATCAAGGATGGGATCGCTATGATAGACCCTCAACCCACTTCCTGTATAGACATGATCAACTTGGCATTGAGACTGGACTGTAAACTGACTGAGAGAGGTGGGGGTAGGAAGAGATGGCAGGAGGGGAATTATCGTTATGACAGGATTCCACCCAAGACAGAGAGTCCAACAGACCCAGGACCAGAACCCATGGAAATAGGCGCATTAAGGGCCCCCTTGTCCAGAGAAGAAAGAGAGAGTAGGAGGGTCCAGGGTTTGTGTATGTACTGTGGCAGGAAAGGCCATTACGTCAGGGAGTGTCCACTTAAAAACAAGGGAGCTAGTACTTGGGATAAGAACAGGAAAGTGTTAGCCTCTTCGACGGTAAGGGCATCGGAGGTTAGGGATTCCCCGTACATGGGAGAGAATGAAGCTCCTCAGTGGAAGCTTACTTCCTTATCCACGAAGGAGATAAGTGAAACGGAGTCACAATTGGTATTGAACATGCTGGTTGAATGCGAACACAGAACTCATGCCGTTCTAGTGATGTTAGATTCTGGTGCCACCGGCAACTTCATTGATAACGGGTTGGTTTCACGATTGGGGTTGCCAAGAGTTCCTAGGGATAGTCCGGAGGAGGTGTGGGCTGTGGATGGGCAACCGATTAAATCTGGGCTCATCACCGAAAAGACAGCTGAACTGTTGGTGTCCATGGAGGTAGAAGAAGGGAGACACTCTGAGATGTTGGAGTTGAATATTATAGACGCTCCGCAGTTTGAGATAATTCTGGGGATGCCCTGGTTGAGGTATCATAATCCCACTATAGACTGGAAATCCAGAACGATTCATTTTTTGGCAGAATTTTGTCGAGAGCATTTGGTTCCCTGTGTGGGCCCACATATAGCAGTGTTGGCTAGTCCGTTTCTCATAGCCATCGCAGCAGAGAAGGAGGTGAAGTTACCGGTTGAACACACTGTAATTCTGGATGTTTTCGGTGCAAGGCAGGCTGAAGTTTTGTCCCCGCAGAGGGGTTCCGATGGTCGCATAGACCAGGTACAAGGAGTCGTTATACCTGAGTGTCAAGGATGCAAGCTATCTAGATCGACTTTGTCAGTGGTGCCTACAGAGGTGATAATACAGGAGAATATGCCTGTTGCACAAGGGGAGATAGGTACCCGAGCCAAGGGGGGGGGAGCGCAAATTGTAAAGGCCAAGAAAGATGATGAAAACAGGGAGAACCAGCGTTGTGTGGAGAGCCACTGTTATGTGGTGGGTGATATGGTATGGCTGTTGACAAAAAAAGGACATAGAAAAACGCGCAGCGTTTACCGCCCCCGATCCATTGGTTCCTGTCCGCTTGTTAAAACAATTAAACCTGTTGCTTATAAACGGAAGTTGCCCAGATCTTGGCGGGGTCACCCTGTGTCTTGGGTTCAGCGGTTGAAACCGGCAGGGTCAGCCAAAAGGGGGATTCCTCCACCGGTGTCGAAGGATGGGGGAGTTGAGTATGTGATTCGGAATGTTTGTGTTTTCAGGATGCAACAAGGGGTGCTTGGTTACTTGGTATCCAGGAAGAGATATACTATGAAGGATGATTCCTGGGAACCCTGGTCCACAGTATGCCATTCCGATTGAGTTGTCCGGCTATATTGGGTCCTAGGAGGCGCTAGGAACGGGGACATACTGTCAGGATTTGCAAACGATATCGCGCCTGCCTAGTGTCTAGGACTACATCTCCCAGAATTCCCTGTGCTTCCTTGAGGAATAAAAGAGGGGGCGGGGCCTGGAGACATTGCACGTAATTTGTTTTTGCTGGTGTTACATGGAAGAGAACTGTGTCGCTGCATTCCAGAGCGACTTCTGAAGACCTAGCAGAAGAAAGGTTAAAGATTCCAGCGGCTGTGGGAACGGAGGTCTGCCTTTTAGCAAACAGGTACCGAAGGGCGGGCTGTGTCTTGAACAGCTCCGCTCGTTGTTGGCGTTCCGTAATTCCGGATGAGGAAGAAGGGAGGAACCTCTGTGAAGTCAAACAGCGGGTCCGCTGTGTTTGTGATAGAACTGTTCCTTCGTAGCGCGGAGTGAAGCGGTAAGCTGAGCCTGTGTTCAAGCGTTCCGAGGAAGAAGAGAGGAGGTAACATTAAACTCACCAGAGCGGAGAATAGTGGGGTAGCGCCCTACATTCTGCCGTGTCTGGTATTATTGGAACTTTGTTCGTCGTAACTGAGGGGTTATTGGACATCTAATTTGACTGGTCAGCGGATGATAGTAGTCGGAAGCTACATCATACCGTGTACCTCGAGTGGCAACTCGTATTGAATGCTAGTCTGGAACATTTGGTCATTTTACTTTGGAGCACGTTACATTGGGGGAAAAACTTATCATTTCTAAGGAACTACATCTTAAAGGATAGAGTGCCAATTATATTTTGGGAAGATTTACGATTTCACGTTTTTCAAGAAACCAGGAGGGGGGCTGTTTGTTCATGATAGCACGAGGTACGAATCAATGAATGGAGCAGTGTTTTTCTCACATACAGCCATCCCTTCCCAGCTGTCCCTTTCCTTCCCCTCCTGGTTATTGTTTTGTTCTCTTATTTTCCCTCGCTTGATCACTCGAACACCCTGTGCAAACAACAAGGGGTGTTGGTGCGATCGGGAGGTGGACCCAAATTGCTGCAATCGGTTCCTGCGGAGTCTGGCTCTGACACCTCTCTCACCAGGTCTTTAAGAATTTAACAACATACACGGCAAAAAAAATCTAAACTGTAGCATGTATCAGACCTAAGCAAACGCTCCCATGCTTGGTCAGTTATAAACTCCTATTCTTCCAATAAGCAGCAGAACTATTTTTCCTGCACATACCATATATGGATTAAGGCAAAGCTTGTGGCATTATGACTGGGTGAGTGGAATCTTCATGCTCACTTTCTGACCTGGAGCTGCTCAGTACCCTATGACCCAAGCAGCAGCTAATGCGTACAAGAAAAATAACCCTTAATCCACATCCTATGTATCTGCCCTCAATTGCTGCAGTAAAGAGGAATTATTCTCCATGTCGATTTAATTCGGCTAGGAGTGTGCACCTGCCAGCAGGCAGTCGTTGCCAGCCTTATTCCTTCTAACCCATTACTAAATGTCAAAACTTTTAAGTTTCTCCGGATGCTTTCAATCAAACTGAACTCTGACAGTTCCGCCAGTACTGTGGTAACACACTTTTAAATGCTGTGATTTGTGTTAATTATAGTTTTAAAATATCAAAATTGCTGCTCTTCTCTCTGGGTTTGGGAATAGCCCAGTGTTTTTACAATATTCCACTGACTATCACCATTCTTTGTCTTTGCTTGCTCTAAACATACTTTGCCTGGAATGTATTAGGCCAGCCTGTGAGCAAGACAAGCTTTCAACCTACTTTAGTGTAGCACTGTTTCAGATGTGTCATTCCACAAAAGGCCTGCGTTCTGCGTATTTGGCACATTGCTTTATCATCTAAGCGTAAAAATTTGATCTGTTACTTGCACTACCCTTAAAAATATTGTTCAGCGGAATCTTCTCTGCCTGTATTCTGTATACCTTTCGTTTTATAACAGGTTTGTGTTCATTTAAAAAAAATGTTATTAATTTGTTTATTGACATTTTTAGTATCACACTAGAAACAATTACTGAACAAGTGGGCATTACAGTTACAGTGCAAGGATACGGGGATGCAGCACATGAAAAAAAGGATGTGAGGTGTAAAAGTGCAAGACACAGTACATTATATCTGGCATCGGCATGAGAGAACTACAGAATTACGCAACCGGTGTTCTAGAGGGCCACCTCACTAAGTTGGGGTCCAGCATCCGCTGTTTAACAGCTAGTCTACCGGTTCTCAGTGTTATCATCATTGTTGCTTACCATCGCTTTCAGCAGGTAGGAGGTGAGGTGTTCCCAGATGTCACAGGGCCTCGAGTGGGTAGGGAGTAGCTCAGCATATACAGTGTTTTTCTCCTGACAATAAGTGAGGTCAGCTAACCAATCCTTGTGTGGTATCGGGTTCCCAAGGCCTACATGCTCCGTAGATAACCCACTTACACTGAAAGAACTGTTGGCACGGAAACTGAAAAGTACAAAGAACAAGTTTATTAAGACCCCATGGGGTGGTGGTACATTCCTACAGCACCCTTCGGCAATGCAAGAAGTATCACACCGAACGTTGGTGTGACTCGGTCTTTTATACAGTTTACAGGTAATAAAAGATAGGCGGTACAAAGTTACAGAGCTTTATGTACATATATGGTCATTTTTGGAACACAGCCAACTCATGGGAGGGGTTACAATCTCACTGGTCAGTTTGGCGGCACATTCCTGAGGGGTGACTGGTCAGTTGGGACTGAGCATGTACAGGCTTGACCGTTACTAAAAATAGCCTGTTGCTGGGCAAACTCGAGTGGTCAGTGGTACGGACAACGGACTAAAGGGCACGCTGGCCACGAGGCCGCTCATGATCTAAGATGGCCGCCGTAACGTACAAGATGGCGTTTTCTAATATGGCCAAGTTAAGGAGAATAACGTGTAGCAAAGCTAAGCGCTAACCCAGCCATCGTCAAATTACGACAGATGACCCTTTTAGCGTTTAGCTGAAGCTACCTCATAGTGGACATAGTCCGGGTATTCATCCTCGATATCAATCAGCATTATTTGAGCAACTTCTTTTTATAGTACCATTTCATTCTGAGCAAGAGTACGTCTGGATGGAATGCAGGCTGATAAACACATGGAACATAGGGCAGGACCACATTGTATACATAAGCATACGAAGAACAGTATCCCAATAATGACACATAGAATTGTTAATAGTTTCCAACCCCAAGCTGTAAGTGTGGACCAGAACCATCCTGAAAGAGTCCAAGTTCCATTGTCTGGGTGTATTTCTGCAGCTATTTTGTGCAACTTCGAAATGGCATCATAAACAGATGGCGAATTATCAGGTACGTATACACAGCAGCTGCTTCCGATGATTCTACATGCCCCCCCACAGTCAGCTAGAACCACATCTAGAACCATTCTGTTCTGAAGCGTAACAATCCTAGAAATCTGAAGTTCTTCGGTAATATTTCCTAATGCAATAGCAGTATCATTGGCTACAGCCTCAACAACACGGGTCAATCGTCGTATTTTCCGACTATTCAAAGCAGCCCCCACAAAGGAGAACAGTCCCAAATTAAAGTCCACATATTGTTGCAAAGCAGTATCAGTCTGGTCGATGTCGTCCAGAACAACAGTACGTTTAACACGATTCAACACGAAATCATGATAAAGTACATAGTCATTATGATACATGGGTGGGGCAATGAATACAGGGGGCAATACAAAGGATACATAACAAGTGCCTAACCATCCCAACGGAAGCTGATGATAGCCCTTCGTTCCACAAATAAAATAAGTATTACGAGATGCTACAAACGATATGCCATTCAGGCTGTCAAATGTAAGTGTAGTGTTGCATTCACTTTTTCCAACCGGGATTGTACCTTTATTACGTATGCCCAAATCAGCTTTAGTGGCAATAACATTAATAACATGTGAACTGGATACATTGATGTTCCTTTGGTTGCTGTAAATACGGGGTGCAGATGCATTGTCGGGGCGGTATTCCTCCCATTCAAATCGAGTACCCTCAGCTCGTGGATACCCATCCCGGTCATGGTAGCAAATTTTATTCAAACGGAAAAGCACCCCCCCTTTCGTTGGCCATCGCAAAGTGAATAGAAGAGTGTACCAGGCATTGCAGGACCCATTATGTGAAAACGGGAGTGGAATGAGTGGAGTGCCCCCTTTCTTCTGATGACCAGGCAACATCCCACACACCCAGCAATTAGAAGTATTTGTCATGTTATGAGTATGATGCAGGATCTGAATAAAACTATTGTTTAAATAAGTCTGCCGGTGCCGTTCTTCATGGTAGGGCAAGGTGAAGTGAAAATGTTCAGATGGAGCCGGGGTAGTCGGCAGCAAATGTTCACGTGCAGGCACCACGAGTTCAACTACCCAAGCTATCACTGCTATTACCACAATTGTCAAGACGAATAAGATGGCACCAAGTATTCTTTTGTCTCGCGATGCAGTGGACGCCATAGTTCAAAGAGTTCACAAAGTCTCAAAGAGTTCAAAGAGTTCACAAAGTCTCAAATGTACATATATATATATATACCTAAAAAAGAAAAATACGGTGCTGAGCTCCGAGGTAGCCTCTGTTTTCTTCTCCGGGGTCAAGACGGGTGTCGCTACTCTTGGCAGAACTGATCCCCCCCTTGAGATTCCCGGCTTCCGTTTCACAAACCCCAGAGCTGTAACCAACCAGTCTCGAAAACCAAAAAAATCTTCTTATCATGGCCGCAGATTGTAACGCTGTCGTCCAGAAACAGGGTGGTCCGGGAAGGCTCCCTCGACTTCGGCCGATGTCACAGCTGGGCTCTTTTCTTTATCCAGAATTTCCTTGTCGTCGGTCAGCACGGCAGGATTCACCAGATCAGGAGAGACGCGACGGCAGTGAGTTGAGTGCACCCACCGCTTTCTGTTAGTCACTCGTACAGCTGTTCGAGTAGCCAGGAGGACCTGCTCGGGGCCACGCCACCTCGGTTCCTAGCTGTTCGCCCTCTCAAACGACCGGATCATCACAAAATCCCCAGGACGAAGATTGTGAGCCTCTCCAGTAGAATTGTCGGGGAGCGCTTCTCGAACCTGTTGATGAATAGAAAGCAAATCATTTGTTAATCGTGCCAAATAATCGTTCATCATTATACCAGGCACATCATGTATCAATCGCGGCTTAGGCACTCCCCAAATATTCATAGGCCTTCCAAACACCACTTCATACGGTGTGAGGCCTGTTCGAGAGTGGGGCACTGATCTGAGAGAGAGCAATGCTAGCGGTAAAGCATCCGGCCACTTCAATGACGTAGACGCTAAAATCTTAGCCAGTTTTAGTTTCAACGTGGCATTGTACCGCTCGACAAGACCTGCTGACTGAGGGTGGAACACAGCATGAAACTTCTGCTGGATCCCCAACCCCTTCAGCACATACTCCACAATTTTCCCGACAAAATGAGGCCCATTATCGCTCCACAAAAATTTGCAAACTCCAAATCGAGGGAAGTACTCCTTGAGCAACACCTTAGCCGTTGTCAAAGCTGTATTATCTTTCGTGGGGAAGGCCTCAACCCATTTGCTAAAGGCACACACCACCACTAAGACATACTTAAGGTTATTGCAACGCTCAAGCTGGATATAATCCATTTGGAGTACCTCGAATGGCGCAGAAGGTGGAACGAACCCTTCTTTCGGAGTATGGGTCCCCTTTGCAGGATTGTGCTGCAAACATATTAGGCAGGTCTGCACTACTCTCTTGGCAGTATTGGCAATCTCGGGATGCTCCCAAACTCGTGTTAACAATCGAGTGATTGCAAGAGCTCGCACGTGCGCCAATCCATGTGTCATCTGAACCATCGCCTGCAAGTAAGCTGCAGGCAATTTCCATCTCTCCATATCCTTGCTTCTCCAACAACCCTCATCATCTAGCACCCCTTCTGCTGCCCATGCCGCAAGTTCTGATTCAGTAGCTGATTTCTGAATATCTAGTATCTCTGCTCTAGCATCATACCATCGCTCAGCCTGTGATTGTGTCACGTACATGGGGGAGTCAGTTCGAGACATAGCCATTTGTCTCGCTATGCTGTCTGCAAAAGCATTTCCTTGACCCACTTTATCGGTGACCTTTTTATGGGCACTACATTTAATTATCGCTACTTTCTTTGGACAAAGCAACGCGTTTAAGAGATCACGCACCAATTCTCCGTGCATAATGTGTACTCCATGAGAAGTCAAAAACCCACGCTCTCTCCAGAGTAGCCCGAAGTCATGCGCTACTCCGAAGGCGTACCGGCTGTCTGTGTATATGTTCACACATAGGCCAGCACTCAATTCGCAGGCTCTTGTCAAGGCTATCAGCTCTGCTGCTTGAGCCGATTTCTGTGGTATTCTAGCTGTTTCTACCACTGTCTTAAGTGTCGTGATCGCGTATGCTGCGGAAGTCGTACCATCTGGCAGCCTCAAACACGATCCATCAACCCACAGTTCCCCATCCACATCTGGAAGTGGCATATCCTGTAAGTCGACACGACCCTTTGTCTGTTCCCCGGTCAGGAAAACACAGTCATGATGTTTTTCTTCCTGACCCTCCTCAACCGGATAGGGCAATAAAGTGGCAGGGTTCAGGGTAGCGCATCTTTTCAGTGTGATATGTGGCGCCAGAAGTGTGAGCTCATATCCTGTCAAACCTGCACTCGTGAGATACTGGGTTTTCGTCTGATTCAACAGGGCATCAACTGCATGGGGGACTAACACCAACAATTTGTGCGATAAAACTATTCCCTCACTCTGTCGTATTGCTACCGCTGTTGCTGCAACTGCTCGAAAGCACCCAGGTAACCCTCGTGCTACAGGGTCAAGAACCGCCGAGAAGTATGCGCATGGCCTTTGTTTGTCCCCGTGTGCTTGCACTAACACTGATAACGCGCACCCATCTTTCTCGTGCACGTACAACGTGAAAATCTTTGTATAATCTGGTGTACCTAACACGGGTGCAGAGCAAAGGGCTTGTCTCAATTGTTCAAAGGCATTTTGACATTCATCTGTCCAGTCAAGGGGCATTGGTGTTGTTTTGGACAGTAACGCTAACAAAGGTTTTATAATGTGCGAAAACCCCATGATCCACTGTCTGCAAAAGGACGTCAAACCTATGAAAGCACGTACATCTCTCTGAGTGCGGGGAATTGGTGTGTCTAAAATCGCCTCAATTCGATCTGATGTTAATGCACGCCCCTCCTTAGACAAAAGATGACCGAGGTAGGTCACCTTGGGTCTACAGTATTGAAGCTTTTTCTTTGAAACCTTATGATTGTTCTGTGCCAAAAAGGAAGGCAAAGCAATTGTACTCTCCTCACATTGTGCATAAGAGTCTGCAGCAAGCAAAAGGTCATCGACGTACTGGATAAGGACAACCCCAGACCGTAATTCAAAAGAATCAAGCTGTCTTTTCAAAGCCTGGCTGTAGATACTAGGGCTCTCAGTGTAACCTTGAGGAACACGACAAAATCTATACGATTTATTATTTAACGTGAAGCCAAACAAATATCTGCTATCAGGGTGGACAGGAACAGAAAAGAACGCATTTTTCAAGTCAATAACACTAAATGTTGTTGCCGTTGGTGGCACCAGTGTAAGCAATGTCGTGATGTCAGACACCACCGGGTATTGGGGAATGACAATTTTGTTAGTTTCTCTCAAATCAATAATAAAACGATAGACTTTGTCGTCAGTATCTTTCTTAAGGATCGGAAGAATAGGGCTGTTGCAAACATTGTAAGGAACCTCCTCCACTACTCCTGCAGTTATCAAATCTTGGACAATGTGTGTCAGGGCAATTTCACCTTCCCTGGAAATCTTATACTGTGGCGCACGTGGCAAAGGTACTCCCTCCTTCACAGTAATTCGAATAGGTGGAATACGCATCTCTCCCACATCCGTGTCTGAGGTCGCCCATAACGTGTGCGGGAGAGAGGCCAAAGCTGCAGTGTCTTGTATAGTGCAAAACCTGTCCGATTCAGGGTAATTGTCATTCAAAATAACCCGCACTCCCTCGGGAGCGTAACGTATCGTTGCTCGAAAATATTTAAGCAAATCAATGCCCAAGATGTTATCTGATGTATGGGGCGATAGCAAAAATTGACCAAAACTGAAAAATTTATCAAGACAAAGTGCAAGGGGTTTTGACAATGGGCTAGGGGAGGGTGTGCCATCAAACCCTACACATGTTATCATTTCGCCAGACAGGGGAGCCCTCGGAACCAAGTTTTCTGACAAAGCGCTACGAGTAGCTCCTGTGTCGACTAAAAACTGATCAGTAGAGCCCAAAATGCCCGCTGACACATATGGACCCTTCTGATCTACCGGCACCTCAACTGATTCCGTACCCCATCCTACGCAGTCCTATGCATGCACATAATCCTGATGCTCCACATTCTCGCCCTCCGATATCTGATATTGATTTCGTCTATCAAAAGTATTTCGTTCATCCTGGCCACGGCCCCTCTCTTCAGCCCTTCCACGATCACCTCCGCCACCTCTCGCCCCCGAATAACTGCCCCTCGACCTTCCACCTCCTCGACCACGCTGACTACGTTGTTCACGAAGTACCGGACAATCTTCAGCCCAATGCCCAAACTCTTTACAATAGGCACATTGATCCTCCGCTATATCCGTACGACCATATGACGTATTACTTCCACCTCGTCTGCCTCTATCACTCCCTCTAGATTGTGTGCCACGAACCTGTGCCAACATCACCTTCGTTTTCAATTCCTTCGCTTTCTTATCAACACTTTCTTTAGCCTCCAATTCCTGCCGCTCATAATACTGAGCCATAGTTAACAAAGACGCAGGGGTCGCCGTGGCCCAGGAACTTTCACTCGATTTTAATCGTTTTGCAATCTCCGGTAGGAGATTAGCCACATACTTATCTACAAACAAATGCCTACCCGTATCATCTATTAATGATTGACCACTGTAATCGTGAAAAGCCTCTTCGAAGCGTGTAAAGAAATCCGAAACCGTTTCATCTGACTTTTGTTTGCACGAAGCCAACATGGTCCAATCGATCTTTTTAGAAGGAACAAGCGTTTTTAATTTAATCAAAATAACCGCCGGGAGGTTTAGAATCAACTCACATGGCTTACATGCAGGCTCCCTATCTAAATCTGCTTCGTTTATTTCTTTCCATGTTCCCCCAAGTATTGTTTCATCATTATTTTTACGAATTAATCTCCACATGTCAGGCGGAAGAATTAACCCAAAAAACAAATCTATATCAACCAGAGTCATAACACAGGACGAAATAGCCCCTTCCACCCCTTCATAAAATGCTGCCGGGTTTTTACGAAGATCAGGCAAAGAATTTTTCAACGCCATAACATCTGCTCTATTCCAAGGCGTATACACCCAATTATATATAAAATACCCCTTCGCATCCTTCGAAATGTTATCATCGTCTGTACCATCCCCTTTTGGTGGAACATAGAAAGGCGCAGCTTCACGCATAGGCATAACATGCACTTTAGAACTCTTATCTGAACCCCGGAGAGAACACTCCTTAGACTGCCCAGTAGACTCCGGCCCGGACTCCTTATTCTTTTTCCGCTCGTCCCGCAATCTGGACGTCTCATCCCGCAGCTGGGTCAGTTGCTTGAAAAACGTATCAACATCTGCAAGAACAAATAAACCTCTACCCAGATTCTCATGATGAACCGATACAGCCTTAGGTTCTAATGTATCCGAATATTTACGAAATGCGATAACAACTTCATCAGCCAAAGTAGACAAAAAACACATCAATTCTTGTTCTGTCCAATTACCCCTCTCAACAATAACTTCAGCCACAGTTACAAAATTTGTATTCAATTTACGGGCCCAACTACGCAAATCCGCAGCTCTTTCCGCAGATAACCTGACACTCGACTTGCTCCCTTTTCCCGACTTATCCTGTTCGTCATCGTCCGAGTCCGCAGTCGGAGCCGTAGGTGGAACGTACGGAGGCGGCGATCGATCTAGTAACGAAAAATCATCAATTTCATTATTAAGGACAGGATAAAGTGGTCGACGAATAGGGAATTGACCAGTCGTTTGCAATTTACGTTCCCGTTCCTCCCTCTCTCTCTTTTCCTGAGCCTCCTTTTCCTCAAGCTGTAAAGCCTTATCTCGAGCAGCCTTGCGCTGCTCTTTGTCCGCCAAGGCAACCTCACGTTTCATTCGTTCACGCACCGCTTTCTCCCACATTCGCACACAATCAAACATGTTCTGTCTAGACCTTCGTTGAAACAAACACTGCTCCACAAACTGAACCTTTCGCAAATCGAACGACCCATGTAGTGGCCATTGCAATTCAGGATCGGTTTTGGTGTATTTATGCCATAATTTACTGTACATTATAGGGGGAAGGCCGAATTTGATGAACATTTCACGGTTTGGAGTTCCTTCTGGGGGAGACGGCTGTGATTCTGCTACTTGTGGTACCATTTCCAAAACAGCACATCCCTCGGAGTGTGCTTAAAACAGGCATGTTCAAAAAGTATCACGAAAGCGTGATACCGTATAAAATGGCACTTACAGTACTTCACACAAATGTGCCGCTCAAAGTAGAAAACAAGATTAGAGAAACATCTCTACATGCCTGCCTATGTGAAGTGCACTACACATATAAATTCAAAGTTCACAAATCACAAATGTTAGCAAACTCAAATCAAAGTCACAGTCACAGAACTTCGGTAAGCGTCCGTAGACTACCTTACCGATCACAAATCATAGAACTTCAGTAAGCGTCCACAGACTACCTTACCGATCACAAATCTTACCCAAATCTCAAAGGTCCAGATTCCAACTGCCAAGGTCTTTAATCGAATCAGCCAAACAGCACTTTATCCAGCAACGCAGATGATCAAGAACTCAGTCGGAGACCGGCGCCACCTGGAAGGTCAGATCGGAAGGAAAGGAAGAAACACCGTGGGTGCCAAGACTCGGGTCACTTGGTGGCAGCGTACGCGTCCATGGCGAGTGTCCAATCCTTCGTCACGACCTCTCCTTCGGGCATCCGAGTCGCTGATGAGTCCCTTCGTGGTCGCCAATTTGTGGTATCGGGTTCCCAAGGCCTACATGCTCCGTAGATAACCCACTTACACTGAAAGAACTGTTGGCACGGAAACTGAAAAGTACAAAGAACAAGTTTATTAAGACCCCATGGGGTGGTGGTACATTCCTACAGCACCCTTCGGCAATGCAAGAAGTATCACACCGAACGTTGGTGTGACTCGGTCTTTTATACAGTTTACAGGTAATAAAAGATAGGTGGTACAAAGTTACAGAGCTTTATGTACATATATGGTCATTTTTGGAACACAGCCAACTCATGGGAGGGCTTACAATCTCACTGGTCAGTTTGGCGGCACATTCCTGAGGGGTGACTGGTCAGTTGGGACTGCGCATGTACAGGCTTGACCGTTACTAAAAATAGCCTGTTGCTGGGCAAACTCGAGTGGTCAGTGGTACGGACAACGGACTAAAGGACACGCTGGCCACGAGGCCGCTCATGATCTAAGATGGCCGCCGTAACGTACAAGATGGCGTTTTCTAATATGGCCAAGTTAAGGAGAATAACGTGTAGCAAAGCTAAGCGCTAACCCAGCCATCGTCAAATTACGACACTTGAATTTGGGCGCCCTGCCCCTACCCCATCTACATGCAATTTTACGCTTGGCGAGGAGGAGGCCCAGCACCAGGAAGCACTTGATGCAGCCCTTCTTTGGGGGGGTATCCCAGGAGGCCCATTTTGGGTGTAAGTTCAAACGGCCCCCCCAATCATGTCCCCTAAAGCCACTGCCACCCTAGGCCACTGATCTGCATTCCCATGTGATGTGTAGAAACCCCGCTCCTTCCCTCCAGCAGTGGTCGCATTTGTCACTGTCGCGCAATTGAAGTTTGTGCATTTTGCACAAGAGTACAGTACATACGGTGGAGAAATTTAAAATGTATAATCCTGAATCTGCTGGTTGGTGTGATGCACTCAGTCTGCTGGCAACAGTATGCCCAGGCTTCATCTGTAATTGGATTGCCTAATTCCATTTCCCATCCCTGTTGTGCTTTCAGGGTAGTATGCGATCCTGCCCCGATGTTTGCCCTGTAGATGCGTGATACGACTTGTGATGCCCCAGCCTGTAGCGTCAAGTGCAGAGAGAGTAGTGGGGGGGGAGTCCTCCCAAAACGCAGGTGTGGCAGCTATGACGTCCAGTCGCAAGCAAATGTAGAGGAAGCGGTTCATGGTAGTGGGGGGGAGTGCCGCCGAAAAACGCTGCTGCCCCTTTGAATTGCCCTGCATGGTACATGTCCCCCCAGGTATTGACCCCAAACTTGAGGAACATATGCTTGCAGATGCCTTCTTGTGTGACTTGCAGGTTTGGCTGACCTCGGAGGGGAAGAAACAGGGAATAGAGCATGGGTGCTTGGGACCGTTTGGCTATGGCATGCCACGCGATATTGGAGCATGCTACGGTGGACCGTTGTCCCCCAGCTGCTTTATTATCTGTGCCTAAGTGTCCTATGAGAGGAACGGACGCCAGAACCCCCTGTTTGACCGCCAGGTGAGTCATGCAGGGTAGGGGCTCAAGCCAATACGCGGCGTAGTGTGCCTGAGAGCTGAGATAGTACAGGTCAGGATCGGGTGCTTCGAATCCACCCTGAGAGAACAGCAGCATAAGGGTACTCCATTTGATGCAATGCTGTTTCCCACCCCATGCCAGGCAGATAAGCTGACTTTTCAGTCTGGTAAAAAAATGACGGCCAGGAGAGAAGGGGATGTTTGTGAACAGATATAGAAACTTGGGCATAATGACCATTTTTATTAAGGCCACTTGGCCAGCAAGAGAAAGCGGAAGAGCTATCCATCTGGTGTTCAAGTTTTCTACCTTATCAAGAACCCCTCCATAGTTCGCCCTCAGTAGTTCATCTTTGTCTTTGGTGACGGTAATGCCCAGGTAACGGATCTCATCATCACACCACTACAGTGGGTAGTCCATTGGGAATGGGGCGGTACAACTGGTGAGCGGTAAAACTTGAGACTTGCCCCAATTTATTGTGATGCCCGAGAAGGCCCCGAATTTTATAATTTCATGCATCATGGCATTTAACCCGTCTGCAGGATCATGCAAATAGAGATTGATGTCATACGCATAAAGCGAAATTAGGATGGGCAGAGTGGGGTAGTAGAGCGCATATTGTTCATGGTGCTGTCGCAGCATGGCAGCCAGCGGCTCCATTGCTATTGCAAATAGCACAGGTGAAAGGGGACACCCCTGTCGCGTACCTCTGGATATGGCAAAAGCAGGGAGCATTCCCTGTTCAGAAGCAATGTGGCACTGGGAAGGTGGTAGAGCAGTTTGATCCACATGAGGAACCCTGGCGGGAATCCCATATGTGTTAAGACGGTGAATATGTAGCAGCATTCCAGTGAGTCGAACGCTTTGATGGCGTCGAGAAAGACAGCCACTACCAGTTCTTCCTGATCGATACCATGCATGATGGAGAATAGAGTCTGCAAATTGTGAGAGGTTGACCGACCCAGTATAAAGCCTGCTTGGTCGGGCCTGATAAGTTTGTCCATAGGGAGTGTGAGTCTGTTTGCCAGCACCTTGGCCAAAATATTAGCATCGCAGTTGATTAAGGACAGGGGCTGGTACGAGTCCGGAGAATCTGGGGATTTCCTGGGTTTTAAAAGCAACACTAGCATGGCTTCTCGCATAGCGGGTGGGAGCGACCCCGCTTTGGCCGCATCTTTATACAGGGCTTTCAGAAAGGGGGCCAGCATGTCTGTGTATGTTTTATAAAATTTGATTCCGATGCTGTCAGAGCCTGGAGCTTTCCCATTCCCTATTTGCATGAAGGCTTCCCAGATTTTGTCTACAGTGAAATCGGCCGCCAAGAATTCCCGCTGCCTGTTGCTGAGCCAGACCAATTCTATCTGTTGCAAATATTGAGGAGCCTCGTCTTGGCGTGACGCACCGGACGTATATAGTGTTTGATAGTAAGTGGTGAACACCCCCATAATGGCTGATGCATCCCAGTAAGTCTTGCCTTCCCCGTCACAAATCACTAACACATGGTTCGCTGTCTTTGGTTGCCTAATGGTCTCTGCTAGCTCTTTCGCATGTACGCGTTGTGTGATATTTTCCATGAAAAAGACACTCCCTCCCTGCCTCTACTTGGTACCCTGTGAGGAGTTTGCAGATTTTGGTTTGGGCTGAAACCTCTCGTGCAGCATGAATCTCAGATTCTTGCTGCTTTATTTGGCGTTCTAGCCAGGCTACGGTTGTGCGGATATCTTTGAGGGTGCCCCCTGCTTTGGTCATTCAGAGTCCTCTAACAGTGGCCTTCAGTGATTCCCATACAGTAGTCAGAGAGGGTACTAAGTCTATGCTTAGCCTCTGGAACTCATCTAGTGTTTCCCCCAATTCTGTTTGAAACACCGAATCGAGGAGCGCTGTAAGTTGAAGGCATCACAGCCTTCGTTGAGGCGATAGGCCCGGAGGGTTCAGCATCATTAGCACGGGGAGTGATCTGAGTGGGTACGCGCTAGTTGGCAGGTGGAGAGGGCAAGCCATATGTCCAGCCGAGACCAGTTATTGTGTACCACCAAGTGGAACGTTCCCACCTGTTGCATGGGTGGTGGTGGCGCCAAACGTCCACAAGCAGGTTGTCACCAGAATTTGCTGTAGTTGGCGTTGTGCTTTAGAGTAGTGATGCGGCATTGGGTGGGAGCGATCCTGTGTGGGATGCAGTGTTAGGTTGAAATCGCTCCCCATATAAGAGGAGTCGAGCCTATGTTCACTATGCGCGGCCATAAGGTAATGTAGTAGTCTTCGTTGTCTATATTGGACCCGTAGCTACAGACCAGTGGGATCGACGCTGACGCTAACCTGCCCCATGTCATGCAGTACCTACCCTGTGGGTCGAGTGCAAAGCCCTCCTCTATGTAGGGTGCTGTTCTTTTAATAAGGATTGCAGTGCCTCTCAAGTAGGCTGGGTATGAGGAAAAGTGTCTATGGGAGGCCCATCTAGAGGCAAACTGGGACTGCTGTGTAGGTAGGGTGTGCGTTTCCTGCAGCATAGCTATGCTGATATGATGCCTATCCAGATAGTCTAATATATGCTGCTTTTTTCTTGGGTCGCCCAGTCCCCTGACTTTCCATTTTAGGAGTCCCTTGTGCGCATCAGTGCTGTCTTTTTGTTCCTCATCCGCCATTGCCCAGGGAACCTTGCACAAGTGTGTGTAAAGTATGTATGCCTGCTTCAGAGTTTGTACTGTTCCTATGCATCCAGTTGTCCACTCTAAACTTAATAATGCCCTCCTGATTTCCCCCCATTTCTCCCACATCAGCGACCCCAACTTGATGTGTAAGGTTTCCACCCTCTTAAACCCCCAATGCATTTGTAAAATCCCCCGTAATCCGTATCCCAGCTGCCCTGAGTTCTACATGCGCCAACATTGCTGTATATCTACATAACATTTGTAGCATAGAAGTGTCTTTATACAGTGACAAAGAGGAGTTGACAGTTAGGAGGAGTAGCAGTGATCGTACCTTAGGGTCGCTGGTGATTTCCATCTGTAATAACCCCAGAAAACAACAACAGAGGCAACAGCCTAACAATATTGTCTCCACTAGGGGAGGAAAGAGGAGCATCCCTGGAGGCGTGTGGCCCAAGGGGCGTGGCAGCGCCTCCCACACCATAGTCGTGCAGGAGGGGGCCCCAGCATGCAAGTCTGCAACCCTGCAGGGTTCTCAATTTCTATGTTTGATCATCTGCTAGCAGTTCAGGAGACCCCATACAGAAAACATGGAACGTTACCTGAGCTCAAAGCATGCCCTCACTAAGAAGAACATCAGTGTGTTGCTAACATCAGGCAAAGAATGGTTTCTCAATCAATTCAGTAATTGAAATACTACACATGTGGTGTACAGACTTACGTGCCAATGTGGTTTACACTACATAGGACTAACATCACGCAAAATCAAAGTCAGAGTGCAAGAGCACTTAAGCACTATAAGAGCAGGAAAATTAACGACAAAATTGGTGCAACACTGTTTTAATGAGAAGCATACCTTCACCTGGACAGTTTTGGAAAAGATGAAAGGGACACCGCAAAACATGGAGAGGATTTTGCTCTGAAAAGAAGCGCACTGGATTTATAGTGAGAAGACAGATCAATGTGGGCTTAACGAGATTATAGAGTGGAACAGGATTAAACTGTAATGTGATCGTCCGTTCTGTGCTGCCCATTTTCTAAGTTTTTTCTGCCCACTTTCTAAATTCTCTACTATATTAATGAGTACATATAAGTAGTGTTTCTTGACAGGGTACCTTAGAACACATAGTGGGACATGTCTGGACTTTAACTATGTAGGCTCCGTGCCCTTTTTCCTTTGCCCTTTGGTATCAATAAATGCGGAGCAACCCTCCTTGAACCGATATTTCAGGGGAGTGTGGTCTTGTGGATGAAATCGATAATGGGCCAGAATATGTGGCGTGTACGCCCCATTTTGAGATTTAACAGACATCTTTCTTTGATGCAAGATAATGGTAAAAACATTTTTTAAGTGTTCACACTATATCGGATCTTTCTTTTTTTGAAAGATTTTTTTTGAAAGATGGTTCTACCAAACATAAGACAATCTATTCTAAAACATTGGTTGTACTATCTTCTGTTGTGAGTCCGTGATGTGTGCAGCTCCTATCAAACTCCTATCCCTAATAGTTATATCTCTGACCAGTCTAAGATGGCCGCCATATCCTATACCGGATCACTTGACTTATGTATCTCGAGGGGGTTTAATTTATCAATGTACCCTTTGTAAGTAAACGCTTTAATGTGCACACGAGATGGGTAAACCTAAGCAGTCATAGGAACAACTGTACGCTGCCGGTTGCGCACTAAAATCAAGGTGATGGCATACATATATTTTTTATTTATATTTTTTAGTCATGAGTTACTGCTCTAAGATGGCCGCTAAGGTGGGGATAGTTGCACACGTGATCAGAACGCGGGGGCGTTTGTACGCACCACGGATGCATATCAATACGGGATTTGGTCAAAGACAATAACGAACAAGACAAGGCGCTTGTCGGGTGGCTTCACGGTGAGACGTAGAGTTGCTGATTCTATGTATATTTTGCACTAGCTAATTGTACGCGGTTTAAAATGTGCCTCGAATATGGGGCATGTGTAGAGACAACGGAATTGTTGGCGGTTGTGAGATTCTAAAAAACGTGTGTGAGTGGTGACGGCTTGGGGCAATACCTTATATCAGCAGAGAAACGGTCCAGGCAACTTGTGCCATCAGTATGTTTGGGTGTCCATCCAACAGTATGCGTGTTTGTGTGAGGTTCTTTACACATGTAAGAGTAGTGTGGCGGGGAAACTACGGCGCTTCACAATGTGTCTCTTACTGAGGAGGGGATGGCCCCGAATGGTGCAAGAATATGCTAACGGTACTGAAATTCTGCTGATAGCTAGCATGACCTTGTGTTTTTATACCTCCAGATTGATACATACAAGTAATGTGAAGGTGGAGACTCACTGTAGGAGTACTTCTGTATCCCATTGGATTCCCAAGCAGCTGTTATGAGCATTTAGGCTGCTTTTGGGTAAATAACGTTGACACATTTTCTTTTAACACATACAACAGACTAGGGTGAGATTGCACTTTTTAACTACCTATATGTGCCTATTTCTTTGACAGTTAACACAGAACAAGTGTCCAAGAGCGGAGTGGCAGCATATAGTGCAGCCCTGATGAATCTGCCAAAATTGCTGTGGCAGTGAAACATGTCGGCAATAGGTAATGGTATGTATGAATAGCTACCAGCCTTTTAAATTTAAACTGCAGACATTCATTTCTCTATGAATAAAGTTATTAAAGAGATTTGGATGCTGTGTTTTATGCACTTGTTTATGTAATTCTTTTGTCACTAGGAGATTGCTTCTGCTTCTACTGTTTGTTGCACCGTTTGGTTTGTTGTTTTGGACACTCTTTCTCCTCTTTCTTTGAGAATCGGATGACAACCGATGAGGAGACAGGGGCCTGTCTGGAAATTACATACCAGTTACTCCGTTGGTGGTGTTTCCGTGAGGTGTCATTCGTTTCTCGCAAAAAAAATTTAAGTAGAACTTGGTCTAACACTGATGTTGTGGATGTTTAGTATTGATTAGAAGTGTCAGACATTTCTATATGGTGTTCTGTGTAGCTGTCAAGGAGGTCTGGCCTTTGGTTTTTATTCCTAATTGCAAGAAAACTATGGACGAGGTGCAGTGAAATGTCCCCTTATCAGAACAAAAGTATGTAGGGGAGGATAATAGTTATCAGTACGTTTAGACTGTCCTATTATATAAGTAACTGACACAAGCAGCGTCCTTTGGACAGGGTCTTTTGTTGTTGCTCAAAGCATGCGGCCAGAAACAGTGTCCACATTCAAACCTTCAAGTAGTGGCCAGTAAGCGTAGTCAGATTATCTTCAGTCTTCATCCTGGTGGGCTGAGCCCTCTCTGCTGCTTGAGGAGGAGTGCTCCGCTCTCCTGGCAGCAAGTACTGTCTTCTTGAAGAGGTCCGCCGCCTGTTGCCGAGTGTTGCAAATGTGGTGGTTGCCGTCGTAGGTGAGCCGTAGACGCATGTGGTAGAGCATTGCATGCTCCACTCCTTCCTGCCATAACTTCCCCTTAATGTGCACAAATTTCTAACAAACCTCCTGAAGGGTGAAGGTAATGTGGGGATACAGTGATAGAGCATTGTTCTCAAAAATAACTTCCTTAAGCTCCTTTGCTTTTCACAGAGCTGGGTCACGGTCACGATAGTTGAGCAGTCTCACGATTATGGGCTGGGGCAGTGTATCTGGGGGGGTTTGGAGCCAGTGTTTTTACGCGCCCGCACCACAATGAGCATTTTTGAGAAGGTCTCCTGACCGAAACAGGTGGTGAGCAGCCTTTCTATGTAGTCTTCTAGTCGTTCTGTATTGGTTGTCCCAGAGATGCCAGTAATGCAAATATTGTTCCACCTTGAGCAGGCTTCAGTGTTCTTGTTCTTGGTCGCTATCACCTTTAGCAACTTATCAATGTCTAAAAGTTGCCCAGTCACCTGCATGTGATCATCTTCAAGAGTTAGCATTTCGGCCTCTTTTATTCTACCTTCTTGCTTTTCTATTTTTTGAGTGATCTGGTCCATTCTGGCGCAGATGGAATCCATTTTTTCTTAAATTGAAGCAAAACTGGCTTTCATTGTGTTGAGCTGCGTCTTCATGTCCACCTCGTCAGTGCCTTGCTCCGATTGACTGGCGCCGACTTGCCCCCTGTTGAGTGGCTGGCCACGGGGTGTTCTACGGGTGTCGAACATGAGTTTGATTTGCTTGCTGTCTGGCTTCCCCATGGTCGCACTGGACTTGACAGTGAGCAGAGGCACAGGTGAACACTTTGCCGATGGCCTATATGCCGGGTCGCACCTTCACGTTCCAGCAGCCTCAAGTATCCGGGTCGAGCACCTGAAGGGTATTAATACTGCGCCGATGGCCTGGGCACCCCGATGTGCTCACAGTTCATGGTTCGGCAACTGGACACAATGCGTACCTGGCAACTGGTGCTGTCTAGAGGATTCAGAGGCGGCGTCAGAGTGATGCCGGGCACAAAGTATGATTCAGAGTCCAGGTGGCTTGAGGCCCACTCTTCCCCTCATGCATATTCCGATGAATGGTATGGCGCCCCGTGCTGCCACCACTTTGCTGTATCGGACGAGGAATGGGCACCAGTGAGGGACTCAGACAGGCAATGTGATTCTTTCACCAACACCCTCTGGTAACTATTGAGGGCTTTCAGCATGAGCTCATAGGGCCTGTGAGTTCTGAGGCACCCAGACCATCACGGGTGGGCAGTGTAAAGGATCAATAGCCTCCCAGTCGCTCCTTCAGTCTGTGGAAAGTGCCCGGTAGTATTCGATGCGGTGCCAGCACAGGCTGTAGAAGGAAATTCCACATGCAGTCCCCTGGCGATTCACAGGTGCAAGACAGTGCCTTAGCAATGAGCTCTGGCAGGCACTAAATCTTTGGAGTGTGGGGCAGGCTAGTAGATGGCGCTGATTGATTGCCCCCTGGTGCTGCAGAGACCCTGACTCTAGGGCCCGAGCGTGCGTCTCTCCTTGCCCCCGGGAGCCCGGAATTAGGGGGGTCCAGCCCGTAGGCCTGATGCACCTGGAGCATGTAGTGGGGGTCAAGTAGGCCACGCGGTAATCCGCAGTGCAGGCGGTGAGCCAGCAATCACGCTCTGGATGGTGGTGCGGCCTGAGCTGATTTCTCCGAGGCTATATTGGGGCGATTGCAGGGCTAGGGTCGCACAGACTATCTTCTCGGCTGCAGCAGTGCCAGACGCGCTGTCGTCCTGGCCAAAACGCCAGCAGCAGACAGACTGTTAATTGTCTTAGTCAGTTTAAAAGGGAAACAAGCTATTTTGCTTGACCTATGAGGAACGCCTGCCATTTTTATTGCAAAGAATGGCATCTTCCCTGCTTAAAATGTTTATGGTATCTACATTTTTACACAACCACCATCACCTGGAAGGTTTTACCATAAGCCACGTTTGGGTGTGTCATTAGTCATCTAGTGTACAGTATTATCAGTCACACAGTTTTAAGTTTGATCCCGAGCCAAACTCAATCAACACAGCTCAAAGTCTCACAACAGACAGTACAGCATAAGTACAAGTTTGACATTGTTAGGAACATTGCCATTACGTTATCAAAAGTTGAAGAATGTTTACAAAAAACTGCTTGTTTAAAATCTATTAACTGGTGTGCTTGAGTCCCAGGTAATCTGATTGTCCGAGACATTAGGATGGAAATTAGGCAAGGAATCACTACTCTTTCCCATCTGTTTTATGTTTAAATCTATACTACTTGCAATCCTCATGTGACATGGGGTGATCAAGACTGACCTTGTTTGTGCCAATACCAAACCCTGCCCAGGACCAGAACTTCTGGGTAAGTTTACGTTTGATTGCCTCGGACACAATGCCAACCCTTGGTGCTGAATTTTCGATTTTCTGTGCGTAGGTCTGTTATATATAGTACACTAACCTTGCTTGTTAGTCCATAACTCTTAGATTAGTTTAGTTGTGTTTTTACAAGTTTATTGTATCCCATTACATAATTTACACTCAATCACCCCCATTTCACCTACGTACCTATAGTTTAGTATGAAGGATGTTCGTGATGGTCACTTTCAGGGGCATATGTACAAGCCCTACCGTAAAGGAACATCACTTTTATCGACATTCCTGTGGCTTTAGGAGCTTTCCCATATTTACAAGACAGCTTTAAGTCACTTAACACTGCCTTGTAAATAAGGCCCCCATTCATGCTTTGTTTAGCGTGAAAGGGGAGGGCAATGGGTGTTGCTGTGGGCGTTCCACCGCAACATCTATTGATTCTGATACTGCCTCCTGTTTACAAGGGAGGCGTAAATAGAAGGCTGCACCAGAATTAATACCAAGGAAAACCTGGTCTTGACCTGGCCAAGCGAGGAGAAATTTTAAATTTTTTCCTCGTTTTGAACTGTTTTCATGGGTGCTGCATTGTGCAGCACACAGGAAAACACCAAAATGCTAATGATTGTTTATGTAGAGGAAGGTCCCCCTTCCGGCACATAAACAATCTTTTTTTTAAATGCAGTTTTTCAACTTCTGTGTGTGCTGAATTAAGAAACACACATAGAAGTTACAAAACTGCATTTAAGAATTGTTTATGTCCAGGAAGGGGGCCTTCCTGTACATAAACAATCTTCCCCTGCACTCAGACACCCTTGAACTACGGTGCAAGGGTGCTTGCGTTGGCGCTAAGCTGCTAAACTTAGCACCAGCGGAGGGGGAAATGCAGGGCTGCACCATATTCTTATAAATATGGTACAGCCCTGCGTTTCAGAAGTGGTGGAGCCTGTTGTTAGGCCAAGGAGGCTAATGACACGCTCAGCCACTTCCCTTGTCCCTTGTACATTTACCCCTTAGTTCGTTATAGTTTGACAAGGAGTTTACAAGAAAATGAGATACCTGGAGGAAGTAGTAGTTTAACACTGAACTACAACTGGGCAAAATGTGGGCATATTATGATAGGCGATCGGTACTAAATCTACCATTTATCAATGTATCTCTCACTGATGCATAGATTAAAAAAGGTAAGTAGGTGTAACAGTTTTACGTTGAGCATGGAATTACTGAGAGGTGGTTCCTTATCATTCATCACTTAACTCAAATATTGACTGTTTAGCCCTGTCATCGAATAGGATAACAGTAAAATCACCTATTAATAATATTAGATCAGACAAGTCTCTATCAACCAAGTTCTCTAATTCCCTAAGAACTACTTGAAGGATCCTCATTGATCTTACTGGAAAAAAGAAATGGAAAAATATATTTAGTAGCAAAATGTTCCTTTCAGATAAAAAGACCTCCAATATGCTCAATTCAATAATAAATAATGAGTCAGAAACAGTCAGTATTGCTCTAAATAAGATCATTAAGCCGCCACTAGTTCTAACACTTGACCCCTTTTTAACAAACGTTTACTATACAAAATTAAATTTTAGTTCAATAAGTTTTGAAATATAATATCTCTTGAATGCTAATACTGAATACATCTGAATAAATTAATTCCCCATTGGAAGCGGTGTCTTAATCTATCAATATATCAAGAACAAAAACTAGTTTGACCAATGACAACAGAATTGATTTCAATCTGATTTAATGGTACCTGTTCTTGAATACAAGGACTGGTGATAAATCCAAGGGATTAAGAAGTTGATTATCCATCCAGTCATCCTCAAACTCTGTTTACCTACTTGGACTAACACTGAAGCAGGCAGATAGTAGTAATCTTTGTTCATTGCACTGGCTGTTGCACCACTCGTGTTGCTTATCATCAGATTATAAGTTCCTCACAGAGTGAGGAACTTATTCTACGCATGCTACGGAAGATCTTCCGGTGGATCCCCACCGAGACCAGGAAGACCGTCACCCAGGCCCTCGTCACCAGCCGACTGGACTACGGCAACGCCCTCTACGCCGGTACCACCGCCAAGCTCCAGAAGAGACTCCAGCGGATCCAGAACGCCTCAGCCAGACTCATCCTCGACATCCCACGAACCAGCCACATCACCGGACATCTGAGAGACCTTCACTGGCTCCCCGTCAACAAAAGAATCACCTTCCGCCTCCTCACCCACGCACACAAAGCCCTACACGACCAAGGCCCGAGCTACCTCAACAGCCGGATCAACTTCTACGCTCCCAAACGCCACCTCCGATCAGCCAACCACGCCCTCGCCGCCGTCCCCCGCATCCGAAGAGCGACTACAGGAGGAAGGTCCTTCTCCTACCTGGCCGCCAAGACCTGGAACTCCCTCCCGACCGACCTGCGCCTGACCCAAGACCACCTCTCCTTCAGGAAGAAGCTGAAGACCTGGCTGTTCGAGCAGTAGCGGCACCCCCCCCCCCCCCCCCAGCGCCTTGAGACCCTACGGGTATGTAGCGCGCTCTATAAGTGTCACTGATTGATTGATTGATTGATTGAGTTTGTGCTACCATTCTTTCATCATTTCCAACAGACAAGGGGGCATATGTACAATCCCTATCGCCACCACAACGTCACATTTACTAACGTTGTGGTGGCGATAGGGGCTTCGCCTTATTCATAAGGCAGCGTTAAGCCACTTAACGTGGCTAATGCTGCCTTGTAAATAAGGCCCCCTTTCACCCAATGATTAGCGTGAAAGTGGTGGGCAGTGGGCGTTCCACCGCAACACCCAATGTTTTTGACACTGCCCCCTATATACAAGGGTGGCGTTCATAGGATGCAGCACCAAAATTAAGATCATGGAAAACCTGGTCTTAAATTGGCAAAATGAAGAGAAATGTATTATTTCTCCTTTCTTTTTCCATGTGTGCTTACCAATGCAGCACACATGGAAAAAGCAAGATGCCATGGACTGTTTATGTACAGGAAGATCCTCCTTAGATTTTATCCAATTTTTACATATCTCTCTATGGGCAAGCAATATCAGATAAAAGATCAGTTTTCTAGTGTTGATTGGTAAAGATTCATGATATTCCAGGATTCCAAAAAAGACAAGAGTTTTGCTTACCTGGTGCGTCTCTCCACGTATTACAGATATAGTATTGCTCACATCCAACCAGATCATTTGGACCTCAGGACACTCCAAAAACATGTGGTTGCCATCCCCCTTTTTCTTGCCACACTTTGGACATCTTGACGTGGGGACTTTCTCCAGTTTAGATATTTTAAGTGGAATCAAAAAAAACGTGTCAAGACAGAAAAGGTGGTTCCTCCTTAAATTTTCAGCAGGCACCAAGGAATATAGAATATTGTAAGATACTTTCCTTAAGTCTTTTGACTGAATCCCCGGCAAGCTCTTCTCCCACAGTATCATTGGCAAGTTGAAATCTCCCTCTGATAGGTCCACCAAAAGTCAGTACCAAGTCGCCACTTCTTTTTTTCTGATAACACTGCTAGTCGTCCAGGATTTTAGTTCATTTGATGAGCTCATGCTCATCGGACACAATGCCAACCCTTGGTGCTGAATTTTCGATTTTCTGTGCGTAGGTCTTTTATATATAGTACACTAACCTTGCTTGTTAGTCCATAACTCTTAGATTAGTTTAGTTGTGTTTTTACAAGTTTATTGTATCCCATTACATAATTTACACTCAATCACCCCCATTTCACCTACGTACCTATAGTTTAGTATGAAGGATGTTCGTGATGGTCACTTTCAGGGGCATATGTACAAGCCCTACCGTAAAGGAACATCACTTTTATCGACATTCCTGTGGCTTTAGGAGCTTTCCCATATTTACAAGACAGCTTTAAGTCACTTAACACTGCCTTGTAAATAAGGCCCCCATTCATGCTTTGTTTAGCGTGAAAAGGGAGGGCAATGGGTGTTGCTGTGGGCGTTCCACCGCAACATCTATTGATTCTGATACTGCCTCCTGTTTACAAGGGAGGCGTAAATAGGAGGCAGCACCAGAATTAATACCAAGGAAAACCTGGTCTTGACCTGGCCAAGCGAGGAGAAATTTTAAATTTTTTCCTCGTTTTGAACTGTTTTCATGGGTGCTGCATTGTGCAGCACACAGGAAAACACCAAAATGCTAATGATTGTTTATGTACAGGAAGGTCCCCCTTCCGGCACATAAACAATCTTTTTTTTTAAATGCAGTTTTTCAACTTCTGTGTGTGCTGAATTAAGAAACACACATAGAAGTTACAAAACTGCATTTAAGAATTGTTTATGTCCAGGAAGGGGGCCTTCCTGTACATAAACAATCTTCCCCTGCACTCAGACACCCTTGAACTATGGTGCAAGGGTGCTTGCGTTGGCGCTAAGCTGCTAAACTTAGCACCAGCGGAGGGGGAAATGCAGGGCTGCACCATATTCTTATAAATATGGTACAGCCCTGCGTTTCAGAAGTGGTGGAGCCTGTTGTTAGGCCAAGGAGGCTAATGACACGCTCAGCCACTTCCCTTGTCCCTTGTACATTTACCCCTTAGTTCGTTATAGTTTGACAAGGAGTTTACAAGAAAATGAGATACCTGGAGGAAGTAGTAGTTTAACACTGAACTACAACTGGGCAAAATGTGGGCATATTATGATAGGCGATCGGTACTAAATCTACCATTTATCAACGTATCGCTCACTGATGCATAGATTAAAAAAGGTAAGTAGGTGTAACAGTTTTACGTTGAGCATGGAATTACTGAGAGGTGGTTCCTTATCATTCATCACTTAACTCAAATATTGACTGTTTAGCCCTGTCATCGAATAGGATAACAGTAAAATCACCTATTAATAATATTAGATCAGACAAGTCTCTATCAACCAAGTTCTCTAATTCCCTAAGAACTACTTGAAGGATCCTCATTGATCTTACTGGAAAAAAGAAATGGAAAAATATATTTAGTAGCAAAATGTTCCTTTCAGATAAAAAGACCTCCAATATGCTCAATTCAATAATAAATAATGAGTCAGAAACAGTCAGTATTGCTCTAAATAAGATCATTAAGCCGCCACTAGTTCTAACACTTGACCCCTTTTTAACAAACGTTTACTATACAAAATTAAATTTTAGTTCAATAAGTTTTGAAATATAATATCTCTTGAATGCTAATACTGAATACATCTGAATAAATTAATTCCCCATTGGAAGCGGTGTCTTAATCTATCAATATATCAAGAACAAAAACTAGTTTGACCAATGGCAACAGAATTGATTTCAATCTGATTTAATGGTACCTGTTCTTGAATACAAGGACTGGTGATAAATCCAAGGGATTAAGAAGTTGATTATCCATCCAGTCATCCTCAAACTCTGTTTACCTACTTGGACTAACACTGAAGCAGGCAGATAGTAGTAATCTTTGTTCATTGCACTGGCTGTTGCACCACTCGTGTTGCTTATCATCAGACTATAAGTTCCTCACAGAGTGAGGAACTTATCCTACGCATGCTACGGAAGATCTTCCGGTGGATCCCCACCGAGACCAGGAAGACCGTCACCCAGGCCCTCGTCACCAGCCGACTGGACTACGGCAACGCCCTCTACGCCGGTACCACCGCCAAGCTCCAGAAGAGACTCCAGCGGATCCAGAACGCCTCAGCCAGACTCATCCTCGACATCCCACGAACCAGCCACATCACCGGACATCTGAGAGACCTTCACTGGCTCCCCGTCAACAAAAGAATCACCTTCCGCCTCCTCACCCACGCACACAAAGCCCTACACGACCAAGGCCCGAGCTACCTCAACAGCCGGATCAACTTCTACGCTCCCAAACGCCTCCTCCGATCAGCCAACCACGCCCTCGCCGTCGTCCCCCGCATCCGAAGAGCGACTACAGGAGGAAGGTCCTTCTCCTACCTGGCCGCCAAGACCTGGAACTCCCTCCCGACCGACCTGCGCCTGACCCAAGACCACCTCTCATTCAGGAAGAAGCTGAAGACCTGGCTGTTCGAGCAGTAGCGGCACCCCCCCCCCCCCCAGCGCCTTGAGACCCTACGGGTATGTAGCGCGCTCTATAAGTGTCACTGATTGATTGATTGATTGATTGAGTTTGTGCTTACATTCTTTCATCATTTCCAACAGACAAGGGGGCATATGTACAATCCCTATCGCCACCACAACGTCACATTTACTAACGTTGTGGTGGCGATAGGGGCTTCGCCTTATTCATAAGGCAGCGTTAAGCCACTTAACGTGGCTAATGCTGCCTTGTAAATAAGGCCCCCTTTCACCCAATGATTAGCGTGAAAGTGGTGGGCAGTGGGCGTTCCACCGCAACACCCAATGTTTTTGACACTGCCCCCTATATACAAGGGTGGCGTTCATAGGATGCAGCACCAAAATTAAGATCATGGAAAACCTGGTCTTAAATTGGCAAAATGAAGAGAAATGTATTATTTCTCCTTTCTTTTTCCATGTGTGCTTACCAATGCAGCACACATGGAAAAAGCAAGATGCCATGGACTGTTTATGTACAGGAAGATCCTCCTTAGATTTTATCCAATTTTTACATATCTCTCTATGGGCAAGCAATATCAGATAAAAGATCAGTTTTCTAGTGTTGATTGGTAAAGATTCATGATATTCCAGGATTCCAAAAAAGACAAGAGTTTTGCTTACCTGGTGTGTCTCTCCACGTATTACAGATATAGTATTGCTCACATCCAACCAGATCATTTGGACCTCAGGACACTCCAAAAACATGTGGTTGCCATCCCCCTTTTTCTTGCCACACTTTGGACATCTTGACGTGGGGACTTTCTCCAGTTTAGATATTTTAAGTGGAATCAAAAAAAACGTGTCAAGACAAAAAAGGTGGTTCCTCCTTAAATTTTCAGCAGGCACCAAGGAATATAGAATATTGTAAGATACTAAGCATGAGCGAATTTTGCGGATCTCGCGTTCGTGAATTTTGCGGATTTGCGGATTCGCAATCCGCAAAATCCGCGAATTCCCGCGAATTTGCGGATTTTTTTTTTTTTGTGTTCGCCCGTGTTTCTGCCAGTTCGCGAGGGTTTTTACAATTTCGCAATTTGCGAACTTACCTGTCGGGTCGCAAGTTTTGCGAACTTGTTGTTTCTACGTGTCCAGCCTGTTTGGGACACTCTTCTTCATCACTGCCACTCTCTGTCACCACTGCCACTCTCTGACTACTCATGCCACCCTCTGGCCCACCCATGCCACCCTCTGTTTCATCACCACACCCTCTGGTTGTCCAGTGTACATTATTTTCGGCAAAGCAAAGCACACCTTCCCTGCCTCAAGTGACCTGAATTAATTTGGGGCTGATTAATGTGTCACAGAATATTTTTTTAGCTGGCACCTGCTTCCTTAGTGCGCCCTGATTAGTGATCTTTTGCACTTGCTAAGTGCTTTCATTGTTGCAAAATTAGTTACAACACCTGCCCTGCCCCAACTGACAATAATGAATTAGGGGCTGATTAATGGATTTTAACTTCCAGCCTGGCTCCTGCTTGTCTCCCTTAGCTGTAATTCAGGACCTTTGTGGCATATGTGTAACTATTCTGAGGTTCAGAGCAGGGTCACATAATAGTTTCAACTGGCAACTGAACTCTGGAGGGGCCCCTCAGGAAGCACTACAGGAAATGGCTACTAATGATGAGCCTGAACTTTTGAACCTGGTAAGTAGTTACTTTCAGTTTTGCTAAGATCGTATTTCTGCAATTTTGCACTTATTCGCGGGGCGCGAACTCACGCGAACAGTGCGAGCAGTGCGAGCAAAATCCGCTGCTCGCGGATTTGCGGATTTTGCGGGAGATTCGCGAATCTCGCGGATTGCGGATTTCCCGAAAATCCGCAAAATCCGCGAGCGGAACGGATTTTCCGCCCATGCCTATAAGATACTTTCCTTAAGTCTTTTGACTGAATCCCCGGCAAGCTCTTCTCCCACAGTATCATTGGCAAGTTGAAATCTCCCTCTGATAGGTCCACCAAAAGTCAGTACCAAGTCGCCACTTCTTTTTTTCTGATAACACTGCTAGTCGTCCAGGATTTTAGTTCATTTGATGAGCTCATGCTCATCGGACACAATGCCAACCCTTGGTGCTGAATTTTCGATTTTCTGTGCGTAGGTCTGTTATATATAGTACACTAACCTTGCTTGTTAGTCCATAACTCTTAGATTAGTTTAGTTGTGTTTTTACAATTTTATTGTATCCCATTACATAATTTACACTCAATCACCCCCATTTCACCTACGTACCTATAGTTTAGTATGAAGGAAGTTCGTGATGGTCACTTTCAGGGGCATATGTACAAGCCCTACCGTAAAGGAACATCACTTTTATCGAAATTCCTGTGGCTTTAGGAGCTTTCCCATATTTACAAGACAGCTTTAAGTCACTTAACACTGCCTTGTAAATAAGGCCCCCATTCATGCTTTGTTTAGCGTGAAAGGGGAGGGCAATGGGTGTTGCTGTGGGCGTTCCACCGCAACATCTATTGATTCTGATACTGCCTCCTGTTTACAAGGGAGGCGTAAATAGGAGGCAGCACCAGAATTAATACCAAGGAAAACCTGGTCTTGACCTGGCAAAGCGAGGAGAAATTTTAAATTTTTTCCTCGTTTTGAACTGTTTTCATGGGTGCTGCATTGTGCAGCACACAGGAAAACACCAAAATGCTAATGATTGTTTATGTACAGGAAGGTCCCCCTTCCGGCACATAAACAATCTTTTTTTTAAATGCAGTTTTTCAACTTCTGTGTGTGCTGAATTAAGAAACACACATAGAAGTTACAAAACTGCATTTAAGAATTGTTTATGTCCAGGAAGGGGGCCTTCCTGTACATAAACAATCTTCCCCTGCACTCAGACACCCTTGAACTACGGTGCAAGGGTGCTTGCGTTGGCGCTAAGCTGCTAAACTTAGCACCAGCGGAGGGGGAAATGCAGGGCTGCACCATATTCTTATAAATATGGTACAGCCCTGCGTTTCAGAAGTGGTGGAGCCTGTTGTTAGGCCAAGGAGGCTAATGACACGCTCAGCCACTTCCCTTGTCCCTTGTACATTTACCCCTTAGTTCGTTATAGTTTGACAAGGAGTTTACAAGAAAATGAGATACCTGGAGGAAGTAGTAGTTTAACACTGAACTACAACTGGGCAAAATGTGGGCATATTATGATAGGCGATCGGTACTAAATCTACCATTTATCAACGTATCGCTCACTGATGCATAGATTAAAAAAGGTAAGTAGGTGTAACAGTTTTACGTTGAGCATGGAATTACTGAGAGGTGGTTCCTTATCATTCATCACTTAACTCAAATATTGACTGTTTAGCCCTGTCATCGAATAGGATAACAGTAAAATCACCTATTAATAATATTAGATCAGACAAGTCTCTATCAACCAAGTTCTCTAATTCCCTAAGAACTACTTGAAGGATCCTCATTGATCTTACTGGAAAAAAGAAATGGAAAAATATATTTAGTAGCAAAATGTTCCTTTCAGATAAAAAGACCTCCAATATGCTCAATTCAATATTAAATAATGAGTCAGAAACAGTCAGTATTGCTCTAAATAAGATCATTAAGCCGCCACTAGTTCTAACACTTGACCCCTTTTTAACAAACGTTTACTATACAAAATTAAATTTTAGTTCAATAAGTTTTGAAATATAATATCTCTTGAATGCTAATACTGAATACATCTGAATAAATTAATTCCCCATTGGAAGCGGTGTCTTAATCTATCAATATATCAAGAACAAAAACTAGTTTGACCAATGGCAACAGAATTGATTTCAATCTGATTTAATGGTACCTGTTCTTGAATACAAGGACTGGTGATAAATCCAAGGGATTAAGAAGTTGATTATCCATCCAGTCATCCTCAAACTCTGTTTACCTACTTGGACTAACACTGAAGCAGGCAGATAGTAGTAATCTTTGTTCATTGCACTGGCTGTTGCACCACTCGTGTTGCTTATCATCAGATTATAAGTTCCTCACAGAGTGAGGAACTTATCCTACGCATGCTACGGAAGATCTTCCGGTGGATCCCCACCGAGACCAGGAAGACCGTCACCCAGGCCCTCGTCACCAGCCGACTGGACTACGGCAACGCCCTCTACGCCGGTACCACCGCCAAGCTCCAGAAGAGACTCCAGCGGATCCAGAACGCCTCAGCCAGACTCATCCTCGACATCCCACGAACCAGCCACATCACCGGACATCTGAGAGACCTTCACTGGCTCCCCGTCAACAAAAGAATCACCTTCCGCCTCCTCACCCACGCACACAAAGCCCTACACGACCAAGGCCCGAGCTACCTCAACAGCCGGATCAACTTCTACGCTCCCAAACGCCACCTCCGATCAGCCAACCACGCCCTCGCCGCCGTCCCCCGCATCCGAAGAGCGACTACAGGAGGAAGGTCCTTCTCCTACCTGGCCGCCAAGACCTGGAACTCCCTCCCGACCGACCTGCGCCTGACCCAAGACCACCTCTCCTTCAGGAAGAAGCTGAAGACCTGGCTGTTCGAGCAGTAGCGGCACCCCCCCCCCCCCCCAGCGCCTTGAGACCCTACGGGTATGTAGCGCGCTCTATAAGTGTCACTGATTGATTGATTGATTGATTGAGTTTGTGCTACCATTCTTTCATCATTTCCAACAGACAAGGGGGCATATGTACAATCCCTATCGCCACCACAACTTCACATTTACTAACGTTGTGGTGGCGATAGGGGCTTCGCCTTATTCATAAGGCAGCGTTAAGCCACTTAACGTGGCTAATGCTGCCTTGTAAATAAGGCCCCCTTTCACCCAATGATTAGCGTGAAAGTGGTGGGCAGTGGGCGTTCCACCGCAACACCCAATGTTTTTGACACTGCCCCCTATATACAAGGGTGGCGTTCATAGGATGCAGCACCAAAATTAAGATCATGGAAAACCTGGTCTTAAATTGGCAAAATGAAGAGAAATGTATTATTTCTCCTTTCTTTTTCCATGTGTGCTTACCAATGCAGCACACATGGAAAAAGCAAGATGCCATGGACTGTTTATGTACAGGAAGATCCTCCTTAGATTTTATCCAATTTTTACATATCTCTCTATGGGCAAGCAATATCAGATAAAAGATCAGTTTTCTAGTGTTGATTGGTAAAGATTCATGATATTCCAGGATTCCAAAAAAGACAAGAGTTTTGCTTACCTGGTGCGTCTCTCCACGTATTACAGATATAGTATTGCTCACATCCAACCAGATCATTTGGACCTCAGGACACTCCAAAAACATGTGGTTGCCATCCCCCTTTTTCTTGCCACACTTTGGACATCTTGACGTGGGGACTTTCTCCAGTTTAGATATTTTAAGTGGAATCAAAAAAAACGTGTCAAGACAGAAAAGGTGGTTCCTCCTTAAATTTTCAGCAGGCACCAAGGAATATAGAATATTGTAAGATACTTTCCTTAAGTCTTTTGACTGAATCCCCGGCAAGCTCTTCTCCCACAGTATCATTGGCAAGTTGAAATCTCCCTCTGATAGGTCCACCAAAAGTCAGTACCAAGTCGCCACTTCTTTTTTTCTGATAACACTGCTAGTCGTCCAGGATTTTAGTTCATTTGATGAGCTCATGCACGACCCAGAAGAGAGACTCCAACTCTTGATTTGAAGATATTTGTATCTTGACAGCCTGTTGTTGGTTACCTCTTGCCCCCTATTCCATGGGATCAGATTTCCATTATCTTTCAATTGACCCCAGGTTGATATCCCTGCTGCACTTACTGAATGAGCCAGCTATCTTTAGTCCATTCCAAAGACCCTGGGGTGTTCCAAATTGGTGCCATTCCAGTGTAATAGCTAAGTTTGAATTGTTTCCTGATTTTATGCCACATGGCTGCAAAGCACTGCAGTCTTAAGTTGCACATTTTTAAAGAATCTGGGTTCCCAAAATGTAAGTATGACATTTAGCTCATCCCCCTTTGTATCACAAATCACGGCCCTGAACAATGTCGGATTTATCCAGTGTATTGAATAGCATCTTCCCTCCTTTTAACAGAAAAACCCAGGCATAGTAAGATAGATGAGGCAATCGTAGGCCCCCCTTGTCGTATAGCTGTCTAAGCTTCTTTCATGCAATTTGGAACTCCTTTGAGGCCCAAATAGAGCTAGTGCTTTTTGACTGTACCCTTTTAAGTCAATCCTCCTTAAAGGACATGGGGATGTTCTGAAATAGGAAAGTGAGCTTAGGGAGAATTGTCATCTTCATGAGATTTACCCAACCATAAATTATCAAGGAGAGATGGAACCAACTCAGCAATAGCCTCTCTATTTCCTTACTAACCTTTTGAAAATTAGTTTCCGGGATTTTCTCTATATTCTGAACGATTTTAGTACCTAGGTATCTCATTTCCTATTTAATGCATTCCTACTGTGAATTGATGTTCCAGACCATTACAACCATTTTCCTCTCATTTACCACGTAGCCTGAAATACACCCATACTTTGATAACAATTCGTACACTAGGGGCAAGGAAGTACTTAGATCGAAGTATATACTGCTAGGTCATCTGCATATAGTCTCACCTTTTACTCCCAACCCTGGAGCTTAAAAGGAAGTTCTCCTTCATGATTTCTAATCTTCACTGCTAAGGGTTCAATATATACATTGAATAGGAGGGGAGATAGTGGGCACCCCTGCCTGGTTCCTGCAGAGATGTTGAAGGACCTTGAGAGATTCCAATTTACCAAAACTTTGGCTATAGGTTTTTTGTAAATTAGCTCTATGACCCTACAGAAATTTTCACCCAGGTTAGATAGTCTTAGGATTGTTTGCAGATAGGGTAGGTTTACCCTATCAAAGGCTTTAGTCGGTCCAAAGTGATAACTGTGAAGGGCACTTTGTAAGCGGATGCAATATCTATATCTCCAATTAGATTGTAAGCGAGATCTTTAATACCCCTTCCCCGGACAAAACCCTTCTGGTCTTCGTGCAGGAGATCCCCCACAACCCCTTTCAGCCTATGTGCAAGTATCTTTGCAAAGATTTTGTAATTGCATTTCAGTAGTAAAATGGGCCTGTAGAAGTTGCATACATTTGGTGCTTTATAAGGTTTTGGGATCAGGGTAACTGTGGCCTCGTTCCAAGAGATGGGACTCTCCCTTCCATTCTCAAATATAGCTGAGAACAGCCTCATCATTACCGGAATAAGGTATTCCCACAATTTTGTATATAACTCAGCAGGGAGGCCATCCCGCTCAGGAGCTTTACCTGATTTCCCTGCTCTAATGGAGTTCCTGATCTCACCTTCTGGTATAGAGCTGTTGATTACATTCCTTTGAGCTTCGCTGACTGTACAGGGAACATCCTGGCCCAACCATCCTTCCACCTCTTCCCCCGTTGTAATTAAATCCTCCAGACACACCTTCCCATAATGGCTCAAAAAGGCTTCCTCTATGCCCTTCGTTGTTGAAATAGGGTTTTTCATAAGCCCACATATGACCTCCCTTATGAAGCATTTTGTCTCATTGTTTCTCACTTTTCAAGCAAGTAGTTTAGCACAGCTTCTTCGTAGTTAAAATGGGCCAGTTTGCTAGCTTGCCATCTTTATTGTGATCTATCTTCAACTACCTCTGCAAGATCCATTTTAGGGGCCTGGAGGGAGGCTTGCAGTGACCCCTGCTCCTATTCACTCCCTTGTAACTGGTGTTCCTGCTGCTGAATCTCACTTTCAATTTCCTCTACCTCTGCTCTGCGTTGCTTACTTTTATAAGATTGAACAGACATTATTTTCACCCTCAGAAAAGTCTTATATGCATCCCAGACCACCTATAATGGTGCACTACCCATATTGGCTGCAAGAAACTCCTGAGATTCCAGACTAAGTTTCTCTACGATACCATCGTCCAAAAGTATAGTGTGATCTATAGTCCATCTCCTCTGCAACGCGATCTTTAAGGGTGCCAGCACTAAAGTAATAGCTGAGTGGTCAGAAAAGTGCGATTTTACGTGGCTAACTTCTTGGACCTGATCTTTTATGTTTTGATTGTTTAGGAATAGATCTTTTCTTGATTGATGGCCATATTTTTTATTGTTAAGAGCAAAACTCTTTAAACACCCTTTTTCTCTCTCCAGATGTCACACCATCCTAGCTGCTTGAGAGGTTTTTGTCAAGGGCTGTGTCTTGTTGTTTACTACAGCTCTACTTTTAAAGGAGCAGTCCAGGTTTCCGTCAAGTACAACATTAAAATATCCAGGTAGAATAATGGGGTCAGTGAAGTTTAGGAGCTCTGACAGCAAATTGCTGAATGGGACAGGGCCATCTAAATTGGGGCTATAATGTCCAACCAGAGTGTAAGATTGGTTATAATATCTCAGCTTAAAAGTAACCCATCTGACGGCCTTGTCCACTCTACTATCCTCTATTTTAATCTGAGGGTTGTTTTTTTTTACTAATATTGCTACCCCTCTTATGGTTAATTGGTGGTCAGGGAATACGACCTTCTGTAACCACCTCCTGGTTTAAATGTCTCTCCCATCTCCTCACAGGTAAATTATGATCTGGGCAGGGGCTTCTCTCAGATATTGTAGGACCTTTACTCTTCTATGCCTAATGCTAAGCCTTTTTACATTCCATGACAAAAATTCAATCTGCAAGTTCTGACTGGCACTCATCTTTTACTCCCTAGGATTGTTGCCCTGAGGGAACCGGAGTCTGAATTTATTCTTTGAGGACAATTTTTTTTTACCCAATGCTCCCCACCCCATGCACCTAACCATACCCGTGTCCTCTTCACTCCAGTCCCCGGAGAACCCACCTTTTCCTTCTTCATGGCCTAAACCTAAGGAGGCCCCCCAGAGTTGTGAGACAATAAAAATACTAAAGATTTGTTCCGCTAAAACAATCCATGACATTTTATTGATTCACAGATAGAAGCAGGATAAAGAAACAGTGCAAACCACTCAAAAGGAAAAAAAGAGAAGGGAAGATAAGAGACCGGCTTAAAAAGGGCAAAGATTTGTGAATACGTATGCCAACATATTCAGCCCTCACTAACTTGTCCTTGTTTCTGATAGAGATTTAAGAAATTCTTCCGCCTCCTCTACTCAACCAAAAGTCTGCATCTTTTTATTGTACATTACCAGCAGACTGGCAGAAAATCTCAGCTGTGCTGTGGCACCCAACCTTTTCAGGGGTTCAATTAATTTATACAACTCTCATTGTTTGTTAGCTGTGATTAGAGATACGTCAGACTTTATCTCAAAGTTATGCCATCTACTGCTAGTGTCTTCGTTTTTAATGCCTTTGTGAACCAGAATCTTCTTCGGTTTCGTTTTTTTCGGGGTTGCCCAGAATGGATCTCTATGGATCCTGTGTATGTCATCGATAAGATCTTGGTCTGTGCAATTAATTTGAGTTTCCAACGTGATCATTCTCGCTACAAAAACCTTCACATCATCCCCTTCTGCCCCCTCTGGAACTTTCAAGAAACGGAGATTGTTTCTTCTCTGGCTATTCTCTAGGGCTCCAGTTTTTTTTTGATAACTACTTCATTCACCCTAAGAAGCAGGATCTCCTTTTTATTGGCTTCCAATTGAAGCGTTAGGTATCTAACTGAAGTCTCCAGCAGTGATGTCTTAGCTGCGAGGTTGTCTTACTTCCTTTCCAGGCTGTCGCAAGCTGACCTGATCTCCCTTTGATTCGTCTCAGAAATTTTGAATCTGCTTCTAACTTCGGTAGTTAGTAGCTGTATTAAATCTGCGACTAATTGGGGTTGTGATTGAGGTTGCGGTTTGGATTGCGATTGGGATTGCGATTGGGATTGAGATTGGGATTGCGATTGGGATTGAGATTGGGATTAGGATATAGCTGCTGAGCTAGCCACCCCCGCTTGAGAAATGAAGGCAAATTGCCATGCAATGTTGACTTTATCTGTGGGCTCTCTGGCTGCAGGAGTGAAGAATCCATGTCTCTAGTAGGTATTGAGTTCCCCTTCTTCTCCAACATCAATGTGCTTGAGACGACTACTTCTAGAGGCTCGGGGAAACTTGTCAGAACCTGGAACCTATTCAGGCTTGTAATGTCTTTTCCTTCTGGCAGAAGTGACCCATTCAATGACGGGGCTAGAGCTGGCTTTTGGCACAACTTTAAAAAATGTCCTTAGTGAGGCCGTAATCTTCAAATTTAATGTCCACCTTTTTTCTCCTGTGTTTTCTTCTTCTAGGACTTACCCACTCTTCTGTAGCTGTAGCACACAAATTTGATACAATAGTTTCTGTCCCCGTTATACCCTTTTGTTTTGAGATCTTAAACTGTGTATCACCAGTGAGGCCTCTTACTGTAAGGCTTATAATTTTTTATCTGGCCTGAGGAGCACTACTTTCCAATACCTCCTTCACATTACCTAGTACCTGGGAGGCCACTGTGCTTTGTTAGGCTATTTCTTTTCTAGCAAAAATATCCCTCTTCTGTATAGTAGTCAAAGATGTCTGTTTTTTTACATCACTAAGGATTTTTTACTTTCTCTCCCTTTAAGGGACTACCCTGTTGCACCCCCCCCCTTAACTGAGGCTCTGACCTGTATGTTCTGGACCCCCCGAAGTCTCAGTAGCCTCACTAGGTCACTGGGCAGTGCTCTCTGAAATCCCTGCGGTCTTAGATGCTTCACAGCAGTTCCACTCAACCAGGGAGCCTCCTGCTTCTGCTCTAGTGCTGCCTCTGCCGGGATTTCCCCCGATGGAACGCTGGGTGACCGCCCTCCGACTCCACTTACTCTGCTCGCCCACTCAGGGCTTCACTTCACACGGGGCAACAAAGGGCAAAAAAGGACGTTAAGATTTATTTTTAGGTTTGCAGTGCTTTTACCGCATGCCTGCTGAATTTCGATCTAGCGGGACCGAAAGAAACGGAGCTCACGTCTCATGTCGGCGGGAGCATCCGCAACCGCGTCCTGCCATGTTTTCCCCCATATCGTTCAAGGAGAAACCCGTTATCACATATTTGTATATGAAGACCTTCGAGGAACAATCACATTGGCAAAATTACATACACACAAGGTCACTGGAGACAAAACCCTGTGATCATTTACGCAGCTGTAGTAAAGAATATGCACAAGACATTTACCCAACGAGGGAGCACTTACTAATTAACCAGATGAAAGTACTACACCTTGGTAGATGTTTTCCGCAAAACGGAGGAAAACATGAGGTTCCAGTCTGGCCCTAGTTCACTTTTCTCAGAAATTAAATGCAAACTGGAAACACTTACAAATATAAACAAAGCAGTGCCTCAGTTAAAGCTCCACTTCAGTAAAGCACAAACGTTCATAACTTCTTGGGCTTGGCAAAAGCAAATAAAATGTGTTTCCTCTTGTATTTGTAGTTGAAAAACAACCTGATATCCATAATGGAGGTGAATGCAACATAGATCTAGTGGAACGCAATCTTATCTATGGTGAATGTGACGTGTGGTTTCCTTCTTGTCGTTTCCTGGTGAGAGCAAATACCCTGGTTCTCTCTTTTAAATACCCTAAGTATGCAAATGTCCAAAATCCACACCACCACTAACACATACACTTGACACACACAGGCATTCACACACCCACTCACAGACCCACACAGCTACTCACACACCCACTCGAAGACCCATAACACCACTCACAAACCCAGTCACAGACCCACACAGGCACTTACACACCCACTCACAGACCCACACAGTCACTCATATACCCACATACAGACCCATAGCACCACTTACACACCCACTCACAGACCCACACAGCCACTCACACACCTACTTACAGACCAATAGTACCACTCACAGAGCCAATCGCAGCCCCACAAAGGCACTCACTCACCCACTCACAGACCTCCACAGGAACTCACACACCCACACAGAGACTCACACACCCACTCACAGAGATATACAGCCACTCATACACCCACTCACTGAACTATACAAGAACTCACACATCCTTTCCTAAAGTGTACAGGTTACAGTTTAGAAATAACATAAATTCACTGGAAATAACAAAGGTTACAGGGTCTTATAGATAGGAAACAGTATTTAAAAAACCTCAGACAGTCACTGAAAAAATCTAAAGTTATAGAGATGTTATAGTTAGGAAATAGAATTTTAAAAACCTTAGAAATTCACTAAAAACAATGTTACAGGGACCGAATAGTTAGGCGCAGATTTCACTCATACAAAACCATATAAATGTTGCACTTATGGTTACTTGTGTTAACTATAACTTAAACCCCAATAATGCACTGCTTATGACCTCACATATTACATTACTCATGACATGGTCAGCAACATCAAGTATGACATCTCAATGAACATCACTGATGGCATCAACCACATAACCACTCACACACCCACTCACACCCTTACACCTCTCATACACCCACTCCAACACTATCACTCACATACCCTTTCACAGACCCTTACAAGTACTCACCCACCCACTCACTAATCCATAGAGGCACTCATATACCCATTCACTCACTAATATAGCCACTAACATATTCACTCACTCACCTATACAGCCAATCACATATCCAGTCACACAAACATACAGAAACTAACACACTCACTCATACATCCATACAGCCACTCACATACTGTGTCAGTTACCCATACAGCTACTAACTCACCCATAGAGTAATTCTTATAGCCACTCCCTCACAGATACAGTAACTCACACACCCACTCACATTCTCATATAGAAACTAACATATGTACTCACTCACCTGACACAAGCACACACCCATACAGCCACTCTCACATTCACTCACGTACCCATACAGTCACTCACAAACCCACTCACTCACCCATACACCACCAAGGTACCCTCTCACTAATCCATACAGCCACTCATACACCCCATCACTCACATGTAAGTCATCCCACATACCCACTTACTCACCAATTCACCACTGACGCACCCAATCACTCACCCATACACCACTAATGTACCCACTCACTCATCCAGACAATCACTCACTCACCAATAGAGTCACCCAGACACCTACTCACACATGGATAAAGACAGTCACACAATTACTTACATAATATATGTCACTCAGTAGTAGTACACAAACTATACTCATTTAATTTGTTTGTATCTTATCATATTTCTTTAACACTTTTAGAAAACACTCACAATCACTTGATGATGTCATCAGTGATGTCCTCATTTGAGATGTCATCAGTGATGTCACTGACCATGTCACGAGTGATGTAATATGGGAGATCGGAAGCAGTGCAAACTAATGTTTTGTTATAGTTAGAACTGTAATAGTTAGAACTTTTAATAAGTGCTTTTAAATGTGACCATGACGTCTATTGGAGCTAATGACTTTTCTTGATATGTGGATATTGTTTTGTTTAGGTGGTGAGCAAATGACAAAGCGTACTGGCATGCCTTATATATGTGTTGTCCTTTGACAAAGTCAGTAGGCTTGCCTTATATTTTAATATGCTGCCCTCCTTGGAAAAAGCCAGAGATAATGACACCCCCTTATAATGTCATGTTGTACCTGGTACAGGCTGGGAGTATTGTGGTTGTGGGGGTCATGACCCACTAGGGTCAAATCAGATATAAGTATATCCCCAAATGTGTATAACTGATATAGAATATCTACTGGCAGAATGAACTAGGTAGTAATAGTTGGGATTGCTTTTCTATAGGAAAAGCTTTTTTGTGTTGCTAATTACTTTGGCACCGTTTGACAAATCTCTACAAAACTTTTCATGCTACTTTTGACTAGTTTGTACATGGAAAGTTTCAGGGTGATCCGTCAAGCGGATGTCTAGAAAAAAGTGAGGTCCTAAAGCACAAAATCCTCATGCATTTTCCATAGACTTATTTAAGACAGGCTACTGCAAAAACTGCTGAACAGATTCTAATTTAAAACATTTATAAAGCGCAGCGTGCACCGAACGGTTTCTTGGCGCTAGGGGAGGGTATTGGCTACAGAGGCAAAGGTGAGAACCGGTGGTAGAGCCGGGAAGGGAGGATTACACAGGGAATGCCTGTTTAAAAAGGAACGTTTTTAGTTCCTTGCGGAAGGATACATAATGGGTGGCCGCGCGTAGATGGTCTGGGAGGGAGTTCCAGAACGTGGGGGCCAGGGTGGAAAAATTGGACCCACCCCACTTTTTGCGCCTGAAGCGTGGAATTTGAAGGAGGGATTTGGTGGAGGAACGGAGTTCTCTGGAGGGAACGTATTCATTTATTAATGAGGAAATGAAGGCGGGGGCGGTGCCTTGACGAGCCTGGAAAACCATGCAGGCGGTTTTGAACAGAGAGCGTTCCTTAACGGGGAGCCAATGGAGCTCCCTGAGGAGTGGTGTGGAGTGATGATAGCGTGGGAGGCCAAAAACCAGCCGGGCAGCTTGGTTTTGGACCAGCTGTAGCCTCCTTAGACTGTATGCTGGTATGCCGTTGTAGAGAGCATTGGCATAATCCAGTCGTGATATCACTAGAGCGGCCATGATCATTTTGAGTGCCTGGGGGGAGAAGAAACGAGCGACAGTGCGGATAGTTCGGAGGGTGAGGAAGCAGGAGGAAACCACCGAGCTGATTTGAGAGTGAAGGGTGAGCTGGTTATTCATTTTAACCCCCAGTGTTTTGACCGTGGTAGAAGGAGTGGGGGCGGGACCAAGAGTAGGGGGCCAGAAGAGAGAGTTCCAGGGACTGGAAGAACCTCCGGTAAGAACCAACTCGGTTTTGTCCGGATTTAACTTGAGATGGTTGTGATTCATCCAGTCCCTGATGAATGTCATGGTGTGCTGGAAACTGGAGACAGAAAGAGGAGAGGAGGATAGATCAAATATGAGCTGGAGGTCATCTGCGTAATTATACACGGTGACCTCCAGCTGCTGGAGAGCGAAGATGAGGGGAAAGATGTAAAGATTAAATAGTAGGGGGGACAAAGAAGAACCCTGGGGGACACCACACGTGACGGGGAGTGGGGTGGTTGTGAAATCTCCTAGCCGGACCGCCTGGGTGCGGTCCCTCAGGAAGGAGGAAAGCCGCACCAGGGCTGATCCCTCAATTCCGGCCGCCTTGACACGGACAACAGAATTAAATCAAATTTGGCAGGAAGCTGGATCTTAGTCCACAGATTGTGCCTTTTGTGATTTGGTGTAAATCTATTCTGTAGTTTTCAAGAAATGAAGGGTCAAATATAATTGTATCTCTGGACATTTGCTTCTGTTGTAGGCGCATGACACTCTCATGGGAATGCCAGCTTGAAAATGGAGTATTATTAGTCCGGTGGGGCTTTATTACCTGTGGGCCATCCTGCTTCCGTGGCAGTCAGACTCCCACTGGAGCGAGCGTTCTGATCGACTGCCAAAAACATGAGAAAAAGTTTGCTGGCAGCCATTACAGCCATTGCAAAATTTGTTAACACAGTCCACTATCCTAAAGTAAAATTAGTTCAATAGTATAATGAGGTAGTGTTGGGATACCCTGACCCAGAGGGAGCTCCCCCACAGAGCCAAAAAGTAAAATAAATCAGCAAAAGATTTAGTAATCCAACAGGACTCCTGCAGGTTACATTTTATTCACTCATTCCACTGAACACCTTCCTGTTTTCCTTATCTTGCCTAAAGTTGAAAATGCCATATGATCAGGCATTTTTTGTAAAGTCATCTGGGTCATTGATGGCTTGATTTGATGACACTGTCATCATGTCGTTCATATCAAAATGACGGTGTAACCATGGCCTCGCCATTTGGGTCTGAGGTCTGCCAGTTTTATCGCTTACAGACAACATTTGTTAAATGGCGTGTACTAGTCCTTTTACTATGGAGCAATGTTGTCACGACTCTACTAATGTTAGCATTTGAGAAATGATTTTTAATGAGCGCTGTGTATGGAGTGATAGGATTTGCTCTGCCGATTAGAATATTTAGAATGCTGGCTATAACTTCCGGTGCTTGCCTGCACTCTAAGTTTAGCGAGTCTGTGTTGCAGAAAGACAGAGCAGAAATGTCCTGTTTGACAGTTGTCTGACTGCGTTGGGTGGAATTATAGGGGAAGGGAGCATACAGTATTAATGCAAATGTGATGTCAGTGGTTAAAATTTGGCAGGTGCACTTCCTCCAATTATGTCCGCTGACCTTCAGCTCATAATACAAGAGGGGCATTAATAGCAGTTAATGACTTCCATAGAGTTAACTGCTGTTACTGCTCTGAGCAGTGGCAAATAAGGCTTACTCGAAAATGGTTCATATACACAATGCTATATGGTACTGTTGAACAGAGCTATACTTTGATATTTCCATTGTCATTGATGAGTAATCAACTCATCATTTGAGAGAGAATGCTAATATCATAATGGAGTATTTTATTTTATGTGAATGCACCTTGTTTTACCTCGAGACACAGATAAAGGAGTGTAAAGTCATAAACTAATTTTGCTAAATTCGTTATTCCTTGAGTAATGGTTTATAATTATGATATCTTTGAATAAATCATGTATTTATAGAGCCATAAGTGTATTTTATACCTTTTTGTGCGCCAGCAATGTCGATGGAGTAGACGAAATGTAATTTAATTGATAAATTTTTCAGTTGACAAGGAATAACTTTGTTACGTTGCTGTTGTTTCCTTTCGCTTCCTGGGAAATTCTATCATGTAACCCCGCGCATCACAAACAAAATAGAAAAAAAAACAGCAGCGTCACAAACAGTATTTTCAATGGTGCCTTCTAATTGGGGAATCCTTTATACAAAATACAAAAGTATTTTGAGAACGATGACTAAATGAGTTTACAAACAAACAGTGCAGTGTACAATAGAAGAAAACATAAAAAGCCAATGCCCCACTCTCCACGGACATACTTTCGAAACTGAAAGCTTCGTTTAAATCTGTCTCAAAGCTAGACACTTTTTTGAAGGGTTGAGCTTTTAGTTCACCTCAGATGCTGCCCTGGGGTGACCATACTTCGAAGTATCAAGATACTGTGGATTTTACGGGGCAGATTTACAAGGAACTGATGCATCTGCATAGATGTGTCAGTTTCCTTGCGCCAGCGCCAAATGTCCTTGCACCACCATGGATGCGCTGTATTTACAATACAGTGCTCCATGGAGCAAGGATTAACAGTTGCATCAGAAATACTGACGCATCTGTTGGTACAAAAGTGACGCAGTGCTGGGGTTGCTCATGAAAGCGAAACACAACTCCAGCAATGTGCCAGAACAGTTAGGTGAGTCCTATACAAAAAGCCATGCATCATTTGTTATGCCTGGTCTGAGCTGGCATAGGGATTTTGACGCAGTGAAGGTGTACAGTTGCACAATGAAATGTTGTAAATTTCACTGCATCAGTTCTACATGACTTTTTGAGTGGGAACGCCCACCTGCATACAATATACTTGGCACTGGTATAATGTGACGTAGGGCTTTACAAAGTGACGCATCTCCCTAGATGCGTCACATTGTAAATTGTCCACATTGTTTGCGCCACTGTTGCGTCAAAAAAAGGGAAGCAATGGAGGTGCAAGGAGGTGCAAAGGTCATGTAAATCTGCCTCTTTGCCTTTTGTAGAAGGGAATGTGGGAATTCAAATCAGCTCAATAGAATACCAGGGCCCAGATTTATAAAGCCATTGTATCCCGCAAGCCGAAGCAAGAAAACTCATGGGTATAAGTCAGAATTATCGAGCGATGCAGGACCCTGCCTACGTCAATTTTGGGGACTTGCGTGGTGCAAGTGCAGTGCTGCATTGCCTGCTTGATGCAGGAATTAATGTATACAAAGTACGAGTTCCCACGCAAATACCAACACAACAATGACGCAGTGGTATTTGCTGGTGCGTTGTCACTTAGTTTAACACAATGGTAGAAATGCATCATAATGCTACATCACCAACCCAGGCACACATAATGGCGCAGGGCCATCAGTATTAAAAGATCTCTCACCTAACACACCCTGGGAAGCTTTTCAAGCCATGGAGGTAGCGATTTTGAAATTAAAAACTGGTGTGAGACGAAAACAGTGACAGCAAAGGAGGCAGGAGCAGATATTCAGACAAAGGATCACCCTCATTGATCTCAAGGAAGAGGAGGTGATCAAGCTATACCGACTGAAGAAAAACATCCTCCTTGAGTTGTTACCAAAAGTCTTCAACCAACAACAGGACATTTCAGTGCCATCCCACCACAAGAGAAACTGATAGCAGTACTACAAACGTTGGACTCTCCCTCTTTTCAGAAGCTATCTACAATGTTGGCTGGAATATGACAGCTTGCATTTTCTGCCATCTGTGCTGGATGCAATTATCCACAGTTTCCTAAAACCAGTCAATAATAACTTAGCACTAAACAAGGATTTAATGAGATAACAGATTTCCATCATGTTCTTGAAGCAAATGATTGCACCCAGGTTCAATTGGTGCCACCTGTAGCTACTGGACACAAATACCGTAATCAGATGCATAACTGTTTCATCAATGTGCAGGCAATAGCCACTCATAAAAGATCTTTCACCAATGTTGTAACCAAATATCCTTGTAGTGCCCATGATTCATAGATTTTCAGACATTGTAGCAGAAATGGGCACTTCCAGAGTGGAACATATGGAAATTGAATACTTATTTGGAAAGTCTAAAGGGCATATTCACAAAGAGCTATCACCGAAATAATGGCACTTTAATGCAGCCAAATTCGTGAGAAATGTACCTCTCCATTCACTAGCTGGTGTTAACAGTCCACAGCAACAGTTTACCTGCGATAGCGGCTGCAAAAAACATTGCCACAAAGGACCCCTGCAACTATCGCTAATGAGATGCAGAGTAGGCGTTCCCGTGCAAAAAGTTGCGACAACACCACACCTCAACATTCTCAACGACTAGCCAGGTCGGCGATAAGAACACAAAACACGTGATAAGGCGCATTAGCAGCATGAAACTTACACCTGCTCTTACCTGGTGTAAAGTCGGACCACAGTGTACACCACAAAAGGGAGCCCAGACCATGGCGTCATTTAAAGGGCAACAGATTCCATGGATCCACTCATCATGCGGCCCGGACCCCCGAGGGGGCCACAACACCGACCGCCACCACACCAGTACCCCAACACCCACCTTGTATTTTCTGCCATCTGTGCTGGATGCAATTATCCACAGTTTCCTAAAACCAGTCAATAATAACTTAGCACTAAACAAGGATTTGATGAGATAACAGATTTCCATCATGTTCTTGAAGCAAATGATTGCACCCAGGTTCAATTGGTGCCACCTGTAGCTACTGGACACAAATACCGTAATCAGATGCATAACTGTTTCATCAATGTGCAGGCAATAGCCACTCATAAAAGATCTTTCACCAATGTTGTAACCAAATATCCTTGTAGTGCCCATGATTCATAAATTTTCAGACATTGTAGCAGAAATAGGCACTTCCAGAGTGGAACATATGGAAATTGAATACTCATTTGGAAAGTCTAAAGGGCATATTCACAAGGAGCTATCACCGAAATAATGGCACTTTATTGCAGCCAAATTCGTGATAAATGTACCTCTCCATTCACTAGCTGGTGTTAACAGCCCACAGCAGCAGTTTACCTGTGATAGCAGCTGCAAAAAACATTGCCACAAAGGACCCCTGCAACTATTGCTAATGAGATGCAGAGTAGGTGTTCCCGTGCAAAAAGTTGCGACAACACCACACCTCAACATTCTCAACGACCAGCCAGATCGGCGATAAGAACACAACACACGTGATAAGGCGCATTAGCAGCATGAAACTTACCCCTGCTCTTACCTGGTGTAAAGTCGGACCACAGTCTACACCACAAAAGGGAGCCCAGACCATGGCGTCATTTAAAGGGCAACAGATTCCATGGATCCACTCATCATGCGGCCCGGACCCCGAGGGGGCCACAACACCGACCACCACCACACCACCACACCAGTACCCCAACACCCACCTGGAACACCACAGGGGCAGCTCAGACAAAGACAGCGGCCCCCCAGGAAACTCACCGGCCTCACAGACCCAACATCTGACAATGTCACTGTCCACTACAGGCTGAAAGGGACAACCATCATACACATTCTGACCATCATCGCCTAACAGGCCTATGGCACCAACACAGAGGACAACCAACATCCCACCCCACACCAAGCTGCTGGCTGTGTTGCACCAGTTGGCACCTGGCACACCCCAACCAACACCCTCCCGAGTCAGAGGAGTCTCACAGCCAGCCACATCCAAGTCCCCCACACCTGTCCTGGACATCACCATCACCCTGGCACCACAGTCCCCAAATGTACAATACAATGCGCTGGATCCGCTGGATACCAAGCAAGGACCATACACCATTGCTGGATACATGCACGTGTTGGGGGCATTCCACAGCACACATGTCCTACTTGTGCCCCCTGGTGTCACAGCACACAATCCCCTCAACCGGAAGCATACATCACACATCAATGTGCAGGCAACATTCGAATGCCGTGGGACCTTCACCAATGTCGCCTCCAAATACACAGCCAGTGTGCATGAACCCGTCATCCTCCGACAGTCCATCAGCAACCAGCGTTCCAACGATGGCACCAAGGGAAATGCACAGCCCCTTGGCAATTCCAAATTTACACCCCACTCCCCTCAACTCCACAACCATGCAATCCACATTTCTGGCAATGCACACGTCACAACCAACATGCACAACAACATGCCCACTCACCAGACACGACAGACCAACTTACAATGGTAACCAGGGCAAGCTGTGGACATGAGCCATCAACAGCATGGCACCTAAGCCACACAATAGCCAAATGTGGGGAGAGGTGGCAACCAGGCATGTGTGAAGGATGCAGTAGAAGCATGATTGGGAAAGTACACAATATCAAGAGTGGCAGAGGTGTGCAGGACAGACCGCAGTATGCAGAACACACCCATATCAAAAGCGACATACACCTCAGGTGTATGGAGTGTGGTGGACAGTGGACACAACCATTTCACCCCAACCAGTGGGGGTCCTCGTGGAAATGTTGCCTGTTTTCCCCCCATAAGCCTGAGCAGAGTGGGATGGCCCGGTGTACATCAGGCCAGCGTAGGGATCTGAATAAGAAGCATGTAGCCCTAGGTGTGGTTCTCTCCTGGAAAGCCCAACGTCTTTGCCAGGGCGGCACCTCCCACCCTGCCACGAAGCCGATGCCATCCTCGTGAGCTGAGTTGGATGCGATCCTGTGAGCCTCTTGTACCCCGGAATGCTGGACCACGAACGCGTCAGGCCCGCCCCTGGGCAGCCAGGCCACACTGATCACCTGCCGACACCGGCTTGTCTCAAGGAGGGTCCATCACGTGCCGGCGCAAGCTCCAAGCCCGGGCCAGCGGCCACAGCACCAGACCCCCATCCTGATCAATGAGGCATAGTTCCATATGGGCATCTTGCGACACGTGGTGCCACAAACCCTGTTCAACGCCAGCAGGCAACATGTGGTGCCACAAACCCTGTTCAACGCCAGCAGGCGACACGTGTAGCCACAAACCCTGTTCAAGGCCAGCAGGTGACACGTGGCCACAAACCCTGTTCAACGCCAGCCGGCAACATTTGGTGCCACAAACCCTGTTCAACGCCAGCACGTGACAGGTGGATGAGGGAACAGGACTACCCTGCGGACCAGTAGGTCTCACATCCAGCACCTAGTCATGAATCACGAATAGCAGAGTCCACACCAGCGGTCGCACAGAGAGGAGTAAGAGGAAGAATCGGCTTAGTCCGGACAAAAGCTGGGTCACAGTCACAGAGGTGACCGAACACATGGTGCCACTGAACCTGAACTATGCAGGCTGGTGGGGCCATCAACCTATGCCCGCGACACTCAGTGAATGGCCTATGCTGACCACTGCCTCTGACCCACACTGCTCTCGGCCTAGGCTGCGCTCGAGTAGGTCACAGATTTGGAAGTGAACAGCGATTATGCAAAGGCAGATTCCATATCATTGCACGCAAGGAGAGGCGTAAGAGGATGACGAGTTGCATCTTAGCGTAAAAAAAGGATCCTCGTCACAGAAGTGATCGAACACTACCAACAACTGCCCTGATGTCTCTAACTCTGTGCATCGCGAGCCAATGACACGTGTCAGTGGGCCACTGCTGACCGCTGCCACGGCCTACACTGCGGTCCAGTAGGTCACAGAGTCTTGATTTGGCGATGGTGGATTTCATATCAATGTACCGGCATCATCGCATACTGCATATCCTCAGCCCCGGTGCCACTAAGTCTGTTCCCCGACATTCATGGACTAGTGGTACATTGGTGGCGTCTGAGTCTATGGACTAGGGGCTAGTTTATATTCTCATGTAGCTGATACGAATTGGTAGTGAAAACGAGGCTTGTGCTTTCCACTCCTCCATTTGCTGCTTCCGGATACCATCAGATATTCCGCATCATGCCCTGTGGAAACAACTTCCATTGTTCTCCGCAACCCTCCGCAACATACACCTTGGCTATTGATGAGGACCTGCTCAGGTCGCATGGCCCATCTGACTGCACCGCAAGTCACCGTCCCGTGACTGGGTGCCTGTGCCAGGCGCAATGCATCCGGGGCCACTTACTCTGTACTGGTCTGGTCAGGGGCCCCTTCTTCTGTGATACTGGATGCCCCTGAAGGGTTGGCCTTGGTGTCATCAATGACATTTCTCTGTGGCCCTGCGCTGTATGCAGCCTCCGGTCCCAACTGTGTCCCGCCAGGGCTCACACACCAAATCGAGTCCTGACCGGCCCAGACGTGGCATCACTGCAGGAGGCACACACCACCATTGCAAGGACCACCTCCAACAGCCATCTGCCACAGTCGACACAGTGGTCCTGACAGACTTCTGGAGTTGCTCGGACGTGTCATGGATACCATCATTAGCCTGATACCATGCTCAGCACTCCAGGTGACAGTGACTCAGTGCACTGCAGGCCATTGTCCGTTGCTGATTGAGTTTTGTGCTGTAGAGAGGTTGCGCAGCTATATCACCTCAAACAGTGTAGGGAGTCCTGAGACGTTAATGGGGAAGATGCTGCAGGTCTGACACACCCCACTGCATCTTCATCAGGAATATATCTAAGGGACACAATCCAAGACTTGTTCTTCACTTGAGCGTGCTCATCTCTAGAGTCCCATCCCCAGTGCACTGCAACTCACGGACACTTCTGTTTGCATGTTGGCTGTCCTCTGGACTTTCTCTGGCTCACTCCATGTTGCTCAGCAATTGACTCTGTTATACATGTGTTTTCTGTTTCCGTTGCAATGTTGTCCAATGTTCAAGTGGTTGCCAGCGCCAGACATTCCGTGCGGGATAGCTTACACTCACCCCACACACATCCAGCACAGGCGTCACTGTACATGTGGCCCTGCCAATCAAGGGGCCGGGCGCATGTGCCCATAGTCAGTTCAACATGATATATGCGTGTGTCCCTCTGGTCTTGTATGCATGAGGGCCCTGGGACCTACGACAGTACATTGTGCTGTGTACATCGGATGCAGACATGTCACCGCAGGCAGCAGGTTGGAGCTTGGACATGTAGCTTTGTCGTTACCCAATCCATTTGTAAGGAGAGTGCCAGGGCCATTGTATGCAGGGCCAGCATGGGTGTGTGACTGCTAATTGAGTGTCCAAAGGCGTGGTTCTGTACTGTGAATGTGCATCTGCATGTGTCTATATGGCAGTGTGGGTCTCCTTAGTGGTGTGTGGGTGGTCCCTGAAGGGTGATAGACACCTATGTATATGTTATAGTTCTCATTCCAAGGGTTTGGCCCCACCCACACCTGTTGGGCCACCTCCTTTTGGCATGTTGACACATGGCATTGGGGTGCCATGTGTGGGTGGGTGAAGTGTTGTGAGCCAGCTCTGCTTGCGGGTGCTTCCTGCTGTGTGGTATGTTACAGGCTCGGTGTTCTCCTCTGAGTAGCTTGGCAGGCTGGGTCCTGGTGGGTGGTTGCGTGGGATATCCATGGGCTGTTGTTGGGCATCGGTGTCGACGATGTGGTTGTCCTCTCTGGCACCACAGATGTGTTGTATTCTGTGGTCTGCGGAAGGTGTTGCATGCCCCTCTGCAATGTGAATGGGAGATGCATGTTGACATTGTGTTGACATGTATGTTGGTGCATTGTGCTGGTTTGCATGCAGACTGTATGGCAATGTAAATTGTGATTGGGAGGTGCTGGATTCTTCTGCAGGACAGTGTACATTCGGACTACATGACAGATGTGAGGTCGTACACGTGCATTTCCATTTCCCAGTTTCCGGCTCTGTCAGATGTAGTAGGCATGTTTCTGTGCATGTGCGGAGCCAGTTGTGTCCTCTGTGCTGCAGTGTTGGCTATGTGCATTGTACCACGTTGTCGTCAATGTATGTGTGCTGTTCTTGCTATGTGTGTGTGCTGCAGTGTGCCAAGGGGATCTGGGACATGATCCTGGGTAATTGTGGGTGTGCAGTGTGCTACACCTCGTGCATGTATGCCATTTTGCCCATCTCCCCCTGTCCCCGAAGTCCCTGTTTGTTGCACTCCCTGTTGATGTTGTGTCAGGTCCTCTCGAGTTGTGTCATTACTCCCTACTCCTTGCACCGTCTCCACACTGATGACTGTGGCATGGGTTTCCTCCAGCTCCTCCTATGGCTGTCACGTCATGCCAGCACCTATTGGCCTCCTCGATTGGCCTCCTCTGCACTCCAACTGCATTCCAGGTGGTCTGCTAATGGGTCAGTTGCTGGTAGTGTTCTGTCACCTCCTTGACACTGGTCTTGTTTTCCTGCAGACTGAACCACGTCTTCCTCTCCCTCTTCTCCTTGGCCTTCCTCAACCCTGTAGTTCCTTGTTGGTAGTCTGTGAGGGTTGTGAGGTTCGAGTCGGCCTCTGCACTGGGTCAGGGTGCATCCATCTTGCAATGTGCTTTGGCTTGTTTCTGGTGTGTTTTCTCTGTGCTACTTTTTGTACCGTAATTGGCCTCAATGCATGTTTTTAGGCATTCGCGTATTACATTTTTTTGGCATGGCGTTTATTTTCACGCAGGCATTCGACGCGTTATCTGGTGTCTATCACATTCTACTGCCAAGTTGTAAATTCCACATTGACACAGGGTTATTTTCCCGTGATAGGCTACGATGTTGAAAGTTGCGTTATGCTACTCTTGCAATAGTGTTCACACGTTCTTGTGAATATATCCCTCAATATTTGCCGATTAATTTTTATGTGGATGGGAAATGCAATGGCTAATATCCAAATATGGGTTCAGTAAAGTGTTCCTTTTATCCACAGTGGGAGAAATGGAGTAAATCAGATAGAAAATTGCATGTCATTGGTGGGCATATGTACTATTACCTCATGTAATGAGGGGCACCCAACAAAGGTATTGTGTTATGTAAAAGGAAGAGAGCAGAAATGCTCCATATGTAGAAAGAAAGGGAGCAATTCTACTCAGTAATTATGCAGGGACACTGTGTGCAGCCTTGCACCTTTGCAGGCACCCTTACACTATAGTGCTATGGTGTCTGTGTTACGAGATGAATTATTTTTGTTCGAGAAGGGACACATTCCAGCACCACAAAATCCTCAGAGGGTTATTCGTCTTTCGATGTGTGCAGCACAATGCATTGCACGTTGACACAGGAAATAAATAGCCAAAATACATATCTATGCACTTGTCGTTGCTGGGTCTGCGAGGCACACTATTTAGATGCATTTCCAGGTTTAATAGCCTTAGTAAACCTGCCAATCCATAATAATACATGGGTGTATGCATAGGAATTGGCATGGTCCACCCATAAAATTCCTCCCGCTTTATAATACAGTGCCAGGAGCTGCCTTGCCTCACTGTTATGTATACAGTCCCACAAGGCCATGCAAAATAGGCCTTGCATGGTGTTATGAATATTAATTATATCTTTGCATTGTCCTTGCCTCACCTTGCAACTTGCATTGTCATGGGGATGAGCCTTGCATTTACAATGTGTTAAGTTGGCATTAGCTTATTAGAAGTTTAAACACAATTTTTCCTTTCTGCTGCCTTTGCACACAGCATACATTATTATAAATGTTTAGAGGTTAGCAGAGTGTTTCGCGCCACACGAGAATAATATGTTTTTCTATATTAGCAGCCTTGCTTGGTAAGCTTTGTCTGAACAGTGAGTGCCGAGGCCTTCAAGGTTATTTCAACACAGTGGTTGTTGTTCGGACTGATCAGCGCACGTTCTAGACATAACATACATGCAGCTGTGGCCACCTCTGATTTTGGAGCGTTTAATAATGCACTGCGTAGGCATGATCGCACATACTTGGAGAACATTTGCATGCAGAGAGCCGGTGCAGTAACTGATGTGAACCATTTCTGCTAGGACCAGAGGTATGGGACCGTCCTTGTTATCCCAAGAGACCTTCTGTAGATATAAAATAACCTACTAGCTAAGGAGGGTGAGGTATAGGTGTATTCTAACCTGTTTCCATTTAGCAGTCTAACATGTTTTCTTCCTTTGCATTTTATAGAATAGTAACTATGCTGATAATCTTGATGATTCTAATATGTCTGCTTGTATTAGCTAAAATACTGCGCATGAGAACACGGCATTAGAAATAAATATTTCAAACTTGCACGTGTCTCTATTTACTCCCTGTTCTGGACTGGTATGAGAGTATAACGAAAGAGTGTTCATGTGTTCCACATTGCGTGAGGTATTCCAAGTTCCCAATTCTGGGTTGTCTAATCATTGGGATTATGGAAGAACCAATGAGACACTGATTGCTAGTCTAATTCACTGAGATTCCAAGTCTCTATGCACAGTTCTGTGTAGGAGCAGAATCCCTGCTACAGCATAATGCAAGAACAATTCAAAGACTACAGAACTCAGACCCTCTGTATATAGAGTATGGTAAGGACCCCAACATGAATACTGAGCAACATAAAATAGAATGGAGCTACTAAATGTGTGTTTAATGTTGGTCAATCTGACAAAGAAATATGGGAATTCAAGATATGTTTTTAATAGTATAAAACTACATTCGGTGCAATCCTATATAGCTACCTTCCATTCTATTCCCCTTACATTCAGAAAATCCAGATAAAACCCATCAAGTATAACATTTTGTGTACAACTTTTCAACACAGTCATCCATGTAACATGCACATACATGTAAGTATGCATTTCTACCTCACTCATTAGGTGATCAAGGCAATGGGCAGCAAGCAGGGCTGCTGACCCCATTTAGCCAAACTCAAAACTGAACCACAAAAAATACAATGCAGCATTAGGAAGACAAGAAATGTGGTTGAAAGGTAATTTGGAGTTTTTAAATCAAGATTTCAGTGCTTGGATCTGTCTGGTGCAAGACAGCTATTCTCACTACCCAATGTCTGCAAACTCATACTAGTGTGTGCCATACTGAGTAATTTATACAGACAAACACATTTGGAATAGAACTCACCACCTCCACTACCAAGTGAAGGTGACCAAGAGGTGGGTTCTAATGAGATAGGGTACTCAGTGGAAGGCTAACAAGGTGCAATGAATTGGTTCTTAATTTTTTTTCTCTTAATAATTGGTGTCTGACTAGTTTATGTGTATGTAAATCTAAATTTTTCCTGTAACTAAAGATGTATTGGTTAACAAATTCAATTAAAGTACTGTTTTTGTTTTTTATAATATACAGTAATGAAATGTGTTAATGTTGGTGATCAACCTTTCAAGTATCCATATGTTGAAAGAGGCATTTGGAAAAACACAAACAGTTTATTTAATGAAGCAATGTGGCCAGGAGAACAGCCACAGGCATATGGCCTGAGGAATGTCTTCAATTTATAATCGGTCTGATATGGGTTTTTATACAGCACCTTGAATGCAATAAATAGTTCTGGTGATCCTTTTTTAATAAGGAATGTGAACCTCTGTCGTTGGAGTCATATATTAATGTTTTGTATGAGAAATCCAGGTGGGTTTCAACTTTGCATGGACACAATGTGGCCAGTGGGTAACGTGTCTAGATGTCTGGCATGGGGAGCATGTGATCACTGCATAAACTGTGTGTGCTGTGTCCTGATTTGCTATGTGTCCCTAACTTCATGGGGCATCTGACTTTATGGTGTTTTGTAAACGAGCGCACCCCTCTGGACATGTGTGCTTTATTGAGGCCAATCTCCGTGGACCATTGTGGAGTCGATGTGCCTGGGGTTTCGTGTATGCACGTTTGTCTACCAGCTAGGTGTCACACCCCCGGTCAATCAGTGACCTTGAGCGTAGCTCTCAGAGCCTGCCTGACTACGTATTTCTGAGTTGGGTTGACATGGAGTTCGAAACAAGTGAATTCTCCAATAAAGATGCAATTACATTTTTATATATGAATATATTGTTATTCATATTGACAATGACTTTTTCAATATTAACATTCCCCCCTTAAGTTCAATTTTCAACTACATTATCTAACCCATACTTCATGGCAGTTACTTTATTGGGGGACTGTTGTTTTTCAATTTTGACAATGACTACTTTCCTAGTTGTTTGCATTTTACCCAATTTGCGGACTGTTTTTTTACAGCAGGGAATTCCCAATTTCACGGAACCACACGGAAACAAGAACGTAATGAAAACTGGCAACAATGACTTTCACAATCCAGAAAGCCACTGGGGAGCCAAGAGAACCAATTTGAGAATCACCCATGCTCAGAGGCACCTCTCTCCTCATGCATGTCTCTTTGAAAACAGTGCAGTGCTAGGATGGAAAAAGTCAATGTCCCATTATCCAGGTCATTTCTCAGGATAAACTTGCAGCAGGACGCACCAATCTTGGCACACACCCCTGCCTCCATTGTGGTCATTAAGTCTAACATGAAATGATGGTGCTTTACCATGAAGCGATTGCTCTCAGTTCTTCCTTGATCGGATTAAGGCCAAGCTCAGTGCTGTCCATCATTTTAAGCATTTCCCACCTGGTTATTTGGAGCCAGCAGACATTAGCTTGCGTCTGTATGGTGAATACAAAAGTATCGACCATCCTGCTAATACTTTTGTGTTCTAAAACAGTCTGAAGTCTTCTGCAGTGTTCTTAGTACAGAGCCCTGCCAAAATAATCTGCAGTTCTTTTTTTTTAAATTGGTTTTATGGATAAAGTTTAGTGGCAGACAAGTATACAGTGCTTACATATGGTACTCACAAGTTGCATCCATCACCATACATGTTACAGAGGTTGGGGAAACAGATACTTTAAACAGTTACATCTCTGTCCATATTGCTTCGCATTTTCAATTCCACCACTGGTAATACACAAATCTCTCTACTGTGAGTGTTCCATTTCACCCATATTTTATCCCATTTCTTCGGGCATCCTCTGGTTATAAATACTTCTTTCTTCGCGATCATACACCTGTTTAACTCTTTCAACCACAATGACACAGTAGGCGGTGCCACTCCACCCCATCCCCGTGCCAGCTCTCTTTTTACTTACGTGTACCCCAGTGTCAACAATTGTTGTTCGATTTCAGTTTGGTCTGTATTCTCCCATATGTTAAGCAAACCCAGTCGGGGCATCAGGGTCATCGTCTTCCCCAATGCAGACTGCATATGATTTGTAGCTCTCTTCCAAAGATCACACACCAGCGGGCATTCCCAAAGTGTATGATGGAAGGTAGCTGGCTGCTTGCAACCCTTCAGACAAAGGTCATCTTGCCTAGTCCCTATTTTGGCGAGCGTCATCCCTGTCAGGTAGGAGCGATGCAAAATCCTGAGTTGCATTAGTCTAAATCTAAGCGTGATGGCCACCTCCCTAGGTGACATAAGAGCTAGTCGCCAATCTTCCTCGTCCATCGGTCCCATGTCTTTCTCCCAGTGCTCCTTGAGCTTGCCGAAGTTATTGGGCAAATTATTACTACGTTTTTATAAGTCCCCGCCCACCCCCTTTGCCAGCACCAGTTCCATTGAATGATGTGATACTCTAATAATTGAAAGGCAAATAGTGTCCACCCCACTTCCATTACACTTTTATTTGGGTGGTTCTTATTCTCTTTCCTATCCTTCCTGAGAGTGTAGTGTGTGTATACACAGGAGTATAACATAGCCCTTGTTGAAAAAGTCTCAGAAATGGCTAGACTATATCTTTTGTTGTACAGTAGTAAGTAACTGAACCACAACAACAAATGCAACATTTCACTGATGTTCTTCTCCTGGCTTATTTGCTTTTAGGTGCACAACAAGCCAGAGGAGGAGGTGTCATCATCATTCATCACCCATTGTACTGCCAGCCAGACAGAAGTCCTGCTGCGCATCACGTCCACGTGTGACCACAGCTTGTTGTGCATCTGCGTCTTGCCTGACATCTGAAGAAGATGGCCCCAAAGAAAGGTACCAGGTCCAGTACCAAGAAAGTTGCCGGTGAGAAGAAGGAACAGAAAAAGGAAGTGCCATTAACCATGACTGGTGTGGCGGCCAATGGCTTTTTTTGGTCCAAGAAAAAAGGTACGCCTGCATCAGCGCTGTCCGGGAACCAAGCTGGGAGCAGCACCTCCGCACCAGCAGGCCAACCCCACCAACCTAGGCCCAAGCCCTTGAGTGTCGCAGAGGTAGCCAGTCTACTAACAAGCAGCGATGTTGAAATGTCATTATCGCAAAGTAGTACACAATCAACGCAGGCGCAAACTCAGCAGATAAGTGTGCAGCCACAACAAGAACAGCAGCAGCAGCCACAAGAACAGCAGCAGTCGCAAGAACAGCAGCCGCAAGAACAGCAGCAGCAGCCGCAAGAACAGCAGCAGCATCCGCAAGAACAGCAGCAGCCACAAGAACAGCAGTAGCCGCAGCCGCAACCGCAGCCGCAAGAGGAACAGCAGCAGCCACAAGAGGAACAGCAGCAGCCACAAGAAGAACAGCAGCAGCCGCAAGAAGAACAGCAGCAGCCGCAAAAACAGCAGTGGCCGCAAGAACAGCCCACAGTAGTATTTGTTGCTCCTAACATAGGGGCATTTCAGGAAATCGATCTTCCTGCAGACAAAGTGGATCAAACCACTGTTTCGGAAGATATATTGTCTTCCAGACCACTATCAAGGAAAAAGAGGCTTGTTAGTACATCATCTTCTTCTTCAAGCCCCGCTTCTGATGATCATGATGCCACTTTGCAGCCACCAGCTCAGTCTGAGGGTGACGCACGCCACAAGACAATGCTTCTGAAAAGGAAGATTCCAGAAAAACCTAGAGTTATGGACGTAAATGTAGAAGAGGGAGATGATGTTGATGTTGATGAAGACGAGCCAGTCATCACGCACATCACTCCTGCACCAAAAGGGATGAAGACCAACATTCTCATACTAACACAGGTTACACCACCACCACGACCTCCAGCTACCATATTTTCCAAGGCTCGGCAAGGACCTTCATCCAGCTCAACCATCTCAGTAGGTAGTGGTAGTAAAAGTCACAGTGTAGCTGCACAGAGTCATCACATTCCAAGCACACCCTCCAAATCATCTGGTATTGAAAGTGGCACATCCAGCAATGCCAGAAATTTCTACTCCCCAGTTTGGAACTTCTTTTCTGTTAGCACCAAGAGGAGAACGTTGCTATATACTCCATTTGTCGCACAGGTGTTTTGCGCGGTAAGCTTGGTACAAACTATGGTACCGGAGGCCAAGCAAGTCATCTCAGAATACACCACACTATTGTGTGGGAAAATCGCCTACTTCACTTAAAAGAAAGTAAAAAATGTCAACCCATTGAAGTTGGTCATGAAGATTCAGGGGACCATATTTTTGCGGTGGAAGGTGAAAAAGAGGGAGGCATTTAAAGCCCTGTCCCCAGTACTGTACTGGTACCTTCCACATCCTTCTCAGTAACATCTGAGTGGCACTGCAGTAAGAGCCATACTCAGAATCAGGCTGAGACACCAAGGCGACCGAGTACAGCAATGAGACAAACTGTGTCATTGAGCCTAAGTGGGTTAATGAAAACAACAGCACCACAAAGGTAAGTAATCCAGCCTACCATTGAGAGCATGCTTAGGTTGGAGGGGCAGTTCCAACGCTACCACCTAACGGCACTGTTGTAAAATGCCAAGCTTGATAAAAATGTTAGCACTGGACCTTCTCCCTTTTTCATTTGTGGAAGGGGTGGGTTTCCTTGAATTTGTGTCAGCCATCTGCCCTAAATGGAAGGTTCCCAGACGTTCTTATTTCGCAAGAGTTGCTGTCCGGCACTACATCATGATGTGCTGGAATTGGTTGGTCAAACTTTGCAGCAGAGTGCTGTTCACAATATCCACATGACAACTGACATGTTGACCAGTTGCCAAGCCACAGATTACATGTGCATCACTGCACACTGGTTCTCTTTTTTGGGGGTTAGAGAAAAGCAATCTGAACGAGGTGCTGTTGACACATCTGAGATTTTTAAAGCTACTCAGAAACATGCAACTGTAGCCATGTTCGTCATGGAGAAATCTCATACTGCTGTAAACATTTTGCAAGAGTTTTGCAGCAAGGTTTCTGAATGGCTGTGCCCCAGAGGGCTTAGTATTGGTTTTGTTGCCACAGATAATGGCAGTAATGTACTTAAGGCCATGGACCTTGGTTCCCATTTCAGGGTTTCGTGTTTAGCGCACTGCATAAACATTATAGTTCAAGACTTTCTGAAAAAAGAGCTCATAGTCAGCAACTTACTGAGCATCTGCCGAAGAATATGCACTCATTTCAGCCATTCTTTTAAAGCTCAGAAGCAGCTGAGAATCATTCAACATGAATATAGGATGCCAGTCAAAGCACTCATCCAGGAGGTGGATACACGTTGGAATTCAACATATTACATGCTTGCTCGTCTGTTTGAGCAGTACAGGTCACTCAATGAATATGTCATGCAAAGAGGGGATGCTACTGTGAAAGGTATGACCCTTTAGATGGAGCAATGGGGCCTAGTTAAATGCCTGACTGAGATGCTTCGTCCTTTTGAGGTCTTCACGCGTGAAGTCAGGAAGGACGACGGTACAAAGGGCAAACCTTTACCATTATTGCAAATGCTAGAGCATCAGCTGAAGTAGGTGTCTGAATCATACAAAGGTTTAGAGGACAAAAAGGAAGCCTATGACTTGGTGCAGAGCTTAGCCCATCGCTTAGCTGAAAATACAAGGATAGAAAATAAAATGTTATCACAAGAACATTACATTTCTGCCACAATTCTGGATCCGTGGGCAAAATTGGGACTTAAGACATTCTTTCCCTTTTCAGAGATGGATGTTGCCCGCTACAAAAGTTGGATAGCTGAGGCAGCGAGTAAGTTGGAAAGTGAACGTCTGTTAATTAAAAGTCTGCAAGATCAAGCCACAAGAAGTAGTGCAGAAGGGCATGCAGCATCAAGTGCAACTTTGGAGGCTGAGGGCAGTGCGTTTGGATCATCACAACACTCACCATCACCATTGACAACAGCAACAATAACTGGATCACTAGGCCCAGTAGAATCGTTAGACAATTAGTATTTACAGTTAGGCATTAATAAGAGCAGTGCTGATGCACAGAGAAAAGAGCCCGAAAGGTTAGAAGCAGCACCCCTGACCATTGAGCGGATGGTCCAGGCCTATCTGGCTGACCCAACAGAGGTGTACATTGATCAAACCCCATTACAGTATATATATATTTTTTTAAAACCTTTATTATAAGAAAAGCATTACAATTACAGACCTACAACCACAGAGGCCGGCCAGTAGCAATAAATACCAAATTCACAAAGTTACACAGCTCATCAGCCGACAACCCGTGGGCCCGGCAGCGATATCGCATGGCAATATAAAGAACCTATGGTGATAGGAGGATAAACGGAAGGTTTCACGTTTTATATTTTATAAAACAAACACTTAAACAAAAAATTTGAGGCAATAGACTATATATTGAGTGGCTGTCTCGAGCAGTAGGGGGAGCGACCCAGCTAAAGTAGCTAATTTGATGAAGGATGGAGGATCTCGAAGAGGGAAGGGGCCCGAGAGTAGGTAAGCAAGTCGTATACAATAAGAAGTAGATACCATGAAATGCACGGTCACGGGGACAGAGGAATGTCAGAGACTTCTACGAAAGGGGGGGTGCAAATCTCTCCACGATACGAATTCCATTGGCCCCATATCCTCCCCCACTTCTTGGGCCTGCCACGGGCGACATATACAATTTTTTCTCTGAACATGCACCAGTCCATGTTTTCTTTCCATGTTGAAACTAGAGGTGCCCTTTGAGACCCCCACAGTTGGGCTATGTCCCTTTTCGCTATCATGTTGCCGAGGGTGGCCCATTGAGTCTGAGCAATGCTGTAGTCATTCGGCTCCCAGATGTTCAACAAACAGCGTCTGGCCTCTGGCAATAACGCAACACCCGTCACCTCTTCCATAACAGCATGCACTTGGTTCCAAAATACCACAACATCCGGACATTCCCGTATAATATGAAGAAAAGTAGCAAGGATACCGCAGCTGCGCCCACACAACCCATCCACAGAATAACCCATACACATCAGGCGTGGACCCGCGACATAGACACAGTGTAAAATTTTCAGTTGCACCAGCCGGAGACGCGCCGGAATCGCGACCTCCTTGGGGGAAGATATCGCGGCCTGCCAGTCTTCATCATCCAACTCCAGTCAATCGCTGGTCCAAGCCCCACAAAGCTGTACAAGGAGATCCGAGCGGTCATTGATAAGTTTTTTGTAAATGAGAGAAATAGTGCTATTGAGGATGTACCCGTCAAGCACTCTATCTTCCAGGGGGGAGGACTCTGGAATAGTGGTTCCGGCTGAGAAGACCGACTCAAGCGCATGGCGGATCTGGATATAGCGGAAGTGTTTCCTATCACTCAATGTATATTCCCGTTTGAGTTCGTCGAAAGTCTTGATTCTGTTCTTGACCCAGAGATCTCCGACCTTACTGATGCCGATTAGGTCCCATTTGTCGAATCCCTTCGTCGTCCAAAGACTGCCCAGTCTCTCCGCCGCGTACAGGGGGTAGCTCTAGTCAGCTTGTCCGACCACCCCGTGGCCGCGGTTGCACTACCCCTCACCCGTACCGCAACACCAGTGGGCCCAGTCAGATTCTTCCTAGCCGCTCTAGAGTAGAGCGCCCTATTATAGTCGCCTCCCGGTAGCTGCCATCTATCCATTTCGACTGCGGGATTCGGGACAGGACCGTACATTGCATGGTTGACTGCGCTCAATTGGGATGCCCAATAATATCGTTTGATATCGGGCAACGCTATGCCGCCAACGTACCAGGGCAAAGTCAATTTTGCCAGTGCAATGCGAGGTCGCCCGCCCCACACAAGCTTCCTCTGGAGGCCCTCGATCTGGCGGAAATAACTGGCAGGCACTAAATCAAGCGTATTTTGGATGACGTGCAGGAATCGGGGAAGAGACATCATCTTAAAGAGGTCGGCTCTCCCTACCGGGGACAGCGGCAAACCACACCACGCTGTGACATCCGATCTAAGCCGGATAAGCGGAGGAAGCAAATTTTTCTCATATCGTGCTGCGGAGTCCAATGATATATAGATCCCCAAATACTTAAAACCGACATGCGAAATCGGTATCGGACAGACGGGGGGCAAGGGAGGCAATTCTCCAGTAAGTGAGTAAATACAGGACTTGGCCCAATTAGTAACCAAGCCAGAATTTCTCCCGAAGGAACTCGAAACGTCGAACAAGACTCCCATTGATTTACGAGGGGATATGAGGTACAAAACGATATAGTCGGCTTACAACGATATACGATCCTCGAAGTAAGGGGACCACCTAATGCCCTTGAGCGATGGTATCCACTGAAGCCACGCGGCAAGGGGCTCAAGGGCAAGCGTGAAGAGCAGCGGCGACAGAGGACAGCCCTACCGTGTGCCTCTTCCGAGAACAAAGGGTTCCGAGGCCCTACCGTTGACCACCACTTGGGCTAGCTGTTGCTCATATAGGAATCTAACGCACCCGATGAAATTGGGGCCAAAACCAAATTTTGCAAGGGCCGCCCACAAATACGGCCACTCCACCGTATCGAAGGCCATCGAGGCATCCAAAGAAACCAAGATGGCTGGCTCACTAAGAGACCCCGCCCTTGCCAATACGCTGTGAAGACTGCGAAGGTTGAGTGCGGTGTTTCGATGGGGAATGAACCCAGACTGATCCGGGTGTATCAAATCGCTGATCACCTTTATCAGCCGATTTGCCAAAAGCTTTGCCAAGATCTTTGGCTCCACGTTCAAAAGCGAAATCGGCCGGTATGATGAACATTGATCGCGGGGCTTCCCATCTTTATGGATGACTACAATGGACTCCAGTCTCTGATCCCGGGGAAAGGATCCGAGATCTTGCGATGCCGAAAACATTTGGCGAAGATGCAGCGCCATTTTGTCGGGGCACAACTTGTACAGCTCAATCGGGATACCATTCGGGCCGGAGGCCTTCCCCGAGCGAAGGGAGCGGATAGCGAGCGCTATTTCATCGGTGGAAAATTCCGCCTCCATAAGCTCCTTGTCTGATTCCGACAGGCTAGGCAACGCGATATCCCTAAGTAGCAAATGTGAGTCCTCCTCCGGTCTGTCTGAGACCGGCGCGTAAACCTTCTGAAAGTGCTGGGCAAAGACCCCGACTATCTCAACCGGGTCCACAACCCGCGTTCCATCCGCTCTTTCAACAACAGGCACCACCCGATTCAATCTGTCTCTTTTATCCAACCAAGCAATCAATTTTCCTGCTTTATCACCAACATCATACAGACGCCCCTGTTGCTCATGACTCATTGCCTTGGCCGCGTCAGTCACCAGAGCCCTGCAGTCAGACTGTTTAAGGGCTAGAGCATGTAATCCCTCAGGTGTAACCCCAGACTCCAACTCCTCTTCCAGTGCAGTAATTTCATTTTCCAAATGCACCACCTCCTCATTTCTACTTTTCCTCGCACTGGTAATCAAGGACAGAGTTTGACCACGAATCACAGTCTTATAAGCCTCTCACGGGGAGATGGGGGAGGACACTGATCCCACGTTCTCAGCAAAGAAATAATCCATGCATTTAACCACCTCGGCTCTAGTTTTAGGATTACGAAGGTGCCAGGGGTTAATCGGAGCAACCCAGCCCTCAGTTCCCAACTGTACATCAATAGTAAGCCAGAGTGGGGAGTGGTCCGAGATCCCCCGAGCAAGGTGTCTAATTTCCCTGACATAGACCACCTGCACCGCCGGTATTAGGATATAATCAAGCCTTGAGAGACTCCCATGTGCTCCTGAATAAAAGGTATACTGTGACTGTCCGGGGTGCAGTTGCCTCCAGCAATCCACTAGACCCGGCGCATCATGCCCAGCCATGATTGTGATTTCGGGAGAATCCTGGGGGGGGCTACGATCCTCACTACCACAGACAACCGAGTTAAAGTCACCACCCACAACCAACATACCCTCAGGGAACCCCAGGAACACCCTCCCCAAATCAGAAAATGTAGTGGACTGTAGGCCTGGCGGGACATATACAGAAAGTATGGAGATCGTCTTCCCTTCCCAGCGGCCCGAAATGGCCGCATATCGGCCTCTATCATCCAGCACAGTGTCGTCTATCTCCAGGGGGAGTGAGTTCCTAACAAGGATGCCCGCCCCCCTCTACCCAGTAGTAAATCCGGAGTGTGCCGCCAGGCGATAGCCCCGTCTATTCAATGCATGGCATGTGTTCCCTATTAGATGTGTTTCCTTTAGTAACACTATATCTGGGGAGAGACTCTTCAGGTATTGCAAAACTATCCCCCGCTTTATCCTATCGCCCAGACCATTGACATTCCAGCTCAGCACCCTCAGCCCTCTACCCCATCCCAGAAATGAAAACAGTGCCCCCTCACAAAGAAACAGACACAAAAGACAAAATATGCAGCAGAGCGTAGCCTCGAAATAAACAAAGAAACAAAGACCCCCCACCACCCCCAGAAGAATACCCAAAACACACACCCCCACCCTGCACCCCTGTGTTAGACCAAAAAGCCACCTGACTTGCAGTGTGCCTGTCGCCCCATTAAACTAACCTACAAGAAGAGAGAAAAACCCCTAGAGGAGGAAGAAATCCGATTCCCCCCACCCCCGGGTAATCACTATATATGTATATAAGAATCATAGAATCACTGCTATAAGTCCATAAAGCTGGCTCACCGGTAAAGACTCACTACTCCTGTTCCTCTAGGCCACCTTCAGCGCCCCTCGAATGTTCCGGGCGGGTACGATGCGTCGGCAGAGTATCGAGCCAGTCACTGACCACCTCAGGGCGGTCAAAGAAGAGCACACGTTCCTCATATTCAATCCTCAGTCGGGCCGGGAAAAGCATAGCGTACTTCAGTCCCATGTCTCTAAATTGCTGTTTCACCCCCGTAAAGCCCATGGCTGTTTTTGCACGCCTGTGTAAAGTCCGGATAAAAACTGATTGATGCGTTTTCAAATTTAGTGGGACCATTGGTGCGTGATGCTTGAAGAATAGCGTCTCTGTCCCGAAAATTGAAAATCCTGGCTATGATAGGTCTCGGGGCAGCACCCAGTTTAGGCTTCCCACCAGGAACTCTGTGGGCACGCTCCACCGTAAAAAAGTTACTGAGGCCCTTGGGTGTTAAGTGATTGAACACGAGGTCCTCCACCAGAAGGTCTGTGGATAAGTCCGTGGAATTCTCCGGAACACCGATGATGCGGACGTTGTTGCGCCTGGCCCGGCTCTCGAAATTATCCAGCCAACGGGCAAACAAGTCATTAGATGTTCGGAGATTACGAACTTCGGTCTGAAGATCCGAGACATCCGTAGTGAGACTTGCAGTCTTGATGTCCAGGGACTTGACCCGCTCATTGGTCTTTGCAAGATCCGTCCTGATGAGGTTGACTTCGATCGCCACCTTGTCTATATTAGAAGCTAGTGTCTCGTACTGCTGGCCCATAGCTGCTACAAGGCAACTTGAAACTCGAGAGAAGAAGGCTTTGAGTCTATGAGCTCCCGTAGGCTCACGCTGCTGAATTGCACGAGATTGTGGCACTTTGTGCGTTTTAGCGTAACATTTTAAAATCGCCGAATTTTGTTTGTTTAAACTGTTGGTCGATAATTGCCGCTCACTTAAACCATAATAATAACGAACTCACCGCTGTTTGGCGGGTCCCGTGAATCCCCTTCGAACCTTTAGGAGGCGCCATTTTGGATTGGGCTGGCTGGGTTGGTTGGCGGTCGCCATCTTTTGGCAGCATAGGAGGAGGTAGGCGGGCTCCTACGAAGCCTACTTAAGACAGAGGCTTTAGTGGGCCTTTCTGCTACTAGGCAACTTGAAACTCGAGAGAAGAAGGCTTTGACTCTATGAGCTTCCGCAGGCTCGCGCTGCTGAATTGCGCATGATTGTGGCACTTTGTGCGTTTTAGCGTAACATTTTAAAATCGACGAATTTTGTTTGTTTAAACTGTTGGTCGATAATTGCCCCTCACTTGCACCATAATAATAACGAACTTACCGCTGTTTGGCGGGTCCCGTGAATCCCTTTCGAACCTTTAGGAGGCACCATTTTGGATTGGGCTGGCTGGGTTGGTTGGCGGTCACCATCTTTGGGCAGCATAGGAGGAGGTAGGCGGGCTCCTACGAAGCCTACTTAAACCTGCCTCATGCTAGCGCGCAGCATTTGCGCGCAGAGTGCGCACCGTGGGCACGCCGGAGGCTCACCAGAGGCGAGCCCATCTACGCCCACGAGCCCATCTATGCCCATCCACGACCAGACGGGACCCGGGGCCAGACCCCCTGGTTCCACCACCAGGTATAGCAGGAAGGTATTGATGGAGCTACATAGAGGTAACCTGCAGCTAGGACATGACTGTTTACAAAGGTTACGGAAGGAGGGGTTGCTGAACCTTTCGCTAACACAGGAGGGGAGGAGAAACAGGAAAACAGAAACAGAAGTCCCTTTCGGTCTTTTAAATACTCGGTCACTTCAGAAACATAACCTGGAAGTTTTCACCTTGCTACAGGAGGGTGAGTTAGACATCCTAGGGCTAACGGAGACGTGGTTGGAAGAGTCATCCACCCCAGATGTGGGGGCCTCTCTCCCCCCCAACTACCTGGCTTTTTGACAGAACCGGGCACAGGACAAGAGAGGTGAAGGGGTGGCGCTTTTGTTTAACAGTCGTTGGAAGGCAGAAAGAATCTGCGCCGAGTGTTAGGGGGGCGCAGACATCCTAGGGGTTAAATTTGAGCTAGGTACCGAGTGTTTGGTCATCCTGTTGGTCTATCGGCCTCTGCGGGCCACACCGGATTTTATGGATAGCTTTGTTGAGCTGATACCCGACCTCAGATCCCTTTACAAGGATATGTTGGTGATGGGAGATTTTAACTTTCATTGGGAGATCACACCCAAAGAAGGACATGCTCTCGTTCTAGAGGAAGCCTTAACAGCGTTGGGGATGATACAACAGGTGGCTGGGCCAACGCACGTAAAGGGACACACCCTGGACTTGGTATGGTCAACAGAGCCAGGCTCAAGGGTGGTAGTTGGGAGCCCCTGTGCATGGTCCGATCACTACCTTATTAGGGGCCAGAGAGTGGTGTCTAAAGGTGGAGGGAAACCCATGGCTACCTGGAAAATGGTAAGGAAATGGAACTCAATAAATGAGGTGGAATTGGTTACTAATCTACGAAATGCAGTATCCCAACCTGTTCAAGATGTTGACATTGAAGCAGTCTGTCATAAGGTAGTTGATAAACTGATAAGCTGCCATTGAAATTGTGGCACCGGCTAGAAAGGTGAAAATGGTGGGCAGAGGAGCAGGAGCGCCTTGGTTTAACGACTCACTGAGGGCTAGGAAACAAGCTCTTCGGAAGGCGGGGAGAGCCTGGCGAAGGGACTACAATGCGGCGGCACATTCATTGTATGTGCAGGAGCTTGCTATATACAAGAGAGCGATCCTTGTACGCAAAGCAGACTTCTTTGAGACAAGGATTGCACCAGCCCAAAACCCCCAGAAAGAAATTTTTAAAGTGCTCTCTGAACTAAGGAAGAACAGGGAACAGAGGCCCGAGTTTTCTCTTGAGGACTGTCATAAATTCCTTGAATTTTTCACCAATAAAATTGAGGAGCTCTTACTTGAAATCTCGCGCTCCCCCGTGTTAGAATGCCCATTGCAAATTATACCATGCAGGCCTAAAATTCAGGACTCATTGAATAGTATACCCTTAGTTAAGAAGGAGATGCTAGTTAACTTAGTGGGGAAGGTGAAGTCGGGCTCCAAGGTAGACCCCTGTCCCCCTAGCGTGTTTAAGCAAGCCATGCCAGGGATGGAGGAGGATGTGCTAAACCTCTTAAACAAGTCACTGGAAATGGGACGGGTTCCGACCATGCTCAAAGAGGCGCGGTTGATTCCATTGCTTAAGAAGCCCGGAGCGGATGCTAAGATTTTAAAGAACTTCAGGCCCATCTCCCAGTTGCCGTTCTTGGCGAAGGTACTAGAACAGCATGTATTGACACACCTCTCTAAGCACCTGGAGACCAATGATCTGTTAGAGCGAAATCAAGCTGGTTTTAGGGTACATCACAGTACGGAGCTGGTGATGGTTTCCATTTTGGACGAACTGAGATGTAGAGCTGATAAAAAGATCCCCGGGCCCCTGGTGCTGCTTGATCTCTCCGCGGCATTCGACACGGTGTGTCATAGTCAACTGCTGTCGCGTGTGAGAGATCTAGGCATCGGGGGAACCGCACTAGGCTGGCTTACTTCTTTCCTGCAGGATAGATCGCAGAAAGTACAGCTTTCAGACCTAGTATCAGCAGCAGCGGCCATCACCTGTGGAGTGCCGCAAGGGTCGGCGGTCTCTCCGCTCCTTTTTAATATTTATCTCCAGCCTCTGGTTTCAGCGCTCAATCAGATGGATTGTCAGATTTATAATTATGCTGACGACACACAGATCATCATTCAAATAGAGGATACTCCTGGAGCTCAAGCACGCTTGCTTAACATTCTGCGATACACAGTAAACTGGATGACTGCCAACTCCCTGAAGATCAATCCTGACAAAACAGAGGTGCTGCCAATTACCACCGCAGGCAGCCCCTGGCACGATGGATTTTGGCCCAGGGAGTTGGGCAGGACCCCGGCTCCAGCAACCGTGGTAAAAAGCCTGGGCATCCTCATTGATGGCAATTTGACCATGAGAAAGCAGGTGTCCACAGTGGTGGGTACATGCATAGGCCTCCTTAGGCAACTTTGCAAAATCTCCAATCTACTGACCTTTTCTACTCTAAGGAGCACAGTGACAGCCATGATTCTGGGGCGACTGGTCTACGGTAATGCGTTGTACTTGGGTCTGCCCCAGCAACAACTGTTGAGGCTTCAAACAGTGATGAACGATGCAGCAAGACTAATCTATAGGAAGCCCAGGAAGGCGCATGCATCCCCTCTTCTGCGCCAGCTGCATTGGCTTCCTGTTAGACAGAGGGCATTGTTCAAAGACCTGTGTATCTCCCATAAGGCTATTTATGGCAACGCACCGAACTATATTAAAAGTAGACTATCAAGCTACATTCCAGGCAGGGCATTGAGGTCTTCAGAGGCCTCGCTCCTGACTAACCCACGTTATCGTCTGTCGACCCAGGGCGGTCAAGCTTTCTCCACTCTGCTCCCGGCAGCATGGAATAAACTTCCACCAGATCTCCGTAAGGAACCAAAGCTGCTGCCATTTCGACGGATGCTAAAAACAATACTGTTCCGAGAAGCTTGGGGAGAGTTGTAGGGGAGCTGCCTTTTCTATGGAGTTGTCTGTTTGCCTGGTACAAGCGCTTAGAGACCCCCGGTGATAATGCGCTATATGAATTGAAATAAATAAATAAATAAATTGAAGTCTTAACACTTGCCATGGCGCCCACGACGTCCCTCAAAGTCAATTCTTCCATTGCAGGAGAGCCATCTCCAGTCTCGTCCAAGACTTTACCCACACCACCAGGGGATCCTTTCGGGTGGGTGAAGCAATCCATAGTATTGGATTGGGTGATACGTGCCCTTGGTGGCTCGCTTCTCGCTCTCCGTCTAGCCCGCCATTTTGAGCGGCGAGCCCTGACGGGCCTTTTGGGACGTGGTTAGAATGGCTCTCCGCAAAACAGACTTGTAGAGTCAGGGGATGAAGGCGAAGGACAAGCTTAGAACCGGCAGCAAGACCCAGGCCAGCCTTGTCAACATGCAGCAAGTGGCGGTAGACAATGACCAAAAACAAAACCAAAAGTACCACAGGGGCAGTGGCCGAGTCTCACTGGCCGTTGTTGTTCAATTGCCACCTGGGTACCTCGGGGACTCAAGTCCGTGGATAGTCCTCGAGTTAGGCCGCAAAGTTCGAAGTGCAGTAAGTCCAGTTCCCGGAGGCCAAATCGATTTTTGAAAAGAGATATTGTGTCAGCAGGGGATCAGCTAGTAGAACCGTCGTCTAAATCAGGATACGTGGCAGGATAGATGCGGGAGGCGGAAAGGGTCTCCTGAGCCCTGTGCTCACGCGTCCATCTTGGATGCGCGCGAAGCTCCTCCCGCCCCATTACAGTATTGGTATAGGAAAAGGTCTGAATGACCACTGCTCAGCAGGCTGGCGATAAGCTATCTGGCTTGCCCTGTCGCAAGTGTCTCTTCAGAACGTGTTTTCAGTGCGCTTGGTTCCATTGTAACAGTGAGAAGGACCAGTCTCTTGCCAAAAAACGTGGAGAGGTTAACAATGATAAAAATGAATCAGCACTTCATACCACCGAATTACACAGTACATGAAGCAAGGGAGGAAGATGAGGAGCACAGCAGAAGTAGTGTGTCACATGATGATTATCCACTACTGGCTGAACCCTCAGAGTTTGAGGACAAGCTATACTTCCCTGACAATTAGGCTTGCACTTACTGTCTTTCTCCCTTTTTTTCCTTTGTTTTGTGTGTCAGTCGTTCCGGTTACAAACTTGTGAATCACAACAAATTCATTCCATTACCACCGTCTTCTGCTCTTCTTATTTCAATACACAACCTTCAGGTGTCTGCATTTGACAGTACAGTACTCCGAATCCAGCTCTTCCACTCCATCATACTGAATCTCCTGCCTAAATCCATTGCCCTCATGATGTTTGGATGATGGAAAATAGAAGAAAAAATAAAAACTTTCCTAGTCCCGCCAAAAGAAGTGGAACATGATGGCTACTATAGCTATCCTCCTTTGAGAGCCGAGAGAGACTGCCCATGAAAATGAGATGGAACAGGTAATGATTGATACCACGCATTGGACGCAGAGTCGCAGACTGAGTGATCTTGTTGTTTGTTGTGCATGAAGTTATGTCATTGTGCACTAATCAGCTTTATACAGTACATATTAAAGGAAACTCAAGGTGAATTTTCCCCTTCTTGCAAATAGGAAATTTGTACTTCTACTGCAGCTTGATACATTGCTTTTGATTGAATACAGGAAGGGGCCTCAATCTGCGCACTGAGTATGACAACAGCACCGTCCATGATGATGATGGCAAAAAAGACAGCCCGTTAACCTAAGATGAGAAGGAACATGTAATGAACAAATGAATGGCATGCATTGGACACCTTACTCTGAGCGATTGGTGTTTGTGTTGTTTGTTTGTTGTGCACGAAGTGAAGTCAAAGTGTACTAGTAGTCTTACTGTACACACTAAAGAGTGACTCAAGTCAATAATAGATCTACTCTTGTTGTGTAATAACAAAATGGTACTTCTACTTCAGGCCGACCTTCACGGTCAGTCAGTACAAGTATCAGAGATGATTGATGGAATAAACAAGGCAAGAGAACGTTTCATGCGTGGCATAAAAGCCTAAAGGTAAACACGTCAACAACAACCACAGCAGACCCAAATGTCTGTGTAGAAGTGGAGTTGAGTGTAGCGGTGGGAAAACTGCGGTGCTTTTCATTAACTACCTTAAATTGTAAAATGCTATGCTTGGAATGGATATGTGCTTTGCCTTTGCCCAACTCTTTAAAAAAAGTACTCTAAACGGAGGATGTGCTAAGCAACGTGCCGTCAGTCCTGTCACTGTGGGCCTGCTCTGTCCTGTTGTTGTTGAAGGTCAATGCTGGAAACAGAAACAGACTACAGTAGAAATGATGCATGCATGATGCCTCGGAAAGTGTTCTTGTGTTGCACTACACCATAACTTGTGCATTTGTTTCAACTTTGTTTCTCAATATCCCCTTTGTGTTTCCATCTACAATTAGAGGCCGGGCCTTGCCCAATACTTTGGAAAACATTACAATGCACACTTACCTTACCAATAAATCTACATTTTTTTCCAGGCGGGCAGTGGCAAGTGGCGACACCCAAGATTGATGGACGAGAGGACCAAGAGGTCGGAATGCTGAGATGCAAATCCAGTCCTCATTTTTGACCAGGATAACACAGTAACAGCAACAACTTTCACCTTCTTTTAAATAATTTGATTCATTATTTTTGTCTACAATCTTTACAACAGTGTGCTTGTTGTTGTTGTTGTTATCATTAAGTTTGCTCTGTTTATGATTCATCCCTACCAATTTAAAAAAATTCTATTTGCTATCTGTAAAAGCATTAAGCCCGGAACAACAGAACAAGAAGTGTATGTAATCAGGGTCTCCTTATAAATCATCATCATGCATGAATTTCTTTATCCTCCCATAACATATTGGATATGGCAGTAGTCTTCAAAGACTGTTGTTTGTGTGTCCATCCATGCGTACTGTTTTTCACTGTCAAACCTTTCCCCAAACCCCCTCCCCATCCATTCAACAAACCTAACCCTATTCCCCCGGGCTGTGTGACTTATTGAGGTGTGACTAAATTAAAAGTACACCAATAATTAATCAGACGCTTGCTGGAGCGGATGTGGCTAAAGCAACTGTACTTCAATTTTAAGTAAGCATGGGCATAAAATCCGTTCTGTTTGCGGAATTTGGGGATTTACTGCAATTTCGCGGTCCGCGAACCTCGCGAAATTGCAGAAAAATCAGCGAAATCGCGTTCGGGACGGATTTTCAAAAACTGAAGTACATGAAGCACTCACAGGGTTACTGCAGGTGCCCAAATTGAAGCACATTTCTTTCTAACCATTTACAAAATGGTTACAAAGAAATTAACTTCAACTTGGGCACCTGCTGTAACCATGTAGGTGCTTCCTGAGCGGCGCCTCCAGAGTTGTTGCCTACTTGCAACTATTCTCTGACCCTGCTCTGACCCTCGAAGCAGGGTTAGAGAATAGTTACAGGTATGGCACAATGCTCCAGGCTGTCACAAAAATTAAACCACAACAGGAAGCACTTACAGAAAAGGAAGCAGGTGCTGCACTTGATGCTCAAATTCAGTAACACATTAACCAGCCCCTGGTTGAGGCTGGGCAGGTGTGCTTTTTCCCCATAATCTACAGTGGTGAACCAGAGAGTTCTGTGATGAACCAGAAGATGCAGTTGTGAACCAGAGGGTGCTGTGATGAACCAGAGGGTGGCAGTGGTGAACCAGAGGGTGGCAGTGGTGAACCAGAGGGTGCTGTGGTGAACCAGAGGGTGGCAGTGATGAACCAGCGGGTGGCAGTGATGAACCAGAGGGGGACAGTGATCAACCAGAGGGTGGCAGTGGTGATCCATAGGGTGGCAGTGATGAACCAGAGGGTGGCAGTGGTGAACCAGACGGTGTCAGTGGTGAACCAGAGGGTGGCAGTGGTGAACCAGAAGGTGCTGTGATGAAGCAGAGGGTGGCAGCGAAGCACCATCGGGTGACAGTGATGAATCAGAGAGTGGCAGTGGTGAACCAGAGGGTGGCAGTGATGAACCAGAGGGTGGCAGTGGTGAACCAGAGGGTGACAGTGATGAACCAGAGAGTGGCAGTGGTGAACCAGAGGGTGGAAGTGATGAACCAGAGGGTGGCAGTGGTGAACCAGAGGGTGGCAGTGATGAACCAGAGGGTGGCAGTGATGAACCAGATGGTGGCGGGGGTGAACCAGAGGGAGGCAGTGGTGAACCAGAGGGTGGCAGTGGTGATCCATAGGGTGGCAGTGATAAGGCAGGGGGTGGCAGTGGTGAACCAGAGGGTGTCAGTGGTGAACCAGAGGGTGGCAGTGGTGAACCAGAAGGTGCTGTGATGAAGCAGAGGGTGGCAGTGAAGAACCAGAGGGTGATAGTGATGAACCAGAGAGTGGCAGTCGTGAACTAGAGGGTGGCAGTGATGAACCATAGGGGGGCAGTGGTGAACCAGAGGGCGACAGTGATGAACTAGAGGGTGGCAGTGGTGAACCAGAGGGTGGCATTGATGAACCAGAGGGCGGAAGTGGTGAGCCAGAGGGTGGCAGTGATGAACCAGATGGTGGTGGGGGTGAACCAGAGGGTGGCAGTGGTGGACCAGAGGGTGGCAGTGGTGAACCTGAGGGTGGCAGTGGTGAACCAGAGAGTGGCAGTGATGAACCAGAGGGTGGCAGTGATGAACCAGAGGGTGGCAGGGGTGAACCAGAGGGTGGCAGTGGTGAACCAGATGGTGGCAGTGATGAACCAGAGGGTGGCAGTGATGAACCAGAGGGTGACAGTGGTGAACCAGAGGGTGACTGTGGTGAACCAGAGGGTGCTGTTATGAAGCAGATGGTGGCAGAGGTGAACCAGAGTGTGTCAGTGGTGAACCAGAGGGTGTCAGTGGTGAACCAGAGGGTGCTGTGATGAACCAGAGGGTGGCAGTGGTGAACCAGAGGGTGGCAGTGGTGATCCAGAGGGTGGCAGTGATAAACCAGAGGGTGGCAGTGATGAACCAGAGGGTGGCAGGGGTGAACTAGAGGGTGCTCTGATGAGTTCGAGGGTGGCAGTGATGAACCAGAGGGTGGCCGTGGTGAACTAGGGGGTGGCAGTGATGAACCAGAGGGCGACAGTGATGTTCCAGAGGGTGGCAGTGGTGAACCAGAGGGTGGCAGTGATGAACTAGAGGGTGGCCGTGATGAACCAGAGGGTGGCAGTGGTGAACCAGAGGGTGCTGTGATGAACCAGAGGGTGGAAGTGGTGAACCAGAGGGAGCTGTGATGAACCAGAGGGTGGCAGTGATGAACCAGAGGGTGGCAGTGGTGAACCAGAGGGTGCTGTGATGAACCAGAGGATGGCAGTGTTGAACCAGAGGGTGGCAGTTGTGAACCAGAGGGTGGCAGTGATGAAACAAAGGGCGGCACTGGTGAACTAGAGGGTGCTGTGATGAACCAGAGGGTGTCAGTGATGAACCAGAGGGTGACAATGATGATCCAGAGGGTGGCAGTGGCACATCAGAGGGTGACAGTGATGAACCAGAGGGTGGCAGTGATGATCCAGAGGGTAGCAGTGGTGAACCAGAGGGTGGCAGTGATGAACCAGAGGGCGGCAGTGATGAACCAGAGTGTGGCAGTGATGAACCAGAGGGTGGCAGTGGTGAACTAGAGGGTGGCAGTGATGAACCAGAGGGTGGCAGTGATGAACCAGAGGGTGACAGTAATGAACCAAAGGGTGGCAATGATGAACCAGAGGGTGACAGTGATGACCCAGAGGGTGGCAGTGGTGAACCAGAGGGTGGCAGTGATGAACTAGAGGTGGCAGTGGTGAACCAGAGGGTGGCAGCGATGAACCAGAGGGTGACAGTGATGAACCAGAGGGTGGCAGTGATGAACCAGAGGGTGGCAGTGGTGAACCAGAGGGTGCTATGATGAACCAGAGGGTGGCAGTGATGAACCAGAAGGTGACAGTGGTGAACCAGAGGGTGGCAGTGGTGAACCAGAGGGTGGCAGTGATTAACCAGACGGTGGCAGTGATGAACCAGAGGGTGGCAGTGATGAACCAGAGGGTGGCAGGGGTGAACTAGAGGGTGCTCTGATGAACCAGAGGGTGGCAGTGATGAACCAGAGGGTGGCCGTGGTGAACTAGGGGGTGGCAGTGATGAACCAGAGGGTGACAGTGATGATCCAGAGGGTGGCAGTGGTGAACCAGAGGGTGGCAGTGATGAACTAGAGGGTGGCAGTGATGAACCAGAGGGCGGCAGTGGTGAACCAGAGGGTGCTGTGGTGAACCAGAGGGTGGAAGTGGTGAACCAGAAGGAGCTGTGATGAACCAGAGGGTGGCAGTGATGAACCAGAGGGTGGCAGTGGTGAACCAGAGGGTGGCAGTGGTGAACCAGAGGGTGGCAGTGATTAACCAGACGGTGGTGGGGGTGAACCAGAGGGTGGCAGTGGTGGACCAGAGGGTGGCAGTGGTGAACCTGAGGGTGGCAGTGGTGAACCAGAGAGTGGCAGTGATGAACCAGAGGGTGGCAGTGATGAACCAGAGGGTAGCAGGGGTGAACCAGAGGGTGGCAGTGGTGAACCAGATGGTGGCAGTGATGAACCAGAGGGTGGCAGTGATGAACCAGAGGGTGACAGTGGTGAACCAGAGGGTGACTGTGGTGAACCAGAGGGTGCTGTTATGAAGCAGATGGTGGCAGAGGTGAACCAGAGTGTGTCAGTGGTGAACCAGAGGGTGTCAGTGGTGAACCGGAGGGTGCTGTGATGAACCAGAGGGTGGCAGTGGTGAACCAGAGGGTGGCAGTAGTGATCCAGAGGGTGGCAGTGATAAACCAGAGGGTGGCAGTGATGAACCAGAGGGTGGCAGGGGTGAACTAGAGGGTGCTCTGATGAGTTTGAGGGTGGCAGTGATGAACCAGAGGGTGGCCGTGGTGAACTAGGGGGTAGCAGTGATGAACCAGAGGGCGACAGTGATGATCCAGAGGGTGGCAGTGGTGAACCAGAGGGTGGCAGTGATGAACTAGAGGGTGGCCGTGATGAACCAGAGGGTGGCAGTGGTGAACCAGAGGGTGCTGTGATGAACCAGAGGGTGGAAGTGGTGAACCAGAGGGAGCTGTGATGAACCAGAGGGTGGCAGTGATGAACCATAGGGTGGCAGTGGTGAACCAGAGGGTGCTGTGATGAACCAGAGGATGGCAGTGTTGAACCAGAGGGTGGCAGTTGTGAACCAGAGGGTGGCAGTGATGAACCAAAGGGCGGCACTGGTGAACCAGAGGGTGCTGTGATGAACCAGAGGGTGTCAGTGATGAACCAGAGGGTGACAATGATGATCCAGAGGGTGGCAGTGGCAAATCAGAGGGTGGCAGTGATGAACCAGAGGGTGGCAGTGATGATCCAGAGGGTAGCAGTGGTGAACCAGAGGGTGGCAGTGATGAACCAGAGGGTGGCAGTGATGAACCAGAGTGTGGCAGCGATGAACCAGAGGGTGGCAGTGGTGAACTAGAGGGTGGCAGTGATGAACCAGAGGGTGGCAGTGATGAACCAGAGGGTGACAGTAATGAACCAAAGGGTGGCAATGATGAACCAGAGGGTGACAGTGATGACCCAGAGGGTGGCAGTGGTGAACCAGAGGGTGGCAGTGATGAACTAGAGGTGGCAGTGGTGAACCAGAGGGTGGCAGTGATGAACCAGAGGGTGACAGTGATGAACCAGAGGGTGGCAGTGATGAACCAGAGGGTGGCAGTGGTGAACCAGAGGGTGCTATGATGAACCAGAGGGTGGCAGTGATGAACCAGAAGGTGACAGTGGTGAACCAGAGGGTGGCAGTGGTGAACCAGAGGGTGGCAGTGATTAACCAGACGGTGGCAGTGATGAACCAGAGGGTGGCAGTGATGAACCAGAGGGTGGCAGGGGTGAACTAGAGGGTGCTCTGATGAACCAGAGGGTGGCAGTGATGAACCAGAGGGTGGCCGTGGTGAACTAGGGGGTGGCAGTGATGAACCAGAGGGTGACAGTGATGATCCAGAGGGTGGCAGTGGTGAACCAGAGGGTGGCAGTGATGAACTAGAGGGTGGCAGTGATGAACCAGAGGGCGGCAGTGGTGAACCAGAGGGTGCTGTGGTGAACCAGAGGGTGGAAGTGGTGAACCAGAAGTAGCTGTGATGAACCAGAGGGTGGCAGTGATGAACCAGAGGGTGGCAGTGGTGAACCAGAGGGTGCTGTGATGAATCAGAGGTTGGCAGTGTTGAACCAGAGGGTGGCAGTTGTGAACCAGAGGGTGGCAGTAATGAACCAGAGGGTGGCAGTGATGAACCAAAGGGTGGCACTGGTGAACCAGAGGGTGCTGTGATGAACCAGAGGGTGGCAGTGATGAACCAGAGGGTGACAATGATGATCCAGAGGGTGGCAGTGGCAAATCAGAGGGTGGCAGTGATGAACCAGAGGGTGGCAGTGATGATCCAGAGGGTGGCAGTGGTGAACCAGAGGGTGGCAGTGATGAACTAGAGGGTGGCAGTGATGAACCAGAGGGTGGCAGTGATGAACCAGAGGGTGGCAGTGATGAACCAGAGGGCGGCAGTGATGAACCAGAGTGTGGCAGTGATGAACCAGAGGGTGGCAGTGGTGAACTAGAGGGTGGCAGTGATGAACCAGAGGGTGGCAGTGATGAACCAGAGGGTGACAGTAATGAACCAAAGGGTGGCAATGATGAACCAGAGGGTGACAGTGATGACCCAGAGGGTGGCAGTGGTGAACCAGAGGGTGGCAGTGATGAACTAGAGGTGGCAGTGGTGAACCAGAGGGTGGCAGCGATGAACCAGAGGGTGACAGTGATGAACCAGAGGGTGGCAGTGATGAACCAGAGGGTGGCAGTGGTGAACCAGAGGGTGCTATGATGAACCAGAGGGTGGCAGTGATGAACCAGAAGGTGACAGTTGTGAACCAGAGGGTGGCAGTGGTGAACCAGAGGGTGGCAGTGATTAACCAGACGGTGGCAGTGATGAACCAGAGGGTGGCAGTGATGAACCAGAGGGTGGCAGGGGTGAACTAGAGGGTGCTCTGATGAACCAGAGGGTGGCAGTGATGAACCAGAGGGTGGCCGTGGTGAACTAGGGGGTGGCAGTGATGAACCAGAGGGTGACAGTAATGATCCAGAGGGTGGCAGTGGTGAACCAGAGGGTGGCAGTGATGAACTAGAGGGTGGCAGTGATGAACCAGAGGGCGGCAGTGGTGAACCAGAGGGTGCTGTGGTGAACCAGAGGGTGGAAGTGGTGAACCAGAAGGAGCTGTGATGAACCAGAGGGTGGCAGTGATGAACCAGAGGGTGGCAGTGGTGAACCAGAGGGTGGCAGTGGTGAACCAGAGGGTGGCAGTGATTAACCAGACGGTGGTGGGGGTGAACCAGAGGGTGGCAGTGGTGGACCAGAGGGTGGCAGTGGTGAACCTGAGGGTGGCAGTGGTGAACCAGAGAGTGGCAGTGATGAACCAGAGGGTGGCAGTGATGAACCAGAGGGTAGCAGGGGTGAACCAGAGGGTGGCAGTGGTGAACCAGATGGTGGCAGTGATGAACCAGAGGGTGGCAGTGATGAACCAGAGGGTGACAGTGGTGAACCAGAGGGTGACTGTGGTGAACCAGAGGGTGCTGTTATGAAGCAGATGGTGGCAGAGGTGAACCAGAGTGTGTCAGTGGTGAACCAGAGGGTGTCAGTGGTGAACCGGAGGGTGCTGTGATGAACCAGAGGGTGGCAGTGGTGAACCAGAGGGTGGCAGTGGTGATCCAGAGGGTGGCAGTGATAAACCAGAGGGTGGCAGTGATGAACCAGAGGGTGGCAGGGGTGAACTAGAGGGTGCTCTGATGAGTTTGAGGGTGGCAGTGATGAACCAGAGGGTGGCCGTGGTGAACTAGGGGGTGGCAGTGATGAACCAGAGGGTGACAGTGATGATCCAGAGGGTGGCAGTGGTGAACCAGAGGGTGGCAGTGATGAACTAGAGGGTGGCCGTGATGAACCAGAGGGTGGCAGTGGTGAACCAGAGGGTGCTGTGATGAACCAGAGGGTGGAAGTGGTCAACCAGAGGGAGCTGTGATGTACCAGAGGGTGGCAGTGATGAACCATAGGGTGGCAGTGGTGAACCAGAGGGTGCTGTGATGAACCAGAGGATGGCAGTGTTGAACCAGAGGGTGGCAGTTGTGAACCAGAGGGTGGCAGTGATGAACCAAAGGGCGGCACTGGTGAACCAGAGGGTGCTGTGATGAACCAGAGGGTGTCAGTGATGAACCAGAGGGTGACAATGATGATCCAGAGGGTGGCAGTGGCAAATCAGAGGGTGGCAGTGATGAACCAGAGGGTGGCAGTGATGATCCAGAGGGTAGCAGTGGTGAACCAGAGGGTGGCAGTGATGAACCAGAGGGTGGCAGTGATGAACCAGAGTGTGGCAGCGATGAACCAGAGGGTGGCAGTGGTGAACTAGAGGGTGGCAGTGATGAACCAGAGGGTGGCAGTGATGAACCAGAGGGTGACAGTAATGAACCAAAGGGTGGCAATGATGAACCAGAGGGTGACAGTGATGACCCAGAGGGTGGCAGTGGTGAACCAGAGGGTGGCAGTGATGAACTAGAGGTGGCAGTGGTGAACCAGAGGGTGGCAGTGATGAACCAGAGGGTGACAGTGATGAACCAGAGGGTGGCAGTGATGAACCAGAAGGTGACAGTGGTGAACCAGAGGGTGGCAGTGGTGAACCAGAGGGTGGCAGTGATTAACCAGACGGTGGCAGTGATGAACCAGAGGGTGGCAGTGATGAACCAGAGGGTGGCAGGGGTGAACTAGAGGGTGCTCTGATGAACCAGAGGGTGGCAGTGATGAACCAGAGGGTGGCCGTGGTGCACTAGGGGGTGGCAGTGATGAACCAGAGGGTGACAGTGATGATTCAGAGGGTGACAGTGGTGAACCAGAGGGTGACTGTGGTGAACCAGAGGGTGCTGTTATGAAGCAGATGGTGGCAGAGGTGAACCAGAGTGTGTCAGTGGTGAACCAGAGGGTGTCAGTGGTGAACCGGAGGGTGCTGTGATGAACCAGAGGGTGGCAGTGGTGAACCAGAGGGTGGCAGTGGTGATCCAGAGGGTGGCAGTGATAAACCAGAGGGTGGCAGTGATGAACCAGAGGGTGGCAGGGGTGAACTAGAGGGTGCTCTGATGAGTTTGAGGGTGGCAGTGATGAACCAGAGGGTGGCCGTGGTGAACTAGGGGGTGGCAGTGATGAACCAGAGGGCGACAGTGATGATGCAGAGGGTGGCAGTGGTGAACCAGAGGGTGGCAGTGATGAACTAGAGGGTGGCCGTGATGAACCAGAGGGTGGCAGTGGTGAACCAGAGGGTGCTGTGATGAACCAGAGGGTGGCAGTGGTGAACCAGAGGGTGCTTTGATGAACCAGAGGGTGGCAGTGATGAACCAGAAGGTGACAGTGGTGAACCAGAGGGTGGCAGTGGTGAACCAGAGGGTGGCAGTGATTAACCAGACGATGGCAGTGATGAACCAGAGGGTGGCAGTGATGAACCAGAGGGTGGTGCTGCTACACTGCCCGGGAGCCCTGAGGGTGTAAGCCCCTGACCTGCTGAGCTGCCCAGGGGTTGTGAGCCCACGCGCTACTGAACTGCCCCGGGGCCCAGTGGGTGTGAGACCCCGTGCTGCTGAACTGCCCCGGAGCCCTCTCAGTGTGAAAATCATTCGTGCTCAATTGTCTGGGAGCCCTCTGGGTGTGAGCATACATTGTGCTAAATGTCCCCCTGCCCACAGTACATATATACCCGTACCGCACAGTACCATGAAGTCTGGTGCCTGGATGCTCCTGATCCGTGTAGGTGGTACCACCGTCTGGTGCAGTCAAAATGTAAAGTCATAACTTGCTACACAGCACCAATAAACATGTGTCCCCCCTGGCACCGGTATGCTCATGTACCAGGCGTGGAGCACCCGCATGCCACTGCACCCTACTGCCCAGCGCCAGCATATGCCTGTACGGGGGAGTTTAGTATGAGATGAGACATGGAAATGGTGGCTCAGGGGCTTATCTTATCCCACCTGGATTATGCCAATGCGATTTTCCTTGGCATTCCTGGATATCTGGTTAATAAACTGCAATTAATCCAGAACGCGGCAGCCAGACTTCTACTTAGCATTTCTAAGAGATCAAGTATTAGATCATAAATGTATGATCTTCATTGGCTGCCCGTGGTCCAGCGGGTGCAGTTCAAGGCTCTTATTTTAGCGCATAGAGCTTTACATGATTCGGGTCCCTCCTATATCAGGAAAAGGGTGGCCTTCTATACACATCGATTGATGACCACCCCCACTTTTGTCGCTCTAGGATGGGCGGCCAGTCTCTTTCAGTCAAAGTAGCCATTCTTTGGAATACCCTCCCTGCCGTGCTGCATCACACTCAGGATTTCCGATGCTTTAAGAAGCTCCTCAAAACTCACCTTTTCAACCAGGCCTATTAATTCTCTCTCTAGCCATATGTCTGAGACCATATTGCGCCAGGATACTCAAGAGTAATTGTGCACGTTATAAATTTCATATAACATAACATAACATTGTCCAGCAGCAGCAACTGCATGCGCCTGAACCCACTGAGCAGGATCAGAATGGCTTTGTACCAACACGTGCAGGAGAGCTAACTTAGACATCTGAAGGATTCTGGGGTCCTGTGCCAAATGTATTTTTGCATCCATGAGTTTCCCGAGCGCCATCCCCGTGTAGCTCCTGTGACCAGGAGGCTGCTTTCTCCTCATCTGCTGCTCTGCTCGGTCTCAGACCCTTTATAAACAAGATGCATGTGAACCCGCATATAAGCCCCGCCCGTTTGGCCCCATCCACCACACACTAGCGGTATGAAACATCTTCCCGCCCGTCCTCACTATAATGGCCAGCTCACTCAAGGGACCTCAGCGCCTTTTGGCATGCTGGCAAAGTTACAGGCGCACGTGGTCACATATTTGTGAAAATGGCACAAAAATCTGCGAGTTCGCTGGAAAATTCGGGAACTCGCAGACTTTTTTTACAATTTCGCACTAATTCGGGGACCGCGAATTCGCAAATTTCGCCCATACTTAATTTCAAGGCAAAGCGATGATCTTCTTCTGCTTGCCCACCCATGAGCAGTATATTTTCGAGGTGATTTTTATTTTAGAAAGGAACATATACCTCAGCATTAATTGCCGTCATTGAATTGATTTGTTGTCATTCCTCATACACAGCACTAACTGTTACGATGTAGGCCTAGTCAAGTGACTCGACACAACTATAGTTTGTAACTCTGCCTAGTAGGCTATCCACACCACCATTATGTTTTGTTGTAAAATATTTTAGCATATTTTTTTTGCTCGGTAACTTCTGTACTGTACTTCATTCTAATCCTCCACCAACAGTCTCTCAAATGCAACTGACTGTCTCATTTTCCTTTTGATGCAAATGCTGCTGCCCTGCCAGTGTCTACTACTACTACTATACTACCACCACCACCCCAATCATGGCATGGTAAAAAAGAGGAACCATCTTCACCATGCAGCCATCGCTGTGCCTAAGTTAAACATCAAGCAAAGGTAAGAGAAGTTTGGGGGAGGCATAATTGATATTTGACATGTTTTCAATGAATTCACACACCCCTTTGAGTCCAGATAAAGAATGCATAGACTAGAAGAGAGAGACAAAGTACTGGTAGGACATCTCAATCAGTGAGGGGTGTTGCATCTATCTATTTGTATCTTACACAGTCAGCCAATTATTTAAATCAAACACTGGCAATGGGCGGACCTGCACCAGCAAGGAAACAGTGTGATGTAAAACAGTAACCCCACCTATAAAACATTAACAACATTGCATGTATAATATAAATATAGATTTAATTTACCCTAACAAAACTAAACTATGTAAAACGGAAACCCACAAAAGCTGACCCACCCCCTCCCTAACTGCAACCAATGTCCATAAGAAACTGAAGTCCAAATGTCCAAAAATCTCCAACACCCAATTCCTACCCACCCAAACAAGAATTAAAAAAGGGGCAGCAGAACTAAGACAGGGACTCTAAGAGGAGTAGCGGGATTGGAGGACGACATGCATTTGCTCCTCTAAACGTGCAGCACAGTGCTTGAGAGTGTGGCAGCAGGAGCAACAGTGGTGGGGGGCACCAGAGTTGATGTTGCGGCTACGGCGTTTTTTCCAAGCACAACGTGACAGGCTCCGCACGGATCCTGCCATGTTGTGCTTTGAAAGGCAGTGGGTACCATAGCATAGGTAGGTACCCTTCATGGGGGCCCGCAACGGGCACCCCAAGCATACTTCTCATGCCTTTCCGTGGCGGCAATGCCGCCACAGCTTGTTGTATACGATACCTTTGAGCCCACATGACTTCACAATGCTACTGTCTAAGCGATGCGTACAAGCGGTCAACCAAAACATTAACAAGCCATTTTTTTTATGAAGTTCTGGTGTACTGTTAGTACATATTGCTTATCCATAAATGCTACAGTATTTGGCACGACTGATAAATGCTTGCAATATACTAAACAACTACCAGTACTAGGTTTATCAAAGGTGAGGGGTCCCTTCACTCAACGTTCTTCAGCTATAAATGTATATAAACTAAATTTCTACCTATGGGATGGTGGTGCTTCCACCACTGTTCAGGTATCAAGATTTAAGGATGTAACAATGTTTATGTTAATGTACAGAGCTTGTCAATATATATTTTGAACTTACATAGACTTGGTGGTATTTGGTGTGGATTTACACGAGTGAGCAAATTAAAGGAAGCATGTGCGTTGCTTCCACGACTGAGAGTTTGGGTGTGTTATGTTCTGGGTTGTCTACTTGTTGGGTATCTTGAGGAGAGGGTTCGGAGAGCTAATAGTTATGACAAGACACTACTATAACTTGTCAGGCATTGGATTGTGGTGGGTTCTGAACTTCTGGTTGAGGTGTGTGAGGAAGGTCCAACCTACCATCACTAACATCCTATTTTCTTGTGCAAAGGTCTGTATGTGCAAAATCCCTACAACAGTAGTAGTATGTACTATCATATCTAAATAGTAATAAATCTGCTTGGGCATTTGTTGGTGTGAATTGTCAAGCCCTCAAGATTAACTAAGACTCAAGATCAATAAGACTAGAAGCAGTACAAGAGGACGACCCAAAGGACTGGATTTAATGGGAGGGGCTACTGGTGAATCTGAGTTTTATTTACAACCTTTTAAATAAAGAGTGGCCAACTGGGCAAGCTTAGCTACTACAGTACAGACAAATAGTAGTAGTAGTACAGAGGGTCATCATAGCAGAGGCAGGGATAACAAGATTTTTGAAACAGTACAGATCGAAGGATAATTGTTGGTAAAAAATAGCATTAGAAAACTGAAATAATAGTTCGGGAAAAATATGGTGCGGTAAAAGTTATGGAATAAGTATTATTATTAAAAACATGAAGACTTACTAGGGCCAGCAGAGGAGCCCTCGTTGGTGTCATCCTGGTGTTGTGGTTCTCCCGCCGACTGAGTCCCACTCCCTGTCTGTGTCTGCCTGCCCCTGGGTGCTGAACAGGAAAGATATAAGAAAGAGACAAACATTGATGGATGGTGTCAAACAAATAAAATATTTTTAAAGAACGGTCAAAAAACACTTATGTAAACAACAATTGCAATAACTAAATTGACCGATCTCATCTGGTCAACAAATAGTATCGGGGGGTTTCGTGGATCTACAACTTCCTATTTATCAACACTAATCCAGTCTTCCATTCTGATTCCAGAATACTAACTAAGCATACGACGTACCACCCGACCTAGCCCACCTATTCCAGGCATGCCAATTGTACATTAAGTATAATTTCCACTTCTTTTAGTCCTCAACAATGCCTATGGTCAAATGGAGGACACATGACTCCATTTATTGTATACACCAAATTTTGGGTTGATTGATTGATGCTGATGTTCTGCTAGTGCTAAGCCTATTACCACCACTCATTGAACAAACTAGAAAAGGTTCTAATAAACACTTGGGTACTAGCAGCATGTGACGTAACTGAGGGGACATCACGCATACCACTAAAAAATTACAAACTCATACAAAGTAACTAAACCTAAGTATCAATCTGCCCCTATCTCTTAGTGACAGGACAAAGTAAGGACTAGAGTCACTATAGCATTACGTAACTTAATTTCTCTAAAATAAACACTTATATAATCACGCTAAGCGAGCGCAAACGCAAAGTTGCAAACAAGTAAGATTAGTAGTAGTGCAGAGGGGCACCTGTGTCATAACAATCACAGAAGACTTGTAAACCTAATTAACCTGGAATTTAAGCAGCAACATTCAGGCTGGTTGGAAGAAAAAAGATATTCGTAATATATAACACAGAGCAGCAGAACAGACACAAAGTAGTAAAAAATTAAATAGTTACTCACCAAGACCCGGGACCTCCACTCCTAGCAGGTCCAGCAGGTCCTGCTCACAGTCCAGGATGTCGGACCACAGGTGCGTCAACTGCGCCTGGGTGCGCCAGACCCAAGAGCAGCAGAACACTGCCCGGCACACCTTCCCCCAGCACTGTCGACACTCCCGGAGCCCATACCCGGACCCTGGCTTGCCACCTGCTGCGATGGTTGAGGGGAGATGGCACTGCACAAAGAAAATAAGTGCAGCCAGCTCCACCTCCCCAAATAGTGCCCGTGCCTGCAACCCTTGTCGGCGCTGCCTTCGACAAGGAAGGCGGTTGCAGCTCTGGCTGCAGCGAGCCCTACCCTTTGGCATGTTTCTGGGGAGAGAGAGACGGGGCGGGAAAGAAAAAGTAATAACATTTAAAAAGTAAGTAAAGGAAGTAGCAGGGAATAGAAAAAGAGTGAAAGAGTAGCTAAATAACTCAAAAAAGTAGACAAAAACCAAAAATATAGAAGCAGGAAAATAGGTAGAGAGATAATAAATAAAAAAGATTTTAAAAAAGTGGCTGGAAACAAAGGATTGCAAAGGTACCGGAAGGATTCAAAATCTGGCCCCAGAACCATGCAATAGAGTGAAAAACAAGATGGCCGCGCCTATTGCGACCACGTGCGCAAGTTTGCACAATATTTTCTCCCTGAGCACGCAAAAAGCATCGCGAACAAGTAACAGCTTTCCCGACCAGGAAATACATACAGTGAACGGGCGCGAGCATGCATTGCGCGACACGGAACATGAAGTGAGCATCGCGGGCGGGACAAGTGAAAACAAGATGGCCGCGCCCGTGAGCAACCGCATGGGTAAGTTGGCGAGCCACGATCACGCAGAAAATATCGCGAACAGCTGGGAAAAAGCGTCTTCACGATATTTCCACGTGATCGCTGAGATTTTTGACATTTTCGTGATAGTTTGCGAAAGCGAATTTCGCAAATTCCGCACACCCCTAGCTCTGGCCCATAGATCTCTGTTCGTGGTATGCTTTCAACCGGCATCTGTCAGTCATCTGGCCCAGCCAATGGCAATAGTAACATTCCCATATGGTCTGTTCGCTGCCAACCTCCCTGGACTCTGCCGCTATAGCTAGGTTGAAACCCTCATGGATTTTGCGGTAGAGGTCCCTTTAAGTCTGGTGTCATTTGCACGTTTACGGCCAATGCGCGCCCTCTGTGTTGGACCAATTTAGCAGTGTCTCTCTGGGATTGCTCCTTTTTTCTCTATCCGTCTCTTGCTTCTTTTAGTAATTATGCAATATATGGGCTTGTATATCCCGCCAGGGTTTGGTGTCTAACCCAAACACACTGTCCAATCTGCTTTGTTTCTCAGTGGGCAGCCTCTTTTTGAGAATATTGTGCAAGAATGCAACTTGTGGGCCCAAATCAGCCCAAGGCTGTCATGTCTCTTATCCCCATTGTTCCCTCATCCTATACAGATATTGCTTCCCTTGGCTTCATAATTTCTCCTACGTCAGGGCGGTCAGGGAACATCTCCCTCAGGAACTATACCCAGTGCATGTATGAATTGAATGTGGCACTGTCATGCTCAGTGCTTGTCAGCGTAAATTTTGTGATGCAAGCTCGGGTGAATACTGTTTTAGTCTGCTCTCCAATAGGACTACTTAGCAGAGTTTTGATATCACCTATCGCTGTTTTCTTTTCCAATGGTGTTCATCTCAAAACATGAGATCCATTTCCCAGCTCTATCTAGAAAGGCGGAAATCTTGGGCCCGATTCACAGAATGAACTTAAGACTCAATCCTAAACTTAACACTTTTTTGGTATTTACAGATTGCATTTACTACTTTTGGTATTCACAGAATGAACTTACTACTTTTGGCATTCACAGAATGCACTTGCTACTTTTGGTATTCACAGAATGAACTTACTCATTTTGGTATTCACAGAAGTTAGGACTCCTAACTTTAGAACTCCTAAATGCCTTCTGTGAATACCGAAAGTCTTAAATTTAGGATTTTTCTCAATTTAGTATTAGTAAAGTTAGGACTCCTAACTTTAGGACGCCTAAATGCCTTCTGTGAATACCGAAAGTCCTAAAATTATGATTTTTCTCAATTTAGTAGTAGTAAAGTTAGGACTACTAACTTTAGGACGCCTAAATGCCTTCTGTGAATACGGAAAGTCTTAAAATTAGGATTTTTCTCAATTTAGTAGTAGTAAAGTTAGTAGTCCTAAGGGGAAGCTCTGCGCGGGTCAGGGGAATAAGTGAGCCTGATAGTCTGTCAATATCGGCTCAGGGACAATGAAAATTAGAATAGTTTGCAGAAAACAGGGAATAACTCGAGAATCACAGGCCCCTCTTGGCCAAACACAAGTTACACCTAGTCTACCAGGCCCTAATCATTTTCCCTAAATGTCTAAATCGCACCCTGTATCACCCCCAGGGGCCAGGAATACCATCTTTCTCACACCCAGTGGTCCAAGCATACCGGCTGTGTGACGGCCAGTGGAAATTCTTACCATCTGTGTTACGCATAGCGGTCCATGTGACCAACACTGCCTTTCAGATACCAAAGGTGTTGAGAAACCGGTGGCACTAAGAAAACCCTTTTAGACAAAAAAATAAGATTGAGGTGCCAACCCCGCCCAATCAAGATAACCTTAACACAACAATAACATCCTGGGAGCTATAAAGGGCTATATAAATAAAAATTCACCTTTCCTAGTGCACTGACTATCAAAAACAGGTGACTTTGCTGGATCTGCCTCCGAGGTCGCCTTGCATCTACTCAGCTAGGACATATTGGTAATATGCCAGATTTCTGTCAGTGACAGGTCTTTCAGGTCATCTTTTTATTCTTCTCCCTAGTTTGCCAATACGCTACATGATTTACTAAGGTTGTGATGTAGTCTCTTACCCTCTGTGACGGCTGCTTCAGGACAGACCGCCACCCGCAGATTCAGCAGAACTTCCAATCAATTGCAGTGTCTGCTCACCTTCCTTGTTGTTCAAATGTAAATCCATCTGGGCGGTTCCCCCTTTTTGCTGCAGTCGGGTTAAAGGTACCAATCCGCTCTGATTGTGGCATGCCAAAATTTGAACATGAAATACCCTGAAAAAAACAAAAGGCATTTGGCAAAACAGGAACCGTTTGTTTAATTAAACATTGGCCTTACATGACATGTTATACTGTTCATTGAATGCAATAAAATATTTCCAGTGATCCTTTATTGATATCTGTCTCAGGAGTCATAAATTAATGTATTGGATGAGGAATCCAGGTAGATCTCGATCTGCGGGGACGCAATGCAGCCAGTGGGTAGTGTGTATAGATGTCTGGCATGGGGAATGCATGATCACTGCGTGGACTGTGTGTGCTGTGTCCTCATTGGCTATGTGGTCCTAACTTCATGTGGCATCTGACTTTATTGTGTTTTGGGAATGCGTGCACCCCTCTGGCCATGTGTGCTTTATTGGGGCCAATCTCCCTGGACCATTCTGTTGTCGCTGCGCCCATCTGTGGTTTTGATCTGGGGTTTTCTGTTCGCATGTAAGCCTGGGGTCTACGTGCCCCCTCACCTGTGGCCTGTCAATCAGTGGCCTTGGTCTTGTGTCTCAGAGCTTGCCTGACTAAGTATTTCTGAGTCAGGGTTAATGTGGATTTCACAATGGGCGAATTCATCAATAAAGATGCGATTTTGTTTTTATACATGAATTTATCATTATTCATATTAACACACATATATGTAACCACATATCTGGATAGGTTGATGTGTTGCTAAGTTAATGATCTGCATTTTTAGCCAAAGATAGGTGTGCAATGTGTGGATGTGACAAGGTTGCTGAGAAGAGTCACGTAAGAAGCATCAAGATAGTTATAATGTACCTTGATCACACATTAAAAATCCATCGGAATAGTTTTGCAGATGTTGGCTGAAAGTGTAAGGCACCAGATTTCCAGTGTGTGCAACTGACCCAGACTCCATTATCCATGAAGAATGTGAATAACATAGATAAAGCTGATGAGACGTGTATTGTAGTATATTTTGAGTATCAATTACAAGTCATAACACAACAATTGTTCAAATATTGTAATAGGTATATGCACTCTGATCACTTTAATCGTAAACCGAACACATTTAAAGTAAGTAGTAGTATGCATGAAATCATGGGGGTATGCAATCAGGGTCTACAAAGGCGAACAGCTGCATAAGAAACAATCTGGGTTGGATCACTTGGAGCCCCAAGTAAGACTATTTCCCTTGCCAAGAACAGAGAAGAACAGTCAATAGTGTCCAGGAGTTAGCTGAAGATGTCTTCATCTCTGAGAGGCAGGGGGGAAAAGTTTTACTTAGAATATTGCAGTCATTTAATTCACTCTCTCAAGCACAGGAATATCACAAGAATATTTAGCTACATGGTCATATGGCCAGGTAGTAGTCTAGGACAAAGTCTTTAGTGCGCACTGGTGTAGTTGTTATATAGCGTGTAAGTGCAACAACATACCATATTGAGACACACACATATTAGTTATGCTGATACATCACTACATATTTCTAAGTTCAGACATGTTAAGCATTTCCAAGCAACATTGGATGACATCTGTGTATGAACAAAATATGAATTCACATCACAGTTGTCTTCATAGCCTTTTGACATTGCTACACACCTGTATATTCTGTGCAGCTTATAGAGTGAGGAATAGTCAATTGATAGGGTCTCCATGATCTAATCATGTTCAACAGACATAAGACGAACATGACATTATTGTAGTAGTTATGGTAGATTGTGCCTTCACTTTGTTATTAACATTGTGTAGCACTCCCATATCCAAATACAATATATTTCTGCATCATTATTGAGAAATGAAATTTGAGTGTTAACCCCTTAAGTGCTGCGTCGGGGCGTTGGCCGACGGCAGCACTACCTCCCCAGTGCTGCGCACGACCATTGGACGTCCAGTCAGCACTAGTTCCAATGGACAGCGCAGCACTGGGGAGGGATATTTGCGCCGCATCTATGAGGTTAACGTCAAAACATATTTAGGTACATTACACACACAGCCTCACAAATCTCACTACATGTCTTACACTCTCCATTCTTCACAAAACACTAAAGCATCATGAAGGATGATGGCCATTACAATTATGAATACATTATGCTCACTGAAGCTCACCATACTTACCTGCACTGCAGCACTGAAATCCACTTTGATTTCATAAATGAATTGTAAGATATGATCAGATGGAACCTTTTACACAACATTGAGGGTAGTTGTATGCTAAGATGCTTATAGAATCTCCTTCAAGATGTTGTTTTTGAGTTGGATTGAAAGGCCAGGCTCCCTCCCTTTCCATATCTGAAAAGGGTGTCCGATTATAATCCTAGGTCTGCAACAGGTGTGTTTGCTATTTACAACACTGCCATTTTGTGCCATTGTGGAGGCGAGACACCTATCTAGATAAGACAGTGTTTTGTGTCTTGAGTGCGGGTAGACTGAAACATCTCTACGATCTTACTTCAATGAACTCTGAGTGTGTAGCATACATGTGGCATTTGTGAGGGTATAACAAAATCCTGCACACACAACCATGCCTGCACTGCAGGCATAGAAACGGAAAAACCTTTAAGACCCAAAACCATACTCCATCATAACCACTTGAGTGAGACAAAGAAAATGTATTTAACATGTACGAGAGCCTCGGTTTGGCGTTGAGTGCTCAAATAGGCAGAAGTAAAACACAAGCATTCATAGTCGCAAACAACTCAATTTAACTATAATTTGTCGTAAGTAACAGGTCATGTCCAGGTCCTCATGTCCCGGCAGATGGTGAAGAAACATTTTGTACTCTGAAACTTACAGTACATCGTTACACAAGAATAGTTTGGAAACCACCCTAAGTAAACGTAACAAGTCCCTCATACCTAATGTCGGACAGTTAACAATTACATTTTCACCCAAATGCAATTAGAATGGTCTACTTTGGCTGAGGTGGCTGAATACACTTTTGAGGTCTACAGGGCCTGTGGCCACGGCAAGCAGGCAGAATGCAGTAACATGGAAATGTACTCTTTCTGCAAGCTTTGCAATGTGTTGCGTTAAGGGTAGCTTACTAAAAGCAAAGTGCAACTCTCATTAGGACTGCAACATGAGATCAAGCAATTAATATATATTTGTATATAATTTCCATCATCATTGAATTATCACAATGTCAAGTTATACAAAATGGATGGCACCATTAGTATCTAAACTTAGCTTCCATGCAGGCCCTCTTGCAATTTGAGGTATTGTTATGCTCCATATAGGTACCCCAATATCGGCTCAGGTACTAATGGCACCTATCACCCTCATATTGTACTACATAACGCTTCTTATGGCTGACCTTTTACCTAGTTGAGGTAATGACTAGAGGACCTGGAGTTTTCTCCAAAAGGCCTAAGACCCATTCAATATGCATGAGGATTATTGTAATCACAGCTGGAAAGCAGGCCCAACATTCCCTGCATAAAAACTATGTATACGGGTCATTCCTGCCATCATCCTAGTTTGACATGACACAGGTATATCCCCTGGGGGTATCACTTTGGGTATATATAACTATCTCTTGCCAAGGTAGAGAGAGGAGAAAAGGACTTCCATGCTGACACACTGATGCGAGATGCTGAGGCTCCTGCATGCAGATACTCCAGCTCGTAGTGGTCTGACATCCCTTGCAGGGTGTCCACCTCGAGACCGGAATGGAGTCCCACAGTCTCTCACTTCAGGTAATGGGGTTGACTTTATTCTAGAGGGATGCTTGACCTCCACACCTATATACATGCTAGGTACATTTAGGTATATCTATTTAGGGTTGCATTGTAGGAGTATGCTTTTTTTACTGTCATGTATTTTTATACTTGCCTGTATTTATCGTTTTAGCACTATGATAGAAATCTACCATCCTCTTACTCTGTTAGTGCTTATAATGATCTATTTCTGTCACTGTCTAATGATTGTGTCAGCACATCTATTTTACACTATAGTGACGCTGGTTCAATAAATACTTATTGGAAAACGTCCTAATCATTCATTCTGTGTATCTCTCTCAGAGACAAAGTGAGCATGAATGACTGAGTGACTAGTAGCACTGTTTACACAATTCTGAGTGATCAGGCTTGTCATGTTCGATAGTTCCCAAGAACTATTCTCTCCTCGGTAAGAGGGGTTTCTAGTGGCACGGTGAGGCAGCTGGTATACAGGCTAACATACTTGGTGGGGGTGTCCGGAATCAGTTTGGACACCAAGCTTGCAGTGTATGTTGTCTAAACGCGCAGATCCTGTATAGGTTTTATAGGAACTACACGACATGGCACCGCCTGTGCTGGTTTTGGTACTTATTTAACAGTCAAATCTTTAGTAGTTCAGTCGTGCTTTTCTCAGAGAGCCCGACTCACATTACTTCAGAGACGTCTGAAGTGAAAAGTGTACTATCCTGCCACAGGTGAGTAGGCAAAAATTCCTATTTATTGGCTATAGGTTTATCAAGATGAAGGAAAAACACTTGCTATATTTGTGCATAAAACCGTATCTCAGTTCCCTTGAGACTCTTCCTTGAAATGATTTTTCAACAATGACAGAGAACATCCACTTTGCCAGCACAACATGTTTTAGTTCAGGAAGAAAAAGGGGAAATTAACATTCCAGAAAATGTTAAAACTGCCATTACCCCAAAACTAGCAGAATTTAATTTCCCAGCTAGGGGTGGGACAGTGACTTCGTGATTGAGGCTCACAAACCACATATAACAGAGGTATTCTATTCATGGGTTACATTCCCACAAGCAGATGCTCTAACAGATACATTTCATTCTCACACTGAAGAAGATCCTACAGAGGAATACAATCTGCATGAGGATATTGAGATTTCTCTCATCTACCAGGAGCCCATAGATCTCTGTTCGTGGTATGCTTTCAACCGGCATCTGTCAGTCATCTGGCCCAGCCAATGGCAATAGTAACATTCCCATATGGTCTGTTCGCTGCCAACCTCCCTGGACTCTGCCGCTATAGCTAGGTTGAAACCCTCATGGATTTTGCGGTAGAGGTCCCTTTAAGTCTGGTGTCATTTGCACGTTTACGGCCAATGCGCGCCCTCTGTGTTGGACCAATTTAGCAGTGTCTCTCTGGGATTGCTCCTTTTTTCTCTATCCGTCTCTTGCTTCTTTTAGTAATTATGCAATATATGGGCTTGTATATCCCGCCAGGGTTTGGTGTCTAACCCAAACACACTGTCCAATCTGCTTTGTTTCTCAGTGGGCAGCCTCTTTTTGAGAATATTGTGCAAGAATGCAACTTGTGGGCCCAAATCAGCCCAAGGCTGTCATGTCTCTTATCCCCATTGTTCCCTCATCCTATACAGATATTGCTTCCCTTGGCTTCATAATTTCTCCTACGTCAGGGCGGTCAGGGAACATCTCCCTCAGGAACTATACCCAGTGCATGTATGAATTGAATGTGGCACTGTCATGCTCAGTGCTTGTCAGCGTAAATTTTGTGATGCAAGCTCAGGTGAATACTGTTTTAGTCTGCTCTCCAATAGGACTACTTAGCAGAGTTTTGATATCACCTATCGCTGTTTTCTTTTCCAATGGTGTTCATCTCAAAACATGAGATCCATTTCCCAGCTCTATCTAGAAAGGCGGAAATCTTGGGCCCGATTCACAGAATGAACTTAAGACTCAATCCTAAACTTAACACTTTTTTGGTATTTACAGATTGCATTTACTACTTTTGGTATTCACAGAATGAACTTACTACTTTTGGCATTCACAGAATGCACTTGCTACTTTTGGTATTCACAGAATGAACTTACTCATTTTGGTATTCACAGAAGTTAGGACTCCTAACTTTAGAACTCCTAAATGCCTTCTGTGAATACCGAAAGTCTTAAATTTAGGATTTTTCTCAATTTAGTATTAGTAAAGTTAGGACTCCTAACTTTAGGACGCCTAAATGCCTTCTGTGAATACCGAAAGTCCTAAAATTATGATTTTTCTCAATTTAGTAGTAGTAAAGTTAGGACTACTAACTTTAGGACGCCTAAATGCCTTCTGTGAATACGGAAAGTCTTAAAATTAGGATTTTTCTCAATTTAGTAGTAGTAAAGTTAGTAGTCCTAAGGGGAAGCTCTGCGCGGGTCAGGGGAATAAGTGAGCCTGATAGTCTGTCAATATCGGCTCAGGGACAATGAAAATTAGAATAGTTTGCAGAAAACAGGGAATAACTCAAGAATCACAGGCCCCTCTTGGCCAAACACAAGTTACACCTAGTCTACCAGGCCCTAATCATTTTCCCTAAATGTCTAAATCGCACCCTGTATCACCCCCAGGGGCCAGGAATACCATCTTTCTCACACCCAGTGGTCCAAGCATACCGGCTGTGTGACGGCCAGTGGAAATTCTTACCATCTGTGTTACGCATAGCGGTCCATGTGACCAACACTGCCTTTCAGATACCAAAGGTGTTGAGAAACCGGTGGCACTAAGAAAACCCTTTTAGACAAAAAAATAAGATTGAGGTGCCAACCCCGCCCAATCAAGATAACCTTAACACAACAATAACATCCTGGGAGCTATAAAGGGCTATATAAATAAAAATTCACCTTTCCTAGTGCACTGACTATCAAAAACAGGTGACTTTGCTGGATCTGCCTCCGAGGTCGCCTTGCATCTACTCAGCTAGGACATATTGGTAATATGCCAGATTTCTGTCAGTGACAGGTCTTTCAGGTCATCTTTTTATTCTTCTCCCTAGTTTGCCAATACGCTACATGATTTACTAAGGTTGTGATGTAGTCTCTTACCCTCTGTGACGGCTGCTTCAGGACAGACCGCCACCCGCAGATTCAGCAGAACTTCCAATCAATTGCAGTGTCTGCTCACCTTCCTTGTTGTTCAAATGTAAATCCATCTGGGCGGTTCCCCCTTTTTGCTGCAGTCGGGTTAAAGGTACCAATCCGCTCTGATTGTGGCATGCCAAAATTTGAACATGAAATACCCTGAAAAAAACAAAAGGCATTTGGCAAAACAGGAACCGTTTGTTTAATTAAACATTGGCCTTACATGACATGTTATACTGTTCATTGAATGCAATAAAATATTTCCAGTGATCCTTTATTGATATCTGTCTCAGGAGTCATAAATTAATGTATTGGATGAGGAATCCAGGTAGATCTCGATCTGCGGGGACGCAATGCAGCCAGTGGGTAGTGTGTATAGATGTCTGGCATGGGGAATGCATGATCACTGCGTGGACTGTGTGTGCTGTGTCCTCATTGGCTATGTGGTCCTAACTTCATGTGGCATCTGACTTTATTGTGTTTTGGGAATGCGTGCACCCCTCTGGCCATGTGTGCTTTATTGGGGCCAATCTCCCTGGACCATTCTGTTGTCGCTGCGCCCATCTGTGGTTTTGATCTGGGGTTTTCTGTTCGCATGTAAGCCTGGGGTCTACGTGCCCCCTCACCTGTGGCCTGTCAATCAGTGGCCTTGGTCTTGTGTCTCAGAGCTTGCCTGACTAAGTATTTCTGAGTCAGGGTTAATGTGGATTTCACAATGGGCGAATTCATCAATAAAGATGCGATTTTGTTTTTATACATGAATTTATCATTATTCATATTAACACACATATATGTAACCACATATCTGGATAGGTTGATGTGTTGCTAAGTTAATCATCTGCATTTTTAGCCAAAGATAGGTGTGCAATGTGTGGATGTGACAAGGTTGCTGAGAAGAGTCACGTAAGAAGCATCAAGATAGTTATAATGTACCTTGATCACACATTAAAAATCCATCGGAATAGTTTTGCAGATGTTGGCTGAAAGTGTAAGGCACCAGATTTCCAGTGTGTGCAACTGACTCAGACTCCATTATCCATGAAGAATGTGAATAACATAGATAAAGCTGATGAGACGTGTATTGTAGTATATTTTGAGTATCAATTACAAGTCATAACACAACAATTGTTCAAATATTGTAATAGGTATATGCACTCTGATCACTTTAATCGTAAACCGAACACATTTAAAGTAAGTAGTAGTATGCATGAAATCATGGGGGTATGCAATCAGGGTCTACAAAGGCGAACAGCTGCATAAGAAACAATCTGGGTTGGATCACTTGGAGCCCCAAGTAAGACTATTTCCCTTGCCAAGAACAGAGAAGAACAGTCAATAGTGTCCAGGAGTTAGCTGAAGATGTCTTCATCTCTGAGAGGCAGGGGGGAAAAGTTTTACTTAGAATATTGCAGTCATTTAATTCACTCTCTCAAGCACAGGAATATCACAAGAATATTTAGCTACATGGTCATATGGCCAGGTAGTAGTCTAGGACAAAGTCTTTAGTGCGCACTGGTGTAGTTGTTATATAGCGTGTAAGTGCAACAACATACCATATTGAGACACACACATATTAGTTATGCTGATACATCACTACATATTTCTAAGTTCAGACATGTTAAGCATTTCCAAGCAACATTGGATGACATCTGTGTATGAACAAAATATGAATTCACATCACAGTTGTCTTCATAGCCTTTTGACATTGCTACACACCTGTATATTCTGTGCAGCTTATAGAGTGAGGAATAGTCAATTGATAGGGTCTCCATGATCTAATCATGTTCAACAGACATAAGACGAACATGACATTATTGTAGTAGTTATGGTAGATTGTGCCTTCACTTTGTTATTAACATTGTGTAGCACTCCCATATCCAAATACAATATATTTCTGCATCATTATTGAGAAATGAAATTTGAGTGTTAACCCCTTAAGTGCTGCGTCGGGGCGTTGGCCGACGGCAGCACTACCTCCCCAGTGCTGCGCACGACCATTGGACGTCCAGTCAGCACTAGTTCCAATGGACAGCGCAGCACTGGGGAGGGATATTTGCGCCGCATCTATGAGGTTAACGTCAAAACATATTTAGGTACATTACACACACAGCCTCACAAATCTCACTACATGTCTTACACTCTCCATTCTTCACAAAACACTAAAGCATCATGAAGGATGATGGCCATTACAAACTATGAATACATTATGCTCACTGAAGCTCACCATACTTACCTGCACTGCAGCACTGAAATCCACTTTGATTTCATAAATGAATTGTAAGATATGATCAGATGGAACCTTTTACACAACATTGAGGGTAGTTGTATGCTAAGATGCTTATAGAATCTCCTTCAAGATGTTGTTTTTGAGTTGGATTGAAAGGCCAGGCTCCCTCCCTTTCCATATCTGAAAAGGGTGTCCGATTATAATCCTAGGTCTGCAACAGGTGTGTTTGCTATTTACAACACTGCCATTTTGTGCCATTGTGGAGGCGAGACACCTATCTAGATAAGACAGTGTTTTGTGTCTTGAGTGCGGGTAGACTGAAACATCTCTACGATCTTACTTCAATGAACTCTGAGTGTGTAGCATACATGTGGCATTTGTGAGGGTATAACAAAATCCTGCACACACAACCATGCCTGCACTGCAGGCATAGAAACGGAAAAACCTTTAAGACCCAAAACCATACTCCATCATAACCACTTGAGTGAGACAAAGAAAATGTATTTAACATGTACGAGAGCCTCGGTTTGGCGTTGAGTGCTCAAATAGGCAGAAGTAAAACACAAGCATTTATAGTCGCAAACAACTCAATTTAACTATAATTTGTCGTAAGTAACAGGTCATGTCCAGGTCCTCATGTCCCGGCAGATGGTGAAGAAACATTTTGTACTCTGAAACTTACAGTACATCGTTACACAAGAATAGTTTGGAAACCACCCTAAGTAAACGTAACAAGTCCCTCATACCTAATGTCGGACAGTTAACAATTACATTTTCACCCAAATGCAATTAGAATGGTCTACTTTAGCTGAGGTGGCTGAATACACTTTTGAGGTCTACAGGGCCTGTGGCCACGGCAAGCAGGCAGAATGCAGTAACATGGAAATGTACTCTTTCTGCAAGCTTTGCAATGTGTTGCGTTAAGGGTAGCTTACTAAAAGCAAAGTGCAACTCTCATTAGGACTGCAACATGAGATCAAGCAATTAATATATATTTGTATATAATTTCCATCATCATTGAATTATCACAATGTCAAGTTATACAAAATGGATGGCACCATTAGTATCTAAACTTAGCTTCCATGCAGGCCCTCTTGCAATTTGAGGTATTGTTATGCTCCATATAGGTACCCCAATATCGGCTCAGGTACTAATGGCACCTATCACCCTCATATTGTACTACATAACGCTTCTTATGGCTGACCTTTTATCTAGTTGAGGTAATGACTAGAGGACCTGGAGTTTTCTCCAAAAGGCCTAAGACCCATTCAATATGCATGAGGATTATTGTAATCACAGCTGGAAAGCAGGCCCAACATTCCCTGCATAAAAACTATGTATACGGGTCATTCCTGCCATCATCCTAGTTTGACATGACACAGGTATATCCCCTGGGGGTATCACTTTGGGTATATATAACTATCTCTTGCCAAGGTAGAGAGAGGAGAAAAGGACTTCCATGCTGACACACTGATGCGAGATGCTGAGGCTCCTGCATGCAGATACTCCAGCTCGTAGTGGTCTGACATCCCTTGCAGGGTGTCCACCTCGAGACCGGAATGGAGTCCCACAGTCTCTCACTTCAGGTAATGGGGTTGACTTTATTCTAGAGGGATGCTTGACCTCCACACCTATATACATGCTAGGTACATTTAGGTATATCTATTTAGGGTTGCATTGTAGGAGTATGCTTTTTTTACTGTCATGTATTTTTATACTTGCCTGTATTTATCGTTTTAGCACTATGATAGAAATCTACCATCCTCTTACTCTGTTAGTGCTTATAATGATCTATTTCTGTCACTGTCTAATGATTGTGTCAGCACATCTATTTTACACTATAGTGACGCTGGTTCAATAAATACTTATTGGAAAACGTCCTAATCATTCATTCTGTGTATCTCTCTCAGAGACAAAGTGAGCATGAATGACTGAGTGACTAGTAGCACTGTTTACACAATTCTGAGTGATCAGGCTTGTCATGTTCGATAGTTCCCAAGAACTATTCTCTCCTCGGTAAGAGGGGTTTCTAGTGGCACGGTGAGGCAGCTGGTATACAGGCTGACATACTTGGTGGGGGTGTCCGGAATCAGTTTGGACACCAAGCTTGCAGTGTATGTTGTCTAAACGCGCAGATCCTGTATAGGTTTTATAGGAACTACACGACATGGCACCGCCTGTGCTGGTTTTGGTACTTATTTAACAGTCAAGTCTTTAGTAGTTCAGTCGTGCTTTTCTCAGAGAGCCCCACTCACATTACTTCAGAGACGTCTGAAGTGAAAAGTGTACTATCCTGCCACAGGTGAGTAGGCAAAAATTCATATTTATTGGCTATAGGTTTATCAAGATGAAGGAAAAACACTTGCTATATTTGTGCATAAAACCGTATCTCAGTTCCCTTGAGACTCTTCCTTGAAATGATTTTTCAACAATGACAGAGAACATCCACTTTGCCAGCACAACATGTTTTAGTTCAGGAAGAAAAAGGGGAAATTAACATTCCAGAAAATGTTAAAACTGCCATTACCCCAAAACTAGCAGAATTTAATTTCCCAGCTAGGGGTGGGACAGTGACTTCGTGATTGAGGCTCACGAACCACATATAACAGAGGTATTCTATTCATGGGTTACATTCCCACAAGCAGATGCTCTAACAGATACATTTCATTCTCACACTGAAGAAGATCCTACAGAGGAATACAATCTGCATGAGGATATTGAGATTTCTCTCCTCTACCAGGAGCACATAAACTGGTTTAAAGGAGCCCTTCCCCATACAAGAAATAAAGCAAGACTAGGTCCGCTCGGAAGAGATGGAGCCACTTGGCCCCTACTTGTGGCTTACACACCACATCCAGACATTGACACAATGCCAGTAGCAGACTTATATACACTACACCAAGATATATTAAACCTTAACAGAAATTTTACGCAATTTGTGATGAGGACACTCCCAATTCAGCCAACAAGAGCTGCACAAGCAGGACCCATTCAGGGAAATGCAACAAAAATTACACCACAAAGACTAAACGCAGTTATGGTTAAAATACCCACTAAACGCAAACAAATACAATTCTGGATAACTCCGAAAATTACACAGCTAGAAGCAGTATTTCCACATACAAGCCCTAAAAAAAACACAGAATGTTAACAATCTGCTTGACAATGGGGCTAGCTCCCCATATAGGGGATTGTACCACTTGGGCTACAGTTTTCACTGCAATATATACCATAGTTATGGTATCCCTTCATTAGCAGTAGTACCTGACATATTAAGACAAATACAAACTGAGTATGGAGAAGAACCTGCCCTGAACTGAGGAATGAAATTGTCCTACACCTTTTCCCAGGTATCATCTATCATATTAGCAAACATAAAAGGGAGGCAGCAGCAGTGGCAATACGCCAACGCCTAAGGGATTTCACTCCATTACAACTGGAACGTGAATTACCTAAAATTATCACAAGCACCTATGCTGAATTAGGTAGGGATTACTTGGGAGATAGAGCATTAAAACCTAAACTCATGATTAATCGTGAGAAAGATAACACAAAGCAAGCACCTGATTCTTCCAAGATGAAATGGGATAATAATGATAAGAAACATAAGAACAGATCTCAGTCCAGCAGCAGGTCTCCTCAACAGGAGTCCTCCGAAATGAAATACAACCTTAGGAATAGGGATAACATTAAAAAACCTGATAGGTATCAGGATACTGACATACGTTCCTCTTGCTCCTTACAGGATTTACCAAGTGACTCTGAGAGAGAAAGACGGTCAGAACACAGACAAGAAGAGCGTACAAACTCAAGAGAAATGCCACGCACTTCAAGCTACACTTCTAAAATAGAAGGCAAGCCACAATCTAAACCTCAATTAAAAAAGAAGAAAGTGGCAGGTCTCAAAGTTTTATTTTGATATTTTGTACTAATGCAAGGAAGCTGAATGGATTACAATCCCTTCTTTCTCCCTTCTCTTGATTTAATATAAGGTCTCAAACTTAGACATGCCCCAGAATTTTGAGGGGACAACTACTGAATGGGGAACAATTCTAGATATCTCAAAGGATTCCTCTGCCAAAACATAGCGACTAACCGCAGGCATCTGACCGCATTTTCCAATTTAGTTTCCCAGCGTCAATTTTGTAGACTTCCCCAAGAGTATAAGAATAGCCCTGGGTTTTTCGTGCTAGGGTAACAGAATTACTTTAAAAAGTGGATGAAGAGGCATTGTCCTATGTGGATGATATTCATCTGAAGGCAAATGACTTAACAGAGCACTTCACCAGGGTGAGCAATTTCATTTTGGGGTTCGCCTCTGAGGGCTGCACATTTAACTTTAAAAAATCAAAAATAGCCCACCTCAATGTCCTATTTTTGGGATATGAGCTATCAAGTGAAGGTAAAAGCCTGTCAGCTACCTTTTTAGAAAAGTTTGCACTGCTCCAACTTCCCAAATCTTCGAAAAACTAACAATCCATATTGGGATTTTTGCAGAAAGAGTAAAACCTTTCTACATCTGAATACAACCTGATTTGTCAGTTAAGCATTGGACACAGGGACACACAGATATCCTTCGTTCCCTATAAGTTGATATGACACTTACAGACATGCGTAAACATACGCAATCTGGAGATCCACATTGTAGTGAGTCACTTACCTAACCTTAAATGAAGGCGAAACGGTAGCCATAGCATACAAACACATTTGTACACAAACCCTGAAATGCGCTTTACATCTACAGAAAAAATTCTGACAGCAATACAGTCCACTATAGTGGAAGAAAGAACACTGGCTCAGGGGAAACGCATAATTTTTGAAACCCCAGTACTAGCTTTATAGGTTGTTACAAAGGCTAGCATTCCTAATGCTATAGCTTTACATCTAAGATTGATACAATGGGCTAATTCTCTCACTGCAACAGATGTAGAATACAGATATGATCCAAGATTAAAAACACAAGCATTTCTGCAATATGAGCAAGAATATCCTCTCCCAAATGAAATCATGCCCCTAGATCAGTATGAATTTTTAATTTACACTGACAGATCTGCTCAGCGGCCATAGGGAGTAAACAACAATACAGTGCTGCTTCTGCCATTGTAAAAGATTGTATGCAGGAAGGCAAGTTCCATCCCAGTGATACAAAGACACAGTCTTGTGGAGACTGCCCAACTCAGCTAACAGAATTAAAAGCCTTATTACTGGCACTAATAAATATTGATCGGGAATTCCCCACACTCATTGTGTGCGATTCATTTTATTGTGCCCAGTCATACAACAAATATCTTCATTACTGGGGTCAAAATGGGTTTAAGGACTCAAAGGGTGGCACAATTAATACCAAATGCTATAGGAACAGGTAGCTGAGTTGAAAAATGAACCTCCAAGAGCTAATGTGATACACACGCTGAGTAATCAACGTGATAGCATTCACATTGCAGGGAATTCATTGGCTGATGAGGCTGCAAAAGGGACTGTAGGTACAGCTTCCATAGCTGCAGTCACTCATTCAAAAATAAGAATAGATGGAGACTTATGGTTGCTGTCATTGCTACATGCAAAAACTCGGCTGTACCGAAAAATTTCCACTCAAGTGCTCCTACAGGTTTGATGCAAACAACATTCGTAGGCTCAGTATCCTGGAGTCGGGGATAGAGTAATACCAAATATGGATCGCAGATTAGGTTTAATTCTAGTTGCACATGAGGGTCTAGGTTCTGCACATGCAGGAACAAACCTGACAGTTTCATTACTGAAACAATGCTGTTGGGCGCCTGGTTTAACAAAACAGACAAAGAATTTTGTCTTAACATGTGACATCTGCCAGCAGAAGAAGGGTTTCACAGTAGCATGTCCAGAGCAGACACCTTAACTGATATCAGACAGACCACTAGTATGTGTCTATCTGGACCACTGCAGCCCCCAACAAATACTTAGTAAAAAAGATATATATATATATATATATATATATATATTTATTCAAAATTTCAACATATACGACAAACATAACACATCAAAAATTATTTTAAAAAGTTGGCCACAATAGCAGAAATGTAGCGCCTTAGGTATTTTAAAACGACATAGCATATGCACTATTACATAAAAAGAACACAATGAAAATTATATTTGTTAAACAGTGTTCATAAGGCCAAAAAACAGGTTTTAATATCTAAACAATCCATTTAATGTCATCATCAGTCTCTAAGCGCGTTTCCTCGAGTCACCGCCTTCTTCAGGAGAATCACTCGATGTTCTAGAATAGAGAACAATACACATTTCAAATTTACTTAGGCAACAGTACATTGAGGCTGAAGTGATTGAGATCGATATACTGAGGTACACATACAGCACTGAAACCTGATATTAAAAACAACATGGGAGTGAGATTGAAACACAAGAATAAAGGGAAGACCTGTGATCAAAATGAAAGCTAGAAGAGTGATAAAGCAAGATCTAAAACCAACTGATTATTATCTCCTTTTTTAAAGATAAGCACGATAATGCTATTTGACCATGTTACTGGGACTGGGGTATGTGACAGATTGTTGAAGGTGTTACACAATAACGGTGCCCAGAAGTCAGGTTCTGATTTAATCAGGTCGATGGATAAACCATCGGGCCCTGGAGCTTTATTCCCTGCGCTTTCTAAGATAGCAACTTCCACCTCCATTATGGTGATGTTCAGTGTAGTTAAAGGGGGGCGGTACCCGTGGAGTTAAGAGGTGCCTCATAGATTTTTTTAAAATGGTCCACTCACACATCCCCTGATATGGTGCAATTTATGGGGGTGATGTTCAAGTACCATTGATCTCATGTTCTTAACCTCACTCCAGAACCCAGTGACGTCTCTCAACGATGCTGTGCGCACGAGGAACTCCCAATGGTCTTTTAGTAACTCGTCTGATCTTATTTTTAGCGTGCGCTTGTAGCTAGACCTCAGTCTCCTCACCGCAGACTGGTCCCGTGGATCTGCTTTGAGGGCAGCCCTAAGTTCCCTATTTGCTTTAGAACATGAGGTGTCGAACCACCTTGGGTTTTTGTGGTTGCTGGCTATGGCTGGTTTAGAAATCTCCTTTTTTTACGGCCTTACAAAGACCCGAGAAGGCCTTAATGATGGCATGTTCGGAACTATCGGTGGATAGACAAACAGACACTAATAAGGGGTGCTTTTTAAATATGCGAGTTAAAACCCCCGTATTATCTATCCCCCTCCAGACCACCCTCAGTTTGTCTGTGGAAGCCACCAAGTTTTTTGCCTCAATTTCTCTATGGTTCCCCTGTTTTTTGACGGATTTAGGACTAATTAGGATCAGGTAGTGATCACTGTAGGAGTCACTGGTAACCTCGGCCTTTAATAAGAGGTCCCCTAACAAAGAGGATATAAATACATAATCTATTGTAGTTAAACTCCCACGCCCTACGTAGGTGGCCTCAGATCCTTTGTTCGCGGTCGTGTTTGCCTTCTCCATAACATTAACTAGGTCACGTGTGGCTAAATAATTCTTCTCCTCTTTTGCAGCTAGGGGTTCTTGGGTGAATGTGTGCATTAAAATCGCCTCCTATACAAATACCGTCAAATTTACCATATTTATGACCATCAACAATTTCATCAATAAAATCAAATAATCTTATAAAATTAGAATTGGGATGAGTTGTGAAATCATTATTGTAAAAATTAATCAAGTATGGCTTTATCCTGCTAGTATACATCAACGCCTGAAAATTCTTATCGTTAGTAAGCAGTGTTTCAGTTTTGACTCCTGGCGTAATCTTGACCCAAATAGATAAACCCCCACTAGGTCGGCCCATGGCCGGGAAGGATACAATTTGGTTTTAACAACTATATCCTTCTTGGAGCAGATAGCTGGTACACAAGGTTCCCAAAAATCGAAGTTAGTAACCCAATTTATCCACTCCTTGATTTTCATTTTTGCGTTAAGACCGGCGATGTTCCAACTCAGAATGGTCAGGTCATCGGATGGTATAGAAGTAATGGTACCCTGGGGTGATGTTGGGTGATTAGATGGTAACACAAGCACTCTAAACTCATTAGGTACCGATACATTGGGGCAGATAGGCAGTTCCTCCATAGGATCAATTACATTCAGGTGATCGCTGACTGCTATATCAGGGAGGAAAGGTAGTGGTCGTCAGTCCAAGGTATCCAGTACACTGAATCTATTAAATAATGGATATGGTGGTGAAGCTTGGCTAAATGATCTCTGAGGGGGCCTATAGAAGTAACCCAATGGTAGAGGAGTTATAACAGTTGATGGGCCAGGGTAGATGTTGTTGTTGCTAAGTATGTATTTTGCTGTAGCAGGGTGCCTAAAATTAATTACGATGCAATCACGTTAATGTTCTTAAATAAGGGCCCAACCCAGCTTACTCGACGTGCTGACAGGATTTCGTTCGAGATATCATGACCTACCCCTTAATGTTTACACAGCCAGTCAATGCATTTGTTATTCAGCTGGACCCAGGATTCTCCTTGACCCTCCTTAAGTGGTGGTACGCCTGCTAAGATTAAAACATAAAGGCATGCGTCTGGGGGTAGGTGAAGGGCAGGTCCCTGGGGTTTTGTGGGCCTAATAGCAGAAGCTTGCCCCTTATCTGAACCTGTATTAGTTGGTACTCCTGATTTAGTGTTGGCTGGGTAGGGCCACCCTTAGGTATGCCGTTAGCCGGACTGATGGAATGGGAGGAACCGCTGCTACTGCCATGGTGAGTTGTGGTTTCGTGGCAGTTTGGGTTTTCCCAGTGGTGTTGCTCCTGGGTGCAGCATTAGATGTTGGTGTACTGCTGTTAGTGACATTAGGCCCACCACCCAAAATGACCTTATTGGCAGACTCCAGATCTTTTCAATAGGCGGTCTCCCCTCACTAGATCAAGGCTAATCACCCCTTTCCTTTTTACATCTTCCTTTTTTACAAGGTTTTCCAATCTATCCAGTCTTTTAAAAATAGTATTAAACTGTTTGATCATTTGACTTTCCATTTGTTTTAAATTGTATCAACAATAGTCTCAATAAGGTTCTCATTAGTCTTTGGTTGGATAATAATTTCAAATAGCAACTTAGTCTGTGTGCAGGCAGAGTTATGTCCTTTTAAGAAAATTTTTGGCGATGCAACAGGAGCCACATCTTCAAGTTGCGTGGACTCATTGATATCAGTGCCACCCCCTGGTAGTTGATTGTTCCCTCTAGACCACATACTCTGTGGGGTCGGTTGGCTCTTATTGCGAGGGGGTTGTTTCCTCTTATTTACTGTTGATTTGGAGGCGCCTCTTTTTCTTTTCTCACCTCCAGGTTTGTTGCTCGGGGTCGAGGGGGTGATAACAGTTTGTACAACAGGGCCAAGTAAAGAGTCAATACTAATTGTAGAGCAGCTACCCCCAGGCACTGGTACCAGCGATTAACAAGTGGGGTAGGTTTCATAACTATGACCACGGGGGAAAGCGGCAAAACATTATTACAAATTGCTTGTGATGGCTCTGGATGTATATTAGTGAGGCCCATTGACATTCTCCTCTTGGTGTTGGCAATTTCATTTGTTACTATGTTGAAAGCATTTTCCAGCATGCTTTCAAAAGAAGGAGGGAGAACAGAAGATCCCTCGGGTGCCTGTGTCACAGTACTAGTGTTTCGTTTCCCCATTATGTTTACAGATGTTTCGGTCTCACCTTGTATAACAACTTAGAGGGGTGGCCCGCCCGACCACTGATGACCTCTGAGGGCCTCGGAGGGCCTGCCCTTGTCCCGGGCTTCTCCCGGCGCGTCCTGCGCACGTCCTCACAGGACGAGGGACCGGTCAAGTCTTTATGCGCCTCCTGGCGCGTAGAAACAGCGCGACCTGCCCCTGAGGATCCTGGGGCTTGTAGTCGTTTGGCAGCGGTGAGACTGGCGGAGCCAAGCCCGGCCGGTCGATAGAAACAGGTGGCGGAGCAAAGCCCGGCCGCGTCAGGGAAAGCAGCAAGCCCAGCGCCCAAAAAACTTCCCTTTACTCTTGTGTTTCAATCTCACTCCCATGTTGTTTGTAATATCAAGTTTCAGTGCCGTATGTGTACCTCTTTATATCGATCTCAATCACTTCAGCCTCAATGTACTGTTGCCCAAGTAAATTTGAAATGTGTATTGTTCTCTGTTCTAGAACATCGAGTGATTCTCCTGAAGAAGGCGGTGACTCGCCAAAACGCGTGTAGAGACTGATGATGACATTAAATGGAATGTTTAGATATTAAAACCTGTTTTTTGACCTTATGAACACTGTTTATCAAATATAATTTTCATTGTGTTCTTTTTATGTAATAGTGCATATGCTATGTCTTTTTAAAATACCGAAGGCACTACATTTCTGCTATTGTGGCCAACCTTTTTTTAACAATTTTTGATGTGTTATGTTTGTCGTATATGATAACATTTTGAATAAATATCTATATATATATTTCTTTACTAAGTATTTGTTGTGGTCAGTACATTGAGGCTTCATTTTATTCATAGTTTATTCTTTAACCTGTTCACCATCAGGACACCAGTTGCCTAGGATATTTTGATTTAGTTGTATTTGCCCTGTCCTAGGAACATTATGTGGAATCAGGGGGTCCTTGTTATATTTTGAATTTTACCCACTGCAGCCCCCTACATTTGGATGGGGCTTACACGTATATCTTGGTGGTAGTGTATTCATGCTTGAGATTCCTATGGATATTGCCTCAGCACTCGGCTGATGCTCAAATTGTTATAAAAGACTTTTGTGTCTTTATAGGGACATACGCAGTTGGCACATTACATTTTGATTAAGGCCCTTGTTTAGCGCTAGGGCTTCGAAGGAAGCAACGGAAAGTTTTGGTGTAGCACTGCAGTACTCCTCTCCATACCATCCTGAAGGAAATTTGGTTGTGGAGAGGAAAAACCGTGACCTAAAGCGGTCTTTCACAGCTAGGGTATTAGGTTCGGTGGTAGTTGGGTCAATCACCTATATGCGGTACAGCGTGACATCAACAATTTACCAAGAAGTTCTCTAGGAGGGGTCACCCCTCATGAGGTCCTATTTGGGATAAGAATGTGGGTACCTGATCTTGATTATGAAGGCACAGTGGCAGATGTTAAACCATTAGACATCAATATACATTTGGCTGTTTTACAGGATCTAAATGAATCCAAAGCACTACAAAGCAACGTGCAGGTCAAGCGCACCACCACTGGGGAATGCAACTCAGTCACAGCAAGACCTGTCTGGATCCCAAATGTTGGGGATCTGATCAGAGAAAAGATCGAGGACAAGAAAGAATTTGGGCGATCATACAGAAAGCCTGTACTTGTCCTGGCCATTGAAGGAACAAGAACAGTACTTCATCCGCCTCTTGCCGGTAAAATTAAAAGAGATTTGTCTCCATTGATCTGATTAAACTACGCTATGTGGCCGATACTGAATAGTAGGCCTCGTAGACTCCTGGGTAGCCTCATGCTACCATACAGGAAGTTCAGACTGAAAGACTAATAACAATCGAAGAATCATCAACTTGAGGTGAAGGAATTTCCAACAATGAAATGTAACTTGTTCCTCTTCAAATTGAACATCAAAACTCGAGTGAAACACAAATATAAATTTGACCGAATACTGATATCTACATCAATATGCCTCAAAAAGAGACACCTGCAAGTTCAACAGCACCTGCTGAGCTGCCAAAGATAGATCAAACTGCATCTGGCTACTTCTTTAATTTTGAAACATTCTCTCTTGATCCCAGCGAACCTGATACACTGCCAGCTCCAGTTTCCAGTAAGCAACAACTTCATGAGTGCTACACTATTCTGAAAAAAACTTGCTTAGTATCACCTTGATTCCAACTCTGGATAATATCTGCAATATTGTTTTTTTCTGTTCTGGTTTGGCCTAGTGACTGTCTTCTGCTTACTTGTGAATGGAAAATATCTCAGGGAATTCTCTGCAGTATCCAATGCGAACTTGGTCTTGAAACCACATACATCATCACATCGTGAACAAAGAGACTTGTTTTCCATGAACATTACAGTTGTTCCAATTCCTAATGGTATTGTTTGGGACAAAGTTGATTATGGTGTATTTGGCCCGACAGAACTTTTAAAAATACCACATTTATTTAAAATATCTCTGAATGATATCATTACCTCCAGTACATTCTCTGACGATTGGGATTTTGAAACTGTCAATAATATGTTGTCTGATTTAGAAAAATCTGTTGCATTTTCCAACAGTGAAATGTTAGAAGACACATATGATTTAGATAATATGTACTGTTATCATCATTATGGTCATAACTTTTTACACAAATCAAGCATCCCTAGAAATGCTCACACATGCCATCAATGGGAACATTGTCCAACACCACCAAAAGGTAGTTCATAAACTTTTGCACATACATTTTCATACTTTTCAGGGCTCAAAACTTCTCACCCGACCTCATTTTACTATGAGGTTGCACAGAAAAGTATGCCGACTAACACCAAACCGATTTATTCTGCATCCTTTATTGCCCAACTGTCTGAACAGGGTTTTGACCTATGGAAAGACACAATAGACACAAAATCGGTCTGGGGTTCTAAGTATTGGCAAGTTCAGGGTACAGAAACACTATTTAGAGCATGCTTAATTCCACAACAAATTATATTTCTGAATGAAACTGTGCAACAGACTTCCTGTCTTGGGCTCGCCAAGAACAAAGATTTGAATACACCACAGTTTCCCACTCCTTCACACATCAATTTTACATCACAAGAAGGGGATACAGTAGATGACATCATGCAGTACAATACATCAAACCCCTATTGGAAAGTATAGTTAGTTTGGCCCACAGACACAAATAGATGTCAGTCAAGATTCAGGGGTACAATCAAAGGTTTCAGTATCCACAGGCCAGACCCATGATATGTACTGAGAGAACATCCAAGGATAGTGACACCAATGTAGGGAAGTTGTGCCTTGATTGGCTAAAAACCTTGACTCTGTCCCAGATGAAACAGCACTTATCCTTACTGTCAGATGAGGTGGATTTTAGGGACTTTTTATTAGGACCACGAAAGCCACGTCAGAAACGTTTCTATTATGTTGTCTATAATGAAATCTGGAAAATCTCTCAATTAGAAGCTGCAGAGAGATTTCGAGAAACAGATAGAAATCACCCAGAGAAAGCGTTAGCTAAAGTTGACAATAGTCTGACTACATTAACATCCCGGATTTATTAACTGGGCAACATTGCATCTTCTGCTATTGATATACTAGAAGAGGACTTGTCCATTCTACAACACGGACAATCAGAACTATGTTCTATTATGCTATTAAGCTGGAAGCTGCAAAATTTGCATGCTGGTTATGTGCCATGGCAATTTATCAACGGCACATCTCTATTTTCAGCATACAATCTCACTGAAAAACAGATTAAAATGGCACAAAAGGGAGCAAAATATACAATGCTGCGTATTGAAAAACTTTACAAGTTACCTTTTACTGTGGCCGAGTCTCCTTCCACACAATGGTTAATTCATGGCAATATAACATTAGCGGTCACAATTTTCCAATTTCAATATTGCCTGCCAGGCAAGCAGATATGAAGCAATAGGTAGGGAATTCATCAAGGAATCTTGGGAATTGCCTTACAGATTTCGATGCCAGAATGGGGACACATAAGTGTTCCATAGCGGTACAAAATGTAAGAGCGCTTTAAGCGGCTCTCTCATATGCCAGGATATTATGCATCAGAGGGCCTGTAATGGTACAGTTGCAAACTTATCCTGTCACTTGAAAGGGGCCCCAGCTGCCGTGATTAATCAGGTATTCGAGTTACTTTCAAATGGGAGTTACTTGATGCTGAATGATTAACGTTGTTGTGGGATGCGTCCGGGCATCGCATATCTTGTTACTGTAAACACAGGGTTACTTGCTGTGTGCAAGTATTGTTTCCGCAGACCCACACAATCATGGAGGTGCCATAATGGACCTTCGGTGAATGTTTCCTTTATATGGTTTGATATTCTGAGCCGAATGAAAGCCATACTTTACAGCAAACTGGGCCCTTAACCTCTGCCCGAGAAACTTATGATCGTCAGGTTGCAAGGTCTTCGGCCTACATACAGTCACTGATATGAACAAATTGACCTTTCCATTTCACGGAAATGGTACAACGTATCTTTAAGATGTCTGAAATGACGGGTATTATCCATCTATTTAAGATCATGGGTTCTGAACTGTTAAGCACCTTTCAGCCAATCCTCGAAGTTGTTCCCAACTTTATACAATGCCGCCGGAAGAAGTAGAGAAGCTGCCGGTGCGGGGTTCCCGTGGTTATGGGAGAACCCCTGGTGCAGCCCAACGGCAGAGGGATTGCGAGGCACATTGCCAGTGCCTGCCCCCACCGCGGGAGAAGCAAGGGAGAACGTCCGAGTCCTCCGCCCCAGCCGGTGAGCGCTCGCTTTTCTTGCCTCTGCCCCATTTGTGCTTGCTTTTCTTGCTTCTGCCCCCTGTTTGTGATCGCTTTTCTTGGCTCCGCCCCTTGTTTGTGATCACTTTTCTTGCCTCTTCTCCCTGTTTGTGCTTGCTTTTCTTGCCTCTGCCCCCTGTTTGTGCTCGCTTTTCTTGCTCTGCCCCCTGTTTGTGATTGCATTTCTTGCCTTTGCCCCCCCCTTCTGCTCTGCTGGGGGTACCTCGCACGCCCGCCGAAGCACTGTTGCGTACCGGTGTGTCGGTCTCTCTCGATCTCATTAAAATGGGAGCCGCCTCTGATCCTTGCGGTTTCGTTTCTCTCACCAGGGTCTCGGCCGAGAATTCGCTTCTCGCTAGGTATCAGGATCCTTCTGGATGGACTCAGCCCTGCACCTCTGCACCTCTCATTGGACCTTTCATGCCTTTCTGTGCATCCCACGCTGTATTTTCAAGAGTGCCTGTTGTCGCCCTTGCTCGCAGCCTCTTTTTTTTTTAAAAAAATGGCGGCCCCCTGTGCAGTTGCGGTTTTGCTTTCCACCCTCCGGTCTATGTGCGCTGGATATTTTTCCTGTGTTACCGTGTGTGCTTACCAGGGGGAGCGAGTGGGTGTACACTGCTGCGCTTGCATCCTAGACCTTGTACTGCCTCACGCATTTTCTCTTTATTTGGGGTTAGAGGTCTCCCGGAGTCGCCTTTACCAGACGGTCGCCATCTTCGGGGATCCTCTTGTCTTCTTTGCTTGAGCTTCTTCCGGAGCTTATTTTTTTTGCAGAGTTTTATATAGCGCAAACTTGACCCGAACCGGGTATTAGAGCGCTTTAAATAGCACTAGTTACGTTACACAAGGACACACATTCAATTTGTTAGGCACGGGAAGATTACATTTTTTATGTTGCGCCGCCCGCTCGCTATATGCCTTATTTAGCCACTTGGAGCTGGTACACCTGACGGACGACCTCACTCTACACTTTATTGAACAAAAACAGTTCTATAACTGTTTTATTAACCACAAAAAGACTTCATGGCTGAACTATTATGGAGTCTTGTTGAGTTCAGGAATCTAATAAACCATAATAGTAGAAGATCGGTTTATAAAGTACTGAAGTAAATAAGGCCAGCACAGCATCTGCAGCTCCGCACAGCTGCTGGTTTCTGCACAACGTCCTCAGTTGATCACCGATGACACTCGGGAATTCCAAGTGTCATCCGTGATAAAGCTGACGAAATCGCTCCCTTGGTTCTCCCCTCAAAGTCCAGATCTGTACTGCGTCCTTTGAATCTCGACCCCACAGTAGCTGGGTGAGCCAGACTCCCGCAGTACGCCTCGGACTTTCTCTTCATCAGAGGGCTCCCAGGATGTACCCCCCCTCCCTCCACCGCCTGTTCCTTAATCGTGATGGGAGACTGGGTATTAATATGCTAGCCGCCTTGGAAGCGCACCATATGATGGTCTGAAACTGATCACTGAGTTGTGAGGACACATGAAGAACCCATGTCTTCCATCTCCACTCATAAACTTCCAAAATGGCAGAGCTGGACAGACACTTTGATCCTGCAGATTATTGCCCTTGATACTGCTCCCACCATCCATCGGAGCCTCAAAATTGTAAACTTGGAGGTAATTGCCCAGGAGAGAGCATTCCAGTACACCATGCAAGCTGTGGTGCATCAATCATCCGGCGAGTGCGGCGATCCATTCCCTGAGCACGGCGCGCTCCAACCCATAATTGCGCAAATCAGTGCTATCTACATGCCAGTAACGAGCGGGCCCCGCATGGTGCCATAATATCTATATCTTATGCCAAGACGATTATTCTCCAATCGCGGTAAGTCTTCCCACAACTACGTGACTCTGCTGTGGCGCCTACATGCACGTCCTTCAGGGGAGCTACTCGATTTATAGTTTTATACAGTGATGGCTGTGGGTAGAAGTAGTGCCACCAAAGGGAGCTTGGTGGCCAAGAGACTCGCTAGGGCTGATGAAGGCATCTGGGGCACTAGAGGAAGGGTTCAGTCTGAATATATATATATATATTACCTACTGGCGGTCGCCGGTAGGTAGTTATAGTTAGGATCTACTCTCCATAGGAAATCTGCAACATTCTATTGGGAATAACTTTGGCGCCGGTGGACGAATCTTCGCGAATTTCTCAAAGTAGGTGGCCTGCACCGCTCCTTCCCTGAAAATGTGGGGGGGATTTGTCAAGCGGGGGCCGAGATAAAAGGGGGGTCTCAAAACGTGTTTTCCCTATGTTAATTTCCATAGGGCGGTCAAACTCACTTTTAGCCCGAACGGCGGAATGGATTTCCACCAAACTTGGCAAAATTGTAGGGACTGGTAGCCCAATGTGCCTTTGCTATGTCTCAAGATATGTGCTCCAGTGGATTTTGAGTAATTTAGGTTGAAGAAAATATATATATCTATGGCAGCGCCCCGGTACGCGCACCGGTGCGCCACGCGACTTGCGTACGGAAAGCTGATTGGCTCTCGGGTGTCTGTAAACATTCGAAACAGTCCGGAGCAGCCGCCATCTTGTGTCTCGGTAAAATCGAGACACAAGAGGTGGCAAAAACAAAGGGAGAATTGACCATAAGGGGGCAGGGTAGACCCCCCCCTGACTCCCTAGGTTTGATGTGGGGACTATAAAAGGGCCCCGCTGTGCAAAATATGTACATATATTTTTTTTTTCGCGGGGGGAGCGCCCGGTACGCGCACCGGGGAGCGGACCGGGGAACGGCCCATGGGGAAAGAAGAATGACAGAGTTTTTAAAAAATGTAGCCTTTGTTTATAAATTGGAGGTAGAAAGAGAGAGTTCAATAGATTTTCTGATGAGAAGAAAAATAGATTGAAAACCTGTGACCAGAATGATAGCTAGAAAGGTGATAAGACAAGATAGCTAAAACCGACTGATTATGGGGATAGAGAAATTCATATATGTGTTCTGATGAGAAGATAGTATCGCCCCAAATGCAAGACCCTTTAAGACTAATACAGAGGATTGTCTTACTGCTCTTACCGATGTAAAGCACTTTACTGCACTTCACTTGACAAAATATGTAACTGAGATGTGTAGAATAGCTACCGACGGTGTAAAAAACAAGAGAACATAATTGACAGTTCTATTTCTTGAAACAATGTATATACAGGGAGCAGAGATAAGCTTTAAGCTGTTTAGAAAATTAAGTGCCCACCATTACAGACAGCATTACCTGAAAATATGTTATAAATTGGCCTTGAAGGAAATGATGGCCATATAAAAATAGGATAGCGAGCGGATTCCAGACAATTTTCATATCTAAAAAAGATATAATGTCATGATATGTAGGTCATATTTGGTCTTAAAGTAAACGCAATTGACTATGAGCCACTATATATACCTGGATCTTGTTGTCCAGCTTGCGTTGATAGTATACAACCACATGTTTATTTATATGTGGGGAACGACTAAGTAGTCCACATCAAGGGTAGATCTAGAACAGATTGGAAAGTATGGAAAAGTGCGAGTGCTCTTTAAAACATTATTCCCTGACAAAAAATGATTAATTTTATGTTTTTTTGGGCCACAACACATTATAAATGATTTATTAAAGTTAGTGCTAAGGCCAAGATCTGCCATGTACGTGACAAATCCGGATATTAAAGTGCGCAGTGCATTGGGTGTGCGGCCCATAAGGACCGCATCATACGCATAAAGAAGGGCGGGGAGTGGTTCGCCATTTACGTGCGGGACATCACTTGTTAGCTTATACACAAAACTACTTAATTCATTTATGTACAGGATAAAAAGCAAGGGGGCCAGGACGCAGACCTGCCTGACCCCCCTGCCAATTTAAATGTCAATAGAGACTTCACCATCATTATTCAATCGAACACCTGCTCTCAAATCGCTGTGTAGGTGGGCCAAAAAATAAACCAAGGGTTCATCTAACCCGTAATTCAACAAAACTGACCATAAACGAGAATGGTTAACAAAATCAAAGGCAGAACTTCAATCCATAAAACCTAAATAAAAAGGAGATTTTTTGGTGATGGTATATTTAGCCATTAATTGATTTAAATGTAGGCATTGCTCCACAGTTCCCACGTTGCTTCTAAAACCTAACTGGCACGGGTGTAGAATAGCGTTATCCTCTGCCCAGGTTCTAATCCTGCTGAAGATGACCCTACCTAAGATCTTCAAAGTGTTATCTATTATAGATATAGGGCGATAAAAGCTGGGGTCCAATCTATCTCCTTTTTTAAAGATAGGCACGATAATGCTATTTGACCAAGTTACTGGGACTGGGGTATGTGATAGATTGTTGAAGGTGTTACACCATAACGGTGCCCAGAAGTCAGGTTCTGATTTAATCAGGTCGATGGATAAACCATTGGGCCCTGGAGCTTTATTCCCTGCGCTTTCTAAGATAGCAACTTCCACCTCCATTATGGTGATGTTCAGTGTAGTTAAAGGGGGCCAGTACCCGTGGAGTTAAGAGGTGCCTCATAGATTTAAAAAAAATGGTCTACTCACACATCCCCTGATATGGTGCAATTTATGGGGGTGATGTTCAATCCCATTGATCTCATGTTCTTAACCTCGCTCCAGAACCCGGTGACGTCTCTCTACGATGCTGTGCGCACAAGGGACTCCCAATGGTCTTTTAGTAACTCCTCTGATCTTATTTTTAGCGTGCACTTGTAGCTAGACCTCAATCTCCTCACCGCAGACTGGTCTCGTGGATCTGCTTTGATGGCAGCCCTAAGTTCCCTATTTGCTTTAGAACACGAGGTGGCGAACCACCTTGGGTTTTTGTGGTTGCTGGCTACGGCTGGTTTAGAAATCTCCTTTTTTACGGCCTTACAAAGACCCGAGAAGGCCTTAATGATGGCATGTTCGGAACTATCGGTGGATAGACAAACAGACACTAAGAAGGGGTGCTTTTTAATGATGCGAGTTAAAACCCCCCTTATTATCTATCCTCCTCCAGACCACCCTCAGTTTGTCTGTGGAAGCCACCAAGTTTTTTGCCCCGATTTCTCTATGGTTCCCCTGTTTTTTGACGGATTTAAGACTAATTAGGATCAGGTAGTGATCACTGTAGGAGTCACTGGTAACCTCTGCCTTTAATAAGAGGTCCCCTAACAAAGAGGGTATAAATACATAATCTATTGTAGTTAAACTCCCACGCCCTACGTAGGTGGCCTCAGACCCTTTGTTCATGGTCGTGTTTGCCTTCTCCATAACATTAACTAGGTCACGTGTGGCTAAATAATTCTTCTCCTCTTTTGCAGCTAGGGGTTCTTGGGTGAATGTGTGCATTAAAATCGCCTCCTATACAAATACCGTCAAATTTACCATATTTATGAACATCAACAATTTCATCAATAAAATCAAATAATCTTATAAAATTAGCATTGAGATGAGTTGTAAAATCATTATTGTAAAAATTAATTATGTATAGCTTTATCCTGCTAGTATGCATCAACGCCTGAAAATTCTTATTGTTAGTAAGCAGTGTTTCAGTTTTGACTCCTGCCGTAATCTTGACCCAAATAGATAAACCCCCACTAGGTCAGCCCATGGCCGGGAAGGATACAATTTGGTTATAACAACTATATCCTTCTTGGAGCAGATAGCTGGTACACCAGGTTTCCAAAAATCGAAGTTAGTAACCCAATTTATCCACTCCTTGATTTTCATTTTTGCGTTAAGACCGGCGATGTTCCAACTCAGAATGGTCAGGTCATCGGATGGTATAGAAGTAATGGTACCCTGGGGTGATGTTGGGTGATTAGATGGTAACACAAGCACTCTAAACTCATTAGGTACCGATACATTGGGGCAGATAGGCAGTTCCTCCATAGGATCAATTACATTCAGGTGATCGCTGACTGCTATATCAGGGAGGAAAGGTAGTGGTCATCAGTCCAAGGTATCCAGTACACTGAATCTATTAAATAATGGATATGGTGGTGGAGCTTGGCTAAATGATCTCTGAGGGGGCCTATAGTAGTAACCTAATGGTAGAGGAGTTATAACAGTTGATGGGCCAGGGTAGATGTTGTTGTTGCTAAGTATGTATTTTGCTGTACCAGGGTGCCTAAAATTAATTACGATGCAATCACCGTTAATGTTCTTAAATAAGGGCCCAACCCAGCTTACTCGACGTGCTGACAGGATTTTGTTCGAGATATCATGACCTACCCCTTTATGTTCACACAGCCAGTCAATGCATTTGTTATTCAGCTGGACCCAGGATTCTCCTTGACCCTCCTTAAGTGGTGGTACGCCTGCTAAGATTAAAAGATAAAGGCATGCGTCCGGGGGTAGGTGAAGGGCAGGTCCCTGGGGTTTTGTGGGCCTAATAGCAGAAGCGTGCCCCTTATCTGAACCTGTATTAGTTGGTACTCCTGATTTAGTGGTGGCTGGGGTAGGGCCACCCTTAGGTATGCCGTTAGCCGGACTGATGGAACGGGAGGAACAGCTGCTACTGCCATGGTGAGTTATGGTTTCGTGGCAGTTTGGGTTTTCCCAGTGGTGTTGCTCCTGGGTGCAGCATTAGATGTTGGTGTACTGCTGTTAGTGACATTAGGCCCACCACCCAAAATGACCTTACTGGCAGACTCCAGATCTTTTCAATAGGCGATCTCCCCTCATTAGATCAAGGCTGATCACTCCTTTCCATTTTACATCTTCCTTTTTTACAAGGTTTTCCAATCTATCCAGTCTTTTAAAAAAAGTATTAAACTGTTTGATCATTTGACTTTCCATTTGTTTTAAATTGTATCAACAATAGTCTCAATAAGGTTCCCATTAGTCTTTGGTTGGATAATACTTTCAAATAGCAACTCAGTCTGTGTGCAGGCAGAGTTATGTCCTTCTTTTAAGAAATTTTTTGGCGATGCAACAGGAGCCACATCTTCAAGTTGCGTGGACTCATTGATATCAGTGCCACCCCCTGGTAGTTGATTGTTCCCTCTAGACCACATACTCTGTGGGGTCGGTTGGCTCTTATTGCGAGGGGGTTGTTTCCTCTTATTTACTGTTGATTTGGAGGCGCCTCTTTTTCTTTTCTCACCTCCAGGTTTGTTGCTCGGGGTCGAGGGGGTGATAACAGTTTGTACAACAGGGTCAAGTAAAGAGTCAATACTAATTGTAGAGCAGCTACCCCCAGGCAATGGTACCAGCGGATTAACAAGTGGGGTAGGTTTCATAACTATGACCACGGGAGAAAGCGGCAAAACATTATTACAAATTGCTTGTGATGGCTCTGGATGTATATTAGTGAGGCCCATTGACATTCTCCTCTCGGTGTTGGCAATTTCATTTGTTACCATGTTGAAAGCATTTTCCAGCATGCTTTCAAAAGAAGGAGGGAGAACAGAAGATCCCTCAGGTGCCTGTGTCACAGTACTAGTGTTTCGTTTCCCCATTATATTTACAGATGTTTCGGTCTCACCTTGTGTAACAACTTAGAGGGGTGGCCCGCCCGACCACTGATGACCTCTGAGGGCCTCTGAGGGCCCGCCCTTGTCCCGGGCTTCTCCCGGCGCGTCATGCACACGTCCTCACAGGACGAGGGACCGGTCAAGTCTTTATGCGCCTCTTGGCGCGTAGAAACAGCGCGACCTGCCCCTGAGGATCCTTGGGCTTGTAGTCGTTTGGCAGCAGTGAGACCGGCGGAGCCAAGCCCGGCCGGTCGTTAGAAACAGGTGGCGGAGCAAAGCCCGGCCGCGTCAGGGAAAGCAGCAAGCCCAGCGCCCAAAAAACTTCCCTTTACTCTTGTGTTTCAATCTCACTCCCATGTTGTTTGTAATATCAAGTTTCAGTGCCGTATGTGTTACCTCTTTGTATCGATCTCAATCACTTCAGCCTCAATGTACTGTTGCCCAAGTAAATTTGAAATGTGTATTGTTCTCTGTTCTAGAACATCGAGTGATTCTCCTGAAGAAGGCGGTGACTCGCCGAAACGCGCGTAGAGACTGATGATGACATTAAAAGGATTGTTTTTTGACCTTATGAACACTGTTTATCAAATATAATTTTCATTGTGTTCTTTTTATGTAATAGTGCATATGCTATGTCTCTTTAAAATACCGAAGGCACTACATTTCTGCTATTGTGGCCAACCTTTTTTGAACAATTTTTGATGTGTTATGTTTGTTGTATATGATTAAATTTGGAATAAATATCTATATATATTTTTTTACTAAGTATTTGTTGTGGTCAGTACATTGAGGCTTCATTTTATTCATAGTTTATTCTCTAACCTGTACACCATCAGGACACCTGTTGCCTAGGAAATTTTGATTTACTTGTATTTGCCCTGTCCTCGGAACATTATGTGGAATCAGCGGGTCCTTGTTATATTTTGAATTTTACCCACTGCAGCCCCCTACATTTGGATGGGGCTTACAAGTATATCTTGGTGGAAGTGCATTCATGCTTGAGATTCCTATGGATATGGCCTCAGCGCTCGGCTGATGCTCGAATTGTTATAAAAGACTTTCGTGTCTTTATAGGGACATACGCAGTTGGCACATTGCATTTTGATTAAGGCCAGTGTTTAGCGCTAGGGCTTAGAAGGAAGAAATGGAACATTTTGGTGTAGTACTGCAGTACTCCTCTCCATACCATCCTGAGGGAAATTTGGTTGTGGAGAGGAAAAACCGTGACTTAAAGCGGTCTTTCACAGCTAGGGTATTAGGTTCGGGTGGTAGTTGGGTCAATCACCTATATGCGGTACAGCGTGACCTCAACAATTTACCAAGAAGTTCTCTAGGAGGGGTCGCCCCTCATGAGGTCCTATTTGGGATAAGAATGTGGGTACCTGATCTTGATTGTGAAGGCACAGTAGCAGATGTTAAACCATTAGACATCAATATACATTTGGCTGTTTTACAGGATCTAAATGAATCCAGAGCACTACCAATGCGAACTTGGTCTTGAAACCACATACATCATCACATCGTGAACAAAGAGACTTGTTTTCCATGAACATTGCAGTTTTCCAATTCCTAATGGTATTGTTTGGGACAAAATTGATAATGGTGTATTTGGCCCAACAGAACTTTTAAAAATGCCACATTTATTTAAAATATCTCTGAATGATATCATTACTTCCAGTACATTCTCTGACGATTGGGATTTTGAAACTGTCAATAATATGTTGTCTGATTTAGAAAAATCTGTTGCATTTTCCAACAGTAAAATGTTAGAAGACACATATGATTTTGATAATATGTACTGTTATCATCATTATGGTCATAACTTTTTACACAAATCAAGCATCCCTAGAAATGCTCACACATGCCATCAATGGGAACATTGTCCAACACCACCAAAAGGTAGTTCATAAACTTTTGCACATACATTTTCATATTTTCAGGGCTCAAAACTTCTCACCCGACTTCATTTTACTATGAGGTTGCACAGAAAAATATGCCGACTAACCCCAAACCGATTTATTCTGCATCCTTTACTGCCCAACTGTCTGAACAGGGTTTTGACCTATGGAAAGACACAATAGACACAAAATCGGTCTGGGGTTCTAAGTATTGGCAAGTTCAGTGTAGAGAAACACTATTTAGAGCATGCTTAATTCCGCAACAAATAATATTTCTGAATGAAACTGTGCAATAGACTTCCTGTCTTGGGCTCGCCAAGAACAAAGATTTGAATACACCACAGTTCCCCACTCCTTCACACATCAATTTTACATCACAAGAAGGGGATACAGTAGATGACATCATGCAGTACAATACATCAAACCCCAATTGGAAAGTATAGTTAGTTTGGCCCACAGACACAAATAGATGTCAGTCAAGATTCAGGGGTACAATCAAAGGTTTCAGTATCCATAGGCCAGACCCATGATATGTACAGAGAGAACATCCAAGGGTAGTGACACCATACAATATAGGGAAGTTGTGCCTTGATTGGCTAAAAACCTTGACTCTGTCCCAGATGAAACAGCACTTATCCTTACTGTCAGATGAGGTGGATTTTAGGGACTTTTTATTAGGACCACGAAAGCCACATCAGAAACGTTTCTATTATGTTGTCTATAATGAAATCTGGAAAATCTCTCAATTAGAAGCTGCAGAGAGATTTCGAGAAACAGATAGAAATCACCCATAGAAAGCGTTAGCTAAAGTTGACAATAGTCTGACTACATTAACATCCTGGATTTATTAACTGGGCAACATTGTATCTTCTGCTATTGATATACTAGAAGAGGACTTGTCCATTCTACAACACAGACAATCAGAACTATGTTCTATTATGCTATTAAGCTGGAAGCTGCAAAATTTGCATGCTGGTTATGTGCCTTGGCAATTTATCAACGGCACATCTCTATTTTCAGCATACAATCTCACTGAAAAACAGATTAAAATGGCACAAAAGGGAGCAAAATATACAATGCTGCGTATTGAAAAACTTTACAAGTTACCTTTTACTGTGGCCGAGTCTCCTTCCACAGAATGGTTAATTCATGGCAACATAACATTAGCGGTCACAATTTTCCAATTTCAATATTGCCTGCCAGGCAAGCAGATATGAAGTGATAGGTAGGGAATTCATCAAGGAATCTTGGGAATTGCCTTACAGATTTCGATGCCAGAATGGGGACACATAAGTGTTCCTTAGCGGTACAAAATGTAAGAGCGCTTTAAGTGGCTCTCTCATATGCCAGGATACTATGTATCAGAGGGCCTGTAATGGTTCAGTTGCAAACTTATCCTGTCACTTGAAAGGGGCCCCAGCTGCCGCAATTAATCAGGTATTCGAATTACTTTCAAATGGGAGTTACTTGATGCTGAATGATCAACGTTGTTGTGGGATGCGTCTGGGCATCGCATATCTTGGTACTGTAAACTCCAGGGTTACTTGCTGTGTGCAAGTATTGTTTCCACAGACCCACACAATCAGGGAGGTGCCATAATGGTCCTTCGGTTAATGTTTCCTTTATATGGTTGGATATTCTGAGCCGAATGAAAGCCATACTTTACAGCAAACCGGGCCCTTAACCTCTGCCCGAGAAACTTATGATCGTCAGGTTGCAAGGTCTTCGGCCGACATACAGGCACTGATATGAACAAATTGACCTTTCCATTTCACGGAAATGGTACAACGTATCTTTAAGATGTCTGAAACGACGGGTATTGTCCATATATTTAAGATCATGGGTTCTGAACTGTTAAGCACCTTTCAGCCACTCCTCGAAGTTGTTCCCAACTTTATACAACGCCGCCGGAAGAAGTAGAGAAGCTGCCGGTGCGGAGTTCCCGTGGTTATGGGAGAACCCCTGGTGCAGCCCAACGGCAGAGGGAGTGCGAGGCACATTGCCGGTGCCTGCCCCCACCGCGGGAGAAGCAAGGGAGAACGTCCGAGTCCTCCGCCCCAGCCGGTGAGTGCTCGCTTTTCTTGCCTCTGCCCCATTTGTGCTTGCTTTTCTTGCTTCTGCCCCCTGTTTGTGATCGCTTTTCTTGCCTCCGCCCTTGTTTGTGATCACTTTTCTTGCCTCTTCCCCCTGTTTGTGCTTGCTTTTCTCACCTCTGCCCCCTGTTTGTGCTCGCTTTTCTTGCTCTGCCCCCTGTTTGTGATTGTATTTCTTGCCTCTGGCCCACCCTTCTGCTCTGCTGGGGGTACCTCGCACGCCCGCCGAAGCACTGTTGCGTACCGGTGTGTCGGTCTCTCTCGATCTCATTAAAATGGTAGCCGCCTCTGATCCTTGCGGTTTCGTTTCTCTCCCCAGGGTCCCGGCCGAGAATTCGCCTCTCGCTAGGTATCGGGATCCCTCTGGATGGACTCAGCCCTGCACCTCTGCACCTCTCATTGGACCTTTCATGCCTTTCTGTGCATCCCACGCTGCATTTTCACGAGTGCCTGTTGTCGCCCTTGCTCGCAGCCTCCTTTCTTTTTTTTTTTAAATGGCGGCCCCCTGTGCAGTTGCGGTTTTGCTTTCCATTCTCCGGTTTAAGTGCGCTGGATTTTTTTCCTGTTTCACCGTGTGTGCTTACAGGGGTGAGCGAGTGGGTGAACACTGCTGCGCTTGCATCCTAGACCTTGTACTGCCTCACGCATTTTCTCTTTATTTGGGGTTAGAGGTCTCCCGGAGTCACCTTTACCAGACGGTCGCCATCTTCGGGGATCCTCTTGTCTTCTTTGCTTGAGCTTCTTCCGGAGCTTATTTTTTTTGCAGAGTTTTATGTAGCGCGAACTTGACCCAAACCGGGTATTAGAGCGCTTTACATAGCACCAGTTACGTTACACAAGGACACACATTCATTTTGTTAGGCACGGGAAGATTATGTTTTTTATGTTGCGCCGCCAGCTCGCTATATGCCTTATTTAGCCACTTGGAGCTGGTACACCTGACGGACGACCTCACTCTACACTTTATTGAACAAAACAGTTCTATAACTGTTTTATTAACCTCAAAAAGACTTCATCGCTGAACTATTATGGAGTCTTGTTGAGTTAAGGAATCTAATAAACCATAATAGTAGAAGATCGGTTTATTAAGTACTGAAGTAAATAAGGCCACCACAGCATCTGCAGCTCCGCACAGCTGCTGGTTTCTGCACAACGTCCTCAGTTGATCACTGATGACACTCGGGAATTCCAAGTGTCATCCGTGATAAAGCTGACGAAATCGCTCCCCTGGTTCTCCCCTCAAACTCCAGATCTGTACTGGTTCCTTTGAATCTCGACCCCACATTAGCTGGGTGAGCCGGACTCCCGCAGTACGCCTCGGACTTTCTCTTCATTAGAGGGCTCCCAGGATGTACCCCCCTCCCTCCACCGCCTGCTCCTTAATCGTGATGGGAGGCTGGCTATTAATATGCGAGCCACCTTGGAAGCGCACCATATGATGGTCTGAAACTGATCACTGAGTCGTGAGGACACATGAAGAACCCATGTCTTCCATCTCCACTCAGAAATTCCAAAATGGCGGAGCTCGACAGACACTTCGATCCTGCAGATTATTGCCCTTGATGCTGCTCCCACCATCCATCGGAGCCTCAAAATTGTAAACTTGGAGGTAATTGCCCAGGAGAGAGCATTACAGTACACCACGCAAGCTGTGGTGCATCAATCATCAGGTGAGTGCGGCGATCCATTCCCTGAGCACGGCGCGCTCCAACCCATGATTGCGCAAATCTGTGCTATCTACATGCCAGTAACCAGCGGGCCCCGCATGGTGCCATAATATCTATATCTTATGCCAAGACGATTATTCTCCAATCGCGGTAAGTCTTCCCACAACTATGTGACTCTGCTGTGGCGCCTACATGCACGTCCTTCAGAGGAGCCACTCGATTTATAGCTTTATACAGTGATGGCTGTGGGTAGAAGTAGTGCCACCAAAGGGAGCTTTGTGGCCAAGAGACTCGCTAGGGCTGATGAAGGCATCTGGGGCACTAGAGGAAGGGTTCAGTCTGAATATATATATATATATTACCTACTGGCGGGCGCCAGTAGGTAGTTATAGTTAGGATCTACTTTCCATAGGAAATCTGCAACATTCTATTGGGAATAACTTTGGCGCCGGCGGACGAATCTTCGCGAATTTCTCAAAGTAGGTGGTCCGCTCCGCTCCGCTCCTTCCCTGAAAATGTGGAGGGGATTCGTCAAGTGGGGGCGGAGATAAAAGGGGGGTCCCAAAACGTGTTTTCCCCATGTTAATTTCCATAGGGCGGTCGAATACACTTTTAGCCCGAACGGCTGAATGGATTTCCACCAAACTTGGCAAAATTGTAGGGACTGGTAGCCCGATGTGCCTTTGCTATGTCTCAAGATATGTGCTCCAGTGGATTTTGAGTAATTTAGGTTAAAAAAAAATATATATATATCTATGGCAGCGCCCAGGTACGCACACCGGGGAGCGCACCGGGTGCGCCACGCGACTTGCGCACGGAAAGCTGATTGGCTCTCGGGTGTCTGTAAACATTCGAAACAGTCCGGAGCGGCCGCCATCTTGTGTCTCGGTAAAATCGAGACACAAGAGGTGGCAAAAACAAAGGGGGAATTGACCATTAGGGGGCAGGGTTGACCCTCCTGACCCCCTATGTTTGATGTGGAGGCTATAAAAGGGCCCGCGGTGTAAAATATATATATATTTTTTTTTTGATTTGCGCGGGGGGAGCGCCCGGTATGCGCACTGGGGAGCACACCGGGGAGCGGCCCATGGGGAAAGAAGAATGACAGAGTTTTTAAAAAATGTAGCCTTTTTTTTAAATTGGAGGTAGTTCTAAAAAGAACTGTTTTTTTTTCTTCTTTTTGTTGTTTTATATTTTTTTGTGTTTTTGGAACATTTTGTACTTTTTTTGGCTTTTATGAACTATTTTATATATTTTTTGTTATTTTTATGGGGAGAAACGAAAAAACAGGGAATTGAAAATGGCTCAACTGGAGCAAAAAAAAAAATAAGGAAAAATTAGGGTTTTATGGGGCATTTGTGGTTGTCCCCAGCAAGGACGATGAGCTTTATGCTCAGTTCACCATAGGAGATGGTCTTACCACAATGAATTCATGTTATACAGAAATCCGCAAACTGTGGCTGAATGCAAGGGATCGTCTCCCTTGCCTCTGGTCCAGATGGAGTGGGTTGCTTTCTTTTGGAGGTGGTGCTTGTAGATTGGGGAGGGTTACTGGCCAGTTCCCTCATCTCTGCAGCAGAATAGTTGATTGGATGCCTGCGCTGCATGTGGCGAATCATGGTGTTGTTTCCGAAAGAGTATTTTTTATTAAGGTTCCCCCTTGAAAGTTCCATGCCACAGATTAGGCAAGCCACCTTGGCCGCATTGACTTTTTTCTTGCCCTCTGGGATCGAAAAAAACTCCCATACAATGTGTGGTCTTGGCTGGTATGGGGTATTCTGTTCTTCCAGCCACCTTCTCCTCCCCTCCTCCTCCTCCTCCTCCTTCTCCTGTTGATCACCAATGTAATCTTGTGGTGGTCCTCTTGGTGGTTGTGGTGGTGGTGGTGGTGCAGATGCTCCAGCTGCTGCTGCTACTGTAGCCATTTCAAAGTACAAAATATACCTCAAAGATTGCAAAACAGGTCTTCCTAAGTCAAAGGACAAAGTCAAAATAAGGAAAAAAGGTGGGGTCTTTCATCATTTGAAAAAAAAGGCCTGAACCAATGAGAAGTGTTATTTTCAGGTCACAAGACCAGGGATTTCATCATTATGAAACCAAAACTGTTCTGCACCAATAAAAAGTGTTATTTTCAGGTCACACGACAGACGCGCTTACGCGGCGCGCCCCGGGGCGCGCTCCGCATCGCGTCGCGTAAGCGCGTTGGATGTTTACGTTGCACGATCGTATTCGCTTGAGTGCTTCCGGGTGCGCTTACGCCGTGCGTATCACGCGGACGCGGCTACGCGATACGTCGCGATCATGTTTTCATTTGCGACATTGGCGCTAACGGGACATTTCCCGGTTCGCGCACCAGGGCGCTTCAAAACACTGCGCTTTCCGGGTCGCTCACAAGGGCGCGCACCGGGAGCGCTCCAGGGCAAAAAAAAATTTTTTTTTAAAAACAATATACATTTAAAAAATTGTTTTAAATAGAAATATAATATAGGATTCATTTTCAACAATATAACATTTCATAGCTATAGACATTTGCTATTAAAAAAAACTTTGAAATTCACTGAAAAAAACATAGGTTTTTGGGCTTTATATATAGTTAGGAATTAGCATTTAAAAAACCTATGAAATTCACTGAAAAATCATAGGTTTCACACCAGTTATAGTTAGGAATTAGCATTTAAAAAACCTATGAAATTCACTGAAAAAACCAAAGGTTTCACACCAGTTATAGTTAGGAATTAGCATTTAAAAAAACCTATTAAATTCACTGAAAAAACCATAGGTTTCACACCATTTATAGTTAGCTGGAAATTTTACTGACATAAAACCAATGAAATTCCACGTTATAGTTAGTTGGACTCACTATAACTTGCGCGCCTGCAATGCACTGCTGATGACGTCACATATTACATCACTCATGACATGGTCAGTGACATCACTCATGACATCACTGATGACACCATGCAGTGAATGTGTGTCTTTTTGAAAAATAAATATGTTTTATATATGTATATGTATATGTAAAGGAAGAATAAACGTTTAAATAAGTGTCTAAAAGGATGGTTTTTTTTAAAAAAATTGATTGGTTAACTGGCTTATTGAGTGTATCTTAGTCAATACATATATTAGCGAGTAATGTTTAAATATTTAAATATATGTATCAGTGTTTCACTTTGTGTATAAGTTGCTACATGGGTTGGTGAGTAGCTACATGTGTGTGTATATATTGGTTATTTGATTTTTATTAGTATCTGTATGAGTGTCTGTATGGTTTGGTGGGGGTATTACATAGCACATAGATGCATCAATGACTGACTCAATGTTTGTATGTGTTTTGAAGACAGCATATGTGCAGGACTGTATGGGTGGATGAGTGTGTATATGTGTGTGTTAGTGAGTGAATGACAGTCTCACTAGTGTCTTTATCAGTAACGACATATGTTTAATCTAGTATATGTGAGTATTTATGTATATAAGTGAGTATATGTGAGAGTGAGAGATTGTAAGAGTTCCTGTTTAAATAAGTATGTGTTTCTATAAGTGTTTGTTTAAGAAAGTAAGTATGTGTAAGTTTCCTTAGAAGTAAGGTGGTAGTGGGTGTATAGCTGTATATGCAAATAAATGGATGTTCAATAGTTTATTTGCATGTGTGAGTATGTGTGTGAGTAACTTTTGGATGACTGTTGGTGTGTAACAGGATGTATAGGTGTATCACTACATATGATGGGTGAGTATATGTATAAGTGACTATATAGAACTGTTGGTGAATGAGTGGATGTGTATATAGTTGGTGGAATTACTGAATTGGTTGTTGTAACTGGTATGGGTATCTCTATTTTTTTGAAAATGTTAGTTTCTATTTTTGAATATGTGTTTCAATGGTTACATTACACTGAAAGGTCTGTTACTCTGTCACAAGGAAGGTGTCATCAGTGATGTCATGAGTGATGTCACTGACCATGTCATGAGTGATGTAATATGTGATGACATCAGCAGTGCATTGCAGGCGCGCAAGTTATAGTGAGTCCAACTAAGTATAACGTGGAATTTCATTGGTTTTATGTCAGTAAAATTTCCAGCTAACTATAACTGGTGTGAAACCTATGGTTTTTTCAGTGAATATATATATATATATATATATATATATATATATATTCCACGTGCCTGACCCCAACATGTCCGCCACTCCCATGTACCGCAATATCCACTGGCTTCCTTTGAAATTGAAGAGAGTTGCATTCCGATGTGGGCAGACAAATGAGGCCGGACAATGAAGCTGATATTAACCTCCGGTGATCCCTTGGGGCGCTCTCACTCTTTCTACGCCCTGCTTCAGTGCATTGAAGGCGAAAGGTGGGCTTGGAGACTACAGTCCACTATAATTTACAGACGCTGAACCAGTACCCCTGTCCGTCCTTGTGATGCCCGCTGGGCGGCACTGACGCCACCTAATTGCTCGCTAAAGTCTCCTCTCTGGATTGGCACCCATTTTGATTCCTCCAGTTGCTTCTGTTTGTCTGCGTATGTCTGTGCGTATGATAGTGTGTGCATGTATTTGAGTGTCTTTGTATTAGAACATGGGATTGTATGTGTGCTTGTGTGTGTGGAAGTTTCTATATGCGTACTTGTATGCGCCCTCTGTTCACGTATGGGAGTGTGTGCGCACATTTGTATGTGCTTGTTCATGTCTGTGCGTGTGATGGTGTGTGTGCATGTATTTTGCGTGTACGTCCTTGGGTATTTTTGTTCTGGGAGCATGTGATTGTTTGCGTGCCTGTGTTTGATAGTTTCCATATGTGTGCTTGTGTGTGTGTGCCTGTCTGCGTGTATGAGAGTGTGAGTGCATTTGTATGTGCTTGTCTGTGCATGTGACGATGCTTGCATGTGCATGTATTTGGGTGTTTTTGTATTTCAGCATGGGATTTTATGTGTGTTCTTGGATGATTTCTGTCTATGTCCTTGTGTGTGTGTATCAGTGTGCATATGAGAGTGTTTGCTCACATTTGTGTGTGCTTTTTCATGTTTGTGCTTGTGATGGTGTGTGCATGCTGGACTTGTTCTTCTCTGGCGGCCGCTGTCCTGGATATTGACTTTAACTGCCAGATACCTGACCTTAGGATGGCCACCAGTGTACCATTGTACAGTACAGTCCCCTGCCTGACCCCAAGATGGCTTCCATAGTGGTCCCCTACATGTTGTTTTACTTCCCCGGGACAACAATTGGACATTGACCAGACCTTGAACCTATACCCTAACCTGCCTTCAGATCAGGACTTGGAACCTGCGGAACTTACCCCAGACTGTGGAGACCTAGCGATTTGGATGATGCCCGGTGGAGCTACCATATAGCTGAAAGAGGAGATGGGTTGTGGACTCCCCCCGCCGTCTCCTACCCAGCTGGACCTTGGGGCAGTTTTTCCCCTCGTCTCTATGTCCTATCTTCCTCCTACCCCTTTACCCTATCCCCTTACTCTTCCTTGCTCCATTCACCTGTCCCCTATGTTCTTTAAATGCTTTTCTTGATACTTACGTAACTTTTAACTGATGTAAATTACAATATTATTGTTCCTCATGTAAGGCGCTCTAATTCCCTTCGGTCTAGCCAGCGTTATAACCTAACTCATTAATTAAATTTGTTCCCATTTCGTACTCTTTCTCTCTTTGTCTACCTCCCTAGCTCCAAGCTCGTATCCCCTCTCCCCTCATTCTCTCATCTTGCTTGCTAGTTTGCCTAGCCCTCTGTTCATTGTACCCTTTGACTAAGCACTCCTTCTCCCCTTGTTGGGGTAAGAACCAATATTTATACTCTGGAGTCTCAGCGAACCTGCTGAGAGAGTCCACTGCGCCAATGGAGCTACTCACAGATGAGGTATGGTATGACACCCCTTGCCAAAGCACTCCCTCTCCCCTTTTTGGGGAAGGATCCAGAATGTAGGCTTTGGAGTCTCAGAGACCCCTCTGAGAGAGTCCACTGTGTAAAGGGAGCCTCCCACAACTGAGATAGGGAAGTGTTACCACTTCGCCTGGGATCACAGCTCACTGGACTTTGGACGTTGCTTTGACTCGTCTACCGGTTTGTGTTCCCCGTCGCCTCTCCCCTCCTGTTCCCATGCGGTGTCCTTCACTCTCCCCTCCTCTTTCCCACCTTCTTTATCTGTTTTCTTCCCCAGCTCCTTCTCCCTACCCTGTATCTATCCCTTGCCTGCTTTTCACCTTACATATTTGTGCTGATTGTTTATCTCGACCATACAAGTAACTATGTTGCCATGCTCTAATAACTGTGTAACCTTTGTAACGATGTAACCTGTAACTATGTTCTGATGCTCATGTAAAGCGCTCTGATACCTCCAGGTCTAGCCAGCGCTTTATAAAACCTTTTTAAACAAATAAAAAAATAAAAAAGTATTCAGAAGCATTTTTGGAGTGTTTCCAGTGATCCTGTTTCTAATAACAGGTTTCCTGATTGTCCTTTTACTGTTGCGGAATGGACGCCCCAATCACCAAGCTGATGGAACGCACGCTCTTGGAGCACCGATAACGTGATCGCATGGTAATCCATCTAGGCACACCTAAACTTCGAGAACTAAGTGGGTCTTGGTTCTTGTTATTTAGACCAGTCTGATTCAACTGTATTCTGCAAGTCCTCCAATGCCTGTTCTGCGGAAAATAATGCGTGTCGGATCTCTGTCTAACACTTCCAACAATTGCGCCACCGGACGTTGATGCTTTACTGGACCCAATAACAGCCCATGTTCTGCAGTCTCCTCAGCGTATTCCAATGCTGATGTCTGCATTCTTAGAGCCACCACAGGATGCTTCAACTCCTGTTGGGAAGGATACTGGCTACTCATAAAATACTCAGGCCTCGAATGACACTAACGCCTTACCAGCAATGGCTGTGGTGAATACAGAGGAACATCTGTGCTTGATTGACCTGATCTGCGAGGTGTTGAAGAGATTGTCGTCTGTGAATGCAGGCAACAGCGATAGTGCGTCTCCCATTCAGGACACATAAACATTTGGCTCATCATGTGCTGGGAAAATTTGGCCTTTTTTCCAAAACAACCAAATTTGAAATTTTAGACAAGACATTTCAGTCTAAGCTACATGGAATTCAGTCATTCTATGTTCAAACTATATCCAAAAACATAATTCTAGATTTCTATTGCCTGCTACACATGTTTTTTAACATTTCTTAATTTTAAGGACTATATTTTATAGAATTTGTTTATATACTATATTTAGCCATACGTTAGAATTTTTAGTATGTTGTCCAGTCGGATGAGGAGTGGGTGTTATATTCCATATAGGTTCTGCAATATAGGCTCAGGTACTAATTGCACCTTTCACCTACATCACCCTCATCTTGAACTGCATAACAGTTCTTAGGACTGATCTTTTACCTAGTTGAGGTAATAACTAGAGGACCTGGGATTTTCTCCAAAAGGCCTAAGCCTCCTCCATTATGCATGCAGATTCTTGGAAACACAGCTGGACAGCAGGCCGAACATCTCCTGCATAAAAACCATGTACAAATGTAATTCCTTCCATCATCCTAGTTCGACATGACACAGCGCAGTATATATCCAGGGGCATCACTTTAGGTCTATATACACCATCTCTTGCTAAGGTAGAAAGAGGAGAAAAGGACTTACATGGTGACACACTGACGGGAGACGCTGAGGCTCCTGCTTGCAGATACTCCAGCTTGCAGTGGTCTGACATCCCTGGCGGTTGTCCATCTTGAGACCAAAACAGGGTCCCATAGTCTCTCACTGAAGTTAATGGGGTTGACTTTATCCTAGAGTGATTCTTGGCCTCCACACCTACATACATGCTAGGGACATTTAGGTACATCTAGTTAGGGTCGCATCGTAGGAGTACGCTTTTATTACTGTCATGTATTTTTATACTTGCCTGTATTTATTGTTTTATCCCTATGGTAGAAATATACCATGCAATTACTTTGTTAGTGCTTACAATCATCTATTTCTGTTACTGTCTAATGATTGTGTCAGCACATATATTTTACACTAGAATTACGCTGGTTCAACAAATACTTACTGAAAAACGTCCCGTCATTTATTCTGTGTATTTCTCTCAGAGACAAAGTGAGCACGAATGACTGAGTGACTAGTAGCACTGTTTCCACGATTCTGAGGGATCAGGGTTGCCATGTTCGATAGTTGCCAAGAACTGATCTCTCCTTGGTAAGAGGGTTTTCTATTCGCACTGTGTACTAGCTGGAATACTGGCTAACATACTCGGTGGGGGTGTCCGGAATCAGTTTGGACACAAAGCCTGCCTGTATGTTGTCTAAACGTGCAGATCCTGTATAGGTTTTATAAGAACTACACAACAGTATGGGTGGGGGATATGACCCTAAGAAGCACACAATGCACCACTGCTACATGTTATATGGGTTGTGTGCCTGTACCAATTTTTTGCTAAACTATTGCACACTTCCTTATTAAAACCACACCATTCAAAGTTGGCTTTAAGTCCTACATTACATGGCACTGTAGTACCTAGGCCCCATGTTTTTTTGTGAAACCAAATCTGTGTGCTTCACATATGACCTGGTGGTATGTAGCGATGTTATAGAACATATACACATCTGTCCTGTGTGGTGCAGTGAACCTTTTCACATACACACATCTTGATTCATGGCGAATATTCAACAGTTAGTTACAGGAAATTTTGCATTACATGCACTGTATGATTATGTGGCGTCAATTATGTAACGCACACTGTTGCCCAATGCATGCTTAAATGTAACAGTTATTTTACTAAGTTTGTAAGTTCTCTTATTGGCAACTTAAACATATATATAAATAGTGAGTGAGTGATGTACTTTATTCGATACAAAAATGTCATCATAAAAGTATACAATTTATACAGTACGTTTAGAAAGATAAAAAACGGGAACCCACCAGTCCTTATATACATACAACTATAAAAATATATTATGTGCATTATGTTCTAACTCACCCTGTACATTTAGTTGGTCCTCATGTCAGCAATGTCCATGCCCTCAACTCCAGCAACCAACTCAGTTGGATTAAGTGATGCCACTTGCTCCTCCAATGGGCTCATCTCCTCCTGGACATCCGGTCCTCCTCCGATCCGCACTGCAGCCTTCAGGTTCCTGGCCAGTTTCTGTTTTGTCCTGCGTTTGTGATCATGCCACCTTTAGTTGCATTCAACAACAGTAATTCTTGTCTACCACTGCTTGCCATAAAGCATCCTTCCTGGCTAATGGTAATTTTTAAGTGACAAACCAAAGTTGCTAATCTTTTGTGAACTCAGTGATCACAATTTGGCCTTCCTCTTCTGTAAACTTGAGTTTACTCTTCTTTTTGGGGCTGCATGTCAGGCTCATATTCAGTCTTATTGCACTCCTGCCTTACTCCTTCCATGCCTCCAAAATAGTGGTGTGTTGGAAAAAATCATTGTGTACTGCTGCATGGCTTTTTGAATTTTTGTGCCACACAATGGGCCCTGCATTACGCAAAACTGACTTGGGGCATGGGAAGGTGTCTTGAAATACATAAGTCAACTTTGCGTCACGCATTTAGCAGCTGTTACGCGTGTTGCGGTAGAACTACAAACGTGCATCTTGATGTGCAATGCATCTCCCGCCCCTTCATCATGGTGCACCCTGTTGTAAATACCGTGCATCCAAAAGTCACGTAACAGCGTAGCACATTGTTATGCAACTCTGTGCTATGCATCACTGAGTGTCTTCATAAATCTGGCACCCGAGGTGGAAGCAGTGAATTCATACATCCTATCCTAATAACTGCCTGATGACATCACAATGATTTCTGATGTCCCAGATTTAGGGCATAAACAGCCTACTATTTGCTGTTGAAGGGCTAGGGTATAAACACGGCATAGAACATACAAAAAGAGAAGAGGTTTCTAAATACATTGTCCACTTTTGTTTCTGCAGTGGCCTCCAAGACACGGTCCTTAATTTGTTAAAGAATGAGTGCAGGTGCCCAAAGCTCTGCTCAGAAGTGTGTGGTCGGTGCAATTAAATGTCAGCGCACTAAATACCAAGGCTGCTAACTCCTAAATCCAGATAAAGCGTCTTTAATTCTCTTCCAGACACTTCCTACCTGAATGTATCACTCTTGCAGGTTCCCTCTGTCTCCCTTTGTTATGATTTTTCTTTTTATATTTCTCTTCCTCCATCTTTCAATTTGTTTTTTCCATCTCTTGCTCTCAAGAATGTCTAATGTCGATAAATAAGTGCTGCTTCACAGAAAGTAGTGCTGGTGCCCCGTCCGTCATCCACTGACTTAAATTGAGGACTGCTAAAACCGTTGTAATATGGGTAAAAGGGGCAATACCAGAGCATGCCAGGGAAACCATGGCTCATACCGTATTAATTAAATCCTTACAATCTCTTCGCATTTCAGGATCCGCACTTGGTTGGCTGTCCTCTTTTTAATCTAAGCAGACTTTTCAAGTGTTTTCAACCAGGGCTTCCTCAAAGGTCTACTCCTCTCCATATGGGGTACCGCAAGGATCAATTGTAAGTCCTCTCCTGTTTAATATATATGTCCAACCTTTGGCAGCAATTGCAGAAGAGGCGGATTTGTCACTTTTTTCTTATGCCGATGACACCCAGATAATTTTTTCCCTATTGGCGGAAGAAATACCTGGGCCTTCAACGCTTCAATTGGGCTTGAGAAACATTGCATCTTGGATGCAATCAAATCTACTTCAGCTCAATGGGGAAAAAAGGGAAGTCCTTATTTTTGGGAAAAATATAGGGGCATATTATCAAGGGTGGCGATAGGGAAGTTTTGCCGCTTTGGCGGCCGTTTTTTCGGCCGCTAAGCGGCGATAATTCTATCGCACTATTACAAGCTGTCGCTAACAGCAGTTAGGGACAGCTTTTAGGTGATAGCGAGCGGTTTGGAGCCCGCTTTGCATGTTAGCGATATTTATCGGTAATGACATGCAAAGTGGGTGTACCCAAACTATTAGCGACTGAAAACAGTCGCTAACATCGCTATCGCCTATTAGCAAGGCAGGCGTAGCAATGGAAATATTCGCGCTAAGCACGAATATCTCCAAATACTAACACCTTCTCAGACCAGTTCTTAGCCATGTTATCCAATGGGAGGTGGATAACATGGCTAAGAGCATTTTGTTGCTAATGCATGAATATCGCTGTATTCTCAGCTATATTCACGCATTTCGCCGCTATCGCCGGAAAATGTATCACTTTGGAGATAAACGTTGCTAATAGCACGTTATCTCAGCGATAAATTCCGGTGATGCTCAGCGATAAAATAATCGTCGCTAACCCTATTTAGCGATAAATATCACTACTTGTTGGTAATATGCCATATAGACCTTTGGGGTCCCCAACACTGGCCCAATGTAATGGGGCCTTTACCCTTGCCCTCTACTCAGGACCACAATCTGGGATTCATTATTGACAATAAATTGTCTATGAAACAACATGCAGTCAAAACTGAAGCCACCTGCTTTACCATCTGAAAATTGTTAAATAAAATCATCTGGAAGTTCCTTATTGCTACCCAAAAGACTGTAGTCCAGGCACTTGTAACATCTTGACTGGACTATGGGATCATCCTTATTTTGGGAGCGAACTGCTTTGTAGAATCCCAAGAATGTCCCCTACATCTAATCCCTTGAGAGATTTGCATTAGCTCTGAGCTGTATGTTCAAGATCAGGGCTGGCATTGCGCCTAAATACCTACAAAATCTGTTATGCCCCTATCAGCCTTCCCGTCGGTTACGCTCTTTGTGATTCCTAGGATCAAACTTGCAAGAATGGGTGGCCGTTACTTTTCTTACCTCGGTCCACTCCTGTGGAACTCTCTCCCCTTTCTGATTTGCGAGGAAACACTGTATTTAAATTGTTATAAACAACTAAAAACTTGGATGTTTAATCAATAATCTTCATTTTATTTTTATCTTTCCTTTCTTATATTTCATGGTTCCTTCAGAATTGAGCTGCGAAACCCTTTTTGGGTAGCTGTGCGCATTATAAAAATAAATTAACAATAACAATATGCCAGGGTAAATTTGTAATTTGTAATTTGTAACTGAGTTTTGTATCGCGCCAACTCACCGACAGGTCTCAAAGCGCTTCTGACAAAGTACAGCAACAAGAGGACGAGGTGAAGATAGAGATGTTAAATTAACTACGGGGATGTAAATGCGTCCTTGAAAAGTAAATTGTAATTGACCACCATTTTTATAGAACAGCATGGCAACAGAATGAGGGACATTACTTCTTACTTCAGCTGAAAATGTATCTGGTTGGCTGAGGTTTGCACTCAGGGCAGGCAGGAGCAAGCACTCTAGTCAGGGTAAGCTAGATACACACTTAAGGATAACCTGTGCTCATCCTGTGGTAACTTGGCAGAGAGCAGTCAGGTTTATCTAAAGAGGCAATAAGCAAAGTATTTTGTAACATAAAACACACACAAGGTACCACAATGAATACACCACAAAAAGACTCCACACAGGTGTAGGAAACTAGAGAGCATTTTATGAGAATATCAAGACCGAAACAACAAAAATCCAAAAAGAAGAACCAGAGTTATGAATTTTTACAGAATAAACCAAAAATAGTGTTTAGGGGGGGAGGAGCCAAGCTGGCGACTGAGATGGCCGCATAGACGCTCGGCTCCGTGAGCCCTCTCACCCCGCGCATACATCCTGGCAATTATCCTGAGCCGTAACAGCATATTTAAGTCGGCGAAGGAAAACTTTCACTTACCGTTTGCTCCTGAGGTTTCTACGTGCAGCAGACCCGAAGAAATGTCCCCGACCGTTTTGCGGCCCTCACGGAGCTGGGACCGGGGTGTCGAGTGAGACGAGCAGCCGGCAGCGACTGTGACAACAGCGGCCATTGGTGGAAGTGAGGAGTCGGCCGTTGGGCGCCGGAGGTTTGATGGGCCGATGGCGACAGTGACGACTCAGTCTATCCAGCGGAGTGCCTCGTGGGGATGCGTGGCAAAGCAGGATCGAGGGGAGTGCATGATATTTTGCCCCCTTTCCAATGTTGTGTCCGGGCATAACTAATGACTTCCCCGGAATCGGCGGGCGGCTCCCGGGGCGCGGCAGCGATTTTGTTTAGCCCTTTGGTGGCCCTTCGCTGGGAACCCTGCCTTGACTTTCTGGGTCCTCGCTGTGAATCTTGTTGCGCCCTGGTGTGCAGCCCGGTCCCGAGGTGAGGTGAAGAAGGACGAGGCCGGATCAGCTAAGATGGCGGCTGGCACCCTCTTACGCAGACCACATCTGGATAGAAAAGCTGCCGTGTGGGAGAGTTCAGGGGTCTGGCGGCACGAGAAAGAGCCCACGTCCAAAGATATATTGGCTGCTCTAACGACCCTGCATACGACCCTGATCCGTAATGCCCGGGACCTGGGAAGAAGGATGGCTGCCATTGTTGTCCGGCCGTTCCACACGGGCACAGTTCGATCTCAAGGAAGCGCCGACGTGCCTGCCTCTATGTCAGTGAAGAGTGCTCCAGCTACGCCTAGGTTCGTGGAGACGCCGGAAGACCCGGCTCATGAGATCGCCTTGGACAGATCTGTAGTACATGTGAGTGACTCGTCAGGGCACATATCTAATCAGCGGCTGGGGAAACAACGCCGATCTATGTCTTGGGCTGCCCCGGCGACGTCTCAGCGCTTGCCGTATGGTGTGACTCTCTCTCCTTGGATGGTGAGACTGTGTTCAGACTTGAGGATGTTTTCGGGGTCGATACCGACACAGACGGATTTCCGCCATACATATTCGGATGGGTTTTGGTTGCTGAAGTCCCATGGAGTAATAACACGGCCCGGTCCGCCCGGATCACTTGGACCCTCCACGCCGCTCTGTATGCCGATTGATAAGTGGGCGTATGTTGGTACTACTCATAGAAAAGGCCAGGGGTGAAACCGCCTAGGATACAGTGGACTTATTGATGGCTGACGGTGATTTGGGGGACACTCGGCGGGGATTTTATTGACGGTGCTATTGGTGACTAATGTTTTCCATGGCTATTCTGATCTTGCTTTTAGGATGTTTACTGGGCGCGGGGGTGGGGGGGGCCGGGTGGCAAGATCGAGGGCCCTTCTCCACTTTTTTCTTCTTTTCTTCTTTCTCCTCTTTTTCTATATTTTGTGTCTCTTATTTAGGGCGACAGGCACGCTGCTGGGGGGGGGGGTAGGCCGTGGCCTTCTGCACGCATACAGGGTGGGGGGTAGGGGGATGGGGTTTGTTAATTTGTCCGTTATTTGTTTCTATGGCCCTTTTGTCTTTCTTCCTTTTTGGTGTCGTCGTTTTTCATGTTTCCTACAGTATGTTTCGTTTTGAGGGGGGGGTGCAGCTTTGCTACGGAACGGGTTTGTGTTCACATTTATCCTGACTCGTATACCTTACCCCCAATACTTCAATTGTATTTGCATTATTTGCGGATTTCCTGATTCATGCTTGTTATTGTAGGACCATGTATGACCGTACGACATTGATTCTTAGTTTTCTTTATTGTAAAATGTACCTTCATGAATCCTGAATTTCGGCCAGTACGCTTGAATACAAGTCATATCATGGACACTTGTTAGACCCCGGTTTTCGGGCTGCTATATTTTCCCACATTGATTTGCTGTACTTACGACTTGACTAGCGGCCGGCCAGGATGGTTGTAGGCCCATGCTTGTATTTGCTTGAAGTAATAATAAAGGTTCCCAAAAAAAAAAAATAGTGTTTAGAAGTCAATAACGCTAAGGGTTTACTTGACGTCAAGCTAGACCGGGGTAAATCCAAAGTTCAAGCTGACCGCGATGAAGGGCGTGCTTGCTACAGGACGCAGAGAGGTCCAGCTGACAAAGTACCTCGAATGGAGCAAGCATAGACGCCAAAGACTCGATGTGAGGAGTCGAAGGGGGTTACATGTCATTGTCGATCCTATTGATGGAGGCGAAGTGTTGGGGCTTCTTCGTGCAGTCAATGAACAAAACATTAATGAACCTCTTTATGATGCAAGAGCTGAGTCAAGTTCAAGCTGTGCCATCCGTCTATGTCAAGCCGTGCAGTCCATCGAGGTGATGTCATTGATAAGCTACTGCATCAAAGGGCAATATGATGGTTCTGATCAACGCTAAGTTGTCATTGTGTCGATTTTGAAGCAGAAACAGCTGCAGAACCCTCTTCTGAGATGCAGGATTGGCACCTCGGGCAAGGGAGGACTCACAGATGGCAGAGTCCAGCAGCTGCAGCAGAGTTGAAGGAAGTCTGAGATGGCCCTGAGATTTCAAGAACAGGGGCAAGCTAATATGCCCTTGGAGATCGCTTTGGAGTTAAGACAGAGTTTAGCACTCCTTCAGCGGAGACAGAGAGCAGCAGGGCAACAAACAGAAAAGTAGGCTTTCCATATCAGCTGCCTAGTTGATTTCTATAAGCAGCACATCAGTTCTTCTGGCAGAGCATTAGTTACAAGTCCAATACTGTCTGATTTTCGGAGGTCAGAGACCCAGTACTTATATTCAAAACTGCCTTTGATGTGGGGGGTGACTTCAAAGCAGCTCTCTGAAGTGCACATATCCCTTTCAATCCAGTCCTGTCTGCCAGACTATCTGTGGGGGGTAATCATTCTTTTGTGTGGGGACATGACACTGTCTATTCAAGTGAAGTGTTATCACATTTACAACTGCTGGGCACCTGCCGCCTGCCTCAGTGCATTACCACCCTATGCTCCACTAACAGCAGGAACAACACCATCAGCTGATGCACTTCCAAGGGGAATCTCCTTGGCATAGCCCAATAGTTTGACTAGGGGTGTACGGTCAGGAGAATGACCTGTAATGCTGGTGGCAGCCCTAAACACTCCCACGCCAGATGCAGGAAACCTGTATGTGGCGCTGAGGATCGCATGCAGCGGGCATCGACAACAAGACCCATTCAAAGCAGGTGTGCAGGCGTACAATAGATTCTGTTTAAACATGTAAAGAAGATCAAGCACAGCCTATAGTTCGGGGTCAGTGCCTTTTACTGGGGACAGCAGTAAGTCCATTGTACCACACCAATCACCACATTGAAATCCTCAGCCCAAGACTGTCGTGCAGAAGGCACCAGAATCGGCATGGTCCTCTGCATGCCATCATAGATGCGCATCATCAGCGTACGCGGTAAGAGGGTAGTTTTTTTTTTGTAAATATATTTTTATTGCAGAATTAGAGACAAGATTACTCAATAGACCAACCAGTACACTTGCGGCATCCCGACATTCAACATGACAGAAACACGTTACACAGCCAATTAGCCTACATCCCAGAGGCTGGGTGGCACGTCAATTCCTGTTCCCCGGTTGATGCCTCAGTGTGTGCCCTCTCGGGGCGTCAGGTCGGTTATGTCGTGTAGTATCTGCTTTTACCCCTCAACACCCACCCCCCCCCCGCACCATCAAGCCCCAGACTTCATCTTTGGTCGCTCCCAACAATCCCTGTCCACCTCCTTCCAGGCCCATCTGGGTCTAATAGACTGCTCCGCGGTGCCGAACCACCTATCCCACAAACACCCTCCCCCTCCTCCCCCCTCAACTGCTGCTAATGCGGGTACCCACAATCCTTCCTAGCGCTGAGGTACGCCACCCTTCAGGATCCACACACAAACATTCGATCCACATGGAATACTATCCTCTCTCTACTCTCCCTCTGCATCGTCAGTCATAAAGTCCCGCAACGCTTGAACCACTAACTCCAAGGACCTCGCCAGCTCCAGGCATTTCTCGTTGCCAGTACTAGTTGCCTGGCGCATCCTGATCACACTCTCGCAGCCCGACCACTTCAACAGCTCATTCCTCCATCTCCTCACTGACGGGCCTTCTTTGGACTTCCAATGCCAAGTTATTTCACGTTGTGCCAGCATGATCCCCAGATCAATAAATTTGCTCGTTATTTTAGTCTTCCTAGTATGCGGGAACCAGAGGAGCAGGCACGCCGCCATATCAAAGTCCACCTCCCTGTCAGTGACAGCATTCAGGAGTTCCCCCACTTCCGGCCAGTACTCCCCCAACTTCCGGCATCCCCACAGCAGGTGATCTAGATCTACTTCCGGTGCCACGCACCGCGGGCACGCGGCTTCAGACCCCTGGAAGTGCTGTCTCAACCTCTCCGGGGTCAAGTACGCCCTATGGACAATGAAAAAATGCACCTGCTGAAATCGCGCGTTCCTCGTTCCTTTCCATGTCCGATGCAACACTTGGCTCCAGATGGTATCCGGTATGGGTTTGCCTATACTGGCCTCCCATCGCGACTTTAGCGCCAGCAAGGGCGCCAGTTCCTCATTCAACATTCTGGTATGGAGACAAGTCACTGCTTTAACGGTGCCCGCTGCCATTACCACGTACTGGCATGCCATGGTCACCTCCGGCTCAGTCAGCCCGCCCCCCCAATATCGCTGCATCGCTGCCACCACCGCCGCGTGCAGTAGGAAGGTACCGTCTGGTAAGCCAAATTGCTCCTGTAACGTCTGATACGAGACCAACACCCCATCAATATAGAGGTCTCCCACCATCTGCAAGCCCAGCTCTTCCCACATCAACAATTGGGACCAATCGCCCCCATGGGGTAGCGCAGTCAACATTCCCAGCGGTATCTCCGGTGCATATGGCCGGTCTTTCCCTGCTCTCTTCAAACTCCTATTCCAACACAATTTAAGTGTCTTTTCCTCCATCGTTAGCTCTTTCACATCCAGTTTCTGCTGCATTATGATATAGGACAAAACATATTTCTGAATGCCAATTCCCCGGTCGTGGTCAGGACCCCTGAATTCTCTGGCTACATTCTGTGTTAAGACTTGGAGTTGCGCTGCCAGATAATATAACTCAAAGTCGGGGACGGCCATCCCCCCCTCGGTCTTGGGCCTAGTCAGAGTAGTCAGTGCTACCCTGCGCCATCCGTGGCCCCAGAGGAAGACGGTTATCAATGTCTTCAGCTCTCTAAAGAGCCTCTGCGGCATCCATACCGGTAGCGTTCGAAAATAATAGAGTAGCCGCGGGAGTGCCACCATCTTCAACAGTGCCACCCGACCCAACACGGATAGGGGGAGGGAGGCCCAGAAATCCATGCAACCCTTCAGCGCATGAATACAGCGCTCCACGTTCCCCTCCAAGAGGTCCGTGGCCTCATGGTAGATTCGCACCCCTAAGTAGGTGTAAGTTGTGGGCAGAGCGTACTCTTTCTCAATGGGAATATGCAGGTCTTGGTCCAGTTCACCCTGAGGCCTGACAGCTGCCCGAATCTACTCAGCATGTCCACCGCTCCCTCTAGAGCTCGCCCCGGATCCACCAGGTACAATAACAGATCATCGGCGTATAGCGATATGTAGTGCGACTCAGGCCCCTGCGCTATCCCGTTATACACGGCGCCCGATCGTGCTTGAGCTGCCAACGGCTCCATCGCCAAAGCAAATAGCAGAGGAGATAGCGAACAGCCCCGTCACGTTCCCCTACAAACCGGATAGGCCGTAGACACTATGGGCCCCAGTCGCATTCGCGCCCTCGCCGACGAATAAAGCACCCTCGTCCAGCTCCGAAATCCCTCCCCAACCCCAAACTTCAACAGCACTCCATCCAGGTAGTCCCATTCAAGGCTATCGAACGCCTTTTCGATATCAACTGCCAATAACACGGGATCCCAGGCTAATGCTGCAGCACCATCCATAACACGGATCAGACGACGAATATTCATCGAGGTGCTCCTAGTCGGGATGAATCCCGCTTGGTCCCTATGCACCAGGGGGGTCATCTGCGGCAGGAGCCTGGTAGCCAGGATGCGGCTCAAGATCTTATAGTCCACCGTTAGCATTGACAACGGGCGGTAAGAAGTCACGTCTAACGCGTCCCTGCCTGGCTTCAACAGCGGTACCACCAGTGCCTCCCTCATAGACTCAGGTAATTACCCCACCTGTTTCGCCTCTGCGTACACCATCAGCAGTCTGGGCGCCAATGCGGTAAGAGGGTAGTTATCATCTTCTTGAGTACTACAAACATGAGAGGGGCTGTCGGAAATATATAATGGAGACCTCATAGTGATGCTCTGAGCTGATAGTGGGTCATAACATCCAAAAAAGACGTCGCTGGTTCCCAAACCACTTCTGGTGAGCAATTAACCTGCCATCGAGGTGTATCTCCCCAAAGGATGGCAACTGCATCTAATTCAGGCATGCCCACGTCACTGCCTCAGTAGCCACTGGGGGTAGTGGGTGTCCCAATATTGGTATGGACGTGGCAAACTGGTAGTCAAGGCGTGCCCTTTTCCCGAACTCGTTCCACTCCCATACAGTGCCATGGTATGCACCTTTTGTCGCACCTGGCGAGCTGGGCCATATAGCACCATCTAGAGTGGGCACAGGACTGTGTGATCAGCTTCAGGAGCATGTGGCTGAGATTGTGTAGAATGTAGCCAGAAGTGCGTAAAGTGCACCTGGGCACTGAGGAAATATCGGTCCATGTCAGCGTCCTTAGACCCCTCCTGCTCAAAATGGAGCATCAATGTTTCCCAGGACACGTGAGGCTGTTTGCCAACCCATGACAGCTCGACAAGGTGGGATCATCTTCCATGAAGAAACGGGGATCATACATGTTAGGGCCATATACGGACACCAATATCAATGGGTATCCATGTAGAGTCTCTGCCGGGATAACGTATCGCCCCTGTGGATCACAAAGCATTAAGCATGTGTGCCAATGCAGTCCTCCACGGAGCATCACAGCCACACATGCTTGTAATTTCAATAGCAGGCCACATATTTCTCACTTTTCCAGTTAACCTCAGTCGCAACTGCCTTCTGTCTGTAAAATGTAACTCTTGTAATAGGAAAATGTCAATTTTATGTCTCTGTAAATATTAAAAAACTTGTCTTGCCTTTTGTCTGTTACTGATCCCCTAATATTCCTGGTTAAGCATTTAACTGTTGCCATCGGGAGATTCAGGTTCCCTATGGAGCTACCACAGAGGATCAGGTGTGCCCAACTCAGTGAGGGCAAATCATGGGACTGAGTAGCAAAACAGGGGGAAAATCAAATCAACACAGAACAAAAGCAGTGCAGCAATCCTGGACCCACGACCCACTTTGGCCCCAGATTCAGACCAAATAGTATCAACCCTCCCACCCTACAATTCCCATAGGAAGACCAAGGAAATATTAAGAGACTCATCCCAGGGGGGGAGAGGTAACTGCACAGCACACTCCTAGCGCCAATTGCACTGGGTGGCCAGATAAAGGGATCAGGGCAGCCAGGGACAAAAGCATTTCTGCTGATGGATCTTGTCAGTAGTCCCCAACAATCTCACATGGGGCCAGGGGACCCTACTTTCTAAGTTCAGCTGGGATACTAAATGGCGTAAGCAGGTCCCAGTTCTAGCATCAAGGCCCCAACGCCACTGAGTCATTGAGGCCCAAAACCTTCAGTCATTTTGGCTGAGCTGGCCGCATTCTGAGCCTAAAGGTAAAGGTGCGGAGCAGGCCCCACAGCTGGAAGCCGCATGGCAAATTGGCAGCCGCCTTAGGGTCAGTGAAGAAATTTGTTTTCCATACATGAAGTATACAGAGTTTAGCCAGATAAAGCAGGGAGTATTTAGCATCCGTCTTTTGGAGTGTTTGCTTCACCTGGATGAAATCCCATAGGGCGGCCTGCAATGCAAGGGTAAAATCCAGAAAAAAGGAGACCTTGCTGCCCTGGAAGTCTAGTGGCTGACACTTTCTATCAAGGCGGAGCACAGTGTCTCTGTCTCTGTAATTCAAGAGCCTTGCTAGTATCGGACGGGCTGGGGTCCCTGGTGGAGGGCACAGACTCAGCAATCTGTGTGCCCTTTCTAAGATCTACTTGGGGGAGTGGGCCTTCCCAAAGAGGGAGCACAACATCTTTTCTATGAAGACCTCCATGCTGTCCATGCAGTTGATTCTCACGTTGTTTTGTCGTGACGGTGCCTCCAAATCCTTATTCTTATTACGAAATACTTCGAGGACTTTTTCCATCTGGAGCAATCGCTCCTCTGCCGAGAAGTGCAAGTCTTCAACATTAGATGTGCAGTGTTCAATCTGACCCAGTCACTCTTCGTGTCTATTAACTTTTTCCTTAAGACGGTCAAAGAAGTAGGCCAAAATATCAATTTTCAGTCAATGGCATGTAGGCTTTGTTTGTGGTCAGGAAACATGGAATGGATATGTGGCTCTAGGGCCGCATCTCCCCAGCTTGGGAGGACCGTGCAGTCTCCTCCCATGTGGGATCCATGGTACATGTCTTCAGGTATGACTCAAATGGGTGCTCTGACTGTCAGTTGTCGGTCTTCCTTACATTGCAGTTGGCCCCACCACTAGCCACAAGAGGGGGTATAGCCCAGGGCAGGTAAAGCTGAGCAATATCAGGCGAGGTAGGACAACGGCCAGGCAACATCACAGTTCAGATTTGCCCTGCTGTGGGACATAGGTGGGCCAGCCATGCAGAATGCAATTAATATGGAGGGGGACTGTGTACACTTGGTCATACTCACTCCCCAAGCAGAAAGCCCAAGTGTATGCGCCTAGCAATTCCGGACCACTGGGTAGTGTGCCGGCAACTAGCATATGGCCACCCCACAAAGTCTCACTTCACCCACCAAACTCCACCACGGGGGACACAAGCAGACTCTCAACAGCCAGCAGTCATCATCATCAAGTAAGCTTTATGAGGTTTGCCAAGAACCATCAAAGCGTGCAACTACAAAAAAAGCCTAGCAGTCTTCTAAGCCCTGGGAGAGAGTGGCAGGTGGAGAACACACCAGTGCATATCCACAACCTCCAGGGCAGTTGAGCTCTCTCTCAGGCCAGTTCAATGTTACCGAGCCGCAGTCAAGGCAATCCCTGTGAGCTTAGGGCCGCAGCCCTGTGCAGGTGCCCGCAGGACATGTGGTCTTGCTAGGAACAAACATTTATAAGGTCCGGCAGTTCTTTTGTGAATCAGATGGGGGCGCCTCGCAGGAGTTATCTTCTCTGCTACAGAGCTTGATTTGTAGGCCCCAGGGGGTAATTGCTGTGGGGGGGACAAGCAGGCCCGCGGCAACACTTGGGGATTCTGTAGCAATGCCCAATCTGGGGATCCACACCTCCAAAAGCGTCAATCTGAGGCACATCAACAGTAGCTGCCCCAGGGAAGGGAAGTCTCTCCCCCTCGTGACAGACGAGAGGCACTGCCTAGGCCCAACACCATTCTGGTGGACTTTTATGCTTTCTCCAGCTCACCAGTTATGGAATTTTGTGCAGTAGAGTGTTTATTTATTTATTTATTTAGTGTATCTTGTATAGCGCGCAGCTACCCCAACGGGGCGTCCCGGCGCTGCTGTGCGATCTTAAGCTGATTTAAATGTTTTTATGGATAGGGGGTTTAGCAGAACAGTAAGTTTTTAAGTCTTTCCGAAAGGGGAGTTCTTCCTGGATCATCCGGATGTAAATTGGGAGCTTGTTCCAAAGGGCAGAGGCACATACTTGGAAGGTTTTTCCGCTTGAGCGGGTTTTTTTGAATCTGGGAGTGGTAAGCAGGTTTTTTTGAAGAAGTGCGAAGGGGCCTGGAAGTACTGTAGGGGGAGAGGCAGGCAGAAAGGTAAGCAGAGCCCTTGCCCCTTATTGCACGATGTGCCAGTACTAATGCTTTGAATTCTTCCCTTTGTTTATTGACAGCCAATGCAGTCTACGGCGGTGGGGCGTGATGTGCTCACTTAGAGGAATGCCACTAACCAGCCGTACTGCAGCATTCTGGACTGTTTGGAGTCGGTGGCATAGACCTGCAGACAGTCCAGTGTATAGGCCTTTGGCGTAGTCCAGGTGCGAGGTGATCAACGCCTGGACTATGGTCTACCTGGTGTTGGTAGGTAGGTAATTGATGAATTTTCTCACCATCCTTATTTTGGCAAAGCATGCTGCAGAGACTGTATGAATTTGTTGTTGGAAAGATAGGTTGGAATCCCATCTGACCCCTAGATTTTTCACCGATTCTTTGGGCTGGGGAGGGGCACTCAAATCGACAGGCCACCAGATGTTGGGATCCAAAGGGTATGGCTGGTGAAAAAATAGTACCTCCGTTTTTCCGGCGTTAAGCCAGAGAAAATTGTTGTCCATCCATTGGGCGATGGTACGCAGGCAGTTTTTTAGTGGGTCAAAGGTGGAATTGGTGATGCTATTGAATGTGAATAAGAGTTGAATATCATCTGCGTAGGAAGTGGCCTTTATTCCAGTTTGGGCGATGATTTCAGCAAGGGGTGAGAAATAAACGTTAAATAGGAGGGGGCTCAATGAGGAGCCCTGGGGAACACTCCACCGGAGTGGGCGACTGTCCGAGGTATAGGGAGGGGTGAACACTCCCTGAGTCCGGTTGGACAGGAAAGATGTAATCCATTTTAAGGCCGTACCATGGATACCTTTGAATTGTAGGCGGTCCAGAAGGAGGGGGGTGGGAGACGGTGTCGAATGCTGCCGACAAGTCAAGCAGCACCAACACCGATCTTGACCCCTCGTCCATCCTCCAGCGTACGGCATCGGCCATCTCGATTAGTGCTGACTCCGTGCTATATCCTGGTCTAAAACTGTGCTGAGAGTCGTGAAAAGCACCATGTGCTTCTAAAAAATCTGCCAGTTGTTGCTGGACCAGTTTTTCGAGAACTTTGGCAGGCGCTGGTAGAAGGGAGATAGGCCTGTAGTTGGAGGGTTCACTGGGGTCGGCATTGGCTTTCTTTAATATGGGGACCAAGCGAGCATGTTTCCATGAGTCCGGGAAGACACCAGTGTGCAGAGAATCATTCCAAATCCCATTCAAAATGGGGTTGAGGATGGGTGCCAAGGATTTGTATTGCTTGGCAGGCCAGGGGTCCAGAGGAGAGCCAGATTTGCATTTTAAAAGCTCTTTAAGGGATTGATCCATGGTAATCTCTCTAAAGTTGGAGAACGTACGATCTGATCCAATGGCGACAGTATTGGCTGCACACAATTCTGGATTAGTATTGCCAGGGAAAGAGTCGTATTTAGTGGCAATTTTGTTTTCGAAAAAGTCGGAAAGACTATTGCAAAGTGTGTTGGGGTGCAGAGCGTTCCTGCACCCACTCCGATGCTACTGCAATGTGTGGATACTTGCTGATTATTCATCCGACCAGCAGAGATTCCTCAGTAGGGGGCCATCTTGCTGCCGGGCTAGCTCCACCCCCCCCCCTAGACATGTAAAGATTAAACACACATGTCCCTCCTTTTACTTACAATGAACACTGCCCTTAGGGTTACTGAGGGCCTACCTTGGGATGACTTACATGTAAAAAAGGGGAGGTTGACGGTTGGCAAGTAGTTAAACACACAAGATGATGGACAGAATGTTGCATAATGGCAAAACATTCACCCCCAGTCACAGATCTGGGTTTAATCCATTCTTATTTTGCTCACCAAGCCACCCCAGTTCAGACATGGCCATATGCAAATCAGTCTTGACCCTGTGCCTCATGGGAACAGTCCAGCCCGAACTGCCAAGCCATGTCTTCCCTGGACAGGAATCAAGCATCCTAGGACTTGTTTCTGGCTATCAGCCATCTTCAGCCAGGATAGCTTGACTCCAGTGGCTTAGTGAGCAAGGGACCCATGTCTGGGCATACCCTTCCCAAATAGGGTGAACAGCAAAAGACACAAGATGACGGACAGAATGCTGCACAATGGCAAAACATTCACCCCCAGTCACAGATCTGGGTTTAATCCATCGTTATTTTGCTCACCAAGCCACCCCAGTTCAGACATGGCCATATGCAAATCAGTCTTGACCCTGTGCCTCATGGGAACAGTCCAGCCCGAAATGCCAAGCCATGTCTTCCCTGGACCGGAATCAAGCATCCTAGGACCGGTGTCTGGCTTTCAGCCATCTTCTGCCGGGATAGCTTGACTCCAGTGGCTTAGTGAGCACAGGACCAACGTCTGGGCATACCCTTCCCACATAGGGTGAACAGCAAAACACACAAGATGATGGACAGAATGTTGCACAATGGCAAAACATTCACCCCCAGTCACAGATCTGGGTTTAATTAATCGTTATTTTGCTCACCAAGCCACCTAGTTCAGACATGGCCATATGCAAATCAGTCTTGACCCTGTGCCTCATGGGAACAGTCCAGACTGAACTGCCAAGCCATGTCTTTCCTGGACCGGAATCAAGCATCCTAGGACCAGTGTCTGGCTTTTAGCCAGGATAGCTTGACTCCAGTGGCTTAGTGAGCACGGAACCCACGTCTGGGCATACCCTTCCCTCATAGGGTGAACAGCAAAACACACAAGATGGTGGACGGAATGTTGCACAATGGCAAAACATTCACCCCAGTCACAGATCTGGGTTTAATCCATCGTTATTTTGCTCACCAAGCCACCCCAGTTGAGACATGGTCATATGCAAATCAGTCTTGATCCTGTGCCTCATGGGAACAGTCCAGCCCGAACTGCCAAGTCATGTTTCCCCTGGAACGGAATCAAGCATCCTAGGACCGGTTTCTGGCTATCAGCTGTCTTCAGCCATATTTTAATGGTCGATGATTGTAAATGGTTTTGGTTGCCTTTTGTTTTAAAGAGCTGGTGCAATAACGTAGTATGGTAATGCATGGTAGTCCAACCAATCAAACTTGTGTGGCTCCTCCTATTTAGAGATGTTAGAGAGGGGATTTTACAGACTTGAGTGTTATTCTTGTTACGTTGCCGGTGTGACATAAATTGTGCTAAATCTTATATGGAACAGATTTCAATTTCTGTGAGAGTAAAACTGCTATTGTTCCAGGGGATGCTTAAATCAGCTAAAATGATGTTGATGGAGTACTGTGTCACCAAACATGGAGGTAATATGTTATTTGAAGTTTTCAGGCAAGTTGGCGTTGTACCTTGGTGGGCATTAGGTAATGCTAATGCACATAGAGGCATATTTACGAGTTACGAGAAGCTTGCATCACGCTTGCACCACGCAAAGTGATACAATTGTGATCCAAGCCTCTGATCCCGATTGATGAAGCGACGCACAGCCACATTGCTTGGCTTTAAATGGCTCCATAAATCTGGAGTAAGGTAACACATTGCAAATTGATGCGTTGCCTCAATCTGCACAGGGGAGCTTTCTCTGGGCGTTGCGGTGGCTGTTCCCACACAAATCATTAGCACACTAAATAGAGACTGAGGAGATTTAGAGACCTGCAGGGACCAGCTCCCCAAAACCAGACGTAAAACACAGCAAGGACCCTGGGTCTAAACAAAAAATAGAAAAGAAGAGTACTGGAGTATTCCTTTTGTAGGACAGTTCCCTCACCAACCCGTAGATGGCATGCCTCATCATTGGGGAAACCTCCCCACAATGAGAACCTGGTCGCAATGCAGGCTACAGCCCCCTCTCTGAGAAGGACTTTGTGAGCACAGTTGCTTAAATACCCATTCTGTCATGTAGGATTTTTAGAATGTTTTATGATCAACTGTATCACAGGAATTGTAAGTCTCTTAAGTAAAGTCTATTCTTCCAATTGGTTGGCTACAGATCTTTCCTGGGTCTTCAAGAGTAGGAAAAAAACAGGGATAGTTCTATAATTGTTGAGCACTTCCATATTCACATGAGCTATCTTGAGAAGAGGGTGAACATCACCCATCTTTAGAGAATCCAGCAACAACCCCGGTTTCAGGATGAAGCTTATGAATTTTGGCCACAGACAGAAGAGTGCATTATAGTATGCCTTATCTAGGCAGAGTGAGATGCAGTCTGGGGAGAAATTAGAATGTTGGGGTGTTTATAAAGACCTTCTCTAACATTTCAACAGTATTGGGAGGGAATGTATTTCAGGTATCAAAATGATTTTTCTTTGTGTAATTTGTGTTTTCTGTGTCAAATATGGGTGTGTGTTTGCATATGTCCTCAATTACTGCTAAAGATTTTTTAGAGAAGTCAGAAACTGGCGAGCTGCATTTAGATACTCTGAGTGAGTGTTGGTGAGTCAGACCCTTTGGATTGTTTATGTAGGATCAGGAAAAGTGTTCTGGAGCAATGTGGTGCTCAATTAAGTCTTGTATCTATGAACAAGCATTTGGCATGGTATACAGTGTATTTGTAAGATTGAGGACTTTGAGGACATGGGTAGGTGTTGGGGATTTTCTCCATCTTCTTTTGTAACGTCAAAGAGTTTGTCGCATTATGCTGCTATCATTGTTATAATACTTTAGGAATTTGTTGGCTCCTTCATTCTGAAGGTAGTGATAACTAGTTTGTTCTGGGCAAAGGAAATCTCTTCATAATATTTCGATAGTAAATGTAGGGGTCATTACTCTTCTTTTCATGTAGTTCTAAGACATGTATCAAACAGTTGGTGCCCTTTGTGTTGATGTGTTTAAGATGTCTTGCGTTTGCAATTACAGCTTATGGTTTAAAGTGCAGTTCAGATAAGTATTATGAATGGAATGAGGAAGTAGAGCCCTTCACGGTTTGGGACCGGCGATGCTGCAGGACCTTTTTTCCTGGTACTCAGCTGCTAGAAATCTTAGATCCTCTTCTGCCTTCCTAGTGAGAGTCTCTAGGATTAAAAGGGTGAGGATGGGCGGCCGTTCGTTCAGCTTCACTGCCGTTAAGCTTTGGAATTCTCTGACGTTGTCATTACGGAGCAGGCAGGATCTATCCTCTTTCAAAAAGAGCCTTAAATGCCACCTCTTTCCAAGGGTAGTGTAATGTCTGCTATATGCAGGTAAAGTTAAGGTCAAAGCGCCAGGATACCCTCTGGGTGACAGTCGCGCTCAACAAGTATGTGTTACATTACATTACATTACATTACATTACAAGTAATGTATCCAGTTAAAGATCTTGTAGAGGTGTTTTGCTTTCAAATCACGTTCTTGGTGTAGTCCCTACCATTACTCAGCAAAACCATGTTAAAAAGTAAAATCAATGTGTTCAGCAGACTCTAAATGTGAACAAAAATGCTTTACTGAGAATAGCCACACTAAGGAGTAAAATCACACCACGGGGCAGACTCACATTGGACAACAAATTGCATTACTGAGCAAAATCACTTTGATGAGTACAATCGCAGGATAGGGTGAACTCATATTAGGAGACAAAATGCTATACTGAGTGAAACCAAATTAGAAAGTAAAATGAATTAGCAAAGCCACAATAAGGAGTAAAAACATATATGATTTTGGGGCAGAATAGCATCATGTCAGTGTGCATTTTCTGTCTTGGTATGGGGTGCAGGTGTTTTTCTGTTTGTGTAGGGTTTTGGCCCAATGGCCTTCTGTCCTGAACAGGCCTAAATTCAATTCAATGAATGTCCTTAGATAATAATCTTTGAAAGGGGAACCGAACAAGGATACTTAGGGGATTCTGAGTTAAAGCAGACTATGAGTGCATAAGCATAGTATAATACTAATGTCAATACCTTAGCAACTTGATAGTCCCATATGCCAAGGCGGTAGACCCTTGTAGTGAATCCTACAGGCTCCAACCCTGCTGGAAATCCAGCTGGAGCAAAAGCAATAGCTGACAGGCAAATCATTTTCATTCTTCTCCATTGCTGTCTCCAATGCTAGGAAGTGCCCTGGAAAGCATTTTCTTGAAAAATATGTATGAAGTAGCTCGCTTTTCCCATCTTGCCATGCAAGGCAGAGTCCAGTGAAGGTGCAGACCTACATTTATATGCTCCATTAGTTTAATAAAATCATTGGATGCCATCAGCAATAAGGTGCTGTGAAAAGTGAGAGGAGAGTGTAATTTCACTCACAGAGGTTTTGTGAAGATAGAGGTGGGTGGAATCAACAAGAAAGCTATGTGAATATTGACTGGCAATGAAGTCATTACTAAGCTAGAAGAGAATAAGCCACTGAGTAGGATTGATAAGCAAAGTATCAGGGGATCAAGCAGGGTGCAGTCCGGTAATTCCTGAGTCTCAAAGGAGGCAAATAAAGTAGAAAAAAATAGCATAGGAGGTAAGATAGCAAAGGCAACTAAGTTAGAGATATGTGATTCATTTTAATGCAATTTTTTCATACCCTAGCTGTAAGAATTTGCAGGTAATTTTGACAGCAAGCTTTTAAGGAATTAACAACAGACAAGGCTTTCAAAGGGTTTACAAAAGCAATAAAAACAAAAGTCAGAGCAATAGTTACTAAAACTAGAGAAGTCATTGGGCTATTTTCTTTCTAGTAGAGGGATTACATACACTTTTTTCAAAGCAGTGTGAAAATTGGAACTAGTCGAATAGATGAGACAGATGAAGTTATGAACGAGTAGAGAATTTCACTATTTGGAAGTGGTAATCATTTCCAGTATACTCAAGTCACAAGAGTGGGTAGAACTATCCACCAAAATGACGATATGACGCAATCTGTCTTTCTTTTTGCACACAATGAATGTGGATTTTTCCCATGGAGCAGTAATTATCGGTGCATATTAAAACCACCAACGTTCAGGGAGTCTGCACTGCTGTGGACAACAAATCAGACTATGAAGATGCAAGGTGTTGCTGCTACTCTACATGTCATCCCAGAAGACAATCATAATGTTTAAAAGATGGAGGCAACTTATGGCTGGGTGAATAGTGGCCAACAACACTGAATGAAAAAACAAGTTAATAATGCAATTCAAATTTGTAAAGTTTTGAGTAATCACTCTTGGTCTTTGTTTTTACACCATTAAGCATATATTCATAATAGATGTCTTAAATCATGTGAAAGACCTTTTTTATCTACATATAGAGATACTGATAAGCATAGATGTAGATTCAATGCAAAAAATACCACGTGTTTCAACAATGTTAGTCATTGAAATGATCCAAGAGCCAATCAAACGACCAAAGCAATTTCAGTATCAATTATTGTGAATCTGATAGACTTTGTTCTGAAAGATCATTTCTTCAAACTAGAGAATTACATCAATCATCAGACAGGCGGGCCAGGTATGGCATGTTCTGTAGCTCTAAGTCTGGAAAATGTATAACTAAACAGGTTCAAAAGGGAATAGATATACCCCTCAGAGAATCCCTATTAAGGCAACATCAAGATATGTAATTGTTATACTGATGACAATGTAAACCTCCGGAAAGATGAAGTAAGAATGAGTTCTCGCTTTTCTTCAATGGGGAAATCCATGGGATGCTCACCTGACATTCACATTTACCCATAAGAAGTAGTCCTTATACTTCCTAGACTTTCCATAACTGCAACACATATATAATTAATCACTGAGGATTATCAAGGCCAGGATACAGCTTTGGATACACTTACCTTTAAGCACTTTTCCCATACTACTACAAGGCTCCTGAACATGCACGTTTTCAGGAACAGAAGAGGATGGATGGGTATGCAGAGTATTGTTTCTGCTTGGAACCGAAGCCTTGCATCACAGACGTTTGCATTCAATGAAACACCCGAGTAAGGACATCCAGGACGTCTGATCCATGAACCCAAAGAACTCACACAAGACTTTCCAGTGGATGGGCCGCATTGAATGCCTAGAGTATAATTTCCCAATTGTTAAAAGCACTTTTGCTAGCCAATTGTGATAGATAGTTGTTGCAGCCTAGAATTGCTGTTGGAATTTCTGACATCTGTTGTTCCATGAAGTTGTCAAAAGATATTTTTTTTCCATTTCTTTATTGACATTCAAAATGCAATAATTACATCAGGATATATGAGACTTTTGTACATGCAACGCCATCTATTCACAATGCCCGAGCAATAGAGTCCTTCAAAGTGTTTTACAAGAAGCATCACAATGAGATAACTTCCCAAACTTCCTTCCCAACCCCAATCCCCTTCCCGGTCTGTGTCGTGTCAGGTTATATGGTTACATAAAGAGATTTAACACTATACAGAGGCCCTAGGGCTACCATGCATAGTGTGGGCACTGTTCCCATCTTGTTCCCCCCCAGCGGGAGCCACCTCCTCTGGGGTCCCTTGGGTCTCAGAGGCCTGTTTATCTCTAAGTTCCTCTAGCATAGAAGCCCAGGCCAGGAGATCGTCTTTCACCTTGTCGTCCTTTTGCACAAATTTCATCCACACCAATTCCACAGTCGCCCATTCACATACATCTTTGATCCATTCCTCAGTACGTCGGGGACAGTGACGCATCCATACAATCACCTCCCATCTCTCAACCAAGATGAGACCAAGAGATACTCCATCCTGCAGTCCCTTGTAATCGTGCAAATATTTCCTCCCAGTAGAAGAGCAGGAGTGGGCGGGACCAGCTCTTGTGGAAGAAATCCACTGCACTTGAGTTACATCTTGGACATTCATTTGCGCGTGGTGGATATATTATGTGCAGCATTTGTGAAGTGAGGTATACCTGATGTACTACGTTGTATTGGAGTTGCTTACATTGTGTGTTTGTGCTAACCTTCTGTACCCCCTCATGGACCTTCCTCCAGACACCCTCTGTTAGGGGCTCATCTAAGAGCACCTCCCACTTTGACTGGGTCCTAAACACTTCACTCTGCAGGTCGTCCCTCAAAGCTCTACAGATGTGGGAGACCAATCATCTACCCTGCGCAATATACAACATTACTTTCAATGTGTCGGTGATGAGGCGCCCATCTGGAAACATTGGCCAAATCTTTTGGGCTACACTAGAAATATTTTCTTATTGACCCCTACCTAAACTGAAGGTGATGTTTGCTTCCTCACGGGTGATAAATTTCCCATCTGTGTAGAGGCCGTCCAGTGTCTGGCATCTCCCGTCCCACCAGCAGCTCACCAACATGGAGTTGGCTATATTGACAAAAGGACGCAGCGCCCATAAGCACATTTCCGGATCATAGGGGGAACGCCGCACCACCCAGCGCACCACATCCTCCGACACTGTGGCTACATGTTGTACAATGTACTGAATCTCCTATGGGGCACCACGCCCAAGCATCAAGAGCTCTGCTAGTGGACAATCACCACACATCCCAGCCAAGAGGAGTGTCCCCCAAATCTTCGCTGTCTAGCCAGTAGACCGATTGTTGCAGCTGGGAGGCCATGTAATAAAATTCCAATCGGAGGACCTCCAGTCCTCCCCCAGCCCAAGTTCTTTGCATTGTTGTCAGGAGCACACTTCTACGCTTCTGTCCCCATAAGAGTTCTGTCATTAGACTCTCTAATTTATGGAAATAGTGCTGCGGTATTTTATATTGCGAGTGCTGCATTGCATAGAGGCAGCAGGGTAGTACAATGATCTTAGCAATTGCAAAAAGCTCCATGAGCAATAATGGCAGATCCCCAAAAACATACAGACCCCTGCAACCCTGCAATCACTCATCCAATATTAAGATCCAGGTAGGCAGAGGCCATGGTCGCCAAACGACTCCCCATGTATCGTGTCCCCTCGCCCACCCAGGGCAGCTCGACATGCGGCAGTTCTGACACAGGTATCTCAACCAATCTTCAGAGGGGGATCAGCTTGGATTTCCCGGGGTTCATATGAAGTCCCAAGATGCCCCCAAAGTTCCACATCCGCAGGTGCACCTCCAAAGGCTTCTAATCAAGGGTGGGGGAGATGGAATGTGGATCCATTCACTTTCCAAGTTAGCATATAATAATCAAAGGAGAATGGATCACTTGTCCTGCTCAACCTTAGGTATGCAGGAAGGAATGAGGATGTCCCAGTGAAAAAAGACCCTCATGCACGTGATGGGTATGGTGGTATCTGAAGCGGTATATCTTGGTTCTCCACTTATGGATCACGTGTGTGCATAATCATTGGGTCTATTTTAGGTTATGCAGCCTCCACCAGGAGGTTCTTACCCAAGGTTGACGCAGTAGTGAGCCAGTGATAAGGGTTCTGTTAAAAAGACACAAAAGCCAGGGAATCCGATCCTTTATTATGCCTGGTTTTGGGTCTGGTAAACTCTATGGTAGTGCATCTTATGGACAGAGTTACGAGTATTAGATGCACTCAGAGTGTTAAAAAGTTGGGGGCTTGTGGGGTATATTTCTAAAAAAAGGTCGACATGTTTCTGCCTCAACTGGTTAGAGGCGGCAGACCCGAGAGCAGAGGATGGCCCGGGACCAGGGTTCGATTCCCGGCGCGGCAGGTTTCTGGACCAGGGTCAGCGGACTCGATAATTCTCTCGCCTCGGTGCCCACTCTGATCAGCGATCACACTCGGCAACTCTGGGCATTAGCTTGCCTCATCTTCACTAACGGCCCCACCAGACCGCCGGGGATGCCTGGTCTCACCCTGGAGATACCCATTAAGGGACCATCTCTCAGGGAAGCCAGGAAGGGTTTCGCAGCGGTCGAAGCGCCTTTGGACCCTACGGGTAAGTAGTGCGCTATATAAATGCCAATACATTTACATTTACATTTACATTCAATCTGCCTGGGTTTAGGGCTTACGGGCATTCATCAGGACCAATGGTGAAAAAACGTGAGAAAGTATAACTAAAGTGCACAAAGGTGAAAGAAAAGGTTGCTGACCTGTTTCTCGGGACTGGAGGTCTTTAAGTACCTGTAATGAGTAAACACATGGTTTGCGACATACATACAGGGAAGGGGGTCAGGAGGAACACACACACCAAGCAGAATACTGCTGCATATATCTATCCATCGATAGATTCATAAACAACTAAAAAATGGCAATACTTTAAAAACCGGTTAACAATCATGGCAATGTTAACTCTATCTCTTTCTCTCCAAACTCATGCAACGGATATTTAGCGTGCTAATCGACAGTGGGTTCATCTTATTCAGTGTCGACTTAAAACGCTGATCCTGTCTATGGCTGTAATTAAAAAGGTGATCAAGGTGAGCCATACGGAGGTGCTGGTGTTCAGCGATCGCGGTGGTGGCTCAAACTGAGTGAGTGATTACAAGTGCTCAGGAAATCTTCCCTCGCGCATTTGGTTAACACGCTCCTGTCAGATCGTAGAGCTCTCGGAAGGGGCTATGGGGTAGAGATAAGGGATGGTTAGGGTGGGCCCTTTTGAATACTTGCGTTTTTTGGAGGGGCGTGCTTTGCTCTCGCTACCTGTTGCGCCCGATCCTTGGCTTGCTTCGTGAGTGCGCTGCTCTGCTCTTACTGATCCGGAAACAGTTTGTGGTGTTTCCGGGTGGTTTTTAACAGGCGGAGATTCCGCTGTTGGTAGCTCTCTATTGGTCAGTTCTAGTTGTCATGGGGACCAAGAGGATTGCTCTTCATGTTTCGCTGCGCTGAGTATGTAATTCAGGGGTTTGTCTCTCACTGTGCTTGGTATGGGAGGCGTGGTTGATTAAGGATTGTTTTATTTTCTAGCCAGGGTGAGCCAGGGTATATTGTCATTCAGCCCTTCGCTATCAGTTTTGAGCCTGTGTACCCACCTTTGTTCTTTTTCAAAAATAATTTTTTCGGCATTATGGTCTTTGTTAGGCAATGTTTCGAGGATGACCCATTGTAGATCTAGTACAGTAGGACCCTTCTCTAGATAGTGGGTGGCCATCTTAGTTGTGCTCTTTTTGCATTTCACATTGCTCCTATGTACGCAGAGTCTTTGTTTAGCTCTCCTGCACGTCATTCCGATGTATTTGAGGTTGCACGGACATGTGATCATGTAAACAACATGTGTGGTGTTACAGTTCGTGTGGCTATTCAGAGTCCATTTAAAGTTTGGTAGGAGTTGTAGTTCTTTTGTCGGTTTTGTAAGACTACATACGGAACAGGTGCCACACGGGTAATGTCCCTGTACTTGTGGGTTTCCCCACAGATTGGTATGCTCTCTCAGTGTTTTCGGAGGTGGTCTCGTGTGGACTAGGATGTCCTTCAGATTTCTGCTTCTTTTGTTTGCAAATCTTGGTTTTTGCCAAGTGAGGTTGCCTGATGTCAATATGCGCCAGTTTTTATTAACAATTTTCTTAATGCTATTGGTCATGGGACTGTATGTGGTCACACATGTAAGGACCTCTTCAGGTGGAGTTTTTGGTGTGCTTTCAAGGAGTGTGTCTCTGTTCTGATTCCTGGCACGTTTTTTGCATTTGGCAATGACCTTTTTCGGGTAGTCTCGGGCCTCTAGTTTCTTACATAGGTCTTCAGCTTGTGATTTATATTCCATAGTGTCGCTACAGTTGCGCCGTCACCTGAGGAACTGGCTGTATGGTAAGTTCTCTCGTAGAGGTCGGGGGTGGAACTGTTAAAAGACAGGAGACTGTTTTTTGCTGTAGGTTTGAAGAAGGTACGTGTTTGGAGAGTGTTAGCTTCAGCGTAGATTGTTACATCCAAGAAGTCAATGTTCTTGTTGTCTGCACAGTAAGTGAACTTGAGGCAGTCGTCTTTTTGGTTGAGCCAGGTGTGGAATTCTGATAACTTCTCCTGATCTCCCTTCCAGATGACAAAGATATCATCAATGTATCGTTTCCAGAACAAGATACATTGATGATAGGGATCGGGTGCAACAGGTAGCGAGACCAAAGCACGCCCCTCCAAAAAACGCAAGTATTCAAAAGCGTCCACCCTAACCATCCCGTATCTCTACCCCATAGCCCCTTTCGAGAGCTCTACGATCCGACAGGAGCGTGTTAACCAAATGCGCGAGGTAAAATTTCCTGAGCACTTGTAATCACTCACTCAGTTTGAGCCACCACCGCGATCGCTGAACACCAGCACCTCCGTATGGCTCACCTTGATCACCTTTTTAATTACAGCCATAGACAGGATCAGCGTTTTAAGTCGACACTGAATAAGATGAACCCACTGTCGATTAGCACGCTACATATCCGTTGCATGAGTTTGGAGAGAAAGAGAGAGAGTTGACATTGCCATGATTGTTAACCGGTTTTTAAAGTATTGCCATTTTTTAGTTGTTTATGAATCTATCAATGGATAGATATATGCAGCAGTATTCTACTTGGTGTGTGTGTCCCTCCTGACCCCCTTCCCTGTATGTATGTCGCAAATCATGTGTTTACTCATTACAGGTACTTAAAGACCTCCAGTCCCGAGAAACAGGTCAACAACCTTTTCTTTCACCTTTGAGCACTTTAGTTATACTTTCTCACGTTTTTTCGCCATTGGTCCTGATGAATGCCCGTAAGCCCTAAACCCAGGCAGATTGAGGCAGAAACATGTCGACCTTTTTTTAGAAATATACCCCACAACCCCCCAACTTTTTAACACTCTGAGTGCATCTAATACTCGTAACTCTGTCCATAAGATGCACTACCATAGAGTTTACCAGACCCAAAACCAGGCATAATAAAGGATCGTATTTCCTGGCTTTTGTGTCTTTTTAACAGAACCCTTATCACTGGCTCACTACTGCGTCAACTTGGGTAAGAACCTCCTGGTGGAGGCTGCATAACCTAAAATAGACCTAATGATTATGCACACACGTGATCCATAAGCGGAGAACCAAGATATACCACTTCAGATACCACCATACCCATCACGTGCATGAGGGTCTTTTTTCACTGGCCCCTCCAAAGGCTCCAGAGCCACAGCAAACAATAGAGGGGAAAGGGGGCAAGCTTGGTGGGTACCATAACAGAGAGTGAGTGGCCTGTTTTCCCGACCCTGATTCCGGCCGGAGGGGCCGTGTACAGAGCTGCACCCATTTGAGAAATCGCTCTTCCACCCCAATTCATCTGAGATCCTGCCACATATAGGACCAATTAACACAGGCGTGTTCAATATCTAGAATAGATATGGCAAAATCATTCTCCAGTAATCCCATAGCGTGCCAGACATGTGCCAAGCGTTGTAAGTTATGGGCAATGCTCTGTCCCGTTATGAACCCTGCTTGATCTGAATGGACAAGACGGGGCATTCTCAAGAGGTGACACGCGGCTATAAACCTGTTGACTATTTTCCCATCAATATTTAGGAGTGAGATTGGTAAATAGGAGTTAGGTAGGAGGGGGTGTCTGTCATTCTTGAGTATCATAGCAACTAACACTTCTCGTATTGGGGGTGGTAGAGATCCATTCTCCATCACCTTATTGTATACCGCCATTAGTCTATCTGCTAGCAGTGGGGAGAACTGCCGATTGAACTCTGCAGGGAGCCCATTGGAGCTCGGGCTTTTGGCTGGATTAAGCTGGTGTATAGCCAACATGAGTTCCTCTTTTGTAATCCGGGTACAGAGCACCTCAGTCTTCTCAGGCTCCAGCTGTGGAATTTTGATGGTGTTTAGAAAAGTGATAATTGTGTCCTGCCGGGTAGAAGGATGATGTGCATATAAAGCCTGTAAATGACTAGCTAGCGCCTCTGACATCACCCGTTGTATATAAACCAGTGTCCCCTTATAATCACGGATCTGTGGAATTGGGGCTACAGGTGTTTCCTGCTTAACAATTCATGCCAGTAGGGCACCACTTTTATCCTCTTCCCTATACAGTCTCAGAGAATAGGCTGTGTGAATGTGTTTTTCTAGTCTGCGAAGGTCCGACAACAAAGTTTCCCTGGCTGCACACTGTAATGTCCCTGACCGCGGAGTTAGCGGTCTAGTTAATCGTGCACCTCGAGGTGCGCACACGTGAGCGAGTGACGTAAGGCGCTCGCATATAAAAATAAAGTAGGCGTGGCCGGAGTTAGTCCGGACCACGCGGTGAACCAAAGCACATGTGTCCCGAGTGTCTTTTACGCTGCAGCGCTGATCACGCCATGCGCCTGCGATCTAGAGACACGACAATGGCGACGAGGGCCTGAGAACCAACACTATGCCCCCAGGTGCTGCTTATGTGACTGAACTTGGCAGCTCACGGCTGTGCGTTGCCCCATCTGGCAGTGGACCCAGCGCGGAATGCACCGGCGGCATGCCGGCTCCACGTGCAGCCCTAGCCTATGGTGGGTCCATCGCGGCCGTATCGTGCAGAACCGCCGGCAAGGCGCCCACGAAGCGGATTGCAGTGCAGTTTCCTGGAGGGCAGGGAAGAAGGATCGAGGCCACCAGATTGTTTGAGAAGGAGGTGTGCATATGTAAAGGAGAGAAGGCAACACACCCACGCAACACAGCCGGAGTGGGCGGATGGACAATAAACCAAGATGGTGGCTGGTCAGTGGCAGCACGAGGAAAGACCTGGCTGAGTCACTAATCAAAGCACGTGCCCCCTGCTTCGCCCCAACTCGTGTGGCAAGACCCTACCTAGCCAGAACCAGGGCTACACTGCGAAGAGTGATCCAGGCAACGAGCTAGGCCCCTCCACGTGCCAAAATGGCGGCATCCATTCCCGCCATTGAGCCGTTTGTGGTAGATGGTGCCTCAGCATCCCTGGCGCCCCGCTGGAAAGACTGGACAGATCGCTTGCAGATCTATTTCGAAGGCGCAGGGACAGCGAGGGAACGCCGCAGGGCCCTGCTCCTGCACCTGGGCGGGAATGACATACATAGGATTTACAAGACCATCATAGAGGCCACCCCAAAGACCTACATAACGCTCTTCAACGTTCTTAACGCACACTCCGAACCCATGGCTAGCAAAGACTATGAAAGGTTCATTTTCCGACAAGCAAAACAGGAGGCCGAAGAATCGCTTTATGCACTCCACGGCAGGCTCAAAGAACTAGCCAGCACGTGTGGATTCCGTGATGAGCAAGAGGAAATACGAGGACAGATCATACAGGGGTGCTACTCCTCAAAGCTGAGGGTGACGATATTACAAGAAGATGGGAAACCGCTGGCGGATATCCTGAAGCTGGGGCGATCCAAAGAATTATCACAAGCAAGGGCGTCGCACATGGAAGCGGCCCTCCATCGACCAGTGAAGGCAGAACAGGTCAATACGGCCGAACAAATCAATGTCGTAAGACCCAAGACGCGCCAATATGGCGGAAGGAAGCCGCAAGAGAAACGCAGCAACTGCAGATACTGCCGGGGTCAACCACAACGCATACAAGACTGCCCAGCGCAAGGGAAAAGGTGCAGCTCGTGTGGGTGGATGAACCACTTCGCAGCAGTATGCAGGTCGGCGAAGTCCAAGAAAGAGGCAGCTCACACCATAAAAGAGGGTCAGGACAGCGAAGACATGGACGACGACACTAATGACTATCCCGTCCACTACGTTTTTGCCATCGATCAACCCCAGCGTAAGAAGAGGCGCCTCCCGAAGTGTCGCATCAGGATACACAACCAAGAAGTGAGGGCTACAATCGACACCGGAGCATCCATAGAACTCATGGTGGCGGATGTGTACAACCAGCTAAGGACCAAACCACCACTGCAAGCCACGAAGATCAGGGTATTCGCGTATGGACAGAAAACACCGATACTACTGATAGGCTGTTTCCGGACAGAGCTGCAGCACCAAGAGTTGAAGGTCCCGACGACCATATATGTCACCAGAGAGGGCAGCGGCATGCTTACCAGCGGGCATTCAGTGGAAGAACTCAGACTAATCTCTTTTGCTATGACGGTGCTGACGGAAGAGCTGGCCACGATTTTGGAGGAGTTCGAAGATGTGTTCCGGGGCATCGGATGCCTAAAAGAGAAGGAGGTATCGCTCCACATCGACCGGTCAATTCAACCTGTGGCACTCAGGCACCGAAGAATCGCTTTTCACCTCAGGAAGAAAGTAGAGGAGGAACTGGAAGCCCTTGAATGACAGGGTATCATCGAAAAGGTCAGCGGACCGACACCCTGGGTGTTCCCCATCGTCATAGCGCTCAAGCCAAAACAGCCCGGCCAAGTCCGCATATGCATGGACATGCGCCTGCCCAACGCAGCGGTCAAAAGAGAGAGGCACCTGACTCCGACAATCGATGACATCTTAGGAGAGCTAAATGGAGCGCGATGGTTCTCAAAAATGGACCTCCGATCAGGCTATCATCAACTTCCTCTCCATCCAGACTCCCGCTACATCACCACGTTCTCCACACACGTCGGCCTCAGGCGTTACCGACGTCTCAACTTCGGCATATCCAGCTCCGCAGAAGTTTTCCAGAACACCATAAGGGAGGTGTTGAGTGGACTCCCGGGCGTCCTGAACGTCAGTGATGATCTACTGGTCTACGCCAACACCATCGAGGAGCAGCACCACAGGCTAAGAGGAGTGTTGCAGCGGATCAAAGAATCGGATCCAACGTTACACCGGGAGAAGTGCCAATTCCTCCAGAACAAAATCTGTTTTTTCGGATACACCTTCTCCGACCAAGGAGTAGCGCCAGACCCAGACAAGGTGAAGGACGTGCAGAACGCGCCAGCTCCCTCCAACATATCGGAAGTGAGGAGCTTCCTGGGCATGGTTAACTTCTGCGGTAGATTCATACTGACCTATCAAACCTCACCCGACCTCTCCGGGAACTGACCAAATCAGCAACCCCCTGGCAATGGGGTGAACAACAAAAGGCGGCATTTAGAGACAGCAAAGCGGCACTGTCCGCAGACAGGACTTTGTCATATTTCGACCCGGCGAAACTCACCAACATTGCCATTGATGCCAGCCCCTACGGCCTAGGAGCAGTCCTTACACAACGTCAAAAAGTCCGCAGAGAGAAACCAGTAATCGAGTCGGCTAAAAGTTCCTGCAGCAGGGGTGTGGCAGGAGAATTGTCTAGTGCTTGGATGGTGTTCCCTCCAGACATCATTCAGATGCATGCCCTCTAATATATAACATATTGTGACAGTCATGTGAGGCTTAGTGTGGGGTCACGGTGGTTCACCATCAAGGAAGCCATCAAGAACACAATTTACATCTCTGGCTAACACCATTGGCGCCCCAAATATGGCAATTAGAGTTGGGAAAAAGGAGTAAAAATCCCCATTAGGGGCATAAACATTAATAATACACACTTCCGTACCATCAAATCTCCCATCCAATATAGCATACCTCCCTCTCGGGTCAGTAACATGATGCAAGTGTTGAAATGGCACCACTGGAGCCACCCCAAGCAAAACCAGAGTATGAAGTAGCATACAATGCTTTCGTAAACATGATATAGTATCCCCCCATATGTGTGTCTCCTGTTGGCATGCCGTGACTATCTTGTACCTTTTCAGGCAGGCAAAAACTGGCCTTCGCTTTTCAAAGGCAGCTATACCTCGAAAGTTCAATGTAATTAGCTTAGTCTAGGTGGCCTCCATGAAGCATACAGGTCATCCATGTTGCCGCTGTGTGGCCATTTTGCCTCAACCTATTTATGCATCCCTGGCGCAGTAACTATCTCTGCAAGTTCTATTGTCTGACACGGAGGTAGGGACATCAGTTTAAACCATTCCCCAACATATTCAAACCCCCCCACCCCATGGGCAATATCACATCCCCCACCCAATATGAAAAAAACAAGGTGAAGGCATGTAGATGTCGCCCCATCACCCACAACTTAGAATATTGTAACAGGGTGTACAAACGGGGCCCGCAGGAACGGAATATCCCTGTACCTCCAGGTGCTAGTCTACCCCTCGAAAAGGGGACGACCCAGGGGAGGTCCGACTTAACTCTTGTTCCCTCCCCTCCCCTCTCTCTGTCTCAATCACAGGACCCAGCGGCAACATGGACTGAGACGAATGCTATGGACTGGCCCTTTAACTACGAGGACAACACCGAGTGGGAGGAGTCGGCATTCCAGCCCTGCCCCTCAAAAGGAGAACCCGACGCATCTCAGGTGTGCTTGTTCACCTGGAGGACGGAAGGCGAGAGAGTACGGAGGACGGAGATTCGGGAAGAGGAAGGTTCAGAAGAGAGGAAGGTCGACGCCCAGGAGGAGAGAGCGGGAGACGACACTGAAAACCCTGAGAGTCGAGTAGCGGGAGAGAAAGTGGAGAGTCGGACGACAGGAGTGGAAAAGCGAGCAGAGTCGGCGCCTGCCCAGGACGGAGGAAAGCCAGGAGGCCACCGTTTCCACGAGCCGCCCAGCCACTCACCCAGGGGAGGTGCGTGGCTTCTCCAGGTACATGACCGTCTCAGGGGCTGGGTAGGAGGTCAGCGTACACTAGGTACAACCCCGCGGGACGTGTAGTTTTAACGGTATCCTTCAGGTACCCTTCACCGCCGTTCACTCGTTAACTGGAGCACCGGGAGTCCCCTCACTTCCCCTACCCTGCACCGTTTGTGAATTGGAACCGACCCCTGACACTTTTCTTTCTTTTCCTTTCCTCTGGCTGGGTGATCGCTGGAGAGCCACTCCAACAGTCGGGACGGACTCCGAGGAGGAAGAGACCCCTATCCGAAGACCGGACGGAACCCGGAAGAAGGAAAAGGTCATCCACCGGCGACGGAGTCGAAGCCGGTCACCGAGGAAATATCCTGCCCGTAAAAGCTGTACGGATCAACTGTTTGCCTCAATAAAACCTAAGTTGCCAAGAGCTCGCCTATTGCCCATCTCTTCTGCGCCGCAACCCGCACCAATTGTCACAGTGGTGGAGAATGCGGGCAGCTTAAATCTCGATACAGGGATGGAAACCATTCTGCAAGAACTCGTGAAAGGACAGGAGAAGCTCGGCTGGGTGGCGGAACAACAGCTGACCTCGGCCCAGGCTGACCGGGAGATCCTAAAGAAAGCCTTAGCCGCCCGAGAGGAGACTCAACAGCCCTGGGTAGATCCCGTCGTCACCGGGGGTTCTAGAGGGGAAGGAACCATCCCCCATGGCTCCTCTGCAGTAGCACTGCAGAAATACCACGCCGGAGACGACCCAGATGCCTTCTTGCTAAATTTTGAAAGGGCCGCAAGGGCCTGTGGCTGGCCCATCAGCAAATGGCCCTTCTTCTTGGCACCCCTCCTGTCTGGGGAAGCACAAGCCGCCTACCAGGTCGCTAACCCTGACGGTGATACCTCCTACCACGATATCAAGAAGATCATACTCGATCACCTAGGATTGGACACCGAGGCCTACCGAATACGGTTTCGGAGAGAACGGGGCACCCCCGGAGAGACCCCTAAAACCCTATTCGTGAGGCTGAAGATGGCCGCAGATAAATGGCTGACCCCTAACACTAGCACCAAGACCGAGATAATGGACCGTATCTATCTCGAACAATTCCTGGAAGCCCTTCCCTATGCGACGCAGCGTTGGCTCCGCCAACACCACAACCTGACGACTGCGGAAGCCGTGGAGATGGCCACCACCTTCTCCAGAGCCCAACCCCGCTCCACAGGGTGGGACAGTGAGCGCCACCCGAAGCAGCCCATGAAACCCGAGAGACGCCCCGTCCAACGACCCATCGACCCTCCGAAGTCCCGTAGCTGGAAACCTGAGGGTCCATCTAGCTCGGGACCCCAATGCTTTGATTGTGGGAACTGGGGCCACATCGCCCGGTTCTGCCCCACGAAGAAAACCCAAGAGGAACCGATGGAGGTGGGATACCTGCCCCGGACCGTGCTTTACTCCGCGGAGATGGGGAGCACTTATCGGGTGAGTGTACAGGTGAACGGAGCGGTCATCCAGGCTCTCTTAGACTCAGGGTGCAGGCAGTCTGTTATTCAGGCCCCACATGTTCTAAGGTCTCAATACCTCGATAACCAAAACGTGGCAATAAGATGTGTACATGGGGATGTTAGGACATACCCCCTTGCCCAAATTCCCATAGTCCCCAAGGGAGGGCCCCAACAGCTAGTGAGGGTAGGTGTCCTCAATACCCTCCCGGAGCCATTGATAATAGGCACTGACAATCCACAATTCCTTCACTGGTTCAGGCAGAGTCTGGGAACAGGGGAACACCGCATGCAGTCAGCGAAGCCGGCCCTTTTAACTCCTGAACCCTGGGTAATGGACCGGAGTTTCAAATTCGCCCAGATCAACGACACCACCCTCCTAAATGCATGGGAGCAGGCCCACCAGGAGATGGACGACCCTCACCCCAGATACCCCCGTTTTCTCATCTCCAAGGAGCTACTGTACCGTCAGGCTAAGGAGGGCGAACCCGAACAACTACTGGTGCCTGTATCTTACCGAGAACAAATTCTCTTTTTCGCCCACACCCATCTAGTGGCTGGGCACACCGGGAGCGAAAAGACCACGCAGCTGATCTTACGGTTTTTTTACTGGCCCGGTATATATAAGGACGCCCAACGCTATTGCCAGGAGTGCACCATATGCCAAACCATGAACATGACTAGACCACCGGCAGTGCCTCTCCAGCCCCTCCCCATTATCGGGAAACCGTTTGAGCGAGTCGGTATGGACATCATCGGACCGTTACCAAAAACCCGAAAAGGACACCAGTATGTGCTGGTTCTGGTGGATTACGCCACTCGGTTCCCTGAGGCTTTCCCCCTCACGGCTACCACAACGAAGCAAGTTGCCGACAGAATGATCGAGCTATTTAGCCGTGTGGGATTCCCAAAGGAACTACTGACAGATCAGGGGACCCCATTCGTATCACGGCTGATGAAAGAAGTATGCAAGTGTCTAGACGTGCACCAAATCAGGACTTCCGCCTACCATCCGCAGACGGATGGCCTCGTAGAGCGCTATAACCGCACCTTAAAGACAACATTGAGGAAAATGATGGAAGTGAATGGGAGTGAATGGGACCAGATACTTCCCCTGGCTCTATACGTTATAAGAGGGCAACGTCAAAGCAGTCTCGGCGTGTCATCGTTTGAGCTCTTATATGGTCGACAACCCCGCTCTCTGATGGAGATGACAAGAGAAGCGTGGGAGAACGAGGTTCCCGAAGAAACCTCAGCCACTCTGGATTATGCCCAGAGCCTTAAATCCAAACTGGGAAAGCTCCGAGACCTGGCCTATGCCAACATGGGGAACAGTCAGCAAAAACAAAAACTATGCTACGATAAAGGCAAGAAGTGGAGACAGTTGAAGATAGGGGAATGGGCCCTCGTATTGTTACCCTCCTCCACTCAGAAGTTCCGTGCCAGTTGGACAGGACCTTTTCAAGTCGTCCGTACCATTGGAAAAACCACCTATGGGCTACAAATCGGACCCCGAAAAACGCAAACCTACCATATCAACTCTCTAAAAAAATGGTTGGGAGCTCCGCCCGCCTCCGACGTACGAATCCTGACGAGCAGTAATACGTCGCCTTCCACTCAAGACCAACTGAACATCAATGATGAGTTAACCCAAGCACAAAGGAGGGATATTCAAACAGTACTCCACCAGCATGAGGGACTGTTCTCAGACCAGCCCGGACTGACCAACCTGGCCGAACATCGAATAAACACTCCACCCGGAAAGGTCATTAAAATCAAACCCTACAGAGTTCCTGAAGCCCGAAGACACGCCATAAAGAAAGAAGTACAGGACATGTTGGAACTAGGGGTAATAAGGCCGTCCACCAGCCAATGGTCCAGTCCGATCGTCATGATTCCAAAGCCAGACGGTAGTCGGCGTTTTTGTATGGACTTCCGAGCCCTCAATGAGATTTCGGAATTTGACGCCTACCCGATCCCCCGAGTGGATGAACTCATAGAACGCCTTGGTGAAGCCCGGTATATCACGACACTCGACCTTACCAAAGGCTATTGGCAGGTGCCCTTACGGGAGGAGGACAAGAAGAAGACCGCCTTCAGCACTCACGAAGGGCATTACAAGTTTACCGTCCTCCCGTTCGGGCTCCACGGGGCTCCCGCCACCTTTCAGAGACTGATGAACTCCGTTCTGGCCCCTGTAGCTTCCATGGCATCGGCCTATTTAGACGACATCGTCATCCACAGCAGGACCTGGGAGGATCATTTACTACACATCCATCAGGTGTTTCAGGAACTAGAGAAAGCCGGACTAAGAGTAAACTCCAAGAAATCGCGGCTGGCCTACCAGAAGGTGAAGTACCTCGGTTATGTCTTGGGACATGGCATGATAGAGCCGCAGATTGAGAAAGTCCGGGCTATAGTGGACACCCCTTTCCCCTCCACCCGGAAAGAGATGAGGGCCTTCCTAGGGTTGGTGGGGTATTACAGAAGGTTCATCCCACTCTTTGCGGACATTGCCGCCCCCCTTACAGATGCCCTACGCCAGACAGGGAAATCCAACACTCCCATTAAGCCCACGGAGTGCATGGCCGATGCCTTCAACCACCTGAAGCGCATCATAACCACAACCCCTGTCCTCACCGCCCCAGATTTTTCTGTCCCGTTTCTCCTCCATACCGATGCCTCAGAATACGGCATAGGCGCCGTTCTGTCCCAGATAGGCAAGGACGGGCTGGAGCACCCTGTAGTATACGTCAGCCGCAAACTCTTCCCCAGGGAGTTGAAATATGCTACAATCGAAAAGGAATGTTTAGCTGTACGATGGGCTATTGATAAACTTGCCTACTACCTCGAGGGCCGACCGTTCCACCTGTACACTGACCACGCTCCCCTCTTATGGATGTCTAGAAACAAGTCCAACAATGCCAGGGTCATGCGCTGGTTCCTGGCGCTCCAACCGTATTCGTTTACGGTGCACCATAAAAAGGGAACTGAGAACATTAATGCGGACTTCCTGTCTCGCCATCCGCTCCCCGATCGGGAGCGTCCTAGGGGGGAGGTGTGTAAAGGGGTGTACAAACGGGGCCCGCAGGAACGGAATATCCCTGTACCTCCAGGTGCTAGTCTACCCCTCGAATAGGGGACGACCCAGGGGAGGTCCGACCTAACTCTTGTTCCCTCCCCTCCCCTCTCTCTGTCTCAATCACAGGACCCAGCGGCAACATGGACTGAGACGAACGCTATGGACTGGCCCTTTAACTACGAGGACAACACCGAGTGGGAGGAGTCGGCATTCCAGCCCTGCCCCTCAAAAGGAGAACCCGACGCATCTCAGGTGTGCTTGTTCACCTGGAGGACGGAAGGCGAGAGAGTACGGAGGACGGAGATTCGGGAAGAGGAAGGTTCAGAAGAGAGGAAGGTCGACGCCCAGGAGGAGAGAGCGGGAGACGACACTGAAAACCCTGAGAGTCGAGTAGCGGGAGAGAAAGTGGAGAGTCGGACGACAGGAGTGGAAAAGCGAGCAGAGTCGGCGCCTGCCCAGGACGGAGGAAAGCCAGGAGGCCACCGTTTCCACGAGCCGCCCAGCCACTCACCCAGGGGAGGTGCGTGGCTTCTCCAGGTACGTGACCGTCTCAGGGGCTGGGTAGGAGGTCAGCGTACACTAGGTACAACCCCGCGGGACGTGTAGTTTTAACGGTATCCTTCAGGTACCCTTCACCGCCGTTCACTCGTTAACTGGAGCACCGGGAGTCCCCTCACTTCCCCTACCCTGCACCGTTTGTGAATTGGAACCGACCCCTGACACTTTTCTTTCTTTTCCTTTCCTCTGGCTGGGTGATCGCTGGAGAGCCACTCCAACAGTCGGGACGGACTCCGAGGAGGAAGAGACCCCTATCCGAAGACCGGACGGAACCCGGAAGAAGGAAAAGGTCATCCACCGGCGACGGAGTCGAAGCCGGTCACCGAGGAAATATCCTGCCCGTAAAAGCTGTACGGATCAACTGTTTGCCTCAATAAAACCTAAGTTGCCAAGAGCTCGCCTATTGCCCATCTCTTCTGCGCCGCAACCCGCACCAATTGTCACAAATATCCAAAAAGGAGAGAAAGTCAATAGGTTAGACTAGGAAACCCTTTCCCCACCCATTTGAACATTAGTGGTGGGCCTGCCCGTGAGGTGCGAGGTCATCTTCCAGCTCCTCGACCTCATACCAGCCTCAGGGAGGTGGGCCGCTGTCAACTTATCTTATCATGCCAGATACATTAATTTTTTATGTTTGTTTCCCCCAGCCTCAACAATTATCATCCTCCAGTGTACACATGAGGGATTTTTTCCGATGTAAAGTGAGTGAATGTTCAGCATATATATCTCCTACCCTTCAACTGCCTGCCCTCCTTAGCTGTCAGTGTCTTCATTTGGGTGACTGTCCATGTGTCTAGTTAGTTAAGAAGCTCTTGAGTCTGAAACAACCTCTGAGGCCTGCAGCGTTACATCTGGGCACACTCTAATCTGACCAGGACTCCTAGTCCGCCTGCTGGCCAGTGAGAGGTTTTGCTTTCATCGTATCCGGGGCGGCCTACTCGACCCGGCCACCATGGTGACTCATCAAGGATACTAAAAAGGCTCCTGGGGAGTCCCGCAAATCCAGCAAGTAGCTCACCACAGCGGAGAAGAAAAATGACACTTTCGCCTTACTTTCAACCCCCCAACTTGGCAGGGAGGAGGAGGCAATATTTGAGATTTATGTCCTTGAGGTGGCGCTTCACTACCAGGAAGGTTCTTCGTTGGTCCTGCACTCGCTGCGTATAGTTTGGAAAGATTACTATTTGGTAGCCTTCAAAGAGCAGCGGGCCACAGGTTCTGGTAAGTTGTAGGATAGCGCCCTGATCTCAAAAATTAAGAAACCTAGCTATGGTGGCTCTGGACGGTGCACCCGGTATGGGCAGAGAAACAAGTGCCCTGTGTGCCCACTCCACGGTAAAAAACTTTGAGAGCTTCCTCAGGGCCAGGGTGGTATTAGGCCAGCCTTCCATAACAGCTCGGCGGAAACTCACAAAGCAGACGTTCTTGCTGCGTGCCCTCCTCTCAGCATCCTCCGCTCAATCATCCAAGAGCACCACACGTTTCTGAAGGTTGGTTACAGTGTCTCGCAAGTTATGGAGCTCCATTTGTAGGGTATCCACCGTTTCTTCAGTGGCGGTCACCCTGTCTGAAACTTTCCCCGAAGTAGGTTAACTTCAATTGCAACTGAATTTATTTATCATCTCATCCCATGTGGAATGGATGGCTGTCAACACATCAGCAATAGAGGGGGCCACCTCCTCAGCCTGCAGTACCCCACCATCCTGCACTGTCTGATCAAAGAGGGTGTGTGCAATTTGAAATTGTGTTGGTCTGGGCCACTTTACCTTCTTTTTCCATCACCATTGTATCTGTGCAAGAAACTTTTGGGTGCTGCCTGTAGGTTCCCAGCAGGCACCCCTCACTGCACCAGGTAGTATATCTATGTCTGTATGTCCCCCACAGTCTGTATCGGACTGCAGCTTCAGGTTGTAGACCACCTCACCAAGTCTTGCATGTTTCTTCCAGCCAACAGCATGTTCCCCACACACTGGGCAACTCAAGGCGGGGCTCGGGAAAAGACCACCTTTTCCCTCTTGTGTCCTGTGCTGTTGTCTCAAGCAATCTTTTTACAGTGGTGTGTCTATCTGTAGTAGCTGATGTTCCACGGTGCAGGTCACCTGCAGAACCACTAGTCAACGCCGGTGGTTACAGCACCTCCCCCCGCCACCTGCAGGCAAGGCCCACACTCAGGGTGCTCACCTCCGTGCACAAATCCTGGAATTCTCTATTGGCCCCAAATCCAAATCAACTTTCTGCCCCTAGGGGGCATCAGGCAATTCACCTTCAGTGTGTTGTCAGCAACGGAGCATGGTAGATGTAGTGACGGAGCCAACCGGTCTGTGCACGTACTAAACACACGCATCCACACACAACAAGGGCGGGGTCGCCCGAGGGATTAAATAAACAGGCTTGAGACCGCTCAGTGTGTGGTCATCCCTTATTATTGTGCCATCAGCTAGAGGCCTACTACTATGTTTCCCCAGCCAAACCCGGACACTACAGTATTCTTCCGTGAGCCGTGCACTCCGCTCGGGTTCTGGGCATGTCCCGAGCCGAGTCAGGCCCGTACTGTCCTCAGCACCAATCTTTTAGGACAGCAGCTCCGACAGCAGGACTACCTCCACAGTCAATGTCAGGTCCGCAGGAGTCTTACTCTGCCCGCCGGTGCACGTCCTCAATTTCGGTCGCCCTGCATCACTGCAGCCTCGCTGGTGACCGCCCCAGGATTGCAGGCCCAGGCCCGCCGCACCTAACCTCCCCACCTTTAGTCCAAGGGGATTGGGATGGCACAAATGAGGCGTCTTATCGCAGGGCAATCAGGAGTGCTCCTCCAACAGAGCGGCAGCCATCTGATCGCATGTATCGCAGTTCCCCTTCTTCAGCCGGCAGACAACAAGACTGTAGTCCCATGCCCCTGCAGCGATGGCGAAATGGCCACCACCAGAGCTCCCAGTCACCCGCGCTCGTCCGGGGATACGCTAAATATTGGCCGGTATTGATTAATTCTGCAAACTTGAGCCACACAGGATATTGACGGATCAATCGAGCTGACGGGAGCTCCAGGAAAAAGCGTCTAGTCTGCCATTTTACTAGGCCACGTCCCCGAAGTTGTCAAAGATATCTTAGAAACAAAGAAGTATCTTGTACCTCAATCGCAAGGATAAAGACTTGCAAGTTTTTGTTTTTACATGGGCTCAGCCATTCAGAGTATGAACTTTGTAGCACTTATTTTTTTTCACCAGTAGTCATCCAATCGAAACACAAACTCTTTTGAACTGTGTAATTCTGAAGGAGTCATAATTTAGGATTATGTATTTTTTTCACTTCTTAGTTCGCATATAGCTCTGTGTGGTCTAAGCTGTTTTTTGTTTTCAAACTCCTTTGGAATTATGTTGGCATATGGTGACCGGGTACAATTAGCAACTTTTTGTCTCCCTGTTGAGGCCACGAATGCCGCCACCCCGCGGACCTGTTTCGAAGATCTGTTGCCAGACGGTGGGCACCGACACTATCCACCACTGACGCCGGCCCCTTCGGCTGCCCTTTCATCCTGGTCTGGAACCCGGGTTGCCTAGCGCTGTTTCACCCGTGCCTTGCAGCCACTGATGCCAGGCCCCTGATGCCATGGCTTGACCAACCGATGGAGGCTTGCGAGTGGGGACCCGCCTTTCCTGGAGGGTTGGTGTCGATGGCAGTAAGTGGATGACCCTTGAAGCAAGGCCCCCTTACATCGCCCTCTGCTGCGATTCCACCTGATTGCCTGTCTTTGCCTCATCAACTGGGATCTTTTGTTTCATGGCAGGCGCTGATTGTGGAGCTCTTCTGCCTATGCTCCTCTCATGGAGCACCAGGCATTTCTATCGTTCCCTGGGCTATTTGAACCATTTAGAGGTGGCCAGCCAAAGATCCCCAGCACCTAAAATGGCGTCGCTTTAAAAACAATATGGGGCATTTATCACTGATCCTGATACTTTACCAGACCGCATCTGAGGCGTTTTTTGCAAGCGGTTGTAAACAAATACCATTGCAGCCCTGGCGCTTTAAAATCAATGTGGGGCATTTATCACTGATCCTAATACGTTACCAGACAGCATGTGAGGTATTTGTTTGCAAGCATCTATAAATGAATACCTTTGCAGCCCTGGAGAGTGGGTTAATCATCTAGGTCTGAGTACAGCTCCTTTATGAATCCACTGCCGATCATTGCCTGACTCCAAAATGGCGACCGGTGAAGACATTCTCGATCGCCATATAGTGCCTGACTTTAGGATGGCGGTGCTACACAACTTTCTTTGATTACACCCTGTTTTAGCCATTCCTGATATGTTGAGAGTGTCATCACAGTATTATTCTTGCTCTTTGAAGACCCGCCTGACTATTAAATTGCAGTGCTACAATATCATAGTGTTTAAACTTAACCTTCTTCTTTTTCTTGTATGTTGAGAGTGGCATTCCTGAATTTTTGTTGCCCACTTTTAAGACCTTCTTTAATATTAGATTCTTCTACATTACTTGTACATTTGAATAATCAAGCGTGCCCGAGTTGCCGCCTCGCCTTGGTGACTGATGAGTAATACTCCGGATAGACCAGTTCCAGTCACTTAGTTCCATCACACCTTGGTACCTGGAGACACATTCCCTCTGCTGCCTATTTGTCCCTTTTAGTATTATAGTGCCCTACCCTAGCCAACATGTCAGGTCCTGGCCAGACCATGACTGGGGAAAACTCTTACACTCCAAACCTCTCTAAAACCGCTGCTAAATCATTCAAGCACGCCACCCTAAAAAAGCCACCCTGAGATGCTGATATCCGACCTACGCTACAGCGCAGACATCGGCATAGTCATTAATGACCTTATCTTCTATTCCAGAAGAACCGCCTCTTGGAGCAAAACCTTTGCGCACCTTCTTAATGCCTTAATGCCTGCTCAACCAGGAACATTCCATATGGCACCAAGTTCACAATAGCGCCCTCCTCAACTCTGCGAGCTGACCTCACCATCACCTTTTACAAAAATGACATTGTTCTGGTCCAAGCCTCAACCAATAACCTCAACTTTTCACCCTCCTCAGAAACCATGTGTAAAACACCGCCAGGGTAACTTACACCTGCAACTATGACCAGCCGTCCGGCCAGCCTAATGTGCCTAGCTACCCACATACCCACCTCCAAGGGCTTCCAACAGCGCATCCTATCCTCCCCAGCATGTCTCCTGACCCTGAGTACAGAATCTCTACTACACCTTTGATCTCCCTCCCACTGACTGGGAGACTGGTACTTTCCCAAAGACCTTGATTCAGACTGAGGTAGCCCCCTAAGGGTTCTCAACACTGATCACCCTAACCTTTATAGCACGTCCTCCGGCACCTCCAACAGAGTCGCCTGAGACCTCTGACCACCTCCCCGCCAGACATCCACCCGAACCGCAAGTTTGGTATGCCTCCATAGACCCCCGATTCAGCTAGAGCCAACCCTTCTCTCCTTCCACCTATGCATGCCGCTGGTACTGCTCCTGAACCTCTGCCTCCATGCCCTTTAGCACCTCCCTCTTATATTGATCTTGAAACTCTTCACTCGAGAGTGGCCAAACTAACTCAGAGCATCCATATCTCCATTTTGAACCTAATGAACCTCCTTCACCTTGCCGAACACTCCCTTGCCAACCTGAAGCCCCCGCTGACATCCACCCCTGACGTCACAGAGCCTCCGAAGCATCCACTGCCACTACCCTTGAGACACCTTTGCCCGCTCAAGCAACCCTGCCACCTTTCAGAGGAGGAATCCCGAGTTCTCGCCCTCTCTTACAACCCTACTACTGCCACCTCTATTCCACTAGACCTCACGGAAAACAAAATCCTAGCCCTCCTCCAAGACCACAACTCTGTCCAAGCCACCCCTTGTCTATTAGTTGCGAGTCCCGAACATGCCATCGACACGGTCATCATCAACCCCAACAGATCAGCTACCCACCGTAACAGAAGTGTGGGTAAAAGCAACCTTGCACCTGTACTCCTGTCCGCCCAGATCCCTGACACTCCCCCAACCCCCCCCATCTGGTCTCTTAATCAACTGCGGATCAGCATTAAGCATGCCGCCAATATTGCTGATTTCATCCTGAACAAAAATTTAGACCTAGCAATACTAACTGAATCGTGGCTCAGCGATTACTCATCTCCTTGCCTGGACCTATTAGTCGCTGCCAACTACAATATTGCTAGACTGGACAGACAATCCATCAGGAAAGGAGGAGGCATCACCTGCATCTACCGATCTAACCTCCTTGTCACGGAACTCTCGGCGGACACCACTGACTCCTGCGAATACCTCGCCCTCTCCAATTTGCAGCAACTCAATTCAACTGTGCATTTTGCACATCTTTAACCACCCTCCAGGCTTGAATGACTCTTTCACCAATCACCTCTTGGAAATCATCACATCTAAGATTTCCTAAAAAAGCTAAAGAGATTTTTCTGGGTGATTTCAACCTGCATTGGAACGATCACAAGGATCTTTACGTCAACGCCATCAAAGACCTCCTAACCGATCAAGCCCTGACCCAAGCCTGCTCACTGCCAACTCACTCAAAAGGGGCCACCCTGGACTGGATCATCTCTAAGGAATCTTCAGTCAAGCTTATCTCCGTAGACCCCCGTGACTGGTCTGACCACCTCGCCATTGCCTTCCTTTTACCCAGGACCCACAAGACAAAGGTACCACCACAGGTGATTCCCAAATGTTGGATCAGAGACACCAAAAACCTTGACCACAGGAAAGTGGAGGCTTGCAGTAAATCTGACCTCCCCCTCGCATATAACTACAGTCAGTGACCTCAACGATCATTACTCAGCAACTATATTGAACATTCTGGATGACCTTGCCCCACTAAAACTAAAAAGAATACAAATCAAAGACAGAAACCCCTGGTTCACTGGATCCCTCAACGTGGAGAAGAGATCCCTCTGGCAATCTGAAAGAATGTAGAGACAGCACCCCTCTGCTGCGCATCTAAAACTTCTCAGCCAAACGATGAAGGACCAGGTTTAAGAACCCAGCGGCGTCAGGGAAAACGCCGGATGCCTTCGAGTTCCCTTGTCTTGGCAAACAGAGACACGGGATACTTCTTGATGATGTCAAAGACCAAAGTTTATTGGCTGCAACCAGGAACAGAGATCTACGAAGCACACACGGGTGGTTCGCTAGAGACTGCACAAATTCAATGAGCGTAGCATGGTCTTTTATTAAAAAAATCAAGCCTCAGGTAGCATTCCAAATTAGCATTGGGTTCATACAAATTGACCAATCGCAGAGTGACATTTTGAAAGTAGCATATGACGACAATCCCATTCTCCGTTGTCCAGCCCTCCAGAAATGACCAAGCACATTCCTTTATCCTGTTCAGTCAGGCCGGACAAACCCATCATAAACCCTCAACCCAAATCAGTGATTATGTTGTAAAGGAAGAAACAGAAACAGATTGGAAGTTAGATAGAAAGGTGGGAGCAGTGTACCATAAACTTGGGCCTGCCCTACTCTTTGATCTTTATCTGACCAGCTGCTTAACAAGGAACTGGCTCCGCGAGGTCAGCCTCGAGCACGGAGTCAGTTCGGCCAGGACATTCAGAAGTCAGCTAAAACATACGTGTCTCAAGGACTCGTTCGGCCGTAGTCTTCGGCCTATGTGAGGGCAACCACTCAAAATGGCTGCCGTACACAAAACGGAACCCGAAGGTTCAAACTAAATCCTTGAATACAGAGTTTTCTCATAGATCGATTCATGTGAAAACACTTGCACACGCTACACTCGTCATTTGCGATCTGCTGACACCAAAATCGTCTATTTCCGACGACCTTATTCAAACGGGTTCGGAACACCCGAACCAGACCCACGAACTCACGGAACTACAGACCCTCATTTTGCCCTTACATAGGCAACAGACCCAAACCCATGTTAATCTGAATCTGGATCTTTTTTCATCAGATCATCAATAAGTTGCTGTAGCATCATCCTATTACTTAGTACCTCTCTCTGGACAGGTCTCCTTGCACACAAAGTATGTATGTATGTATGTATGTAGGCATACTTATATAGCGCGGCTGTCACCCAAAGGGCATCCTGGCGCAAATAGCAGGAGCACACTGTACACAGAGACAGAACATAAAAAGGATAGCTAAGACCATTCCAATGACCATCAAAATCTTCCAACCCCAAGTGGATATCAATTCCCATAACCATCCCATCAATGACCAATCTCCTTTGTCCAAATGGACAGAGTCTGAGATCTTATGTAGCTTGGAAACGGCCTGGAAAACTGACGGAGCGTTGTCTGGAATGAAAAGGCAGCAGCTTGATTGAATCAGTTTACATACTCCACCTCGGTCTGCTAGTATGACGTCCAGGGCAACTCTATTTTGAAGTGTCATAAGCCTGTCCGACTGGAGCTCAGCAGTCAAGTTACTAAGGGCACCAGCAGTCTCGACTATGGTGGACTCAACCACTCTCGTCAACTGGCGAATATTCCTGCTGTTAGCCATCGGTCCCCAGAACGGCAGAAAACCCTTAAAGAAATCTCCCAACTCTTGCCCTGCAGTGTCTTCTTGGCTAAAGACACCTCTAGCAACTCTCATCTTATGGTAATCTACAGCAGCTGTAAAAGTGGGAGGCAACAGGAAAGAAACAAAACATGTGCCCGAAAAGTCAGGGGGCAACCATGTATATGCTTGGTCGTAGCAAACAAAGTAGATACCCTTAGCAGCTAAAAATGCTGGGGAAGACTGGGACGTAAATACGTAAGTATCAGTACAGACGCTCTTCCCTAACTGAGCTCTCGGATTCTTGCCATTACCCTGCAGACAATAGCGACCCTGATGGGGCACTATCCAGATCGGTGGAGAACTTCTCGCCCACTGGTTAACACTCAGACTAACTCCATATCCAGTAATATACCAACCACTATATGGTTGCTTCTCATCCATCGGAATAGTTTCAATGGCATTAGTCCCTTTAACCATGTCGACTATGCCTCTTGCAACAGCACTATTCTTCGGATTGTATTTCGGTGAACGTAAGGGATAGACACTATGGGCATAAATAAACATCATTCTGTAAGCCCAAATCGAACCATTTAAACTGATGGGCAAAACTAAGTACGGAATACCCTTATCGGTCGTATGGGGCATTAGACCACAGATTCAACAGTTTGTCGTGTTCATCACTGACTGGTGTTGGTGCAAAAGTTGAATAAAGGAATTATTGGCAAATTCCAACCGTCTAACTACCTCGTGTTCAGGCAAAGGATGAAAAGAATGAGAAGAAATAGTAGGTGGAGGTGTAGGTTGCACAGTGGGATTAAACATCACTTTAAAAGAGAATGTCACATAACCAATTATGAATACCATTAAACTCAATAACAAAAACAAACATGGTATTATAAAACGTTTCGTTGTGATCAATTTGCATAACTTCTTTCTAAAAATCATTGTCCGTGCAGGTCTCTCCAACTCAAAGAAATCCATCCTAAACTAAATATGCTGCTCGCGATGGTAGGGTGTTCTATGCTAAGGAATGCCTCTGTCAACCCAGGGCAACTCCCTTAGGCCAACCAGAACCCTCGACCTAGTGTCTCAGGCTTGCACTCCAAAGACTTAGGCACCGCGACTATACAGCTGAACCCGGATGGCGGTTCGAAAAACAAAAACAAGTAGATCCTCGGTGGAGAGTTAACCTGCAAACAAAAAAAATCATAAAAACTTTATTTGTGCTTTATTTGTCCATGACTCTCGGACGCAAATTATAGCGGCTTCTTCCAGGCAATTCTTGATCTTTAAACAGGAGGTCAGGCTCAATAGTGTTCAATCGATTCAAAGGAGGCACAGCTTTTTGTAAAAGATCGTCACTTTGTTTCTCAGAGTTCGTACCAATCAGACTAGCATCGCTGAATGGCACAAATCGTGGAACAGTGTCAGTTTCAGAGTCTGGAAGTCCCTCCTGGACGCACTGGTCGTACGGTAAGGGCAACGGAGCCCGCTTGCAGTGTACGCCGTGGATCTAGTGTTTCTTGCCTTGTACTCGAACTGCAGAGCGTGTAGACTGGAGCACTTGATAGGGTCCCGTCCAGCGGGGCTGATCGTTCTTGCTCCGCTGAAAATTTTTGATGGAGACCCACGAACCAGGTTCAATAGCGTGGCCTGGATCCTCAGAAGCTTGGTGGGAGGCTATTGTGTACCTGTTGGTGTAAGACACGCTATTTATTCGTCAGTTCGCGCAAGTAATCAAGCAACACAGGGTACTCGATCTCACTAAACCTCGTTGGTCTCGCCACACCCCAAATATTCGCTGGCCGGCCAAAGACCAATTCATACGGACTCAAACCCATTCTTGAATGCACAGTCATTCTTGTTGACAAAAGTGCTAAAGGCAAAGCATCTGGCCACTGTAGACCAGTGCTCGCTTGGATTTTGGCCAATTTTAACTTCAAGGTGCCATTATAGCACTCAACTAAACCAGCTGATTGGGGGTGATTTGCAGCATGAAATTTCTGTCGAATTCCTAGTCCCGCACACACTCTCTTCATGACTTGACCTACAAATTCACTCCCATTGTCACTCTAGATAATTGTCTGCATTCCAAATCTAGGGAAAAACTCTTTTATCAGAACTTTCGCTGTGGACAAGGCAGTATTGTCCTTAAGGAGATAGGCTTCTACCCAACTAGAAAAGGAGCAAACAACCACTAAAACATATTTCAGGTTGTTGCATCTCTCCATATGGATAAAATCTAGCTGCACAGCCTCGAACGGATACGTAGGAGGAGCAAAATGACCAGCTGGTGTTGGAGTTCCCTTACCAGGATTGTACATCAAGCACACCATACAGTTCTTGACCAAATTCTCTGCACATTTTGGAATTCCTGCATTCTGCCAAACCGGAGCCAACAACTTACAAATCCCTTTCACGCTAATATGCGCCATTCCATGAGCCATTGTAACAACTGGAAGCACATAGGCGTCAGGCAACAACCATCTCTGATGCTCAGACAAATCAGTCCAACAACCATTCGAATCCAATCTACCCTTGCTTTCTCTCCGTTCATTCAGCTCTTTCTCTGTAGCTTCAGCTTGAATGGATTTCACACTTTCAATCGTATCTTCACACATACTCTTCTCTGGAACCCATCTCGCCGGACCTGCAACATACATTTGACTCATCACATTTCTCGCAGTTTCTTTCGCAACTTCATCCGCAAACGCATTTCCGCAGCCAACATCATCCGTAACTTTCTTATGGGCACTGCATTTGACAATCGCTACTTGTAACGGCAAAGTAAGAGATTCAAGGAGTTCATTCACCAACTGTCCATGCTGGTTCTTTGTTCCATGCGAAGTCAGTAACCCACGTTCACGCCACAAACGTCCAAAGCTATGAGCCACGCCAAAGGCATATTGGCTGTCAGTATACACATTCACTCGTTTTCCTTTCGCCAACACACATGCTCTCGTTAATGCAATCAACTCTGCTGCTTGTGCTGAATTATGTGAAATATGTGCAGCTTCAACAATCGTATGCAAAGTCGTAACAGCATATGCTGCAGTCGTATCACCATTCGACAACTTAAAACATGAACCATCAACCCACAAAGTACCATCACACTCAAGAAGAGGAGTGTCTCTAAGGTCTACTCTCCCTTTTGTTTCTTCTTCAGTTCTTAAAAAACAGTCATGCTGTTCTTCACTATCTGTCTCAACTACAATTGGCAACAACGTGGCTGGATTCAACGTGTTGCATCGTTTAATGTGCACATGACTAGCTAACAACGTCAACTCGTAACCCGACAACCGAGCACTAGTTAAATGCTGTGTCTTCGTACGTTTCAACAAGGTATCCACTGCATGTGGAACCATGACCATTAATGTACTGTCCATAACTAAACCAGCAGATTGTCGAATTGAAACAGCCGCTGCCGCCGTAGCTCCCAAGCAACTCGGCAACGCTCTAGCTACAGGATCTAAAGTCGATGAAAAATAAGCACACGGACGTTGCTTATCGCCAAACTGCTGAGTCAACACTGACAATGCACATCCCTCTCTCTCGTGGACATACAATGTGAAAGGCTTACTGTAGTCGGGAGTACCCAACACAGGAGCCGAACACAACGCATTGCGTAATTCTGAAAAGCTCTTCTGACATTCATCAGTCCAAGGAATAGCATTTGGAGTATCCTTAACAGTAAGAGCTATCAAAGGCTTCGCTAACAAAGAAAAATTAGGGATCCACTGTTTACAGTACGATGTAATACCCAAAAACGCACGTACTTCTCTCTGTGTCGTAGGCACACTCATTTTCGCAATAGCTTGAATTCTCTCCGGGGTCAATTTCCTTCCCTCCTTCGATAAGAGGTGACCTGGTGACCTAAGTAGGCTACCTCTTGTCGACAATATTGCAACTTGGAGAGAGAAACTTTGTGATGAAAATCAGACAAGTGGCGTAACAACGACAAAATGGCTTCTCTACAAATCTCCTCAGTATCAGCGGCTACTAGCAAATCATCAACATATTGAATAAGGGCTGCACCATCAGGTAAAACCAACAGATCAAGTTGTGTCTTCAAAGCTCGACTATAGATTGATGGACTCTCGCAATAGCCTTGAGGAGCGCGCTTAAAGTTGAAACTTCGTCCTCCTAAAGAGAATCCAAAGATGTCCCTACTCTCCATGGCAATCAGGATACTGAAGAAAGCATTCTTCAAGTCAATCACCGAAAACCATTTGGCTGTAGCCGGAATCAGAGTCAACAAGGCAGTTATATCAGGCACAACAGGAAATTGTGGAACAACAATCTTGTTCACTTCGCGAAGATCGATGACAAACCTATGTACTGGAGGCTGTGAAGAATCAGCCCTCTTCAGGACAGGCAAAACGGGACTATAGCACACATTACCTCTTGTTGCCTCAATAACACCCTTTTCAATCAGATCATAAATGATCGCTAAAAGTGCACGCTCACCATCACTCGAGATACGATACTGTGGAATTCGCGGTAACTTAGCATTCACTTTCAGTGTCACAACATATGGAGGAATTTCCAGTAGGCCCACATCATTCGGACCAGTAGCCCACAATGAATCTGGTAAAAAGGATAATTCAGGTAGAAGTCTGTCTTTCGACAAGGTACATCGGAGAGATCACTCTCTCACCCAAGGTAAGATGTACTCCTGACGGAGAACAATACAGTGTCGCATACAATCTCTTCAATAAATCCAATCCCAACAAATTCTCATTACAACCTGTAGTCAAAATAAGGGGGCGCTTCGAACTTACGAGGACCAACAGAGAGAGACAATGGAGCAGAAATCGGATTCGTAACGGGGGCGCCAGAAAAACCTACAGAAACATTATCAAAGCCAGACAAAGGTGCGCCGGGGAGTTTAGAGTGCATAATTGAACTCTTTGTAGCACCAGTATCTAGCAGAAAAGGCTCCGACACACCTGATGCAATCACTTCTACATAGGGTCCACTCTGATCTACTGGAACTGAAACAACTCCCTCTCTTTGTCCATTGCTGTCCTAACAATCATTACCATGCACTTCATCACCTTCAACATAGTAATCATCCATATAGTACTGTGCTGTCCTACCAGACAAACCCTGCTGGTGATCAAAACTATTCATCGAGTCCTGTGGAGGCAAAGGACGTACGCTCTGTCCGCGACCTCTACTTCTAGGCACTTGTTGAGCACCTCGACCTCTAACACCAGAAACACCATTCGTGCGCTGTAACAAAACCAGACAACTATTCTTGAAATGGCCCTCTTCTTAGCAATACGCACACTGATTAGGCCCATACGGAAAACGCTGTTGAGAAGACTCGTTCCTTTCCGAGTTTCTCTAATTTTGCTGAGGTTGCTGATAATCGCGCTGACTATTAATACGGGGTGAATAAGCTTGTTGTAGAAGAACTTTAGTCTTCAATTCCGAAGTCTTCTTATCCGCTTTCACTAACTCATCTTTGCGCCTATTCTCATAGTACTGAGCCGTAGCTTAAATCTGCGCTGACGTAGAGACTGCCCAAGCACTCTCGGAATCCTTCAACTTAGTACACAACTCGGAAAGCAAATTATGTACAAATTTGTCGACGAACAACTTCTGGACACCCTCGGTAGCCACATCCTGACCACTATGATCTACAAAGGTCTCTTCAAACCGCGTGAAGAAATCAGACACAGTCTCGTCTTTCTTCTGCTTACATGCAGACAACTTGTCCCAATTAACACGCACTTCGGGCATCAAAGTCTTCATGAAATTAATAATCCTACCAGGAAGTTGAGCAATTAGTTCTTCAGGCTTAGCACCTCCAACTTGTCTGTCATTCGCAGCAACAATATTAACCCATGAATCACCCAATTCATTATCATGATCCGTATGTCGAATCACATTCCAGATAGGCTGTGGAACAACATTGCCAAACAACATGTCTATATCTGCTAAAGGCATGACGCATGAACCCACAGTTTGAGTGAGCTCTTTATAATATCCAGCCGGATTTTTGCGCGGATCAGGTAAAGCCAGCTTAATCGCCAGAACGTCAACACGCTTCCAAGGAACATGTACCCATACTCTCTGAAATTGTGCAGGCGCAGCTACAATGCCCAATCCAGCATCAGCCTGTACTGCTTCCTTCCATACCGGATGAACCTCACGTATCGGATATTGACGCGCTTTTCTCCTAACCGACGAATCAGGCTCAAACAACCGCTCAGAAGGAGCATCATTACGAAACGACAACAACGTCGCAATTGCTCTCTCAATGTCAAGAAGACTCACAATCGTCCCCTTCGCAAACTCGGAACGCAATCGATACAATTCTTCAGGAGCCTTACCCACTTTGTCAATCCATTGTTCATGAAGGAACACACACATCATTTCAAAGACGTACCGTTGCTTTGGTGCTTTCCATTGCGGGAAAACATCCATAATACCCTTAAGATAATACTGGGAGGTATACGTAACCCATCTACGTGCCATATGATCCAAAACTACACGTTCATCTGTATCAGGCAACTGACTACTTGATTGTCTTTGCTCATTCACAGGAGACATACCCAATTGTCCCAACAAAGGAGTCAGAAAACCAGAAAAAGCAGCAGTCATGCGCTGTCTAGTAGAAGGAGAAGATGGAACAATAAGGGAAGACGGAACAATAGTAGAAGAATCCAAAGTCGGAACAGAAGGAGTATTAAGGACAAGCCTAGGAGTAGCAGACAAAGGGGGAGACAAAGTTGGCGGCCCCTGAGGAGGCTGCACCAAAGGAACAGTAACCAACAGAAGAGGAGCTGGCTGTGGAGGAATCGCAGGTGGCACAACAACTGGATGTTGCACAGCCACAACTGGTGGCAGTGGTGCCGTAGCACTCTGTGCATAAGGGGGTGGCGAACTCAATAGATGCGACTTTAAAGGATCTTTCGCAAGATCTTTCTTGTCTTCCTGCTCTTTAGGTGGCAAAACTGGGTAGCATCTATCTACCGCTAACTTCTTCACTCTAAGCATCTGTTCGCTCTCTTGCTCTTCCTCATTATCCCTATATAAACAGCAGCTTGTACCATTGACATACCTTGTTCTCGTTTATTCTTTTTCGCTAATTTAATTTCTTTCTGTTTGGCTTCTTTGCGCCATATGCGGAAAGAGTCAAACATTGCCGGCCGGGCTTTCTTCTTGAATAACTTCACTTCGAGATTGTCTAAAATCTCAGTTTCAAAACTACCGTAACGGGGCCACTGTAGGACACCGTCTTTCTTCGTATACTTTACCCAGATCTCCTTATAACTAATAGGTCCCACACCATGTTTCACGTATAATTCAAATGTAGGAGTTCCAATTGGAGGAACCGGACATGAATCCTCCAACCGGGAATCCTTAGAACAACCACAACTAAACAACTTTCTAAGTCTGCTAAGACCAGGCATCTTGCTCACTAGTCTAGCTTCAAACTACAAGGGAAATCTCAAAACGATAATCTCGCGAATACACGAGTCCCTTGGCTTTGGGGCCTGCAGGTACCAAATCAAAGCGATCTACTAAAGGGATACCAAAAACAAACTAAAGACTAGGAGACGCTCCACTCATACTTAACTGAAATGTCGATGGTGTCACCAGAAGACCCATCAATCGACTCGCTTTACAAATCGTCTAAGGCTCCAAGACAAGGCGACAGTCAGGGCAGCAGTCCTTTGTAGCCGTCGGAAGGCGGGGAACCTTGCAGTAAAGACTTTCGGACCACGCCGACATACAGGGGTCAATGAAGTGGTAGGCCTTCTTCCAGAATTTCCACACAAAGCTCTCCACAGTCTTCGGGCTTGGACCGGTACCGCTGAAGACGCCAACTGAAGGACCAGGTTTTAGAACCCAGCGGCATCAGGGAAAACACCTGATGCCTTCGAGTTCCCTTGTCTTGGCAAAAAGAGACACAGGATACTTCTTGATGACGTCAAAGACCAAAGTTTATTGGCTGCAACCAGGAACAGAGATCTACGAAGAACACACAGGTGGTTCGCTAGAGACTGCACAAATTCAATGAGCGGAGCATGGCCTTTTATGCCAAAAATCAAGCCTCAGGCAACATTCCAAATTAGCATTGGGTTCATACAAATTGACCAATCGCAGAGTGACATTTTGAAAGTAGCGTATGACGACAATCCCATTCTCCGTTGTCCAGCCCACCAGAAATGACCAAGCACATTCCTTTATCCTGTTCAGTCAGGCCGGACAAACCCATCATAAGCCCTCAACCCAAATCAGTGATTATGTTGTAAAGGAAGGAACAGAAACAGATTGGAAGTGAGATAGAAAAGTGGGAGCAGTATACCATAAACTCGGGCCTGTCCTACTCTTTGATCTTTAACTGACCAGCTGCTTAACAAGGAACTGGCTCAGCGAGGTCAGCCTCGAGCACGGAGTCAGTTCGGCCAGGTCATTCAGAAGTCAGCTAAGACATACGTGTCTCAAGGACTCGTTCGGCCGTAGTCTTCGGCCTATGTGAGGGCAACCACTCAAAATGGCTGCCGTACACAAAATGGAACCCGAAGGTTCAAACTAAATCCATGAATACAGAATGTTCTCATAGATTGATTAATGCGAAAACACTTGTACACGCTACACTCGTCATTTGCGATCTGCTGACACCAAAATCATCTATTTCCGACGACCTTATTCGAACGGGTTCGGAACACCCGAACTAGACCCACGAACTCACGGAACTACAACGAGAAACGCCTACAACATGAACATCCTCAATTCAAAAAAGAATACTTCAGATCAGAACTGGGAAATGCCAAGAATAGACCCCGCAATCTCTTTGTAATGGTCAAACACCAATCAAACAAGCTGGCTAAAACAACAAAAGAAACTCCTAAGTCTCTAATATCATCTGGGGAGTTTTCCTCTTTCTTCGGTGATAAAATCTCAGCCATAGGAAATTAACTCAGTGCTGCTACATATTCTCAACCCCTTCCTGTCCTGCCCCCTCTGTCCACGTCACCCACACTGGCCTCACCTAAAAATCAAGCACGCTGGACCGACTTCAAGTACTATGATGAAGACTCCGTCTCTAAAATCCTCTCTACCTTAAACCTGAATAATCACTTAATGACCCCCTACCATCCAACTACCTCGCTGCTGCCACCCAATCCATTGTTCCCAGCTGGACTCCAATAATCAATGTCTCTTTCCAACAGGGATCGATTCCTGAATCTCTGAAAGCCGGCTAAGTCCTCCCCATTTAAAAAAAAAAACATCTGTGGATCCAGCCTCCCCTGACAACTTCAGACCTATCTTCAATATCCCTCTGTTAGCCAAAGTGTTGGAGAAGTTTGTTCAACAGCAACTAAATCAACACATCAACAACTTCCACCTACTCGATGATTTCCAATCTGGATTCAGACTGGGGCACAGCACTGAAACTACCATTTCTCCACATCATGGACGACGCCCTCCAAGCCTTAGACCAAGGCAAAACCTGCCTTCTAATCCTCCTAGATCTATCCTTGGCCTTCGACGCGGTCAACAATGAAAAACTACTCGAACGCCTTAAACTGAGGATGTGTTTGGATGGCTCTGTTTTAGAATGGTTCAAGTCCTTCCTCCACAACCGATCACAGAGATTCCTAATTAACGGCAACCTATCAGCTCCCTCCCCGGTCACGGTTGGAGTGCCTCAAGGATCAACCCTGTCCCCCACCCTCTTTAATCTCTAATTAGAACCGATTACCGAAGTACTTTGTACCACTAACATCTCCTAACATATGTACGTGGACGACATCCAAATACACATTAAATTTCATCGCTCGAGGAGATCCTCTCCCTGAATGAGGCCCGGAAACTGACCATCCAATGGCTCACCTCTAACCACCTCAAACTCAACGCAAAGAAAACCGAATTTCTCTTAATCTCCACGACAAAAGCCAACCCGGAGATTCCGATGTGGATCAAGGCCATTGCAGCCTTAAACTGCCCACCGACCATCGTGGACTTGGCCAAATCTCTGGGAATAATCTTTGACTGCAATCTGAACATGCGGGACCACATCAACTCAATGGCTAAATCAGCCAGGTTCCACCTGAGCTACCTAAGGAAGCTGAAACCCTTCATTGATGCTCCCGACCTAAAATTGGAGTCCAAGCACTAGTCATCTCAAGGCTGGAATATGGCTGTTCCACCCAAGATCTCCCTGGCACCTTTAAAAGCCTGCCTCAATGCGGCTAGACTACTTACTGGCACTAGGAAATTCAACCACATCTCTCCACATCTGAAAGCTTTGAACTGGCTCCCCTTAGAGGCCAGAATACAGCTGAAACTGGCTTGCATTACACACAAGGCTCTACACGCAAGCTCCCCTGCTTATCTTGCACAGAAACTAGTGGTATCTGAAGGAAGCAGAAACTCCAGATCCGCAGAGACTTCTTGCTCCAACCTGCCCTTTTTAAAAATATATATATATATACAATCGGGCTTTCTCCGGGGCCGCACCAAGAATTTGGAACTCTCTCCCACTCGCCATCAGAAGAATACCTTCTCTGGCACACTTCAAAAAGGAGGCCAAAACTTTCCTCATGGGCAAATTCCTCGCCTAATCTCTGCCTTCAACCACCACAGAGAGCCTGACTAATCTAAGACTATCGCCTTTTCCTCAAATCACCTACTCACTTCACCAAGAAACTGTGGGGTTTTACACTAACTAACTTTAACTGTAGCCATACACATGTGTCCCTCTATTCCCATATGTGTCCAGCACCCCTACCCCTATCCAATCGTTTTTTATACTTCTGGATTTCTAAGCCTTTTCGTTCACTTCTGTAAATTTATTTTGTAAACCTTGTAAAGCGCTCTGATACCCTCATGGGTCAAGTTCGCGCTCTACAAAACTCTAAAAATAAAATAAAATAGGTATGCTGATATTAATGTAAGTAAAAATATGATGACCAGGGGTATAAATTACCATGTAATAATAAAAAATGCCTTTCATGTCACAGTTATCTGCTATTCGCTGTGAACATCAAAAGAGCACGAAAAACTATTACCAAATAGTTACTGTAGCTCTCTTTAGCACACTTTCCAGGATAACCATGAATGTGATTCACAGTTATTATAGCAACCTTTTTTAAAATATATTTTTATTAGCATTTGCATTTTACAATGTAGCATACGATCAGTTACATATTATGTCATACACATTACATTTTCCCTGAGGTCAATCTACATACCAAATTCTGTACACTTGTTTTATATTGTACTTAGTACACATCTTAGGTCTTATCTTTTTGTGTCTATATTCAACCTTGTTATTCCGTTCCTTCCCAGTATTTCTCTTTCCTACGAATATCATGGTCTCTGATCTGAGTGATCTTAGCATGTATTCAGGGGAGTCTATCGCTATCTTTATTTCGTAAAAGGATCGTCAGTCTGCTATATTAAAGAAACAACAACTTATCCCTAAAACTGGGATACAAACTGACTTGTGATGTCCCGTGGTGTTTAGGTTATGTCTATCTACTATGTGGGAGGGTCTCCGTGGCGCGATGTGGGGGGAGAACCTTTTCTAAAGTCCTACCCATCTCTTCTTTGTGTATATTGTTCCTACCCTCATTCTCTCATTCTGCTTTGTTTGCGTGTGTGTCTATTTCCGTACTCCCCCCTGCGTTGACTTTATCATCTGTTCCATTCGTCTTCCTAGTGTACTTAACCCTCATTATCTCACTCCAGAGACCTGCAATGGGGCGTCATCTGATACCTCTCTTCCCTTCTCAATGTATGGCTCTTTCCTCTGTCTTTACCCAGCAGTCTATATCTTGTTTCCAGTCCATCACCCTCTAGGTGTCTTCCAGGCAAAGGCCACCCGCTTGCACACTAGTACCAGTGCCAGGTCTATAAACCAATTGCCCACCTTTCTAGCCTTTGGTCTCGGAAATAGTTCCAACAGCCATATCCCCACCGTATTAGGCAGGTTCCTGGCCAATGTTGTGTTTATTTGGGCTAGTACTGTATCTCGATATACTTGTATTACTGTACAACTCCAGGTCGTGTGTATAAATTCAACATCTTGCTGACCGCATCTAGGACATTCTCGTGTTCCTCCTTCATACATGACATTTAGGTGATGTGGGGTGAGGCATACCATATGTATGTAGTTGAAATGAATGAGCTTAAGTGCAGCATTCCTAGAAATGTTTTTAACGCTTTGGAGTACCTTAGCCCACACCCTATCTTCTAATGCTCTCCCCAATGCTTCATTCCACTTAGTCCTGACCTTTTCTAATGGTGTTTTAATCTTTCCCATCAAAGCTCTGTAGCGCCATTTTACCAAGTGGTTTGCAGAGCCGAGTCTGGACAGGGCCTACAATGCATTGTGCATTTGCGGTTCTCTCTGATTAGTACCCCACAGTTCTTTAAATGTCTTCACTAATTAGTGGTAGGTAAGGAACTGGCCTCTTGGCAGCCCATATTGGTCCAGGAAGTACTCTAATGGTATCAGTTCTCTCTCTTGATATAGGTCACCCTCTGTCCTGACTCCGGCCTCAGTCTAACCTATCAGTTGTGCCTCTGGAAAAAGTGATAGTGGTATCCCGCGCGGGATCCCCACCAAGGGTAGGCCCGAAGCATACAACATCTGACCAGCTGTACGTCTCTGGCACCTCTTCCAATAGTAGAGCGCCCCTCGTAAGAGCACTCCGATTGTGAAACCTCTATGGTCGGGTACATGACTTTGTTATTATATCAACCTTAAATGTTTTTTCGCTCAGAAGAAAGATTGATTTTGCGTTTATAATAGGGAATTGTAATGCAGAGAGTCTGCAGGTATATCATATACAATATCTGAACTTCACACTCCAGTGTCTAATCTGCAATTATAATAATGATTTCCTCTACTTTTTGATATCAATCTTCCTGCAGTGCAGGCTAAGACCAGCTGTGCAGCCAGACAGTGGGATGATATCTGCTGCATCTGTTTATTGCCCTGTTCCCTCACCCAAGGCCTCATGCCTACCTACACCTTCGTAGTGTGAGGTTAACCTTGAGTTTGGCGAAGTGTAAACTACCATCACTCCTGCTGGATCCAGTTTGCCAGGTTATTGTATTTTAACAAATTGCCTTAGCCACAATATTATGCCAACCAGAAAGATGGATTGTGATACCGTACTGTCCCGAAACCTAAATTACAACAGGAGGACAGTTCAACAAAATATGAGAATAAAATGTTACAAAATAAATAAATATGGATTAAACAAGACATCATTTATCTATTGAACCTTGATAAAAATACACTAGTCAGGTACAAGTAATAACAGCACCTAAAGTTAATGATTCCTGTGCTGTACCGGCTACTGTGCAGTCATATTCTCAAATGTTACCTATAATACCCTTAGCACTGCCTGAGAGAGTTGGTAGAGACCCTGAGTTCCTTAATCTTGTCAACTAAAATTCTTGTTTAAACCTATGACATTTTCAGATAATCTGTCTAATGTTACCTCTGTCTTGTCTTACTTGTGTGAACATGCTGCATAATGGAGAATTCTATTAATAGAAGATAATTAACCTTTGTTATATAACTTTTGTACCTTATGAAAGTAAATGCAAATGTTGTTTAATTGGAAATTACATGTTCTTCCATTTAACAATGAGCTGTTGAATTTAAAACTAGGTCATCAAAACTTTGGGCCTTATTCAGAGTTTTGCGGATCATGTACTCTGTCAAAATGTGTCAGACAACCCACCTGCTGTATGACAAGTGCCAAAGGCTATAATTTGCTTGTAATGCGGCAGATGGGATATCTGCTACAATTGTGGTGAAGTATCTTGCCCGCCAAATTCTAAATAATGCTCTCAGTTATATAACTACCATCTACTGCTTGAAACTGCTTAACCTGGTGAGAAAGGTCCACTTTATTTTACCAAGGGGTGCATATTGAATTAAAAGATGCACTGGAACAAGTATCCAATCTAGTTATGAAGTGTGATGATCCATTAGAAATAGTGGTACAGTCTTACTGAGCTATGCTGTGAGAAAAATAAAAATTATACTAAAATGTTTATAGTACATTAAAGAATGGAAGAGAACAGAAATTCACAAGCTCAGAGGCTATGCCATTGGGTAGTGTCAAAGGTCAGATATCTAAAAAGGAAAAGGAAAGACATTCTCTAAAACTGTATCAGGGTACACCCATAATTTCTAAGAGTCAAACTGTAGCAACTTCCCAGTTAGAAAAAGCACAACTGTCAGAAAACTGGGATCCTCTACAATGAAGGGAGCTGCTTCGCTGAATGAAGAACTTAAGTCAGTTCCAACTTGGCTAATTAATACTATCTATTCTTCAGTTTCTCATATGATACTTCCCATGAGAATGACAAGGCCTGGTGGACCATAATTGATTGTTCCAGGACTTTCAGGTTGCAAAATCTCAGGAAATCACATGGAATTTAAGTCTGCTCAATTCAGGTATCATCCTTATTGGGAGCCCAAGGGGAATGCTGGGTGGTAGAAAATGGGTGCAGGTGCGGTGATCCCAGACAGAAATGTAAGGGAAATTTGATTTTTGTTAGCTAAATTTGAGGTTTGCAGAGGATTCTGGGTAGGAAAACTTTGGGGGATCCATGTAAGTCACATCTCCGTGGAATTCCCACTGGGACAAAGTCAAAGTTTCCCACGATGGAGCACTGCGTGACTACTCATCGCGGTAGGTCTCTGTCCAAATTTTTACCTTCTGACTTTGAAATAAGCATGGGCTGAAAATTCGTTCCGCTCGTGGAATTTGTGAAGTTTTGGCAATTTTGCAATCCGCGAATCGTGCGTAATTGCCAAACAATTTGCGAGTTGATGAATTTTTTTTGCTTGTTCGCGCTTAAAAAATACAATCTCGCGCGCGCAGCATTGACTTACCGTGATTCTGAGTTCGCCAAGTTGTTTGCCTGCGCTGCGCCATTTTGGATCTGGCTGCGTGATCACGCAGGACTTTTCGCGAGTATGTCATTGAGTCCCGCCATCTTGCACTGCAAGACTTTGAGAACACGAATACGTCATAAGGGCCCGCAATCACATATCGCGAGAGTAAACAATAGCGAATACGTAGATGCGATGCACAGCTGACATCCGGCGGGAAATTTGAACAGCTCGCTTTTCCGAAGTCGCAAAAATTGCAATTCTGCACAAGAAATCTATCGCTGGCAGCATAAACCTTCTGAAAATGATGATTTGGTCAGAATAACTCCTCAGATTGACATTTAGCTGCACTTTTTTGTGCAAGGAGTCCATTTTTGGGGGGGTGGAAGGAAGGAAGTGCCCCAGAGTCTCCAACTTCCTGTTCCTGTCCAGCAGGCTCCTCCCAGTGCTTTGCCCATGTCCTGGTCACTTTTCATTTGGATCTGGAACTGGAAGGATTACTCTCTGTGGCTGCTGCTGGATATTTGTGTTTGAGGACTTTTTGTATGGATCACTTTTGGATTTGAGATTTTACAAGTAAGTTGGTGTTGTTTATTTGGGGCATTGCAGTTGCTGCAACTACAACTTATAAACTTTTTCACAACTAAAAAAATATATATATTGTGGGTAGCCACAGTATCCAGTAGGCCCAGGGTTAGTCATGAGTACATGATACAACTGTTTTGGTGAGTTTTGTTGAACTTAAATATCATTCACGGCATGGATGGCATGGAATTGAATAGCTCACTGTTATATACGTACGTTTTTTTTAAGTTTTGGGGTGCGGGTTAAAGCCACACTAGCCAGTAGGCCCAGGGGTAGTCAGTGGTGCCCGGACCAAGTCATTCTGTGGGGTCTCTTGAATTTCAACATTAGTTAGGGCATGGATGGCATTGGATTGAGGTGATTTTTGTGTGTATTTCGAATTTTTGGGTGTTGTTGGGGCCTGGTCCAGGGCCTTGCCATGTAGGTGGGGGCTATTTTGAGTCCTGGTTCAGGGCCTGGCCATGTGGGTGGGGGTCTAGGGGCCATTTTGAAGCCAGGTAGTGTGCTTTGTGCCATAGGCCTGCACCCAGTCTGCCTTGCTTTTATCCAGTATGTCCAGGGTAAGTCAGTGGTGCATGGACCAAGTTTTTCTGTGGGGTCTCTTGAATTTAAACATCATTTAGGGCATGGATGGCATGGGATTGAGGTGATTTTTCTGTGTATTTTGATTTTTTGGGTGTTGTTGGGGACTGGTCCAGGGCCTGGCCATGTGGGTGGGGGGGGGCATGTTGAGACCAGGCAGTTTTTGCCATAGGCCGGCAAGCTTGAGGGCAGTAGGCCTAGGGTTATGAATGGGTGCATGAAACATCTCTCTCTGTGTGGTCTCTCTTCTATTAATTTGAACATCCATTTTTGATTAGAATTGCAATTTTTATTTTGGGTCTTTGGTTTTTGAGTGTGTTGTGTTAATAATAATAAATGCCTAGTTGCAATAGTATTAATTGAAGCACGACATATGCAACATTTATTTAACTGATGTTCCTCTGGCTTCTTTGCTTTTAGGTGCACAAAGACTGAGAACCAGGAATCATCCTCATCATCTTCACTTGTTGTAGTGCCAGGAGAAAGTCCTGCTGCGGTGTGTGCACAATGTCACGTGACATCACGTGTGGCCACAGACAACTCAGCAAGTCGTGCAACTGCGTCCTGCTGTTTTGACATCTGTAGAAGATGGGCCCAAAGAAAGGTAGCCGTGCCACTGCCAGTAAGAAGGAGCAGAAGAAGCAAGTGGCGCCACTTACCAAGGAGACTGGTGTGCCAACCGCCACTTTTTTGGGGAAATAAAATTACGCCTGCAGCAGCGGTGTCCGCCGGGGACCAAGCTGGGAGCAGCACCTCCGCTTCATTGGTCTCAGTGCCACCATGTCAAGTTTGGTGCAAGCCCATGAGTGCCGCAGAGGGAGCCACTTTAATTGCTCTTTCACCATCGGCCAGGGATGTTGGCGTTGACTCATCGCAAACTAGCATCCAATCAACGCAGGGTGTAACTCATCTGACGAGTGTTCAACCACAGTCACAGCAACAATCACAGGTGCAACAAGGAGAGGCGTAAGGAGAGGCGTAAGGAGAGGCACAAGGAGACGAGGTGCAAGGAGAGGCGCAAGGAGAGGCGCAAGGAGAGGCGCAAGGAGAGGCGCAAGGGAAGGCGCAAGGAGAGGGGCAAGGAGAGGTGCAAGGAGAAGCACAAGGAGAGGCACAACTGACCACAATACTTGTTCCTCCAGAAGTAGCGGCACATCAGGAAATCGAGATTCATGCGGAGGCATCAGCCAAGCAAGCCACTCCTGATGATCCATTGTCTTCCAGATCCCCAGCAAGGAAAAGGAGGGCTTGTACAACTTCTTCTTCAAGCCCCCTTCCTTCTGATGATCTATATCTTGATTGGCACCCACCAATTCAGTCTGAGAAGGAGGCACGCCATGAGCCAACAAAGCTAGGTAAAAGGAAGGTTCCCGCAAGGCTTTCAGTTATGGGTGATAATGAAGAAGAAGTAGAAGTGGTGTATTCTGCTGCTGATGAAGAGTCTGACGATGATGACCCAGTCATCACAGTCATCACTCCAGCCCCAGCGGGCATGCAGCAGACAGACATTTTTTTACCCTATCCCGAAATGCTGCGCGGGATGTGGGCGGCGTGGCACTGTTACCACCACCAACACAGGCAACTACTACACCAACATGACCTACAGCTTCCATATTTTCTCTTCAGAAGGGCCAGCACGGACCTCCATCCAGCTCGTCCTTCATTACCTCAAGTAGTGGTGCTGTAAGTGCACAATAGAGTCAAATTCCGCCACGCCCATCCTCCACTTCATCTGGCATTGAAAGTGGCACCTCCACCACCTGCAGAAATCTCAGCTCCCCAGTTTGGGACTTTTTTAGCATTTGCAAAAAGGCGGAAAACCAAGTTATTCGTTCGATTTGTAAACAAGTAGTTAGTCGGGGTAATCTTGGTATCCACTATGGTACCGGAGGCCAGAGAGGTCATCTCCAAAAACACCACATTATCCAGTGGGAGGAGCACCTAAGTAACATCCAGAAAGCCAAAAGTATGAATCCAAATGTAGCCATTGATATTGCATCTGATGATGAGGAGCTGATCTTGCAGGGAGGAGGTGAAGAAGCGAGAACCATTTTTTCTAGTACACACAGTACCCCTGACTTCATCACTACAGTGGTAGCGCCCACACCCTCTACCCCAGCAACATCTAGGAGGCACAGTAAGAGTCTGGTAGAGGCACCTATTTTAAAAAGGACATCAATGAGCCTTACTGCGATGAAGAAGTCTGGTTCATCATCACATATGAAAACGGTCCAGACCACCATTAAAAGCATGTTTTGGTCGAAGGCGCCATTTTAACTCATCCACCCAAACGGCACGTCTGTATAATGCAATGCTGGCTAAAATGTTAGCGCTGGACCTTCTCCCTTTTTCTTTTGTGGAAGGGGTGGTTTTTTTTAGAATTTGTGGTAACAGTCTGCCCTAAATGGAAGGTTCCTAGCCGGTCCTATTTTGCCAGAGTTGCGGTTCCAGCACTACATCAAGATGTGCTGGACGTGATTGGGGCAGCTTTGCAGAAGAGTGCTGTTCACACTATCCACCTGACAACAGACATGTGTACCAGTTGCCAAGCCGGTGATTGCATGTGCATCACTGCACACTGGATCTCTTTTAAGGGGGTAAGAGAGAAGATAGCTGCAGGTATTGACGTTGTCACAATTTTTCAAGCTACTCGGAAACATGCAACAGTAGCCATGTTTGCTATTGCGAAATCTCATACTGCAGTAAACATTTTGGAGGAGTTTAACAGTAAGGTCTTTGAATGGCTGCAGCCAAGAAGGCGCATGACTGGTTATGTTTCCACGGATAAGGGCAGTAATATAGTTAAGGCCACGGCTGATGGTGACTATTTCAGAGTGCCGTGTTTGGTGCACAGCATTAACATTATTGTTCAAGATTTCTTGAATAAAGAAAACACAGTCAGCAAGTTACTGACCACCTGCCGAAGAATCTGCACACATTTCAGCCATTCTTTTAAGGCCCGGAAGCAGCTAAGGATCATTCAACGTGACCGTAGAGTGCCAGTCAGAAGACTCATCCAGGAGGTGGCAACACGTTGGAACTCAACCTTCTACATGCTTGAGCGTCTGTTTGAGCAGTACTTGGTAATCAATGAGTATGTCTTTCACGCATGGGGTGCTTCTATAAAAGACATTAGGCTAGAGGTGGACGAAGGGGACCTAGTTAAAAGCCTGACAGACATGCTTCGTCCTTTTGAGGTCTTCACACGTGAAGTCAGCAGGGAGGACTGTACTTTGGGCGAAGCTATCTCATTGTTGTGCATGCTAGAGCACCAACTGAAGGCGATGTCTTCAATGTTCCGAGTTGATGCTGAAAAACAAGACACAAATCAGTTGGTGGAGAGCTTATTAAGCCGCCTAGTTGACAATGCAAGGCTTAAAGCAATACATTCAGAACAACATTACATTTGTGCCACTATTCTGGATCCATGGTACAAAAAGGCACTGGCCAGCAATACATTCATTCCTTTTTCTGAAGCAGATGTTTCCAAATAAAAACATTGGCTAGCTCTGTCACTCGGTTCGAAAAAGAGCGGCAGGAAATTGAAGGAACCACCACAAGTACTAGTGAAGCAGCAGGTCATCCGGCGTCAAGGTTCACTTCTGTGGCCGAAGGCAGTCACTTTCCCTCAGAGCCATTAAAGACACCAGAAACCGGATCATCACCTGCATCAGGCCCAGCCATAATATTGTCGGAAGTGGATTGGATAACTCATCAAGGGTTTGCTCGTTCCAGTGTTGATGTAAAGGCAACAGATGGTTTGTAAAGTGGAGCACCCCTGGAGGACCTTGAGCGGATGGTGCAGGCCTATCTGGATGACCCAACAGAGGTCTTCATTGATGATAACCCATTGGTGTATTTGTATGGGAAAAAGCCTCAATGGCCACTGATCACCAGGCTGGCTATACATTTTTTGGCTTGCCCACTCGCAAGCGTGTCTTCTGAACGTGTTTTCAGTGCTGCAGGTGCCATTGTCACTTCAAAAAGGACCCGCCTCTCGCCCAAAAATGTGGAGAGGTTAACAATTATCAAGATAAATCAGCACTTCATACCACCAGATTAAAAAATACGTGAATCCACGCAGGACAAAGAGGACACCGACTTAGGTGACGGAAGTTCTTCTCTGTTAGCGACCTACTCCATATTCAATTCACAGAGTTTGAGGACGAGCTCTACTTCCCTGACAACTAGGCTTGGAATACTTACTTTTTTTTTCTTCCGTCCTTATTGACTTTTATTTCTGTGTGTCTTTCTTTGATTTGCAACTTTTAGCACAACAAAACTTTAATCACAACAAATCCATCAGCAGCACTGTCTTTGTCTTATTTCCATATTGAATGTGCCGCTGTCTGCATTCCTGAAGTTCACAAGTTCACAACTCAGTCATTCTCCTCTATCCTCCTCCTCCAGACTCCCCTATCCATTTCTTTCAAGGCAGATGGCCGGAATACGCAAAATGAAGAAACTGTCGCTTGGTAGACGAGTCCCCTCAAAAGAAGTGGGACTGGAATGACTGACTATGCTGCCCTGTGGTCCTTTACTTAAGAATAAGATGCTGACAAAAAGTGGAACAGGTGATGAATGATGAGATGGCATGCAGTGGACAACAATGGCTGTCTGGCTCTGATGAAAGCAATTGCTGTTTGTTTGTTGTACATGAAATGAATTCTATATGTTCAGTTATTATTTAATCTTTTACACACTAAATGTAACTCAAGTCTACTCTGTTTACCTTGTTTATTACAACTTGTATTTCTACTGCAGGGGCCACTACGTTGCATTTTTTTAGTATGGAAAATGTCCTTGAAAATGTCCTTGGATTAACTGTGTGTAGACTGTGACTGCATGAACAACATTGAGTTTGCCAACACCATGATGATGATGAGTTATGATGACCAAAGTTACATAATATCTTCACAGTCACTCACTGGGATGGATGGATCATCATCGTCGATTTACAGAAGAACTATGGCCATTTCGAGATTTGCAAACAGGTAAACAAGTCAACAACAACCACAGCAGAACTACAGTGTTATGCCAGAGTCCAGACAGCGGTTCATGTAAAATTGCGGCTATGTGGAAGTGAAAGTGTTATTTTTGCACTACACACCGTACCTTAGATTATTTTTCTTCTGGGGTGTTTTAATATCCCTTTCTGTTTTTCCATCGACAATTACAGGCCGGCACTTACCCTGTACGATGGGAAAAACATGAACTCAGGCTTACCATAGCAATCCGCAATTCTGCATCCACCAGGCAGGCAGTGGACAGTGTGGTCACCAAGATTGATCGACGGAGCGCCCGATGGAATGGAGGAGTACCATGAATAGGAGGAATGGCTGGATGCATGCAACTTCCCAATTTGACCAGGACAACCACAATATACAGTTACAGTATCCACTTCACTTCTCCTTATGTATTGTAGTGAACTTCTATGAGTGCGTTTGCTCTCTGATTCAAATTCATCCCTACAGCTATTTGATAAGTTCCTTTGCTATTTTTAAAACTAATGTAATGTACTACTAAGTGTTTATTCTCTCTGAGGGCAGATGGGCAAGTGAAATTGCGTAATTACTGCATCCCTGTATTGTCACCCTGTACTGTCTAATTGTTTAGTACTAGTTAGTACGTTGTAGTAAGTACTACTTTTCAGTAACCTAACCATCCAACTTCATGCATGCCCTTCCTTTATGTCCCTTAAAAGATTTATATATATCTTCGTATAAAAAGATTTGCTTTTCTTCATTTGTTGTTTGTGCATGCTGTGTTTTTTTTCTCTCTCCAAAAAACTTTCCCAAAAACCCCCATTCCCATCCATTTTTCAAACCCTAACCCTCTTCCCCCGGGCTGTGTGGTTTTCATTGAGGTGTGACTAAATGACACCAATAATTCCTCATGCTCGCTGGGGAGGATAAGGTCAAAAGCAACAGAAAATCAATTTCAAGGTGGGTCAAGGAATCCGAGGATATATTCTTATTCTGCTTGACACACACCCATGAGTATTTGCAAATCAATTCAGAATTTCATGTCTGCCATCGAGTGGATTCATCATCAACAACATCCTCCTACACGTGACTAAAGCTTACGCTGCTGTGTCCTTCAGTACTAGTTCTTGTAGTAGCCATAATCCACGCAACTAGTAGTTAACTATTTTGATGGAATACTTTAGCATTGCTTAGGCTACAATGTATGGCACTGTTCTTGTGTACTGTACTATCGTACTGTTCTAATGCTCCTCTCAGGTCACTCAATGTCTCATTTCCTTTTTTTTCATATGCTGCTACTGCCAGTGTGTACCACTACTGCTACCACCACAACAATGTAATTTCATCTGTCCAGGATTCCATAGACAACCTTAATCGCCATTTGCCATGCAGCCAGCCCTGTGCCTAGCCCGATTCTCATACACGAATCACAGGTAAGATAACCATTTTGGGGGAGGAAGAATAATGGAGTAGGAGGAGAGGGGAGACTGACGGTAGTACTAGTAAAGTATTAGGACAATTGAATTTACTAACTCCGTCAGTGGTACTTTTGTACAAATTTGGGCAATTTGAATCAACCAGCCAGTTAAGTTTCAGGAAAACAAACATATAGTTAACCCCCCCTCCTCCCCCATAAAACAGTAAAAATGTGTATGCTATGTTTAAGTGGAATATAAATAAATATTACGACCCTAACAAAAATAAACTATCCCAGAAGACCTGACTCACCCCCCTCCCTAACCTCAACCAATGTCCACAAAATAAATGTCCCCAAAAGTTCAAAAACACCAACGCCCAATTCACCCCCCCAAAAGTCTTTAAAAAAGGGGCAAGAGACAGTCTCTACTTTGGCCGGCGGTGTCCTGTGGCCAGGTGGTCCCATAGCTCTCTCCCGAGGGCCTTGAGCAGGACTTTCTGCCTCTCCACCTCCTGCTCAAGGTAGGCCACTCGCAGGGTTAGGTGGTGCACATGCGCCTTGCAGGTACTGTGGGGTGCAGCTGTGGGTTGAGCTGCTCGGTGGCGGCAGGTGGCTGCCGGACCACAGTGCTGTACCACTGGAGGATTGCGCTGGCTGTATGACCCTGGGGCAGTGGAGGAGGATGCAGCTGTTGTTGTTGACTGAGACGACTCCTCCTCCTCCTGAGCCACCAGCCGCTGATATTCAGGGACAATTGCCTCCAGCTTCTGGGGCCTGGCCCGGATAGCCAACTCCTTCCTCGATGGTTTTGAAGGAGTATCAGTAGCACTAGCAACTTGCAAGCACAGTACATAGCATTTGTGGCATGTATCTATCTAACCTCCCACTTTGTCTGCCTCTGCTCTAATATTAGTGGGAGTTTCAGGAATTCTACTAGCATTATGGACTCACTACATTAGACTCAGACAGTACACCAGTCTTCTTCTTCTCTCTTGTTTAGCGAAATTAGTATGTAAACTTGTGGAAGCCGGCATAATACCAGCGCAGTCAACTTGCACCCAAGAAAAACAGACGCAGGCCATGATGAAGTAGACTTGCGTTACTGTTACTAGTACATGCAGGTGGGGAAGCTCTTACTTTTCTATTCCGGGTGGCACTGGCCATACTCAGTTACAAGGGCTACTGCTCAATTAATTTAACTTTCACCCTGCCCTGCCCCTGACTTCGACAAAAGGAAAATGAAGAAGATAATATGATCGTCGATCCCTTCACATGATATTTGCTTATATAAGGGATGACTTTAGGTGCTTTGTTTTTATTGATTGAGTGAACACCCATGCATCCGTGCTTGACTTGCATTTGAATTTGACCCAACGGCTATATTGCGCATACATACTTTCACCCACCCAGGCAGTCCTCTTTTCTTTCTCCTTCCACCCATCCTTGCTTCAACAGGCCATGCATCAGATTCCTACCAGCCACCTCTGCCTGCATTCAAAAACACGTTTCCTTCTTTGCCAGTCAATAATTTAACTCGCTCGTCCTTCCTCCTTCCTTACACCCTCCTTTCCCCTTTCGTTCATCCCATCCATCAAGTTCATCTCTGATCTGACTTGGCTTCTCGATAAAACTTTCACAGCTGAGTTGAAGTCAAATTTAGAGGAGGCCATTGGTTACTTGTCAACTCCCGCCGCTAATGCTACTGCTAATGCGAAGTCAAGGGTGACTTTCCTCTACCTGGTTGACAAAAATTTAGTTCTAAATTTATAAGTCTTCTTAACAGTAAAGTGTACTTGTACTGTACAACACACACCCCTGCAGTGAGCCTACTCTGCAATCTCAATAAGTAAGGAATATAATAGCTTACCACTGCCTGCCACTACCGAGACATCCCCCACAGCAGTTCCTGTGGCTACTGGTGGCACAGCATCCGCCCCTGGAGTGACCACCTCCGTGCTGGCCCCGGCACTGGTGTATGTCTGTGCCGAGGGGGTTCCGCCTAGAAAAAACATTTCATATTTTTAGATGCCATATACATCACTTCCTATTTTGTCTAGGAATAAAAAAAAATGTTACTACATAAAGAAATTTATTTATTTGTGACTCTAGTCTAAACTAAAAATTCCCCTTTCGGAAGGGGAGGGTGTTTTTATTTATGCTTAGCTATAAAGCTATAACATGCTACACTTTTTTGGCACAACTGATGAATGCTTGTTTTTAACACGCACCTTTTTTCTCATAACAGACAGAAGATTCCCTTCTATGAACAAGAGCAATATGTTACTCATCATCATCACCACCAGTACTTTAAGTTCCAACCAGGTGCGGGGTCTCCTACAATTAATGTGTAAATCAGCCACTGTTCACTTTTCATGACTTCACCGTTTCCCTTCTATGAGGTTGATTTTAATAAATCTATACTAATATAATAAAGAGAGAGCCCAAACCTTTGAGCCGGGTAAACTCAGGAACCACAGCACCAATCACAACACCCAGTACAGCGTTGGAAAGGGCAGTTGCAGCAGAAGGAAATAGGCTATGCAGACGCCCACCATATACATTTAAAAGGTAAAAGAACCGTGCCAGCAAAGTAGTCCCTTGTGGGCATGTTTGCGTTGTGCTGTGGGCGTGTGCTAGGGGCATGTGCTGGGGCGTGAAAAAACACTGGAGGCGTGTGGTACATTCCGCCCTTCATGCCATCTCTCATATCATGTGCTGTGGGCGTGTGCTGGGGCGTTGGGGTGTGCGGGGCGCGGGATTACGGAAAAAAGGGCGAACGTTGTGCCCAATATTTCTTTGTTTTTTCTTTTCAGGCTCTGTACATTACAGCTCCGGGTGTCCACCCTGCTCCCTTTAAATACCCCTGCACCCAATAATCATAACCCACCCTTACTCCTTAAAATACCCCAACACCCTTAAACACTACCCCATCTTAACCCTATAAATATACCCTGTACCCCAAAACCCAAACCTATCCCTAAACCCTAAAAATACCCCTGTACCCCAAAACCCAAACCTAGCCCTGAACCCTATAAATTCCCCTGTATCTCAAACCCCAAACCTACCCCTGAACCATAAAAATATCCCTGTACCCCAAAACCCAAACCTAGCCATGAACCCTAAAAATACCCCTGTACCCCAAAACCTAAACCTAGCCCTGAACCCTTAAAATACCGATGTACCCCAAAAACCAAACCTACCCCTGACCCTAAAAATACCCCTGTACCCCAAAACCCATACCTATCCCTAAACCCTAAAACTACCCCTGTACCCCATAACCCAAAACTATATCTGTATCCTTAAAATACCCAAACACCCCAAAACATATACCTCAGTACCCCAAAACATATACCCCTATACCCATACTTACCTTATCCACAAAAAAAAACATGCTTTTACCATTCATGCATTTACAACGAATTTCGTTGTAAATGTATGCGTGGTAAAAGCATATAAAATGTAATACCATGCGTTATAATGGCATTGCGGAGTCATGGAACCTTCGTAATGAAAGTTGCGGAATAATGGGTGTTTACCCTCCCCCGGTAAGTACATTGGTGGCATGACAGCCCACATCTCCAACAACATACTCATATTTTTTTACCACCGATTTGAAAAATGCACAGGTCTCTCTCATTGATGGCCAGCACCGACATACACTTTTGGACACACCTCCCACCACAAGTTCTAGAATTGCGAACTTTTGAGCTGGGGAGCTACGTTCGAATCTCGGCATCAGCTCAACATCCTGTGATTACAGGCAAAACGCTTTGTCTCCCCGTGCCTACCACAAATGAATGTTTTCTTCTGTAATGTAAATTGTGCTCATGCCATGTTGTGGAGTTCGCGCTATATAATATTGCAAGGAAAAATAAAGTAGGGAAACTCGAGTTCACACACTACTGAACGCGCACTCTTAAGTGCATTAGCAGTGCACTGTGAATCGGAGCGTTTCACAGCCCTGTCACAGATAAGAAATGCTAGCAAAACGAAATCCTACAAAACAATATACTTCTGGCCCGCAGAAATTCATACCCGGACAACGTCGGGACGGGCTGCTAGTGTTTTTATATAACGCACAATTGAAAATTAACATACAGAGTACACACAGAGCTAGTTGTTTTACTTTTAATAAAGCTTCAAAACTTACATAGACTCTGTGGTTTTTAGTCATGAGTGAGTGAGCGAAAGGGTTTTCAATTTGCAAGCATGATTCCGTGACTCTGAGAGGTCGGGACTCTGACTCCGTAGTCTTATGTTCTGAATTGTATAATCATTGGGGATCATCGCTGCATTCGGGAGCTAAATAATAACTCTGACACACTAGCTAGTCAGTAAGGAGATTGGGGGTTCAACTTCTGTTATGACTAAGGTATGTGAAAGTCTAACTGCGCCTATTATCACCAATGCCCTATTTCTTGTCCATAGTTCTGCATTTGCAGAATAGTCCCTGCAACAGTAGTAGTATGTCCTCCTATCCAATCAAAAAGTAAACTAGTATCTTATTCTTGGTGGCCATTGACATTTTATTGTTGGGAATTGTCAAAGCATAAACACTAAAAGAAGACTTCAGTAGACATTATGGACAACCCAGAGGACTGCACTCAGTGCCTAGACCTATTGCTGAATAGGAGTTTTGTTTAACACCTTTTGCCAACTGTACAAGCTTAGCTAGCTACACAGACAGACTAATAATAATAAATAGTAGTAGCACAGAGAGTCAGGGTAGAGGCAGAATAAGAATTTAGAAACAGTCTACAAGAAGATCAAAGACGATTTAGGAAAAAATAGAATTATGATGAACGTTTGGAATAAATAGGTGCTGTAAAATTTAGGGAAGTATAATTATTAACATTAACAGGAAAACTTATTGGGGCCAGCAGAAGAGCCCTCGGTGGACCGATCCTGGCCTTCCTGCTCCGCCGGCGCTGCCACCTCTGTCCTCTTGCCCCTGGGAGGTGCTGATGTACATGAAAGAAAGACACAAACATGGATGATTGTTGTCAACACAATCAAACATTTCAAAAAAACAATACAAATTATTTCAGGGAAAAAAACAACAATTGCACTAAATTTATTGACCTATCTGATGTTATCTACTAGGATATTAGTATTGCTGAATTCGTGGACCGTCTACTTGGAAAGTTATGTAACTCACTAAACCAACTACAAAAAGGTTCTACTAGGACTGGCAGCACTCAGCAGCACGCACAGTGACAGATACAGTCCGTCATGATTGCAGACCACTGAAAAATGTCCTACTAAATAACAAGTCATAATATACTCAACCTATCAATCCACCACCACTATCTCTTCTTAGTGGCAGGAGTAGAAAGGAAGGACTGGACTTGAGTCTCTAGTCTCTAGCATTATGCAGTTCTGTAAAGTATACTCATAGGTAATCACTCAGGCCAAATGAGCTCAAAATTTAAAACAAGTAAGCACAGTAGCAACGCCACTGAGCAGGCGAGCAGCTGCAATCACAGAAGCTTTTGAAACATAATTTACCTGCAATGTAATCGGCAGCATTCTTGCTTTTCGGAAAAAACATATATTTGCAATATAACACAGAGCAGAAGAAAACAAAGTAGTTATTAAATAGCTACTAGTACTCACCAAGCCCAGGGATCTCCACGCCAAGCAGGTCGAGCAGGTCTTGTTCCCGGTCCAGTATGTCAGACCACCGGTGGGTCACCTGGTTGTAGATGCGCCGGACCCCTGACTCCCAATACATGTCCCGGCACACCTCACCCCATAGCTGGCGTCGCTCCCAGAGGCCGTACCCGGTACCGGGCCTGCTGCCTGCTGTGATGGTCTTGGTGAGGTGGCGCTGCACAAAGAAGACAAGTGCCTCCACCGTGCTCAAGATCTCCCTGGGACTTACAGACGCCCCCCTTACACGCCCACAAGGGAGCCAGCTGCGGGGCGCGGGACTCTTCCCCTTGGACTTGCCGACTCCCTTTGCCATGGGCCTGGGTTAAAGAAAAAAATGGGGAAAAAGTAAATAAAAGAAAAGAGAGAGCTAAAAAAAAGTAGGTATTAAAGTAACAAAAAGTAGAAAAAAACACAAAATATAGATGTACAAAAATAGAGAGATAGATAATGAGTAAAAAAAATTAAAAAAAAGTTCAAACAAACAAAGGATTAAAGAGATTAAAGCTGGATAGAAAAGGCATGCCCAGAACCATAGCAATGAATGAAAAACAAGATGGTCGCGCCCATTGCATCTGCGTGGGTAAGTTTGCGCAATATTTTCCTTGCGAGCACGCAAAAACGGACGCGAACACGCAACTGCGACCAGGAACAGGAAATGTGCAATGCGAGCATGCAACTAGCGACTGGAAATGGAAATACGCAACGCAAACAGTGAAAAACAAGATGGCCACGCCCATATACGACCGCAAGGGTAACTTTGCGAGAGCCGCAGTGAAAGAAATCCTGCGAACTTGCAGAAATAATAAAATCTGCAATCTCACGAAAGTTCACGTATTTAGCGAACTACGAGTACGCTTTTGAGCAAATTCACGTACCGCGAATTCGCAAAATTTGCCCATACTTACTTTCAAACTTTTCTAGAGCTTTTCTACCTGCGGTCCCTCGAAGCTCTCATCCAGTCTGGATTCGGTGAAGGTTCGCCGGCTTGCCTTGTGACGAGCTTCCAGTCAAACTTATGGAAGTCAGACTTCCAGAGCTTTCCAGCGGATCAAATCAGAAATCCAGACCGACTTGGAGTTGAAAGTGAGCGGCTTGACTCTAACGGTTGGTCCCAGTCACCTTTCCTATGTTCGGACTTAAAACCTTTACTGAGCTTTTTTTTCAGGGGTCCCTCACTGCTCTTCATCAGACCGGCTTCGGAGAGGGTTTTCCGGCTTGGGTTTCAGCCAACTCCCTGTAAAACTCTGGAATTTGGCCATCTGGAGCTTTTTAGTGGAATGAACCTGGCGGCAGTCTGGCTCGCTGTTGAGGGTAGCTGGCTTGGCTGGCCAGATTAACTTGGTCCAATTATGGAGCTATTTGTCAAAGTTGCTCCACACTTCTTCAATCCTCTGGAACTTCTTACTGAAGTTCCTATGAAGGCCCCAAAGTGTCAAAAACTTACACCAAGAGTCTCCTAGCTCCAAGATGGTCCTTAAAAGTTTGGAATTTCACTTCTCCCAATCCACTTGGACAAACCCCTTAAAAATTACACCGGTAGTACTCCACACTAGGGATCCTTGGTGGTGACAGTCCAGGCAGGATCTGTTAACCTGTATCTTGCAGGGAGTCCACTCTTTAGTCCTTCTGAAGCAAGTCAGTCCACAGGAGTGTATTTCCAGATTGTGCAGCAGGCACAGTCTTAAGAGTGCAGGGCCTGATTGGTGCAAATCAAACTTCTCAGCTTCAACTCTTCTTCTTGTTTCAAGCAGCAGATGTGAGAGGTTCTGCCCCTGTCAGATACTTATTATAAGTTCTCTGGGTTAAGCAGGAGGGACTTCTGTCCAACGAGGTGCAGGTTAACATCCCAGAGTATAACCATAACCTCCAAAGTGTGGCACTATCATTTCCCAGAGACCACCATTTCTCCAAAATTCAACATGTCAGAATTTTCAGCAGAGAGGCAAGAGCTGGTTGAACCGCCATATTCTCTCTCCCCCTTTAATCTGCTCATTCCTTCCTTAATACTGCCATGTGGCTGGGTTCAAAGAGTAGGAGTGTAAATGAAACTGACTTTTGCTGCCTTTCTCTTTCTTCTATTGAAGATTCTGGTTTATGACACACCCCCTGCTCTGGCATTCCTATGTAGCAGAACCCTGACCTCCCAGAAAGGCTCTCTGAACCCAGGGGCTACTTATCACCTCATCAAAGCAGCCTGGCTAATCCACTTAACTCTGCCCTATCAGGAAAGATCACTGGAAGGTTGAATTTTGGCTTACAGACAAGAAAGTCTTATAACTTTTTCTCTGTACGTTTTAGGATACATTCAACAATAGCATATTGTTGGATTTATAAATACTATTCTAGGAGGTCGTTGAATGACACTTTTTTTTATGTTTCCTGACGTTAATTATTAATTAATAACTTTTTGCCATGTTAACTTATGTGGCTGAGGATCTGCAATGTGGAAAATGACCCGGACAATTACTCAACTACCAGGGCTTCAAAAACATATTTTATAAGGACCCTGCCTATATCTACAGGACCCCCACCCCTGAAACACCAAGGTGAGACTTTACGGGTTCTGAATATGTAAAATAGTGCCAATACTCACTCCTCAGTGCTCCTAGCACAAATCTCAATTTTGAGAAGCACGTTACTGCAATGTGGGTAGTGAAATGTGCAATTTCACTAACCCCAGGACATACTAAACCTTTTATAAGGGCCTTCCTTATAAATCCCTGACCCCCCACCCCTGGGATACCTAAGGGTGACCCTGGGGGCACCTAGTAGCCCAACATTGCAGTTTATTAATTTTTAAGTGCCCCTTAGTTTGGCCACAATTTGTATTTTAAAAGCGGTCCTGCAACACAGAGCAGATTTTAAAATGACCTCAGGCTTCAGCAGTGTACAGGCTTCAGCAGTACACACATGCAAAGGCAGAAAGGCTGCTGTCCTCTAAACTGCCATGCCCTGTTATATACTAGGGACTTAAAGGTAGTTACAATCCCCCTGCGCTATTCTGTACTAGGGCCTTAAAGGGGAGGTCATGCAAATCATAGGGGTACCCTAGCCCAAGGTATACCCTAGTGTATGTAGGTTTTTCACTGTATACGCAGTGTATTTTCACCATAGCATTGGCCCTGGACCTTGTTAGGCAGAGCCCAGGGTCAGAAAGAGTCAGTTACCATCAGTATCAGTCAGAGAAAACTGTGGGTGCCCAGGGCACAGGATGATTTAGCAATAATCTTCATTAGCAGGGCCTCATTTTCTATCACCATCGGTTTTTGTAGCATGGAGAGAATGATTAAGAATAATTTATTCTGTAAGAAGGCCTACGATCATGGAAATGCCTTTATGATGGTTAGGTTTTTTTAATAAATGCAATATAATCAATCGAAAGGGGGGTCAATGAAAGTGGTCAATGACAAAGGTACCCGAGTAGCAGATAATATTGACAGCTTATATGAAAATTATTAGGTTCTGGAAAGGGTCTAATTTGCTCAAGAGAGAGCTTATCTGAAACTTTCTTTTAATGATTGAGACATATGAGCTAAAGATGATAGAAAAAAAGTCTACCTGGGGAGAGAAGTTAATTGTATGTATATTGTTAGACCTGGCATCCATGGCGTGGTTTCCCTGGCTTTTTGCCTCCTGTTTTCCTGACCTCGTATTTGCTGGCTTTAGCCTTCTGGGCACATTATAACTGCTTCCAACTGCTAAAGTGCATATGCTATATTCTTTAAACATGGTAACAATGGCTTATCAACAATTGACATTTTTAATTTACTTATAAGTCCCTGGTAAAGTTCACCATATGTGCCCAAGGCCTGTAAATTAAATGCTATTAGTTTGGCCTGCAGCACTGTTTGTGTCACCCACTCACTAGGCCTTTAAACATGGTTCAAGCCTGTCATTGCAGAGCCTGTGTGTACAGTTTTAAACTGCCATTTTGACCTGGCAAGTGAACCTACTTCCATGAACTAGCTGGTGAGCGAGGAGCACTCCAGTCCCTAGATGCACAGCTTGTAACAAGAGTTGAGTTTTAGCCAAGTAATCCATGTCAATTAAGATTTTATTTCAATTTCTTCAAAGCTTTAAAAATTCATTTGGATAAAACATTATTCCAATCTTAAATGCTGAAGAAATTCCCTTCCAAGCATGTCTTTACAGCATGACACAAATGACATTTCATCCTGGGTAACCATAACAATATATACCCAATGCATTTCAAGCAGACAGCCAATTGTCAGTGGTAACTACAATGTAAAAAACCCATCAGCAATCCTTAATAACATCATGAGCGTAACTAAAGAAAAGCAATTCAGCTGTGTGTCATACAAGTCCTTAAGATGATACCCATTACCACTACAAAAACATGCTATAAGCCATGACAGTGCATGCTGTAATTAAAAAAAAGCAACATAATTTCTGCTGAAAATCAATAAAATCAAGTGATCAGTGCTAAATATAACCCCAGTGGCGACAAAATCACATAATGTGCCCATACTTAACATACACGCATGAAAAATAAATATAACCGATCAGTGCACTCGCTGTGTGCAGAACAACAATCAAAATCCTCCATAGCCACCAAGGTGTTAGTGCAGTTATGGGCGGCGTAGCATTCCAATATACCATTAAGTCTATATACCATCCATAAAACACAGGGGTGAAGCCCTGGCCCCCGGGGTGTGGGGAGGTCCCAAAGCTCCAGGGGGCCCCCTTCAGCACAGTACTCCGGCTGAAGAGCATCTGATTGAGTACGGATGGGGGCCCATCCAAGTACCTTGCACGGGGCCCCTTCAAGTTTCGTAACGCCACTGATAAAACAAACGAGATTAACAACCTCGACAAAGCTTCTTGAACACAGTAAGTAAAATGAATCCTTTTGTAACAAGCTGTGGATTCAAAAGTCAAACACGTGACAGGGAAATAAACAGAAAGTAGAAGTTTTGAAAATACATAAACCACTGTGATGAATCATACCGTGTGTAGCATACTCCTTGTGAAAATAATGCAATGACCTCCTTCAACAATGCAAATTAAAATTGTAAACTCAGTTGTAAAACACATTATTTACAGTGCTTGATGCTAAATAAAATGAAACACAATAACCCCACGATGAACCCACACAGAATTACAGTCCAAAACACAAGTCATAAACAGACTTCGGTTGTAGATATCAGTTGCAAATGTCAGCTTGAGCACTTCAAACAAAAAAAGGAATGCTCCATGAGTAGTTGTTCACTATAACTGATGGAAATAAGATGGCTCACACTCATACACAGAACACAGTTTGATGATGCCAGGAGGTCTAGGTGACAAGTTTAACAATCATTTAAACCGACCTCAGGGTGCAACATAAACAAGCGAGACAGAAATATAATAACAGGTCGAATGCACACCAACTTTTCCATATTATACTGTTTAAATGCTCACGGGTGGGATCTTGGAGTGCAGCAAACAACTTGTGCACTCTCTCAAGCACAGTTAAAATTCCATGAACTAGCTTGTCATCGAGGCGCCCACAAGACCCCAGAGGCACAAATGTAACAAAAGTTGATTTTAAGCCAAGTAATCCATGTTAATCAAGATTTTTCTGGAGACAACATAATTCAAATGCTGAAGAAATGCCCATCCAAGCTTGTCTCTACAGCATGACGCAAATCACATTTCATCCTGGATAACCCTAACAATATATACCCAATCCATTTCAGGCAGGCAGCCCTTCATCAGGGGTCACTAAAATGTAAAGTAAACCCATCAGCAATCCTTAATAGGGTCATGAGCATAACTAAAGAAACATTAATTAAACTCCATGTCATACACATCGTGAATACAATACCCTGATCAACCACTAAAACATGCTATTAACCATGAAAGTGCATACTGTAATTAGTATTGTAGTTGTCCCTGACAAAGGGCTGCCTGCCTAAAATGCACTGGGTAAATATTGTTCCCAACACCTGAGAAACGTATGCATCTTAGTGTGCGTGTGTGCCATTCACAGTAAAATGTATCTAACTTTTTCCCCTTCTTGGGGAAGCTAACCTGCATGTGGTTCCAAGCCGACTCCATGATGAGTTGTGAACATTTTATAAGGGCTAGTACACTGCTAACATAACAAGTCTTTCAAACAAACGTAAATACTACTCCAATCGTGAGGAAAATATGTACAAGGGATTATGCAAGAAATAACTACTTTATCATGAGCTCAGCTTAGGACAAAGATACATCAAGCAAACTTAGTACAAAAACATCGAAAATAACAACCTTTAGGAAACTGCATTGGTTAACTCAAAACCGTTATGAACTGTACTTTTAGCATCAGAATAGCAAAATTAAAACAAGTGATGACTCTGGGCAATATCTCGCTTAATCTTCCCGACTGTCCCCAGTGCCGGGACACCTCTCCGGAGGTAGCTGTGCGCTTTACAATGCTGGTATATGGCGGACGGTGCTTGCTAGGCACCGCCACCATATTAGTGGCCCAGCTCCACCCGGCAGGCAATCGTACCAATCGCCTCCGGCGGAAAAGCGGCGGGTGGACTTTGCTTCTGCCGCGATACCCACCGCCATCATAATATGGCGGTGAGTAATTCTCATCACGATGGCGTAATGATCACCACCGCCAGCCCGGCGGTGGCGTTTGTTATGCCATCGTAATGAGCCCCCAGGTGAGCCCGATAGTCTGTCAATATCGGTTCATGGTCAAAGATAGTGACGATTTACACAGAGTAGAAGGAACAACTCAACAATTATTGGCCCTCCTTGGCCACAACTTGCACCTTGCAGCTCCTCAAGGTCCAAACTTTTCCCTAACATCCGAATGACACCCTATATAACACCCAGGGGTCATGCATAAAGTGAATAGCACCTTTAACTTTTTTCAGGTACTACCGGAGTTAAGAAACCAATAGCACTAAGAAAACTGTTTGTCAAGCCCAGTGGGCCAAGCGGTGAGGCCCTACACCTGTATCACACCCAGAGATCAAGCGTACCCTCGATGTCTCACATAGCGGTTCAAGTGGTCCCTGTACCACACCCAGAGACAAGCGTACCCTCTATGTCACCCCCAGCAGTCCAAGAGGTCCCTGTATTGCACCCAGAGACATGCGTACCCTCTGTGTCACAGACAGTGGTCCAAGTGACAAACAACCCTTACCTTTCCTACTTTGCCATATGCCAAATGCTGGGACTAAGGATCAGATGTAATCTCATACTCACTGATGGCAGCTTCAGAACGGACCTCTGTCCTGCAGATTCTTCAGAACTTTCAATCACTTGCGGGGTCTGCTCACCGTTCTTGGTGCACAGATGTGAATATGTACGGGCGGTCTCCTTTTTCTTCAGTTGCAGTCAAGCTCGAAGAACCAATCTCTCCTATCTGGCACACCAAAATGTTGCTTGAATATGAATTTACCTTGAAAAAATGAAAGACAAGAGGCATTTGGCAGAAAAACAGGAACAATTGGTTTAATTAAACACAGCATCCGGGAGCACAGGCAAGGGAGTCCGAAGACTGTTTCAAAGCACATTGGTTTCTGCTCCATTTTACACATTACATGAGGTGTCATTAACCTGTAGTACATTCCTTTGGAGACAGAAACCAGGGTTCACTCACAGGGCTATAAATCTGCAGCGCATGTGAAGGCTCCATTACGATTGTGGGTGAATCGCCACTGCCGGACGGGCGGTGGCGATCCACCCACCATCAACAGCCCATTTACCCACTGCCACATTAGCATGGTGATGGGTGCTGCTGCCGCCGAAAAATCCGCCTGCTGCTTATCCGCCACCCATATTGCCGGACGGGCGGAAAAGGCACACAATATGGTGGCGGTGCCTTGTAGACACCACCACCCATTTTATGATGCATGCAGTGTGCATGTCTTTCCATGGCTGTGGCTCCATGGAAAGACATGCAGTGAATGACATTGGGGGCCCGTTTGGGGCCCCGGGGGTTGGGCGGTGAGTGGCTGCACTGTGGGGTACCTATGGTGCCCCCCTTAATTTCCATACACAAGGTGGCAGGCACCGCGCAGTGCCTGTCACGTTGTGCATTACAATGCACAACCTGCTCCCTTAACATTGGGGCGCAGTGTGGAAGGCGCATCCTAATTGGCCTTGCGGGACCGCCGCACCTCTGAGTTTTCCGTTACGGTGGCCATCGTAATGGGGTCCTTAGTGTGGCATCTGACTTTATCCTGTTTTTGGGAAACCCGCCCCTCTGGCCAAGCGTGTTTTTTGGGGGGGACAATCTCCTGAGACCTTTGTGGAGTTGCCGCCTATCTGTGGAATTGATCAGGGTAATTCTGTTTGCCGTTTGCCTAAAGGTTACATGTCCCCCCCACCTGTGATCTGTCAATCAGTTACTTCAGGCTTAGGTCACAGGACCTGCCTGACCACCTATTTCTGACTTGGGGTGTAGGGGGAAGTCATATCGGGTAGATTAAAAAACTTAGATGCAAGTTCGAACAGCGAATCATATTTATCAGTATTAACTGGCAGGGTGATTCAGTGTTAGTATAGTTTTTATTGCAAGTGAGCCTAGTTCATTTAGGAATAAAAACAAATAACAACTCAGAAAAAATACCTGTGAGAAATTGAGTTATTGATTGGGTGTAAACCCCTACCAAAGCAACAGCAACACCTACAATCCTTGTCAGGGTGGAACACAAAAACCACCAGATTAATCTTTACTTAACCGTTGAGTAGCTTGGCACAAAAGCAGTCAGGCTTAACTTAGAGGCAATTTGTAAAGTATTTTAGCAGCACACAGACAGTAATATAGTGAAGACACAACAGAAGGAAAATCCCACACCAATTCAAAAGACTAGATTTAAGTTCAATAAAATATTTGACACCAAAATGACAAAAATACATTCAGTAGAACCAGAGACATGCAATTTTCAAGGTTTAAATAGGTATAGCACGTAAAAGAACAAAATGCCAGTCACAGTTATTCGGTTGTGCTAGACAGAAGAAAAGTCACTAATTTTGGCAGACTGTGCTGCAGCACGGGTCGGTTGCCAAGACCAGGTTAGCCTCATTGAGATGTTACCTTCTCAAAGTCCGGCATGGAGAGCATCACGAATGGTTGTAGCTATAACGTGAAGAGCAGGTCTGGTGCTGCAGACGGTTGTTGCTGTAGCCCGAATATCCTTCCATTGCTGTAGCTTCAAATTGGTGGTCACCGCTGTCACCGCAGTACCGCGAAATGCAGATCTCACATTGCTGGTCAACGCTGGCAGTGGCTGTAGCATGAACACTCGAGTTTCCCAGAGCTTTGCATTAGTGGTCTGCATGGGCGACAAGATCTTGGTGCAAACAGGCCCATTTGCAGACACAATGAGCCCAAAACTATTGGTTTCTTCTTAGTGTAATCTGGTGCCTCCCAATGGCCCAGCATCTTGTGACGGGCCTCTTGGGAAATAGAGATTCACTCTAGCAGGGGCCAACAGGGCTCATGCAGGTCCAGGCAGGTGTGGTTGCAGCAGGTCATCAAGGCAGAGAGGCCTCTGGACCTTGTTGTGTCCCTGTAGCTCAGAGCAAGAGGCTAGCCAACTAGCCCTGGAAGTCACTTAGGTAGCCTGGGATAAAGGGAGTAGGCCTAGTCTTTCTTCTCAAGCAGCAGGAATCCTCTGGCAGTAGGGCAGTGCTTCTTCAGTTATATTCACAGACCGAGGAGTGTACTGAAGAGTTGTTCAGAAGGTCCAATATTTATACCTGTTGCCATCCTTGAAGTGGAAGAAACTTTCTGTACTCCCCCCTCACATTTTGTCCCGGAATTTCCTTCCTCTCTTTCTTGGTCCCAGGATGCCTAGAGTCAGAAATAGTGAGAACGGGGATCTTTGTGTCTGAACTGAGGCAGCTCTTGTGAATTTCAAGCATGGTAGGTGCAGGCTCCATCCTTCCCATTAGGTCAGGATTGCCCATGTTGACAACACCCACTCCCCCTTGATACTGTCTGGGAGGAATACACAAAGGCCAACTGCCAAGTACACCTAGTCATGTGACCCAGGATACAGGCCGTAGGCACCAAATAGTTAGGAGAAGAAAATACTAACTTTCTAAAAGTGGCATCTTCAGAATTGTGACTTAAAATTCAACTTTCCCATTAAAGAAAGCTTTAAATTATAATTAGTTTGAGACCAAATAGGACATTTCTACTTGTTCTCAAACAAAAGTTATCACTTATTTAATTTTATAAGGTAACCCAGTGTTATACTTTGGGAGAGTTAGGTTTTGCAGTAGTCAAAACGAATCTAAGGGTTTTCACTACCAAGACATGTAACCCTTTATGGCACAAGTCCAACTATTCAAATACATTGCACTCTGCCATATGGGCTACTTAGGGCCTACAATATGGATGACTTATTCGTATTAAAAAGTAGGGCGCATGACTGGCAAATGGGTTATTTAGAAATCGCAAAACATGATATGAGGAATGCTTGCAATTTGCCTAACATCTGATAATCACTCGAGGTAGCATCCCAATCCATTGTTCTTTTGTCCATCATGCGACCTAAGTTTGGACCCAGCAATATTCAAATCAGTCTCAACCCTGATCTTCATGGAAACAGTTCGGCCCGAACTATCAATCCCTGTCCTCTCTTAACCGGAACACAAGCAACTTAGGACTGGTTTCGCCCATGCTAACTGTGTCACAGGAACCAAGCTGTACCCGAATGATGAGCCCATACTAGGGTGAAACCAGTCCTGGGTTGCTTGTAGTCACAGATACACATCACCCCAAACAAGGCAAAGGGAGTGGCTGTCCTTTTTAGCATGCTCAAGCATTCAAGTTAAAAGTGATAGAATCGAATAAGAAAGATGACTCCTAGGGTTCCATTGATATGTAGGAGATAGGCAGGTAACACTGTCTTCTATATACATCACAATGATAATAAGGAACAGCTCACAGCAACATTTTCCAAGTGATTTTGCGGTTTGCAATGGGGAGCAAATTACTTGGAGAAGACTGCAATGTTGTACAGAATCCTACTAAGCAGATTATCAGAAGGACATATTAAATGTATAGCAATTACCTCTGTAGTGAAAGGTTTTGAAGAGAAACATTTACTGGACTAATGGAGAGCCAACACAATACTAATAAAGTGAATATAAAACTGACCTATTAATGGCACATAAGCTTAGAAAAGTACAAACACACAATTATAATAAAAATATTTGCATATACTGTGTTCTTCACACACAACACAAAAGATATAAGTAAAATATGTCATAATTATTCTAAATCTTTATATACTTTCTAAGAATTTGATGCTATCATCACTCAAACATATCTAGAAAACTTTGACATTCCCTAACTAGATAAAGACATGAAAATCTCCTGGACTCATTAGATGAGTCTGAAGTCAGAGCAGAAATAAAACAATTTAAACATAATATTGTCCTAGGTCATGATGGATTTACAGACAAATCTATAAAACATATCAACACCTCCTGGTGGAACCTCTGAAAATATATTCAATTCTTTTCTACATCCTGTTTACTGATTGGAAAACTAAAGGTGTCAGTACTGACAATAATCAAGAAGCAGTTAATGGCTTCCCAGAACAAAGGTCGTATAGCTCGATAGCTAAGCATGGGCGAATTTTGCGAATCTCGCGTTCGCGAATTTTGCGGATTTGCGAACTCGCAATTCGCAAAATCCGCGAATTCTCGCGAATTTGCGGATTTTTATTTTTTGTGTGTTCGCGCGGGTTTCTGCCAGTTCGCGAGGGTTTTGTACAATTTCGCAAACGCGAACTTACCTGTCGGGTCGCAAGTTTCGCGAACTTGTTGTTTCTACGTGTCCAGCCTGTTTGGGACACTCTTCTTCATCACTGCCACTCTCTGTCACCACTGCCACTCTCTGACTACTCATGCCACCCTCTGGCCCACCCATGCCACCCTCTGTTTCTTCACAGCACCCTCTGGTTGTCCAGTCAGTGTACATTATTGAGGCAACGCAAGCACACCTTCCCTGCCTCAAGTGACCTGAATTAATTTGGGGCTGATTAATGTGTCACAGAATATTTTTTTAGCTGGCACCTGCTTCCTTAGTGCTTCCTGATTAGTGATCTTTTGCACTTGCTAAGTGCTTTCATTGTTGCAAAATTAGTTACAACACCTGCCCTGCCCCAACTGACAATAATGAATTAGGGGCTGATTAATGGATTTGAACTTCCAGCCTGGCTCCTGCTTGTCTCCCTTAGCTGTAATTCAGGACCTTTGTGGCATATGTGTAACTATTCTGAGGTTCATAGCAGGGTCACATAATAGTTGCAACTGGCAACTGAACTCTGGAGGGGCCCCTCAGGAAGCACTACAGGAAATGGCTACTAATGATGAGCCTGAACTTTTGAACCTGGTAAGTAGTTTCAGTTTTGCTAAGATCGTATTTCTGCAATTTTGCACTTATTCGCGGGGCGCGAAGTTGTACTGGGAAGCCGCGAACTCACGCGAACAGTGCGAGCAAGCCATAAAATCCGCTGCTTGCGGATTTGCGGATTTTGCGGGAGATTCGCGAATCTCGCGGATTGCGAATTTACCGAAAATCCGCAAAATCCGCGAGCGAAACGGATTTTCCGCCCATGCTTATCGATAGCATTATTAAATAATAATGTTAAAATATATACAAGAATTATATTACCATAATTGGCTCTGGCCAACCCTAAATTCGATGGGAGCACTAAAGTTCGCTTTGGCCCACAGGGAGAATGTTCATCAAGATTCAAAGTGGGACAGGGGATACGGCAAGGATGCGTGTTAGCACCAATATTATTCTCCTTATTTTTATAGATAATTATTTACAGACAATAAATGCTGATACCCCCATGGCGGCAGGTTGTCTGATACCCGTCTTACTATACGCGGACGACGCTGTTCTCCTAGCAGCAACTTCAGTAGTGCTCAAGAGATTAATGGATGCATTCTAAGTCTTTATGATACAAAAGAAAATGGTTATAAATAAATCTAAAACATATACTATGATATGTGGGCCTAAACCCCTCAAAACCTTTTTTATTAGGAATAGCTATATTGATATTGTTAATTCCTTTTTCTATCTTGGCATCTTATTCATGGATGATGGTTCTTGGTCCAAACATATTCTGAATGCCAGAGCCAAAATGAGTAGGACAACTCTTGGGATTTTTAAATTTCCTCCAAATTGGGGACTCAGCCAACTCAAGAGATGGTAGCTATATATAAAGCTAAAGGAGCAAGCATAGCTTTTTATGGGGCAGGGCTTTGGGGTCATGCAAAAAGCAAGGACCTGCAAACGCAAGAAAATTCCTTCTTGAATTGCTTGTTATACTTACCGCCATCTGCTTCAAACACTATTGCACATTTCGAGGAGGGTCTTCACTTTTAGAAGATCTTTTGTTGGCCAGACCTCTATTATTGTGGGACTCAATCTGGAAAAGGGAAGACACTGTTTTTACTAAATTGATTATTTTAGATTGTCTTAAACTGCACAATGCATTAAAAATCCTGTGGCTACTATACATCAATTCCTCTTTAGAAAATCTGTACAAAATATCAGTATGGTCAGAGACATCAAAAAAATTGTCGCATACAAAAAGGGAGATCAGGGACACCTATTTACAATATAGGTTGGATCTGCGATCTCATGCTGAGAGGAGTACATCTACTGTTGCCTTGTACATATCTTACAGCTTAAAGGTGTGTGCCAATAATTATTTGTCATATGTGACCTATGCTCAGCACTGCTTTGTGCTAGTAAGATTGAGATGTGGCATAGTTCATCACCTTTTAGCCTTTCCAAAGATGAGGACTCATCCGTCTGAAGAGGTATTATGCACGGGCGATAATAAAAGTAAACAGAGGACATTGCACTTGATGCTGTTTTGTAATTTTTATCAGAATGTTAGATGTTTTTATCTCAAATCATTGTTTGTTACCGATAATATTAGGTCATATGAATTAGCTATGAAATTCATGTCGACATTAGGTGACCCACTGATATGTTATTGTGATGCCCTGTTCATTTTAAAAGCAATTAAAGTGAGGAAAAATAACAGAATATAGTAGAATACAACTGAAACAATATTATAAAATTGATAGTTTCTTTTGCTATATGCAATAATAATGTTGTGTTTATTCTGAAGCCATTATTATGAGAATGTCCCTTGATATAATATAAGAAATGAAATGTTTTTTACAATTATGATTGTATCTGCCTTTGTAATTTGCTTTTTAAATTCTATATGATTGTACTTTTATGGCTACCTCTTTTGATAGTCGAATAAAGATTTGAACCGAATCTGAAGTCAGAGCATAAATAAAAAAATTTAAACATAATCATGTCCTAGGTCATGTTGGATTTACTGACACATTCTATAAAACACATCAAAACCTCCTGGTTGAACCTCTGAAAATATATTCAATTATTTTCTTCACCCTGTTTACTAATTGGAAAATTATTGGCATCAGTACTGACAGTAACCATGAAGCAGTTATGGTTTCTCAGAACAAAGGTCTTGTAGTTCTGTAGCATTATTAAATAATTATGTTAAAATATATACAAGAATTATATTATCTCTCCTCAACCCTACCCGGTCAAACCTGATATCCCTATATGAATCAGATTTTATAAGGAACAAATTAACTTGGGACAATATTCTCTTCCCATCTAATTAATTGATGTAGCCTAATGTAACAAACAATTTGATGGTCCTGTCTTTGGATGGTAAAAAAGGCATTCAACCGAGTTGAATGCCTCTTTCTTACCGAGCTCCTAAACAAAACAGGTTTAGGACACAGTATACATGCTTATACCAGCATACTTTGTAAAACCTTCATTGAGGATTAAATAAATTGGGATATAAAAAATACATATACATTTGACCACGGGAACTAGACTGGGGTACCCAAATTCCTCTCTTCTTTTTGCGGAAACACTGAACCTATATCATAATTTATTTATACCAACTATAATATACACAGAAAAAAAACAATTAGTAAACACCATAAACTTGCAATGTTTGCCAATAATATCATGTGATTTTTATTGAAATCAGATATCTTATGTCCCCATTTATTAATAGAAATGAAAAGATACTCTGAAGCCTCAGGCTTCAAGATTAACTTATATAAATTAGTGGGCATTAAGTCTACAATGAAAACATCCTTTACCCCGCAAGTTGTTACTGCGATTGATCTAGGGGGCGCATTGTTGGACTGCTGTTAGATTTTACGTCCAACACCTTCCCTACTGTTGCGTAGACTGGAGTTGGAATAGTAATTTATACTATTCCAAAGTGCAGCACCTCCCTACGGCAATTCAATTTAAGTGACTTGGTTGGTAAGGTAGCGTGTGGTTACGTTGCAGTCGGGGTAGTGACTGTGTGATAGAGGCAGGTGAGGTAAATGCATTCGGTGTTCCGTCATACAACTGGGAAAACACCTTTACAACGCAACCATTACATGGCACTACACATACAATGCAGGCATTACATCGCAACATCCTTTACAATGCATGACACTACAACGCAGGCATTACAATGCATACCATTACAACGCATGACACTACATCGCATGTCACTACAACGCAGGCATTACAACGCATACCATTACAACGCATACCATTGTAGTTAGAATAGTAATTTTTAACTGCTACACTATCCAACACTTACCCTACTGTTGCACCCCCTGGAGTTAGAATAGTAATTTTTACCCCTATACTATCCAATACTTACCTTAAATGCAATGCGTTGTAATGGTATGCGTTGTACAGGTAGTGTGCTATGTAATAGAATGCATTGTAAAGGTTGTTTTTTTAAATGTGATGTAGTGTCATGGGATGTAATGGAATGCGTTGTAGTGGATGTTGCGATGTGAAAACTACATTATAAATGCATACATTGTAAATGTATGCGTTGTACCGTCATGCATTCCATACAGCCAGTCTACAATTATAGAAGAATGACAGAAGCTTTACTTGCAAATGAAGGCCTTCTCAGATGGCCCCATAAAATAAGTTACTATATGCCATCCCAATAAAATATGTTTTTTTTTGCTACAGACATCCATATATTATACACACTATTGAAGGACCTAAACAGATGAAGTAAGTTACCAATGTCAGTATTAAGATTAATTTCATGCCTCAGGTTTTGTACATCCCTAAAACACTACCCTTATTCATACCACAAGTGACAATTTACCATTAACAACAGATGCTCCTAGCCTTTGTCTGGGAGGGCAGATCACATAGAGTTTGGAAAAACACGCTATAGAAATCAAACCTTGAAGTAACCTCATGGAAACATTTTTTACACAACAGCAAGCAGAGAAAGGTTTAGCTAAAATATATACAATGCTCCAAAGCCAATTCACAAACTGTAAACATAAATACTTGGTTAAAAGGAAAATAGAGTTAAACAAAGAAACTACGAGAGACATTTGGACATTAATATGGAGAAGGGCCACAAAATCTGCAGTCTGTTCTCAACATAAAGAAAAGTTATGCAAAATCTTAATAACATGGTATGTCACTTTAGTTAACTTGGCCGTATGTTTGGAAACTCAAAATCATGTTGGAGATGTTGGTATGATGAATGGACAATGGCAGGGGTAGGGGGATGAAAGTGACAAACGACGGGATAGATAATGTAAAATAAATAAATAAATAAAATCACTTACCTTGCACTCATCTCATTGCTGAGTCGCTGAAGCGCAAGGTAAGTGGTTTCATTTATTTATTTTATTTAATCATTTATTTTACATTCCCTATCCCGTTGGTTATTACTTTCACCCCTCACTCCTGCCCCACCCTACTGCTCTTACCTGCACGGATCGCCACTGGTTCTAAACTATGCCCTCTTTTAATACTTATAGTTCTGAATTAAAACTATGTAGAACACACCACCTCATAATATTCTCCGTAAAATAAACAAATTAATCTGTCATTCCTTGTTGACAAGTTTATTATTAAAATGTCTGCCAAGAGTTGGACAACATAGAACATGCCAGGAAATTAACAAACAAAGTTGTCAAAAAATGTAGATTTTGTAACTGCATTAACATCTCTCCATGACAAAGAGTATTGTTTTATCTGTCTCCATTTGCTAATGATTCACTAAGAAGTGGGGTCGTTGGATCTCTCCCTAAAACAAAACATTTGGATTGCGCTGTCACAGTACTCAGTAGAGATACATATATAGTTCTGCTACTACCCTGGCTAACCATTATTGGCTGTTTTCCTTTTGTTAAGTTCCTTTTCCCAAAACACCCAGAAAAAGGATTAATTTATGACTTTCTGTCAAAGCAGATTCCATCAAAGATGTCATTCTAGTACACAGATGGCATCTTTCTGGCATTATCTTGGTCCTCATTATAGGAAAGCGCTTAAACACTTTCTAAGGGAGACCATCATGTGGAAGGGTGATGTTATTGATGGCATTGCTTCTACCATAAAAATGCTTGGCACACGCTTTAAACTGTGTGTGAATAACATAATTGAAATTCAGCTACCTGGTAAACTTGTAGATAGTGTTGCTGATGCAAACAGTTTTGGCCACATTTTTTGAATATAAGAACTTTGAGATGGAAATGATCAGATGGTGCAAAAGACACAGATTAGAAAGATTGAAGAGACTGACAACTATACCAAAATTGACTTTGGATAAAATAATTGAAATGGCTTTGGGGGTTGGAAAGCACTGCCTTACATGGAACCCAGTCCTAAGCCGTCAATACTGTGTCATCTAATGAGACAGTTGTAGAAAGGAAAGCCGACAATTTTAATATAAGGAAGTCCAAATGTGTAGAACATTTTAGCAAAAATTTAGGTTCTGCATCAAAATGTCCTGTAGTTAACACTGTAGGTAAGAAGAACAAGAACAAAGGCCATTTCGCCAAAATGTGCAACTGTGGCTAAATTCATTGCTAGACAGATCAATGCACTGAATGTTTGTGGCAAGGCTTCAAGAGAGTCTGATTCAAATGAAGAACATGTGGTGTTATGCACTGTGTCTCTCATGGATCACTGAAATAATATCTACTACCAAAATATCGAGTTCCCAAAATATCGATGACAAAATATCGAGGGACATAATATCGACTTTCTATCTTCACTGAGGTAAGTACAAAAATATCGACTTAAAAATATCGAGTGTTAAAAATATAGACTGTCAAAATATCGATTTTTTTATGTCTTTAAAATAAGTTAAAACTATTATAATATTACATATATTTAATATAAACATTGGTAAAATTATTAAATAAATGTAACATTATTGCATAATTAATGTACATTTAAAAATTAATAATAATAATACATATATATATAAATACATGTTATTAATAAAACATATAGAATATATTTACCGTGGCATAGCAAAAGGTTTAAATTTAATGTAACCACTCCAGTGGGTGCTACATTACAGAGATCATTGGATAGCGTAGGGGTAAAAATTACTATTCCCACTCCAGTGGGTGCTACAGTAGAGAAAGCGTACGCCTGTACCCCAAAAACCCTAAACTGACCCTGAACCCTAAAAATACCCCTTTACCCAAAAACTGAAAACTGACCCTGAACCCTAAAAATACCCCTTTACCCAAAAACTGAAAACTGACCCTGAGCCCTAAAAATACCCCTTTACCCAAAAACTGAAAACTGACCCTGAACCCTAAAAATACCCCTTTACCCAAAAACTGAAAACTGACCCTGAACCCTAAAAATACCCCTTTACCCACAAACTGAAAACTGACCCTGAACCCTAAAAATACCCCTTTACCCAAAAACTGAAAACTGACCCTGAACCCTATAAACACACAACCCGCTCCAGAAAATAAATTAAAAAAAATAAATTATTTATCAATTATTTATTTTAAATTAATTACCAATTATATTTTAATTATTTACCAATTATTATTTCATTAACAATTACATTAAATTTACATAATTAATTAATTATAATTAAATTACTTCCCACCCTATTCCCCTATAAACACACAACCCGCTACAGAAAATAAATTCTTAAAAATTAATTATTTATCAATTAATCATTTTTAATTAATTAACTATTATATTTTAATGAATTACCAATTATTATTTAAGTAACAATTACATTAAATTTACATAATTAATTATTTATAATTAAATTACTTCCCACCCTATTCCCCTATAAACCCACAACCCGCTACAGATTTATATTACTCAAATATTATTAAATATTAATAACTTACCTTATTTTTGATATTTTTGTTGTCTATATTTTTTCTAGTCTATATTATGTTTAGTCTATATTTTTGATTCAATATTTTGGCTATTCTAGTCGATATTAGTCGATGTTTTTGTTGTCTATATTTTGTCTAGTCTATATTTTGTGTAGTCTATATTTTTTACTCGATATTTTGTCCAATCGATATTTTGGACTCGATATTATGTCTGTTTACCGTCTCTCATTGCTAGTGCAAGCACTGATGAGGTTCACATGCATATTGGTGGGAATGTCATTAAGAGACTCTTTTGTCATATTGTTTTGGGGGCGTAGAGGTAAGAATGATGGATTATTCTGGCTCACCATTCATCTTAATTGGGGTAAATGAATGAACTATTTTCACAGTGATGTGACCTTGAAGCATTCAACTTTTAGTCCTGTGGCATATAAGAGAAAGCATGTTAACATGTTAGGAGAGTTTGACACAATTGTGTCCTTCAAAGAAAATGTCACCCCTGGCATTGTATGTGGCTAAAGATGGATCATGCCTGTGCTGTTTTTGAAGGCCAATTTTGCAAATTACATGTTTTGATTTTCCCACGATACAGGTAAATACAGATGTGAAGCCTGTTGTTGATAAACTGCATAGAGGACCATTTCCTGTGTGTGCAGAGTTAAAGAGCAAACTGAATAAACTGTGCAAGCAAGATATCATTGAGCCCACTGATGGCTCTAGGTTGTTCTTGCCTATAAAGCATTCACGTCTTTATTGAGGAGTGTTGACCTTCATGATTTGAATGCCTGCATTTGCATGTCTCGATATTCCCTTTCTAACATCACAGAAATGTTAACTCTATTGAAGGATGCAAAATTTGTATCACTTGGGACATCGTATCAGCCTATGATCAGGTGGTTATTCAGAAGGTGTCCTGCCATTTAACCTCATTCATTACCTGGAGGGGTTTTTCATTTCAAGTATATACGTTCCAGCTTAACGTCCGATTTGGCTATTTTTCAACAGGTGTTTGAAGCATTGTTTTGAGACATGCAAGGGTTACCGGTTTTCAGGAGCATGTGTTGGTTTATGCTTAGAGCAGGGATAACATGATGAGATTGGCATGAGTTATGTGCATTCTAGTGGATAAAGGAATCAAGATAAAAGCATCCTAATGTAAGTATGGTTTGTCCAATGTGGAGTATTTAGATAACCATCTTTCTTCTGAGAGATGTGAACCAAAGAGCCTGTGGATTGTACAATAACAGAGATGTCTGTTCCGAACAGCAAAGTTCAATTCAAGTAATTTTTATGTTTATTGAACTCTATTCCCACTTCATTCCAAATTGGTCTGAGCTGCTCCCTCTCTTCAAACTGCTCAAAATGGATGAAAGTTTGGTTTGTGATGAAGAGTGTTATGATAAGCAACTCGATCTATGTTCTTTGCACTCCACTCTTAATCTTTACTCATAAGAGACGCCATCAACCAACTGTCACGGCCAGGCACTAAATACAGTCCTGTCAACTGCTGAACCATGGAATATTCAATATGTCATACAGAACTATAACTATGTCATAGCAGTCTGAGGCTGGCTGAGACTGCCTAATAATATTATAACACAAAAAAAATAACAATGAAATACAAATAATAATAGGCACATTTATAAAGCGCATGGCTACACTCGGCCAGTGTGTCCCCGCGCTACGGTGCAACTGCACAGATTTCCACACCCTGAACCTCACCCCTCCTAGCTATCTCTGGGGAAGAGATGTGTTTAAAATTTTTCCTGAATATGCCCTCCCGGGCCTCCATCCGGAGACACCAGGGGAGTCTGTTACAGTGCTGGGCAGCCAGCAGGCGGAAGGAGCGTCCGCCCATCCTTGCTCTCTTAATCGCGGGAACACACACCAAACCCGCCCCACCTGATCTAAGTTGGCGTGGAGGGGCATAGGGGGTGAGTAGCTCAGACAAATAGGAAGGAGCCTTCCCCTGAATAATACGATGGTGTACACACAGTGCCTTAAACAGGACTCTCTCCTTTATTGGCAACCAGTGGAGTGCAGCCCGCGCCGCCATTGAGGAGGCCCTCCTCGGGCACATAAGAACCAAACTCGCTGCTGCGGTCTGCTCCCCCTAGAGTTTGTGCATGCACTTCGTCCTAGCACCCAGGTATAGAATATTGCCATAATCCAGGCACGATGTCACAAGGGCATGGACCATGGTCTTCCTGGCTGCAGTAGGCAGCATATCCAGGATTTTGCGAAGGACCCTCAGGACTCCAAAACAGGCACCTGCCACCCGCCTGGTTTGGTACTCAAAGGAGAGCCTTGTGTCCAATCACACCCCCAGGTTCTTTGCCTGTGTGCAGGAGACAGGGGTGGTCCCCAAACTCGACATCGACGGGGCTCTCCCCATCGGTGTGGTCAATCTAATTCAAACTGAAAATGAAGAATAAAACCTCCAATGGGTAAGAAAGCAAGGGGCAACAAAACAAGAAAACACCACACATCAGGTAAATAGGTGGGGTAGGTGGGAAAGATACACAAGGAAAAGCGTAATACAGAACAGCCATAATGACACTCCACAGCGCTGTACAGTGCTCTTTTCACATGTAAAAGAGGATGCACAAAATGAATGTACAATTCTTCTCATTCCCATGAGCATAAATCTCTGAGAAAAGTTACTCACACATATAATCCTTCAAATAGCTAGGAGTCCTTTCTAGTTTCACATCCATTTCTTTTTGCACAGAAACCCTTACTTCAGCTCCCCTTCTCTTGAGGACATAGTGGCATTGTCATGATTTTTCTTGAATTCATCATCACTCATGAATGTCCAAGGGAGATCAAACTCCTCCACCACCCTTGAATCCCCCTACACCTCCCTTGTTTCTGATAGAGCACCACCCTCCTAAGATTCCACGTTTGACCATTGTGCAATTTTACCCAATTCCCACCTATTCTTTCAACCTTAAAGGAAGCTTTGAATGTGGATAATCCCTTACTCACTGTGAGAAGTTGGCCTGGTATATGGTGTTCACTAGTCTAGTGATCACCTTGCACCAGTCCAAACAACCCTTATGGTGATGGTTGTAAAGTCAATCTTATAAACCAGCTATCCTAGAGGTAGCGTGGACAGAACAGTCTTGGGCTAAAAGACTCTTGAGGGCGTGTAAAGCCAGCTGTTTTACCATATGTAACCCCTTGAATACCAAATGAAAGGACACCACACAGGATATATATAAAATATATATGTATTTATTTACTAACACAGTCCTCTGAACTCTTTATGAGGTCAGAGGCCAAAGCACATAACAAGTAATCTCAGAGATACTTTAAATAGCACAATTTACAGTTAGGCCCTAGGGGCGCGTAAAACCATATACTAAGTAAGTGGTATAAGTACCACGTCACGAGAAAAGGAAAGGCCTAGGGAATCGCTGTGGCTACACTATCTGAACCTTAGTTTAGATGTAGGAGGCCCACAGGCGGCGCGTGCAGTGTCTGTACACTCACGCGAGAGTCAACACAAATTCAATGGGAATCTCGAAGTTAGATTTAAAAGGATTTAGGACACTTCCGGTCTTGCTAGAAGGATACAACTAAAAACCTAGACACTTGGATAGTCAATACCCTTGGGAGCACCGAAGTACTCACGTTACCTCACCCACGGACGGCGGGTGCATAGGTGTGAAGATGTGTCGGGTTTCGTCGTTGATTCCTATGGAGCCTTGGAAGAAGATGCTGCAGGTGACCAGGAGGAAGATGTCCGGGTGGATTCAAGGGTGGATCAAAGATGAAGAGGACCTGAAAGCAGAGGGGACAGAGTCTAGGTCACTAGCCAGTGACCGGATGGAACCAGGAAGGAACCAGACGATATTGAGGAGTAATCAGGTGCTGTCTTGAAGCTTGTCTTTGCAGCCACGCGGACCAGAAGGCGTCGACGACAACCAGGTGCTAAAGAGGAGCTGTCCCATAAAGGTTCTCGCAGATGGAGGGGTCAACTGCCAGATTGGAGCCAACAAGCCTAAGCAAAGGCAACCCACGCAGGATACACAAAAGGCTTCTGGAGCCGACCAGCAAGGTCTGAGGTACTTCACCTTTTCAGGGAAGCAAGGGTCAGTCTGGAGCAACCAGACCAGCAATGGATTTCAAAAAGGATTGTCGTCACAGGGCTACTAGCCAACGGGCCAGCAACCGGACAACGCATCGAGCAGAACACAAGCAGAAGGGCCCCACGCAGAACTCGTGGAGTGTGGAGGGCTGGTCTTCAGTGCAGGTGGAGCTCGGTTTCGGGGTTTGTCAATCCCCAGTGCACAGCTTCGAGGATGCCTCAGGAGCTGCGCTGTTAGCAAGTTAGCAGGCTTTCCAAGATGTCCGGTCCCACGTGTCTCGTCACCTTCACAGAGCTCAGCTATGCTGCAGTCGTGAAGAGAGGGTCAGAGAGGTCTGGAAGTATGGGTCTTGTCAGGCTCTGTGCTCGGGTTTCTGGCAGGAACGGGGGAAAAAGCAAGCCGTTGATTTGCTGGATGGTGCCTGGTTGCCCAGGGTGGTCACTCCTTGGCCACAAGGGACATTCTTCAGTCTTCAGCTTCAGCAGAACGTTGAAGGTCCAGAGTTTCGTGTCAAGTTACGATTCTGGATTAATCTGATGTCTAAGGACAGAGCTCCCACTTTTATACAAATAAAAGGGGCTAGATTAGTTTCTAGGTTCCTCCTATGGGTGGGACCAGGAAGGGGGGTGGTTACACCCCCTCTCCTTTGTCCAGTTTCGCGCCAGAGCTGGGGCTGGAGGGCCCCAGCAACCGGTTTGAACTGGGGTATGCACGGAGCACCTAGTGTGCCCCAGGCAGTGTCTCAATCTATTCAGCCCTCCCTGTCCTAATACACAATGTCCTGTATGTGGCAGCAGCATTCATTTTGTGATGCTGGGGCTCTGGTTAACTTTAACCGGGTACAGTAGTTTCAACATGTCTTCTCCCTCTAGGAGGGTGGAATGCTACCCCCGTTGCCAGAATTGGCGAGGGGGTAGTATTCCAAAGTGTATGACACCTTACACGACATGTTTGGTTAAAGCCAAACCAAAGTTAGCATTAACCGCGAGGATTATAATGCACTTAAAAGTATATGGTATGGCAATATCATAGAACAGCTATAAGCACATGGTTCCAAAAGCTGCAGACAGGCTCAGCTCATGCTAGAGCACCATCTCACACATAACCAAGCACTCTGCCTCCAGAATTGTTAAGGCCTGCCATAGGAGTGACTTATAGGTTACTATGTGTCTATATATAACGTAGGTATAGGGATACTATACCTAAGCAAGTGGTGATTACACGACCTTGCCCCAGCTGAGCGATAGCCAGTTGTGTCAAATTAGGTGGCCAGCCAGGGGTGGCATAATATGTGCTGCAGCCCCTGGTAGGCTTTGGGTGCACCTATGCCCTGGGTACCTATGGTACACTTATACAGGGACTCACAAGGGTGACCCATTATCCAATTTGGTATGTACCTACAGTACATGGATCCATTTTACAGAGAGATCAGATAGCCTGGGGGTCCTGAATAGCAGGATCCCAGGCCAACTAAGTCAAAAACCAGCTAAACACTAGGCAAAAAGTTGGGGGTAACGATAGTCAGGTATCCACCTTCCTACACTCACTCCTCCTGGTTTGACTTTTACTCAATCACCCGCCTGGATAATTCTGGCACCTCCTTCCAAAACTCTAGTAACATCTTTTGTATGTTTGTTCAGCAACCACAATGGACCACTTTAGTGCCTTCTTGTCTGCCATGCTTTAATTCAAAAGGACATTTCTCCATGCCATCATGCACTGTTGTACGATATGCCTACAACTTCTTTTTAATAGCTTTGTACCGGTATGCTTGCAGCAACTGCTTACTGCATTGTCCTTATCACCCTTTTGTTATCCTCTCACACAACCCAGTTACTTGCATATTGTAGTGTGAGGTACACGTATGCCTTAAACCCACTTTTCCAAACAATTGTTCCACCTCCTTGTTATAAACAAGTTCCATAGAAGATATAAGAGGTTTGAAGTCTTCTTTATTGCAAGATTGTAGACACCCACAGGTAAGTGCTGCCGCTCGACTCCAGGACTCCAGGCAACTGACTTTCGTTGTCCAGAGTACTAGAACAGAACGGAGCCATCAGAATCAGAACAACACTTCATAACATAAGAAATGTGCCCTCGTGCTGAATGCAGCAAGAGGACACAAAAGCAATATACCACAACTTCTCCCTCTTCACAACATTTCAAAAGAGAGACATTCAAAATAAAATGGAAACAATAAATGAGAATAACAAATACATTTCAACCCAAATACATTTCAACCCAAAACATAATCATTAAACCTGACAGGTAACTTTCTACATCGAACAGATGAACCAGAAGTTTGATGAAGAACCTCCCCACCAACTTCAGAAGAAATGGAGGGAGGAGAAGAAACTGTCTGAGGATCTGTCTGATCAGAAAAAGAACACAAAGTGGAAGAATTGTTAGCAATAGGTACATCTAACCAAAAAGACCAGTCACACTGATCAAATTGTTCTCTAGTCAAATTTAGCCAAGAGCTTGCTTGAGAATTGGTCAAGTGAACTACAGCTCTCTTATTCCACCATCCTCTACTACCAAGTAAAGGAGAAGCTTTACTGACAGAAGTTACTTGAACTGGAGTAGAGAACTTGGAGAGACCTTTAGAAACTCTTTTCGGGTTTTTAATGAGAACCCAATCACCAATCTTTAACTCAACTGAACTGAAACATTTTCCAAAATCATGTTTGTTTCTCATGACATTCTGTTTTTGTAAAACTCTATTAGACAAATCACCATCATGACATTCATTACCTTTAGCCTTGAAATTCTTCTGAGATAACAACTTGGGGCACAACTTAGTATGAACATTCCTATTCCTTAACAAGGAAAAAGGGGACACTCCAGTGGTACTATGAGGAGAGATATTATATGACCAAAATTTATCCTCGAGAAAATCTTTAACGTCACTGTGAGAAGAAATAGCTGTTTGAACAGCGTCTTTGAGAAGTCTATTAGCTCGCTCAACCAAACCATTTGAAGTGGGTGAGTAAAGAGCCACTTTAAAATGAACAACATCACGTTCAACCAAAAATGAAGTAAATTTCTCGGATATGAAATGAGAACCATTATCAGTAACTACAACAGATGGACAACCTTCAATCATAAACAATTTTTTAAAAAATTTTATGGCATTGGCAGAAGTTGGAGAATCACAAAACATGTGATACACCCACTTTGAGTGATAGTCAATCAATACAATGACATATTTCATCTCATGAGAAAGGACTTCAAATGGGCCGGAATAATCTAAACCGACCTTTTCCCATGGTTTATCTGGAAAAGGAACGGGATGAAGAGGAGTATTCATGAGTTTCCATTTCTTATCCGAAAGTAAGCATTCATTGCAAGAATCTATGAAAAACTTTACTTGAGACTCAATGGAAGGCCACCAGTAATGGGATTTGATAAATTGGGATGTTTTTGTAATACCTAGATGGCCTTGATGTGCGAATTTAATGATATCAAGCCTGATATCTGAGGGAGGAACAAAAACATCATGTCTCATTATCAAATTGTTAACCAGGGACAGTTTAGAAGAGATCATAGCAAACGCTTTTAATTCATTAGACAGTTTCCTATTCTCTGGCCAGCCTTTAGAAATGTACTGTGCTACTAATTTTAAGTTATGATCTTTATCATATGCCTTAGACCAAGACTCTTCTGTAATGCATGGACACAACTTTGTGGCATCAAGAGTGGCAACTACACACTCGATGTCACCAATTTCCTCAAAATCAGATGAATCATTAAGTGCCATGCGAGATAAACAGTCAGCTCGAAAATGTTTACCACCAGATATATGTTTAATGTTTAAGTGAAACTCATGTAATTTTGACAAAAGCCTGACAAGTCTTGAAGAGGCCCTCCCCAGACCATCGCCATTAAGAAGTTGAGTGAGAGGCTTATGGTCAGTGAATAAATCAAATTCACGTCCCCATATATAATTTTTGAATTTTTCAATGGCCCATACACAAGCCAAGGACTCTCGCTCAATAGTGCTATAGTGTGTTTCAGAATCTTTAAGTCTCCTGGAAGAAAAAGCAATTGTGTGTTCTCTCCCTGAAACCCACTGTCCTAAGACAGCACCTAAGCCAGTCAAACTAGCATCAACCATTATGAAAAATCTGGCAGAATATTGAAAAGGATGCAAAGCAGGCGCTCCAACAATCATGTTCTTGATCCGAACAAAAGATGCATCAACCTCTTCTGACCACTCAAATTTTGAACCTTTGCGTAACAAGGAACGAAGAGGTTCAACAATTAGTGCATATCCTTTTACAAAACGGGCATAATATTCCGCCAAACCAAGAAAGGAGTGAAGAGCATCTTTGTCTTTAGGAGGGGAGGCATGAGTAATAGCCTCAATAAGAGAAGACTTGGGTTTTATGCCTTCAGGAGTCAAGGTATGACCTAAGTATTCCAAAGATTGAGAACCAAATTTACATTTATCAGCCCTGACTGTCATGCCAGAATCATTGAGCTTACTCAAAACAGAAGTCAGATGTGATAAATGAGATTCCCAATCAGGAGAAAAAACCAAAATGTCATCCTGATAGGCCTGTACACCAGACATAGACTGAAAAAGATGATCCATTATCTTTTAAAAAACACTAGCTGCACTAGCTAGCCCAAAAGGAAGTTTTAGGTATTTGTAAACTCCAAATGGAGTCACAAATGTGGTAAGATCTTGGGAGGCCTCAGTGAGGGGAACCTGATGGTATGCTGAACGCAAATCAATTAAAGAAAAATATTTTGCACCACCCAGATTGGCAAGGAGATCTTGAATTTTGGGGAGGGGATGGCAGTCAACCAAAATATTTTTGTTTAATGTGCGTAAGTCGGCACATAGCCTGACCTCGCCATTCTTTTTGTGTACGATAACGATGGGTGAAACCCATTCGGATGAGTCTGAAGATGCAATAATACCATCATTTTTAAGAGAAGTGAGAACAGATTTAAGTTCATCCCTTGCGCTAATAGGGACCGGTCGAACTTTATGGACTATGGGTTGAGCACATGTTTTCAATTTGATCTCATGCTGAAAACCTTTCACAGTACCTGGTTGATTAGAAAATACTTTTGGAAATGTATCCAAAATTTGTTTAATATCAGACTCGTGATCATTGACAACGAGACATTCAGACACAAAAGGTGGAGCAGGAGAATAATCCTCGGGAAGGTCACCTACTCTTATCGGATTGTCAGAACCAGGCATTAAATAAAGACCCATTTTGGCGAGATCTTGCCACCCAACTATATTGCGACCATTAATCGCAACATAAATGTTCGTAATAATTGATCTCCCAAAGCACTCTAACCTATAGTTGAAATAGCCAAGCATGATAATGTCAAATTCACCGAACGCCTTAGGACTGAGGTCGGATTCAATTAAGGAAATGGAGCTGTTCCATTTTTCGTGAAAAATTACATCAGACAAAATAGTTATTGGAGATCCAGAATCTGCCATTACTAAAATTTCTGTGTCCCCAAAAAGTGTAGAGCAGAATGGACCTTTAACTAATTTTGGGGCGTGAATATAATTGCACTGAATAGAAACAACCATGTCTTGAAATTCATCTATGCAATCATCAATTTCAGTACATTCGATGTTGTTAACAGAAGGTCTGAAAGGTTTTTTAACAGATCTGCATATACCCTGAAAATGTCCTATTTTTTTTGCATAAAACACATCTTTTGCCAAGTGCAGGACAAGTAGGGTTGTTACCAAGATAAGACTTAGAACCGCACCTGTAACAAAAGGGGTTAGGTTTCCTAGGCAATTGTTTAAAAGATTGATTGACATTAACAACATTAACAGAATTAGAATTATCATGCGAGGAAGAATGAAAAGGAATGTGAGGTTGGTCCTTCTGAAGAGCATTAGATGTTGTTATAGACCTTTCAATGCTCTTTGCGATGCCAATGGTCTCTTGAAGTGTAGGTTTTTTACAACTCAATAGGCGTTGTTGAATTTTTTTTGAATAACAAGAGAAAACAAATTGATCCCGGATATAGATGTAAGGATTTGACTCGAACTCACAAGTCGATGCTAAAATTCTTAATTGGGCAATATATTCTTCAATAATTCGTCTTCACACTGTGTTTCCTTTTAAAGAAATTATGTCTTTCAAGCATCTCATTTGGTTCTTCACCATAATGCCTTGCTAGGCGAGACAAAGCTTCTTTATATTCATCCCAATGATCACCTGCATCACCAGTGGGAATAGGAGACCTTGGCAGATTTTCGAATACATTCTGTGCAGCAACTCCTAAACAGCCATATAATATAGCAACTTTTCTTTCAGGGGTAAATTTTACAGCATCAATTGCAACAATATGATTGGCAAAAGCTCTGACCCATTGGCGCCAAGGTATAGTTGGTTTGCCAGGAAGTTGAAGAAAAGGTGGAGGTTGAGCAAACTGTTGTGAAGAAGCCATTTAAAAATAAATTGATTCCTCAGTTTGTGAAAAATTGAGAAATGATATTTAAGTAAATAATTAAAATAATAGGAATAACAAGTCTGTCTATAAATAAATTACAAATAAACCAAATGTAACAGTTGAATGGAAAGTTAAAAAGGAAAATGAAGCGCAGGCAATGGTGTGCCTGTCACCGAAGAAATCATACCTTTGTTAATGTATTGAATGTTAGTAAAATAGTAGATAAAACCAGGAAAATGCCAGTAGTGGAGTTTCAAGCGCCGATGTAAATCAGTCAAAGTGACGTTAAATATGCAAGGCTGAAGGAAGCCGATTCCGTGTAACAGCGTAGCTAGGCAACCAATAAAATGGCCGCCCGACGTGTGCGATAAGATCACAACGTAGGAAATGTCAAGCTGAGCTCCGCCGTACACGTCTACACAGGGTGATGACGTGCGTGTAAAAATGACGTGCGTGTGGAATGGATTGAGCAGGCTGCATAGGGGTACTCACGGCCTCGACGAATTTGATCGAGAGGAACTGCCAGGAAGATCTCGAAGCGCTGAAGAAGTCAAGTAAAACTGGTGCTGAAAACGGCACAGCCAAAAACTTCAAAGGTATTTGAGGAGGTGGGCAGTCCGTAGGGAATAGAGTCGGCAGGGGTTGGCCGAGAATTTTCCTGGTGGGTATCTTGAGGAGGTTCGGGACCCGCTCTTCGCCAAAGGTTATAAAAAAGTTCAGTAGAAGATATAAGAGGTTTGAAGTCTTCTTTATTGCAAGATTGTAGACACCCACAGGTAAGTGCTGCCGCTCGACTCCAGGACTCCAGGCAACTGACTTTCGTTGTCCAGAGTACTAGAACAGAACGGAGCCATCAGGATCAGAACAACACTTCATAACATAAGAAATGTGCCCTCGTGCTGAATGCAGCACGAGGACACAAAAGCAATATACCACACTCCTTCAAGGTAAGTTGTGTTCCATTGTCAGTAAGGACTACCAATGGAATTCCTTCTCTTCTGAAAACTTCACTTACAACTTTATTCGTTGACTCAGTGGTAATGAATTTCATGAAAACTACTTCCACCCACCTTGATCCAGCACCCACCAACACTGCTGCAAATTTTCCATGCTCCTGCAAACCATTGAAAGGACCAATAAAGTCTAAACAAAACATCTCCCATGCCCCAATAGGCCCAAGAATATGCTGCACACAATCCACTTTGCCCAAACCAACTTGTAATCTTTTTTTCAGATTTCCAACAACAATCTCATTTCTCAACCCATTCCTTAATATGTCTGTCCATGCTTGGCCACCAGAACTTTACTTAACTCTCCTACCAGTTAATGCCTGTCCCAGGTGCCCCTCATGTGATAATCCAATTAACCTGCTCCTGATGGACTCTGGTGGCACAAACCTCTCGCCTCTCAAAACCACCCACTCATTTTGTGTGGACAACTCACTTTGTATTTTATTAAAAGATCTAAGTCCTTCAGGTATAGTTCTTTCTCTTGATACCCCTTCCTTCCAATCCTCATAATGCCCTTAAGTGTCTCATCATTCTGCATGATTATGACCCATTTAGTTCTAGTGATGGAATTACCCAAGCCCACAGTGATGTCATCAAGATTGGCTACAACATCATCAGCTAGCAACTCCTCACAACCTGCCTTGGTGTCTGGTAATCTCCTGAGGTAGTCTGCCACTTAGTTTCTCCACCCAGGCATATGTTCTGTACGACATGAACATTCCTGCTTGCTCAGAGCCAAACGTGCTAATTTCTCTGAGCAGTTTTTTTCCCATCTGGACCCAAAACCTTAAGGAGAGGCTTATGGTCTGTTCTTAGCATCAAAACCGCACCCCTCAGAAATACCCTAAAATCTCTAGTGGCCCATGCAGCTGCTAGAGCCTCACACTTTATCGCTGAATAATTCCTCTCAGCAACTGTCAACAAACAAGAGACAAAAGCTGCAGTTTTCTCTTGCCTCCCATGGTCTTGTGTCAAAACCGCACCAATACCCACCTCACTGGCATCACCAGTAAGGAAGGTGTGTGACTCTGTTCTAAACAGAAGCAAAATCCCAGCCCATTCAATATTCTCTTTTATCATATTAAAAGCATTCTGCTGCTTCTCACTCCATGTGAACTTCCTACCTATTCTCAACAGTTCTCCTAATGGTCCGTCTTATCTGAAAAATCCTGCACAAATTTGGAGTATTACTCCACCATTCCTATGAAAAATCTTAACTTATCCCAATCATCAGGAACTTTTACATTCACTATCGCACTAACCAGATCGTGTTTGGGTTGCATTCCTTCCCTTGTAATGTGGTACCCCAAATAGTCTACCTCCTCCACAGCAAACACATATTTTTCCTTCTGCAAATTTAACCCGCCCTGCCCAAGCGGGATAATACCTCTCCCAGTGTTCTGTTGTGGTCCTCCTCATCAGTTCATAAATTAAGGTACTATCTTGGAAAAAAACGACTTTGTTGATATCCTGTAAAATCTCAGTGAACATTTGTTGAAAAGCACTGGCAGCCAAACACAACCCACATGGAAGCCAGTTGAATTGAAAATGTCCCTTCCATTGGTATGAAGGATTTTTGTACTTCTTTGAATCAGGATGAAGCTTAAGCTGGTGATATGCACTACATAATTCAAGTTTTGAAAACACTGTTCCCACTGACAGCATTATTATGATATTATTTATGTTTGGGAGTGGAAAGTTGTCCATAATTACATTTTCATTTAAGCTTCTCAAGTTCACACTGAATCATAGTGGCCCATGCTGTTTCTTGGTGATAACAACTGGAGGTAAATATTCAACCGCCTCCACGGTTTCTATGCTCTTATCATCAAGCAAGTGCTTAATTGTGTGCTTAACCTGTGCTCTAGCTGCCATTGGTATTCTTTGTGCAACATGTTTGACTGGCACAACATTTTCCTGTATCCTTATTTCATGTAGAGACCCTGTGGCCTCCCCTGCATCTCATCAAATGCCCATAAATGGTGTTTGAGTTTGTCCTGTACCACACTATCATCAATAAACATGACGTGTTGATCTGCCCTAGGATCTACCCTGATGTTCAAATTATATTGATGAGTCCACTCCAGTGTACCAGGTCCCTTTTGAGCAATACACACTTTACCTGTGTACCTTTCTACCACCAAACTTAATTGCAGCCTCCATATAACTCACCACACCAATGTTCGCACCCCGGTAACCCTTCGGAACAACATCGGAGGGGTTTAACGTCAAGTCTTTCCATACAATATCAAATATTCATTTGGGAATAATAGTGTATAATGATCCTGTGTCCACCAGGACAAGGTTTTCTCATTAAAATCAAAATCTGATTTTGGCTGAATCCTATTCTTCACCACACTTACAGAGATACCATCCTCCTTTACCATTAATACCCTATGTTATGTATCTTCCTCTTCTACTACAGCAACTGTCTTAGTGACAGATTTGGACATACATTCATAGTGCCCCTTATTTCCAAACTTATGGCACATCATCCTCTGTGCAAAACTGGTCCTGGAGTCTGCAAAGTTAAAAATACTTCCACACCCAAGACATACCCATGTGGAACTCTTCTGTGAAGTATTTAACCCCTTACTTGTCTTTGTCTTTTTACTATTAAACCCTCTTGTGTTAGTCTTACTGTGCACAACATTAATACCCTCTAGGTCACACTGTAGGGTTGCCACTCCCACCCCTTCTTCTTGTTGAAGTCTTCATTTCCCTCATACACGTCTCAGATTCTGCTACCACTTTTGCTATTACAATAGTTTTCTTTAACGTTGAATTGCTTGCAGCCCACAACCTTCCTTGTGCTTTTTGTGCATTTGCACTGTACTATTAAAGGGCCCCTTATCATCTCTTCTTGCATTTGACCAACCTGACTTTTGTAGATAGTTGGATATTATTTCATCAACTGTTTCCGTTGCTTGCTGTGGTTGTGTGTAAAACTTATGCCTGCGCATAACAATATTTGATTGTTCTGCAAACCTAGTACACAAGATAGCATTATTGTATACATCGTCGCCTTCCTCTCCCATTCCAGGAAGATATTTAAATATGTGTTGTCCCTCTTTTCGAAGTGCTCCTAACAACAAAGCCTTTTTCCTAAGTGCTGAAAATTGTGTGCCATCAAATGAGAAAAATAATTTTCAACGCAATCAATCCAGTCCTCCCCTTCTAGAAATGATTCCCCTGCCACCATAAGGAATGGAGTTGGGCTGTAATTGTGTTAGAGATATTCATGCTGATACCACAATGTTTTCGTCACAAAATTATTACAACCAAACCCCAAACTGAAATACACTTGAGGGCCCATTAGGATGGACATAAAACAGGACCGCCCTCCATAAGGGTGGCGGTCCCGTTGGGGCCATTAGGATGCGCCCACCACACTGGCAGGTGCATCCCGCATTTTTAACATTGCGACGGGCGAAATTTATCATATGATATGTGTTTTTTATTGATAGATATCTTTTAAAATATGAAATAAAATGTATATATATTTTTAAAAAGTCAAACTATCTAATTTATTTTAACATCATTTGCTGTGGGGTTCTATTTTAAATCCCTATCTATTTCTTTCTATGGAAGGGTGTTGGCCATGTGTGGTCCTGAACTTTATAGTCCTCCTTTTTTGCTGTAGTAACTTTACACTCGTAAATTACCTCACCCCGGTACAAGGTGTGGAGACTTGTAAGTCTATTCTTGTAAGTAACTTTACACTTGATATTACTCCCTTAATACAAGGGGGTCGATTCCGATTCGGGAAAAACTGCTCCGAATAGCCGTTCGGAGCGTTTTTCCCGTACGAATCATACCCTTCAACGTCCCCCGTACGTACAACAAAGTACGATTCGTACCAGGAGCTGGACTCCGTACGAATTGTACAGAGACCGTACGAATAAAATCCCCGTACGAATCTCCCTCGGAACCCGCTGTACGCGACATCTGTATGGTTCGCGGCTGCTTTTTTTGACCCGGCAAGTACAATTCTTGTTGGGTACGCACCTTACGACCCTTTTTCTATGGGAGCTGAAAACAGCCATAAAAGCAGTGTTCGTCCCGAAACAGGTACAGAACGGCCCCTCGGGTACGGTGCGAACACCCCATGATCGCAGGGGTACGTGCGTACCCCTGCAATCACGGGGTGTACGCACCGTACCCCGCAATCTTGGGGTTTAAGCACCGTACCCCATGTTCGCTGGATGTACGGTGCATACACCCGGCGATCGCGGGGTATGGTGAGTACACCCCAAGATCGCAGGTGTACGCACCGTACCCCTGCTACCATGGGTGTACGCACCCTACGGTGTGTAAGTGATTGTGTGCTTTTCTGTACGAATCGCCCTTACCTGACATGGACCGTACGAATCGCGTCCTCATACCCCGGTCCGGATCGTACTCGTCGGGTCGTACGACATGTGTACAAGTCGTACGGTTCACTGTTTCAGCCTTGCAATACGTACGGATTGCAACGATTCGGACGCATTGACGGAATACGGATCGTACTACACAACTCGGACAGACGCTTACGAATCGTACGGCGATGGCTCCGGATGAAAATCGTAAGGACGTTTTTTTCCAGGATCAGAATCGGCCCCTAGGTATGGAGACATGTAAGTCTATGCTTGTGAGAAACTTTATACTTGGAAATTATGAACAGCCCAAAGAAGTAAAGTTGCACCAAGTGTAAGAGTAAACTTACACATGTGGATTTACTCAAGTGTACGTTTAGCCTTCTGAATACGCCCCTAAGTGTACAAGACATACATTTTTAACTAGTTGCCTGAGTTCCACTCTGCACCTTGTTTTGGTGTGTGTAACTTAAAGCCACCGTTTTGTATACTTTGGGGCAACGTTTGTTTTGGAGAATGTGTGATTATGTGTGTTTGTGTGTCCCAGTGCTCTGCTTTGTTGGTGTCCTGACTAATATGAGTTTTTTGTTCATATGGGAGTAAAATGTTTGGTGTTTTGTAGAAATGTTTTATTGGAGTTCTTTTGCTTGGCTGTCTTGAGACAGAGCAACGTCTGTCTCAGGACTTGGTCTTGAATAGAATTTTGTGGTTAGAATGATGGTGAGTGCTGTCACAATTCCTTCATGCGATTGGTCCGGCTGGTCTTGATCTACTGTACTCAATAAATCATCTTGGAAATTCACATCATGATTGTCATCCTTTCAATGATTGACCATGACCACTTATGAAAAGGTTACACCTTTAATTGCAACTAATGTTTGTGCTGCAGCAAGTGTTCCCAGGAAACTAACCTGGGTGATAGTTTTTACTAGTTCAAATGTAATTTCCAAACATTTCCCTTGTGTTCAACTACAAAGTATTTTCTCGGTGTTCATAAAGCTAAATCGGTCATCTGTCAATTTGTCAGCTGGATCTGAAAAATAATATTTCACGAGGGGAGCTACTAGCTGGGCCTGCTACATGTAAAAAAGGTGGAGAGGTTCTTTTTTCCCTAACTGGTTAGGCAATGTTCACTATTTCAGTTGCTCTGCTTGGGTCCCTTCATTTTAAATCACAGTGGATATAACCTCTGATATTAAAACTCACTATCTACTTGTCATGCTCTTTGACCACAAACTCCACTTATGTGGCCATTACAGTGTTGTTTGCCCCAGTAAGACATTACAACCTTGAGTCTGTGTCTATGTTTTTAAAACTGCCTTTGAAAACAAATACATTTTCAATGATGAGATGGACAGATATAGTTAACAATTCAATATTTGCCAGATAGCATCACCCAAGGTTTTAGATTGACATCCATTGTGCAAGTAGAATTCATATTCTAGCCATTATTGACCACTATTTCTTGCCAAATGTGCTTAAAATGTCATCATTTCCGAATCTATGTTCAAAAGTATTCTTGGTAAAGAACACTTAACCACATCTAAACAATTGTTTTAAACTCTTTTGCTGTCTTCATGACGTATATAGTGAAAAGGGTAACTAGACATAATATCGAAATTAAAATATCGAGTGGACAAAATATTGAGTTTTTAATATAGAGTGGAAAGGATATCAACTGTCAAAAATATAGGGTTTAAGAATGTCGACATGCAGGTGAGAAATATCGTTTTTTATATCAAAGTTAGTAATTATCGGGCCGATTATGATAGAGGATAATCTGCATCCTCCGGGCCGGCGGAAGCCACCGCCGGCCCGGAGGATGCGGATTATCTGCTGCGGACTGAGAAAAGACCCCCCGCCAGATTAGGATGGCTGGGGCATCTTTTTCAGTCTGCCGCTTTTCTGCCGCAGTCACCTTCTGACCGCGGCGGAAAGCTCTAACATGGCAGGCGGTGTCTATCAGACACCGCCAGCCATATTAGGATGGCGACGCTCCTTTGCCTTTCCACGGCGGCATTTCCGCCGTGGAAAGGCATATGGTGTTTTCTTCGGGGGCCCATTGCGGGCCCCCAGGGGTTAAGGGGGCGTGGGGGGTGCACATGGGCGGTACCTATGGTACCCCCCTGCCTTTGCGTGCACGAAGCGGCAGGCACCACACGGTGCCTGCAGCTTCGTGCATGCAAAGGTAAACATGCATTTTTTAACATTGCGGCGGGTGCTGCTTCAAGCAGCACCAGCCGCAATGTTAAAAATACAGGATGTGACAGCCAGGGTGGCGGTCACATCCTAATTAGCACGGATGGACCGCCGCTGCCCCTGCGGACGGTCCCTCCTCTTCTGGGATGGCGGGCGGACGGAGATCCGTCCGCCATCCTAATAGGCCCCTATAGTTGGTAAAAATATTGTTGTAAATAATATAATTTTTTGTGTGTTTTGTATGTTATTATATGTGTTAAAAGTATGTATTATTTTTGTAAAGAAATTAATTTTATGTTAATCTATTTTTGCCTAATTCAATTCCGTAGGTGTTGTTGGTTTATGGGGAATAGGGTGGGAAGTAATTTAATTATAATATATATTTTTTTGAATTATTTAGAATTAAATAAATATATGTTAATTACTTTTTGCGTAATTTAATTCTGTAGCGGGTTGTGGGTTTATGGGGGAATAGGGTGGGAATTTAATAATTAAAATGTAGTATTTAATAATGAATATTGATAATTAAGTTAATTAATTTATTATTAGTTCATTATAAATGTATTAATAACAATTAATAATGTATTAGATATTAATTAATAATAATTAATTTGTAAATATGTTAATTGTGTACTTTTTTTAGGAGTGGGTTGAGGGTTGATAGGGAAGTAGGGTGGGAAGTAATTTCTTTTAATGTAATTGTTATTATTTTTTATATAATATTTATTAAAAGTTATTTTATAGTGTTAGTTTTGTGAATTAATTTATATTTGATGGTTATTAAATGTATTGTTAATAGTTATTAGTTAATTAATCAATTGTTAATTATTTGTGTCAATTTATTAATATTTTACAATATTGTAGGTGACGTATATAGGGGAAAATGGTGGGAGGTAAAATAATTTAGAAAAAAAATGTTTAATTGTTAATTAATGTTAATTATATTGCAGGAGTGGGTATACTAAAGTATTCCCCTACGCAATCCAACACTTTCCCTACTGTTACACTTGGTGGAGTGGGAATAATAAATTATTTCCACCCGCTATCCAACACTTTCCCTACTGTTGCATTCGCTGGAGTGGGAATAGTAAGTTTTACCTTCCCGATATCCAAAATTTTCCCTACTGTTGCACTCACTGGAGTGGGAATAGTAATTTTTACCCACCCACTATCCAACACTTTCCCTACTGGTGCTCTCACTGGAGGGGGAAGGTCCGTCCGCCATCCTAATAGGCCCCTATAGTTGGTAAAAATATTGTTGTAAATAATATAATTTTTTGTGTGTTTTGTATGTTAGTATATGTGTTAAAAGTATGTATTATTTTTGTTAAGAAATTAAATTTATGTTAATTGATTTTTGCCTAATTCAATTCCGTAGGTGTTGTGGGTTTATGGGGAATAGGGTGGGAAGTAATTTAATTATAATATATATTTTTTTGAATTATTTAGAATTAAATAAATATATGTTAATTACTTTTTGCGTAATTTAATTCTGTAGCGGGTTGTGGGTTTATGGGGGAATAGGGTGGGAATTTAATAATTAAAATGTAGTATTTAATAATGAATATTGATAATTAAGTTAATTAATTTATTATTAGTTCATTATAAATGTATTAATAACAATTAATAATGTATTAGATATTAATTAATATTAATTAATTTGTAAATATGTTAATTGTGTACTTTTTTTAGGAGTGGGTTGAGGGTTGATAGGGAAGTAGGGTGGGAAGTAATTTCTTTTAATGTAATTGTTATTATTTTTTATATAATATTTATTAAAAGTTATTTTATAGTGTTAGTTTTGTGAATTAATTTATATTTGATGGTTATTAAATGTATTGTTAATAGTTATTAGTTAATTAATCAATTGTTAATTATTTGTGTCAATTTATTAATATTTTACAATATTGTAGGTGACGTATATAGGGGAAAATGGTGGGAGGTAAATTAATTTAGAAAAAAAATGTTTAATTGTTAATTAATGTTAATTATATTGCAGGAGTGGGTATACTAAAGTATTCCCCTACGCAATCCAACACTTTCCCTACTGTTACACTTGGTGGAGTGGGAATAATAAATTATTTCCACCCGCTATCCAACACTTTCCCTACTGTTGCATTCGCTGGAGTGGGAATAGTAAGTTTTACCTTCCCGATATCCAAAATTTTCCCTACTGTTGCACTCACTGGAGTGGGAATAGTAATTTTTACCCACCCACTATCCAACACTTTCCCTACTGGTGCTCTCACTGGAGGGGGAAGGTCCGTCCGCCATCCTAATAGGCCCCTATAGTTGGTAAAAATATTGTTGTAAATAATATAATTTTTTGTGTGTTTTGTATGTTAGTATATGTATTAAAAGTATGTATTATTTTTGTTAAGAAATTAAATTTATGTTAATTGATTTTTGCCTAATTCAATTCCGTAGGTGTTGTGGGTTTATGGGGAATAGGGTGGGAAGTAATTTAATTATAATATATATTTTTTTGAATTATTTAGAATTAAATAAATATATGTTAATTACTTTTTGCGTAATTTAATTCTGTAGCGGGTTGTGGGTTTATGTAGGAATAGGGTGGGAATTTATTAATTAAAAATGTAGTATTTAATAATGAATTTTGTAAATTAAGTTAATTAATTTATTATTTGTTCATTATAAATGTATTAATAACAATTAATAATGTATTAGATATTAATTAATAATAATTAATTTGTAAATATGTTAATTGTGTACTTTTTTTAGGAGTGGGTTGAGGGTTGATAGGGGAGTAGGGTGGGAAGTAATTTCTTTTAATGTAATTTTTATTATTTTTTATATATTATTTATTAAAAGTTATTTTATAGTGTTAGTTTTGTGAATTAATTTATATTTGATGGTTATTAAATGTATTGTTAATAGTTATTAGTTAATTAATCAATTGTTAATTATTTGTGTCAATTTATTAATATTTTACAATATTGTAGGTGACGTATATAGGGGAAAATGGTGGGAGGTAAATTAATTTAGAAAAAAAATGTTTAATTGTTAATTAATGTTAATTATATTGCAGGAGTGGGTATACTAAAGTATTCCCCTACGCAATCCAACACTTTCCCTACTGTTACACTTGGTGGAGTGGGAATAATAAATTATTTCCACCCGCTATCCAACACTTTCCCTACTGTTGCATTCGCTGGAGTGGGAATAGTAAGTTTTACCTTCCCGATATCCAAAATTTTCCCTACTGTTGCACTCACTGGAGTGGGAATAGTAATTTTTACCCACCCACTATCCAACACTTTCCCTACTGGTGCTCTCACTGGAGGGGGAAGGTCCGTCCGCCATCCTAATAGGCCCCTATAGTTGGTAAAAATATTGTTGTAAATAATATAATTTTTTGTGTGTTTTGTATGTTATTATATGTGTTAAAAGTATGTATTATTTTTGTAAAGAAATTAATTTTATGTTAATCTATTTTTGCCTAATTCAATTCCGTAGGTGTTGTTGGTTTATGGGGAATAGGGTGGGAAGTAATTTAATTATAATATATATTTTTTTGAATTATTTAGAATTAAATAAATATATGTTAATTACTTTTTGCGTAATTTAATTCTGTAGCAGGTTGTGGGTTTATGTAGGAATAGGGTGGGAATTTATTAATTAAAAATGTAGTATTTAATAATGAATTTTGTTAATTAAGTTAATTAATTTATTATTAGTTCATTATAAATGTATTAATAACAATTAATAATGTATTAGATATTAATTAATAATAATTAATTTGTAAATATGTTAATTGTGTACTTTTTTTAGGAGTGGGTTGAGGGTTGATAGGGGAGTAGGGTGGGAAGTAATTTAATTTTATTGTAATTTTTATTATTTTATAGTGTTAGTTTTGTGAATTTATTACTTTTTTTACAATATTGTACGTGACGTATATAGGGGAAAATGGTGGGAGGTAAAAAAATTGTTTAATTGTTAATTAATGTTAATTATATTGCAGGAGTGGGTATACTAAAGTATTCCCCTATGCAATCCAACACTTTTCATACTGTTATACTTGGTGGAATGGGAATAATAAATTATTCCCACCCGCTATCCAACACTTTCCCTACTGTTGCATTCGCTGGAGTGGGAATAGTAATTTTTACCTTCCCGATATCCAACACTTTCCCTTCTATTGCACTCACTGGAGTGGGAATAGTAATTTTTACCCACCCACTATCCAACACTTTCCCTACTGGTGCACTCACTGGAGGGGGAATAGTAATTTGTAGCCACTCGCTATCCAAAACGTTTCCTACTGTTCCACTTGTTGGTGTGGGAATAGTAATTTTTACCCTCCTGCTATCCAAAACTTTCTCTACTGTTACACTTGGTAATGTGGGAATAGTATATTTTTTCCACCCGCTATCCAACTTTTTACCTACTGTTGCACTCACTGGAGTGGGAATAGTAATTTTATCCCCTACCCTATGCAATGCTTTCAGTATTGTTATATTTAATGTAGTATAAATTATATATCTTTTTTATATTTATTTTAATGTTTTAACTCATTATATATAATTAATGTTTATATTTATAGTATAGGTTTATATATATATATATATATGTAATTATATTTTAAAGTATGTTTTTAACATTTAATAATTAAAAATATTACTTTTGTATTACATTATTAGGTTAATATATATACATTACATTTATTATTTATTAATTGTAATCATTTTTTATTATTTTTAAGTATGTATTACTTTATTATATTTAATATTTAATTAATTTTATATTACTTTTAAGACAGTTACAAAAGTCGATATTTTAGCAAACTATATTATTAACAATGATATATAGGATTCAATATTTTTGTACTTACCTGTTTTCAGATAGGAAGTCGATATTCTGGCACTCTATATTTTTACCTCGATATTGTGGCAGCTTGATATTCTTCTCCTCGACATTCTGTCAGTGATCCGGTGAAAAGGTTTATTCAGGCATTCTTCATGATTACCTACTGGCGGTCGCCAGTAGGTAGTTATAGTTAGGACCTAGTTACCATAGGAACATCGGAACATTCTATTCCCAATAACTTTGGTGTCGATTGATGAATCTTCGCGAAAGTTTCAAAACTTATGGACCTTTTCGGCCTGCTTCTATCTTTAAAGTTTCTGGGGATGATTCAGCAAGCGGGGGCCGAGAAAAAGGGGGATACCAATACATGTTTTCTCAATGCAACTTTACATAGGAAACTTCAGACACCACTACAGCCCGAACTGCTGAACGGAACTACACCAAATTTGGCAAAAAAGTAGCCCTTGGTTCAGGAAGAGCCCTTTTTGTTAAATGGTGTAAAGCCGTTCAGTATTTTTCAAATATTATTGGAAAAATAAATATATATATCTGGGCGGAGCCTAACCATACATCTCATCATGAGATCTGATTGGCTGTCAGCACTGCATCCAGGAAGTGTTGGCAGCCATCTTGGGACCAATTTACATGATAGCACCTCATTAAAAAGCATTGCAGTTAATAGAAGGTTTTAAGACTTTAGTTACATTAGAAATCATGTGTTAATGGTACCATACTCGTTTTAGGAATTGTGGTGTGTTTGAAGGTGATTTTACCATGTGAAAAAGCCTTCTGCAGGGATATCATGAATCATGTTTGAGAGAAAACTATTTTCTTATGCTTTTCCCACAGAGGTTTGGAAGGTGATCTATAATCTAAACCGAGAGCATATTTTCTGTAAATTCACATTATCTTTCTAAGTCATGTGAGAATGAAGTCTGACATTCTCAGTAAAACATGTATATACAACAAGGGCAGGGACTGTCAGTTGATTCCTTTGTGTTCTACTGCAGCTTCCCAGAGTGTTCTAAAGAACAACTAGAGCGCTAACAATCCTACTTATGACAAACGTATTGCACACCTGAAGCCATCTTCATTGGAATAAAGTGGTAACTCTTAAAACATTTAATTTCCAAAGGAACAAAATGAGGGGGTTCATTTTGCCATAGAAAGAATGATTAGTGCTGCAGAAAGAAAAATTAGGGCACATTTTCAGTGACTTCTCAAATCCTCTTGTATTTCATTAAAATATTCTGACATATAGACTGGAACATGCACTTTAAATACCAGCAGCAGACTTCCCTGGTGAGCAGTAGCTTTACTACAGTGATTTAATAAGCAACTAGAGTGCTAACATTCAGAATTTATGGCATATGTGTGACACATCTGAATGCCTTCTTGATGGAATCAAAGTAAAAAACTGAAAGTATTTCCCACTGAGGAGACTGTGGTAAATGAAAAAATTAGGAAACTTCAAAAGACAAAAGACCCCAAATGTAGCACAAATATCACCCAGATGTAGCCCAAGTATAGCCCAAAGGCAGAATATCCCAGAGTGTTCTAAAGAACAACTAGAGCGCTAACAGTCTTACTTATGACGAAAGTATGGCACACCTGAAGCCATCTAGATTGTAATAAAGTGGTAACACTTAAAACATTTAATTTAAAAAGGAACACAATGAAGGGGTTCATTTTGCTTTAGAAATTATGATTAGTGCTGCAGAAAGAAAATTTAGGGCACATTTTGAGTGACTTCTCAAATCCTCTTCCATTTCATTAAAAATTTCTGACATGCAGACTGAAACATGCACTTTTAGAACCAACAGCAGCCTTCCGTTGGGAGCAGTAGCTTTACTACAGTGATCTAATGAGCAACAAGAGTGCTAACATTCAGACTTCATTGCAAATGTGTGACATATATGAATACCTTCTTGATGGAATCAAAGTAAAAAACTGAAAGCATTTCCTACCGAGGAGAGGAAATTAGGAAACTTCATAACAAATACATCTCCCAAGATGGCCACCACAGACCAAAGAGCCCAAATGTATCACAAATATCACCCAGATGTAGCCCACATGTTGCCCAATGACAGAAGTGTGCAAGGCACTTTTTACTTTTTTTGTGTTTTTGCAGTTTTATATAGTGCAGACTTGTCAGGTATTGAAGTGCTTTACATGAGCATTGGATACATCACACAAGAACAAATTCTTTTTGGTTTTAGACAAGGGGAGATTAAGTGATTTGACCAGAATCACAGAATGTCGAGCAGAAGCAGAAACTCCAACCTGGTTCCCCAGCTGCAAAGTCTGCTGCTCTGGAAGTAGCACCACATCCTCTCCCCTAAGTGCAACATTTTATCAAGTGGTCAACTGGATAAAAAAACAGAAAGATAACAAATAATTTAAAAGTACTTTGTCACTATTTGAAAACTCAGAAAATATTTCCTCATTTTAGATTTTTTAGAGCACTATTCATCATTTTGATGCAAATAAGACCCTCTCATATATGTACTTTCTAAAGGAAATGTTCATGGTATTACAGTTTTGATTACATCTAGATGACTTCAGGCTTTTCACACTTTTGTAATAAATATAGAATGTTAGTAATCTAGTTGTTTATTAGGATACTGTTGAGAGGCAGAGGCCAGGGGCATGTACTCTGAAAATTAAAGGCAGGTAGGAGGGTGGAGAGGCAACAATTTGACCACATAGGGCAGGCAGGAAGGGCAGTGGCCGCACAACAGACTATGGAGGGCAGTGGAAAGGGGGGCAGGGGCAACAAACCAACAATACAGGACTGTCAAGAGAAGCTGTAGCAATATAATAGACCATTGTGGGCAACAGGACGAGGCAGTGGTAGTACAACCATACATTCCAACAGATCCGATTCAGCCAGAAAACGTCCAATGTTTTTAAGCCCAAATGGGCTTTATTTGATCTGTGTACTGTCTACAATCTCCTCTTTTTCAATGTAAGTCAAAGGGGAAAATCAATACCCCAATTTTTTTCAAAATCTCCCTCTTACCAAGTTCAAAATGTTAGCAAGCATGGTACAATGGATCCTGGAAGGCAGGAGGAATTGGGGTAGGAACATGGACTCGGATAATAGAAGACAGGAGGGACATAGAGAGGTGCACCAAACTGACCCTACAAGGCAGGCATCAAGGTTTGCAGCAGCACAATATACCACACAGGGCATGTGGGACGGGAGTGCAGCACAACAATCCATAGAAAGCAATAGGGAGGGGGCAGGACCATGCACATGGACAACAGAGAACAGAGGGGAAAGAGGCAATGGTAGCTAGCTGACCATAATGGAGAGATAGGAGAGAAAGCTGCAGCATAACGGGCCATAAAGGGCAGGAGTGATGGATCAGGGGCATTACAATGGAACACTCAAGCCAGGAGGGAGGGAATAGGGGTCTGCAAATGGAAACAGAGGGCTGGGGGCAAGGGGGCAGGGCAGGAGCAGCAAGATGACCATGGAGGTCAGGCAGGATGGGCACTAGAAGCAAGACACAACATGGAGAGCAAAAGTGAGATTAAAATAGCATACACACAGACCATGGAGGGAAGGTGGGAGGGTGTCAGGGGCAGTTCGCTGAGCACACAGGGAAGGTGGGAGGGGCAGTGGCAGCACTAAAGACCATGCATGGCAAGAGGGAGAGTTAGTGGCAGCACACTGCTATGATGGGCAAGAAGGAGGGTGCAGGGGTATGCACAAAGGACCATGGAGGATAGAAGGGAAGACCTGGGCACAGACAAGAGAGTTCAGGGGAAGGGGCCTCACAACAGACCACATGGGCCAGGTAGGAGGAGCAGTTGCAGCACAACAGACCAGGGAGGGCAGAATGGTGTGGCAGTAAAATGGACCATGGGGGACAGGAGGAAGGGGATAGGGGCATGGAATGTGGACAGGCAGGGTGAAGGTGGCAGGGACAGGTTACAGTCATCTGACAATGCTAGGCAGGTGGGAGGGGAGAGACAGTTCAACAGAACACTCAGAGTAGATAGGAGTGGCAGGTCCAAGGAACATGGTGGGCAAAAAGGATGGAGCAGGGGCATGCACACAGACATCGGAGGGCAGGGAGAAGGAGAATAGGGGCAGCAAGCTAAGTACAGAGGCTAAGCAGGAGGTCAATGATGGGGCATAGTATTGGGCAATGAAGGGCAAGAGGAGTGGACTGGTACATCATGCTAAATGGAGGGCAGTGGCAGCAACTCAGACATGCATGGCAGGAGGATGGAGGTTAGTCCATGGATTCAGAAAACAGAGGATAGGGAGGAGGTAGATGGGGCAGCAAGCTAACTGTTCAGAGAAGGCGGGAAGGCCAGTGGCAGAACAACGGCCACACAGGGCTGTAATAAGGGAGCAGGGACATGGACTTGAACAATGGATGGCAAGGAGGAGGGAAGGCAGGAGAAGCAAGCTTAGGTGGGGGCATCACAATGCCAGGCCCTGCCTCCAACCCCCCACCATCCATTGTGATTTGCATCTTACTTAATGTTAAAAAACACTAGAAATTTGCTGAAAAAAACAAAGATTACAGGGACAGCATAGTTAGACTCAGATTTCACTCATACACAACCAGTGAAATTCAGCAGTTATAGTTACCTGAGCTAACTATAACTTACGCCCGCAATGTACTGCTAATGACCTCAGACATTACATCATTCATGACATGGTCAGTGACATCACTCATGACATCACTCATGACATCTCAAATGAGCTGTGAATGGAATTGAAATATAATCGCTAGAACTTTATATAGGGATAGTGTGTGTATATTAACACCCCTTTTTTATTTTATTTTGTGTAAGAACCATTATAATATGCAACATGCCCAGATTAATATGGCCAATAGCCTTTCACTTTAAAGTAATGTGTAGTCCATTGTTTATGTTTGCAATCTTAAGTATGTTTATTGTGAATAAGTCACATTGACGAACATACAGGTATGGCGGTCACGGGGCAAGATATGCTGAAATGACATTGTGTGCATATTAACACTTGTTTTCTTTTCTTTATTGTATCAATTCCTGAATTTTCACATCGTGACCAGGCCAATATGGCTTCCAGCTTTTTGGATTAAAGTAATATGTAGTCCTTTGTTAATGTTGGCAACTTTAGGCATTTGTACATTTAAATAAAGATGATCCAATGACGTCTTGTATTGTTATCACGGTTCGGACGAGCCGAATAGCGTGGATCACGTCTTTTGCAGATTAAATACTTCCAAAATACAACCTGAGTGCTGATTCCTTCCTTGTAAGAGTGAGAGGAGATTAAATACATATAAATAAAATTCACTGAAAAAACACAAGTTTCAGGAACATTATAGTTAGAAATTAACATTTAAAAAACCTCAGAAATTCGCTGAAAAAAACACAGGTTTCATGTACGTCATAGTTGGGCATTTCACTCATACAAAACAACAGAAATTCTGCCGTTATAGTTAGTTGAGCTAAATATAACTCGCACCCCAGCAGAGATATTCTGATGATATCACATATTACATCACTCATGACATGGTCAGTAACATCACTGATGACATCTCAAATGACATCATTCTCGAAACCATAGACACACCAATACTAGTTCAGCTAAAATATTATGTGCACTATGCATGCAGACCTCTAATCAGCTACATAATATTGATACACTCATCTAAATACCAGTTAGTACCTATGCAGTCTATGAATCCTTCTGTCTGTCCAATACACTTCTCCATTCACCCATCCAGCACTATCTACGTATCCTATCACCCCACCAATACCTAAGCACGTGTAAATTCAGCACGCACATTCTTTGAAACACTTAAATTACTCCAGTTATTAGTCGAATACTTAAGGAATGGCGTAGTCACTAACACAAGTGCAGGTACAATATTTTGTACACTATGCATGCACACCTCGAACCAGCTATAAACTATTGATACGCTCTTCGAAATACCCAGTTAGTACCTATGCAGTCCATGAATCCTTCTGTCTGTCCCATGCACTTCTCCATTCACCCACCCAGCACTATCTATGTATCGTATCACTCCACCAATACCTAAGCATTTCTAAATTCAGCATGCACTTTCTTTGCAACACTGAAATTACTCCAGTTATTAGTTGTAAACTTAAGGAATGGCGTAGTCACTAACACAAGTGCAGGTACAATATTTTGTACACTATGCATGTACACCTCAAACCAGCTACAAACTATTGATACGCTCTTCTAAATACCCAGTTAGTACCTATGAAGTCTATGAATCCTTCTGTCTGTCCCATGCACTTCTCCATTCACCCATCCAGCACTATCTACGTATCCTATCACTCCACCAATACCTAAGCACTTATAAATGAAGCACACACTTTCTTTGCAACACTGAATTTACTCCAGTTATTAGTTGTATACTTAAGGAATGGCGTAGTCAGTAACACAAGTGCAGGTACAATATTTTGTACACTATGCATGCACACCTCGAACCAGCTGCAAACTATTGATACGCTCCTTTAAATACCCAGTTAGTACCTACGCAGTGTAGGAATCCTCCTGTCTCTCCCATGCATTTCTCCAATCACTCATCCAGCACTATCTACTTATCCTATTACTCCACTAATACCTAAGCACTTATAAATTCACTATGAACTCTGTTTGTAACACCGTAATTATTCTAGTTACTAGTCATGAACTTATGGAATGGCCTAGCTACTAACACAAGTACAGCTACAATATTTTGTGCACTAGCCAAGCAGACCTCTAACTAGCTACATACTATTGATACACTCTTCTAAATACCCAGTTAGTACTCATGCAGTGTAGGAATTGTCCAGTCTGTCCCTTGCACTTCTTTATTCACTTATCTACCATTATCTACTTATCCTACCACTCCACCAATACGTAAGCACTTATAAATTAAGTGTTCACTCTGTTTGCAGCACTGTCATCATTCCAATTACTAGTGGTATTCTTATAAAATGACCTGGGCACCAACACAAGTACACATAAAATATTCTGTGCATAATCCCTACAAATCTCTAAGCAGATACATATTATAGGTCAAATCCATTAAATACTGAAGTAATACCCATGCAGCGTAGGATACCTCCTGTCAGTCTCATGAAATTCTTTAAATACCCATCCAGCACTATGTTCTTATTGTATCTGTCTGCCAATACCTAAGCACTTATGGGGCAGATTTACAAGCTCCCTGGGCCACCAGTACGTCACATTTTGTAATGCAGTGATGGCACCAGGCATTCCTTCATATTTACAAGGAGAGGAAAAGCCACCCTGCATGGTTTTTCCTCTCCTTGTAAATACGACCACTTCATTCACAAAACTTTGCATTGAAGGGGCGTTCTATAGGTGTTGCTGTGGGTATTCCCACGCAACACCCATAGAACAAGGCACATCTCCAGATTTATGACAAATCATAAATATGGATGTGTGTGTGAATGCTGCACCATCCTAGAGTTGGTGTAGCAAGGCGCAACAAGAACTGTTTTCCTTTCTCCTCATTTTTTCTGCTTTCAATGCATGCTGCATTGCACAGCATACATTGAAAAAGGAAAATGCCTTTACTGATTGTTTTTTGCAGGAAGGTGTCCCTACCTGCATAAAAACAATCTCCGCACGGCACAGACATCCTTGCAACATGGTGCAACGGTGCCTGTGTCACCGCATGGCTGCAGTTTGTGCAGCAGTGCAGAGGGAAGCACAGAGTTGCAACATATTCATGTACATATGTCACATCCGTGTGCTTTGGAAGTGCCACAGTGCAGTGCAGCTAAAGAGTTTGAAGTGTAATGCTGCAGTACTTCCTCATAAATCTTCACCTATAAATTCCCCATACACTACTAATGCATTCTTTCAGTCAATCATGCTGTATACATATATTCAACCAAACTTTCACACAGTACCTTGCAATTATAGTTCTTTCTTTAACCAGATAAGGTAGTTCTGATAAGAACTTCTTCTTTTTTCTTTTTGTATTTTTTGTATTTGTTTTAACAATTTTGTATTTTGGGGGTGTATTTTCAAAAAATGAAAAAAAAAGAGATTGAATAAAACAGGAAACTTTTGGAATTACTTATCATTCCAAAAACAAACAAAAAAATAACAACAATGGTTGCGTTGAGCAGCACAAACTGCATCCACCGACTGCTCAACGAAGCATATAAGTTTCTTACACTTCACGCAGTGTTGTTCAAGAAAGAGGAATTCTGGCCTAATGTCCATTGCAGGTGTTCCTGA